>NC_133532.1:80617155-81848405 GCF_048544455.1 Silene latifolia | reverse complement strand
TGAAAGTATGCTAGATGAAACGGCGTCGAAAAATCAAGTGATCTAGGCTTTTAAATCACTCCAATAGGAGTCCGGATGAGGAAATAACGTCCGTTTTACAATCCGAGCTCAAGATACTGACTCAACCCGCTCGGGTCAAATTCAACCCGCTCGGGTTGAAGCCCAGAACGCCCATATTTCGCTCGGGACGAGCGTATTCCTGGACAGAAAGTTTTCCCTTGCTACGTGAACCATAAATCCGCGCGTATTTCTTTTGAGACCGGCGTCTCCTCGCTTGAAACTCAAAAGTGTAATTACTATTTTACCCTTGCTTAACCTAATGATGCTCTACTATATATACCACATTTGTAATAATCAAACCATCAAGTTTTATTAGATGAGAATCAAGTTTTCATTAGGTTAAATCAATCCTTCCTTAGATTAGATTAGTAGTAGATTAGAATAGTTTATCATTTAATCTTTCCACAAATTACACATTAATCTTTCCTTTAATCATTGTTCAAGTTTATTATTGAGTAATTCAAGTTTATTATTGGGTAATTAGAAGATTATTGGGTTTATTGGGAGATTGACAACCTTCCATCAATCATCAAGTTCTTCTATTATTCTTTGCATTATTATTTTGGAATCTCCATAGGTATAATTCTCTTAATCCTTGTTTAATTATTGTTAATCTTTCTTACTTGTCCATCATGTTTGGCTTTGTTAGTATGATTGACAACCTTATTAACATGTTAAACTTGATCATGAGTGAGTAGTTACTTAGCTAGGATTAATGGGTAATTAGGGGAAACCAACATGGGGAATGATTCATGCTTAAATTAATATGCTTTCATGGTTTATTTGCTTGCTTGTTTGATCTCAACTCATGCACATGTTATGTTTGATGAAATGCTAAGCCTATGAATCCTTGCATTTACTACCATCTCTTATCTTTTCAATGAGACTTGTAAGACATAAACCAACTCGAGTCTCATTAGACCATGCATGTTGTTGAGTAGGGAAGATTAAGTCGACTTGTAGGTGTTGTACAATCTAATCGATTGCTCCGGACCCAAACTTTCCTAGGATTGTAAGATATAACCCAACTCAATCCATCACAACAATAATTGCTTGCTTATAATTTGAGAACATGTTTGTATGATCAATTCCCATGATTCCCCTATGACCCCTTGATATCCTAGCATTTTTTAATCAATTGTTTACATCTTTCCTTTTGTTGCTTGTTTATTGCCTTTATTAGATTAGAATCATCAACCCATTATAATTGTGACAACCCCAAGCATAACCATAATTAGATTGAATAATTTGAGTAACCACCGTCCCATGGATCGACCTCGACTTACCACTAACTAGTTGTATGTTGAGTATTATAAATGTGTTTGATTGGATGTGACCCGACGACATCACCCCATCATCTTTACTGACTATTGCTCCACCATTCCCGCCACTAAGGGAGTGACCCAAGACAAGATAAAGGAAGTCCTGTTTCCTTTTTCATTGACTCACGGAGCCAGGGAGTGGCTCACTGATCTTGATCGCACCGCAGCCGGTATTACCAACTAAGAAAATCTTGCTCTCGCCTTTTATAAAAGGTGCTTTCCTCCACAACGTACTAATCAGCTGAGGGAAAAGATTACGAGTTTCAAACAAGCACCTGATGAAAATTTCTATGAGACTTGGTGTCGGTTCAAGAAGTTGGTGAGGTCTCTTCCTCACCATGGATTTGATCAGTGGTTTTTGTGCAACCAATTCTATAATGGGTTGTATGACGACCACCGTGCTATACTTGATGCCTCATCTAATGGGAGATTCTAAAAGAATATTGATGATGATAAGGGATGGGGCATTATTGAGGAGATGGCGACCCATTGTGCTGAGTATGGGAACCCGAGGGACGGTATTCGGACAGTACATTCGGTCGACAATGCAGTTGTGGCTCAACTGAAAGCCATGAATGCTCGTTTTAATAGATTGGAGTTACAAGCTACTGGTGATCAACAGTCGGTTCATCTGTTGACTAGACAGGAAACTGTCACTTGTGAGAGATGTGGGAGCAATGACGGTCACACTGCTATTGACTGTCTGACAGAAAAGGAACAAGTCCTTGCCTTTCAGCAATATAGGCAAGGAGAGGGTTCTTATTACAATAACCAAGGGGCAGTCCATCCCAATTTGAGGTGGACCAGTCAGAATGTTCTCAATCCTACTCCTCCACCGCAGCAGCAACAACCCTATGTCCCTCCTCACAAAGCTCAACAAGGCTTTCAAAAGCCTCCTTCTTTCCCTCCACCGCATCAAGGAACTTCATCTTCTAGTGGGGTAAATGAGTTAACTGAGTTGAAGTCGATGATTCAATCATTGACTAAGCAGCTGCAAATGAGTGACCAACAAAAGGAAGCTTCGATTAAGTCACTTGAAACTCAAGTTGCTCAGTTGGCCGCGAGCCAATCCACAAGGAAACCGGGTCATTTACCGTCTCAATCCGAGAAGAATCCACACGAGACGATAAACTTCAACCTGCGAAGTGGTCGTTCTTATGAAGGACCAAAATTATCAACTTTTGAGGACGTATTAGACCCAAGAAGTGCTGTTGCGGATGATGAACATGCGTATATTGCTGAAAATATGCCTAGCACGAAGAAAATACTCGATCGACTGATTTCTAATGGTCGATCGAGTAGAAATGCAGCTGATATTACTCGATCGAATGGTTCTGAGGGTCGATCGAACAAACCGGATATTAAAGGAATCGATCGAGAGGTTGAAACCACTCGATCGAGTGAAAAATCTGAAGAAACTGTTCGATAGAGTGGAAATGTGCCTCGATCGAACACTGTTGATATTGAGGAACTCGATCGAGAAGCTGATAATGCTCGATCGAGTAAAAAGTCTCCTGAAAGGCCTCGATCGAGAGGTAAAAAGGCCCGATCGAGCAAGGACGAGTTTGAACCCGCTGAGACATTGGAAGAAAGGAATAAAGGGCTTGAAATTCCTATGACTGTGTGATGCGTGTGTTTTATATAAGATTTTTACCTCATTTTTACACGCATTTCTGTACTATTTTACGTGGCATTTAGCTACAAATACCCCCGAATAGTTTACTTTGGTTTGTCTTGTGTAAATTGCAGGTTCAAACCGAAAAGAAGATAAATCGAGCCCAAACTCGTCCCATTTGCATACATTTATGGAGAAAAAGGAATCGGAGCTTGGAATCTATCACTTTGAAGATGCGTGAGCTGATTTCGGAAGGTGTCATAGTGCCTAACGTGCCAAAATAGCTCGATCGACCACTTTTCTAGTCGATCGAATGCTTTATATCATGAAGATCACACGATCGAGCATAAATATTACTCGATCGAGAAGGCATTATAAGGAGTTACTCGATCGAGTGGTTTATTTCCACTCGATCGAAGGGTTTGTTGCTTAGTTACTCGATCGAGCGGTTTTATTCCACTCGATCGAGTGGTTTTACCCTGTAATTGTGTTTTTCCGCCTATTTTCGTATGGGCTTTTGTAATTAGGCTTTTAGATTAGGTTTAGGGGGAGATTTCGTGTGCTACTTTAAGGAGTAGACTGCGTAACTCTTCCTCACTTCATCTTTACTCACTGCTTCTATTTCCATTACTCTTTTCTATTTCTATTGCTCGAATTCGGAACTTGTAATCGGTACTATTTTTCCCTTTTAATTCTTAATTGTTGTTCTTAATTCATCTTATTGCTAATACTTCTTTCTCTTCCCTTATTTCTGCGATTGTTTATTTGAATTCATCTTGTTTATTATTATCATGTTCAATTCCTATTATCTATATGTTATTGTTGTTGATTCGATAATGATGTGTAGCTATGATGCGACGGGATGGTATGTCGTTGGGTCACGTCCAATCAAAACACAATTTATAACTTCACAAACAACTCTACAATTAGTAAAGAGGCAAGTAAAGGTCGGATCCCAAGGGACGGGAATTGAGATGAGATTTCTATTGAAACTAGTGGTGTCTTAGGGGTGTCACAATTTGGGTTGATGTAGAAGGTCACTAAACTAAATAGCAATGGAAATAAACAAGCAAGATGAATTAAAAAAAAAAGTTGTAAACAATTGATAAAAAGCACTAGGGTGTCATGGGGTCATAGGGGAATCATGGGAATTGATCATACAAACATGTTCTCAAATTATAAGCAAGCAATTATTGTTGTGATGGATTGAGTTGGGTTATATCTTACAATCCTAGGAAAGTTTGGGTCCCGGAGCCGAATCGATTAGATTGTACAACACCTACAAGTCGACTTAATCTTCCCTACTCAACAACATGCATGGTCTAATGAGACTCGACTTGGTTTATGTCTTACAAGTCTCATTGAAAAGATAGGTGATGGGTAAAAAATGCAAGGATTCATAGGCTCGCATTTCATCAAACATAACATGTGCATGAGTTGAGATCAAAACAAGCAAGCAAATAAACCATGAAAGCATATTAATTTAAGCATGAATCATTCCCCATGTTGGTTTCCCCTAATTACCCATTAACCCTAGCTAGGTGACTACTCTCTCATTATCATGTTGATCATGCTAGCCAGGTTGTCAATCATACCAACAAAATGAAACATGATGAATAAATGAAAGTAATTAACAACAATTAAAAAGGGATTAAGAGAATTATACCTATTAATGATTCCAATAATAAAGCAAAGATAAAAGAAGTACTTGATGCTTGATTGAGAGGTTGTCAATCTCCCAATAATAACCCAAATAATCTTCAATTACCCAAAATAAAGGATGAACAAAAGAGAGATTAAGGAAATAAAACTTGTATTAAAACTTGATTAATTGTTGATTACAAAACTAAAGAGAGATTTGATTGATATTAACTACTCTAAGAATTGATAAGAAGAACATGCTCTTCTAATTAGACTAATGGGGTATTTAAAGTGGAAATTAGGTGGATGCATTAGGGTTAACTAAGGGCTAAACTAGTAATTACACTTTTTAGATTGAGCAGGGAGACGCCGGTATTTTTCGAAGGAAGGGCTTCTTTCTTTGTAGCTTGGAGAAGACGAAATTTCGCTGTACTGGAATCCGTGCGTATTGTGTTGGAATATGTGTCCTCCGACAATAATGCGATCACGACTGTTGATCATAATGATCACGTGTTTAAATCTCATTATAAAGAATACAATTGGGAAATAATATTGTTACTGTCAACTGGTCAACATATATCGGTAATGATTGGCTGACTAGAGTTTGACATTACTGTCGTGCGACGGTGGTGATCAGTTGACCCCTAGGTCATACCTATAGGGCAACACTCTTAATTGATTATTTAATTAATCGTATAATGTTACGAGTTAATTAAATTACTTGAAAATTGACGGATGATTTTGGAAGTAAAATTTACGTATCATATTAAAATGTGATTAAATGAGATACGGTCTGAGTAATTGAATTGTATCATTACTCGGATGAAATTATTGTTTAAAGAAACAATCGGAATTGAATGAGTTATTATAAATACAATCTGTTGTGATTTATAAATGGTAAAATATTTTGGTACAAGTAATTATGAAATTACTAAGTCGATTTTTGTATGTGACGTATTTTTAATAATACGTTGATTTTTAATATGTTAAAAATACATAATAAATTTATGTCACATATGACATGTGACATATTTACAATTGACAAAAATAAAATGGATTACTTGTTATCCATGTGTGCCGAAATTAGGGGAAGAAATGGGCTAATATTGTGTTTGATTAAGATAATGGTAAACACAATGATTACCTAATTGCCTAGCCATGCAACCCTATCAAACATTGTGAAGACAAATGTGTGCATGCATTGGCTCCCCTAAAAGGCCCCCTCCACCCGGTTTTTGATGAGAAAACCATTATGGTTTTTCATCTTATTTTTACCTAATATTACACTAAAATGAATTAGTGCATTATTCATTCTTTTCATCATCCAAAATTTAGAATTCTAGAGAGATAAAAAGCTCTCCTTTTCTTCCTCCAATATACCGAAATATTTAAGTGTTTATAATATTTTGGTTCAATTTTCTTCTAATTAATATTGTACTAGTTCATGTAATATTAATTAAATTAAGAGAAAGCTTTGGGTATAAATCCTAAGGAGAGATCCTACACTTGGATCTTGGTTCTTCCATTATAGGAAAGCACAAGAACAAAAGAAAAGGAGATTTCTTTTGTGCCCATAAAACCGAAATCACCAATGTAAGAATATGATTTCTCCTCTATTTTATCTTTTGTTTGCATGCATAAAATCCATATTTAATTTTATGACAAATTAAATTATAACATATATGAGTATGTTTATGTATAAAGATCTACTTTTCCTTCAATCGGTATCAAGAGCCACGGTTGTTTGCATGCAAATCGGTTAAAAGTTTTTCCGAGTTATAAGAATAACATATAAAACTTGTAAAATTTGTGTTATTATGATATATCACGAAATTAATTCATGCATGTTAATATTTCTGGTCCTAAAATGTTTTAGGATATTTTGGTTAATTTTACGTTTTTTTATTGTTCATAATTTACAATAATGGCATTTAAATATGATTTTATGAGTAAAAATGTCATTTTTGGTCTAAAATTAGCTATACTTCGAATTTTCCATTGATTTTTGGATATGTTGTCATATATATTATTTTGAGATAACCTGTAAATTTTCATAGTTTTTGGACTTTTTATGCTCGAAAAATGGATTTTTCATTATTAAATTCGGATTTAGGTGAAAAATAGGTTAATATGAGTTAAATTTCGAATCTGGTCATAGAAAATTAATATGTTGTCACATGCAATTTTACAAGATGTGTGTAAAATAATTGGCTATAAAGAAGTCTTTTTGCATGATTTATGGATTTTTGAAGAAAACTAGCATAAATAGTGACATTATTAGTGAAAAATTAATAAAACATAATCTATGACTTAGGAAAAACGTCTAATGTTGCATTTTATTATATTTTTCAGATCTAAAATTGAAAAGTTAATGAATATAATTTTTCCATGTTTTTATGATTATTTTTGTTCAAACCGATAAACCGCAACATTGTTTTTCCAGAAAATTTTCGAAATTTTTAACCTAAGTTTTTGAACATTATGAGTGTCATGGTATTTTTCCAGAATGTTCATAAGTTTAAATTTTGAATTTTGAATTTATTTGAAATTTTGTGATTTATTTGAAGTTTATAGCTTATTTTTGTAATTTTAGTCCATTAATGAACAATTTTATAAAATATGGGTTAATTATGGTCAAATTATTAGTGAAGACTAAATTTTGAGTCCTAAGAGGTTAGGGTAAATAACTTATGCATAAATATGAGTTTATGTATTTTTGTGATTATAAAATTGTTGAAATCACGCAAATCCGTAAAAACCAAGTAATATACGATATTGGCTAATTAAAGGCGATTTAGCATAAAATTGAGCATGTTCATACATATTATAATGCTGCATTTTCCTTTATGATTGTCATAATTTTAATTTATGTAATTTTTGAATTATGTAATTTTACTTAGTATGGCCTTAGATTTTAATTGGTATTTCCCGAAATGTATGGGAATATCGATTCGGTTGTAATTTTATTGTGATCTCGTATCACCGTTTTGTAATTTAATAGATTTATTTTATTTTAGTTACAAATGTATAATAGGAAATTATGTAATTTATTATGTAATTTTATTCATTACGGAGTTCCCAAAGACGGATTTCTTCAAGAATGGCGATACATAAAGACGGTGTTACCTCGAGATGCGTGCCACAACCGAAGTTCAAGGGACCAATGGAGTTGGTTTCCGAATATGTAATAGTTAAATAGTTTTTCTATTTTAGGAAAGGCCATACTAGGATTTATTTATCTTTATGCTTGCATTTTATTTTATGTCACATGCATCGCTAAATCGCCATAACTAAAACATGCATCCTTTTTATCGAGTTTATCGACCGTGTCAATTAAAATTATCGTAGTTCACCGCTTTAGTTCACTTAAAACGTGATAGATAATAAATTGACATGACCTCTCGCTAAAACAATTAATTGAGACATAGCCTTACCAAATAGTAGAAACCATGAAAACCTATTTCACGAGGGAGTGCACTCGGCCCTACCGGGGTACAAACCTTGTTACGTAGGGGAAGTGGGTGATGAATGTTAATCCACCGAATTCATGTTGATAAGGGACGAATCGGCCCTACCGTGCCCAAGTTGATATGGATTTGGATCATGGACACATTTATTCGAAATTTGGATTGAACTCAACAAAAGTTTTTGATAAGGGATGTATCGGCCCTACCGTGCCCTTATTGAATGTGTTTTGGGCTAAAGATAATTGTTAATGTAATATTATCGACCAAGAGTTCTAAAAGTAGAATCGATTAAACGTTAATCCACCGAGTTATATTGATAAAGGATGAATCGGCCCTACCGTGCCTAAGTCGATATGAATTTGGGTCTTGGAATCATTTATCTAGTTGGGTAGAGGTCACTAGAAAAATGCATAAAACTTGTTTAAATCATACATTTTTACGAGTATTATTATTAAAACGACAATTGTTTTACTCCTTATATTTTGTTTTGTAGACCACTTCTTTTTCATAACAAATGGCAACACCAACACCAACTCCTAATGCCACACCTCTCGCTAGTTCATCTTGGCTCCGATCCTTTATGGATCGATGTAAACTTGAAAAGAATGGGTCAAATTTCTCTGATTGGGATGCCCAACTCAAATTAGCCGCAGAAGGTGACGACAAGCTTCGTTACCTTACCGAGGCCTCTCCACCCGAACCCTCCACTAGGTCCACCGCGGCCACTAGGGAAGCATATGAGGCTTACCAAAAGGAGTCTGCCGCAATGAAAAATGTCTTGATATTTGCGATGGAGGCGGACCTCCAAAGGAGAGCCTTTAAAATGGGCAATGCTAATGAGATTTACTCCAAACTTGTGACCATGTTTTCACAAACTCCGCGGATCGTCCAATATGAGGCGGCCACGGCATTCTTTGATCTCGACTTCAAAGAGGGCCAAAAGGTTAGCCCTCATGTGCTCAAACTCATGGAGCTTGTCGAGACCTTGAAAATTCAAAAGGTTGAAATCCCCAAAGAACTCATCGTAGATAGGATTCTACACTCCTTGTCCAAAGTCAAGGCATATGTTCAATTCCGGGTGAATTTCAACATGCAAGACAAGGATGTGTCTCTTGAGGAGTTGCACAAGTTACTTGTGCAAGCCGAGAGGGACATGGGGTTAAATGTGAACCCTCCCAAGGATGCGCTTAACATAAGCACTAAAAGTAAGGGGAAGTTCAAGAAGAATGGGAGAAAGGGCAAGAAGCAAGCTCCCACATTCACCAAAGCTAAGACTTGTGAAGCTAACACCTCCAAGATCAAGAAGGGTCCTCTTGATAAATGCCATTATTGTAATGGTATGGGACATTGGAAAAGAAATTGTTCCAAATACCTTGGTGATATCAAAGCTGGAAAGATTACTCCAGTAGGTAAATGACTATCCTTCTTTTATGTTTCTAATTCAACTATGGTATTATGATGCAAAGTTGTGATAATGTATCTCCCTTTTTATTGTATATAGGGCCTCCACCAAGCAAAGACAAGGGAAAGGAAAAGCAAGCATGAAAAACCATGGAGAAGCTATGGATAGCTTTTATGGAGCTTTGCTTTTCGTTGTCTTATTTAAAGTTATGTTTTGGATTTTTAGAACTTTAAGTTTCCGTGTTCGACATGGAAAAGTATTTTGGATAATGGTTTGTATTTTGGATGATGGTGACTTGGTTTGCAACCCAAGTCACCCGTTTTATCATTTATCCTTTTATGTTCTAAAATTCATCTTTAAATGCTTGCACTATGAAACATAAGATTATTCACTTAAAGTGATCTAATAGACAAATATAATAACGGGTTTCATTATATGTCCACACGCTTAAGGCTTGTGTATGATCATTTATAAAGCGATTTTGAGTCTATGAACTCTATTAAAGGAATGTCATCACCAAGTACACATATGAAATCTATAACTATTAGTCAACCTATGAGATCGTTCTCCTTATACTTCAATATCATTATTTGTGTTTTATATGCTATCTTTGAATCTATAGTGTATTTATTCTAAAGATAGAGTGGGAGAAAAATGAGGACACAACACACAAGGCAAGATAAAATTGTGTACTTGTGTAAATGAAGATCTACGCAAGAGAGAATGATTTGAATGGAGGTATATCTATTTATATAGTATAACCTATAGATGAGATCTATGGTCTCAAGTAAGTTCTATATGACTAATGAGACCACGTGAAGTAATCGAAAGAAATATTCTTAAGATTACTACGTGAGGACACCAAAAGTAAGTTTTGGAAGAAATGACTAATGTAAAGTCTTAATAAGAGTTTTGACAGAGTTTAGACTATTTTATGATAAATTTTGACCTATAGTTTCAACCGAGATTTACTTAAGAGCCTAAATGAATCAAAGTAACATTCTAGTATATATATATTCGAGATTTATGACTAGAAATTACAAGGATTGATATACCGATATCCTCAATAGCTAAGTTTAGCATTAACCACGCAAATGTCATTACTTAACCTCATTATGATATGAATTGGTTAAACCTCCTTCCGAAAGGGTATTTCGAATGACGTGTTCTAGATATTATTTATATTCGAATAATGACATTGCTACACATCATTATGACATGAGTGTATTGGAGATTTAAAATCTTTTTTCGTAAGGTTAAGATGAGACCACTTCAAAATAGGTATTTTGAAAGGATATGATGGGAACATATATGGTTTTATCCTAATAACTTGGCAATGCAATTTATATTTCAATTCTTGATAAATTTCGATTGAGAAGTCAATTTCGAAATATGTAGAATTGAGTGGGAGTTAGGAAATTCTCATGTGAAGACATGGAATTTAGTGGGAGCTATCATCCTTTGAATGTTTACAACTCATCACTCATTAAAGAATGACGAGCAAATACCTTCTTTCATAAAGAAGCTTTTGAGTTTTCAATTCTGGATGAAAATGGACTATGATGAATCCAATTACATTGAGAGGTATTGGATTTGTATTAAGATATACTCATTGTATCAACATACACATAGGTTATTCATATGAATGAAAATGGGATTACCATTAGCAGTCATGGTAGTTCATTGAACCTAAGAACGGTTGGTCTCATGATTATTAGCTACTAATGTTTCCGCCATTAGAATAATCATGCACATGTCCAATTATGAATCATATGCATCAGAGCATGATGATCATTGGTAAGCTATAGTAGAAATGTCATGAATTCTCGAGAAGAATCCGATGAGCGATTTCGGTGTTTGTCAGAATGCTCTTATATGTGTCAAGAGGTTGCGCATATTAATGAAAATCCGAGCACATGTGAGGATTTTTGAGAATCCTTGACCTTTCAAGCTAGAAGGAGAAATAAGAAGTTTTTGGAAAGGTACTTAATTGAATAAGAAGTTACTCAATACTAATCCTTCCTAACTATGCTAGGACTTGTGAGAAGTGCTAGGCCAATCGTCTTGGCAGATTGTTGCAAGACTCTACAAAACATATACCTAGTGCATTGTGTGTGGATGGGGTACTTGATCAGTACAAGTTATATCATTCATCACAAATTCAGTCGTTATGTGATAGTCGATAAGAAAGTTCTCTCAAGTTAAAGAACCGAAACCAAGGTCGGGAACCTTGATGTGTACTTGGTAAGATTCATGCTATGAGAGAGAACATGAATGTAAAGGAAATTGCAAGTGTAAGAAGTTTGAACACATGGACACATGGCATGTTAAACTTCTATTGCAATCAATAAGTGTTTACACTTACGATATACATCACAGGTTGTAATATGATATTGACTACCCGGGTGTGATGTCGACATTTGTCGTTTGAGTTATTATTAACTCACCTTGCACTTTGTTATATCCAAACGGGTTGTAGAGACAATTGAACCCCGTTAAAGTGAACATGGATTAACATTGTAATTGCCCATAGTTACTTATATGAGGTGACGTCTCGAAGTGACTAGAGTGTGATGCGATTGATGGCAAGTTCAAGTGTCATAGAGTCATGTGAGATGACTAGTCGATCACATAGGCAGACTGTTAGGAACATTTTGTCGGGCCTTATGACCGCTTATAGAGTTATGGCAAATTTATAAAGCCTGGTCGTGCCGAGAGCTGCTATAGTATTCAAATGAGTCGATTCTTTTGACTAAAGACTATTCACCTAAGATGGCACAGTTTCAGATTAACTTTGATTTGTGTTACTACGACCTTCGTAAATGGGGTCAAATGGGCATATTTTGGGTTATGATGGCTGTGGCTAGTCGAAGGGAATGAGTGCGATAGGAATTGTCCACCCCTAGTCAGGGTTATAACAATATCTCAGGGCCACTCGAGGAGTAATGAACTGGAAATGCGTGGCCACGCTCGGAAGGTATCTATGATAGATAAATTCGGTCAATCAGTTGTTCTCCAGATCGAGGAAACCACTCTCGATATGATCACTTGCAAGTACGACCTGAAAGACACCTTGCATTGAGTGGGAGATAGTAATAGGACAAGAGAATTGGTGACGCACACTTGTCGAGGACAAGTGGGAGATTGTTGGAATATGTGTCCTCCGACAATAATGCGATCACGACTGTTGATCATAATGATCACGTGTTTAAATCTCATTATAAAGAATACAATTGGGAAGTAATTATTATTCGTCAACTGGTCAACATATATCGGTAATGATTGGTGACTAGAGTTTGACATTCTTTATGTCGATGCGACGGTGGTGATCAGTTGACCCCTAGGTCATACCTATAGGGCAACACTCTTAATTGATTATTTAATTAATCGTATAATGTTACGAGTTAATTAAATTACTTGAAAATTGACGGATGATTTTGGAAGTAAAATTTACGTATCATATTAAAATGTGATTAAATGAGATACGGTCTGAGTAATTGAATTGTATCATTACTCGGATGAAATTATTGTTTAAAGAAACAATCGGAATTGAATGAGTTATTATAAATACAATCTGTTGTGATTTATAAATGGTAAAATATTTTGGTACAAGTAATTATGAAATTACTAAGTCGATTTTTGTATGTGACGTATTTTTAATAATACGTTGATTTTTAATATGTTAAAAATACATAATAAATTTATGTCACATATGACATGTGACATATTTACAATTGACAAAAATAAAATGGATTACTTGTTATCCATGTGTGCCGAAATTAGGGGAAGAAATGGGCTAATATTGTGTTTGATTAAGATAATGGTAAACACAATGATTACCTAATTGCCTACCCATGCAACCCTATCAAACATTGTGAAGACAAATGTGTGCATGCATTGGCTCCCCTAAAAGGCCCCCTCCACCCGGTTTTTGATGAGAAAACCATTATGGTTTTTCATCTTATTTTTACCTAATATTACACTAAAATGAATTAGTGCATTATTCATTCTTTTCATCATCCAAAATTAAGAATTCTAGAGAGATAAAAAGCTCTCCTTTTCTTCCTCCAATATACCGAAATATTTAAGTGTTTATAATATTTTGGTTCAATTTTCTTCTAATTAATATTGTACTAGTTCATGTAATATTAATTAAATTAAGAGAAAGCTTTGGGTATAAATCCTAAGGAGAGATCCTACACTTGGATCTTGGTTCTTCCATTATAGGAAAGCACAAGAACAAAAGAAAAGGAGATTTCTTTTGTGCCCATAAAACCGAAATCACCAATGTAAGAATATGATTTCTCCTCTATTTTATCTTTTGTTTGCATGTATAAAATCCATATTTAATTTTATGACAAATTAATTTATAACATATATGAGTATGTTTATGTATAAAGATCTACTTTTCCTTCAATCGGTATCAAGAGCCACGGTTGTTTGCATGCAAATCGGTTAAAAGTTTTTCCGAGTTATAAGAATAACATATAAAACTTGTAAAATTTGTGTTATTATGATATATCACGAAATTAATTCATGCATGTTAATATTTCTGGTCCTAAAATGTTTTAGGATATTTTGGTTAATTTTACGTTTTTTTTATTATTCATAATTTACATTAATGGCATTTAAATATGATTTTATGAGTAAAAATGTCATTTTTGGTCTAAAATTAGTTATACTTTGAATTTTCCATTGACTTTTGGATATGTTGTCATATATATTATTTTGAGATAACCTGTAAAGTTTCATAATTTTTGGACTTGTTATGCTCGAAAAATGGATTTTTCATTATTAAATTCGGATTTAGGTGAAAAATAGGTTAATATGAGTTAAATTTCGAATCTGGTTATAAAAAATTAATATGTTGTCACATGCAATTTTACAAGATGTGTGTAAAATAATTGGCTATAAGGAAGTCTTTTTGTATGATTTATGGATTTTTGAAGAAAAATAGCATAAATAGTGACATTATTAGTGAAAAATTAATAAAACATAATCTATGACTTAGGAAAACGTCTAATGTTGCATTTTATTATATTTTTCAGATCTAAAATTGAAAAGTTAATGAATATAATTTTTCCATGTTTTTATGATTATTTTTGTTCAAACCGATAAACCGCAACATTGTTTTTCCGGAAAATTTTCGAAATTTTTAACCTAAGTTTTTGAACATTATGAGTGTCATGGTATTTTTCCAGAATTTTCATAAGTTTAAATTTTGAATTTTGAATTTATTTGTAATTTTTTGATTTATTTGAAGTTTATAGCTTAGTTTTGTAATTTTAGTCCATTAATGAACAATTTTATAAAATATGGGTTAATTATGGTCAAATTATTAGTGAAGACTAAATTTTGAGTCCTAAGAGGTTAGGGTAATTAACTTATGCATAAATATGAGTTTATGTATTTTTGTGATTATAAAATTGTTGAAATCACGCAAATCCGTAAAAACCAGGTAATATACGATATTGGCTAATTAAAGGCGATTTAGCATAAAATTGAGCATGTTCATACATATTATAATGCTGCATTTTCCTTTATGATTGTCATAATTTTAATTTATGTAATTTTTGAATTATGTAATTTTACTTAGTATGGCCTTAGATTTTAATTGGTATTTCCCGAAATGTATGGGAATATCGATTCGGTTGTAATTTTATTGTGATCTCGTATCACCGTTTTGTAATTTAATAGATTTATTTTATTTTAGTTACAAATGTATAATAGGAAATTATGTAATTTATTATGTAATTTTATTCATTCCGGAGTTCCCAAAGACGGATTTCTTCAAGAATGGCGATTCATAAAGACGGTGTTACCTCGAGATGCGTGCCACAACCGAAGTTCAGGGGACCAATGGAGTTGGTTTCCGAATATGTAATAGTTAAATAGTTTTTCTATTTTAGGAAAGGCCATACTAGGATTTATTTATCTTTATGCTTGCATTTTATTTTATGTCACATGCATCGCTAAATCGCCATAACTAAAACATGCATCCTTTTTATCGAGTTTATCGACCGTGTCAATTAAAATTATCGTAGTTCACCGCTTTAGTTCACTTAAAACGTGATAGATAATAAATTGACATGACCTCTCGCTAAAACAATTAATTGAGACATAGCCTTACCAAATAGTAGAAACCATGAAAACCTATTTCACGAGGGAGTGCACTCGGCCCTACCGGGGTACAAACCTTGTTACGTAGGGGAAGTGGGTGATGAATGTTAATCCACCGAATTCATGTTGATAAGGGATGAATCGGCCCTACCGTGCCCAAGTTGATATGGATTTGGATCATGGACACATTTATTCGAAATTTGGATTGAACTCAACAAAAGTTTTTGATAAGGGATGTATCGGCCCTACCGTGCCCTTATTGAATGTGTTTTGGGCTAAAGATAATTGTTAATGTAATATTATCGACCAAGAGTTCTAAAAGTAGAATCGATTAAACGTTAATCCACCGAGTTATATTGATAAAGGATGAATTGGCCCTACCGTGCCTAAATCGATATGAATTTGGGTCTTGGAATCATTTATCTAGTTGGGTAGAGGTCACTAGAAAAATGCATAAAACTTGTTTAAACCATACATTTTTACGAGTATTATTATTAAAACGACAATTGTTTTACTCTTTATATTTTGTTTTGTAGACCACTTCTTTTTCATAACAAATGGCAACACCAACACCAACTCCTAATGCCACACCTCTCGCTAGTTCATCTTGGCTCCGATCCTTTATGGATCGATGTAAACTTGAAAAGAATGGGTCAAATTTCTCCGATTGGGATGCCCAACTCAAATTAGCCGCCGAAGGTGACGACAAGCTTCGTTACCTTACCGAGGCCTCTCCACCCGAACCCTCCACTAGGTCCACCGCGGCCACTAGGGAAGCATATGAGGCTTACCAAAAGGAGTCCGCCGCAATGAAAAATGTCTTGATATTTGCGATGGAGGCGGACCTCCAAAGGAGAGCCTTTAAAATGGGCAATGCTAATGAGATTTACTCCAAACTTGTGACCATGTTTTCACAAACTCCGCGGATCGTCCAATATGAGGCGGCCGCGGCATTCTTTGATCTCGACTTCAAAGAGGGCCAAAAGATTAGCCCTCATGTGCTCAAACTCATGGAGCTTGTCGAGACCTTGAAAATTCAAAAGGTTGAAATCCCCAAAGAACTCATCGTAGATAGGATTCTACACTCCTTGTCCAAATTCAAGGCATATGTGCAATTCCGGGTGAATTTCAACATGCAAGACAAGGATGTGTCTCTTGAGGAGTTGCACAAGTTACTTGTGCAAGCCGAGAGGGACATGGGGTTAAATGTGAACCCTCCCAAGGATATGCTTAACATAAGCGCTAAAAGTAAGGGGAAGTTCAAGAAGAATGGGAGAAAGGGCAAGAAGCAAGCTCCCACATTCACCAAAGCTAAGACTTGTGAAGCTAACACCTCCAAGATCAATAAGGGTCCTCTTGATAAATGCCATTATTGTAATGGTATGGGACATTGGAAAAGAAATTGTTCCAAATACCTTGGTGATATCAAAGCTGGAAAGATTACTCCAGTAGGTAAATGACTATCCTTCTTTTATGTTTCTAATTCAACTATGGTATTATGATGCAAAGTTGTGATAATGTATCTCCCTTTTTATTGTAAATAGGGCCTCCACCAAGCAAAGACAAGGGAAAGGAAAAGCAAGCATGAAAAACCATGGAGAAGCTATGGATAGCTTTTATGGAGCTTTGCTTTTCGTTGTCTTATTTAAAGTTATGTTTTGGATTTTTAGAACTTTAAGTTTCCGTGTTCGACATGGAAAAGTATTTTGGATAATGGTTTGTATTTTGGATGATGGTGACTTGGTTTGCAACCCAAGTCACCCGTTTTATCATTTATCCTTTTATGTTCTAAAATTCATCTTAAATGCTTGCACTATGAAACATAAGATTATTCACTTAAAGTGATCTAATAGACAAATATAATGACGGGTTTCATTATATGTCCACACGCTTAAGGCTTGTGTATGATCATTTATAAAGCGATTTTGAGTCTATGAACTCTATTAAAGGAATGTCAATCACCAAGTACACATATGAAATCTATAACTATTAGTCAACCTATGAGATCGTTCTCCTTATACTTCAATATCATTATTTGTGTCTCATATGCTATCTTTGAATCTATAGTGTATTTATTCTAAAGATAGAGTGGGAGAAAAATGAGGACACAACACACAAGGCAAGATAAAATTGTGTACTTGTGTAAATGAAGATCTACACAAGAGAGAATGATTTGAATGGAGGTTTATCTATTTATATAGTATAACCTATAGATGAGATCTATGGTCTCAAGTAAGTTCTATATGACTAATGAGACCACGTGAAGTAATCGAAAGAAATATTCTTAAGATTACTACGTGAGGACACCAAAAGTAAGTTTTGGAAGAAATGACTAATGTAAAGTCTTAATAAGAGTTTTGACAGAGTTTAGACTATTTTATGATAAATTTTGACCTATAGTTTCAACCGAGATTTACTTAAGAGCCTAAATGAATCAAAGTTACATTCTAGTATATATATATATACGAGATTTATGACTAGAAATTGCAAGGATTGATATACCGATATCCTCAATAGCTAAGTTTAGCATTAACCACACAAATGTCATTACTTAACCTCATTATGATATGAATTGGTTAAACCTCCTTTCGAAAGGGTATTTCGAAGGACGTGTTCTAGATATTATTTATATTCGAATAATGACATTGCTACACATCATTATGACATGAGTGTATTGGAGATTTAAAATCTTTTTTCGTAAGGTTAAGATGAGACCACTTCAAAATAGGTATTTTGAAAGGATATGATGGGAACATATATGGTTTTATCCTAATAACTTGGCAATGCAATTTATATTTCAATTCTTGATAAATTTCGATTGAGAAGTCAATTTCGAAATATGTAGAATTGAGTGGGAGTTAGGAAATTCTCATGTGAAGACATGGAATTTAGTGGGAGCTATCATCCTTTGAATGTTTACAACTCATCACTCATTAAAGAATGACGAGCTAATACCTTCTTTCATAAAGAAGCTTTTGAGTTTTCAATTCTGGATGAAAATGGACTATGATGAATCCAATTACATTGAGAGGTATTGGATTTGTATTAAGATATACTCATTGTATCAACATACACATAGGTTATTCATATGAATGAAAATGGGATTACCATTAGCAGTCATGGTAGTTCATTGAACCTAAGAACGGTTGGTCTCATGATTATTAGCTACTAATGTTTCCGCCATTAGAATAATCATGCACATGTCCAATTATGAATCATATGCATCAGAGCATGATGATCATTGGTAAGCCATAATAGAAACGTCATGAATCCTAGAGAAGAATCCGATGAGCGATTTCGGTGTTTGTTAGAATGCTCTTATATGTGTCAAGAGGTTGCGCATATTAATGAAAATCCGAGCACATGTGAGGATTTATGAGAATCCTTGACCTTTCAAGCTAGAAGGAGAAATAAGAAGTTTTTGGAAAGGTACTTAATTGAATAAGAAGTTACTCAATACTAATCCTTCCTAACTATGCTAGGACTTGTGAGAAGTGCTAGGCCAATCGTCTTGGCAGATTGTTGCAAGACTCTACAAAACATATACCTAGTGCATTGTGTGTGGATGGGGTACTTGATCAGTACAAGTTATATCATTCATCACAAATTCAGTCGTTATGTGATAGTCGATAAGAAAGTTCTCTCAAGTTAAAGAACCGAAACCAAGGTCGGGAACCTTGATGTGTACTTGGTAAGATTCATGCTATGAGAGAGAACATGAATGTAAAGGAAATTGCAAGTGTAAGAAGTTTGAACACATGGACACATGGCATGTTAAACTTCTATTGCAATCAATAAGTGTTTACACTTACGATATACATCACAGGTTGTAATATGATATTGACTACCCGGGTGTGATGTCGACATTTGTCGTTTGAGTTATTATTAACTCACCTTGCACTTTGTTATATCCAAACGGGTTGTAGAGACAATTGAACCCCGTTAAAGTGAACATGGATTAACATTGTAATTGCCCATAGTTACTTATATGAGGTGACGTCTCGAAGTGACTAGAGTGTGATGCGATTGATGGCAAGTTCAAGTGCCATAGAGGCATGTGAGATGACTAGTCGATCACATAGGCAGACTGTTAGGAACATTTTGTCGGGCCTTATGACCGCTTATAGAGTTCTGGCAAATTTATATAGCCTGGTCGTGGCGAGAGCTGCTATAGTATTCAAATGAGTCGATTCTTTTGACTAAAGACTATTCACCTAAGATGACACAGTTTCAGATTAACTTTGATTTGTGTTACTACGACCTTCGTAAATGGGGTCAAATGGGCATATTTTGGGTTATGATGGCTGTGGCTAGTCGAAGGGAATGAGTGCGATAGGAATTGTCCACCCCTAGTCAGGGTTATAACAATATCTCAGGGCCACTCGAGGAGTAATGAACTGGAAATGCGTGGCCACACTCGGAAGGTATCTATGATAGATAAATCCGGTCAATCATTATTTCTCCGGATCGAGGAAACCACTCTCGATATGATCACTTGCAAGTACGACCTGAAAGACACCTTGCATTGAGTGGGAGATAGTAATAGGACAAGAGAATTGGTGGCACACACTTGTCGAGGACAAGTGGGAGATTGTTGGAATATGTGTCCTCCGACAATAATGCGATCACGACTGTTGATCATAATGATCACGTGTTTAAATCTCATTATAAAGAATACAATTGGGAAGTAATATTGTTACTGTCAACTGGTCAACATATATCGGTAATGATTGGCTGACTAGAGTTTGACATTACTGTCGTGCGACGGTGGTGATCAGTTGACCCCCTAGGTCATACCTATAGGGCAACACTCTTAATTGATTATTTAATTAATCGTATAATGTTACGAGTTAATTAAATTACTTGAAAATTGACGGATGATTTTGGAAGTAAAATTTACGTTTCATATTAAAATGTGATTAAATGAGATACGGTCTGAGTAATTGAATTGTATCATTACTCGGATGAAATTATTGTTTAAAGAAACAATCGGAATTGAATGAATTATTATAAATACAATCTGTTGTGATTTATAAATGGTAAAATATTTTGGTACAAGTAATTATGAAATTACTAAGTCGATTTTTGTATGTGACGTATTTTTAATAATACGTTGATTTTTAATATGTTAAAAATACATAACAAATTTATGTCACATATGACATGTGACATATTTACAATTGACAAAAATAAAATGGATTACTTGTTATCCATGTGTGCCGAAATTAGGGGAAGAAATGGGCTAATATTGTGTTTGATTAAGATAATGGTAAACACAATGATTACCTAATTGCCTAGCCTTGCAACCCTATCAAACATTGTGAAGACAAATGTGTGCATGCATTGGCTCCCCTAAAAGGCCCCCTCCACCCGGTTTTTGATGAGAAAACCATTATGGTTTTTCATCTTATTTTACCTAATATTACACTAAAATGAATTAGTGCATTATTCATTCTTTTCATCATCCAAAATTTAGAATTCTAGAGAGATAAAAAGCTCTCCTTTTCTTCCTCCAATATACCGAAATATTTAAGTGTTTATAATATTTTGGTTCAATTTTCTTCTAATTAATATTGTACTAGTTCATGTAATATTAATTAAATTAAGAGAAAGCTTTGGGTATAAATCCTAAGGAGAGATCCTACACTTGGATCTTGGTTCTTCCATTATAGGAAAGCACAAGAACAAAAGAAAAGGAGATTTCTTTTGTGCCCATAAAACCGAAATCACCAATGTAAGAATATGATTTCTCCTCTATTTTATCTTTTGTTTGCATGCATAAAATCCATATTTAATTTTATGACAAATTAATTTATAACATATATGAGTATGTTTATGTATAAAGATCTACTTTTCCTTCATATTGGTGTCGGGACGGGCGGATTGTAGCAGGGGAAGACGGGCGTCTTCAAGGGAATCCGGGCGGATTCTGTGGCTGCTGCCCGGGCGTCTTTGAAGGAAGACGCACGGATTGTGCTTGTGGAGGACGGGCGGATTCAGGACAATCCGCTCGGATTGTAGCTCAGCATTGTTTCTTCTTCTTTTCTTCCCTTTTCTTCATAAAATCCTTGGGGATTTCCTCGGGGATGCAAGGATCCTTTCTCGTCATTGCCCAACTACTATAATATGTACAAAGGCCTTCTAATCTTGTCTCTCCTTGATGCTTGGTCATTGAATTCAATCAATTTAGTCTCGTTTTGCCATGAAAATGCGAGATTCTTACTCCTTTCCTACCAAGGGATCAAAATCTCAAAGAATATGCAAAACAAAGAACTAAAGACAATAAATGACCCAAATATGCACTAAAAAGCATGGGAACAAGGCTAATTCGGGGGCTAAATATGCGCTAATTATGGTCACATCAAATATCCCCAAACCGAACCTTTGCTCGTCCCGAGTAAAGAGGTGACAAAGACTAGGACCATTATTTAAACTATCCTAATAACATAGCCGATATGAGACAATTAGCGGGTCTCACTCCGCCCCTTCAACTCACAACAAGACAACCATGAGGTTGGATGCCTTCTTGCAAGGCAAGGTGGGTCTTGCCAAAATGGCGACACATCCAAACATTAAGCACACAAAATCAAATAATGGATGCATCTACAAAAGGAATAGCCACTTCCTCATCAAGTGGCAGAGGCACTAAAGAGGAATAAATTTAAGAGCATGTAATCCTTCACAAATACTATTTCAACAAATTACTAAGGCTAAGAGGATGACACTAAATCACCTCCAAATGGTGTTAAACTAGACTACTTTCGTCCTCAATTTCCAAATGCTTTCGTCAAGAGCGATCGGATGGTAGTGGAATGATGATCCCTATGATGCTAGAAGCATATGACATGACAAGTCTCGAATTCTCTACAAAAGTAAAGGTCATGGATCGTCCCAAGCTCGACAAAGTGGCTTGACAAAAAGGCTTTTTGGGAATGAAATGCTCAAATTGTTATAAACAAAGGTGGATATGACTAGTATTCAAAAATTGACCTCATTCAACTTTCACATTTCAAAAATTTAAGATGGGGTTTGTCCCTTCCGGGCTAGTGTCCTTTGCTTTCGCCAATCGCTTATTAGGCAACCGGTTAACCTCTAGACAATAGCTTTTCGGGGTGATAGTCACTTTGTCTCTGGGCGGTTGAATTCACAACCGTGTGGGGGCCCAATTCAATGGATCCCTCTCCAAAGCACATCGAAGTGGTACGCCTCCATCAAAACAACTAAATTTCTCAACATTTCAACATTTCATAACACTTGAGGTTTCCTTGGCATTAAATTACTTCCACATGACAAAATTTTCGAAATGAGCACTTCACACTTATTGATAGAAAGTATTTTTGGGTTGCCTTACCACAAGGTCAATCAAGGTCACCTAGACAAGTTAACCAAGTCCACATCGCATCACGGGGTTGGATAGGTGACTCACATGCAAACCCTTGACTTGGCTTTGGGTCATGGGTCAAAAGATACTAGTATGACACAATCTAGGGTGTTTTACAACCATTCTAGTAGGCAAAGTCTTAAGTTGAAAAAGTATTTGTAATGGCTTAGTTGCTCTTGTCAAAGTTCCCAATTAGGCACTTTTTTCCAAAATATTTTATCTAAATGCAACTATATGCCATGATGCAACTATTATATACATCCTAATGCAAGTGATTCTACCAACTAATATGACATATAAACTAAATGCAAGTCCTAAGTTCACATTGTTATACCGCATCAATCAAAATAAAGCCACATAGTCATTAACATAAAGAGGAAAAAGGAGATTGGAAAGATCATACCATGCGGTCTTCATGATCCTCATGTCTCGGATGTGGCGTAGTCGATCAATGTGAACAAGGATAGAACAAACACAATATATACAATAATATATACAAGACTACACTACAAAAGAAATAAATATGTTTTTGGCTTTTCAATTTTCAAATTTTTATGGTTTTTCGATATTTTTCAATTTTTTTGGATTTTTAAATAAAAGTTAAGTTAGAATTCCTCATCCCCACACTAATATGGGCATTGTCCTCAATGGCCAAAATGATAGGAAATTATGCAAACATGATGCATGATTTCTACACTAAATGCAAGCTACACTAATCTACACTACATGATGCATGGTTTTTGTTTATGACGGAGAGGATAATTTAGATTACCTCCCGTTGTGTATGCATTAACTTCCCCAAACCGAGCTAGACACTATTGCTAATGTCCTAAGGATGGGTGTAGTTCATGCACACACTATGCAAAGCATGAAACTAATTTTGTCATTTTGGATTTTGAAAGGTGGGAACAATAAAATGAGAACACCTCAATGGGACCAAGGTGTGAGTCCTCTATGGTGCTAGGACTACTCCAACAATGATCAAGAAAAATAATTAAAACAAAGAGAGAAATAGACCAACCTTGAGAGGGTAGGAGCCTCCAAAGCTTGCTAATCTTCCATCATATCATCACTATCATTATCTTCCTCATTAGAAGTGGACTCATTGCCACTTCCCTCTTCACTTGCTTCTTCACCTTCTTCTTCATTTTGCTCATCATCCTCTTCTCCTTCTTCACTAGCTTCCTCATCAATGTTATCATCAACCTCTTCATTACCGACAACCTCATTATCACCCGGAGCAACCCTAGATGCACTCGGAAAGAAGACTTCTCTATCCGCCCAACTAGGCAAAGGACATGAAGGATCAAGTAGTCCTTGCCTAGATAAGTGTAGGAGGGGTGGATATTGAGCTAAGTAAGCATTTTTCCGATCCTCGAAGGCTTGCTTGTGCATCTTTTGCATGAGAAGAGTCAAATAATCATTTCTTGCTTCAACGCCATCGGGCTTGAACTCTTGGTACTCGAAAGGGTAGGGTGGTGTGACAATGGAAGAGGAGGGCATTTCAAGTTCACCCTTTTGTTGTCGGATAATATACTCGGCCTCTTTTGAAAGGGGAAGTAGATAATTGGTCCGGTGGACGCTTAAACGGCAAATATTCGAAGGCAGAGTGAAAGATCTAGCCTCACTAGTGAGCCATCCATACTTGGTGTCAAGAGGGTTATGGGTAACCCACTTGTACTTGTAAATCATAGTATTAATATCAATGAGATGACCACCCTCTTTCGCCTCATACTTGTTACCTTTGTTGAAGTTTGGATCAAAGTATTTAGCTAGGATAGTGACTAGGCCGCCATTCACAATAACGGTAGTGCCTTTCTTCCCACAATCAATTTTTCGCCATCTATCCACCAAAAGCCTTAGAGAGTTGAAAGGCTTGGTGTGTTCCCTTCCAATGTTCAAAGCCGACTCAAGAAGAACAAAATCGAGTTTGGTGAAATGGTTGGTGTCTTTTCTTGCAATGATGGTGTTTCCTATGACCTTGTACCATACTCTTATGCCCGGATGGTGGACTAAAAGAGCACGACTAGCATGAAAGTCCTCAAATTTCCTTCCGGAAATCGCCTCCCAAAGAGGGTCGGGGTCATACTTGCCAACATTCTTAAAATAACTCGGTGCATCACTAAGACCCAAAGCTTCGCCCATTTCCTCAAAGGAGATGCGCCTACTAACATTAGCTAGACGGAACTCGATGGTCTCCATAGTCTCAACCTTGTTGACTTTCAAAGAACTCAAAAATTCTAAGGTAAGGGAGGGGTATGTCAATTCTTTTGATTCAAACAATTTCTCCAACCCCATGGCTTTAAAGAAGGCTATAGTTTGCTCAAGGACACCCAACTTATCTAAGGTATCTTCACAAATAAACTTGGTGGATAGAAATGATTTCCTAGGAAACTTGGCAAAAGTGTCCTTATGGGTTTTGGAAATGAAAATTACCTCCGGATAGTGCGAAAGTTGATCAATTTCCGGAGTAGTAGATGTTGTTGCTCCCATGGGAGGTTGTTGTTGTTGTTGCACTTCCAAGTTTGGGTTTGCTACCACCATAGCCAATGCTTTCTTTGCTTGAAGACTCTTTTGCCTTAATGAAAGTGTCTTTGCCTTTGGTGCTTTTGCCTTTGTTGCTTTTGTTGCTTTTGTTGCTCCCTTAGTCCTTGCCATTGATGAGTAAACCAAGAAAAGAGTGAAAAATCTTCAATTTGTAGTGCACCCAAATCGATTTAAAGGTGAAAGGCTTTGCCTTTATGAATTCAAAAATTGACTCAAAGGTTGAAGATTTTGTGCTTGGTTTTGATTTTTATTGAAAAAGGAGTGATTGATTTGTTGTTAAAAGGATGTTTTGATTTGATTTTGGGGAATGTTGTTGAGGAATTTTGTTTTTGTGATGGAGAGGATGAGGGTTTTGAGGGTTTTGAGTAGTGTTATGAATGAAGGAATGAAGAAATGAATGTGGGAGGGGGTTTATAAAACCCGAAAAAAATTTGAACTGCAGGGGCAAGACGGGCGGTTTTTGCTCGGGACGCCCGGATTTGGCCTGTTCTGGGTTGGGAAAAACTCGCCTAAAGACGGGCGTCTTTCAGTGAAGACGCTCGGATTTGCAAACACGGGACAAGCGTCTTTTACAGAAGACGGGCGGATTCCTTTACAAGGATTTTTCTTGTTTTCCTCAGCAAAAAAGACGGGCGTCTTCCTTTCAGGACGGGCGGATTTTTGAAGACGGGCGGATTAGAATGCAGGATGCCCGGATTCGCTTACATTCAAAAATATTTCAAAAGTTCAGCTCAGTGGGACGTGCGTCTTTTGCCCAATATGCCCGGATTGTCTGAAGACGGGCGGATTCTCCAGAATCCGCTCGGATTCGACTCCTTTGTACCCGGATTCAGTTCCATCCGTGTACTATGCGCATCCCTTGTCATTCTTCCATTCTTCTTCATATCTTGTGTTCTTCATTGTGGGGGCACTACTAAGGCATGAATAGTCTAGGCAATTACTATCCCCACACTAAGCTAAAGCACTACGCATCAATTGAAATCATTAGTCCCTCCCTCACTTCTCTCAAACATGACAATTATCTTGATCAAAGTATAAAAATCCAAAAATAACAAAAATGCAATATAAGAATTGAAATGCAAGTTAGGGAGTTAGAAATATTTACAAATGGTGGTTTAGGGAGGACTCCACCAAACTCTCATTCTTGATGAGATGTCAAGGGGGCATGTCCAAGTTGTTGTTAATGTTGCTCAACACCTTGAAGAAATAATCAAAAGCTTGTTCATGATGAGTCATAATTATATGCATATTTATGCCACCCCTTAATTGCTTTTGATATGGTTTTCGTGCTAGTTTATAGCATTTATATGCCTTTTAAGTTAGAATGTCGATACTTCCGCCTTTTGATGTTTAATGCAGGAATGATGCATTTAAGGAGCAAATGAATGAAATGGGCATCGCGGAGTGAGCATGAAGGGATACATGAAGCATGACACGAGAATCCATAAGAACGAAGGAAGAGAAGTTAAGAAGAAAACACGAAGAAAAGAGCTTCTTATTACAAGTGCCTACTTTGAAGAGACATATCTCGAGTTTTACAACAGATTTTCAAGTGATTCTAATTGGAGGTGAAATCTTATCCTCTTAGCTTTCCAACGCCACAAAAATCGCTTGTTTCTGACAAGTAACGAAGAAATGGCGGCCATTTGAAGTTCAGTGCGCGAAGCAGGAAATTGGTGCCTCGATCGCGTCAACCTTGGCTCGATCGAGGAACTTCATGCTCGATCGAGTCACTCTCGACTCGATCGAGGAACCAACCTAATCAATAAATTTCGCAATGTCGAGAGTTGGGTGTTTTGAACTTTGGTGCCTCGATCGAGTCACTCTCGACTCGATCGAGGAACCTTCCAGTTTTATAATTCCCGCAGCTTTCCTTAAGTCGGTTATGTATTGCTATAAATACCAAAACTCGTACCCTAAGTTATTTTATGCTTTATTTTACATAGGTTTAGTATAACTACCTTAGAAAACTCTCTCAAATACTTAGTTTAGTTTATTTATTGTTCTTCCTTCCGGATCTAAGTATTCCTTTATTACGGTATCAATCTTTCTTTAATAATTATTCTATCATTATTGTTCATCTTTTATGTTCTTAATTATGCTTTCTTATATCATTATTGTTGTTATTATAATTACTATGAGTAGCTAAATCTTCATCTAGGATGAAGGGGATCTAGGTTAATTAGAAAGGGGAAATTGATTAATTGCTAGTGAAATCGTTTAAGTTGCCGTTTGATTATTGTTCTTATTCTAGTTAATTAACTTAGGCCTGAGTTGTTAATTAGTGTAGCGAATTAATCCTTTCACCGACCGGGTTAGAATTAATATAGGCTGCGATAATCAAATAGATTGTATCTAATTATAGCGACCGCATGTTAGAATCGATCTAAAGGGCATAATAGAGTCGACCGATCTTATGACCTTAGACAACTTAGTAGATCTAGCAATTGATTAATAGACCCCATATAATTGACCTAGAGAACCGGAAATCCTAGACTTTTAATATCATCGTTTAAACCTCTTTTTATTACTCGCACTTAGTTGGTTAGATAACAAACAAAACAAACCCCCAGAAAACGGTTACCTTTAAGACAGATTTAAATATAAACAAACTAGATAATCACCGCCTCCCTGTGGATTCGACCCCGACTTACCACTAGCTATATTGTTAGTAGTAGTATAGGTTTACTTTGATTAAGGCCAACATTTGAAAAAACCTTATCAAATTTGGCGCCGTTGCCGGTGAGGCAACAATTTTTCTGTTTGTTTTTGTTTAGTTTGTCTTTTGTCTCAGGGAACATCAGTTCCTTGAGACCGTTCTAATGTTTTCCATCGAGTTTCTACAGGGTGAAGATGAGAACTTCCATGATTACATGCATAGATGGAATGATTGGATTCGTTCCCATAATTACGAAGCCAAAATTCCGCGGCTTACTATGTGTCTTACCATCATAAAAGGTATGAACAGACAAACCCAAGCCTACATTGAGTCCATAGGTATGGGAGATTTTGGTGGTAAGAATATTGAAGATGTCCTTTCTTTCTTTAAATGGTTTGCTATTGAATGTATTAAACCCACTTTTTCATTTCAGCCATACATGGATGAGGGTGTGGGTGAGACCATAGAAACCGTTTTAAAGAATGAAAAGGATATTGAGGGAAACATAGAGGATGAGACCATATGCTCAGTTGATAACCCCTTCTTTGACGACAATCTAGAACCCCTCTATGACAATTTTACAGACAGTGAGTCACATGAGGAAGACTTGACATACCCCTTAGATTATCCCTTTTGTGATGAGTCTTGGGATCAGGAGAGTGAGGATGCGCGATTCGAAGATCTTGAGGTTAAATGGGACTCATGTGACGATTTGCTGACTCTTTCTTTTGATACTTCCCCTTCAGTTATTGATTTGATTCTAATTTTGAGTCTAGTGAGGTTCATTTTATTACACCTGTGCAGAATGCATATTTTGATGTTTCTGATGTTGAAGATGATATTGATGAATACTCTGCACAAGGGCCCCCTACTAAGGACCCTTTAGATGCTTTGATATGTTTTGAGACATGTGCAGGTGAATCTCCCATTTGGAAAGCCGAGTTGGATGCTTTAGAGGCTGAAATATATGGGATAGAGCCTATCAACAAAGGGAATGAGAAGGCATATGAGTCAATGAATACTCCTAGCCTGGTAGAGGTAGTATATTATTTTGCCACCGATTCTGATATTAGGAGTGGTAGACCTCCTGACCAAGAGGTAATTGTTGACGATAATTTCATGAGAATTACTGGTGTAGTGAGTGATAAATTACCTCGTATGACCTCTACTTTGTGCTTTCATACTCCATACTCTTTTGGTTGGACTAACAATTTGATGCGGTTTTGCTATAATTGTCATCAAATATTTGATATGCTGAGACGGTCTTTAACATTGATTTTATATGCTCTTGTTATATCTTGGTGCTACTTATGCTTTTGTGTAGCACATGCGCAGATTTATGATCGACTATTAAGAGCTTTGAGCTGTTTTGATTGTGCCCAATTGCGGGTAATCGATATATAAAGAAAGGAAGAGGGCAGCAACAGGTGCCTCGATCGAGTGGCATGGGGCTCGATCGAGTCACCACGTTTTTGGGTTTATTTCGTAGCTGACTTAATGTGGAATTGCGCGGTTGATGATTTTCCCCTATTTTTGCAGCTGGTTTGGGGGAATTTCTACGCTCTTACCCGGTATTCTCTTCCCTTGTACCTTCTTTTATTGTATTATCTATTTCTTTTCCATTCCTTTTGTTAGTTGCGTCCTTTAGATTGCTGGATTTATGTGTGATTGCTATGTTGTAGGCGTCACAATGAGGACACTGTGACATTTAGGTTTGGGGGAGGAGTTTAATTATGTTGTGTGATTTACTTATTGTTGTGTCTTTTTATAAAAAAAATCTATAAAAATTAAAAATTTTCAAAATACAAAAACATGTTTTTACCTTTGTTTTAGGTCGAGTCTTGGTGAATTGAATAACAATGATGTTAAATTGCATTGTTTTTGCATTTGAATCTCAAATAGTTGTCCATGTACATTGTTTTGACTCGTTAGCCATGAAAACAAAGCTTATAATTCAAGTCTTTACCGTATTGACATGCCTTATATTGATTAGATTTGACACAATTATGTTGGTAAACTACTTAAATTCTGAGGTCTATAGAGCTTCCAAGGCCAGGAACATCAATAAACTGGTCTCACTGTCAATTAGGCTTGAGTGTGGTTTCTCCTTGTGGAATGTGTAATATCAAACTGCATAAGTGTGACATTGATTTCTTGATACTTTTATTGCTTTCATTTGACTAAGTACATGTGGATAGGCGGTTCTTATCGTTCAAATAAGCCTTACAATTATCCTTTTGTTAGCCCGTTTGAACCCTTGTAGCCAATATTAATTACATCTTATGAGCTACAATCCAGAATTTGCCTACCTTTTCGAGGAATGATCGCTTGATTGCTTGTTTATCATAATTATTTTGCTATTATGGTTGGGTTGGGACTTATTGTTGTCCTTTGGGTATAGCAAAATACTTTTGGCAATTGTGTTGTATCCTAGTATTGGAAAAAGAAAAATATGAAGCGAAAAAAAAAGAAAAAAAAGAAGAAAGAAAAAAATCGAAAGAAAAGAGAATTGAAAGAAGAAAAGAAAAGAGATTGCTTCATTTGGTTTTGTCAAGGATCAAAAAGATGGTTGTTAGAGTCTAATGCATAGTTGGAGAGTAATTTATTAGCTCTCATATGTTGTAAAGTTGAGATCATTTCTCTAAGTTGGGTTCATTTATTATCAAAGATTTGGTTTTTGTTTTGGTTAGCGCTGCGACTACCGTCTTAGCTCCACATATCCATAACGTGCTTTGGCACAAACCACTTCTATTCCTTTAACCCATTTGCCACCCTTATTGTCCTTGATACATGTACTTTTGTCTACATATGATGATTGCATATTAGTTGGGGAAATCTCTATCACATTAGATTGCATGCATGTTTCATAAGTTGAGTGAGTGTTTCTACTTCTTTCTATCTTCACATATAACTCACCCTATATACTTATGAGTGCATGAGTGAATCCGCGAGAATCCGACTAATTTGTCTTGCAAGATCGAAAGGTATTTGGCATTTGTATCTAGTATGGTGACTTGAGACTTGAGCTACGTTTTCTATTTCCTGTACCTTTGAATTTGTTTTATTGGTACACTTTAGTCATTACTTTGTTACAGATATGGATAGCTTGGGATTTGTATGTGCATTAAACATTAGCTCTGAGTCGTTTATTCGCCATTTGTATGATTGCCTTTTGTATTGTGTGTTGCTTTGCTTGAGGACAAGCAAAGAGATGGTTTGGGGGAGTTTGATGAGTCATAATTATATGCATATTTATGCCACCCCTTAATTGCTTTTGATACGGTTTTCGTGCTAGTTTATAGCATTTATATGCCTTTTAAGTTAGAATGTCGATACTTCCGCCTTTTGATGTTTAATGCAGGAATGATGCATTTAAGGAGCAAAGGAATGAAATGGGCATCGCGGAGTGAGCATGAAGGGATACATGAAGCATGACACGAGAATCCATAAGAACGAAGGAAGAGAAGTTAAGAAGAAAACACGAAGAAAAGAGCTTCTTATTACAAGTGCCTACTTTGAAGAGACATATCTCGAGTTTTACAACAGATTTTCAAGTGATTCTAATTGGAGGTGAAAGCTTATCCTCTTAGCTTTCCAACGCCACAAAAATCGCTTGTTTCTGACAAGTAACGAAGAAATGGCGGCCGTTTGAAGTTCAGTGCGCGAAGCAGGAAATTGGTGCCTCGATCGCGTCAACCTTGGCTCGATCGAGGAACTTCATGCTCGATCGAGTCACTCTCGACTCGATCGAGGAACCAACCTAATCAATAAATTTCGCAATGTCGAGAGTTGGGTGTTTTGAACTTTGGTGCCTCGATCGAGTCACTCTCGACTCGATCGAGGAACCTTCCAGTTTTATAATTCCCGCAGCTTTCCTTAAGTCGGTTATGTATTGCTATAAATACCAAAACTCGTACCCTAAGTTATTTTATGCTTTATTTTACATAGGTTTAGTATAACTACCTTAGAAAACTCTCTCAAATACTTAGTTTAGTTTATTTATTGTTCTTCCTTCCGGATCTAAGTATTCCTTTATTACGGTATCAATCTTTCTTTAATAATTATTCTATCATTATTGTTCATCTTTTATGTTCTTAATTATGCTTTCTTATATCATTATTGTTGTTATTATAATTACTATGAGTAGCTAAATCTTCATCTAGGATGAAGGGGATCTAGGTTAATTAGAAAGGGGAAATTGATTAATTGCTAGTGAAATCGTTTAAGTTGCCGTTTGATTATTGTTCTTATTCTAGTTAATTAACTTAGGCCTGAGTTGTTAATTAGTGTAGCGAATTAATCCTTTCACCGACCGGGTTAGAATTAATATAGGCTGCGATAATCAAATAGATTGTATCTAATTATAGCGACCGCATGTTAGAATCGATCTAAAGGGCATAATAGAGTCGACCGATCTTATGACCTTAGACAACTTAGTAGATCTAGCAATTGATTAATAGACCCCATATAATTGACCTAGAGAACCGGAAATCCTAGACTTTTAATATCATCGTTTAAACCTCTTTTTATTACTCGCACTTAGTTGGTTAGATAACAAACAAAACAAACCCCGTAAAACGGTTACCTTTAAGACAGATTTAAATATAAACAAACTAGATAATCACCGCCTCCCTGTGGATTCGACCCTGACTTACCGCTAGCTATTTTGTTAGTAGTAGTTTAGGTTTACTTTGATTAAGGCCAACGAATGAAAAAACCTTATCAGTTCATTATCGTTATAAAGTTCTTCAATAGACCTTTGCCCTTGTTGTCGGTCTTGATCAATAGCATTGCCAATGTAGGGATTAAAAATCCCTTCAAATTCGTCGTCCCAAAGACCACAAACTTCATTAAGTTGATCATTAAAAATCTCTTGATTTGATGGGGACAACTCTCCCAATTTATTTTCTTGGCCAATGAGGCCATCTTTTTCTTCTTTGCTTGATTTTGGTGAGCTTTGCAAGCTCTCCTTGTTGCAATTCACTTGCTCTTTGAATGGAGCATCTTCCATTTTCTTCTTCAATTGGAGTTCCGACTTCTTCCTATCATCCTTCCGGCTATAATGATCGATCATGAAACATGGTTCGTGTAAACGTGGAGCTCTCATAGTCTTGTCAAGATTAAAAGTTATACTCTCATCTCCCACTTCTAGAGTGAGCTCACCATGTTTTACATCAATCACCGCACCCGCGGTGTGTAAGAAAGGTCTTCCTAGAATGATTGGAATGTTGGAATCTTCCTCCATATCAACAATGACAAAGTCCACCGGGATGAAAAACTTCCCAATTAAATGCGGAACATCTTCCCATATCCCTAATGGTGTCTTCGTCGATCTATCGGCCATTTGGAGTGTGATATTGGTGCATTTAAGCTCTCCCATCCCCAACCTTTTACTCACCGAGTACGGCATAACACTCACACTAGCCCCTAGATCACATAAGGCTTTGTTGATCGTGGTGTCGCCAATGGTACACGGTATTGAGAAGCTTCCCGGATCCTTTAGTTTTGGAGGTGAACTCCCTTGAAGTATTGCACTACTCACCTTAGTGAAGGCGATAGTCTCAAGCTTCCGGATCGACTTCTTCTTTGTGAGGATGTCTTTCATGTATTTCGCATAGGCCGGCACGTGATTGATTAATTCCGTGAAAGGAATCGAGACTTCCAAATTCTTCACAATTTCCATAAACTTTCCAAGTTGGTCATCAAATTTGGGCTTGGCTTGACGACTTGGAAAAGGAAGTCTAATCACAATGGGTTCCTTCTCCTTGATCTTATCTTCATTTTTCTTTGAAATCTCTTCTTTTGATGATTCTCCATCCTTGGAGTTTTGCACAATTTCTTCCTTATCACTAGCTTCCACAACTCCATCCTCAACTTGCTTCTTCGGTGCTTCATACCTTGTACCACTTCTCAAGTGAATGGCACTAACCGTTTCATGTCTTGGGGGATTACTTTGAGGTGGTAATTGCCCCTTTTGTCTTTGTGAGCTTGAGGATGCTAGTTGAGTCAATTGGGTTTCCAACATCTTGGTGTGAGCTAGGATGTTGTTGATGGTGGTTTCCTTTGCTTGACTATCTTTTTGCATTTGAGTGAAAAACTCTTGTTGATTCTTTTGCATTTGGAGGACCGCTTTTTGAACATCAAAACCTTGGTCATTTTGGTGATTGTATGGATTTTGGTTTTGGTAACCTTGGTTTTGATTGTAAAAGGGTCTTTGATTTTGGTTTCTCATGGGAGGTGGGGTGTATGTTGTTTGAGGGTTTTGAACATTTTGGCTTTTGTATGAGAGATTTGGATGGAATTTGGTGTTTTCGTTGTAATAGTTGGAATAAGGGGTACCACTCTTGTATGCTTGGAAAGCATTCACTTGTTCATTTGTTCCCCTACATTCACTTTGGTCATGTCCCAAAGTTCCACAATTCTCACATATCCCACTTGGGATTGATGAAGATGCCGTCATGGCATTAACATGATGCTTTGGTGATTTTGAGGCTTCTTCAAGTCTAGCCATAGCTTTTTCAAACATCAAATTGATTGTGTCAATGTGAGCACTAAGTTGAGCACCCAATTGAGTAACGGAGTCCACTTCATGCTTTCCTCCCCTAGTAGCCTTGCGAGGTCTACTATATTGTGAGTTATGGACCGCCATTTTCTCAATTTTGTTCCATGTTTGATTGTCATCAACTTCGGTGAACATTCCATTTGATCCCATGTTGAGAATGTTCCTTGAATCTTCATATAAACCATTCCAAAATTGTTGTACTAAGAACCACTCGCTAAGTCCATGGTGAGGACATGAGCGACAAATTCCCTTGAACTGCTCCCAAGCTTCATACAAAGATTCTTCATCCCTTTGCTTAAAACCCGTAATTTGAGCTCTTAGCATGTTAGTCTTTTCCGGTGGGTAGAATTTTTTGTAGAAAGCTAGAGCCAACTTCTTCCAAGAATCAATTCCGAGAGTGGCCTTATCAAGGCCTTTCAACCATTGTTTCGCGGTGCCAATTAGAGAAAAAGGAAATAAGACCCATCGAATTTGGTCTTGAGTTACACCGGTTTGAGAAATCGCATCACAATAGTCACAAAAGGTTTCCATATGAGAATGAGGGTCTTCACTAGGCATCCCCCCAAATTGGCTCCTTTCGACTAATTGGATAAAGGCGGATTTGGCAATAAAATTTCCGGTTAAATGTTGTGGTGTGGGAGTAACATTGGGTAGGTTCTCCTCGGTGGGTACGGAATGTGATGAAAACTTAGGCATTGTGGGTTGATTTTGTGTGGTATTTTGTAATGGGTTCTCCTCACCTTCTCTTGCAAAAGGGTTGATGAGCTCAATAGTTGGTTGAATATCTACAACCTCACCAATATCTCTCAAATTCCTTCTAGCAAGTCTTCTATTGGTTGTCAAAGTTCTTTCAATTTCACGATCAAAAGGTAACAAATCACCTTGTGACCTTCTAGACATGCAAAATATCAAACAACTTGAAAACAATTAGAACAAACCTTGAGGAGTTTTACTTCCCCAAGGCAAAGAAAGACACAACTAATAACAATATAAGAAAATCTAAATCAAGCTAACACCGTCCCCGGCAATGGCGCCATTTTTTATGCGACGGGATGGTATGTCGTTGGGTCACGTCCAATCAAAACACAATTTATAACTTCACAAACAACTCTACAATTAGTAAAGAGACAAGTAAAGGTCGGATCCCAAGGGACGGGAATTGAGATGAGATTTCTATTGAAACTAGTGGTGTCTTAGGGGTGTCACAATTTGGGTTGATGTAGAAGGTCACTAAACTAAATAGCAATGGAAATAAACAAGCAAGATGAATTAAAAAAAAAAGTTGTAAACAATTGATAAAAAGCACTAGGGTGTCATGGGGTCATAGAGGAATCATGGGAATTGATCATACAAACATGTTCTCAAATTATAAGCAAGCAATTATTGTTGTGATGGATTGAGTTGGGTTATATCTTACAATCCTAGGAAAGTTTGGGTCCCGGAGCCGAATCGATTAGATTGTACAACACCTACAAGTCGACTTAATCTTCCCTACTCAACAACATGCATGGTCTAATGAGACTCGACTTGGTTTATGTCTTACAAGTCTCATTGAAAAGATAGGTGATGGGTAAAAAATGCAAGGATTCATAGGCTCGCATTTCATCAAACATAACATGTGCATGAGTTGAGATCAAAACAAGCAAGCAAATAAACCATGAAAGCATATTAATTTAAGCATGAATCATTCCCCATGTTGGTTTCCCCTAATTACCCATTAACCCTAGCTAGGTGACTACTCACTCATTATCATGTTGATCATGCTAGCAAGGTTGTCAATCATACCAACAAAATGAAACATGATGAATAAATGAAAGTAATTAACAACAATTAAAAAGGGATTAAGAGAATTATACCTATTAATGATTCCAATAATAAAGCAAAGATAAAAGAAGTACTTGATGCTTGATTGAGAGGTTGTCAATCTCCCAATAATAACCCAAATAATCTTCAATTACCCAAAATAAAGGATGAACAAAAGAGAGATTAAGGAAATAAAACTTGTATTAAAACTTGATTAATTGTTGATTACAAAACTAAAGAGAGATTTGATTGATATTAACTACTCTAAGAATTGATAAGAAGAACATGCTCTTCTAATTAGACTAATGGGGTATTTATAGTGGAAATTAGGTGGATGCATTAGGGTTAACTAAGGGCTAAACTAGTAATTACACTTTTTAGATTGAGCAGGGAGACGCCGGTATTTTTCGAAGGAAGGGCTTCTTTCTTTGTAGCTTGGAGAAGACGAAATTTTGCTGTACTGGAATCCGTGCGTATTGGTGTCGGGACGGGCGGATTGTAGCAGGGGAAGATGGGCGTCTTCAAGGGAATCCAGGCAGATTCTGTGGCTGCTGCCCGGGCGTCTTTGAAGGAAGACGCACGGATTGTGCTTGTGGAGGACGGGCGGATTCAGGACAATCCGCTCGGATTGTAGTTCATTGTTTCTTCTTCTTTTCTCCCCTTTTCTTCATAAAATCCTTGGGGATTTCCTCGGGGATGCAAGGATCCTTTCTCGTCATTGCCCAACTACTATAAAATGTACAAAGGCCTTCTAATCTTGTCTCTCCTTGATGCTTGGTCATTGAATTCAATCAATTTAGTTTCGTTTTGCCATGAAAATGCAAGATTCTTACTCCTTTCCTACCAAGGGATCAAAATCTCAAAGAATATGCAAAACAAAGAACTAAAGACAATAAATGACCCAAATATGCACTAAAAAGCATGGGAACAAGGCTAATTCGGGGGCTAAATATGCGCTAATTATGGTCTCATCAAGCTAATTCCCTCTTGCTAAGACTAGGGAATCCATGATTATGAAGGAATAGTAATCGCCGTATTAGGTTTTATGCTTGTGTAGTCTTTGTTGTTAATCGCTACAATTAATTATATCTATCTAATTGAGTCGACGCAATTAGGCATTTAATCCTAGTAAACCTTGACCTGGACCGAAAGGTTGGAAAGGGTGAGACTCGTAGCGAACATTAGGGCACCGTAGTGAGGGCGAAAGCTAAGCTATTTGTGCTTTAGGGCGAATTGAGACCGGAAGGAGATATTCACTGCCCCATAGACCACATTTGCATTGACCTGAGACCTAGATTGCTTGACTGAATAATCATGGTGAACCGACTGTCTTAGTTGTTTTCTTCCTTATTTGCTTAATCTTTGTTCTCTTTCCTTTTTCTCTTTCTCAACCTCTTTAGTTTAGAACAACCAAATTAAAACCCCCAAATTGGTTACCATGACGAACTTAGTTAAAGTTGAAATTTTCCCGTCTCCCTGTGAAGATCGACCCGACTTCCCTAGCTATATTAGTTAGAGCCAGTTGGTTATTTTTGATAGGTATACGACTGCCCTGTCACTGTGCCCTTTCCAAGGCGATTGCAGAACAACAAGGCTAATCAACAATTCGGGAAATTTGCCGAGCTCTTGAAAAGCCTACATGTTAATTTTCCGTTCGCCGAGCTGCTTACCTAGGTACCCTCTTATATGAAATTCATGAAAGAAATTTTGACACGTAAGAGGCACATAAATGATCATGAGACGGTAGCTTTAACTGAAGTAGGTACTGCCTTAGTTCAAAATAAGTTACCACCCAAACAGACTGGCCCGGGTAGCTTTTCAATTCCTTGTCACATAGGTACCCATTTAATTGATAACGCGCTATGCGATCTAGGTGATAGCATGAGCGTCTTACCCTTGTCTCTCGCTAGGAGACTCGGTTTGACCAAATTTAATTGCACTAACATGGCCATTCAGATGGCTGACCGTAGCATATCACGACCGTTAGGAGTTATAGAGGACATACCTGTCAAGATCGGGAGATTCTTTATTCCCGTAGACTTTGTAGTGCTTGATATCCCCGAGGACACTCACACCCCTATCATTTTAGGGAGACCATTTTTATTCACTGCTCGTGCAGTGATCGACGTCGGGAGGAAGACACTCACATTTCAGGTAGGAGATGAAGAATTGATTTTTCATCAGTCTAAATCTTATAGGGCTCCCATGCAAGTTCAACCTTGCAATGCCCTATCCTCTATTGACTCAGATAAAGAGACTTCAGCTGAGAATGTTGAATTTTGTGCTGCTATTATAACACCTCCGCCTTAGACTGAGAGCGAAAAGGAGGAACATTCTTCTGTTTTCCTTGCTGCAGGTACAGATAAAGTGGATGCTGGAGTCGATGACGGTCAAAGTGAAATTAAAGTCGATCAAAGTGCTGGGAAAGAATCCAATGTCGATGGGAATATCATGAAGAAGAAGAAAGTTCGTGCATACGTGGATGTCAACTATTCTCCTTCCACCAGTTCAAATTCAAACTCATGGCGCTCGAAGAGGACGGTCCGAGATGCTAAAGGGACCTCCTCCAGTCAGAAGCCCTCCTATGGGCTACTGAAGTGTTTTGGGCAGTAAGCGGGGAATGCCCCGTGTAATAATTTGTAAAATTTGAATTTCCGTTGGATTTATTTATTGTGTTTTTGAAATTGTTAGACATTAGTTTAATTAGCTTAGCAAATATCGACTATAGACTGCTTATTTTTGTGATTTGGTATTGTCGGGATATGTGTTTGCGTGTTTTTATGCAGGTTTGGGGAAATTATGTCGCATTGGGATGAGCTATACGAGAAACAACTCGATCGAGTACTTTTTGTACTCGATCGAGAGGAATGCCCAAGAAAAATGCTCGATCGAGTGGATTCAGTCACTTGATCGAAACGCCAAAAAGGAGGATTACTCGATCGAGTGGAATACTTTTTGATCGAGAAGAATGAACGCCAGAGTCCTCGATCGAGTGATTTGAAATCACTCGATCGAGTGAAAATGCCTATTATACGCAGGAAGTTCCCTTTCTTCCTCTTATTTTCATTCTAACTTTTTATCTTCTTTATTTGGGCGATATTTTGTGCGAAAATTCCCAATTTCCTCCATTAATCCTCCCTCTCTACCAAATCTAATACCCACACTATTTTCCTTGCTATTAAATCGACTAAAGCCCTCAATCTTCACCTTTAAATTCCTCTTTGTTACGTTTAATTTGGGCGATTAGGGTATTGCGGGTTTTCTATTCGAAATCCATCATTTGCATTGATTCTTGTCGATTTTCTTGCTTAATTGTTGTGGGCATTTATCAAGTAAGTGTTCCCCTTTACTCTTTGGTTGATTATTTACTTATTTCGAGTTTAATTGAGTATTTAGGGTTTAAGGTTTTGCGATTTAGTTCGAAAATCCGTCTGATTTTAGGGTTTTTGTGTTTCATTTGTTTAATTGATTGTCCTATTGCTTGCTTGATTAGGATGGAAAGTAGCTTCATTCCCTCGACTAGCTCGACTGCTTCCCCATCCTCGATTGAGACGGTGGTCCCTTTTGTTACCACCGTCACTCCGACTGTTAGTATAGCTGTTGTTACTGCTGGTACTACTACTCCTGCTGTTGCTAGCTCCATTTCTGTTATGGCTAGCTCTGTGTCCGCCGTGTCTACCACTGTCAGTGCTGCTTTTGTTTCTGCGAGCACTGCTTCTGTTTCTGTTACCTCCACTAGTACAGCCTCTGTTTTCACTGCTTGTACCGTGTCTACTCCGGTGACGACCCCTGCTGCGTCGTCACCAGCTGTTATAGCTGCCTACCGGGCTAGTTTAGTACCTCGCCCCGCTACTGGACGGGCTTCTTCTTTAGGTACTAGAGGACAGGTTCGCGGATGAGCCACACCCGCTGTTGGCCGGAACACGATTCGTGTCGATGAGTCTCTTGACCCGCATCCCGATTACCCCGAGGTACGTTTTTTTAATGCTATACATCGTACTCATTTTTATGCTTTAGAGAGTTGTGATTTTGCTTCAACAATGTTTTTGTGTCGTAAGTCGCTTGAGAGGTTAGGTATTTACGAGCCCGTAGTTGAGATATTGAACGGGACGGGGATGGCTGGCCTGATTACCATGAGTGCCACGACCTACAGGGAGCTGACCCTCGAGTTTTTCATCTCCTTCACTTTTTCTGCAGCTGCCTACGCCACTGACCAGGGTAGTTCTTGTATTTCCTTTCGGTTGTTTAACCGGACCACGACTTGGACCTAGAGGAGTTTGGCAATAGGTTAGGTTTGTCTTCTACCGGTGACTGGGACCCTCCTAGGAAGGTCCTACGCATCTTGTGGCGGACCTTTGCACAGACACCTTATGAGGAGCGCAAGCTCGCTCATATCCACCTTCCCCCGGCCCGTTACTTCCTGCGTCTCATTGGTGGGACCATTTTTGGCCGTAAAGAACCGAACAATGTGAACAACATTGAGTTGTCGATTCTTGGGGGCTATCTGAACATAGATAGCGAGGGCCCATTTGTGCTTAACATTGCCTATTTGACTGCTCAGTATTTTCATACTGTGGGGCAGAAGATTCGGGCACCATTGTTTGCGGTGGCATAGCCACTTTTCTTGCCCGTTCTATCTTCCCCGCCTTTCCTCGTGACTTACAGCACCTAGACACTGATAGGTACCTTGACGTGGGAGCTATGCTGTCTATGACTTGGCTTGCTTCTGACCAACGGACTTGGAAGATATGTGGTTCCTTGTCCGAGGTCTTACCTTGCACCACCCTACTCCGTCTTGTCCCTTTGCTTACTGTTAGGGATAGGATACCTCCACCACTACCATTTTTCCACCTCACACATGCTCCACCTCCTACCATGTCCGCTTCTAAGAAGCGGAAGAGACCAGAGACCGGAGAGGGATCCACACCTTCTACGGGTGGCCAGACTTCTACGGCCATTCCTACCCCGATGCCTACTCCCACTCCTGACACTACACAGCCAGTCTATCCGGCTAATTTTGTTCCACCTCCACCTTTTGAGGCGTCCGCGGTCCTAGACCAAGGGCGCAGTGACGGTTTGCTTCTTGAGCTTCTTACCAGGCAGGCTCGTATGGAGCGGGACATTGCACTTGCTTTGTTCCCTTTATACGAGCATCACATGAGGAGAGGACGACCTGTCCCTGAGGGCTAGCCACACCTGTCTTTCTACCGGTACCCAGCTGAGGGGTACCCACAGCCAGCCAGCAAGGCAGACACCGCTGAGGAGGAGGACAGAGTACGAGCTGAGGAGACAAGGAGGAGGGAGCAGGAGGTGGACCCAGACTTCACGGTGGTGGATGAGGAGGATGACGGTGACGAGTAGCTACTGGTCTACTCACTTCCCCAGTTTTCTGGCTGGTTTGGGGAAGTTCGTGTTTTGTATGTATATTCTTGCTCTTTTATTTATTTTTTGTCTCTTTTTTATTTATCGTTTTTCATGCATTTATTGGTTGTTTTTACCCTGTTCCCATATTTATCTGCTGGTGTATGCTGGAGGACAACGAGGGCGTTGTCCGTTTTGGTTTGGGGAGGGTAATGCATCCTTTGAGTCTGCATTTGCATTTGTTTTTGCATTCACGTTTTCTTTTTCTGCTTGCATTATATTTATTTGTTTTAAAAATCATAAAAATAAAAAAAAAAATTAGAAAATTTCAAAAAATCAAAAAAAATACTCACGTTTCATTTTGCATATAGGTATACTCGGAACGGTAGATTTCCGTGATGATATTGCACTTTTACTTGTCATTTTTTACTTGAGCCTTGCATCTTTATTGACAGTTATTAGCTTAGTCTTGCGCATATCTACGAGTTTTTGTTCAAATTTAGCTGACTGTGTAGACTTTACCTGATAAATTGGCAACCTACTTTACAATTTCTGAGATTTAGAGCCATATAACTAGTGACATTCAAGACCAGTTCATTAGAAATTGAGAGTAGTACTCCTTGCATAACATGTTCATCACTTTTGCACATTTATAAAATTTAATTTCTTGTCAGATGCATACATTCGGGTTTGTGGTCGTTGTCACATGCAGGGAGGTGCTTGCAATTTTTCCCCTTCTTTCATTTTCACCCATTTAGCTCCACTTTAGCCAAATATAGCCTTTTTGACCCATTAGCTACACCCAAAATGCAGCATGCCTTGTCAAGCTAGTTTAGTGTGACTTTTGCGGTATATTCATCCTTGTGCGAATTTGGCCTATTTCCATTGTTTGGAGTTGGTGAAATGAGAAGAATGAGAAAAAGATGGAAAAAAAGGAAACGTGTGAAAAAAAAAGAAAAAAAAAGTGAAAAAAAGAGAAAGCCATACGTGATGCTGGAGAAAGAAAAGAAAAAAAATGAAAAAGAAAGTAGTTGTATTTGAAAAAATGAGACCGTATTAAAAAAAGGAAGTTTGTGACGGTCTCACTCCTCTGTTCTTATTTACATCTTTTTGAGGAGATAGTGTATTTGGTTAGTGAGTTGTGTGCCGTGAAGGGTACTTGCACTTTATTTTCTAGTGAGCTGAGATTCGGATGGTTTTATTTGGTCTTGTTTAGGAACTAGCTTGACGCTTTACCTCCACATTTCCATAATCTTTTTTGCCTTTTCTCACCTGTAGCCTCACTTTCCCATATCATTTGTAAGCCCTCGGCTGTGATGGACATTGTCAGTTGGAATGTGTGCGTAGTACTTGAATCGTCTATCATTTTTGTTGCATGCATGTTATGTAGGTCGCAGTTTAGGTGAGTGACTGTATTCTCTTTCTCTCTTATACATATATTTCACCCTTTGCTTTATGAGTGAAGAGTGACCCCGAGAGAGTCCGATTTTGTTGGTCTTGCAAGGTCGATAGGTCAGCTTTACTTATGGACATCATACAACTCGTTTGCGTATTGACTGCTGTAGGTATGACTGTTGATTTTTGACTGCATTAAATTGGTTCAAGTAGACAAGTTATAGCTAGCTCTGAGTTTTCTTTTCCGTTCCATTAGTTTGCATTTAGTTACTCGAGGACGAGTAAAGGTTCAATTTGGGGAGATTTGATACGTGCAATTTATATAGTCTTTTTAGCCTTTTATTGCACGCATTTCTATGCCTTTTTGTATCGTTATGTATTGCAAAATGCCCCGAATTGGCTACTTTGGTTTGTTTTGTCTGATTTGCAGAAATGAGGCTGAAAGTAGTGAAACCGCACCCTATTCATCCTATTTAGCATGCATTATAAGGAGACGGGAATATTGGAGCAAGAGACGTGCCTTGGAGTGCGTGAAGGAAGGTCAAGGAAGCTGCCAAAGACGAGTTAGAGGTTGATTTGATGGAAAAGCACTCGATCGAGAAGAATTGAGGGTCGATCGAGTGGTTTGGCTGACACGAGTGGTCGATCGAGTGATCCCAGGAGTTCGATCGATATGTGCCTTATTGGAGTTACTCGATCGAGAGCTTTAATTGCTCGATCGAGTACATATGCTGGAGAAGACCTCGATCGAGTGGTCTGAATCCACTCGATCGAGAGGTTTGCTGTCTTGTGCGGGCTTTAGTAACCCGTGTTGGTTTATTTTGTTAAGTATTTTCGCTCCCCTATATAAGGGAGTCGAGATTAGGTTAATAAACACTTCTGCTTTAGCCTTTAAACACTTCTCTTAATTACTTTTACTGCTTAATCTCTCAACTCTTTAGATTGTTCTTTACGCCGGAAACTTAAGATTGTAATCATTCTTCTACTCTTAATCTTAATACTTTCTTTGCATTAATCTTTTGTTCTCTCATTATTACTCTTGCCCTAGTCTTGTTTATGCTTAATTGTTATCGTTTCATTATGCCTTTGATTAGCATGCTTATTATTATTATTGTTGACACCATTAATATCATGAGTAGCTAATTCTCTTTATGTTAGGATTAGGGAATCCATGGTAGGATTGTGACGATGTAGCGAATAGACTAGATAATTTACATGTGAGAATCTGTCCCCATAGCAATTTAACTGTAACACTAATTTAGTTGAGTGCACGCTTCTAAATTACATTAATCTGGTTAACTTTACTCCTGGATCGGAAGATTGGAATAAATAGACCTGCTATGAACAGTAGACTACCCTAATGAGGACGGAAGTTAAGTTAGTGGAAATCTAGGATAGAAAGTGGACCGGAAGGACCTTTCACTTATCCTTCTCACAGTAGATTGTCTAGGCTATTTGCAATTGAGTCGATAGACTACCATGGTGAACCGAAATCCTGGCATACCCTCTCTTATTTGATCACTCTTATCGTATTTTCTCACTTTTATTGCTCTTGCTTAATTTCTCTTTCCTTTAATCTTTTAGTAGTTTAGAAATCAAAATCAAAACCCCCATATTGTGACTTAAATAGACGGACCTTTAGACAGATATCTTGCCTCCCTGTGGAGAATCGACCCTACTTATCACTAGCTTCCGTTAGTATATTTAGGTTTATTTTTGGTACACGAACGACAGTATCATGGCAAAACATCACTCACATCAACAAAGGGCTTCCCATAATAAGATAATGATAAGCATGGGAGTATTATTCAACGATCTTTTTTTCATGATTTTTTTCTTTTCTATTCTTTCTTCATGATTTTTTTTCTTTCTTCCATATTTCTTTTTCAATTTTTTTCTAAATTCACCTCTTCAGTTCATACTACCAACTTCAATCCTTTCAAAGAGAGCCAAAAAGACAAGGGTAACAGCATACCCGCAGAAACCACTTGACAGGGCAGGCTAAGTTTGGGTGTAGCTAAAGGGTCAAAAGGCAATTTGGCTTATGTGAAGTTTATAGGTAGTAATGAAAGAAGGGTTGTAAGTTACCTCTCTACGTGTGCCACCACCACAAACCAAATGCATACAGGTACCGAGAAAAGAGCGTCATGTACGTGCAAATTGATGTTACATGCCTTATAGAGAGTATTACTCACAATCTATATGAAACTGGTCATGAATGTCACTAGTTTATCAAGCTCTAAATCTCAGAATGTATATGTAGCTTACCAATAAAAGAGTCAGGTCTATTCGTTCAGATAAGTTTAAATCAAAAACTCATAGATTATGCACATTACCATGCCACAAAATGTTAAGAATATGCAAGGCAAGGGTAAAGGACTCAAAATAGCATAAAAGTTCAACGTTCCGACTCAACCTAAAAGCAAAAGTAAACGTGAGTTTTTTTTTGAATTTTACACGAATTTTTGAGTGAAAAATAACAATGCATGCGAAAATAAATAAACGTGCAAACGGAAATGCAATAAAACAACATGCAGACACAGACATGGATGCATACCTCCCTAAACCAAACCGTACAATGCCCTCATTGTACCAAAAATAGGGAAAGGAATGTAAACTGAAGAGAAAAGGAGGGTAAGACTCGGAAAACTTACAATATAGGCGTGAAGTAGGGACCTCCCCAAACCGACCATGAACATGGGAGGTCAAAATTAGCCTCGTGACATCGCAGCATGCGAAATATATCAACAGTACTCAATCGAAAGGGCAGAGGAGCTCGATCGAGTAAGATGGGGGCCGGAAGTTCTCGATCGAAGAAGAAAGGCTGTCGATCGAAAAGGCCTATTTTGTAGATACTCGATCGAGGGGAGCAAGTGTTTGATCGAGTAGTATGAGAAGCAAAAATGTTCGATCGAAGGAGTAAAGCTCTCGATCGAACAGTTCACGTAAGAATCCTGCAAAACGCAAAACAAAAATTCTACGGAACTAACGAGATAGCTTAAATGTTCAGCCTATTGTTCGTAAAACTAGCACCTAAAGCACACAAAAACAATTAAAAAAGTGCAAACAAAATTACAACAAAAAACATGCCAGGTTGCCTCCCGGATAGCGCAGGTTTAAGAGGTCCCGCACGACCTTTTGGCTTCAGTTATCTGGCTCATCAGGATTGTCGAAGTTGAGAACTTTAACTCTGCCAACCAAGTCATTTGCTTCATAGTAATGCTTCACATATTGGCCATTTACTTTAAACCTTTTACCCTCAGAACTTTCTAATTCAACGGACCCAAATTTGGTGACAACAGTTACTGTATAAGGGCCACTCCACTTGGACTTCAGCTTACCAGGAAATAAGCGCAGTCGGGCATTAAACAGCAACACCTTCTGTCCGACATCGAATTCTCGAGGTATGATCCGTTTGTCGTGACATCTCTTCGTTTTCTCTTTATAAATGCGCGAGCTATCATAGGCATTTAGCCTAAACTCTTCCAGCTCATCTAGCTGCAATAAACGGTTCTGACCACACAACTTAGGATCATAGTTTAATTCACGAATAGCCCACCAAGCCTTACATTCTAGTTTAACAGGTAAATGACAGGACTTCCCATAAACCAACCGATATGGTGATGCACCAATCGGTGTTTTAAAGGCAGACCGATGTGGACAGCGGGCCGCCCACGGGGGCGCTTGGGACGAGGGGAGCTCGGGAAGAACAAGCGTTTGCATTTTGTATGGAGTCGCCACCAATTTTTATGGGAAATTGGAACCGTTCGAGTACCTCGTGTCATGTCAAGACACAAAGTAGTGACATGAACACTAAGCAATCGTTACCCTTAGCATTCTATGTCTAGAATGACTCTCGTGGATGCCAATGAACACGGGTGCTCACGGAGATCTGGAGTAAGGGGTGAGGGTACGTATTAGGAAGCTCTTTTGATCGAACACCTAATCCCGCCCGCCTCGATAGCGGCCTCTACTAATGATTAGGGAGTTTATTCGTACTTGATATATTGTCGGCTATATGCATGCAATGCAACATCCATAGATTAATCCTAGCATGTGAGAATTAGACTAAGTCGGTGAACACGTAATTTAACATACAATTGGGGTCGAAGTAGGAATTAATGTTGATTTACATGTGAAAACAATACAAATGAAAGAAACAATACAATAACGATAAATTACAATAATGGAAATTATATTAATTACATTGGAATAGGCGATTTATGTCGAAAATACCTTTAAAACGGATGATTTGAGAAAAGAAAACAAAAGAATAAATTAAAGAAAATTAAATAAAGTAAACGAACAGAAGTTAGTGATATTACGGATAATAGTTGATTAATACGTAACCTAATTAAACTACGTCAAGCGAGAAAAGGAGTTCGGGACAGAAATCACTGGAACAGCGCGGCGAACATCGCGCCCTTTGGAAGAGCGCGGCGATTCTTCGCGTCTGTTCCAAGGGTGAGTTCTCAGCCGTGAAGCCGAACGCAAACCGTTAATGTTAATTGGTAAATTAATGGATTGATTACGACAATTGACTCGGATGAAAGTGATTTAATGTATTATTTACATATGATGGTGTTATAAAAAACAAAGAAAACATGGATGAAACGGATATTAGACGGATTAATTATGTGAAGGGTCGATGTTAATGAATAATTAAACTAACTAAACGAACTAATCAATTACTAAACATGATGAATGACGAATTAATAACTAAACAGGATGCAAATATATCAACAATGAATCCTTAAACTCAACGTGATGAAATTGAACTTCTAAAACTCGAATTGAACATTAATGACGAAAACCCGCAAATATTGATTATAAGGGATTTGAGTCGGATGAATGACAATTAAACATGTTAATGATGATGGTTAATATATACATATGAATTATTAATGGTAAATAATTATACGAACGAATTGAAGAACAAACAAAAGAAAGCAAATAAAACAAAAGACGAATTTGAGAGGACGAGGAAGAAGAAAAAAGCGAGAAGCTGCGGCGGCCTCACGAAGAGGCGCAGCAGAGCGCGCTCCTTCAAGAGGCGCAGCGATTCTGCGTCTTTTCTCGACGTCGCCTCACCGGAAATCCGCAAAAAGGTTTTAAAGACGGTTTTTAGAAATCGGTTTTAATGAGGTACTTTCGACATAGACCTTACAATTGTTATACGAAAATTAAAATACAATAAATAAAGAGAGATTAATACACCCTCAGACTTACATGTTGACGAAACGAGAAGAACTAAGAAGATCGATTAGTGATGCTCGACGCGAATGCAAAGAAAGAGTGCCCTCGTAAGAGGAAAACGATTTAACAAGTTGATTAATTTAAGTTGATTGAGTGTAGTGGTCAAATTGGTCGGTCATGCAACGGAGAGGTGGTACCGGAAGAATCCGAGCTTACGTGGTCGGAAGTCCAAGCACGTAGGCGCCAATAAGTAAGAACAAAGTCTAGAATGCAAAGGGAGAAGAGAAGGGCGGACACTCGCGTGAGAAATATGAGGAACGAGAGCTCCTATTTATACTAATCACGCGGAGGAATAGGGTTTCGGAGACTCTTTGGAAGTGAATCTCGGAAAGATATGAAAAAGATACGTAAATCATGCAAAGAAGGGCGGGAAGAAGAGCGCGCGTGCTGCGTCTCTTGGAAGAGGCGCAGACTTGCGTCTATTCCCGGGAGGTTTCCTCCTGTTTAAGAAAGATTTCCGTGTTTAAGTTATGGTAGGACGGATTTGATTCGATTATCTTTTGAATATTACGGGATATTATTTGCCAAAAGATAAAATTTGAGAAATATGGAATAGAAATATCCGGAACATTCCGAACATTCGACTCGGGATTTAACGATTATCGAGAAAATGGAGACGGTTTTTGACCGGACTCGAATGTACTCTAATTATGTCAAAACGACCGTATCGGGACGTAGATGACAACTAAGAGGTTGACATTAATATTTGAGCAATCACTTGACGATAATCTTACGAACTGTCACTAATCGTTCCGCGAATCAAACATGCGGCCCAATCATCATCGGGTGGTTTGCGAGGGGTGCAGAAACGAGGTGTCTACAGAGCCCCCACTTTGACTGAGGCTTGGACAAGGCGAAAGTCAAAGTATAGCCATCAGGTCAATCGAAGATTACAACCTGACGACTATGGCGACGCGAGGCGCTCAAGGGGTCGAGCCAAGGACTGTCGTCGGGAACATTTTAGAGTCTGTCGACTATCGGGAGGGTCGTTTAAAGTCCATTAGACTACGTAAGGAAGCTCTTGACCATAAGAGGAGACCATACGAGATACCCCTGGGTGAAGCGGGGATCAAGACGCTTGGCAAAATTCTTTGTCCGAAGATAACTTGGTGTCCGAAGGCATTAGGGTCACAGGGAATTTTGGTCGAACTCTGCGGGGAACAAGAGATATTGAAAACAGCAGGACGTCGGTAGAGACTGCTGGGGGAGTCTGCTTGCGTCGGTCTCAAACAAACTCCGGCGAAATTTAGAGGCTGAATTTGCTTGCGTTGGTCTCAAACAAACTCTCGTTGGGGGAATCTACTGATGATTTTGGCGGGAATCTGCTTGTCTCTGTCCTCAAGCAAACTCTCGTTGGGTGATTATTTTGACGATTAGGAGCATCTTGATCGTCATGGGAGAAACTTCAAGTGAGCGATCGCAAAATACTCACAATTTGAAACAAAATGAGCAATCTTGCAAAATATTGCTGCGAGGGATAAAATGGGTTTGGACGAATCTTTTCGCAAAATATTGTCGCGCTTAGATAAAAATGTGGGCCGGAACGAAGAAATCGTCGAAACGGACCAAAATGATACAACTGTCATCGAGGAAGAGGCGCACCAAAGATGGGCCCACAAATAACGAACTCATAACGAATTTTCGAAAATTCGTAAGGAGGGAACAAGAGGAAGAGGCGCAAAGAAGAGCTGCGTCTCTTGGAAGAGCGCAGCGCTTCGCGCGTCCTTTCCCCAATTTGACAATTCTGCGTAAAAACGCGAAATCAGAAGGGTTTTAATTCATTATTTCGAAACACAAAACCTTCAATTTCTCTCTCAAATCTTCACCATTTCCGCCAAGGTTAGATTCAAAAGCTTGCTTGAAATATGACTAATCGAGGTATGTGTCTTAATCTTGCATTAATCATCCGTATTTGTTGAATTTTGAGCCGCAATAATTAGGGTTTTCGACCCATTTGCTCGAAAATTTGGGGCTTTTCCCCCAAATGGATTTGTCTTGCCAAATTGATGCTAGAAATGGATAGTAGGCAATGTTAGGAACATAACCATGTATTCACTTTGAATTTTCATCGAGTTTTGAGCCCTTGGGCGAATTTTGAGACGGTTTCAGACTAGATCGATGATTGCTTGAAAACGGCCTTAGGATTGCCCATTTGTGATGAAATTTGATATTTGGGACCCTTGGGTGATGGGTAAACTTCCTGTCATCTCGGAATTTTGGTTGGTGACAACTTTTGCAGGGCACCTTTTAGGGCATAATCGCCATTATAGCGAAATGCTGCCGAATTTTCGACTCGAACCCGGAACCAGACTTTGATTTTGACTTGACTTGACCCAATTTGTCACATGAGTGATTGAATCGGTGAGAACATGGCCAAGGATGGCCAGAAAGGATAGTTTCCAGGGCTCCGGAGGCTCGAAAACTTCTTAATCGAAGGCTCGCCGTCACGTGACGCGGCCTGAACTTGCTTTAATGTTGCAGGTGATGATGCTTCCACTTCCGGGAGGACTCCCATGGAGGTAGACGCCAGTGCGGTTGAGGAGGCTTTGGAGCAGGCTTTCACCGACGCGGTGATGGCTGCTGCAGACGAGGTTCCTGAGGAGGAGGCTGAGGAGGAGATTCCGCGACGGGCCCACCTCGGACGAGGGGGTCGTCAGCTGAGAGGAGCTCCCGCGTGGGCTGAGACTTGGGAGAGTAGGCACCTTGTGTGGGCTGCAGAGGGTCACTTGTCCTACAGGACGGTGAAGAGTTTGGTAAATAGGAATTCCCTAACTCATTACTTATCCTCTTTCTGTTTTTTTGTTCAAATTTCCTTCAAATTTACTTCAAAATTAAAGATAGCTTTATTTCGAATCATAATAGGAGGCCGGGAATATCCGGTCATTCTCGGGGTACACGACGGCGATGGAGCACTATGAGCGGCTGTCGGAGGAGGAGAGGGCCATGATCGAGCGTGGAGCGTTCGGTCCTCTGGTTCAGGTCTGGAGGGATATCGTGAAGAGGAAGTTGCGGGCCAACCTTAGCCTGGTCCGCGCTTTCTTGGATCGATTTTGGGATACGACTTCCACGTTTCACCTGCCTTTTGGTGAGGTGGGAGTCACCTTGGAGGATTACGGCATGATTTCGTCAGTGCGCGTGCGGGATCGAGGAGATGGTGTGGCGGAGGCTGGCATGAGAGCGGATTCGGCCGAGGCGAGGAGGCCGGGATCGGCCGGAACTGTCGCCGAAGGCTGTTGCGGTGCCGGGTTTGGTACCCAGTACCTATGTTCGAGATTACTTCGCGGGGAAGACCCCGGCATCGGTGGTGATCGACGGGAGGGAGACGGCTCCTCCTCCTTGTACAGCGGAGCAGAGGGCTCGTCTGTGGCTTTGGTGGTTCTTGTCTTCGATTTACCTCGGAGACAAAGGTGAGAGGCTGTCGACGAAGCTTCTTCCCTTTCTTGCTGACCTGAGCTCCCTAGGGCGTTGGGATTGGGTCACTGCTGGTTTTGCGGTCCTCATCCGCTTCATGAGGGCTATGGTTCGTCCGGAGTTGATGGAGAAGGGGACTTCCCCTGGCGCTGTCGGACCTGGGCTACTGTTGGAGGTATGAACCTTCCTTTAGACCAAAAATAAATTCCTTTCTTTTATCAAAGATCGAAAGATCGTCATTGACTATTCCGTTTTACAGGCGTGGGTGTACTCTTACTTCCCGGGCCTCGCGCCCAAGAGGACGGAGCCGTTGGAGAGGGCCTATCCGGTGGTGAGGGATTGGGTCATGTCTTGGGACGAAGAGCAAGCGTTCTTCTCACAATGTCTATCGGCGGGATGTGAACGCTCTTCAGCTGAGCAGCGTGAGTATCCTACTTGTATGCATTTATACTTCTTTCCTTTCATCTGATCACAGGAATGATCTCTGTCTTTATCTTGTTGCAGTGGGTGCCCAGACCTTGGGCGGAGTACGCTGAGGCGCCTCCTTTTGTTGCTGAGGTCCTTCGACCTAGGAGTTCGAGGCCTACATTGTTGTTGTGGACGTCGATGGGTCCTGTGTGGTACTTAGGCGAGCGTTTGGCTCGTCAGTGCTCTCGGGGTGCATTGACGGTTCCCGTTGATCCTCCTAGGACGATGTTCAGGGAGCCTTCCGAGGCTGAGAGGGAGGCGGACTTGGCCGGTGCCAGTGGGGACGACCTTCTTCTGCCTGGCGAGGACTACTCGGCGTTCCTTTACGGGAGGTTGGCGTACTGGCCGGTAGTGGTGAGTATCCTTTTATTTCTCTTTGATTGGCTTCGGGAATTTCGATGAAAGATCACCGATTAATGGAGGCCGTTCGTCTTTGCAGGAGGTTGAGGCGGCGGGCATCGAGCCCCCAGTGTATCCCGAGACTCTCGAGTACACCGACGCGACCGGGAGGACGACGATCTCCGAGTTGCGTGATTTTGACGTGGGGCGTGACGGATGCTTGGCCTCCTCGACGATCGGGCAAGCATCTAATTCGGAGGGTGAGCCTCCGCTTATATTCCTTTCGTGTAAGAACACATTCGATTAAACTTGTTTAATTTCTCGAGGATTTTTCTTGAAAATGCGGTCGCGCCATCTCGGTTCGTGGCACTATGGAGGGTGGCCAACCGGCTACGGGCTACCGCTATCGAGGCACTCGTCGGTGGTCGAGGTCGTCAGGTATGAACCTTATTTGATCTCTTTTGATTGATTTTTTTTTTGTTTTGTTCTTTTTTATTTTGTTTGAATCGATTGACATGAGCCAATTTGCTGCTGTTCTCAGGCCGATCGTGAGTGGAGCGAGAGTTAGCTTGATCCGGGAGGAGACGGCTCGTTTGTCGAGGGAGCTCGAGTTTCGGGATGCCGAGATTGCCGCTCTTATGGCGAGGGTTGCCGAGTTGGAGGGTGCCAATGATGAGTCTGCGTGGTCTTTGTAGTCTTGATTTTGAACATTTTGGACTTGTTTGGCGAAGCCCCGATTTATTTAGACTTGGATTTGTTTGGGCGAAGCCCCCACCGCACATCTGGATTTGTTTGGCGAAGCCCCGTTTGCTTGTATATTTGCTTTTTGTTGTATATACGACGGCCTGAGTGCCTTTTGCTGCCGGGTTGTGTTGTTTGTACCTGCAGGTTAGCTTTTGGACAAGTTTGGTAGACAGTGGTTTGCACCGTCATGCTACCGAAGTTCACATAGAAAAAAAAACACATTCATTTACATTTTTATATACACATAAGGCCTTTAACTAGTGCAAAAAAAGAAAAATGAGACTCGAAAAGAACGCGAAAATGCAAAAATTTTGTCGGAAATGACCGGACGGTAGGGAGGGTTACCCCCGCAAAAAAAGAAAAAAGAGAAATATATAAGTTAGAAAATGAAAAAAAAAATAGAAATGAACTGACTAAATAAAAGTGAAAATGAAAAAGAAAGAATTAAAAAAAAGAATTAGAATGGGAACTAAACATAAAAATGGCCGAAAATGTTGACGTTGCCTCGAAATGCGCGTTCCTAGATCAAGGAAACCTGAAGCATGGTAAATTTCGCGGATTTACCAAAATAAAATCCCGTAGGAATAGGAAATTATTTGTTATAGAATTAGGAAAGATCCAAACACGGAAATCACAGAAGTGATGCTAGGGAAGAGGCGCAAAGAAGAGTGCGTCCCTTTGAAGAGGCGCAAAGCAGTGCGCGCCTGTTCCCAAGCGTGTCGGTTCGACTGATTTTTGGAAACAAACAATTAGTATAAATAGAATCGTCGATGAAGCTTTAAATCATACAATTCTTCCGTCTCTTCTTCGTCGATTCACATATAAAACTCCCCATAAATTTTCAAGAGAAAATTATCATCATGAATACCCTAGAAATTCGCTTGAAGGAATGGACTAACGAGTTTTCGAATATTGAGAAACGTGACATGGGTGCTTACAACCTTGGATCTTTGTTGAGTTTGAAACTCATTAAGGTAGTAAAGCCGTTCTTGGATGCTTGTCTTGATTATTGGGATCCAAATTATCATGTTTTCGCGTTCCCAGGAGGTGATATTTGTCCTTTAGGAGGAAATTGTCGCTATTGGCGGGTGGGACCCCGAACATCTACCTGCCATCCCTTCTTTCGCTCGGGGTATAAGAGCAAATTTAGAGATTTGCTTGGGTGACGGACTCGAGGTAGATCGTCTTGTTACTTCGAAAGGCGTGCGGATGTTGGATTTCATAGATCGATTCATCAACAGGGCCGACCCTACTGTCTCTTATGTTGCTAGAAGGAGAGCATTCGGTTTCTGTTTGCTTCACGTTTATGTCTTTCAGGGACATGTTGATGAAGATTTGCGAGGTGATCCCCGTCTATTGGGTCTCGTTGAGCAAATGGAGCTGCGCAGGAGCCCAGCTTGCTTGTGTTTAGGGGAGATTATTTTGGGCTTGGATAATAGGAAATCTAATCGCGATCTTCCATTCTTGGGGAGTCCCGTCATCTTACAGGTAAAAGACAGCCTTTTTCTTTTTTTTTTTTCGTTTTTTTTTTTTTTTCTTTTTTTTTTTTTTTTTTTTTTTTTTTTTTTTTTTTTTTTTTTTTTTTTTTTTTTTTTTTTTTTTTTTTTTTTTTTTTTTTTTTTTTTTTTTTTTGGGTGTCTAATACCTGTTTTGGTAGGTTTGGCTTATGGAACGTCTCCGATTGCTCGAGCCCCCGGTTCATGCACTTTCCTATCATGCCCGTATGATTTCGATGAGGACACGGCTGTACATGGTGGATTTCACCCGGGTCTGTGACTATTGGAAGAACAAGCTGAAGAATGACGATGGCCCTTTGATCAGGTGGATTGTACCGTGGTGGCATCTCAAGTCTGTCACTGGAGTGTCTTCCTTGGATCCTACTAGGTCCGTGCGCATCCCTGGATTGGAATTTATGGTATGCATCTTCCCTGAGAGATTGATGAGGCAAGTCGGATTGAAGCAGATGATTCCTAGGCTTGACACCGTCCCGCAGACTGCCATGGCATTGACTACCGAGAGCCGAAGAGAGTGGGCTATGAAGTGGGCCCAAAGGAATATGTGGTTCCTGAGCTTCTCCTCCAATGCCTTGTGGGTGTCGGATTCTTATCTGAGATGGAGGAAGGCCGCAACTTCGGAAGAGCGTGAAAGACTGAGGAAGCGTGAGCCCGTTGACTACAAGGTGCGTGAAGGAGAGAAAGAGAAGGAGAAGCATCTGACTGAAGGAGAAGAAGAAGCCGGCTTTCAAGTCATTCATCCTTCGAAGAAATCGAAGACTACTCCTGTCGCAGAGGTGGTGGTTGGCAAGAACGGAAGATTCAGGCCTCGAGAAAGACCGTTGGTGATTAGGTCTGAAGTGGTGCAGGAGCGCCCGGCTCGAGGTCGTGACCAGAAATATGACAAGAATGACAAGGAAAGATGGAAGAATAGCCCAAGTCTTATTTATTATTTGATTATTATTATTATTGTTGTAATAAAAGGAGGGATTTTTAGAATCCTAGCCTAGTCTATTTTTATTATTTGCCGTATTATTATTATTAGAAATTGAATGAAATATAAAAGGTTAAGTGGTTACGAAACCGTTGTTATTTTCTTTTAATTATTCTTGTCGAATTTCAAATGCAATGCAGATGTCCTTCTATTTACATTTTTAATAAAATGGTGGGTTGAATCCCGTGAAGGATTGCCTACGTATTCACTTAAAAAAAGCGAAATCAAACCCTTGCGCGTAGTTCGAGTAAATGTAAAAGAATAATTGTTCGAAGCAAGAGCTTGTAATGAACATAGAAAATAAGCATGAGCTTTTGCTTACTCGGGAGGTGCGAATTTAGTTTGTTTGATGATATGAGGATGACAAGTTTGCCAAGATGCAAGAGCACAAGTGACATTCGAGATGGGCCAGGGGGCCGTTTATTTAGTGCCACAAGAGCGACACGTAGGTTTACGCGAGGCGCGTTTTGTTCCTATTCTAGGCATAGTATCGTTTCAGTTGGTCGAGATTTGTGGGGTTTGAGAATTCATTCCCATCTAGGTCTGTGATTCTAACCGCACCTCCTGGGAGTATGGATTTGACTAGATATGGTCCGGCCCAGTTAGGTTTGAATTTTCCCCTTGGGTCGACAGGTAAAAGAGCTCTGACCGATTTGAGAACTAAATCTCCTTCTTTGATGTTTCTTGGCCTAACCCTTTTGTTGAAAGCTCGTTTGATACGTGCTTGATATGTTTGGACATTATGTAAGGCACGAAGCCTACGTTCATCCAGGAGGATGAGTTCTTCATACCTATCCCTCTTCCAATCGGCTTCAGGGATTTGACTTTCGAGTAGAATACGTAAGGATGGTATTTCTAGCTCGACTGGTTGTACGGCTTCCATGCCGTAGGTCAAATAGAAAGGAGTGGCCCGGTGGGCGCCCCGACGGATGTTCGATACCCCCACAAAGCGAAGGGTATTTTGCTTGGCCAATCTCTGTAATTGTCAGTCATTTTCTTGAGGATTGTGACGACGTTCTTGTTAGCCGCTTCTACCGCGCCGTTAGTCTGTGGTCTATAGGGCGATGAGTGGTGATGCTTGATCTTGTATTTGGCTAGCAATTGTTCGGTTTCGGCTTGGAAGTGGGACCCGTTATCACTGATGATCTCATGTGGGCAACCATATCGGCAGATGATGTTATTTTGTATGAACTTGGCTACATTTTTGGCTGTGAGAGCGGTGTAGGAAGCCGCTTCTACCCATTTGGTGAAGTAGTCAATTGCTACCAGGATGAAACAGTGACCTCCTGTTCCTGCTGGGGTTATTTTCCCAATTATGTCGATTCCCCACGCGGAGAATGGCCAAGGAGATGTCATCGTGTAGAGCAACGAAGGAGGGACGTGTTGTACATTCCCGAAGATTTGACAGTTGTGGCAATGCCTCACATATTTGATGCAATCGGATTCCATTGTGGTCCAATAGTACCCTAGACGTGTGATTTTCTTTGCCATCATAGGTCCACTCATATGAGGACCGCACTCTCCATCGTGGACTTCTTCCATCACTTTTCGTGCCTGTGAATGATCAAGGCAACGTAGGACTACACCAAGAGGTGTTCTTTTGTATAATTCTCCTTGCATGAGGACGTATTGTGAAGCTAGTAGGCGTATAGCTCGTTGTCCCCTCTTATCCATATCCGGCGGATAGGTACCATTGAGCTTGAAGTTCAGGATTGCTTGGAACCAGGGTTCCGGTGCGATTTCTTCTTCATTGGTAATTTGATGGACATAAGCCGGCTCTGACCGTCGTTCGATACACAAAGGCATTTCCATCATGTAATCTGGCATGTTTATCAAAGATGCAAGTTTCGCAAGAGCGTCTGCAAATTGATTTTCCTCCCGAGGTAAGTGCAAGTAGGTTACGTGATCAAAGAATTGAGCGACTTGGTCAATCCTAGCTTGATAGGGTGCTAGGCTTTCGCTTCGGATTTTCCAGGATCCTGTAACTTGGTTGATGATTAGTGACGAATCTCCATGCACTCGGAGGTTTTTGATGCCTAAGCTTACTGCCGCTTGTAGTCATGTAAGAGTGTAGTTGCGGTGCGTTGGTATGTAGCTCCAGCGTTGATCAATCCGAACGGCATCACTGTATAGCAATAGGTTCCCCATTGGGTGACGAACGCGGTCTTGTGCATGTCTTCCATGGCCATTTTGATTTGGTTATAACCCGCATATCCATCCATGAAGGATAGTAATGCGTGGTCTGCAGTGTTGTCCACCAATATGTCGATGTGAGGTAGGGGAAAGTCATCTTTCGGACTTGCTTTGTTCAAATCTCTAAAGTCAACACAAACTCGAATTCTCCCATCCTTTTTGGGTACGGGCACTATGTTAGCCACCCAGTCAGAATACTCGGAAACTTTGATGAACCCGGCTTTGAATTGCTTATCCACTTCTTCCTTGATCTTTAGGGCCCATTCTGTTCTCATCCGTCGAAGCTTCGCTTTCTGTGCTTGAAACCTGGCTTAATCGGAATTCTATGTTCGGCAATGTCCCCTGTCGATCCTGGCATGTCTTTGTAGGACCAAGCGAAAACGTCTTTGAATTCATTTAGGAGGTCTATGAAGTCGGCCCGTTCGGTAGAGCTCAAGGTAGTCCCTATCCTAAGTTCTTGGGGTTCTAGTTCGGTTCCTACATTGATGGGTTCGGTGTCCTCATTCATCGGTCCCCCTTCCCTTTCCGTAGTATTTCTTTGGCTACGTAGGGAGGTATTTCGGTCAAGTCTGGGTTTTGGTCATCCTCGGTATCATCATAAATGAATTGCACTCAAGATAACGCAAAGAGTAAGCGAGAACTCGATTTATTCATATTAAGATTTGAGTAAAGTTGAAACAAAGAAGCCAACCGATCCACGGTCGGTGGCGGCAAAGGAAAACGAGGTTGGGGCATTTCCGAACTCGTGGATGACTTGAAAGTAAGCTAGAGAAACGAAAGGAGTGGGGGTGACGACGAGGAGTAGACTCTCTAATGACTTCTCTAGACCCTGACTCTGACTCCGACTCCGACTCTGATTCGAACTCGTCGTCTCCTGGCTCTTCCTTGAACATCTCTCCTTCTCCAGTGGTGAGCTTGAAGAGTCTTCCTTGATTGTTGGTCCATTTGATTGATTTTCTCCATCCTTTCTGCTGCTTTGTGTCGATTTCTGTGATTAAAGCGGTGGGGTTGAAGCGATCGTCTTGAAGTATCGTAGTAATGATCTCATCCTGCGCGGCCCTAACAAATCGGTCCTCTCCAAATAGGAGGCTAACAGCTTGTTCGTCTAAGCAAGGTGCTTGACGGGTTTTGACGGTAGGAACCGTTTCTGGAGGGATAAAGTAGCAATCGTGAAAGATCTCGATTCCGGCTAGCTTCCTCTTAAGGTAATGCCAAGGTTCGGGAAATCCGTGATAGAGTTCCGAACTTCCTTCTTGAACGATGTATCCATTTAAGGTGGGGAGATATGGCTTCATTTGGACTCCTACATACTTGCGATTTTGGACTTGAGCAAGCATTTCGAGAACTTCTTCTGCTGTGGGTTTGTACCCCAGTCCAAGTGGTATTCTTGATGAGTTGCCTTTCTTGTATGGCGCGAAGGTGTTCTTCCGAATTGGGTTCAAAGGCATTCCAGGGAAGTATCCCTGATTTTTGAGTATGTGATTGACCACTAGGTTAGAGTAGGGATTATAGTACAAGGGTGCCAACTCGCTTTCTATGACACTTACACTTTGGAAGCCCCCAAGTTCGTATATGGGATCCGCAAGGACTTGATTGCTTGATTGTTTTTCGATTATTGCCTTGATAGGCGACGAAGTGATTGTCACAACTTTGCCATTGAGTGGGATCTTGATCTTTTGGTGAAGGGTGGATGTTACTGCTTTGGAAGCATGAATCCAAGGCCTTCCCAGAAGTATGTTGAATGAAGCTTCGATGTCCACTATTTGGAAGTTGACCTTTCGCTCGATCGGTCCCGTAGCTATGGTTAGGCTAGCAAGTCCAACCACTTTTCGTCGCGTACCGTCATATGCGCGTACGCCTTGACTTGTAGGGGTCCAATCCGACTCTTTCATGCCCAGTTTATATGCCGTTTTGAGGGGTATGACGTTGACCGCGGAGCCATCATCTACCAAGGTCATTGGCACATTTTTCTTTAGACAGATAACAGTGATGTATAGAGCAAGGTTGTGACTAGCGCCAAAAGGTGGCAAATCTTCGTCTGAGAAAGTAATAGGATTACTTAACCCGGTGATTCTTGGAAGACCAAGTTGACTACATCTTCGGGAGTAGAGTTATGTGCCACATTCAATTTGGCCAAAGCTTGCAGTAAAGCTTGGCGGTGTGGAAATGAGCTTGCCACTAGTTGCCAGACCGAAAGATCAGCCTTGGTTCTTTGTAATTGCTTGAGCAAATGGTCAGTGGGATCGTCTTCGTTGTCATTTGGTGTGATGACATTGGTTGGACTGCTTTGAGTAGTATTCTGGTATGGACGGCCCGAGCGAGTTAGGTGATCCACATCTTGGTCTTCGCCATTTTGGACTATCTCTTTGACTAAAGAGTTTTCGATGAGATATTCGTCTTCATCGTCATCGGCCCAAACCCCATTAATTGCAGCTAGTTCCTTCATCCTCATGATGTCACTTTCTAGTTGTATGATTTGATCGACTAGCTTATCGACCACGGCGACTACTTCTTGCATAGTGGCATTTTGAGAGAAGGTCAATGGTATGCGTTCTTTAGGCGTTGCCTTGGGATCGCGTAAGATCATTACCCTGTTTTCTAGTTCCCACACTTGTCTATCTACACTCCTTGCCCATGCGATGAAGTCGGAAGTGGTAGGGGAAATGGTAGAGTAGAGTCTTTCCTTCTCAATTGCATGAATTTCATTTTCGGTGGGAGAAATGAGATGTGAGCAATCTAAGGTAGATTCGTCACTTGTAATCACTAGAACTCCAAGAGGATTCTGAGTGTTGTTGGGCTTACCTCCTGGTGGAATTGGAAGCCGACCATCTTCGATCATATCCTGAAGCACGTGTTTCAATTTGTAGCATTTTTCTGTGTCGTGCCCCTTGCCCCTATGGTATTCACAGTAAGAGTTTTCATCCCAAAACTTGGACTTCCTTTCGGGTTCAGGAGTAGGTCCAATGGGTTGGAGTTTGCCTTGCTTCATTAGCCTTTTTAGAGCATTGGAGTACGTATCCCCAAGGTTTGTGAACTTCCTTGGTGGGCTAGTTTTCTTGGATGGCTCGAGAAGGTTAACTTCGTCGGTCTTGCTAGTAGAGCCGTATGAACGACTTGTGGACCCTTGATATCCTCGACCTACCGTTTTGGACAAGAGCCCTTTGCGGATGTCATCTTCAATTCGTGTCCCCAACACGGTTAAATCTTTGAAAGTCTTGATGTTTTGATATCTCAAATGGTTGGCATATATGGGTTTGAGATTGTCCACGAACTTCTCCACAAGAGTGGCCTCATCCGGGCGTTCTACTAGTTGAGTACTAGTCTTCCTCCACCTACTTAGGAAGTCGGTGAATCCTTCTTTGTCATTTTGGGTAAGAACCTCTAGAGTGCGCATGTTGACTTGGATCTCGGCATTATCCGCGTATTGTTTCGAGAACTCAATGGCGGCGTCCTCCCAAGTAGCGACCTTTTTGTGATCTAAAGTGTAGAACCATTGCTTTGGGATAGTGTCAAGAGATGAAGGAAAGATCCTTAAGAACATCTCGGGTTTGATGCCTTTGATAGACATATAGTCCTTGAAGGCGCGGATGTGGTTCAAAGGATTCTCATGTCCTTTAAACTTAGGGATATCCGTCATGCTAAAGTTAGTGGGCAATTTGGAATTGACGGCTTCATACTTACGATTGTTCTCCTTGTAAATGTCATCCCCCTTAAGGTACATCAATTGCTCCTCTAGGTATTGGAGTCTTTTCTCATTGCGGTTGTCCCCATGAGAGGATTCTCATCTTTGGACTCGTCATCGGAAAAACCTAGTACTTCACTTTTAATGGGAGGTAGCTTTCCCTCTACATCAAAGATGCGGCCTTCGATGAGCTCAAGGCGGTCATAGGTTTGTTCTTGAGTGAGTTGCATTTGGGTTATCGCGGCCAGGATTCGATCATTACTCTCTTGAATTTGCTGGAGGTTCGTATCATCACTTGACCCAGGCATCTTGGAAACTGGATAAGAGACCGGCGACGAATCAAAACACGATCGACCATTCTATCACATTTGCTAAAAGAGGAAAAGTTTTGACTCGTGAAGTGGGTGTGTGCCACTTGTGTTGAGTGAGTTTTTGAAGAAAGACAAGGTCTTTGAAAATGTGTGTCCTAGCCAACTGTAGTGTAGTTGTAGGAGTGGACTCGAAGTGAGGTTTTGAAATGGGCTTGTGGCCCGAATTTTGACTTGATAGACGGACAGAGTTTTGACCGGACTTTGTACTAATTAAAGGCCCTATTTTCGAAATTTTTGATTGAAAACGGGTTTTGATTTTTTTGAAAATTCGTCATGATTTGTTTTGAAATGGTGGTCACATAAGGTTTTGCATATTTATACAAGCATTATAACGGGATGCTGAGTGCATTTAGAAGGGTTTTGGTTTAAAGGGTGGGTTGCCATACCGAACCATCAAACCCGAAGTCTGTGGAGAGGCTCGTGCCAAACAAGAGTAAGGCCGATTCCTAGTCCATTTCCTCAAGTAGTGAAAGTCCTTGATACAAACAAGAGTAAGCATCATGGTATGGATGACGTCAATCGCTATCCATCCTTGGGCCCAAATAAGAATTAGGACCGTTTAGACGGGACGATTGGTCGAATGGGTTGGGTTGGGCCTAGGAAGGCCGAGTAAAACGGTCTAGGAAGACCGAGTTATGAAAACCGACAATTGTCTTGTACAAACTTATTCCCTAACCTTGTTCAAGTTTCACCCTAGCTACACGTAAGTGTATGTTCCCCAGTGAGTCGCCAAGCGTGGACAGCGGGCCGCCCACGGGGCGCTTGGGACGAGGGGAGCTCGGGAAGAACAAGCGTTTGCATTTTGTATGGAGTCGCCACCAATTTTTATGGGAAATTGGAACCGTTCGAGTACCTCGTGTCATGTCAAGACACAAAGTAGTGACATGAACACTAAGCAATCGTTACCCTTAGCATTCTATGTCTAGAATGACTCTCGTGGATGCCAATGAACACGGGTGCTCACGGAGATCCGGAGTAAGGGGTGAGGGTACGTATTAGGAAGCTCTTTTGATCGAACACCTAATCCCGCCCGCCTCGATAGCGGCCTCTACTAATGATTAGGGAGTTTATTCGTACTTGATATATTGTCGGCTATATGCATGCAATGCAACATCCATAGATTAATCCTAGCATGTGAGAATTAGACTAAGTCGGTGAACACGTAATTTAACATACAATTGGGGTCGAAGTAGGAATTAATGTTGATTTACATGTGAAAACAATACAAATGAAAGAAACAATACAATAACGATAAATTACAATAATGGAAATTATATTAATTACATTGGAATAGGCGATTTATGTCGAAAATACCTTTAAAACGGATGATTTGAGAAAAGAAAACAAAAGAATAAATTAAAGAAAATTAAATAAAGTAAACGAACAGAAGTTAGTGATATTACGGATAATAGTTGATTAATACGTAACCTAATTAAACTACGTCAAGGCGTAAAAGGAGTTCAGTGGGGTAAATCACCCTCGAACAAGCGCAAGAGTAACTGCGCCCTTTGGAAGAGGCGCGGCGATTCTTTGCGTCTGTTCAAGGGTGAGTTCTGTGAGCGGAAGCGCAAACCGTTAATGTTAATTGGTAAATTAATGGATTGATTACGACAATTGACTCGGATGAAAGTGATTTAATGTATTATTTACATATGATGGTGTTATAAAAAACAGCAAAACATGGATGAAACGGATATTAGACGGATTAATTATGTGAAGGGTCGATGTTAATGAATAATTAAACTAACTAAACGAACTAATCAATTACTAAACATGATGAATGACGAATTAATAACTAAACAGGATGCAAATATATCAACAATGAATCCCGAAAACTCAACGTGATGAAATTGAACTTCTAAAACTCGAATTGAACATTAATGACGAAAACCCGCAAATATTGATTATAAGGGATTTGAGTCGGATGAATGACAATTAAACATGTTAATGATGATGGTTAATATATACATATGAATTATTAATGGTAAATAATTATACGAACGAATTGAAGAACAAACAAAAGAAAGCAAATAAAACAAAAGACGAATTTACGAGAGGGACGAGGAAGAAGAAAAGAAGCAGAAGGCTGGCGGCCTCACGAAGAGGCGCAGGAGAGTGCGCTCCTTCAAGAGGGCGCAGCGATTCTTGCGTCTTTTCTCGACGTCCGCCTCGGAAATCCGCAAAAAGGTTTTAAAGACGGTTTTTAGAAATCGGTTTTAATGAGGTACTTTCGACATAGACCTTACAATTGTTATACGAAAATTAAAATACAATAAATAAAGAGAGATTAATACACCCTCAGACTTACATGTTGACGAAACGAGAAGAACTAAGAAGATCGATTAGTGATGCTCGACGCGAATGCAAAGAAAGAGTGCCCTCGTAAGAGGAAAACGATTTAACAAGTTGATTAATTTAAGTTGATTGAGTGTAGTGGTCAAATTGGTCGGTCATGCAACGGAGAGGTGGTACCGGAAGGATCCGAGCTTACGTGGTCGGAAGTCCAAGCACGTAGGCGCCAATAAGTAAGAACAAAGTCTAGAATGCAAAGGGAGAAGAGAAGGGCGGACACTCGCGTGAGAAATATGAGGAACGAGAGCTCCTATTTATACTAATCACGCGGAGGAATAGGGTTTCGGAGACTCTTTGGAAGTGAATCTCGGAAAGATATGAAAAAGATACGTAAATCATGCAAAGAAGGGCCTGGGAAGAGGCGCAGCAGCCACTGCGTCTCTTGGAAGAGGCGCAAAGCACTGCCGTTGCGTCTATTCCCGGAGGTTTCCTCTGTTTAAGAAAGATTTCCGTGTTTAAGTTATGGTAGGACGGATTTGATTCGATTATCTTTTGAATATTACGGGATATTATTTGCCAAAAGATAAAATTTGAGAAATATGGAATAGAAATATCCGGAACATTCCAGAACATTCTGACTCGGGATTTAACGATTATCGAAAATGGAGACGGTTTTTGACCCGGACTCCGAATGTACTCTAATTACTGTCAAAACGACCGTATCGGGACGTAGATGACAACTAAGAGGTTGACATTAATATTTGAGCAATCACTTGACGATAATCTTACGAACTGTCACTAATCGTTCCGCGAATCAAACATGCGGCCCAATCATCATCGGGTGGTTTGCGAGGGGTGCAGAAACGAGGTGTCTACAACCGATAGGCCCACAATGTGTCATCTAATTTAAGACTTCAATCCTTCCGTGATTTAGAAACTACCTTAGCGAAAATCTCTTTTAGTTCCCTATTAGAGACCTTAACCTGCGCACTAGTTTGGGGATGATACCCCAAACCACGTTGATGTTGGACACCGACTTTAGACAAAATAGATGTAAGTTTCTTTTCTTTAAAGTGCATTCCCCCATCACTAATGACGAACCTAGGGACACCAAATCGGGGAAAGATGATCTTTTTAAATATTTTAATCACGGTTTTGGCATCACAGTTGGGTGAAGCAATCGCTTCCACCCATTTAGACACATAATCTACAGCTACCAAAATATACATGTTACCTTTACTAGATGGGAATGGTCCTTGGAAATTGATGCCCTAGACATCAAAAACCTCGACCTCTAGAATGTCGTTCTGTGGCATCTCATGTCTCTTAGATATATTCCCAGAGCGTTGGCAAGCATCACAAGCTGAAACAAACACTTTAGCATCGGCAAATAAAGTAGGCCAATAAAAACCAGACTGAAGTACCTTAGCCACGGTTCGCGACGGACAGTGGTGACCACCATAAGAGGATGAATGATAGCCTTCTAAGATTGCTTTGATCTCCCACTGCGGAATACACCGTCTGTAGAGACCGTCTGCACACTCCTTAAATAAATAAGGATCATCCCAAAAGTACTGTTTTGCATTGGAAAGAAAACGCTTCCTCTGCTGATAAGAAATGTCAAGTGGCAGCTCGCCACTGACAACATAGTTAGCCAAATCTGCATACCACGGATCATGGTTAGTATTAGTAAGAACAGAAAATAAGGAATCATCGGGAAAAGAATCATCAATAGGTAAGGAATCCTCTCCCTCCTGCTGCGATAATCGCGACAGATGATCAGCTACTACATTCTCTGAGCCCTTCTTATCTTTGATTTGCAGATAAAATTCCTGGAGAAGAAGTATCCATCTCAGTAGTCATGGTTTAGCTTCCTTCTTAGCAAGAAGATGTCTCAGCGCTGCATGGTCGTAAACACAGTGACTTCTGACCCTATTAAATAAGAATGAAATTTCTCCAGCGCATAAACCACAGCTAACAGCTTCTTCTCAGTAGTGGTGTACTTCACTTGAGCCTCATCCAGAGTTCGGCTCGCATAGTAGATTGCATTCAAAGCCTTGTCTTTCTGTTGGCCTAACACCACTCCTAGTGCATAATCGCTAGCATCGCACATGATCTCAAATGGCAGATCCCAGTTAGGAGGCTGGATAATCGGTGCTGAAATCAAGGCCTGCTTTAACTTGTTAAAAGCAGAAAGACACTCGTCAGTATATAAAAAGGGGGCATCCTTAAGCAAAAGTTGTGTAAGTGGTTTAGCAATTTTTGAAAAATCCTTAATAAACCGGCGATAAAAGCCGGCATGACCAAGGAAACTCCTCACTCCTTTAACATTAACAAGAGGAGGCAATTGCTGAATCACTTGCACCTTTACTTTGTCAACCTCAATGCCCCTATCAGAAACCAAGTGCCCTAAGAAAACTCCCTCTTTGACCATAAAGTGGCACTTCTCCCAGTTAAGCACAAGATTAACCTCAATGCAGCGGTGCAACACTTTATCAAGGTTAGACAGACAATTAGCAAAATCTCTTCCATAGACACTAAAATCGTCCATAAAGACCTCAATAATAGACTCTATATACTCAGAAAATATCTCCATCATACACCTTTGAAAGGTGGCAGGGGCATTACACAAACCAAAAGGCATCATGTGATAAGCAAAAACACCCTGAGGACAAGTAAAAGTAGTCTTTTCCTGATCATCCGGGGAGAAAAGGGATCTGAAAGAACCCTGAGTATCCATCTAAATAACAGAAAAACTTATGAGAGGCTAAACTTTTTACCATCTGATCAATGAAAGGAAGGGGAAAGTGATCTTTCTTCGTGGCGACATTTAGCTGACTGTAATCTATGCACATCCGCAAACCAGATACTATTCTAGTAGGTATCAATTTATTTTTGTCATTCTTAACCACAGTAGTTCCTCCTTTCTTAGGAACCACCTGAACTGGACTCATCCACTTAGAATGACTAACAGAGTAGATAATACCTGCATCAAGTAGCTTCATTACCTCAACCATCACAACATCCTGCATCTTCTGGTTTAGTCTGCGCTGAGCCTGTCTGCAAGGTTTGTGATCCTCCTCTAGCTCAATCCTGTGCATACAGATATCAGGGCTGATGCCCTTAATATCATCCAGTGAATAGCCCATAGCTTTCCTGTTTTTCTTAAGAACAGCTAACAAAGCGGTCAGTTGATCATCATCCAATTTAGCACTAACAATCATTGAATATTGCTCTATATCATCTAAAAATGCATATTTAAGATGAGAAGGAAGAGGCTTACGCTCGGGTACCTTTACCTCTATAATGTAGAGAATATTTACCAATTGTTCTACCCTCTCTCCTTTTGCGTTGGTGAGTTCACGCTCATCTAATGCAGCGTCAAGCAAATCCGACATAGCGTCATTGTTTTCCTGGTTATCTGCACACTTATATAGCAATATCAAAGCTTCCAGTAGATCCGTAATCAAGGAATCCGACCAGAACTCATAAACAAACTCATCAACGATATCAACTGAATAACAAGTATCCTCTATCATTTGTCTGGCAAGTGTACTAGGCAAACTGAAAGTGATGGCATCATCCCCCACTGCAAGAGTTAAACACCCTTGTTTGACATCAATAATGGCCCCAGTTGTACATAAGAATGGTCTTCCTAGTATAATTGGGGTCCAAGTATCCTCAGCTATGTCTAAAACAATGAAATCCACTGGTATAAAGAACTTGCCTACTTTAACAGGCACGTCCTCTAGGATACCTAAGGGTCGTCTAACCGATCTATCAGCCATCTGGAGGGTGATATTAATCACAGAGAGCCTTATCTATCACTTTGTTTCCTATGGTACAGTAATAGAGAAACTACCATGGTCTTTTATTTTAAGTGGAGCTTTGTTGAGAAGTAAATTACTAGACTCTTCCATAAATGCAACAATCTTGAATTCACTAAGCTCTCTCTTACGCGTCAAAATATCTTTCATAAATTTTGCGTAAGTAGGTACCTGGGTAATTAGTTCAGTAAAAGAAATGGTTACCTGAAGGTTCTTGACCACGTCCACGAATTTACCGCACTGTCGCTCAACCTTAGCATCTTCAGACGTCCCGGATAAAGAATTCTGGTAACAATAAGCGGGTCTGCGACTTTCTCTTTACCTTTGTCTGAACGAGGCATCTCCGCATCAGGGGAAAACGACTCAGTAGCGGGTTTAAGCTTTGAAACAGAATCTCCGCTGGTACAAGTACTCGATCGAGTACTATTTCTACTCGATTGAGCATTTTCTTCATGCAAATTACTCGATCGAGGAATGCATACCTCTCGATCGAGGTCATAAGATTTGGCATAGTTCGATCGAATGCTTGGATTACTCGATCGAGCATTTTCGGAGGGCAAAGCATTTGATCGAGAAGAATAATCACTCGATCGAATGATTTGGCGATGCTCAGCAGGGACATCTTCGTTTAATTCCTCCAAGACAATTTCCGGAATTTCGTCAGCAGTTATATCATCATTTTTTGGCATTTTCGATCCATCATAGGTAAGACCACTTCAAAGATTTATTGCATTGATCGGATCACATTGAGGTGGGTGATTCACTTGACTTAATTGCTCGGAAGTAAGTAGCGCGACTTGGTCTTGCAACTTTTCTTTAATAGTTTCAGTTTTGTCCGACTTTCTTTCAAGTTGAAGTGTTAAGGATAGCACCAAAGATTTCAACTCCGCAATTTCCACATTTGTAGAAGATGAATCAACTTGTTGTAGCATCGGATTAGGAAGGCTAGAGGTACTTGACATGGTTAAATCTTCATAAAATTTAGAGAACGGGACTCCTTGCTTGAATTTTTCGTAAGCACGAACTCGCTCTACATCCGACATACAAGTAATAGGGTCGTGGCCTTCTGTACCGCATCTACCACAAACTACCTCTTGCTCAATCATAGCATGGACTTGCTCATGTGCACCCGAAGTTCGTAGAATCTCCATATTATCAAACCTTCCACTGGGACTTGCCACTTCAGCCACTAAAGATTCACTTGCCCGTCTACCTCCTCTGGGATTCCCATATTCGGCTACATGAATGGCCATTTCTTCAATAAAATGCCATCCCTTGTCATCTTCAACATTTTTCTGGAATCTCCCTTTCGCTGCATTATCCAATACGGCTCTTTGATCATCATACAACCCATTGCAAAATTGGGTGCATAAGAACCATCGATGGAAACCATGGTGAGGTACAGAGCGAACCAACTTCTTGAACCTAGTCCAAGCTTCATTCAAATCTTCAGTGGCCAATTGTGTAAAAGTGGTGATTTGACCTCTCAGCGCATTGGTGCGCTGTGGTGGGAAATACCGTCTGTACAAGGCTAAGGCTAGGGAATTCCAGTCAGTAACACCAGCAGCTTCCCTATCCAAGTCTCTCAACCATTCCCGGGCATCATCAGTCAAAGAAAAAGGGAAAAGGACTCCCTTAACCCTATCTTGTGTCACCCAACAGCTAGAGGAATAGTAGAACAATACTCCGTAAACAACTCTATATACTTACACGGATCCTCGCCAGGTACCCCCTTGAAGAGATTTCTCTCAACTAACTGTATATAGGATGGATGAATCCCAAAGGTGCCTCCATCTGTAGTGGGAAGCAGGAAACCTTTAGGTAGAGAATCCACCGTAGGCTCAGAGTGACTGGCGATATTCGGCATTCTAGCAAATAGAGTTGAAAGAACAGCAGGTATGACAATATCCTCTTCTAGAACAGATTTCCTGCAACACTATTAAAGCACTAGAGACAAATATGAGATCAGTCTCAAAGAATAAATTCCTTGAGACGAGAGGCAAACTTAAAATAAAGCAATAAAATTACGCCACCTCCCCAGCAACGGCGCCAAAATTTGACACGGCTGTCGCAACCCTATCAAAAATAAAACCAACCGGTCTCTAATAAATGCAGTAGAGGCAGTCAGGTATCGAATCCACAGGGAGATGGGAGAATGTATGCTAAACTAAGTCCGTCTGAGTAATTGTTTCTTGGGGGTTTTAAATGTTTTGTTCTAAACTAAGGAGACAAGAGAGAAAGAGAGTAAACAGAAATAAAGTAGAAACTTAATGATTTTACCGAATAAAGAGAAACAGCTAGGACAATCGGTTCACCATGATTCTCAAGAAAACTAGTCAAGGGTCATAGGTCAATGCAAATTCGGTCTACAGGGTAGTGAAAAGGTTCTTTCGATCCGCTATTCGCCCTAAAACATTACTAACTTAGCTTTCGCCCTCATTAGAATGCTCTAATGTTCACTGCAGGTCTTACCCTTCCAATGTTTTGATCCAGGTCAAGGTGTACCAAAGTTAATAATCTAATTGCGTCGACTCAAGCAGACAAGTACAGTTAATTGCAGTGATTAACAACACATATCTAATTGCACTAAACCCTAGTCACCTATTCATAGTCTCCTTAATATCATGGCTCCCCTTTGTCCTAGAAAAGGAGATTAGCTATGCATGATTATTGAATAAACAACAACACATAAACTAAGAGGATTAAACATAATAATTGATCGATAGATAATAGTCTAAGAAGATAATTAAAAGAGCAAAGAGATTAAAAGAACAAGAACAATAATGCAAAAGCAATTAATTGAAAATAAAGAGAAGAGAATACAAAACACAAGAGAGTAGCAATGGAGAATTAGGTTACTAGTGTAAAGTTCTAAGAGAGAAAGTAAGAGAAAGGAAAAAGAAGAAGTTTATCTAATGACTGCCGTCACTTCCTATTTATCCTAATTACAAAAAGAATATCCAAATATTAACTAAAATCCGCGTATAAGACCAAACCTCTCGATCGAGTGAAATGAAACCACTCGATCGAGGATAAAACTCAGCAAAGCTTTCGATCGAGCAACAAGAGTACTCGATCGAGGACTTCAACAAACAGCTATTTCGATCGAGTAAAGAGAGAACTCGATCGAAGAACTTCAGCAATGTAAAGCATTCGATCGACTATTTTAAGTGACCAACTTGGTCGATCGAGCTATATTAGCACGGGTGGACTTCTTGAACACCTTCCAAAGCCATTTCACGGATCTCTAAGTGACAGATTCCAAGCACCGACCTTTCCTCCTCCAAAATGCATACGGTTGGGACAGGTTCTGGCTCGATTTCGCTCCTTTCCGGTTCATATGTGTAATTAATACAAGAAAAACCAAAGTAGACTATTCGGGGGCATTTGTAGCTAGATGCCACATAAATAACAAAGAAATGCGTGTAAATATAGGGTAAAAACCGTATATAAAATACACGCATCACTTAGAACTCAAAGCACACCATCCCGTGGATCGACCTCGACTTAACCACTTACTAATTGTTTGTTGAGAATATAAATGTGTTTGATTGAGCGTACGACAACAACGCTCATCATCATCATACAACCCATTATAGAACTGGATGCAACAGAACCATTGCTGAAACCCTTGATGAGGAATAGAGCGAACAAGCCTTTTGAAATGAACACATGCTTCATTCAAGTCTTCAGCCGGTAATTGCTTGAAGCTGGTAATCTGTCCCCTAAAAGCATTAGTACGCAGCAGAGGATAGTATCTCTTATAGGAAGTCCAGGCAAGTGAATTCCAATCGGTTATACCAACAGCTTCCTTGTCTAAATACCGATACCACTCACGAGCACTGTCCCTTAAGGAGAAAGGAAATAGCACCTCCTTCACCTTTTCAACAGTTACCCCAACGGTAAGATGAATAGTAGAACAATAATCTATAAATATTTCTGTTGGGCCTAGAATTACCCTGACTCATCAGACATAAGTCAGGCAATACTCAAGGCCAAGCCTAGACTAAAAATATCTAAAGCAAGACAATTAGAACGCCTGGTCAGGCATCAAGCAGGAGGGAAACACAGGATAAGGCAGCTGACAAGCCTGGCCTGAAAAGATATCACGACAGGCATAAAGATGGAATCATCAAAGCAAGTCAGGCGACAAAAGAAAGCATAGTCAGGATGTAAAAACAAAATCCCTATAAACAAGGAAGACCTATTCAAACACCCAAGAGAAGAACATAGAAGAAAAGATCAGAGGAAACGGCTGGAATATAGAACGAATCAATCAACCACCTCCGGGTAAATAGGGCACGAGTCCTATTTACCAGGAAACCCTAAAAACAACCCAAAAAAGTCCATTGACAAGCTACTATAAATAGAAAGGAAGAAAGAAAGAAGAGGACACGCAACTTTTACTCGACTACTCACTTATATTTTTACTCATCCGTGTTAAACTAGAAACATTACTCTTATTATTAAGCAGCCTTACTCATTATATCGTCTGACATACTCATCCTCTGTCAGGCTAACCAAAATCATAGTAATAATCCCTCCTGGCTTGGTGCCCGTGGTTTTTTCCCTTATACCCAGGGTTTTTCGACGTATAAATCTTTGTGTTATTGTTTTTTATTCATTTACTTATCTATTCAACTAGTCAGGCAATTAATATTGAGTTATATTACCCTGCTAAAACTTTCCTGGCAGGATATTCACCTCGTGCAAATACCTGCTAAAACAATTTCCATATGCTTACCGGGGTATTTACCTCCTACACCCCTGAATTGGTTTCGCGCCACTAGATTTATATAGGACGGGCAGATATCAAAGTACCCCTGAATTGGTAAGCTGAATTGGTTTCCCTAGTTTTTTTGCTAATTTTCTCCTAGAGGGAATGTTTGACCATACTCCTTGCCTTGTGAGTGAGACTCAAGCACGAAGTAGCAGGAAAAGGTCTTTTAAATATTTCAATATGTGGAGTACTGCTCCTGGGTTTCTGGACTGTTTTAGAAATTCTTGGCAATAGAATATTGTGGGCAGTAAATGTACAAGGTGGTCAGAAAATTGAAAAGTCTGAAGCCTGGACTCGAGAATATTAATATGGATCATTTTTCTGATATTGAGAATGCTGCTGATATAGCTCACCTTAAGTTTATTCAATTGCAACAAGATTTGGTGCAAAAACTAGGAGACATGGATCTTATGAGGCAAGAATATGAGGCTAATCAAGCCTCAAGAGTACTCCAAGAGGCAAAAATCAATTTCCTTAGGCAAAAAGCTACGGCTCACTGGATAGAAGAGGGAGATGTTAATTCTGCATATTTCGATGGGGTTATTAAAGCTAGGAGGAATAAACATTTTATTTCTCAGATAGGAAGTCATAAAGATCAATTGTGCACTGATGACGGGAGTATTCAAGCAGCTTTTTCAGACTACTATATGATGCTCATTAAGGTGAACAATAGGGTGGTACAAAAAGGCAAACTGTGTAGTTCAGAGCATACACAGAAACTCTTGGCACCTATTTCAAGGGAGGAAGTGAAGACTGTCATGTTTCAAATTCTAAATGATAAAGCTCTAGGCCCAGATGGATACTCTAGCAAATTTTTTAAAGACTCTTGGGATATTGTGGGGGAGGACATTACTGATGCTATAATGGATTTTTTCCAGACAGGGTAACTTCTTAAGCAACTGAATGCTACCATGATAACACTGATTCCAAAAGTGGAGAGGCCTACCAATGTGATGCAATACAGACCTATAGCTTGCTGCAAGGTCATATATAAATGTATCTCTAAGATTATTTACAACAGGCTGGCTACAGTTCTCCCAGAGTTACTTGCACCTAACCAAGGAGGCTTTATACAGAGCAGAAGCATTATGGAGAATATCTTGATTTGTCAAGACATTATAAGGCTATATAATAGGAAATCAGTTTCCCCAAGATACCTGTTCAAAATTGATTTACAAAAGGCCTATGATACTATAAAATGGGAATTCCTCAATCAACTGCTAAAGGCCATGAAGTTTCCTAGGACATTTAGGGAGTGGGTCAAGCAATGTGTATCCACTGCTTCATACTCTTTAAGTATGAATGGGGACTCTTTTGGTTTTTTCAAGGGCCAAAGAGGTTTAAGGCAAGGGGATCCTCTATCTCCCCTGCTTTTCACCATCTGCATAGATTACTTATCTAGGCTACTAGCATATACAACAGAGAATAATAATTTCAAGTTTCATCCTCTATGTAAGTCTTTAAAGCTTAACCACCTCATGTTTGCTGATGACTTACTAATGTTTTGGAAGGGAGATGTAGAGTCCATTATGATCATGCTCAGGACCTTTTCCACTTTCTCCAAATCATCTGATATTAAAATGAGTAAGGGCAAGTCTAATGCCTATTTTAATGGAGTCAAAGAGGGGTTAAAGAGAGATATTCTCAAGGTATCTGGCATGGTAGAAGGCAGCTGCCTTTCAGATACTTGAGAGTTCCAATAAAAACAACCAGGCTGAATGCCCAAGATTGTAGACCCCTAATTGACAAAGTGATAGCAAAGATAAGGGGAATTGGGATTAGGAAGTTATCATATGCTGGTAGACTTGTTTTAATCAGGTCAGTTCTCAAGACTTTTCATAATTACTGGGCGTCTATGTTTATTTTGCCTACTGGAGTAATTACAAGAATTGAAAGCATCTGCAGAAATTTCTTATGGGATGTGGGAGTGGATTACATTAGAACTCCACCAATTTCCTGGGCCAAAGCTTGCAGACCTTTTACGGAAGGGGGATTAGGTCTAAAAACCGATGCCATTCGGAATCAAGCAGCGATTGGCAAATTAGTGTGGTGGATTACCTCAAAGGCTGACCACCTGTGGGTGAGATGGGTCAATCAAATATACATAAAGCAAGTACCCTGGCAAAATTATAACCCCCCATCTGACTCAAGTTGGTGTTGGCGTAAAATATGCAAGGTAAAATCTACTTTGGCAGATAACAACAATCAACAACAGTGGTCTACAACTAGTGGTCAAGAGTATTCCATCTCTAAATGTAATACCCCGTATTTTTATATAATATAATTAATTAAACGGATATTATTTTATATTAATTATTATACATTTTATATCACAATTATGTCGGGAAAATAGTTGAGTCGATAATTAGTTAAACTATCGTAAGTTAATTGTGACGGGTTTATATGGAATTCGAAATGTGAGCTGAACCAGTTGAGCTGGCCCAATAACAGTTTCAGCCCAATTAAACCCTAAGCCCATTAACCCTAATTATACACTAACCCTAACCCTAACCCTAAATACCCTACCCAGCCGCCTCCCTCCTCTATTATTCCCTCAACCCGCCTCCCTCTATTCATCAACACCAACAAGCTGACCTTCACGCGTGTAGAGAGAGAGAGAGTGTGAGCTGGTTGTTGACGGCGGAGCAGGGACGAGCTATGGATTATTGTCGACGACCTAGGGTGGCCCTGGTGGCTGTTGTGGTGGCGGCAAGGTAAGCTGTTCAATCCCCTTCTCTGTGTTTCGAATTGGTGTCGGGCTTTTGAAATTTGTTTAGTGTCTTATAGAGGTGATAAGGGTGGTTGGTGTCGGGGTAATGGTAAAGTGTGGTTAGTGACGAGGGTAATGGTGGTGGTTATGGTGGGTTTGGGTGGTGACAGTGGTGGTAAAAGGGAGCAGCGATAGGGGTGGTCAAAACGGGTTTGGGTATGGTTTCAGACGGGTTTTTGGATGGGTAGGTTTTGGGTGGCACCACCGTGGACTAGGGGAGGTCGAAACGGTGGTGCTGTGGTGTCGGTGCTAGTGGGCCGACGGCGAGCGATGCGGTGGTTGTTTAGCGAGTCTAGGTAATAGTTGCGGTGGTTGCAGGAGGAGAAACGCGGGCGTTTGGTGAGGTTTGGCGGTGAACCAGGCCAAATGACGGCCGTGGTTCACCTCGCCGGCGGGAGTCGACCCTCGTGGGGGTGGTCCTGGGTGGTTGGGTCAGTGTGGGGGATCGGGTGGTGGGCATCACGGCCCTGTGTGGTGGCGCGTGGTGGGTGGTGAGCGCGTGGGAAGGGGGTGATGTTGTTAACGGGTTGTTTTAGTGTTTGAAACGGGTTTTTCATAGTTTAATCATTATATTTCGTTAATGGGTCGCATTCTTAATTAATTAATATAATTCCCGTGTCATTAAATAATTGAGTTAAGTTAATTCCCGAGTTATTTAATAAAATTTGAGTCGGGATTGTTTGAGTTGTTCAAGTGTTGATTCGTTTCATCACATAATTCGTTTAAACCTCTAATTATCGTTTTGGTTTGAGTTTCGAGTTATTTAAAATAAAATAATAATTAATAATGATTAATTAACTAGAAACGGGATTTTGAGACGGGTTTGTTAAAATGAAAAGACTACTATATCGGGAAAGTTTCCATTCTAAGAAATTCTACTTTAGTAACTTTCTGTTTTGGGAAGTTGGGTCAAATACTAATCGGGCTATTTTAACTATTAATTGGGAATAAGTTGGTGTCGGGATTGTATTTCGGGAAGCTTATATTTTGGGAGATTACTATATTTAGTAGTTAGTAATTATAAATATTATAATTGTTTTAGGTGACGGATTCGTGAAGGATCGATAATCAAATGCATTGCTTTGTTTTTTTCGGATTTCGCTTAATCGCTTAATTGGATTTTCTTTGGCACTATGAGGTAGGGAAATACACTTGTCCTATTATCGTCATAGTTGAATTGTGTTGACTTGATTCCTGGTTGTTGATTTACATTATCATTTATATTTGGGAAGTGATTGACTGAATTTATCGTATTGAGTATGATATCACAACATTGGGTATCTGGCATGACTTTATGATTTATCAGTTCAGTGAATTATATACATATTGCATTGCATTAATTACTGTTGAGCATTTCATATGCATTGCAGTTGGAGGATGAGGTGGTGGTGATGATGTGGAGATACGGTGTGATGTTGTGATAAGGCCCAAAGGGCGGGTTGCAGACTTGCCCTGGTGTCCTCGGTGTTAATTTGAGTGGCAGATCGGCTTCGGTCGATATATAGTCTACCGGGGATCGGTATGGCTGGGCGTTCCGGGGTATGAGATGTGTGTGATGAGTTGAGATGGAGATGGAGGTGTCGGAGTATCATGCATATCATATTTATTGTTTTATTGTTTTCCTACTCAACTTCGTGGTTGACCCTGTGTATTCGTGAACACCTGTGATGAACCGTTTTATGGGAGCGAGACTTGACGGGGTTTAAGAGATAGGACGGGAGCTTGATGGGCGTGAGACACTGGATCAGACGACCTAGTAGCTAGATCATCATCTAGAAGATTTCACTTTTATTTACGTCAGTTCTTGTAATTTAATTTAAAAAGGAGAATTTGTAATAATTAAGTTAAAATATTAAATAAATTGCCTTGGAGTTTAATTTGTTATTCACTACCTCGGGAAACCGAGATGGTAACACCGTCATTTATTTGAGGAGTCCTAGTTCAGGCCCTTAAATAAATGGGGGTGTTACAAAGTGGTATCGAGAAAACGATCCTCGTGCCTAAACCAATGAACCCAATGAACATAGGATGTGTCTAAATAAAATGAACCCCGGGATAGAATTGTTAGGAGCACACTACGGTAAGGTATGAGTTAGGGGCCCCCTCACACCGAACAGCGGCCCTCTCGGTTTGACCCGGAAACCCCGAGTGTATATGAGAGAAAGGGTAGAAAAGTTGCTTGAGGTTGAACATGAAATTCATATATCGTTGCCTAAGTGTTAACCGATTGATACATTGATTATTGCTTAATTGAGTTGATGTATGCCTTGAGACCATATATTCTAACCATTCTGCAGGACAACGCTACGGTAAGTATTTTGCATGAATGACGTGTTGATAACACTACTATGACTAAGTAATATGCGGTTATGTGATCCCAAAGCCATGCTAGTATAGTAATGTGATAGTAATAAGAAACACTGTTGAATTGCATGTTTTTAGTCATAGCAATCATGATTAGACGTAAGGAGTAGATCGTGACGCGAACTGATTCTATGGGGTAGATTTTTACGAAGTACACAGTGCGAGATTTCAGTTAGAATGGGTTAGTATCGATAGTATAGTTGTGAGAATTGGGGCATAGGGAATGAAAGACTTAGTGCTGAAACTCGTTTTGTTTGATGTTACTCTCTAATTGAACTTACTGCCATTTCTTTTCTGTTTACTGCCTATCGATGAAAATTGTATGAGAGATAGCCTCGTGAGTTAGTGTTCATTTGACGTTGGTTCCATGCTTATAGGATATACAGATTAGGAGTAATAAATACTTTAGCGAACTGTGGTTAGGAAGTTCCCGTGCAGTGATGTTTGACCAATGACTTTATAAAAAAAAAAAAAAATAATAAAAAAAAAAAAAACCTCATTTAAATTGTATTAATAATTTTCGCATAATTCCAACCCCATCAGACATAAAATTCGCATATGTTTTCAAATTGATAAGCCACGAAAATTCTTGATGTCTCTATATTAAACGGTAGGTTTTGCAAACTGACCCAAGTTTTGGACCAATTGCTGTCACATGTTTATTTGGACCAACTGAGTTGTAAATTTTTTTTTTTTTTTTTTTTTTTTTTTTTTAAAAAAAAAAAAAAAAAAAAAAAATGAAAATTTTGTGCTTTAGACCTAATTCTTTTTCCCCTGTGTTTTTACCTCTCCGTGTTTTATAAAAATAATATGAATCATGTTTTAATCGAACGGTTATTTATTCGCGATCCTTGAAAGTTACAACGTGAAACATGACTTGTAAATGTGTGTTTTAGGTTGAGTTTCATACAGTTGTTTGATTAATTCACGAGCCTTAGTAATGTAAATTTATAATGTTTTATATGACAATAGTAGCACGCATGTTCAGTAGTTAGGTATCTTAATCAGTGATAAAATTAAAGTTTAGTCGATAACATTATTGGCATGATAATATGAGTAAAATTGAATAAGCTTATTTAAATTGATTTCTAATCAAGGGTGAAATATGTTATACGAGTCCAGTTGTTTGCATATTTTATATACATTTGGCATGTTGTAATATTTTATATCATATTTGCATAGTGGTCGGATATATATGAATAATAAAACTATATCGTCGTACCTAAGTAAAATTTATGGCGTTAAAAGCTAAGGTGATTGTCCTAATATACTCGCATGAATGATTATAATAATTATGTTTAAATGTTTACACATGGATGGTAGTAATGATCGTGTCTAAATGTCCACCCATATAGGATGTCATCTGAGTTTAAAGACTTTCATGTGAGTCGGTGTGCCTATAGTATATTTATTACTTACATTGCATTAAATTATTTGATTAAACCTAAAACCTATAACATGAAAATAAACAGTGTTGTTAATTCTTAGTGGATATGTTCATCATTATATCGTCATAAAATACTAAAGTGATTCTTTCAATTGCATGGGTGTGATATAAAGGAAACTGTTTGATATAACATGACAATTGGCATATCTATATTCTCGAGTCGTTACTAAAAAAAAAAAAAAAAAAAAAAAAAAAAAAAGTTTGTCATGATAACTATGTTGGCAATTATAATGGGATAACTCTTTTGATGATTCACATGATATGCATTGGTTTAAATGATAGTCATTATAGTTACATTTAATTGAGCCTACGAGTTGCCTAATTATTCAATCATGCAAATCAGAGAAGTTGTTCAAGTTGCTAATCTTTTATCATAGCTAGTGTTCTACACAGTATATGATGGCAAATGTATATGTTTAAACTATTTATACAATATCTCTTGTTTCGCGGAAAATGAATTATACTAAGTTGCTGGACACAATTGAATGATATGGTTGCTAAAATGTGAAACATAGGTGTGATATGGAAGTAATGTTGTCGTTGTCATAGATCATATGTAGTTACTTTTATTGGGAAACATGTTTTCAGAATTGATATCGTGCAAACAATTGTTATAATTTAAAATATGAATTATGAGTATGTTGTTGATTGCTTAAATTCATCGACCTAATTCGTGACCTAAACCAGTGAGTGAGTAAATGGTTGTATGGACATGTCAATAAGATCCTGTGTTTGTGATAGATAGTAGTGGTAGATCTATTTCTGTGATATGTTTACAAATGTGAGAAGTTCTTAAATCGTTTGTTGATGTTGCTCTCGCGCGTTCATAGTCTATAATTGATCATCAAATTTGTTTAGTTGTGAAACCGTGTAAACCATGATTCCTTTCTTGTTGTTCTTTTAGTTTGATGTTGTTTTTTTTTTTTTTTTTAAGTTACGCATGAGCTAGTAATAAATGTTACTTGTTGACAACCAGTTAATTCCTTAATAAAACCTTGTTTCGACTTTAATGTTAATGCGCAATATCTTATCGTGTGTTCTTTCCTGTTACATGTGGTTGATAGTGATTTTGTTGCATATGTATATGAAAGTGAAAAGAGGTTACGAGGACGTAACCATATTTCTAGTCGGGTAGGATTGTAAAATCTTAATGCCTAATTTGCACTTGTTTGTAGGTTATAGTTGACCAAGTTGATGTTAGTTGTGGGGTACCTATGCAAATGAGTTTTATACGTTTTATTCCTACCTCTGTTAGTTGGTTGATGTGTAAAAGGAGAGTGTGATTAAACTACTGGTAATGAGTTATGAGTTGGCCTATGAGCCGAGTGATAATTACGGGAGTTATGTTTACGGTCCAGTGCGACCATGGTTATTGAGTTACTTGAGTTTGAGATCGGAATTTAGATGAAGATGACGGTGTTCTCAGATGATTATATAGTTGTTATATATCTGTGTTCCCAGGTAATTATTAGTCGTAGTTAGTTGGGTTAAGTAAAGATGAGTTAAACTTCGGGACGAAGTTTATTTTTAGGAGGGCAGAATGTAACATTCCGTATTTGTTATGTTAATTGATGTGTCAAAAGTATGCGTTAACAGTGTTAGAAATGCGTGATGTCCGTAAGTACGATATACAATACCCTTCTGAGGTTTGGGTACGGGAGCGAACTTCGGGACGAAGTTCATTTTAAGGGGGGAAGACTGTAATACCCCGTATTTTTATATAATATAATTAATTAAACGGATATTATTTTATATTAATTATTATACATTTTATATCACAATTATGTCGGGAAAATAGTTGAGTCGATAATTAGTTAAACTATCGTAAGTTAATTGTGACGGGTTTATATGGAATTCGAAATGTGAGCTGAACCAGTTGAGCTGGCCCAATAACAGTTTCAGCCCAATTAAACCCTAAGCCCATTAACCCTAATTATACACTAACCCTAACCCTAACCCTAAATACCCTACCCAGCCGCCTCCCTCCTCTATTATTCCCTCAACCCGCCTCCCTCTATTCATCAACACCAACAAAGACCTTCACGCGTGTAGAGAGAGAGAGAGTGTGAGCTGGTTGTTGACGGCGGAGCAGGGACGAGCTATGGATTATTGTCGACGACCTAGGGTGGCCCTGGTGGCTGTTGTGGTGGCGGCAAGGTAAGCTGTTCAATCCCCTTCTCTGTGTTTCGAATTGGTGTCGGGCTTTTGGGGGGCTGTTTAGTGTCTTATAGAGGTGATAAGGGTGGTTGGTGTCGGGGTAATGGTAAAGTGTGGTTAGTGACGAGGGTAATGGTGGTGGTTATGGTGGGTTTGGGTGGTGATAGTGGTGGTAAAAGGGAGCAGCGATAGGGGTGGTCAAAACGGGTTTGGGTATGGTTTCAGACGGGTTTTTGGATGGGTAGGTTTTGGGTGGCACCACCGTGGACTAGGGGGAGGTCGAAACGGTGGTGCCGTGGTGTCGGTGCTAGTGGGCGACGGCGAGCGGCGATGCGGTGGTTGTTTGCGAGTCTAGGTAATAGTTGCGGTGGTTGCGCGGGAGGAGAAACGCGGGCGTTTGGTGAGGTTTGGCGGTGAACCAGGCCAAATGACGGCCGTGGTTCACCTCGCCGGCGGGAGTCGACCCTCGTGGGGGTGGTCCTGGGTGGTTGGGTCAGTGTGGGGGATCGGGCTGGTGGCTGTCACGGCCCTGTGGTGGCGCGTGGTGGCTGGTGAGCGCGTGGGAAGGGGGGTGATGTTGTTAACGGGTTGTTTTAGTGTTTGAAACGGGTTTTTCATAGTTTAATCATTATATTTCGTTAATGGGTCGCATTCTTAATTAATTAATATAATTCCCGTGTCATTAAATAATTGAGTTAAGTTAATTCCCGAGTTATTTAATAAAATTTGAGTCGGGATTGTTTGAGTTGTTCAAGTGTTGATTCGTTTCATCACATAATTCGTTTAAACCTCTAATTATCGTTTTGGTTTGAGTTTCGAGTTATTTAAAATAAAATAATAATTAATAATGATTAATTAACTAGAAACGGGATTTTGAGACGGGTTTGTTAAAATGAAAAGACTACTATATCGGGAAAGTTTCCATTCTAAGAAATTCTACTTTAGTAACTTTCTGTTTTGGGAAGTTGGGTCAAATACTAATCGGGCTATTTTAACTATTAATTGGGAATAAGTTGGTGTCGGGATTGTATTTCGGGAAGCTTATATTTTGGGAGATTACTATATTTAGTAGTTAGTAATTATAAATATTATAATTGTTTTAGGTGACGGATTCGTGAAGGATCGATAATCAAATGCATTGCTTTGTTTTCGGGATCGCTTAATCGCTTAATTGGATTTCTTTGGCACTATGAGGTAGGGAAATACACTTGTCCTATTATCGTCATAGTTGAATTGTGTTGACTTGATTCCTGGTTGTTGATTTACATTATCATTTATATTTGGGAAGTGATTGGTGAATTTATCGTATTGAGTATGATATCACAACATTGGGTATCTGGCATGACTTTATGATTTATCGATTCGAGTGAATTATATACATATTGCATTGCATTAATTTCGTTGAGCATTTCATATGCATTGCAGTTGGAGGATGAGGTGGTGGTGATGATGTGGAGATACGGTGTGATGTTGTGATAAGGCCCAGGCGGGTTCTGCAGGACTTGCCCTGGTGTCCTCAGCTGTTGAGCTGGCAGATCGGCTTCGGTCGATATATAGTCTACCGGGGATCGGTATGGCTGGGCGTTCCGGGGTATGAGATGTGTGTGATGAGTTGAGATGGAGATGGAGGTGTCGGAGTATCATGCATATCATATTTACTGTTTTATTGTTTTCCCTACTCAACTTCGTGGTTGACCCTGTGTATTCGTGAACACCTGTGATGAACCGTTTTATGGGGAGCAGACTTGACAGGTTTAAGAGATAGGACGGGAGCTTGATGGGCGTGAGACACTGGATCAGACGACCTAGTAGCTAGATCATCATCTAGAAGATTTCACTTTTATTTACGTCAGTTCTTGTAATTTAATTTAAAAAGGAGAATTTGTAATAATTAAGTTAAAATATTAAATAAATTGCCTTGGAGTTTAATTTGTTATTCACTACCTCGGGAAACCGAGATGGTAACACCGTCATTTATTTGAGGAGTCCTAGTTCAGGCCCTTAAATAAATGGGGGTGTTACACTAAAGGGTATGATAGTCTCCGAGATAAAGGGGAGATTGTTTATTGGCAGGATTTTGTTTGGACCAAATGGACAATCCCAAAGCATGCTTTCATCACATGGTTATATTATCAAAAGAGCATCAATACTAATGTGAAGTTGAAAATACTTGGCATTAGCCAGGATGATACCTGTTGCATTTATGGTTCTGATGGAGAAACTCTTGAGCATCTTTTCTTTGGATGCCAGTACAGCAGGACCATTATTGACTATGCTAGAAAATGGAATAATGAAAGCTTAACATATCAAGATATTCATACCTGGAGGAATAGATTAACAGGCACAATGTTGAAAAAGCATCTGATAAACTCGATCTTGAACGCATGCATCTACCAGATCTGGAAACAGTGCAATCTTGCGAAATATGAGAAGAAAATCCAAAGACCAGAGGAGTTGGCTCAGAGAATAATAGCGGAATTCAAAATCAAATTTAGTGCTTGCTTCCATAAACCACCTGCATTGCTTGATAGGGGTTTGATGGAGCAGATGCAATTGCAGAAATGGAGCTGAGCGGATTTTTCGAAGAGGAAAGGGGAAAGTGAAACAGTGTTTCATCTAATTTTGTTGTCTTAATCTGTTTAATGTTTTGCTTTCCTTATTTGGGCCTGTTGTTAGGCTGTGTTGTGCAAGGGTTTGGCTTGCCATCCCATGTTACCCGTGTTCAATGGTTCCCGATATTAATAATATTTCTTATATTTTAGCGAAAAAAAAAGATACCATTATTTGATGAGCGTAAACCCTTTAGGAATAGAGGAGAGTGTATGCTCGGAATGGCTGGCAATATTAGGCAAGATCTTAGTAGTAACGTTAAAAGTAGAAATATCCTCTTCAAATGAAAGATTATTTGCCACAAAGTCTGCGTAAACCGAATTAAGCGTACTCAAGTCTTCTGCTTGCTGAATTTTATTCCAAAACTTTCGCCTAACACGAAAAGTCTTCTCTGGTTCAGGATCAAATGGTATGACCTCAAACCTAGGAGACCTAGGCATAAATAAACACTAAACAAATAGAATAAGAACGGTCTCAAGGAACTACAGTTCCCTGTGACAAATGACAAACTAATATCAAACAAACAGAATATCACCGTCTCCCCGGCCATGACGCCAAATTTGATAAGATAATCGCACACCTATCAAAGATAACCAACATGTCTCTAACTAATATAGATAGGAAAGTCGGGATCGTATCCACATGGAGACTTAAATTTTCTATTTGCTAACTAACAATCTGTCTAAGTAACAATTAGGGTTTGTTTGTTTTGTTTTCTAAACTAAAGGCAACAACGGAAGAGAAGTAAGAAATAAGAATGAATCTAAAAAAATAGGGAGAAGGGATCGGACTAGGATTTTTGGTTCACCATGGAAAACTAACGGTCACAGTCAAGGGTAAAGGACGGTCGTATATATTAGTCTAAGGGGTAGTGAAAAGGTCCTCTCGGATCGTTATTTATCCTAGAATACTTCTAACGGGTTCTCGCAACTTATTAGCGCACTCAATTGGTTCTAACAGGTCTAACTCTCATCATGTTTTTGATCTTAGATCGGAGTTTACCGGTTCAATTAAATCAATTATGCGCATTAACTGACTAATCGTGATTTAATACTACAATTAACAACATATGCATAATATAATCGACCAATCTAAAATCTTATTAATAACCCTCATAAATCCATGGCTCCCCTTAAATCCTAGCGAAGAATTTAGCTACGCATAATTAATTTAACGATGACAATCAAGATAATAATAAGGGAATTCATACTTAAAGGATGATAATAGTAATTTAACATATACAAGATGCAATTAAGAGAGAAAGATGTAAAAAAACAAAAAGAAAGAAAGATGAACAAAAAGGATTAAAGTACCGAAGATTCGGAAGAGTAAAGTAGGAAAGAAAGATTATAACTTGTTAGATCCAAAAATAAGGAGGAGCTTTACGTAGGGAGAGTTTAACAATAGAATCAAAGATAACCTTATGAAATAAAACTACAAGCTTTAAATACTAAGTCCAAACAATAGAATAATAGGCCCAAAACACGAGCTAAAGTCCGACCAAACGCGTGCATGTCAATCGACTAACATGCATCTGTCGATCGACCAAACAGCTGACCACTTTACTCTGTTGGTCGACAAATCTCAGCAACTTCCAAAATGCCAACTTCCTATGTCGAATGTCTTATTTCGATGGAGATATTAGCATTGTCGTTTGAATTAGATGGCTTGTATCAGCTTCTTATCTCTTTCCATACTTCCATCTTGTCCGTGACCCTCTAGGTGACGGTTCCGCATTCTTCCATGGACTAGGACGTGGGCTATGAGCTCCCGTATCCTTTATCAATCGGTCTCGGCATCTAAATGCATAAGTGGATTCCAAAACTACAATAAACATAAAACACATCTGAAGTAGCAAACACAGGAGGAAATAAAATGAAATAGTCAAATGAACGCAAAGAAATGCGTGCCAAACCTTAGAATAAACGCATATAAAAGGCACACATCAAGGAGTAAGCAGAATCTTATTTATTCATATTAAATATTAAAAAGAGCTGAAACAAAGATGCCATTTGAGTCGTGGTCATAGGTGGTAAAGGAACAGCCTCTAGGATATTCCTCTGATTACTGTTTCTGGAAGATAAACTAGAAGGAATAATATGAGAGGGAGTGACAACAGGTGGAGACTCCCTAGCAACGACTCTAGACTCAGACTCCGACTCTAACTCCGGATAAGGCTTCCTTCTCCTTCATTTTCATCCATCTCAAATCCTAATTTTCTATCTCAATTCATCTATCTCTCCCACTAAACACGATCTTTCACTGCAATCGGGTACTGAACTTTCCCTTTAATTCTTCTCCTCACTTTATCCTTAATCGATTTGATCAAAATAGCAGGGCGCATCAAGAAACCCTCAATCCTGGATTTATTTTGCTGATTCCAAATAGCATACCAGCATGCATTAAGTATGACTATTTGTGTTTTCCTCTTCAAACTTGATCCTTTGAGTCAACCCAATTGATGAATGATGTTGATTTCAGGTATGTTGATCCCACTCCAATCTGCGATTAATTAATTCACTCTCTTGCTATTTTCACATGAGAAAAATAAGGGGTCTTGAGTTCCCTCTTTGATTTACAAATGCAACAAAGATCATTATCACTACACCCAAACTATATTTAGTGTTCATACCATCATTCATGCCTAACCAAGTGATCATTGAGTGTTTAGGGATCACCCAATTGCTCTATATATGATGGTACTAAATCACCATAGGCTGATGTTGTCTGAGCCATACATATCCCTTTTTTTATACTATATCACTTATAGCCCACACTCCATTTATGTATCCATGCTTAATTCTCTCTTTCACTTTGCAGATATTTTTCCAAGTCCAACTAGCATCAGCAGGAGGTACATAATCATGGCATTCATGCCCCTTCAGATGAGTTTGGTGTATCCATTGGAACTAGAGCCTATCTGGTTTATAGTACAACCAATCCACAAGTTTTGCCACTGCAGCTAAGTTCCACACATCCGCTTTTTTAATTTCTAAACCTCATTCCCTTTTAGGCAATGTAACATTCTCCTAGGCAACAAGAGGTACTCTGTGGTACTCTAGGGAATCATCCCAGAGAAAATTTCTACAGATTCCCTCAACTCTAGCTTAGGAAGTATAAAAATAGCAGCCCAATAGTAGTAAAGAGTGTTTAGCACTGAATTAATCAACGTAAGCCTCCCTACATAGGATAGCTTTTTTGCCCCTAGAGCCTTTATTCTCATAACCATTTTTTCAACAAAAGAGGTACATTCAAGTTTTGTCAATCTGGTGGGTTTTACAGGCACCCCAAGATAATTGAAAGGCATAGAGCCTTCATTAAAAAAGGTCACACCTTTAACGTCTTTTTTCAAATCCCTCATTGATCCATTTGATTGATTTTCTCCATCCTATCTACGATTTGGGTGGATCTGCATCAGTGATCAGACATGTCAAGTTGAAGTGGTCATCACGGGGTGCTATGGTAATAATCTCATCTTTAGCTGCCTTTATAAACCGATCTTCCCCCCAAAAAAAGGCTAACATCTTGCCCATCGAGACAAGGTGTCTAATGAGTTTTATTGATATGAGTCATTTCTTGGGAATGAACTAACAGTCATGGAATAGTTCGATTCCAGCTAGCTTGTTTCCTTCGAAAATCCAAGGTTCGGGAAATCTATGAAAAGGAACATGATCCCTTTCTTTGATGAAGTACCCATTCAATGTGGGATAACATGCATTTAGATGCTTTGGTATTTATGATTTATGAATTGCATGAGCATTTTATGTGACTCTTTCTTCATGGGTTTTAACCTTAGAGGAATTCTTTGAGAATTGGCTTCTTTGAATTGTGGAATAGTATTCTTTATCCGATGATACAATGGCAAACCCGGGAAATATACATGTGACTTGATAATGTGGTTAACCACTAGATTGGAATAAGCATTATAGAGGAGCGAGTTCATTTTCTAGCAGGTTGCTAACTTGGAATCCTCCTAATTCATGCATAGGGTCAGAGGTAACTTGGTTGTTTGACGTTTTGTTGATTAAGAATTTGATTGGAGAAGAGGTGATGGTGACAATCTGTCTATCGAATGGTATCTTGATTTTCTGGTGAAGGGTGGATTTTATTGCTTTGGGAGCGTGAATCCAAGGCCTACCCAGAAGTATGTTGAAAGAAGCCTCGATACCGATTATCTGAAAATGGACTTTCCTCTCAACTGGCCCAGTGGCCACGGTTAGAGTAACTGGTCCTAAAACCTTACGACGAGTTCTATCATAATTTAAGCATGAACCCCTTGGTTCGTCGAAATCCAGTCTGACTCTTTCATTCCCAATTTGTATATAGTTTTGAGCGGTATGACGTTTACTGCAAATTCGTCATCTACTAGTGTCATAGGCACATTCTCTTTTAGACATGTAACGGTGATGAAAAGAGCCAGATTATGAATGACCCCAAAAGAAGGAAGATCTACATTAGAGAAAGTAACAGGGTTACTTAGATTGTGAGCATCTTGGAGGACGAGATAGACCATATCATTCGGAGTAGAATCAGATGACATATTTAGTTTTGCCAAGGCTGGAAGTAAAGCCTGACAATATGGGAATGAGCTGGCTATCAATTGCCAGACTGAAATATTAGCCTTGGTTTTCTGCAGCTGTTTCATTAGTAAATCGGTGGCTAATTCCTCAGTTATTCCACTTTGGGGATGGAACTACCCGTAGCAGTTGGGTTACTTGTTTGTCCTAGAGTTGGGTTTTGATATGGACGGCCTGATCGAGTAAGGTGATCGATGTCGGGATCTTCTAGGCTAAGTTTGACTAGAGGGTGCTCGGTGAGGTAAACACCTTCAACATCATCCCTCAACACACCATTGATCTTGTTCTCTGTAATACCCGGTCATTGTGGGACCCGTACTTAGACCTTGGGATGCGTGAGAGGTCCATTAGACCCGATAAGATATCACTAGACATGAAAGGATAGCCTTACACTAGACCTAGACTAGACCATGTGGAGCTGCAGCGGACCGAGTGGGTCCACTCGGTCGAGTAAGAGGTATACTCGACCAAGTGCGTCCACTCGACTAAGTGAGTTATCTACTCGATCGAGTGAGTCCACTCGACCGAGTAGACTTGGCACTCGGTCGAGTGATGCTGTTCAGAACATGGGTTAAACTGTTTCTTCCCTAACCCTAAAATCATTTCTATCTTTCTCCTAATCTCTCCAAACTCTCTCCCTTCTCTCTAAACCCTCACAAACACCCACTATTTGGGAGTCAAGCTTGGATTAGAGGATTTTCCACCTTCCACTTCATCTCCTTCATCTAGTAAGTAAACATCTACCCTTTTCTAGTCTTTTAAACTCTAACTTTTGGGGGATTTCATTATGGGTAATTAGTTAGTAATTAGTATGGGTAAGAGGGGTAATTAAGAGGTAATAATAAGGGGTTTCGTAGTTTATCTTAGTATAGGATGTATTGTAATAGTTATTATGTGATTTGTATAGGATGAGACGGTTCCTTGAGACGGTTTCGGTCCGGATTCGAGTAGCTTAAGGAGATTGCTAAAAGGTAGGTTAATCCTACTCGGTTTCAATAATGTGGTATTGATGATGTTGATGTTGTAGTTAGTCTTAGAAAATTAGGCCATTTTCATTATAACATGTTTAGTGGTTAACTGCATCATTAAGAGGATGATTATGATAGGTTGGGTTATGTTTCATGTATTAGTTATTATTATATATGTGGATGAGGATATGTTGTTATTGAGGAGACGTAAAACGGTTGGGAGACCGTCTTACGCTTGAGTCGCCTCTTGGAGCTTCCCACTCCAAGAGGAATGTGCACATTAATGGCTTGAGTCACGGAGGGACTCGTGTAGTTGAGACATAACGTCTGGCAGGGGATCTGGTTGGCTTCCGGACCCGGTATGTCAAAAAGTGTCCCGGTACCTTTTTGTGGTTGTTGGTATGTCAGGGTGTGCCCAGGTACCTGTGTGGTTATCGGTATGTCTGGGCGTGTCTCGATACCATGGTAGCTGTCGTTGTTTGATAGCGGTTCATTCATGTTATTGTCATGATGCATACTCACACACTTTGACTCGTGTGACACTTTATTTATTTATTGAAACTTACGTTTGTGTGTCTGTGTAATTGTGACCTATTTTCGGGATGGCCTGTGTCGATCCATATGATATTTTCGATCATATGGGGAGCAGGTTGAGTACAAGTTTGCTTGTTTACGTGATCGAGATTTGGGCCGCGCCTTGGACTCAGAGTCGAGTAGTATAGCATAGATGACATATTCATAGACGAGTTGTATTTTATTTATTCATTAGTTTATGTTTGTAATAACTAAACTTTTCATTTATTTAATAAAGTTTCTTAATTGTAATTCTGATTTCACTGCCTCGGGAAACCGAGACGGTAACATTTCCTCATTACCTTGGCCGGGTAAGAAGGGGATGTTACAAAGTGGTATCAGAGAGACGATTTTGGAACCTAAACCAATGAACCAAAATGAACGTAGTTGTGTCTAATAAAATGAACCAGACATGAGTACAATAGAAGATGGGTTTTGGATGAGCAGGCACCCTCATATTAAAACTAGTGCTTATTGTCTCGGTTATTCACTACGTGGGTGGTTAAGAGTATGGGTGAACGCTATATGGAAAGTTGTATGGTTGCATGAATGTGTGAATGTGTATAGAAGTTGAATGCTTGGATTGATGTGAATAGCATGCGCGAGAATGGCTAAAATGTGTTGGTATACGGATAATGATTTCATTCTTTGCATTACATTGTGTGTTAATTGAATGCCTATTAGTGTTATCGATCATGTATTATTAGTAATGGATGTTGGTAGGGTGGCTACTAGTACTACGGAAGCGTACCAAAGACGGTAAGTAGGATGACGTTTGGACTAACTCAGGTGAGTCACCGATAGCCGGTGGACTCCCAAAACTTCTCTTTATATTGCAGGCACTCCATCATTTTAATCCGACTCAAAATTTCAAGCCATAAGCAGTCACTCTAACGAGTACGAGTCCACACTCGGCCGAGTACAGTGCACTCGACCGAGTGGACCTTGACACTCGACCGAGTGGACCAAATTCCAGAAGCTGGAAACAATCTGTAAAATAGGCCACTCGACCGAGTGAACTTGGCCACTCGATCGAGTGAAATTTCACTCGAACGAGTAAACTCGCCACTCGACCGAGTGGAGTTGGGCTGGGAATTACACGGGTTCAACCCCATTTATTCACTTCTTACCTTCTTCATTCTTTCATTTCATCTCACAACAACCACTCCAAAACTCACTAAAAATTATTTTAGCAACTCCATTCTACTTCTTTGGTGCTTAGAATCAAGATTATTGCTTCATTTCACCTCTTTAATTCTCACCATTTCAACAATGTAAGTGATTATCATTCTCCTAATTTTCCCCAAATAGATTTCCTTCAGATCTACACTAATTCACTCAAGTTTTATGAATTATTGGCATACTTTGGTTCAATTGATGTTAGAACTTAGCATTCTACATCATTATTGTTGTTAAAAAACAAATTTTTATGACAAATATTTGTCACCATTAAGGGACCCGAAAATGCTTAACAATGAACTTATATGTGGATTTTGGTGTTTGTTATTCTGTCTAATTGGACAACAAAGGCTTAACCTTTGTTGTTATGGATGGATCTTGTTTCGTCTTAAAAATTGCGTCTTAAAATTTCGAATTTTAAACATGTCATGCCCTAATTTTGATTTTTCATGAGTAAAACTTGCTTTAATTGCTTTATAAGGCTACCATCCCAATTGGTAATGTGGTATATGGTCTCAAAACGAAATATCCAGTCTTGAAATTTGGGCGAAACTCTTGGAAACTTCCTAAGTACCCTTGAACAACTTTGATTTCCGTCTTAAAAATGTTTTAAGAGTGTTTTTTTTCGGTCAAATGTGAGCTTTTTGTATTACTTGAAATGATCACTTTTACATAGATTCAGTACACTACTCTTGATCAAATTAACCAGACTACCAAAATCCTTACATTAAAATGTCTAGCTTATGCAACCAGAGTTTATCATTTGATGATACTGCTCCAGTAACCTTCAACTTAATGCGAGCATGTATCAATCTCTTAAGCTCCTGCACAATCCTCTCACGCCTAGTAATTTGATGCTCAATCCTACAAGTGTTCCTCTCAAGCCATAAAGTATACCAAAATGCTGCAATGACCATTCTCTATACCTTCAGCTGTAACTCAGAATGCCCCACATAGTTAGTGTTGAGTTGAATTTGTAGCCAACTCTCCAGTTGTGTCTTAATCTGCAATCCGTAACTGCATCCATCAAAGAGATGCTGATGAGTTTCAACCCCATTTTCACATAACACACATTTATTCCTGTCACAAATCTTCAATCTGAACAACTTTCACTTGTATTCAAAGCCTCATGATGAATTAACCAGCTGATGATAGAATGTTTAGGTACACACCATGCATGATACCATCGTTTTAGTATCAAAAATAAATACCTAAGTGTTACTAACAGAATTCAGCGGTAAGTAGGGTAGATCTCCACAGGGAGGCGGTCACTATCTACTTGTTAATTCAGGTCTATCTACGGTCACAATTTAGGGATTTGAGTGTTGTTACTAAACTAATGAAGGCAAGGCAAGGGATGAAAGAAGTGAGAAATCAAATAGAGAGGAAGATGCCAGGATATCGGGTTATCATGATAGATCCACAAGTCAGCTAAAGGTAGGTCATTCGATCTAATGTGAGAAGGGTAAAGGAAAGGTCCTTCCGGTCCGCTATCCGCCCTAAAATACAACTAGCTTAGCTTCCGCCCTCACTAGTGTAGTCTATTGCCATAACAGGTCTATTCATTCCAATCTTCCGATCAAGGATTGAACTTAACCAGATTAACTAGTTCAATTGCATGCATTCAACCAAACGATTATAATTAAGTTGTTAATGAAACAATTCTCACAATAAATCTGTTGACCAATTAAAGCATCATCGATACACTACCATGACTCCCCTAATCCTAGCATTAGGGAATTAGCTAAGCATAATAGTAATTAAAATAATAGAGAGAGATAGAGGAATAGTAAACATAATATAAAGATCAAAAGAAGAGAAATAATGCTTAGAATAAAGGGAAAGAGAAATTACAAAGGTTCAGATCCGAAAGGAAGAGCAGAGTAACTTCTGACAGTAAGTAGGGAAAAAGTAATGTATCAAGTGATGCAAAACCTAATTACCTCTCTCCTATTTATAGGAGAGCGGTTTTTTTATTCGACCTAAGACACGTTACTAAGACAAAAGCCCGCGTCCAACAGCTAATCACTCGATCAAGCCATTTCGAAATGATCGATCGCACATAATCCAGCAAAAACATCCCGATCGAGTGAAATGAATACTCAATCGAGTATCTCTAATAAAGCACCCCTCGATCAAACACATAAAGTATTTGATCGAGTCTTCTTATCCTCCAAAAGTGTTCGATCGAGGACTATAGTCAGCAAAACACCTCGATCGATGATTCCCCACTGCAGCAGCTCGCGTTCTTCACTTGGTTAGCTTCCGAGACTCCTTTACGCATCCCATGACAGTAGCATTTCCGCTCCAAATCCAACTCATCCTCTAAATGCAAGCAAAACGGACGATAAAAGGCTTGATTCCGCTTCTTTCAGGTCCATTCCTGCAAATAAAGCAAAACATACCAAAGTAGAATATTCGGGGCATTTCGTAGCATAAAACTACGAGGATCGCATAGAAATACGTGCTTAAAGAGGCTTAAAAAGACTATATAAAATGCACGTATCAAATCTCCCAAACCGAACCTTTACTCGTCCTCGAGTAAACTAAATGCTAACTAATGGAATGGAAAAGAAAGCTCAGAGCTAGCTACAAATGGCCCACTTAAACCAATTTAATGCAGAAAACTAACACTTATAGCAAAAATTGTCAATTGCAAACGAGTTATAGGATGTCTATAATAAAGCTGAACTGTCGACCTTGCAAGATCTTTGATGATGGACTTTCACGGGTCACTCTTCTCTCATGAAGCAAAGGGAAAGCAATTAAATGTAAGAGAGAAAGAAATATAGTCGCTCACCTAAACTACGACCCACATAAACATGCATGCAGCTAATATGATAGACAATTCTAAATACCATACATACATTCCAACCAAACAAGGTCTGTCACAGCCGAGGGCTTACAAAAGTATGGTAAAGTGAGGCAATGGGTAAGAAAAGGCAAAACATTTTTGGGAATGTGGAGGTATAAGCCAAGCTAGTTCCTAAACAGAGCCAAACTGACAACATCCATTTCTCATCCATCAAAATTAAGCGCAATGCCCTTGATTTGGCATTCAAACTCACCAAACCGAACCAAACATACTCCTCAATAGATATAAATTAAGCATATGAGTAAAACCGTCTCATCAAACAAACTCCTTTTTTTCTTTTTCTTTTTCATTTCCCATGGTTTCATGTTCTTTCTCTTTCTTTTTCTGTTTTTCTTTTTTCTCTTCTTCACGTTTTTTCCATTTTCTATTTTTTCTTTCAATTTTTTTCTCATCCTCCTTTTCCATAAATTACCAACTCCTGATAATACAATACAACCCAAACTTGTCACAATAAACAATATACCACAAAACAATCTAAACTAGCTTGACAAGGCAGGCTAAATTTGGATGTAGTTAAGGGTTAACAGGCAAATTTGGCTAAATGTGGAGTTAGATGGGTAAAAATAAAAGAAAAGGGGAATGTAAGCGCCTCCCTACATGTGACACCAGCCACTAACCCGAATGTATGTAGGCAAAAAGCAATTGAATCTCATATACGTGCAAATTAATGAACATGTTATGCAAGGAGTAACTACTCACAATCCTACATGAAACTACATGAAACTGGTCATAAATGACACCAGTTTATTAAGCTCTAATTCTTAGAATTTATAAGTAGTTTGCCAAAATTTTCAGGTCAAGTCTATTTGTTCAGCTGAATTTCAACATTAACTCGTAGATATGCAAAAGACAAAGCTAAAGATATTAATTTATAGCAAGGCTTAAGCAAAAGGACAAATTATAGTGCAATTTCATCATCGAAATCCACCGTTCCGACTCAACCTATATGCTAAAATAAACATGAAATGTTTTGAATTTTTCGAATTTTCTAATTTTTATGAGATTTTTGAATTTTATGAAAATGAACAACAATGCAAACAGAAATTAAACGTGATAACAAAAATGCAATAAAAACATAAATGCATACACAGATATGGATGCATAACCTCCCCAAACCAAACCGTACAATGCCCTCATTTTACTCAAAAATAGGGAAAGGAAATGCAAATTAAAAAGGAGAGAGTGAAGCTGCGGAAAACTCACAAAAATACGCGAAGTAGGGACCTCTCCAAACCAGCCAGCAACATGGGAGGTCGCAAAACAGCTCCATCAGCGTTATTAGAAGTATATCATAGCAAACTTACTCAATGGCACTCGATCGAGAGGATTTAGTACTCGATCGAGTACATTGGGCTGCATAGGCTGTCGATCGAGGAATGGGAAATGCTCGATCGAAATGGTCGTGTCTGTGGATGCTCGATCGAGGATGGAAAGCATTCGATCAAGGGAGTAAGTCACTTGATCGGGTAGGAAATTGCTCGATCGAGAGCTCCTTATTGCGAACTCTTAGGCGTCGAGGAAACACCTGCAAAGACGCAAATAGCAACCACAAATACGACCAAAAACCAAGCCTAGATCGTTCAGAGTCTATGGTTCGAAAACCAATTATTACACACACAACAAAAACTGAAATACAAATCATCTAAAAATTTAAACTCCGGGTTGCCTCCCGGACAGCGCTAGTTTCAGACAGGTCTCAGCTTGACTATTTTTTCTTTATCCAACTGCTCTAGTTAGTCACGATCAAAGCAACTCAAGGCCCTAAGCATTAGATCATAAATCTGCGCATGTGTTACACAAGAGCATAAGTAGCACCAAAAGAGAGAAGGAGCATATAAAAGCAAACTAAAGTGCCGTCTCAGCCTAACAGATTTTCAATGACAAATACGGTGAAACATTATTAACTTATCTGCCCAACTGGGAGGGGGTGGAGTATTAAAACATATAGCAGAAGTCACATGAGGTGGTTTACTGCTAGTCATAGCAATAATCATAAAGCTGTCGTTAATTACCTCAGGTCGGTCGCTCCTAACGCCGGAATCATTGATAAAAGAATATATTACCTCTACCGCGCTAGCAACATACCCGGACTCATCTACCTTCTCATTCCCCTCCTTTGTGGGTTCTATCCCGTATATTGCAGCCTCTAGAGCGTTTAGCTCGGCTTTCCAAATGGGGGATTCACAATAACCATTATCTTCATTCGTATCGTCATCCAAAATGGATCAAAGTGACATATCATTACTCTCTGTGGCCATATCACTCGATCGAGAATACATAGTGCTCGATCGAGGAGTTTCTTCATCAAGAATACTCGATCGAGGAGTACTGACCGTTCAATCGAGTTGTTATTCCTCAGAAGTACTCGATCGAATAGTGTGGGGTATTCGATCGAGGTCTTCCTCATACAAACCGTTCGATCGAGTGGTAAGTTCTGATCGATCGAATTCCTCCTCATAGAATTCACTCGATCGATCAAAGTGAACTGTTCGATCGAGTGTTTGATGCTGAACCGTAGTGAGGTGCTTGAGAAATGCTTCGTTTTCAATAGCCTCTTCAATTTCCGAGTCGTACAAATCTTCATCATCAATAGGCAGCTCAGGTCTTTCATAGGAAGGACCGCTCTCGGTACAAATAGCAAGTACCTCCTCTGAATGCCCATAGCCTATCTCGGTAGCTAATTGAGCTATTTGAGATTCAAATAGCTTGACACGAGCTTCCCTAGCTTTATCAGATTCTTGCACTAGAAGTGCAAGTGCCTTCACCAAGGACTTCAATTCAGCAACCTCTTCATTCTCTTCAATAGGAGGAAGGGTTTGTTGTTGCGGGGGCCAGATAAACGGAAGCTTTTGATAGCCTCGTTGTTGAAGCGGATGTGGCGGCACATATGCAAAGGAATGAGTGGCTTGCCTACGCTGCCTAAACGCATAGACTTCGTCGTTCCCCGCTACACAGATAACAGCATTGTGCCCTGCAGCACCACATCTCTCACAATAGACCACCTTGTTAGAAAATATTAATCTCATTATTTAACATATTCATATATGTGACATTTAATTTAGTCATAAAATTAAATTTAGATCTTATGCATGCAAACATGAATAAGAATAAAGAAGAAATCGTTTTCCATACTATAAAATTTCGGATCAAAGGGCACAAGTAAGATCTCCTTCTTACTTGTTCTTGAGCTTTCCTTATATGGATGAACAAAGATTCAAGCTTAGAATCCCTCCCAAAGATGAATACCCAAGATAACCTCTTAAAAGACTAATATTATTTGAACTAGAACAATATTAATCTTACTAAAATTGACCCAAAAATTTGTATGTTCTCTTGAATAAAATCGGCCAAGAGAGAAGGATTTTGGAGATTTTATTTCTCTAGTTTTTCATAAGATGTTGAGAGAAAATTCCATTTCTTACACTAGAAAATTAGAATTGTATGAATGAAAAATGAAAGAACCCATTTGATTCTTTTAGAGGGAAAAACTGGTGGGTGTGGGAAGGGTGCCCTATGCATGTGCTTGATTCTGTAACCAAGAATATAGGCATGCAAGGCTAGTCCCTAGAGGTAATAATCACGTTCCCATTTAAAATAAAAACACAATATTAATCCTCATACTCCCTTCATTATTTCGGTCCATATAAGATAAAATGGGTTCCATTTTATCTTTGTCAATTTATCAATTGTCACATGTCACAAGTCATGTAAAATTGTCATGCATATTTAACATATTAAAATCAACGTATTAATAAAAATACGCCATGTACAAAATCGACTTAGTAATTCATAATTACTTGTACCAAAACGGTTTACCAATTATAAATCACAACATCTTGTATTTATAATAAATTATTCATTCAGTTTCAATTGTTTCCGTAAACAATAATTTCATCTAAGTAATAAAACAATTCGATCACTTAGACCGTATCTTATTTAATCAAATTACAATGAGACACGTAAATATTACTTCCAAAATCATCCGTCAATTTGAAGTAATTTAATTAACTCGTATCGTCATACGATCAATTAAATATTCAATTAAGAGTGCTACCCTTTAGGTATGACCTAAGGGGATCAACTGATCACCACCGTCGCACGACAGTAATGTCAAACTCTAGTCAGCCAATCATTACCGATATGTGTGGACCAGTTGACTGTAAAATATTACATCCCACATGTATTCTTAAAAATGATATTTAAATATGTGATCATCAAGATCGACAGTTGTGATCGCATTATCGTCGGAGGACACATATTCCAACAATCTCCCACTTGTCCTCGACAAGTGTGCGTCACCAATTCTCTTGTCCTATTACTATCTCCCACTCAATGCAAGGTGTCTTTCAGGTCGTACTTGCAAGTGATCATATCGAGAGTGGTTTCCTCGATCTGGAGAATAACTGATTGACCGGAATTATCTACCATAGATACCTTCCGAGCGTGGCCACGCATTTCCAGTTCATTACTCCTCGAGTGGCCCTGAGATATTGTTATAACCCTGACAAAGGGGTGGACAATTCCTATCGCACTTATTCCCTTCGACTAGCCACAGCCATCATAACCCAAAATATGCCCATTTGACCTCATTTACGAAGGTCGTAGTAACATAAATCAAAGTTAATCTGAAACTGTGCCACCTTAGGCGAACAGTCTTTAGTCAAAAGAATCGACTCATTAGAATACTATAGTAGCTCTCGCCACGACCAGGCTATATAAATTTGCCAGAACTCTATAAGCGGTCATAAGGCCCGACAAAGTGTTCCTAACAGTCTGCCTATATGATCGACTAGTCATTCTCATATGACTCCATGGCACTTGAACTTGCCATCAATCGCATCACACTCTAGTCACTTCGAGACGTCACCTCATACAAGTGACTATGGGCGAATACAATGTTAATCCGTGTTCACTTTAACGGGGTTCAATTGTCACTACAACCCGTTTGGATGTAACAATGTATAAAGAAAAGATAAAAGACAAATGTGATTATGAACATGAACAAAAACAACACTTTTATTTCATTTCAAAATCTAACATAAACTTGGTACACGTTTAAGTCCCATGGACGCAACATGTCCATCATGCTTAGCCGGCGATAAAGGCTTGGTGAGCGGATCAGCTATGTTATCACCCGTCCCAACCTTACATATCGCAATTTCCTTTCTTTCAATGAAATCTCTAATTACATGATACTTTCTAAGTACATGTCTAGATCTATTACTAGACTTTGGCTCTTTAGCTTGGAAGATTGTCCCACTATTATCACAATAGAGAGTGATGGGATCATTGGCGGTAAGTACTACTCTTAGACCTTCCGTGAATTGCCGATCCACTGACTTCCTTGGCGACTTCCGATGATCGCAATGTACTCGACCTCCGTTGTTGAATCCCGATCTGACTTCCTTGAAGCTTCTCCAGCTAACGGCACCACCATTGAGCATGAAAACGAAACCAGCTTGTGATTTCATGTCATCTCTATCCGTTTGGAAACTTGAGTCCGTGTAACCAGTAACACGGAGCTCGGTGTCTCCTCCAAACACTAAGATAGAATCCTTAGTTCTTCTCAAGTACTTAAGGATGTTCTTGACGGCTATCCAGTGACTCTCACCTGGATTTCCTTGATATCTACTCGTCATGCTCAAGGCATACGAGACATCAGGATGTGTGCATATCATGGCGTACATAATTGATCCAACAGCGGAAGCATAAGGGATCAACTTCATGCGTTCAACATCATGGGGTTCGGAGGGCGATTGAGACTTGCTCAATATCGTCCAAGTTACCATAGGTACCAATCCCCTTTTTGATTTGTCCATGCTGAAACGTCGAAGAATCTTATCAACATAAGACTCTTGACTTAGTGCCAATATCCTCTTCGATCTATCTCTATAGATCCGGATACCTAATATGCGTTGTGCCTCTCCTAAATCCTTCATTTGGAAATGGTTACCTAACCACTTTTTAACAGAAGACAACATTGGAATGTCATTTCCAATGAGTAGTATGTCATCGACATACAAGATTAGGAACACAACATTGCTCCCACTAAATTTCATGTATAAACATGGTTCCTCAACACTTCGAGTGAAACCAATCTCTTTTATCACATGATCGAATCGATGATTCCAACTTCTAGATGGTTGCTTAAGACCATAAATGGATCTCTTAAGCTTGCACACTTTGTTAGGATTTTTAGAATCAACAAAACCTTCGGGTTGTACCATGTACACCTCCTCTTCTAAATGCCCATTTAGAAAAGCGATTTTGACATCCATTTGCCATATTTCATAATCATGAAATGCGGCAATCGCTAATAAAATCCGTATGGATCTAAGCATGGCTACGGGGGCGAAGGTTTCATCATAATGGAGACATTGGACTTGGGTAAATCCTTTTGCCACTAGCCTAGCTTTGTAGACATCATCATATCCTTCTATGCCATTCTTGACTTTGAAAATCCATTTGCATTGAAGAGGTCTTGCCCCTTTAGGCAAATCCACCAAGTTCCAAACTTGGTTTTCATGCATAGAATCCATCTCGGACTTCATGGCTTCAAGCCATAAAGAGGAATTTGGACTAGAGATTGCGGCCTTATAGGTGGCGGGCTCGTCACTTTCTAAAAGCAACACATCGAGTGATCCATATTCTTCGATAAGTCCCACATATCGATCGGGATGGCGAATAACACGGCCCATTCTTCTAAGTGGAGGAGAGACAATCGCGTTAGATGACGAAGGAACATCTTCTTGCGTCTCTACATCGGTTTGTGGCTCTTGAACTTCATCAAGTTCAAAATTTCTCACTTATCGATCGGGATGGCGAATAACACGGCCTGTTCTTCTAAGTGGAGGAGAGACAACCGCGTTAGATGACGAAGGAACATCTTCTTGCGTCTCTACATCGGTTTGTGGCTCTTGAACTTCATCAAGTTCAAAATTTCTCCCACTCTGTCTCTTAGAAATAAATTGTCTTTCTAAGAAGACAGCCTCGCAAGACACAAACACTTTGTTTTCTTGAGGTTTGTAGAAGTAGTATCCTCGAGAGATCAAGGGGTAACCTACAAAGATGCATTTTTCGGATCTTGGGGCAAGCTTGTTGTCGGTCTTTGCCTTGACGTAAGCATCACATCCCCAAATTTTCATGTAGGATATATTAGGAACTCTTCCCTTCCACATCTCATATGGAGTCTATTCGGTTGTCTTCGTGGGACTATTATTCAAAGATCTAATTGCGGTTTGAATCGCAAATCCCCAAAACGAGTTTGGTAGCTCGGTTTGACTCATCATTGATCGAACCATATCAAGTAGGGTTCGATTTCTTCTTTCGTCAACACCATTGAGTTGTGGTGTTCCGGGTGGAGATAGTTGTGATATTATGCCACAACCTTTCAAGTGTGAATCGAATTCAAGGCTAAGATATTCTCCACCACGATCGGATCGTAGTTCCTTTATTCCTTTGTTCAATTGGTTCTCTACTTCGTTTTGAAATTCCTTGAATTTCTCAAAGGCTTCACTTTTATGCTTCATTAAATAGATATACCCATATCTACTCAAGTTATCGGTGAAGGTTATGAAGTAGTCATAATTTCCTCGAGCAGTGATACTCATTGGTCCACATACATTGGTATGTATGAGTCCCAATAGTTCACTTGCTCGTGTCTCTTTACCACTAAAAGGATTTCGAGTCATTTTGCCAAGAAGGCAATATTCGCATGTGCCATATGATTGATAATCAAATGGTGTAATCACATTAGTCGAAATTAATCTTTTGATGCGATTCTCGTTTATGTGACCTAATCGACAATGCCAAATGAACGATTCATTTGGATCATTTGATTTGAGTTTCTTTGATTGAATGTTGTAGATGTCATTAGTCGGATTCGAGGTTTCTAAAATGTAAATGCCATTAATGGAAGGAGCTTAGCCTATAACCAAGTCGTTCCTTGAAATAGTATAACGATTGTTCTTAATGACAAAACAAAAACCGCCCATGTCTAACATAGCGATAGAAATAATGTTTTTAGAAAGTGTAGGCACATAAAAACAATTATGTAAATACAACTCAAATCCATTAGGCAAAGCTAATACATAAGTTCCCTTGGATTCGGCCGCTACTCGAGCTCCATTTCCATGGCGTAGATCCACATCTCCTTTGCTAAGCCTCTTCACGTCTCTTAACCCCTGTAAATGATTACAAAGGTCAGAACCACAACCGATATCCAGTACCCATGTCGTAGTGGAAGTATAATTTACATCAATAACATAAATTTCCTTAGGAATTTTACCTTTTGGAACGATGATTCCTTCCCTTATATTTCGCAAATATACGGGACAATTCCTAAGCTAATGTCCCATGCCATAGCAATAATGGCATTCATCTTCAACTTGCTTGAAGTTTTTCCCTTTTGTTTCCCTTCTTCTTGAACCTTTTGCCCTTAGAAGCAAGAACTTGATTGCTTGAGCTCCCACTAGTTTTGGCATCTTTCTCTTCCAAAGACAAAGATCCTATAGATTTTATGAGGCGGTTTTCCTGAGACCGGCTCACAAGAGATCTTGTAGTAGTAGTAGGAGGTTTAGAAGAAGTGTTGAATTTTAGGTTTCCATCCGAACCTATCCCAAAATGAAGTTCTCTAGTAGTGTCGAAATCATTGTTGAAGCAAACGTTGTCAAAAACATTGTGGCAAGACTCAATAGTTATCGGTGTAGTAGCGTTTGATGGATTCATTGTAATGAACTACAAGTATGGAGGAAAAGGAAATATTAACATTTGTCTTTTTAATATCATACTTGTAAATAAATTAACAAGATATGAGCATTTATATAGTGACCTCTACCCAACTATTATAAATGATTCCAAGATCCAAATTCATTTTAACTTGGGCACGGTGTGGCCGATAAATCACTTATCAATATAACTCGGTGGATTAACTCTTTAATCGATTCTACTTTTAGAACTCTTGGTCGATAAAATTACATTAACATTTATCTTTAGCCCGGAACACATGCAACTACGGTCACGAATACTTCCGTTGAGCTCAATCCAAATTTCGAATAAATGTGTCCATGATCCAAACCCACATTAACATGGGCACGGTGTGGCCGATAAATCCCTCATCAACATGAATTCGGTTGATAGACATTTATCACCCACTTCCCCTACGTAACAAGGTTTGTACCCCGGTGTGGCCGAGTGCACTCCCTCACGAAATAGGTTTTCATGGTTTGTACTTTTTGTTAAGGCTAAGTCTCAATTGTTTGTTTTAGCGAGAGGTCATGTCAATTTATTATCTATCACGTTTTAAGTGAACTAAAGCGGTGAACTACGATAATTGTAATTGACACGGTCGATAAACTCGATTAAAATGCATGTTTAGTTATGGCAATTTAGCGATGCATGCAACATATAAATAAAATGCAAAGTATAAATAAATTCCTAGTATGGCCTTCCTAAAATAGTAAATCTAATAAACTATTACAAATTCGGAAACCAACTCCTTTGGTCCCTTGAACTTCGGTCTTGGCATGCATCTCGAGATAACACCGTCTTCATTGAAACTCCGGGAAATTACAAAGTAATAAATAAAATTATAAATGAATTACATAATTTCCATCCTAATATACATTTGTAAATAAAATAAAATAAATCTATTAAATTACAAAACGGTGATACGAGATCACAATAAATTACAACCGAATCGATATTCCCATACATTTCGGGTAATATCAATTAAAAACTAAGGCCATACTAAGTAAAATTACATAATTCAAAAATTACATAAAATTAAAATATGACAATCATAAATAAAATGCAGCATTATAATATGTATGAACATGCCCAATTTTATGCTAAATCGCCTTTAAGGAGCCAATATCGTATATTAATCGGTTTTTACGGATTTGCGTGATTTAACCCTTTAAAAATCACAATAATTACATAAAATCATATTTATGTACAAGTTAATTACCCTAACCATCTTAGGATTCAAAATTAGTCTCCACTAATATTTGACAGTAATTAACGTAAATTTCTTAATATTGTTCATAAATGGACCCAAAAACAAAATTATTCCATAAACTTCAAATTAAATCATAAAAATTTCAATTAATTTCAAAATTTGAAATTTAAACTCATGAACATTCTAGAAAAATACCATGACACTCATAATGTTCAAAACATAGGTTAAAAATTTCGAAAGTTTATCGAGAAAAACAATGTTGCGGTTTATCGGATTTATCAATTATAACCATAAAAATATGAGAAAAATTATTTTTATTAACTTTTCACTTTTAGATCTGAAATATATGATAAAATGCAATATGTGACGTTTCACTATTTATGTGATGTTTCATCAAAAATTCATAAATCATGCATAAAGAGTTCATTATAGCCAAATATTTTACATACATCTTGTAAAATTGCATGTGACAACATACTAAATTTCTATGACCAGATTCGAAATATAACTCATATTAACCTATTTTCCCATTTAAATATGATTTTAACTTGAAAAATCCATATTTCGAGAATAACAACTCATTTTATTATGAAAATTTACATGTCATCAGTAGATAATATATGTGAAAACATATCCAAAAACAACTGGAAAAAACGAAGTTTAGCTATTTTTAGTCCAAAAATGACATTTTTATCATAAAAATCACATTTTAATGCCATTATTATATAAAATGAACAATAAAATCCATAAATAAACCAAAATATCCTAAATACATTTTAGGACCAGAAAATTTAACTTGCAAATAAATTTCGTGATATTTCATAATAAACACAAATTTATAAGTTTTATTTGTTAATCGTATAACTCGGAAAAACAATAACCGATTTGTATGCAAACAACCTAAGGCTCATGATACCGCTTGTTAGAAAATATTAATCTCATTATTTAACATATTCATATATGTGACATTTAATTTAGTCATAAAATTAAATTTAGATCTTATGCATGCAAACATGAATAAGAATAGAGAAGAAATCGTTTTCCTTACTATAAAATTTCGGATCAAAGGGCACAAGTAAGATCTCCTTCTTACTTGTTCTTGAGCTTTCCTTATATGTATGAACAAAGATTCAAGCTTAGAATCCCTCCCAAAGATGAATACCCAAGATAACCTCTTAAAAGACTAATATTATTTGAACTAGAACAATATTAATCTTACTAAAATTGACCCAAAAATTTGTATGTTCTCTTGAATAAAATCGGCCAAGAAAGAAGGATTTTGGAGATTTTATTTCTCTAGTTTTTCATAAGATGTTGAGAGAAAATTCCATTTCTTACACTAGAAAATTAGAATTGTATGAATGAAAAATGAAAGAACCCATTTGATTCTCTTAGAGGGAAAAACCGGTGGGTGTGGGAAGGGTGCCCTATGCATGGGCTTGATTCTCTAACCAAGAATATAGGCATGCAAGGCTAGTCCCTAGAGGTAATAATCACGTTCCCATTTAAAATAAAAACACAATATTAATCCTCATACTCCCTCCATTATTTCGGTCCATATAAGATAAAATGGCTTCCATTTTATCTTTGTCAATTTATCAATTGTCATATGTCACAAGTCATGTAAAATTGTCATGCATATTTAACATATTAAAATCAACGTATTAATAAAAATACGTCATGTACAAAATCGACTTAGTAATTCATAATTACTTGTACCAAAACGGTTTATCAATTATAAATCACAACATCTTGCATTTATAATAAATTATTCATTCAGTTTCAATTGTTTCCGTAAACAATAATTTCATCTAAGTAATAAAACAATTCGATCACTTAGACCGTATCTTATTTAATCAAATTACAATGAGACACGTAAATATTACTTCCAAAATTGTCCGTCAATTTTAAGTAATTTAATTAACTCGTCTCGTCATACGATCAATTAAATATTCAATTAAGAGTGTTACCCTTTAGGTAAGACCTAAGGGGATCAACTGATCACCACCATCGCACGACAGTAATGTCAAACTCTAGTCAGCCAATCATTACCGATATGTGTGGACCAGTTGACTGTAAAATATTACATCCCACATGTGTTCTTAAAAATGAGATTTAAATATGTGATCATCAAGAACGACAGTTGTGATCGCATTATTGTCGGAGGACACATATTCCAACACACCTGTTGCACCATAGGATGGAACATAGGTGGAAGATCAAAGGTACTCAAGCCTTCCCTTTGATGATCTTTTACCTAGAACTGTCTAGGTAGGACCTGTCGGGCCTATCAAAACAACACTAGAGAAAAAGATGAGAACTGTCTCAAGGAATAAATCCCTTAAGGCTAAAGACGGACAAAAAGAAACAAGTAAATAAAATAGTTGCCTCCCCGGCAACAGCGCCAAAATTTGATACCGTCGTTTTAGTATGAAAAATAAATACCTAAGTACTACTAATAGAAGTCAGCAGTAAGTAGGGTCGATCTCCACAGGGAGGCGGTCACTATCTACTTGTTAATTCAGGTCTATCTACGGTCACAATTTAGGGGTTTGAGTGTTGTTACAAAACTAATGAAGGCAAGGCAAGGGATGAAAGAAGAGAGAAATCAAATAGAGAGGAAAATGCCAGGATATCAGGTTATCATGATAGATCCACAAGTCGGCTAAAGGTAGGTCAGTCGATCTAATGTGAGAAGGGTAAAGAAAAGGTCCTTTCGGTCCGCTATCCGCCCTAAAATACAACTAGCTTAGCTTCCGCCCTCACTAGTGTAGACTATTGCCAGAACAGGTCTATTCATTCCAATCTTCCGATATAGGATTGAACTTAACCAGATTAACTAGTTCAATTGTATGCATTCAACCAAACGATTATAATTAAATTGTTAATGAAACAATTCTCACAATAAATCTGTTGACCAATTAAAGCATCATCGATACACTACCATGACTCCCCTAATCCTAGCATTAGGGAATTAGCTAAGAATAATAGTAATTAAAACAATAGAGAGAGATAGAGGAATAGTAAACATAATATAAAGATCAAAAGAAGAGAAATAATGCTTAGAATAAAGGGAAAGAGAAATTACAAAGGTTCAGATCCGAAAGGAAGAGCAGAGTAACAGTAAGTAGGGAAAAAGTAATGTATCAAGTGATGCAAAACCTAATTACCTCTCTCCTATTTATAGGAGAGGGATTTTTTTATTCGACCTAAGACACGTTACTAAGACAAAAGCCCGCGTCCAACAGCTAATCACTCGATCGAGCCATTTGGAAATGCTCGATCGAACATAATCCAGCAAAAACATCTCGATCGAGTGAAATGAATACTTGATCGAGTATCTCTAATAAAGCACCCCTCAATCGAACACATAAAGTATTCGATCGAGTCTTCTTATCCTCCAAAAGTGTTTGATCAAGGACTATAGTCAGCAAAACACCTCGATCGATGATTCCCCACTGCAGCAGCTCCCGTTCTTCACTTGGTTAGCTTCCGAGACTCCTTTGCGCATCCCATGACAGTAGCATTTCCGCTCCAAATCCAACTCATCCTCTAAATGCAAGCAAAACGGACGCTAAAAGGCTTGATTCCGCTACTTTCAGGTCCATTCCTGCAAATAGAGCAAAATATACCAAAGTAGAATATTCGGGGCATTTCGTAGCATAAAACTATGAGGATCGCATAGAAATACGTGCTTAAAGAGGCTTAAAAAGACTATATAAAATGCACGTATCAATGCATCCCAAATATCTTTATGCCAAACAACAGAGGGTTGTCCTCCCTGCAACAGACCATACCCTGACTTAATACTATAACCCTTAGGATCATGAACCCAATGGTTATTCACATACCCAGTGGACATCAGACCCTTCACCTTGCAAACGTTTCTCTAGTTCCAGTTGGAATCAGAAGGAGAAACATAAGAATGCCAGTCCTGACCTTTTAAATAGATATGATGAACCCATTGTACCCACAATCTGTCTGCTTTAGTATATAACTAGTAAACCAGTTTCCCTACACTTGCAATGTTCCATAACTCTGCCTTCTTGACACCCAATCCACCTTCTTTTTTGCTACAACAAATCCTATCCCAAGCCACCAGAGGTGTCGTCTGATATTCAGTCCCACCTTCCCAAAAATAGCACCTGCAGATAGCTTCAATTTTCCTTACCATAGCTTTTGGAATCAGAAATATTAATCCCTTATAGTTGTGTAAAGTATTCAAAACATAATTGACAAGGATTAGTCTGCCTACATAACTCAATTTCTTAGCCCCAATGCTTCTAACTCTGAACACAATTCTCTCCACCAAAATATTACAATCCATCCTTGTTAATCTCCCAGCTTGGATTGGTATTCCCAGATATCTAAAAGGTAGGTCCCCTTCCTTGAATCTTGATATCTGGAGAATCTCAGCTTTCAGACTCTCAGTCACACCCCTAAAAATAACCTCGGACTTAGAAGCATTCACCTTCAATCCAGAAGTAGCAGAGAAGGTGGAAAATGCTCTAAGCAGCAGCATTATAGACTTAACATCTCCTTTGCAAAACAACAATAAATCATCTGCAAAAAGGAGATGGTTCAGTTTCAAAGACCCACACAAGGGGTGATATCTAAAAAACCATCTATGAGTAGCATAGTCCAAAATTCTAGTTAGGTATTCCATACAGATGGTGAACAGCAAGGGAGAGATAGGATCTCCTTGCCTTAACCCTCTTTTACCTCTAAAATAACCAAACATAGCACCATTAAGATTGAGAAAAAAACTTGTTGAGGACACACAAGTCGTAATAAGCTGCCTTGTTTTCTCAGGAAACTTCAGAGCAGTCAACATCTGATCAAGAAACCCCCTCTCAATTGTGTCATAACCTTTCTAAAGATCAAGCTTGAACATACATCTTGGGGACACATTTCCCCTATTATAAAGTCTAATTAAATCTTGGCAGACCAAAATATTCTCCAAAATGCTCCTGCCTTGAACAAAAGCACCCTGATTTTGCTGATGATATCAGGTTAGATCACAGCCAGTCTTGAGCAAATAATTTTTGAGATAGTTTTTTAGAGCACATTACAACATGCTATGGGCCTGAAATGTTTCACACTAACAGGCCTATCAACTTTTGGTATCAAAGTGATAAATGTAGCATTAATCTGGTTCAACATCTTCTAGTCTCAAAAAAGTTCAGGATTGCAGCGGTCACTTCACCTCCAATGACATCCCAGCATCACTAAAGAATTGGCTTGTATAGCCATCAGGTCTAGGGGACTTATCCTTACGAAAACTAAAAAGAGCCCGTTTCACCTCTTCTGCAGTCACAGTTCTATTCAAAACCTCCCAATGCTCCTTAGTACTACATTTACCCCTGATGTGACTCATATTTGAGCACATTTAGTCCCTGAATTAGCCTCGTTCCTATGCTTTATAGTGCATAATTGGGTCATTTACTATCTTTAGTTTCCCATTTTGCATATTCTTTGAGGTTTTGTTTCCTTGGTAGGAGAGAAGTACAAACCTTGCATTTACATGGCAAAATGGAGCTAAATTGATCGCATCTAATGACCAAGCATCAAAGGGAAGACGATACTAAAAGCCTATGAAGATAATAAAGTGAAACGGGCAATGACGAAAGGATCCTTGCATCCCCGGATTGATCCTCGCGGATTATGAAGGAAGAAAAGAAGAAATGTTGTCTGCCAAGGGATCCGAGCGGATCACAGAGGATCTGAGCGTCTCCCCACCATTATCCGAGCGTCCCGTGACCAAGACGCTCATCCTGAAGCAAGCAGATCCGAGCGTCTCCCTTGACAATCCGCTCGGATCGTACCCCAGAGAGCCCGTGCCTGTTTTCAAGTCGCTCGGATCATGGCAAGACTAGCAAAACGGAGATGCTCATCTCCTTGGAGAGGAGAATTTCCTCAACTTTTCTTAAGAACTTAATAGTCATTTAAGCCCTTAGTAACCCTAATATTTGTACTTAATCTTTAGTATAAATACCCCCATTGTACTAGCTAGATTGGCATCATCGAGTAATCAAGTTCTAATCAATTAGTAATCATTCCTTAATCTTGTAATCAACTCTTAATTTAGTCTTAATACAAATCTCAATACTTAATCTTTCTTTAATTTCTCTATTGTTCCTCATTTATTTTGGGTAATTAGAAGATCATTTGGGTTTATTGGGAGATTGACAACCTTCCATCAATCATCAAGTACTTCTATTATTCTTTTCATTATTATTTTGGAATCTCCATAGGTATAATTCTCTTAATCCTTGCTTTAATTATTGTTAATCATTTTCATTCATTCATCATGTTTTGCCTTTTTAATGTGATTGACAACCTTGTTAGCATGTTAAACGTGATCATGAGTGAGTAGTTTCCTTAGCTAGGGCTAATGGGTAATTAGGGGAAACCAACATGGGGAATGATTCATGCTTAATCTAATATGTTCACATAATTTATTTGCTTGCTTGTTGTGATTTCAACTTATGCACATGTTATGTTTGATGAAATGCGAGCCTATGAATCCTTGCATTTTTTACCCATCACTTATCTTTTCAATGAGGCTTGTAAGACATAAACCAACTCGAGCCTTATTAGACCATGCATAATGTTGAATAGGAAAGATTAAGTCGACTTGTAGGTGTTGTACAATCTAATCGATTCGGCTCCGGGACCCAAACCTTCTTAGGGATTGTAAGATATACACTAACTCGATCCCATCACAACAATAATTGCTTGCTTATAATTTGAGAACATGTTTGTATGATCAACTCCCATGTATTCCCAGATGAACCCATGATACCCTAGTGCTTTTAATCAATTGTTTACACCTTCATTTTATCTACCTTGCTTTGTTTTTATTGTTGATTAGTTTTAGTTGATCTCCTATCTCAACCCCAAATTGTGACACCCTAAGACACGACCATTTACAATTGAAAATCCTACATCAATACCCGTCCCTTGGGATCCGACCTTTACTTGCCTCTTTAATAAGAGTAGTTGGTGAAGTTATAAATATTGTTTTGGTTGGGTAACTTTTGACGACGAGTTTTAAACCCTGTATACCAAAAAATGGCGCCGTTGTCGGGGACGGTGTTAACTTGATTTGATTTTCATTCATTGTTTTTAGTTGTGTCGTTCTTTACCTTGCGGAAGTCAATCTCCTCAAGGTTGTTCTAATTGTTTTCAAGTTGTTTGATATTTTGCATGTCTAGGAGATCACAAGGTAACTTGTTACCCATTGATCTTGAAATCGAAAGAACTTTGACCAACAATAGAAGACTTGCTAGGAATACTTTGAGAGGTATTGGTGAGATTCTGGACTTTCAACCAAATAATATTGAGTTCATCAACCCTTTTGCAAGAGAGGGAGAGGATAACCCAATACAAAACCCGCCACAAAATCAACCCACAATGCCTAAATTTTCATCATATTCCGTACCAATCGAAGAGAACCTACCAAATGGTACTCCTACACCACAACATTTAACCGGTAATTTCATTGTCAAATCCGGATTTATACAATTAGTTGAGAGAAGTCAATTTGGGGGGATGCCTAGTGAAGACCCTCATTCTCATCTGGACACTTTTTGTGACTATTGTAATGCGATTTCTCAAACCGGAGTTACTCAAGACCAAATCCGATGGGTCTTATTTCCTTTCTCTTTGATTGGTTCCGTGAAACAATGGTTGAAGAGCCTAGATAAGGCTACTCTTGGTATTGATTCTTGGAAGAAATTGGCACTTCCTTTCTACAAGAAATTCTATCCTCGGAGAAGACTAACATGTTGAGAGCCCAAATCACCGGGTTCAAACAAAGGGATGAGGAATATTTGTATGAAGCATGGGAAATATTCAAGGACACTTGTCGATCTTGTCCACACCATAGACTTAGCGAGTGGTTCCTTGTACAACAATTTTGGAATGGTCTATACGAAGACTCCCGAAACATTCTCAATATGGGATCAAATGATATGTTCACCGAAGTTGATGACAATCAAACATGGAACAAAATTGAAGAAATGGCGGTCCATAACTCACAATATAGTAGACCACGGAAGGCTACTAGAGGAGGAAAGCATGAGGTGGATTCCATTACTCAATTGGATGCTCAACTTAGTGCTCATATTGATACCATTAATTTGAAGTTTGAGAAGGCCATGGCTAAACTTAAAGAGGCCTCCAAATCACCCAAGCAACATGTTAATGCTATGGTGGCATCATCATCAATTCCAAGTGGAGTATGTGAGAGTTGTGGAACTTTGGGACATGACCAAAGTGAATGTAGGGGAACAAGTGAATGATTTCCAAGCATACAAAATCGGCACCCCTTATTCAAACTATTACAATGAGAATACCAAATTCCACCCCAATCTTTCATACAAAAGTCAAAATGTTCAAAACCCTCAAGCATACACCCCACCTCCAATGAGAAACCAAGCTCAAAGACCCTTTTACAATCAAAACCAAAGTTATCAAAATCAACCTACATACAATTAAACAAATGACCAAGGTTTTGATGTTCAAAAAGCGGTCCTCCAAATGCAAAAGAACCAACAAGATTTTTTCACTCAAATGCAAAAGGATAACCAAGCAAAAGACATCACCATCAACAACATACTAGCTCACACAAAGATGTTGGAAACCCAAATGTCTCAATTAGCATCTTCTAGTTCTCAAAGACAAAAGGGGCAACTACCACCTCAAGGTAATCCCCCAAGACATGATTCAGTGAGTGCCATCCATTTGAGGAGTGGTACTAGGTATGAAGGACCTAAGAAGACAATTGATGAAGATGTTGTGAATGCTAGTGACAAGGAAAGAGTTGAGAACTCTAAGAAAGAAGAAGAACCCACCACCATTCAAGAAGTTTCAAAGAAGAAGAATGAAGAGAAGGTTAAGGAGAAAGAGCCTATTGTGATTAGACTTCCATTTCCAAGTCGTCAAGTTAAGCCTGAGTTCGATGAACAACTTGGAAAGTTCATAGAGATTGTGAATAATTTGGAAGTATCCATCCTATTCACCGAATTGATTAACCGTGTTCCGGCATGCGAAATACATGAAAGATATTCTTACAAAGAAGAAATCCATTCGGAAGCTAGAGACTATTGCGTTCACTAAGGTGAGTAGTGCCATCCTACAAGGAAGTCACCTCCAAAACTCAAGGATCCGGGAAGTTTCTCTATTCCATGCACCATTGGCGACACTACAATCAACAAAGCTCTATGTGACCTTAGAGAAAGTGTAAGTGTCATGCCATACTCGGTATGCAAAAGGCTAGGAATGGGAGAACTCAAGTGCTCTAATATCACACTTCAAATGGCGGATCGGTCAACGAAGACACCTTTAGGGGTGTGGGCGGATGTGCCGGTAAGAATTGGCAAGTTCTTCATCCCGGTGGACTTTGTTATTGTTGACATGGAGGAAGACTCCAACATTTCTATCATTTTAAGAAGACCATTCTTACACACCATAGGAGCGGTGATTGAAGTGAAACATGGAGAGCTCACACTTGAAGTAGGAGATGAAACAATCACTTTTAACCTTGACAAGACAATGAGAGCTCCCAGCTTACATGAGCCATGTTTCATGGTTGATCATAATAGCCGAGAATGTGATAGGAAGAAGTTGGCATCTCAATACAAAGGACAAGCTATGGGTAAAGAATCACCACCCATATAGGAAAAGAAAGTGGATAATCTCCAAGATGCTCCATCCAAAGAGCAAGAAAGTTTCAACAAGGATGAGAGCTTGAATAGCTCACCACCACTCATGACAAGAGAAGAAGAAGGCCTCATCGGCCATAATGACAAGAAGGAAGAGGAGTTGTTCTCATCAACTCATGATACTATTGGGAAGCAAGCTAATGAAGTATGCGGTTTATGGGATGATGAGTTTGAAGGGTTATTCAATCCTTATATTGGTAATGCTATGACCCAAGACCAAGGATTTGGTGATTATGTTAACTCAAATCATCATAATAAAGAACAACATATGCAAAGGTCTATTTAAGATCTTTATAATGACAATGAAAAAGCCTTCGACTACTTCTTCAAGGTGTTGAGCAACATCAACAACACCTTGGCTATGCCTCCTTGACATCTCATACATGAATGAGAGTTTGGTGGAGTCCTCCCTAAACCACCATTTGTAAATATTCTAACCCCTTAACTTGCACTTTACTTATTGTATTGCATTTTTGTCAATTTTGGATTCATATGCTTTGGTCAAGATTATCATTTTGAGAGAAATTGAGGGAGGGACTTATATGTTTCTTGATGTGTAGTGTTTTGACTTAGTGTGGGGATAGCAATTGCCTAGGCTATCCAAGCTTTCGTAGTGCCCCCACAATGAAGACCAAAGGAACGAAGATGGAATGACTTGGGTTATGAAAATACCCACGGGTGGAACTGAATCCGTGAGGTACACGAGCAATCTGAGCGTCTCAAGAAGAAGCCGCTCGTCCTGGCTGAAAATCCGAGCGTCCTGAGTGAAAGACGCTCGTCCTGGCAGAGCTGAAAAGGAAAAAATTGCACTGGGTATGAATCCGAGCGTCTCCTCAGGAATCCGCTCGTCTCAACCAAAAGACGCTCATCTCAGTAAAGATCCGCTCGTCTTGGTTATATCAGAATCTGGGATTTCACTCTGACCTTGAATCCGAGCGTCCTCAAAAGAATCCGCTCATCTCCAGGCAAAATACGCTCGTCTCCTACCGAAGACGCTCGTCTCAGCACGAGTTACATTTTATAAAACTGACTGGGCAACCATCCGAGTGTCCCGTGCTGCAGATGCTCGTCTCCCTCTACTGCAATTCAAAAACACGGGATTAAAACCCCCTTTCCCCATTTCATTTTATTCATTCAAAATATAAACACACATTCAAAACCCTCAAAACCCTCAATCCCTCCATCCACAAAAATCAATTTCCTCAACCAAATTCACCCAAATCAATTCTGAACTTCCTCAAAACTCAAACAAATCACTCCTCTATCAACAAAAAGCCATTCAAACATCCAAATCCTCAAAAATTGAATCGATTTTCTAGGGTTAAAAGCAAATTTCGAAAATCCTAAATCGATTTGGGTTTTATTGAAGCTTGAGGATACTAGAAGAATTCAAGCAAATCATTGGTTGTTGATACATACAAGGAGAAGAACTATGGCTAGGACTAAAGGTGGAAGCAAGGCACTCACAAAACCAAACCTTTCCAAAAGGCAACAAGCACTTCAAGCCTCAAAGGCTTTGGTGGTTCAACAAGCAAGAATGGAAATTCAATAAACTCCTATGGTGGAAGCTACAAGTTCTATTCCGGTTATTGAGCAACTACAAGAATATCCGGAGGTAATTTTCACATCCGATGCTCATAGGAAAAATTTTGTGTCTCTTGCTAAGAAATCGATTTTACCCACCAAGTTTATTTGCCAAGATGCCTTGACCAAATTGGGTGTCCTTTAAAGGACCAAGAACTTCTTAGAGTCTATGGGGTTGCTTACATTGTTTAATATGCAAGAATTGACCTACCCCTCCCTCACCTTAGAATTTCTAAGTTCATTGAAAGTTACAGAGGTGGAGACTCGAACGAATATTGAATTCCGCCTTGAGAATGTGGATAGGAAGATGTCCTTTAATGATTTTGGCAAAGTTTTCGGTCTTGATAATGACTCGACTTATGTGAAGAAACCTTCAACAAAATATGATCCCGCCCCTTTGTGGAAAGCTATTACCGGAAGGAAATTCGAGTCCTTCCATGAATGTCGTGCCCTTTATTTTCATCACCCGGGCATAAGGGTGTGGCACAAGGTTGTGGGAAGTACTCTTATTGCTTGGAAAGGGACTAATCACTTCACCGAACTTGATTTCATCTATCACGAGTCAACCTTGAATGTCGATAAGAAGTTCACCAAGAAATACAATATCCTTCAACTTTTAATCGAAAGGTGGCTTAATATCGATCATGGGAAGGAAGGCGCGGCCTTTATAGTAAATGGGGGATTGGTAACGTGGTTGGCAAAGCACTTCAACCGGAATTTCAACAAAGATGACACTTATAAGCCGGTTAAGGGAGGCCACCTCATTGATCTAGCCACTATGGTTCACAAATTCCATTGGGTCAAGAATGACACCCTTGACGACAAATTTGAGTGGCTTACAAAAGATGCCAAATCCTTCATTCTACCGAACAAAATTTGCCGACTAAATGTCCGAAGCCCGCACTATCTTCTCCCACTCTCCGAGGAAGCCGAGTCCATAATGCAACACTATAGGGAGGCCATTGCCGAGCCCTCCTCCTCTATTGTCACTCCACCCTACCCGTTCACCTACCATGAATTCCGACCCGAAAATGTTACGGTGGGGAATGATTACTTGACTCTTTTGATACAAGAAATGCATAAGCAAGCCCATGAAGACCGAGTCCATGCATATAGAGCTCAATATCCGCCTCTCTTACACCTAGCTAGGCAAGGACTTCTTGACCCATCATGTCCTTTTCCTAGTTGGGCGGATAGGGAAGTTTTCTTTCATAATGCTCCTAGGGATGCTAGCATGGGTAATGAGGAGTTTGTTGTTGAGAGTGGTGGAGAAGAAGATGAAGAAGGTGAAGAAGAATAGGGAAGTGAGGAAGAAGAAGAAAGCTCAAGTGATGATGGTGAAGCCTCCGGGTCTATGGAGGTAGATGATGATAATGATGCTAGTGAGGATGATGATGATGATGATGATGGAGATGGTAGTGATGTCGCTATGAGCGACGATTGAGGATTAGACAAGCTTTTGGAGGATACCACTACCCATTGTGAGTTTCCTACCCCTCCTTTTAGCTTTGTCTTTATAACATTTTTAATTTATTCTTGATCATGAGTATTGAGTCCTAGCACCACATAGAGGACTCCCACCTCAGTCTCATTGAGGTGTCTTTTATTGTTCCCACCTGAAAAATCCAAAATGACAAGTTTAGTTGTATGCATAGGATCTTTTATGCATGAACTGCCTCACTCTCATTTGGTTTGGGGAAGTTCAAGCATACGCATTGGGAGTTAATTTAAATTATGCTCTCCAACCAAACAAAGATTCATGCATCATATAGCATGCTTAGTTTGCATTCACTTGTGTATATATATATATCATATAGTTTGCATTTCGCTTAGGAATCATGCATTTTCATATAGCTTGCATAATTTCCTATCGTATTGGCCATTGAGGACAATGTTCATACTGGTGTGGGGATGGGAAATTCTAACATGACTTATAAAACAAAAATGATAAAAATTGAAAATTTTTGAAAAATACAAAGACATGTATTTTTATTTCATAAACATAAAAACCATAAAAATTGAAAATTTGAAAAAATCAAAAACATGTTCATTCCTTTTTAGTTTAGAATTGTATATATTGTACATACTTGTTTGTTTGCTTGTTTGTTTACCCTTTTTCACATTAATCGACTACGCCACATCCGAGACATGAGGATATTGAAGACCGCATGGTATGATCTTTCCAATCTCCTTTTTCCTCTTTATGTTAATGACTATGTGGCTTTATTTTGATTGATGCGGTATAAACAATGTGATTATAGGATTGCATTCAGATTATTTGGCATACTAGTTGGTAGAAACATATGCATTAGGTTATATAAATGATAGTTGCATCATGGCATATAGTTGCATTTAGGAGACATTTTGTGAAAGCATCTATTTGGGAAACTTGACAAGTGGATATAGGCCCTTGTAGATACTTTTTCTTCTTGAGACTTTGCTTGTTAGAATACTTGTAAAACACCCTAGGATGTGTCATGCTAGTATCCTTTGACCCATGAATTAAGGCCTAGTCAAGAGTACCTTGTGGTGTGATAACTCCTTGGCTACCGTTTATTCCAAGGTGACCCTTGAAACCATGCAACCATCTTCCATGTTCTACCACATTTTGTTATCAAAAAAGGGAATGGGCACAAAAATTGTTCAAGATTGAGTTCAAGAAATGAAAAGAAAAAAAAAGTTTGCAATTGCATCAAAAAGGAAAGAGGAGTAACAAAAATGAGAACTCCTATCCTTCAAATACAAGCACCCTCACTACAAATGGGGTAGCTTTGAAAATGTTCAAAAGAAAATACAAGAAAAAGTTGAAATTGTCAAGTGTTGAAATGCCAAACATCAAAAGAAATGGCAAAAAGAAATTGTTCTCAAAATGTCGAATGCCACAAATTGGAGGGAAAAACAACAACAAAATGCAAACTCCCACATGAAACTCAAATTCTATTGATCCCTTTTCCATCGTATCCACTTTTGTGCATGGTAGAGAGGGGACGACCCTTCTTCTTGTCTAGGCAAGAAGGGGAATTCCGTGATCCTCAAGTGTTTCTAACACCATAGGGAGCATACTCTTGACGAAAGCATTTAACGATTGAGGACAAAGGTACCCTAGCTTGACACAACTTGGAGGTGATTTATTGGTATCCTTCTAGGCTTAGTAGTTTGAAGAAACTGTATCTATGTTGGAATGTGTACCCTTAGATTGCTTCCCTTGTAGATAATTTCCGCCACTTAGATGAGGAAAGTGGCTATTCATTTTTGTAGATGCATCCATTACTTGATTTGTGTGCTTTAATGATTGGATGTATCGCCATTTTGGCAAGTCCCACCTTGCCTTGCAAGAAGGCATCCTACCTCATGGTTGTCTTGTTGTGAGTTGAAGGGGCGTAGTGAGACCCGCTAATTATCTCACATCGCCTATATTAGTAGGTTAGTTTGAATAAGAGTTTGAAGGGGAGGAGTGAGACCCCTGATGTGACTCATATTTGAGCATATTTAGTCCCCGAATTAGCCTCGTTCCTATGCTTTATAGTGCATAATTGGGTCATTTACTATCTTTAGTTTCCCATTTTGCATATTCTTTGAGGTTTTGTTTCCTTGGTAGGAGAGGAGTGCAAACCTTGTATTTACATGGCGAAATGGAGCTAAATTGATCGCATCTAATGACCAAGCATCAAAGGGAAGACGATACTAAAAGGCCTATGTAGATAATAAAGTGAAACGGGCAATGACGAAAGGATCCTTGCATCCCCGGATTGATCCTCGTGGATTATGAAGGAAGAAAAGAAGAAATGTTGTCTGCCAAGGGATCCAAGCCGATCACAGAGGATCCGAGCATCTCCCCACCATTATCCGAGCGTCCTGTGACCAAGACGCTCATCCTGAAGCAAGAAGATCCGAGCGTCTCCCTTGACAATCCGCTCGGATCGTACCCCAGAGAGCCCGTGCCTGTTTTCAAGTCGCTCGGATCATGGCAAGACTAGCAAAATGGAGATGCTCATCTCCTTGGAGAGGAGAATTTCCTCAACTTTTCTTAAGAACTTAATAGTCATTTAAGCCCTTAGTAACCCTAATCTTTGTACTTAATCTTTAGTATAAATACCCCATTGTACTAGCTAGATTGGCATCATCGAGTAATCAAGTTCTAATCAATTAGTAATCATTCCTTAATCTTGTAATAAACTCTTAATCTAGTCTTAATACAAATCTCAATACTTAATCTTTCCTTAATTTCTCTATTGTTCATCATTTATTTTGGGCAATTAGAAGATCATTTGGGTTTATTGGGAGATTGACAACCTTCCATCAATCATCAAGTACTTCTATTATTTTTTGCATTATTATTTTGGAATCTCCATAGGTATAATTCTCTTAATCCTTGCTTTAATTATTGTTAATCATTTTCATTCATTCATCATGTTTTGCCTTGTAAATGTGATTGACAACCTTGTTAGCATGTTAAACTTGATCATGAGTGAGTAGTTTCCTTAGCTAGGGTTAATGGGTAATTAGGGGAAACCAACATGGGGAATGATTCATGCTTAATCTAATATGTTCACATAATTTATTTGCTTGCTTGTTGTGATTTCAACTTATGCACATGTTATGTTTGATGAAATGCGAGCCTATGAATCCTTGCATTTTTTACCCATCACTTATCTTTTCAATGAGGCTTGTAAGACATAAACCAACTCGAGCCTCATTAGACCATGCATAATGTTGAATAGGAAGGATTAAGTCGACTTGTAGGTGTTGTACAATCTAATCGATTCGGCTCCGGAACCCAAACCTTCTTAGGGATTGTAAGATATACACTAACTCGATCCCATCACAACAATAATTGCTTGCTTATAATTTGAGAATATGTTTGTATGATCAACTCCCATGTATTCCCCTATGAACCCATTATACCCTAGTGCTTTTAATCAATTGTTTACACCTTCATTTTATCTACCTTGCTTTGTTTTTATTGTTGATTAGTTTTAATTAATCTCCTATCTCAACCCCAAATTGTGACACCCTAAGACACGACCATTTACAATTGAAAATCCTACATCAATACCCATCCCTTGGGATCCGACCTTTACTTGCCTCTTTACTAAGAGTAGTTGGTGAAGTTATAAATATTGTTTTGGTTGGGTAACTTTTGATGACGAGTTTTAAACCCTGTATACCAACCCCTTCTAACCACTTGGAAATTAACTGGTTCAGTTGCAACTTGGGAACCCAGTAGATCCATGTAGTACACCAGGAATGCATTTTGAATATGATCTCCATCAGTACACACAATCCCATTTTGTTCTTCAATACTCAGCACTTTGTTTTGCATCATTCTCTTTCTGATAGAGTTATGAAAGTAGGCAGTATTGATGTCCCCTTCCAAAGACCATTGAACTTTAGCCTTTTGAATAAGGAAATTGTCCCTGGCAGCAAGTAATTCCTTCAATTCCTATGCCACATCATATTCTTGCTGCATAAGATCAATATTACCAGGAGTACTAATTAGGTCTTTTTGAATTTCTCCACTAAAAGAACAGTTAAGTTATAACTAGTCTCAATGTCTGAGAAACAAGTTTTGTTCAGACTTTTGAGTACATGCTTGAGATCCTTCAATTTCTAAATAACCTGAAACATCTTTGTACCCCTATACTTTCTCTGCCACACACTTTCCACACATTCTCTGAACAGTTCAGATTGCCCCCATATATTAAAATACTTAAAGCATTTCTTGCCACTCATTCCACTCTTCCGATCATATATTGTACAAGGAGAGTGATCAAACAATCCAGGGGGTGGAAATTAGCCACATAGTCACCAAAACTTTCCATCCACTTAAAATTGCCCATTGCTCTATCAAGCCTACTATAGACCATATCCACTAGTTCCTGTTTGTTTGACTATGTAAAAAGAGCCCCAGTAGCCTGAATATCCTTCATACAGCAAATGGAAACACAATATTGGAATTGTTCCATCTCTATTTCAGTAGAATTCCCTCCCAATCTTTCAACAGGGGATAACACAGTGTTGAAATCCCCTAGCCAAAGCCAAGGGACAGTACAATATGCTGCTTCAGCTTTAAGAAAATCCCATAATTCTTGTCTATCCTAAACTCCATTATGAGCATAAATCATGGACAGGAGAAACATCCTATCATCATTACACGAATTAACTCTCATATGGATATACTGAGAACCATAAGAAAGAAACTGAATAGAGAAGCATTCGTGTTTCCAAAAAACCTAAATTCTCCCCCCTTTATGCCAACTACAATTAGTAGAAATAATTCATGCATCACACAAAGTCGTATTCCTGTTTAGCAAATTACTAGGTATTATTTTAGTTTCAAGTAATCCAAATAAACCCACAGCAATATTCTGCATAAACCACTTAACTAGCTTTTGTTTATTAATGTCATTAAGGCCCCTAACATTCCAAAAACCAATGTTATGCATTTATAATGGTAGGGGGGATCCTTACCACTCTGAACTACACTCACCTTTGGTGTAGCCAATCTATTCAATGCCTCAATGAAAGTATATGGCCCTGCACTGCCAGAAACCCTAGCACTAATAGGACCACCCTGCTTGTTCATTCTCAGAATTTGCCTTGCAGGTGTTGATTTGACAGTTCTAGCTAAATGAGGGAACACTTCAGGTGTAAAGAGATTATTCTGAGGTTCAGTCACAGGAGGAGTAACATGGACCTTCTAAACAGGCCTTCACACCTGTTGTGGTTTCTGCACTGCCTTAACCCTAGTTTTTTTAGGAGCTTTCCTGCATTTTTCCTTCACATGTCCCATACCCTTACACAAACTACAGGTAACTGTAACCATTCATAATCAACCTTCACCTCAATTACCTTCCCAGTCTCATCCAGGAGTCTAGCTTTTTCAGGTAAAGCTTGGTCAATCTAAAGTTCAACCATAACTCTAGCCTGACTCAGTCGAATTCTGTTAGTAGTTGCTTTGTCCTTCTACACAAACTCTCCAACCAGACCAGCAATTTTTGGTAGACAGTCTCCCCAGAATTTCAGAGGGATACCTGTCAGTTTTATCCAAACAGGCACAACATCTACCTTTGCTTTTATCAAGTCAACATCCACATCCCAGGGTTTAATAATGATAGGTTTATTATCAAACATATAATACCCAGAGGATAAGAGAGCATCCTTACATTCAGAGGTTTTAAACCTAACCAAAAATATGCCATTATCCATAAATGAGACCCTATCAACCTTAAACTCATGCCATACTCTATAAACATAGTCCTCAATGAATTCCCACGGAGGGTTAGCACCAAGGATATAAAAAAAGACAGAGTTTTTCCAAAATTCTACCTCAGTTTGGATGTCTTCATGGGAAAATTGGAGCATATCACAAGACTATTCCTTCTCTGCAATCGTCTCCATGATAGGAATATTCCTACCACCTGTCCTCAACGTCCAACCAAGTGAACCCGGCTCCTCAACAGCATCACCAGGTTAAGAATAGGAATCCCATTCAGCGCCCCCATCGTCTTTGAGTGTCTAGCATCTGCTGAAGTAGGACCCTTAGAACTTGAAGCCAGAGGTGGTTGAAGAACAACCTTTTAATTCTGTGCTACCACTGGTGACTCAACAGCCGTCTCCTTTTGTTTATTAGACTCAAGATTTGATTTTTTGGAGTTTTTGATTTAGTTTTAGAACTGGAAGATGCTAAAGGAGAGAACTGATTATCACTAAAAGTCATAACCGCCATTTTTTAGCTGAGCTTTCCTTACAGCGGCTCTAAAATTTATGTTAAAATTTCAGATCATTTTCTCTTTCTATCTCTAAGCATTTTTCTTTATTTAGGCTTTGATAATTGGTTTAAGAGTGTTAATAAGCTAGGAAATTGATGGTTATTGTTACACAATGAGGTAAACCAAGAAGTTTCCATCTTAAAAATGTAACTAATTTTATCAAAATTTGACACTAACCATGTCAAAAATGTTATTTGATGCTCACTACATGATTAACTTATCCATGAGTATCTTAAATTTCAACTTTTAATGTCTTAGGAAGCTCCACATTGATAATTTTTCTCCTTGATAATTTACATTGATGTGTAATAACATGTAACCTTTCATGCTAAAGTCTCCAATCTTGAAATTTTAAGATTTTCAAAATGAAAGACCATCACATTGGAATTTAGTTATGAATAAGAATAATGCTCACGTTTAAAGGTTATGTTTGGAGTCACATAATGTCGATAATATAGAAGATTTTAGTATTGGTTAAAACATATGAACACTATGTGAAAACTCTTTAAGAGGTTAACTATTAAATTGAGGAATTGTGAGAAAATTTCATCCACTTTCAAAGTTCACTACGCCAAATCTGGCAATCAATAAGGAGCGTATTACAACGGTTTAATGCATTTAATAACGACACTTAGATTACCGTTTTCCAAATATTGGCGGAAACCTAGACCACATTAATAGGAATAATGGTTTCCCTCGAAAACCGTTGTTATTATAATTTGACAACGACTGCTTAACAAACTGTTGTCAAAAACGTTTAACGGTTTCCAAAAACTCGTTATAGAATCACTCTTATCAACGGTTGTTAGAAAACCGTTACCAGTTTAAGATATCGGCATTTCGAAAACCGTTACTAAATTAACACCAGCAACGGTTTTTATTACCCGTTGTTATGTTATAGCTACGGATTTTTTTGTAACCGTTATTATTTTCTATTATGAAATAATGGTTTTTCAATTCAACCGTTGTCAGTATTTGATTAGATTTTTCAGTTTGACTACTGCATTCAAAACTTTATCAGAAATTTAATAAATATTCAATTTGACCAATAATATTCAATTTGACCAAAATAATTCTATAAATATGTCTTCATAATGTATTAGGTCAAATTCTAAATTATCAAACATTTACTCTTTAATTTCTTTCTAAATTTCTCTCTAAAAAAAATATGACTGGTGTATCGGAGCTATAATCACATTATCGTTACGCACAACCTTTTACTTGCATTCTCCATAATCTCCCGGTTCATTATGGTGTGAATGGAAAGGGTTTAAACTCTAATTTTAGGTGGTTGACGCAAATGCTTCATGACTCCGGTTTCACCGCGGTTAAAAAAGTGTACCCTGTGTCTACAAATAAGCAAGGTTTTGTAGGCTTCGCTTTTATCGTGTTTGACGAAGCCAACTGCCATGATAGTTTTCGTCAGGCAAGAAAATTAGGGGCTAGATTTGCGGGGGAGAGATGCGGGGAAAGAGGACTTCTATTCGGATGATAAACAACAAGGCCCTTATCTATGGGTTGCGACCCATCTTGATCATCATCTACTGAAACATTATAGGAAGCATCACATTCTTGCGACCGTGCCTATGTCATGGGAGAAAGAGGCCATTCCACCTGCGCTTCCCGGTGATAATGAAGGGCCGATCTACGACTTGCTCTATACCGAAATTCATGATGAGTATCCTAATACTTCATCAGATTCTAATAATTAAGTCTTTAATTATTATCTGGCATTTTAAGTTGTATTTGGATTATGGTGGTGGTTTGAATTAAAGTTTAATTATTTATGTTTTTTGTTACGTTTTTTGTTACCCTATCCTCCGGAATTCAGAGACAATATCACCAGAAAAATATCAAACTTTTATTATAATGACTTAGGTTTTAGGAGTACATTAAAATATCAAGCAAAAGAAAAAAATCGCGTAAAACAAACATTGACAAACGTGAAAAAGCAAATGTGTAGTTTGGAGTTGAATGGAGGGAGTATGTTTTTTGTTACCCCATCCTCTGGAATTCAGAGACAATATCACCATATATGCCTCTTTCACCTTCCGCCCAATCCACACAGTCATTGTCCCATTCCAACGGCACTGTCCCTTGCTCGGCAATGCGACCTTGGTGGTGCAGAATCGGAAGTAGTAGGAGACGGTCAGATTCATTCGCAACCCATAAATATGGGCCTACCCGCTGATCATCGTGATCAAACCAGAGTCTCGAAAAGTCATTGTTATAGAATGCCCGCTCAAGTTTGCGAGCCTGACGAAAGCATTCCCGCTCCTCACCCCCGCCAAACACGATGAGGGCGCACCGCCCGAAGCCATCATGCGCATCATGATCGGGGAAGATAGTTTGAACCAAATTCAATCCGGCTAACCGAATCAAACCTATTAACGAGTCAAGGCTATACGAGAGTATAGCCTTTGCATGCCCGTCCTCTGTATACGGGAGATTGTGAATGATGCACGTAAACGGTTTAGCGTACATAAATCTACTTGGGGGTCCTGCAAGAGGTTCTTATGATGCTTCATCATCATCATCATCAGCTGATGAATAATATGAACCACTATAAGTTGATGAACTTGACGACATAATCGATGTGGAAAATTAATGGAGGACTTAACAAGTTAAGAATTGGAAAGTGCAAACGGTACAAGTTAAGATTGTGAAAATTATAATTATACTTATAATGAGTTTGGGTTGTAATGGAAACATTATACTACTACACTCCCGACACAACAACTAAAATTAAACTCAACATAAAAACATGTTACTAGCCAAACTCAACCCGACTCAAACCATTACTAACCATACCGACACACCACAAAAAGATGTAAAAACTCTTAAAAACTCTTTGCGATCATCTCCTACCCCCCTAAAAGAAACAAGGTTACGTCCCCGTAACCATACATACCTGATCAAAAAGAAAAGGGTAACGCTCTCTCATAACCTCCTCTGCCTCCCATGTAGCTTCCTCAGTCTCGTGGTTAGACCAAAGGATTTTGAGCAAAACTGTCTCTCCACTCCTAGTCTTCCTAACCTTCCGGTCAAGAATCTGCTTTGGCACCTCAAGGTATGACAAGGACTCATCTAGCTCTAAGCTCTCTATCTCTAACACATGTGACGGATCACTCACATACTTCCGCAACTGAGATACGTGAAACACATTATGCACCCTCTCTAACGCAGCTGGCAAAGCCAAACGGTAAGCAACCTCTCCAACCCGCTCTAAGATCTCATAAGGCCCTATGAACTTCTGACTCAGCTTGCCTTTCTTCCCAAATCTCATAACCCCATGCATAGGAGACACTTTCAGAAGAACCTTGTCCCCAACCTGAAACTTTATATCCTGGCGATGTAGATCTGCATAACTCTTTTGCCTATCCTGAGCCGCTCTCATCCTTTCTTTGATCATCTTAATCTGCTCAACCATCTCATGTACCATCTCTGGTCCTAGAACCACTGCCTCAGCACTGTCGTCCCAACAAATCGGACTTCTACATCTCCTCCCATATAAGGCCTCAAACGGTGCCATGCCAATACTAGTGTGATAGCTGTTGTTGTAAGAAAACTCTATCAAATCCAACCTCTATTCCCAGCTACCACCAAAGTCCATCACACAAGCTCGTAACATATCCTCAAGAGTCTTGATCGTTCTCTCAGTCTGACCGTCTGTCGCAGGATGAAATGTTGTACTCATTTTCAAAGTCGTTCCCAAAGATTCCTTCAACTCTTTCCAAAACCTTGAGATAAATCTCGCATCCCTGTCAGATACTATGTCCTTAGGGACTCCATGCAACTTTAGCACATTCTTCCGATAAGCCATAGCTAATTGTGCCTTAGTCCATGTATCTTTCATTGGCACAAAGTGAGCTGACTTGGTCAATCGATCCACTATTACCCATATCATGTTGTTACCCTGTTGACTCTTCGGCAAACCCACGATAAAATCCATAGAAATGGATTCCCACTTCCACTCAGGTACCTCTAAAGACTGAATCTTACCTTGTGGTCGTCGTTGTTCCCCTTTAACTCTCTGGCATGTCAAACAACGGGCCACAAACTCAGCTGTCTCTTTCTTCATCCCAGGCCACCAAAACGTGTTCTTTAAGTCCTTATATAGCTTGTCACCACCTGGATGTACTGAATATGGTGTACAATGTGCCTCTGACATGATTGTCTTTTTCAGCTCCTCATCACTAGGGACACACCACCTACCATCAAACCTCAAACTACCATCTGTATGAATAGAGAATCGAGACATTGTCCCTTTCTCTACTCTAGCTCTCCACTCTACTATCTTAGGATCCAACACCTGTTTACCTCGAATATCATCATAAAGATCAGGCTGTACCATCAAATCTCCCATGGCATCCCCTCTCTGCATCATATGTATCCCAAACTTCCCCAACTCATCTCTCAACCTTATCAAAGATAAAGCTGTACACAAAGAATGTACACTCTTCCTACTCAAAGCATCTGCAACAACATTGGCTTTCCCTTCATGGTAGATAATATCCATGTCATAGTCGCCAATCAGCTCCATCCACCTCCTCTGTCTCATGTTCAACTCCTTTTGAGTGAAGATGTACTTGAGACTCTTGTGATCGGAAAAATACCTTAAAGGTCGCCCCATAAAGGTAATGTCTCCAAATCTTGAGAGCAAACACCACAGCACCCAACTCCAGATCGTGTGTAGGGTAGTTCTCCTCATAAGGCTTCAATTGCCTAGAAGCATAGGCGATCATTTTACCATTATGCATCAACACACATCCCAACCCATTCTTTGAGGCATCTGTATAAACCTCAAAGTTCTCAATCCCTTCAGGCAATGCTAAGATAGGAGCTGTGGTCAAACGCTCCTTTAATGTTTGGAACGCCGTCTCACAACTCTCATCCCAACAAAACCTGTTCTCTTTCCTCATCAAAGTTGTCATAGGTCTAGCAATCTTGGAGAAATCCTTCACGAACCGTCTGTAGTATCCAGCTAAACCCAAGAAACTCCTGATCTCAGCAACATTCTTTGGTGCTTCCCACTTTGTCACTACCTCAATCTTTGCCGGATCCACAGCTACCTCATCCTTAGAGATCACATGCCCCAGAAACGCAACTCTCTCTAACCAGAACTCACACTTGGACAGCTTAGCATATAACTCATGCTCCCTCGAAGTCTGCAACACAATCCTCAGATGCTCCTCATGCTCCTCCTTAGTCTTGGAATAGACTAAGATGTCATCGATAAAAACCACCACAAACTTATCCAAAAACTGTCTGAATATTCTGTTCATCAAATCCATAAACACAGCCGGTGCATTAGATAACCCAAAAGGCATCACTACATACACATAATGGCCATACCTCGACGCGAAAGCTGTCTTTGGTATGTCCACCTCTCTAATCTTCACCTGATGGTACCCCGACCTCAAATCAATCTTGGAAAAGACTGATGCACCGCTCAACTGATCAAACAGGTCATCTATCCTTGGCAAAGGATACTTATTCTTCACTGTCACTCGGTTCAGCTCCCTGTAATCTATACACAACCTCAAGCTCCCATCTTTCTTCTTCACAAAAAGAACTGGTGCTCCCCAAGGCGATACACTAGGTCTAATGTATCCCTTCTCTATCAGATCATCTAACTGTTTCCTGAGTTCCTCCATCTCTTTAGGACCTATCCGGTACGGTGCCTTAGAGATTGGCCCCGTCCCCGGTTTCAACTCAACCGTGAAATCTATCTCTCTCCTCGGTGGTAACCCCGGAATCTCCTCTCGAAAGACATATGTAAACTCACCCACCACTGGTATCTGATCAACTGTCGGACTCTCTATCCGGTCATCTCTCACATGGCACAAGATCAAAGGACATCCCTTCCTCAGATTGGACTTCCAGGTCACAGCTGCAATCAACTTAACTTTGGGTTTGACCACAAACCCACGATAAGACACACTAACACCCTTAGGACCTCTCAAAGACACTTTCTTTTGATGACAGTCTATCTTAGCTTTGTACTTTCCCAACAAATCCATCCAGACTATCATCTCAAAACCATCTAAAGAAAACTCTAACAAGTCTACAGGTAGGTCAACTTGCCCAACTATCATAGATACATCCATGTACAACCTCCCATATGATACAGACTCACCCGAAGGTATAAAAACTTTCTCACTAACAGACTCATATACCTTCAAACCCAACCGTTTAACATGACTCGAAGATACAAACGACTGAGATGCCCCCGAATCAAATAAAACAAAGGTATGAATACCGTTAACAAGAAAAGTACCAGTGATAACATGTGCGTCGTCCTCAGCTGCTTTCTTGTCCATCATAAACAGCTTTCCACTGGACTTTTGTCCACCTCCCTGGACAGTACTGGCTGACGTGGTTGGTTTAGCACCCGTCCCCTGATTGTTGTTGTTCGTAGCTGGTTTCTGATAAGAATTACCGCCATTGCAGTTACCTCCACCCCGGTTGCTCTGACCTCCCCGGTTAGACCATGACCACCCGGGTCCATTACTCGCATAACTCGTGTCGGCCCCCGAGAATAGCTCCCCGAGTAGGTCTCGAAAAGCTCCAGGTACACTCGTGCACTCATGTCTCTTGTGGCCTATACCGCCACAGCCATAGCAGGTCATTCCCCAACTGCCACTACCACTCACACGGCCACGCCCACAGGAAGCCCCAGCACTGAACTCTTAACCAGAAGAAAACGCTCTAGCCTGACTGTGGTTGCCTTTCTTGTAGTTAGATTGGCCACCACCTTCACTCTCAGCCTTTCTTTTCTCACTACCTCTCTCCCGAGCCATCTCCACCAACCTCTCAGCTCTCCCAGCCCTCTCATAAGCTTCCTTAACATCGGTAAGGACTCCACGGTAACTTGTCCATAATCCGGGTGTCAACCCCTCTCAAATCTCAGCGCTAGGTTCTCCTCACTCAAACCCATGTCCTCAGCATATCTAGACTTCTCATTAAACTGCATGTAGTACTCAGCTACCGACATGTCAGATGTCATCTTAAACCCATCAAACTCCTCCTTCAGCTTACTCCTCACATGCTCAGGTACAAACTCCTTCCTCATAGCTCTCCGGAACTCTTCCCAAGGTATAGCAGGTAGACCCTGCTTCGTGTACATCTCCCTAGCACTCACCTTCACCTTGTCCCACCACTCACCAGCTACTTCCCTCAGGTAGAACGCAGCTTGTTCTACCTTCATCTCATCTGGACAATGTACCAGATCCAGAATGTTCTCCATCTCACGATGCCAATTGTCAAGAAGATTTGGCTCCCCGGTCCCCTTATACTCTTTTAGGTTGAACCTCGCTATATAAAGACTGATCTTAGAGTGATCAACATCCTTATCCTTCCCCACTCTCTTTAGGGCCTCCGTAAGAGCATCTTGATGCTCCAACATCTTAACTACGTCGTCGATGTTCATGCTCTCAGCTCTCGCATACAAAGCGGTTTTCTTTGGTGGCATCTTGAAACTATATAATAAAGGGTAGATATAAACATTCGTACTATAACCAAAAACACGAAAACAAACTGCCCAGAACCCACTCGATCGAGTACCTAAACCTACTCGATCAAGTAGCGGCTACTCGATCGATGCCCAACATACTCAATCGAGTGGCCCGACTTCAGACCCAAAATAGACCTTCTGATCTCTAACATACTCGACCGAGTAGCATAGCCACTCGATCGAGTGCCCCCTACTCGATCGAGTGCCCCTATGTACTCGATCGAGTACCCAAAAACACGATTCTGGTTATAAAAACGTCAAATACCCACTCGATCGAGTCAGACCCACTCGATTGAGTACCTCACCTACTCGATCGAGTGCCCCCTACTCGATCGAGTCATGCTGACTCGTACATACTACCCGCATGTTATCTCTCATAACCCAACATGCTACGTAACTTTATAAACTCAACATTATAATATAACTAAGCATGCAATTCTACACAACTCCTCATATGATCAACAAATTACACTATTTCATGTTATCAAATGCCACATAGTAAACATCCATCATGCTTCTTTATGCAACCAACATACAAACACACCCCACCAAATTTTTCAATCATGTTTTCAATCTCTACTCCTAACATCCAATAATTCACAACATATATCGTTACATTCACATACAAGCTAACAAACACAACATACGACCTTGACACATATCCCCCCATGTGACCAGTTCAAAAATGTAGAGCGAGTTCGCGACTTTAGGACGTCTTCCAAGCCTTTGCATTAGCTCGTACAACCTTTACCCCGGGTTCATTTTAATTGACTCCCTACGTTCATTATATTCATTAGTTACAGGTTTCAGGATCGTCGCTCTGATACCATTTTGTAACACCCCCATACTCCAAGTGCCTTACCAGGACCACTTAAGGCATGGATGTGCTACCATCTCGGTTCCCCGAGGCAATGATAATCATAAGACAATAACGAAACAACATTTAAATAGTAATAGTTAAGTGAAAGATTACAATCCGGAAACCAAACTGATAAAATGTGAATACATGTTCTCCAAAAACCAAATGTCTAAAAGCTAAACATAATGTCTGACAACAGCGGAAGACTCTTCTAATCGCAGTGATGACTCATCCCGCCTAGCCCATGTATCACTACTCATACCGCTCAACAACCGCTCACCATCCCCGAATGGATCACCACAGTTTTTAAAACAATAAACGGGTCGATTACTAATCACACAATTTATATAATCCAACAACACAAAGAAACAACACAACTCAATCATCACGGATATACTCCGAACTCCATCACCAACTCCACACTATCGACATCGACTACACACTAAAGTGTAGCCCCGCTGCAGTGCCCATCGCAACAGGTCACTCTACGCCGCTAGTGGGGGACCGCAGCCTGTTCCACCTAATCCCCGCTCATCTCTCGTTGAGCGAATAACCCAAATCCATTAATGTGCACATCCTTCGCGGGTTCCACAGAAGGCGAATAATGGGCGTGAAGCCACTCCCGCAAGTGACTCCACTCGGCCCAGGGACGCGCCCAAGAACAGTACATACAAATAATCACTACTATTAAACAGCAATCAAAACCAACAACCGTCACAGTACTCGTATGATAACAATCAACAATCACAAATCACCACCAACACATTATGGGATTAATACTGAGTAGGGAAAACCCTACCTGGAAAGCAACACAGTCAGACGATCTCAACAGCTGTTATCAAAAAGCCTCCTCTACGAATCCTCCTCCTAACATAACATCACATATATCACTAACCACACAAAACTAACACAAATCCCCCAATTCCCAAAATTAGGGTTTAACGAAACTTAATAAAATATAATAAATTCGGTACGTAGGTCTTACCCTCGACGCAAGGATCACAAAGATGTAAAGAAAGGTGAATTCCGACCTTCCAAGCTCCAGGATTTGTCAATAATGCGATGAATGCGAAGTACGTAGATTGATTTCTCTTTTGAAAGTAATTAGGTTTGTAAAAGTGTATTATAAAAGTGACGGAAGCGTTTATATATTAATTCGCATTATTAACAAAACCCGACAAATCATCCCCCCGTAAACCGGCTACTCGATCGAGTACCAAGGCTACTCGATCGAGTACCCAACAGGTCAGAAACTATTTTAAATCGTAAAACACACTTACTCGACAGAGTAAGGCCCACTCGATAGAGTACCCAGAGACTCATAAAACCATAGTATTACATAGAAGACCTTTGTAAATAATGTAGTAGATGGGCAATGATGAAGTAAATCCTTGCATCTCCGACAAGATCCCGGAGGATTGTTGGAAGAAGAAAAGAAGGAAAGAAGAAAAAGCTCACTGGACTGGAATCCACTCATCCCAGCATCGGGACGCTCGTCCAAAAGCCACAATCCGAGCATCCCAGCACCAGGCCGCTCGTCCAAGAGCTCCACAGTCCGAGCGTCCCACCTACCAAGCCGCTCGTCCACCACCTGCACAATCCGCTCGTCCCGACCTTTTGGACGCTCGGATTGTTCTTCAGTGCAGCCCGGCTTCTTCTTGTTCTACTCGGGATGCGCATATTTTCGAAAGACTAGCAAAAAGGAGACTCGCATCTTTCTTCGAGAGGAGCATTTCCTCAACTTTTCTTAAGGACTTAATCGTCATTTAAGCCCTTAGTAACCCTAATTTGTGCACCTAATCCCCATTATAAATACCCCCATTATACTAATTAGATTATGATGCTCTTATCATCAATCTTTAGTGTAGTCTATATTATTCTACTCTCTCTTTAATCTTGTAATCAACTTTTAATCAAGTATTAATACAAATCTCATTTCCTTAATTTCTCTATTGTTCATCCTTTATTTTGGATAATTGAAGATTATTTGGGTTTATTTGGAGGATTGACAGCCTTCCAATCATTCATCAAGTACTTCTATTATTCTTTGCTTATTATTTTGGAATCATCATTAGGTATAACTCTCTTAATCCCTTTTTAATTATTGTTAATCATCTTCACTTATTCATCATGTTTTGCTTTGTTGATATGATTGACAACCTTGTTAACATGTTAAACTTGATAATGAGTGAGTAGTTTCCTTAACTAGGGTTAATGGGGAATTAGGGGAACCCAACATGGAGAATGATTCATGCTTAATCTAATATGTTCACATAATTTATTTGCTTGCTTGTTGTGATCTCAACTTATGCACATGTTATGTTTGATGAAATGCGAGCCTATGAATCCTTGCATTTTTTACCCATCACTTACCTTTTTAATGAGACTTGTAAGACATAAACCAACTCGAGTCTCATTAGACCATGCATATAGTTGAGTAGGGAGGATTAAGTCGACTTGTAGGTGTTATACAATCTAATCGATTCGGCTCCGGGACCCAAACCTTCATAGGATTGTAAGATATAAACCAACTCGATCCTATCACAACAATAATTGCTTGCTTATAATTTGAGAATATGTTTGTATGATCAATTCCCATGAATCCCCTATTAACCCATGACACCCTAGTGCTTTTAATCAATTGTTTACATCTTAATTTAGTCATCTTGCTTGTTTACTTTTATTGTTTTTTAGTTTAGTGATCTTCTTATCTCAACCCAAATTGTGACACCCCTAGACACCACTACTTGCAATCGAAAATCCTACATCAATACCCGTCCCTTGGGATCCGACCTTTACTTGCCTCTTTACTAATATTAGAGTTGTTTGTGAAGTTATAAATACTGTTTTGGTCTAGGTGCTCCTAACGACAAGTAACCGAAATCTAAGCTCAAAGCGGACCGACCAAAAATGGCGCCGTTGCCGGGGACGGTGCTAACTTGATTTGATTTTCTTTGATTGTTATTAGTTGTGTCTTTCTTTGCCTTGGGGAAGTAAAACTCCTCAAGGTTTGTTCTAATTGTTTTCGAGTTGTTTGATATTTTGCATGTCTAGAAGATCACAAGGTAACTTGTTACCCATTGATCACGAAATTGAAAGGACTTTGACAACCAATAGAAGACTTGCTAGAAATACTTTGAGAGGTATTGGTGAGGTTGTAGATATCCAACCAAATACTCTTGAGTTCATCAACCCTTTTGCAAGAGAAGGTGAGGAGAACCCAACATAAAATCAACCACACAATCAACACACAATGCCTAAGTTTTCATCACATTCCGTACCAACCGAGGAGAACCTACCCAATGGTACTCCCACACCACAACACTTAACCGGAAATTTTATTGCAAAATCCGCATTTATCCAATTAGTCGAAAGAAGCCAATTTGGGGGGATGCCTAGTGAAGACCCTCATTCTCACATGGAGACTTTTTGTGACTATTGTGATGCGATTTCACAAACCGGAGTGACTCAAGACCAAATTCGATGGGTCTTATTTCCTTTTTCTCTAATTGGTACCGCGAAACAATGGTTAAAGAGCCTTGATAAGGCTACTCTTGGAATCGACTCTTGGAAGAAGTTGGTTCTAGCTTTCTACAAAAAGTTCTACCCTCCGGAAAAGACTAACATGCTAAGAGCCCAAATCACGGGTTTTAAGCAAAGGGACGAAGAATCTTTGTATGAAGCTTGGGAGCGATTCAAAGGAACTTGCCGCTCATGTCCTCATCATGGACTTAGCGAGTGGTTCTTGGTACAACAATTTTGGAATGGTCTTTATGAAGACTCCTGAAACATTCTCAACATGGGATCAAATGGTATGTTCACCGAAGTTGACGATAACCAAACTTGGAACAAGATTGAGGAAATGGCGGTCCATAATTCACAATATAGTAGACCTCGCAAGGCTACTAGAGGAGGAAAGCATGAAGTGGACACTATTACTCAATTGGGTGCTCAACTTAGTGAAAGATCATAGATCCATATTAGACTCTCTAATAAAATTTAAATTATCTCATAATTTATCATTTAGGTGATCTATGTAACATGCATGCAAATATAAAAGCATGAAAATGAAAGTTTAAGGAAAAACAATTTCCTTACATTGATTTTATGGTAAAAAGGGCACAAACTAGTTCACCTTACTAGTTTGTTCTTGAGCTCATAACAAATGGATGATCCTCCTCACATATCTTCAAAGAGAAGATCTCCTTCATGATGCACCCAAGAATTTACCTAAAAATAATAACAAGTATTTAACTAGAAACTTGTTAAAATTATACCCTTGATATTATTTGTAATATTACTAACAAATCTTAGTAATAAAAAGTATTACTAACTTCTTAGTAAAGATGAATAATTATTTTTAGAGAGATGATTTATTTTTGTTCACATGCAAAACATACAATATGTTGTAGTGAAGAAATGAACAAAGGATGGAGTATAAGGAAGGGAAAAGTGGCGGGTGGGATGGAATGTGGTAGTGGACAAATTGTCTTATATTATTTAATCTTACATCACATGCAAAAATCTATATAAGATAACTTATGGTAGTATATAAGGTAAGGTGAAATGATTATGTTACTAATCATCCACTACTCTATTTTACACGGTCCACTTGCCCATTTACGGGTCCATGTTAGTTTTTATATTTGTCGCACAAATACGTGTAATTTTATTTTAAACATCGTTTCATGTTTAAATACTTCCATAATTAATTCGTCCAAATCACTCCGTAAATATACGTGTACCACTACACATATTATTTACGTACTAATATTAATCACATTAATCAATTAGTACAATTTTAGTGAATTAACAATTAATTAACTAAAACCCGTCTAATTTATTATTCAATTATCACATAATTAAATAATAACTGTCGTTCCTCGAGTTCGCAACTCGAATTATCTCTTAAAATAATTGACTAACCTTTTAGTCTACAAATCAAGGGACTAAATAAATTGTATCTCATACAATTAATTAGTTGTCTATTGGGGTTCGTTCCTATAGGTGTGACCGAAAGGGATCAGTTGATCACCGCCGTCTCACGACAATAACGTCAAACTCTAGTCAACCAACCGTTATCGATTTACGTTAATCAACTGACGAGGATCAAATAAATAAATATCTGATGATATTCCGTTAATGAGATTTATTATGTTAACGCACTATTGTGGAGGACACTAACTCCAACAAACGCCCACTTGTCCCACACAAGTTGTGCGCTACCAATTCTCTTGTCCGTTTTAATCTCCCACTCAATGCAAGGTGTCTTTCAGGTCGCACTTGCACACGAACATATCGCGAGTGGTTTTCTCGATCGGGAGTGTGACTACCTGACCGAAAAAATCTCTCACAGATTACTTCCGAGCGTGGCCACGCATTTGTATTCATTAACTCCTCGAGTGGCCTTGAGATATATTTACCCAACGTGGGTGGACAATTCCTGTATGCCCTATCTATCCTATTGTACAATACAGCTCACCATGACCTAGTAAATGCCCTATTTGCCTCCTTTTACGGCACGACCTAGGACAAAAACCAAAGTCACTCGAAAACTGCACTTGCTCAGATAATAGTCTCCAGTCAAAAGAATTGACTCATTAGAACATCTTAGAGATCCCCGCCACGACCAGGCGTCTATAATAGAACTTAGGGACTCTCTAAATGGTCAATGTCCGGCAAAGTGTCACACACTCTGCCTATGTAATCGACTAGTCATCATGTATGACCTTATGGTGTTAAACAACCATCAATCGACTTACAATCTAGTCACTCCGAGACGTCACCTCATTAAGTGACTAGGGACAAAATATAATGTTCATCTTATTCACTTGAATAGTGTTCAACATTGTCTCCACAACTTATTCAGATAAACAAGGTATTCATGTTCTCAGTCAAACTGAATAATTGAGTTCTTAAAGAAACTCTAACAATGAATGCGATCATCACTTATGTAAATATCAAAACTCTATCCAATATTTACATAACGATCTTTAGCAATTAAGGTATACTCTTCAATCACATTGAAATGACATAACCATCATGTCTACCTTATGCATACGGCTTTGGTTAGAGGATTAGCAACAGTTGCATCACTCTAATTTCCATTGTTATTTTCCTTTGTTCTATGCAATCTTTTCATCACACAGAGCCTTTCTAAGTACATGTCTAAACAAGTTTTTAGACTCTGGTTCTAAAGCCAGTCAAACACTCCCACTGTTTTCACAGTCTCTTGGGATACGATATTCGGCTAACAGAACTACTCTAGTCCTATTAAAATCCGGATATCAACTATCTCTTATACAATATCGGATATTGTAATGTACTTAGCTTTCGTTCATGATTTATACGTATAACTCTTATACAAATCCTTCATATGACATCTTTTATGTATGACTCCTCAAACATATATGTATAACTTCTTATACATATTATTCTTTATGCACATAACACTTTTACATGCTAACCATTCCTTAACGAGGCCCATAACATCTTATAAGCGTAGGAATGTTTCCGTGTAATCCTTTTACACAAAATTCATAAATTCCTCCAAACTACAAGAGTAAATCCTCAGTGCTTCTCAAGTACTCAAGGATGCTCTTGATAATGATCTAGTGACACTCACTAGAAAATGATTGGTAATGACTTCTCATATTCTCAACATGATAAGTCCCGACGAGAGAAGCTTTTAGCATATTTAATAGATCCTGCACCGGAAGCACAAGAGATCATATTAATTGTTCAACAACTTGAACGAGTCAAGAATCTTATCACATAAGTCTCTTGACTAAAATGCTAATATCCAAAGAGATCTATCTCATTAGATCCGGATATTTAATATGCGCCATGCTACTCTCAAGTATTCACCCGAGAATATTTCTAGTCACTAATATGTCAAACACATATTTAGACTAAGAAACATCACCTTAGCTACATTTCTGGTCACTAATATGTCAAGCACATATTTAGACTAAGAAACTCACTTTAGCTCCCACTAAACTCCATGTATCGTCTTGTTATCTCGACACTCGAGTAATACCGTTTTGATAGACTACATGATTGAACCCAAAGTTCCAACTCTTTGACGTATATAGATCACAAAAGGGATCTTTCAAGCATGCTAGGCTTCTTAGCATTGACAACATCAACAAAACTTCTCCCAAGGAGAAAGTTTCATTATTCATTTGCCGAATCTCATCCTCATGAGAAGCTATATTGCTAAGAACATACGAATTGATAAAGGCATTTGGGTTGTCACAAAACTCTCTATAACAAGCCCAAAATTTTAAACATCTTATGTAACCTTTACGACAAGATCAAGGTAACCAACCAAAGTATTCACCTTATATCAAGTCTTTGAAAACATCTCGTGTTTCCTTCCTTATCGCATCGTGTGCAAGGAGATCAATTCGAATTGCATGGTGACACGCCATCACATAGAGTTCATACTATAGAAATGCCTTTGATGAGGGTTTAAGATTCGTCACTTTTGAAAAGTAACGCAATATTATCGCAAAATTATCTCCTTATAACCACTGAGCCACAATAAAGAACGTCTTCTTGCATTGTACTCACCACTGAGCCTCAATAAAGGCATTGTACTCACCATTGAGCCTCAATAAAGAACATCTTCTTGCATTGTACTCAGTTTGTGGGTCTTGGACTTCTGTAAGTTCAAAATTTCTCCCACTCTGTCTTCCAGAAAATGAAAATCTTTCTGGAAAGACAGTATTATGAGCCACAAACTCTTTGTTCTCGTTTTGGAGGAGTAAAAACCAAGTGGTTCAATTTTGGATAACCCTCACAAATACACAAATTGGTTCTGAACATAAACATTTATGATCCCAAATGTATAAAAAGACAAGTTAGGGACTCTCCCTATCCATATCTCATATGGAGTCATTTAGGCTATTATAGTCGGGGTTTAAACTTTTAGTGAGAAAATAGCTTACAAAAGTTGCGAAAAACCTCAAACTATATCTCGTAAAGTTCGGTTAATATACTTGACTACACCATACTCTATGGTGTCCCAAGGAGAAGGTATTATGTGAACTGGTTCACAATCTTCTTAATGATTATCAAGGTCATTACTTGATATTACCCATTTGATCTTCAAAGTCATTACTTTGAAACTTCCGATCAACATCTTGATCTTGACGTGCTTTTGGTTTACTACTTCATTTTGAAAATATAACACGTTTCAAAAATCACTTTTATGTCTTATTAAATAGATACGAGGTTTTCATATCTACTTAACATTACGGTAAAAGTAACGAAGTATATATATAACCAACTATTGTCCTTACACATCCGTATGTATATGGTCAATCACCTCACTATTGTGTTTCTTTTCTGCAAAAGAAAACATAATACATGCACACATACCATAAGACTCACAATCAAATGGTTGTTCGATGTGCTTATCGTTTATTCGTGTAAACGAATTTACTTGAGGTTTGATCAATTTGGGTTCACCGAATTAGAGACATTAAAATCTACAAGATAGTATAATATTTAGTTTTCGTGAAGAATGTAAAATTCCTCTAACTTGAGTGGTCTAAACCAACCACCAAGTCATCATAGGAGTAGGTACAACATTTTGTTTTAAATCACATGAGTGATGCCTTCTATGTATAAACATAGATAATTACATTCTTTTAAAACCAAATTTAGGTACATTTGTCCCTATCGAAATCATTGCTACTCTAGCACCATTTCGATACAAAAAATGTCCTATGCCAGACGTCTTACGTTTTATCAATTCATATAAACTTCTTTACAAAGAAATGACCCGTACTTGGTATCTCATACCAAGATAGTGGAACTAGCCTATCCATTGAGTAGATGTCTCTTTCAACTTTGTTCTATCGCATACATCTAGGGTTGATACTTCCTAACTCCCACTCACTTTCACATTCCTCTTTGCTTCAATCAAGCAAAAATGAATCTCATGAAGACCTCTCTTCATGTCATTCGTGATATTTTATACAGTTAGTAAGAGTGAATTACTATAAAGTGAGTGCAACATGTGGCAAAATCTCAATTTCTTGCGAAATTGGACTACCTAACCGTTCAATTGTTATCATATGCCTAAACTCTTTAGCGCATAAACAATCGATTTGGCCTTTCTCGAAGTGAGCCATTTGACGGTATCATATTGGAGTATTATAAGTGTTTTTGAAAACTCTTTTCGCAATCTTTTGAATTACACTTGAGTAATTAAAACTAATACGTCATCTTCATGACGGAGGTGTCACTTCCGAAATCAAGACTCTCTTGATAAAATGTGACTTCCTTTTAAACTCGTAATATGAGTTTGCAACATAAAACCCCTTTTTAATATGTATGGACGTTAAGTTGTATAATAATCGCAAAACTCGTAGTAAGCTTATGTAGGTGAATTGGTAAATCATGTTACCAATCATTAATTCCTTCAAAAAAAAACCGCTTCCTTTGAAAGAACGAAACGAATATAATAATAAATAGAGGATGAAGTGGGCGATGTCATAGTAAATTCATTAAAGAAAAAGAACGAAAAATAGGAAAAAATAACATTCAATGTTTTAAAAATACTTGTGAAAAAATAACATGTTCAACAAGTTTTAGCATTTATATAATGATCTCTCACTAAATTATATAAATAATTCCAAGACCCAAATATTAAACAAAAATGAGCATCGCTTGGGCGAAACATCCCATAATTGTGTAAATCCGGTAAGTCACGTTGACTAATTCTACCTCTAGAACTCTTGGTCGATGAATTTCCTTAAATCCATCTACTAGCCCTGGAACACAAGACCGTCTTATATCCCGTTGAGTCCAACCAATTTTGGGGTGTGATAACCGCTTACCACCCTACTTACTCAAGGTAAAAAGAGAACACCCCGCTTGGGCGAGCGTGGTTCTAATGAACAAGAGATTCATAGGTGTTACTAATTGGTAAGGCTAATCTCAATTTTAGTTATGTGAGAGATCTTGTCAATTTAGTCATAAATTCCTTATAAGTGAATTAATTCGGTGAATGTAAATGACGTGAATTGACAACCGCGAAAAATAAAATGCATGTGAATGGCGATTTTGGCATGCGCGAAAATAAAACAAGCAAACATGTAAGCATATGAATAAATCCTAGTATGGCCACCTAGTTAATAAAAACTAGTCTATTACATTTCGGAAACCAACTCCTTGGTCCCTTGCCTCTTCATTCCAAAAGTGGCTCTTCCTTGTGGGATTTGGAACACCTTCCAAAAATAGACTCCGTCTCGATGTAATCCGTCTTTTGGAAACGCCGGTAAAAATAACTATTACAATTGAATTACATAGCTATTCCTATTATACATTAATTAATAAAATAAATAAAACTATTAATTAATTACAAACCGACGATACGAGATCGTATTTAATTACAAACAAATCGATATTCCCATTCATTTCGGGTAATAACGATTAAAATTAAACTAGGCCATACTAGGTACAACAAGATAAATACTTTAAATAAATGACAATCATTCATTCAACTTAAATAAATATGCTTAAAATGCTGTAAAATGATGCCAAAATCGCCCTATCTATCATTCATTGGTATCCATCTCGGTTTTTGTGGATTTAATCGATTTTTAACATGTAAAAATCAATAATCAACTCTTAAATCTCACTTAAGTCCAAACTAATTGTCCAAACTGTTTTGAACCTCAAAATTAGTCCTCACTAATTTTATGATGAATAATTAGTTTGATTTGGTGATATTTTGCTAATTTAATCGGTACAATCATAATATTTAAGTAAAAATCCAAACTAATTGAAAAATTACCCAAAAAAATGAAACAAAAATTTTGAGTATTCTGGAACACTCCCAAGAACACCAAAAAGTCAGAAAAATTGCCCAAAAATTCCAGATAAATTTTATGAAGAAAAAGATCGATATTTATCGGTTTTTAACCACTAAAACCAATAAACATCAAAATAAAGTGAAAACACATTTTAAAATTCCCTTTTAACATTTAAATAATATTTTTAAATGTACATAAATTTATCAAGGGAAGAATCAAATGTTTCGAAATTATGATTATTTTATTTCACTTTTATCGACTTTTATCTCATAAAATCAATAAACATGCAAACAATTCGAACCAACCTTCAACCTTTTGCATACAATCAGTAGAAAACATGCATGAAATACCATAAAAAATCCATACACCGAATCAACGTTTAACTATTTTTAGTCAATTTTTAACTAAAATACGGCATTTTGACTCGGTTTTCTACCAAAAATCATTAAAAATAGCAAAATAACTTCAAAAATCACCAAACTTAACCACAAACCTTTTAAGATCAGTAGGTATGCATGCCCTAAAAATTTCGTGCTAAAACCTCTTCTAACACAATTTTTGAGTTTTTATAAATTATCTCATAATTCATTAAAATGCTTAAAATCAACATGCAAATTACAAGCCTAAGCTCTGATACCACTTGAAAGATCATAAATCCATATTAGACTCTCTAATAAAATTTAAATTATCTCATAATTTATCATTTAGGTAATCTATGTAACATGCATGCAAATATAAAAGCATGAAAATGAAAGTTTAAGGAAAAACAATTTCCTTACATTGATTTTATGGTAAAAAGGGCACAAACTAGTTCACCTTACTAGTTTGTTATTGAGCTCATAACAAATGGATGATCCTCCTCACAAATCTTCAAAGAGAAGATCTCCTTCAAGATGCACCCAAGAACTTACCCAAAAATAATAACAAGTATTTAACTAGAAACTTGTTAAAATTATACCCTTGATATTATTTGTAATATTACTAACAAATCTTAGTAATAAAAAGTATTACTAACTTCTTAGTAAAGATGAATAATTATTTTTAGAGAGATGATTGATTTTTGTTCACATGCAAAACATACAATATGTTGTAGTGAAGAAATGAACAAAGGATGGAGTATAAGGAAGGGAAAAGTGGCGGGTGGGATGGAGTGTGGTAGTGGACAAATTGTCTTATATTATTTAATCTTACATCACATGCAAAAATCTATATAAGATAACTTATGGTAGTATATAAGGTAAGGTGAAATGATTATGTTACTAATCATCCACTACTCTATTTTACACGGTCCACTTGCCCATTTACGGGTCCATGTTGGTTTTTATATTTGTCGCACAAATATGTGTAATTTTATTTTAAACATTGTTTCATGTTTAAATACTTCCATAATTAATTCGTCCAAATCACTCCGTAAATATACGTGTACCACTACACATATTATTTACGTACTAATATTAATCACATTAATCAAATAGTACAATTTTAGTGAATTAACAATTAATTAACTAAAACCCGTCTCCCAAAATTTATTATTCAATTATCATATAATTAAATAATAACTGCCGTTCCTCGAGTTCGCAGCTCGAATTCTCTCTTAAAATAATTGACTAACCTTTTAGTCTACAAATCAAGGGACTAAATAAATTGTATCTCATACAATTAATTAGTTGTCTATTGGGGTTCGTTCCTATAGGTGTGACCGAAAGGGGTCAGTTGATCACCGCCGTCTCACGACAATAACGTCAAACTCTAGTCAGCCAACCGTTATCGATTTACGTTAATCAACTGACGAGGATCAAATAAATAAATATCTGATGATATTCCATTAATGAGATTTATTATGTTAACGCACTATTGTGGAGGACATTAACTCCAACACTTAGTGCTCATATTGATACCATCAACTTGAAGTTTGAAAAGGCTATGGCTAAGCTTGAAGAAGCCTCAAAATCACCAAAGCAACATGTTAATGCCATGGTAGCATCTTCATCGATTCCAAGTGGAATATGTGATAATTGTGGAACTTTGGGACATGACCAAAGTGAATGTAGGGGAACAAATGAGCAAGTGAATACTTTTCAAGCATACAACAGTGGTACCCCTTATTCCAACTATTACAATGAAAACACCAAATTCCATCCAAATCTCTCATACAAAAGCCAAAATGTTCAAAACCCTCAACCAACATACACCCCACCTCCAATGAGGAACCAAAATCAAAGACCCTTTTACAATCAAAACCAAGGTTACCAAAATCAAACTTCATACAATCAACAAAATGACCAAGGTTTTGATGTTCAAAAAGCGGTCCTCCAAATGCAAAAGAATCAACAAGAATTTTTCACTCAAATGCAAAAAGATAGCCAAGCAAAAGACATCACCATCAACAACATCCTAGCCCACACAAAAATGTTGGAAACTCAAATGACCCAACTAGCATCTTCAAGCTCTCAAAGACAAAAGGGGCAATTACCACCTCAAAGTAATCCCCCAAGACATGAAACGGTTAGTGCCATCCACTTGAGGAGTGGTACAAGGTATGAAGGGCCAAAGAAGCAAGTTGAGGATGAAGTTGTGGAGGCTAGTGACAAGGAAAGAGTTGTGCAAAACTCTAGGGAAGAAGAACCCACCAATCAAGAAGTTTCAAAGAAGAATGAAGAAAAGGCCAAAGAGAAGGAGCCCATTGTGATTAGACTTCCATTCCCGAGTCGTCAAGCTAAGCCTAAGTGTGATGACCAACTTGGAAAATTCATGGAAATTGTGAATAATTTAGAAGTCTCGATTCCTTTCACGGAATTGATCAATCACGTTCCGGCCTATGCAAAGTACATAAAGGACATCCTTACAAAGAAGAAATCAATCCGGAAGCTTGAGACTATTGCCTTCACTAAGGTGAGTAGTGCCATCCTTCAAGGGAGTTCACCTCCAAAGCTCAAGGATCCGGGAAGCTTCTCCATTCCATGCACTATTGGTGACACTACAATCAACAAAGCTTTATGTGACCTTGGGGCAAGTGTTAGTGTCATGCCATATTCGGTTAGCAAGAGGCTAGGAATGGGAGAACTCAAATGCACCAACATCACGCTTCAAATGGCGGATAGATCGACAAAAACACCTTTAGGGGTATGGGAAGATGTTCCCGTGAGAATTGGAAAATTCTTCATCCCGGTGGATTTCGTTATTGTTGACATGGAAGAAGACTCCAACATTCCTATTATCTTAGGAAGACCTTTCTTGCACACCACGGGAGCGGTGATCGATGTGAAGCATGGAGAGCTCACCCTTGAAGTGGGAGATAAAACCATTACTTTCAATCTTGACAAGACCATGAGAGCTCCCCGATTGCATGAGCCATGTTTTATGGTTGATCACTATAGCCGGAAGGATGATAGGAAGAAGTTGGAATTTCAATGGAGAAAGAAATTGGATGATGCCCCATCAAAAGAGCAAGGAAATTGCAACAATGAGAGCTTAAAAAGCTCATGCATGACAAGTGAAGAGAAAGGCCTCATTGGCCAAGACAAGAAAGAAGGAGAGTTGTCTTTATCAACTCAAGACTTTTTTAGTGAGCAAGTAAACGAAATATGCGGTCTTTGGGATGATGAGTTTGAAGGGATATTCAATCCCTATATTGGTAATGCTATGACCCAAGACCATCATGGAGAACAACAAGTGCAAAGATCTATTGAGGATCTTTATCATGATAATGAGCAAGCTTTTGACTACTTCTTCAAGGTGTTGAGTAACATCAACAACACCTTGAACATGCCCCCTTGACATCTCACATTGTATGAGAGTTTGGTGGAGTCCTCCCTAAAACACCATTTGTAAATACTCTAACTCCCTAACTTGCATTTCAATTATTCTATTGCATTTTTTGTCATTTTTGGATTTACATTTTTGTGCCTTGATCAAGATATTCATCATTTTGAGAGAAGTGACGGAGGGACTTATGAATTTATTGATGTGTAGTGCTTTGACTTAGTGTGGGGATAGCAATTGCCTAGGCTATTCATGCCTTTGTAGTGCCCCTACAATGAAGAACACAAGAATCGAAGAATGAAATGACACGGGTTACGAAGCACCCACGGATGGACCTGAATCCGTGAGGTCAAGGAAGAATCTGAGCGGCCTGAGGGATAATCCGCTCGTCCTAAAGGAATCCGAGCGTCCAAGCCATCAGACGCTCGTCTGGTGAAGCTGCAGAAATTAAAATTTGGGTCTGACTGTTAATCCGAGCGTCCCGGCCCGAGAAAGACGCTCGTCTCGATCGGACGGTCGTCCAGCAAGAAAGACGCTCGTCTTTTTGCTGCCAAATTCTGGGATTTCCCCCTGGAAAAGAATCTGAGCGTCCTAAGCAGAAGACGCTCGTCTCAGCTGAAGGAATCCGCTCGTCTTTCCTGCGGTCCGCTCGTCCTGTGGCGTCTTTTTCTGAACCATTTTCTGAAGAATCCGAGCGTCCCGACCCCTAGTCCGCTCGTCTCCCACTGCAGGTTCAAAATTAATGGATCATTTTAAAACCCTCCTCTCCCATTCATTCTCATTTCTTCAAAATACAAACACTACCCAAAATCCCAAAACCCAAAAACCCTCATCCTCTCCATCAACAAAAACAAATTCCCTCAACCAAATTCAACCAAATCAAATCCAAACTTCCTCATAACAAAAATTAATCACTCCTTTTGCAACAACAAGTGATTCAAACACCAAAATCTTCAAGTTTTGAGTCGATTTTTAGGATACAAAGCAACATTCATTCATCCTAAATCGATTTGAGCATTACTAAAAATTGAAGATTTCAATCTTTCATTGGTGAAATTAAGCAAAGGAGAATAGCAAGAATAAAAGGTGGAAACAAGGCACCCCAAAAGAAGACACTTTCCAAAAGGCAATTAGCTCTTCAAGCAAAACAAGTATCAAAGGCATTGGTAGTCCATGAGGCAAGGTTGGAGGTTCAAGAACAAAATCCCCCTATGGAAGCTACTACTTCAACTCCGGTCATTGAACAATTATCCGATTATCCGGAGGTAATTTTCCTTCCGACTCTCATAGGGAGAAATTCATTCTCTTTGCTAAGAAAACCATCATGCCTACTAAGTTTATTTGTGAAGATGCATTGTCAAAGTTGGGTGTCCTTGAACAAAATAAGACCTTTTTCGAGTCTATGGGGTTAAGTAAATTGTTTACAATGCAAGAATTGACATACCCCTCCCTTACCTTGGAATTTTGAGTTTTTTGAAAGTCACAAGGGTGGAGACTCGAACCGTCATTGAGTTTCGTCTTGAAAATGTTGATAGATGCTTATCTTATGACGAATTGGGTAAGATATTTGGCCTTAGTGATATTGTAAAATTTACAAAGATGCCTACCAAGTATGACCCCGCTCCTCTTTGGATGGCAATTTCCGGAAGGAAATTCACACGTTTTCATGATTGTCGTGCTCTCTTAGTCCACCATCCGGGCATTTGAGTATGGTATAAGGTCATTGGGAATACTTTGATAGCTAGAAATGGCACAAATCATCTTACCAAACTCGATTTTGTTCTTCTTGAGTCGGCTTTGAACATTGGGAGAGAATTTACCAAGCCATACAATGCTTTACGACTTTTCGTTGATCGATGGCTTAATGTTGATTATGGCAAAGAAGGCACGGCCTTTATTGCCAATGGAGGACTAGTTACCTATTTGGCTAAGCATTTTAACCGGGGTTTCAACAAGAATAACACTTATGCATCGGTAAAAGGTGGCCATCTTATCGATTTGCCCACCATGATTCTAAAGTTTAAATGGGTCAAGAACGATACTCTTGACAACAAGTTTGGGTGGTTAACAAATGAAGCTAGATCCTTCACTTTGCCTAGCAAAATTTGCCGATTGAATGTTCACCGACCGAACTACCTTCTCCCACTCTCCGAAGAGACCGAGTACATCATTCAACACCAAGGAGACGAAATTGTCGAGCCCTCCTCCTCCATTATCACCCCACCTTACCCATTTGAGTACCACGAGTTCAACCCCAAAGATGCCAAGGCGGGAAATGATTACTTGACTCTACTCATGAGGAAATGCATAAACAAGCTTACAATGATAGAGTTGATGCTTACAAGGCCCAATATCCGCCCCTTCTACATCTAGCTAGGCAAGGACTTCTTGATCCATCTTGTCATTTGCCTAGTTGGGCGGATAGGGAAGTATTCTTTCCTAGCACTTCTAGTGGTGGTAGACCGGGTGGAAAGGAAATGGTTGTTGATGAGAGTGGTGACCAAGAAGAAGAAGAAATTCAAGAAGAAGAAGAAGTTCAAGAAGAAGAGGAAAGTGAGGAAGAACAAATAAGTGAAAGTGAGAGTGGACATGATTCCACATCTATGGAGGTTGATGATGCCTCAAACGAGGAAGATGATGATAATGATGATACGATGGGTGAGGACTAGTAAACTTTTGGAGGCTCCTACATTCTTACACCTCCCTTATGGTTTGTCTACTTCTCTTGTTTTTCTTTTATCTTGATCATTTTATGGAGTCCTAGCAACATTGGAGGACTAACACCTTGGCATCATTAAGGTGTTCATTTTTTTTGTTCCCGACTTGAAAAATCCAAAATGACAATTTTTAGTTTCATGCATTGCATTCCATGTGCATGAACTCCCCCGAAATTCTTGACATTAGAAATAATGTCTATTTTGGTTTGGGGGAAGTCCATACATATGCATTGGGAGCTAATCTAAATTATGCTCTCCGCCATAACAAAAACACATGCATCATGTAGTGTAGTTTAGTGTAGTTTGCATTTAGTTTAAAAATCATGCATTTTCATTGCATAATTTCCTATCATATTGGCCATTGAGGACAATGCCCATACTAGTGTGGGGATGGGAAATTCTAACTTGACTTTTATACAAAATCCAAAAAAAATTGAAAAATTGAAAATCCAAAAACAAGTTCATTTCCCTTTGTAGTGTAGTCTTGTATATATATTGTTTTGTATATATTGTGTTTGTTCATCCTTTTTCACATTGATCAACTACGCCACATCCGAGACATGAGGATATTGAAGACCGCATGGTATGATCTTTCCAATCTCTTTTTTCCTCTCTATGTTAATGACTATGTGGCTTTATTTTGATTGATGCGGTATAAACAATATGATTATAGGATTGCATTTAGCTTATTTGGCATACTAGTTGGTAGAAACATATGCATTAGGATGTATAAATGTTAGTTGCATCATGGCATGTAGTTTGCATGTTAGAAAAATTTTGTGAAACCGTCTATTTGGGAAACTTGACAAGTGTATATAAGGCCCTTGTAGATGCTTTTTCTTCTTAAGACTTTGCTTGTTAGAATACTTGTAAAACACCCTAGGATGTGTCATGCTAGTATCCTTTGACCCATGGATTAAGGCCTAGTCAAGAGTACCTTGTGGTGTGATAACTCCTTGGCTACCGTTTATTCCAAGGTGACCCTTGAAACCATGCAACCATCATTCATCCATGTTCTACCACAATTTTGTCATCAAAAAGGGAATGGGCACAAAAATTGTTCAAATATTGAGTTCAAGAAATGAAATGAAAAGTCAAAAAATTTGCAAATGCATCAAAAAGAAAAGAGGAGTCCAAAAATAAGCACTCCTATGCTTCAAATATAAGGCACCCTCGTTACTAATTGGGGTGACTTTGAAAATGTTCAAAAGAAAATGCAAAAGTTGAAAGTTGTCAAGTATTGAAATGCCAAACATCAAAAGAAATGGCAAAAAGAAAATGTTCTCAAATGTTATATGCCACAAGAAATTGGGGGAAAAAACAACAACAAAAGCAAACTCCCAAATGAAACTCAAATCCTATTGATCCCTTTTATCCATCATATCATTTTTGTGCATGGTAGAGAGGGGACGACCCTTCTTCTTGTCTAGGCAAGAGGGGGAATTTCGCGATCCTCCAGTGTTTCTAACACCATAGGGAGTCTATTCTTGACAAAAGCATTTAACGATTGAGGACAAAGGTACCCTAGCTTGACACAACTTGGAGGTGATTTATTGGTATCCTTCTAGGCTTAGTAGTTTGAAGAAACCATATCTATGAAGGAGTGTGTACCCTTGAATTGCTTCCCCTTTAGATAATTTCTGCCACTTAGATAAGGAAAGTGGCTATTCCTTTTTGTAGATGCATCCATTACTTGATTTTGTGTGCTTTAATGATTGGATGTGTCGCCATTTTGGCAAGACCCACCTTGCCTTGTAAGAAGGCATCCTACCTCATGGTTGTCTTGTTGTGAGTTGAAGGGGCGGAGTGAGACCCGCTAATTGTCTCATATCGGCTATATTAGTAGGTTAGTTTAAATAAGGGTCCTAGTTTTGTCACCTCTTTACTCGGGACGAGCAAAGGTTCGGTTTGGGGATATTTGATGTGACCAATATTTGAGCATATTTAGTCCCCGAATTAGCCTCGTTCCTATGCTTTTTAGTGCATATTTGGGTCATTCACTATCTTTAGTCCTTTGTTTTGCATATTCTTTGAGGTTTTGTTCCCTTGGTAGGAGAGGAGTGCATACCTTGCATTTTCATGGCAAAATAGAGCTAAATTGATCGAATCTAATGACCAAGCATCAAATTAAAGACAAGACTAGAAGACCTTTGTAAATAATGTAGTAGATGGGCAATGATGAAGAAAATCCTTGCATCTCCGACAAGATCCCGGAGGATTGTTGGAAGAAGAAAAAAAGGAAAGAAGAAAAAGCTCACTGGACTGGAATCCGCTCGTCCCAGCATCGGGACGCTCGTCCAAAAGCCACAATCCAAGCGTCCCAGCACCAGGCCGCTCGTCCAAGAGCTCCACAGTCCGAGCGTCCCACCTACCAAGCCGCTCGTCCACCACCTGCACAATCCGCTCGTCCCAACCTTTTGGACGCTCGGATTGTTCTCCAGTGCAGCCCGGCTTCTTCTTGTTCTACTCGGGATGCGCATATTTTCGAAAGACTAGCAAAAAGGAGACTCGCATGTTTCTTCGAGAGGAGCATTTCCTCAACTTTTCTTAAGGACTTAATCGTCATTTAAGCCCTTAGTAACCCTAATTTGTACACCTAATCCCCATTATAAATACCCCATTATACTAATTAGATTATGATGTTCTTCTTATCAATCTTTAGTGTAGTCTATATTATTCTAATCTCTCTTTAATCTTGTAATCAACTTTTAATCAAGTATTAATACAAATCTCATTTCCTTAATTTCTCTATTGTTCATCCTTTATTTTGGGTAATTGAAGATTATTTGGGTTTATTTGGAGGATTGACAACCTTCCAATCATTCATCAAGTACTTCTATTATTCTTTGCTTATTATTTTGGAATCATCATTAGGTATAACTCTCTTAATCCCTTTTTAATTATTGTTAATCATCTTTACTTATTCATCATGTTTTGCTTTGTTGATATGATTGACAACCTTGTTAACATGTTAAAATTGATAATGAGTGAGTAGTTTCCTTAACTAGGGTTAATGGGGAATTAGGGGAACCCAACATGGGGAATGATTCATGCTTAATCGAATATGTTCACATAATTTATTTGCTTGCTTGTTGTGATCTCAACTTATGCACATGTTATGTTTGATGAAATGCGAGCCTATGAATCCTTACATTTTTTACCCATCACTTACCTTTTCAATGAGAATTGTAAGACATAAACCAACTCAAGTCTCATTAGACCATGCATATAGTTGAGTAGGGAGGATTAAGTCGACTTGTAGGTGTTGTACAATCTAATCGATTCGAAACAAAGGGACCCAAACCTTCCTAGGATTGTAAGATATAAACCAACTCGATCCTATCACAACAATAATTGCTTGCTTATAATATGAGAATATGTTTGTATGATCAATTCCCATGAATCCCCTATGAACCCATGACACCCTAGTGCTTTTAATCAATTGTTTACATCTCATTTTAGTCATCTTGCTTGTTTACTTTTATTGTTTTTTAGTTTAGTGATCTTCTTATCTCAACCCAAATTGTGACACCCCTAGACACCACTACTTGCAATCGACAATCCTACATCAATACCCGTCCCTTGGGATCCGACCTTTACTTGCCTCTTTACTAATAGTAGAGTTGTTTGTGAAGTTATAAATATTGTTTTGGTCTAGGTGCTCCTAACGACAAGTAACCGAAATCTAAGCTCAAAGCGGACCGACCAGGAAACAAAATACAACGGTTTTTCTTATACCGTGTTTATTACTTTCCAATAAACAAGGTCTTGGAAGTATTGTATTATTCACACATATATACTCTGAGCTTCCCCTCACCCACATAATATCCTCAAACATTGAGTTTCCCCTCAACCACCAGCCTATCCCATCGTCGTTGCAGTTATCGTCATCATCGCCATTGCCGCCGCCAGATCAATCCGGATTCTCCTCTTTAAAGAAGTAATAAACTCTCCTCTCTAGAGATTTGTTTGTTATTATAAGTATGCATTGTTATTATTTGTTTATTAATTTCTGCTTTAGATATGGTCCAAAAGCGGAAAAGAAACAATGGAAATGCGTCAGGCGACGACTCAGGTGATGAGAATAATTTGCAACACACTGCGGGTCGAATGCGCCACAGGGTTTCCCTAGAAGCAATAAATTCAAAGATACCTAATCCTTTACAGTGGGATAAAGATACGGGCCTGCCATATGGTGAGAATGCCGGGTATTTTGCGAGTTGGATTGGTTGTTGTGTAAGATAGTATGTGCCTCTCAGTACGTCGCGTATCAGTGAACTGGGTAAAATACGGAACACCATGCTAATAAACAGAATAAAGGTATGTATATACAATAATAAATGTTTAAGCTGAAATTAAGTTACTACTTGATATGTGTTTTAGCCGAAACACTTGTACCAACTATGCTCATCATATATGCAGTTAGCTTACGTTGTCCCCGAAAAGTATGATAAGTACCTAAAAAAAAGACAGGGGAAGCCCTCAGTTCTTGGAAGTTAAAGATTGCTGAGAAGCACCTGTTCAACAAGGAAACCGGGGAGATGAACAAGAACCCACCAACAAAGAAGTATCCGTATGTCAGTCAAGACCATTGGGATTGCTATATCGCTTATAGGCAGTCTGATAAGTTTAAGGTAACTTAATATAATAAGTAAAGAAGTATACTTAGTTTAGTGTTTGGTCATGCTTACGTTTCTTGATACAATTTATTTGATGAAGGCTATGAGTGAGAGGAACAAGGCGAACATTTCAAAGAAAAAGACCGTCTTTTACGGCTCCCGAGGTGGTTATAGATTGATTAAGAAGAAACTTGTAAGTACATAATTCTTATAGTATTAGACTATTAGGTGTTTTAGTCGGTTGATGTCGTCCAAAAAACTATGGCTTGCCCCCTACAATGAGAATATGTATGTATAGTATGTGATTATTGTAATGAATCACGGTTCTATAAATTTATTATTAACATGCTTAAATGCGTGTAAATGAACTAACAGCTCAATGTCCCAAATTGAATAGGAAGCATTGGGTGCTACTGGCAATCCAAGTGGAAACAAAAACAGTGTACTGGATTGACTCTCGCGAAGGCAAACCCTCTGACAGTTGTGTAAGGATGATAACTGAGTAAGTTTACAACCGTCAATAATGTCATTTTATATTGTATGACTTGGGCCAAATATATGCAAATAATAATGGCATGTGTGTATATTTATGAATTAGTGTTTTTGAAGCAAAAAAAAAAGATTATGTCCACTTGGAAAATAAGAAAGCAACGTTGTTCCCAATTTTATCACGCCATTAGTAAGTGTATTCTTAATAATTACTCGTATCATTTAATTAATGTTTCTGCGAGAGGTTGATTATCTAATTCAGCTGATTTGTGTGTGATTTATATAATAGTCTCCTAAAGCACCAGACGACAAACAATGCGCCTTTTACGTTTGTCAGTCCATGTGGGAGGTTAACAATAGAAAACTATTTACCATTCCGATACGGGTTAGTGTGACTTAAAAACTATTTCAGACGTAAGTTGAGTTCAATTCTGTATACTTCCATGTATTATATCTATTTTGATTATGTATATTTTGAATTGTAGTTTCCACTAATACTCAACAAAGCCTCAGAATATTTGCCAGAGGACATCAACCAGATGAGAAATATGTGGGCCAGTTATGTTGTTTCATTAGCGGAGTCTCAATAGTTTTCTCATGCTTTATGTACGAGTGTGTATATATAGAGCCATTGTGTATTGGCTTCTTTTGTTTTTCTGAGGAAGTTGTGTTTTGGCTGTTGATCATCCTGTTTGTACTGTTTTTAAACTGGGTTTAATTGATCATGGGGTGTAATATTTTGATACAGGATTGAATTTTTGCACTGCACAGCTGCTGGAATGCTATTTTTCAGTAGCAGCTGAAAAAATAGCATTTCAGCAGCTGCTAGAACAAGCTAAAATCATTTTTTAAAAAAACAAAAAATAATAAAAACGATAACGGTTAAAAACAACCCGTTGCAAACAATTATTTGACAACGGTTTTATTTAGATAAATAACCGTTGACATATTTTCCCTCCCATTCAAACCGCAAAAAATATAAGATAACGAACGATAACCGTTGTCGAGTTCAAAACTTTTACAACGGTTTATTTAAGCAGAACCGTTGTCAAATTTTCATCAATAAAAATAGATAACGGTTACATACGGTTGTCAACAGATGAATATAACAATGATTTTGCATGCAATAAAGCCGTTGTTAAATTTTAACATTCAATTAAATAAAATAACGAAATGAACCGTCATCATATATAATATTTAACATTGGTTTTGGAACGATAAGACGTTGTCAATAGTAAACTACGACAATGGATTTGAAACCGTTCTTAAGATTTAATAACGGTTTCTTAAAAGATTTTATAACGGTTCTTGATGTTATATAACGGTCGCGTGTTATTTGTACAACCGTGGTATATATTTAACAACCATCGTTGCAATAACGGTCCCGTGTTTCTATTTAAAAACGGTAATTGCATTATTTGACTGTTATTGAATGTCTTATTTGGCATAGTGGTTAGTTCCAAGTCTTATATTTCCCCTTCTATATCTTGTTATGTGATTTCTTTTGTAGCATGTCAAGGAACACGAGGAGCAACCATGGGAGAAACAACCGCCAACCTCAACCTGAACCGGCGGCACCACCCGCCATTACCCATCCGGGATACCCGGGGTTAGAGTTTAAGAGCGAACCCCATAAGAATACCTTCTTATCCTTCACCGAAAGACGTATGAACGCCACTAGGTGTGTATCGGAGAATGCCTTAGAAGCCTTGGGGATAGAGGTGCAAGTGCATGACATTTTTAGCGTACTTGGCATGGAGGGATAGTATAATTTGGCGGAAATAAGCTACCGCACCCTTACCTTAGAATTCTTGAGCTCTTTCCTCTATAATCCAAAAGACCATACCGTGAGCTTCCGACTCAAGAACACCTCCTTTCACCTATCTAGCGATGTCTTCGCGGAGCGATTAAGTGTACGAAAAAGGACCACCCTTACTCTTGACAAGGTGGGGAAGGAAATGAATGCCACAAAATACATCGATCTTTATATGCGTAACCAACATACCGACGTTAGTGCCATGAAAATAAATGATGTGGAGCACCCCGTTTTGAAAATTTTCCTCCGCCTGATGACCAACCTCCTTTACGGGAGAAGAGGCCCTAGCAAACTCAACTCCTCGGAAGTACTACTTCTAAGCTCCTACCTCAATCCATACTATGAGAGGCGCTTTTACTTTATGCCCGTGACCATGGTATGCTTAGCATTTGAGAGGATGACCAAGTCCGACAAGTGCTCCTTTGATTGTGGCGCCCTGGTAACTAGGCTAGCCAAAAACCTCTTGGGTTATGAGCCGGGGGGCTATTGATAGACTCATGAGTACGGAGGTGCCTTACTTCGACATTGCCTACATGAAGGGCATGTTTTGGGTTGTGGATAGGAAAGACAAAAAGGGATACTCGTGGAGGGTGAACACGGACCTATACATAAAGCTTCCCGCAACCAAGTGATTGCCCAAAACCTTCCTCTTACCTGAACTAGCCCCACCTTGCCCTCCGGCCTGGTCCTACCTCGTCCCCGAAAACCTTACACCCTTGATGGTGAAGCGGTGCAAGGGGAACCCACTCCACAGCTCCTTTCCTACCCTCCTTGGATCTCTTCGCATGCCCCATTATCCTCCTATGTGCCCATGCCCTCGCCACCCTTTGATCGCCCTAGACACTCCACCTACGCCCCGTCCTCTTCTTTCATGCGTGAACCTTCGCCATACCATGACCCTCCCAGGCACTCCATGCACATGCCGTCTTTCACCGGAGGATATAACCAACCACCGCCGGCTTATGATCACCAATGCCCCATGGCAGACCTAATCGGGAAAGTGAACCACTCTTTGGTCCTAAGGGCTATGCATGAGTTCACCTATAACCAAGGAATAAGACCGACCGAACGCTTCCGGGGTATTTAAAGCCTATGGTATTCAACCCTCGGATTGGGGTCATAAAATTCCTCACGGTGATGGACACTTGCTTAGTCCCTGGGCGGGACCGCACTATGCCACCGGGAGTTTCTTTAATGATGCTCATCAAAGTGGAGGCTACCAAGAGAATGTGGGTGGTGACTACCGAGATAATGTGGATAGTACCTACCAAGAGGGGGTGGGAGGTGACTCTCATGAGGGTGGGGGCAATTTTTTCTATGGAAGAGGGAGTGGAGGAGGAGCATCTAGTTGGGCACCGGGAGTTATGGAGTATAATGGCCTCTATGTCAACGCAATAGTGGAAGATGCGGTGATGGAACCTCGGGCAATACAAGAAGTGAGGAGCTTAGCACGCGGAGGGAAGAGTCACCGGTGAACAGCGAAGGAGCCTTGGTTCGGTGGGTGAAGAGGCTTGGCAAGAGAAGAAAGTCCTCTTCTTAGTCTTGTTTATTTATATGAAAACTCATTTGACCTTGTGTCTCGAACAATTTATTTTCTTATATTGTAAACTCGGCCATAAGGCCAAAAGCTAGTAGATGTTATGTGGTAGGATGGTGCTATGATAACCATTGAGACTCCTTCGCAAGTATACTCGACCATAGGTAAGCTTAAAGACCTTAAATGGCCGGATTTTAGACTACCCTGTGACACTCGGCTGAGTGCCATTTTCACTCGATCGAGTGGAGGTCCACTCGACCGAGTGACCCATTTCACTCGATCGAGTGAGCCGAAAACAGACCTTGGGGACCTTCTGTAAAGACCCACACTCGACCAAATGACACCCTCACTCGACCGAGTGATATCCCTACTTGACCGAGTAATTTTCCACTCGACCGAGTGAACTGTTTTGACCTTGTTTTGATGATTTGACCCAACATGGATTGAGTACCTTCGTTTTATGACCCTACCGATCTCCTAATAGTTGTGTTAGTGTAGAAATCATTAATGAATGAATTGAAATGAGTTGCTTATGTTGGTATGTGTCATTTTGTATGCTGTGTTATGAAATATGTTTAGCTGATGGATGAGATCTAACATGTTTAGTAATAATATTAACGATGCGGTAATTAGCGAGTGTATGTAAGAGTCCTATGAGTGTTATGCATGATCGAGTCTTGTGACGACTAGAGTGGTATGATACGATATGATGATGGATAAGAACACATGTGTGAACATGTGGTTTATGCATAACATGATCTAGTCGAGAATAAAAAATACGGAAGAAACTGAGTCACGTTAGATGAGGTATTCGACCGTGTTACAATTATCATGTACGGAGTCATGAGTAATACATGTATATCTGGAGCCACGATTTATGCACGATACGACCGGACCCTAGCCATGATAGTGGGAACGAATGTTAAGCTTGACTTGTACTCAGACCCATGAGCCTAGATCGAGTGAATATGATAATCCTTCTCGCGAGAGATCGAGTGGTGAACTTGGGGACGAATTTCTATTTTTAGGGAGAGTGAATGTAACATTTTGGAATAAGAAAGGACATTAGAGCATAAAAGAGCATGTACGGTAAATGCTTGAGGAAGAGACTTGGGAGTTAGGCATAAGACGAATGAGACGTAAGGAAGTGTTAAGGAAAAGTGAGGGTGAGGCGAACTTCGAGGATGAAGTTCATTTTAAGAAGGGAAGATTGTAATACCCGGTCATTCTGGGACCCGTACTTGGACCTTGGGATGCGTGAGAGGACCATTAGACCCGATAAGAGATCACGCATGAGGGAAGGATAGCCTTACACTAGACCTAGACTAGACCATGTGGAGCTGCAGCGGACCGACTGGGTCCAGTCGGTCGAGTGAAAGGTATAATCGACCGAGTGAGTCCACTTAACCGAGTGAGTCCACTTGACCGAGTGAGTTATCTACTCGATCGAGTAAGTCCACTCGACCGAGTCGACTCGGCAATCGGTCGAGTGACGTTGTTCAGAACACGGGTTAAATCCTTTCTTCCCTAACCCTAAAATCATTTCTATCTTTCTCCTTATCACTCCAAACTCTCTCCTTTTTCTCTAAACCCTCACAAACACCTACTGTACTACTTGGGATTCAAGCCTGGATTAGAGGATTTCCCACCTTCCTCTTCATCTCCTTCATCTAGTAAGTAAACATCCACTCTTTTCTATTCTTTTAAACCCTAACTTTTGGGGGATTTCGTTATGGGTAATTAATTACTAATTAGTATGGGTAAGAGGGGTAATTAAGGGTTAATAATAAGGGGTAATAATAAGGGGTTTTGTAGTGTATATTAGTATAGGATGTATTGTGATAGTTATTATATGATTTGTATAGGATAAGACGGTTCCTTGAGATGGTTTCGGTCCGGATTCGAGTAGCTTGAGGAGATTGCTAAAAAGTAGGTTAATCCTACTCGGTTTCAATAATGTGGTGTTGTTTATGTTGATGTTGTAGTTAGTCTCACAAAATTAGGGCATTTGCATTATAACATATTTAGTGGTTAATTGCATTATTAAGAGGATGATTATGATAGGTTGGGTTATGTTTCATGTATTGGTTATTATTGTGTATGTGGAGGATGTGTTATTATTTAGGAGACGTAAGACGGTTGGGAAACCGTCGTACGCTTGAGTCACCTCTTGGAGCTTCCCACTCCAAGAGGGATGTGCACATTAAAGGCTGGAGTCACGGTGGGACTCGTGTGGTTGAGACACGACGTCTGGCAGGGGATCAGGTTGGCTTCCGGACCCGGTACGTCTAGCCGTGTCCCGGTACCTGTTTATTGTTGTTGGTATATTTGGGCGTGTCCCGATACCAGTGTGGTTATCGGTATGTCTAGGCGTGTCCCAATACCATGGTAGCTGTAGTTGTTTGATAGTGGTTCACTCATGTTATAGTCATGCTGCATACTCATACGCTTTGAGTCATGTCACACTTTATTTATTTATTGAAACTGACGTTTGTGTGTCTACATAATTGTCACCTATTTCCGGGGTGGCCTGTGTCGATCCATATGATATTTTCGATCATATGGGGAGCAGGTTGAGTACAGGTTTGCTTGTTGACGTGATCGAGATTTGGGCCGCGCCTTGGACTCGGAGTCGAGTAGTGTAGCATGGATGACATAGTCATAAACCGGTTGTATTTTATTTATTCATTAGTTTATGTTTTAATAACTAAACTTGTAATTTATTTAATAAAGTTTCTTAATTGTAATTCCGATTTCACTGCCTCGGGAAACCGAGACGGTAACATTTCCTAATTACCTTGGCCGGGTAAGAAGGGGGTGTTACATTCTCCATTTTAACTTGGCGTGTTGAGTTAAGCGCCTTTAGTACTAAGGCTATTCCAGCTTCTAACTTAGCTACTTGTTGGCTAAAATCCTCTATGACCAAAGTAATTTCTTGAAAGTAAAGACAATGGATGATGTTGTTAGAATTTGCACGGTTTCGGGGAGAGATCTTTCTTCACCTATCATGTTGATCTCATCTTCTAGTGGAGTGATGAGATGCGAGCAATCTAGAACGGATACTTCATCTGTAATCACCAAAATTCCAAGAGGAATTATTTTGTTGTTTAGCTTATCTGGAGGAGGAAGAAGTAGCTTACTGCCTTTAATCATGTCCTGAATGACATACTTTAACTTTTAATAGTTTTCAGTGTCATGGGCCTTACCCTTGTGGTATTTACACAAAGCATTTCCGTCCCAGAACCTAGTTTTCTTTTCAGGAACAAGGTCAGGTGTTAGTCCAATCAGTTGTACTTACCCTACTTCATTAGTCTTTTTAATGCATTGGAGTATGTATCACCGATGTCGGTGAACTTCTGATGTGCCTAATTTATATATGGTTTTACTCCCTACTTTGGCCCGGTTTTATTTGATTATTGCACTTTTATAAGTGTATTTGTGAGTTAATTCCGTGTTCTAGGTGTTTTTGCTTGTACTCATTGCATTTTGTAGGAAATGAAGCATTCGGTAGCTTTTTCCCATCAAATTAGCTACCACCAAAGTTCACCAAGCTAATGGAAACAAGACTTGACCATGGAGGGGCGTTTTGGGAAGAATTGGGAAATCCCGAGCATGAAGAAACCAACTTTGGTTGGTGGACAAGTAAAGAAATGAAGCCCAAATGAAGATTAAAAAGCAAGCTTAGGATTCCCCATTGCAATTAGTCGAGCGAATTAAGAGGCTTTAAGACAGTTCCTAGGATTCCTTGTGCCAATTAATCAAGAACTAAAGGAGAATAGTCGGTTTCCCACGCCCCCGATAGGGATTGGGTGTCCCCGATCGGGGTCACCTGCATTTATGATCTTTACGTTTCAATCCCCTAAGTCCTATATAAGGGGTGTCGAATCCGTCAATTGGAGATACTTTTCATACAGTTTACACACCTTCGCACGCTTTTTTTCAGTTTTTAGAATAGTTTAGATTTCCTTTAAGCATTTCCTTATTATTCTAAATAATTTCCTTTAGCAATTTCAAGTTATATTTCAAATTACATTTCAAGTTGTTTTCATTTACTACCTTGTTCTTCATTTCTATGTTCCATTTCTATTGTTAAGGTAATTCTATTTCTAGTACTTACTTTGTTAATTCCTTTGTCATTTTCATTATTAGTTAGTTTGTTAATTCATCATTTCTTAATCATTATACCGTCTATTTTATTATTCCATTGTCATCATGTTTTCATATGTTAATAGCTTAGTTTTCATTATGTGTGAGTAGTACTTTAGTCTAGGGATTAGGGGAGCCATGCATAAATAGTATTTGTAATTGTTGAAATAGAATGCTATAATATCGATTAAACGTTTCTATCACATGCTTGTATTATTTTGTTAGTCTTTGATTATTTATCACAATCTTAGATTAAATTTGTTAATTCACTTTTAAAAGTCGAGAGGCACGAAATTGAATTAGACTAAGCATGTTTTAGTAGACCGATCTAGTAATAGCGAGAGCTTGCTAAGTATTCGTTCTATGGTTGACAATAAGGCCGAGAGGCGGTTGTCATTAGACCTAAACAATTATTGTTATTATAAATTCCTAGTTTGACATGAGCATTTACATAATTACATGTGTGACCCGAGTCCCCTAGACTCTTTTATCATTATTAATTTTACATCATTTTATCACAAGTTTTACCAACCAAAACAAACACTCAATCGTTAATCAACCTTGATAAAATTCGCTCCATGACAACTTGTTTAGCAACTCCCGTCTCCTTGTGTTCGACCCCTACTACTACATTCATTTGTTACTAGGGTATTTATCTTTGTTAGGTGTGCGATAGCCTATCAAATTTTGGCGCCGTTGCCGGGGAGCATGATTTTGTTTGTTGTTACTTGTTGAATTTTATCTTGTTTTATTTTGTCCTAGGGAACACATGTTCCTTGGGATCGTTCTCACGGTTTCTTTGTAGTTTTAGTGCCTATTTTTTAGGTAATGAAGCTATCTCGAGGGGGATCTGTTTAGCCTTCCATAATGGTTGTATTCCCTTTCTTGCAACAATAAAGCCAACCCTTTCATGACTATCTTTCCTAATTTGAAGAATATGTCGGCCGTATTGTTTCTTTTGGATGTATTTACAGTGAATATCAATTGGGTCAGGTCGTGCTTGAAGGTATGGATTCTGAGTCCCGTGATTTGGCTCTTTACATGAGTTGTAGGAGTCTTTACTATAAGAGTAGGGAGAACCTTTGGGTTTTCCTAAGGTTCATGGCTGCCCAATGTCGGGAGGTAGCTCGCCAACAAGCTTTATGGCGCATCGAAGAGGAGCTCAAAGTTGTTCAGGCTCGTTTGGACAAACTTTCTCAAAAGAAACCAAGACCACGTGAGCCTATTTTTTCTCCTTTTGTCATTTCACCCTCCCAATCTGAGTCTATTGCCCCTATTGATTTTGAATTTTTGGATGACGATGATGATGTTCCGACTTTTTCTTTTAAAATTCCCCCTAGTGTCATTCTAATTGACCATTTATAGACTCATGTTAAAGACAATGACCTTGTAGTAGATGACACACTAGCCATGGGTGATCTTGAGCCCGATCGTAGTGAATAGGATGAGGTTTTGTCCGAGCCTTTAGAAACCTTTGAAAATCCTTTCACGGAGGGTGTAGTTGATCCATTTGAGGTTGATGGAGGACTTAGTGATACTAATTTAGAGGTTAAGTGGGATGAACCCCCCATTTTTTATGAATCCCACCTCCTTGAGTTTTCATGCCACCAATTTGAGACCATTCATGATGATATTTTGAGCACCAACGGTTTTTTCATGGTCTTAAGCTTGTTACTCCATCTCCTGCTGACGAGTGGAGTAGTACGGTGGTTCTCTTGGAAGTCTCTCATGCGCACCTTGATAAGATATATCATTCCTTACCCTTTATATTTCATGCTTTAATTTTATCAATTGCTTACATTTGTATTTGTATTGCTCATGCGTAGGTATATGCATGATAGACTCTTACGGGCCTTGACTTGCTTTTTAAATATGAAGATGGTCGTGCATTTGAGAAAAAACAAGTCTAGCAAGACTTTTAAATTGCGCTTCTCAGAAGGCAACCCGTGTTTAGTTGGTTTTGATGCAATTTAGTGTTTTTGGACAATTTATTTATGTTGGTTTTTGGACAATTTTAATTCGGTTGTAATAGTTAAGACAATAAGACAATTTGCTTGCTTTAGTATGTAGTAGCTTGTCTTTCGCAGGTACTTTGCTACTTGGATTGGACTTTGCCCCCGTTTTCAAGCTAGCTTGGGGGAGCTTCTACGCGGTTGTATGCTTTCTTTCCCTTTTTTTATTTCCACATGTGTCATCCTCATCTCCCCTTGTTGGTTTTATTTGTCCTTTTATGTGGTTTTTTCCGTTTAAACCCATTTTACACATTGAGGGCAATGTGTTGTTCTATCTTGGGGGAGGGATTTAGTGGACTTGTTTATTGCTTTCATATTTTTGAAAAATCCAAAAAAATTGAAAAAAATTTCATAAAAATTTCCATGTTGTGTCCACCCATTTGTCCATTGCATAATGTCATTCCTCCTTGCATTTCCCTTATTGTAGCTTTCTAAGCTCATGAATCACGCTTTTGACGGGTTTTGCATACTTAGGGATGTCTTGACATAGTGGGTGATGGATGGATTTTGGACAAAGTAGACTTGATCTTGACATTGGTAAGCTACATATTGGTTAAGGTAGAGCCTCCAATGGTCGGTGCATCTATACCCGGTGTCATCTAGGTGTGTGTAGTTTCTCCTCTTGGTGTGCGTTACATCTATACGCACAAGTATGTTTTGTTCCATTTTTTATGAGCTTTGCTATCATGATTGCATTTAGAAGCCATTCACTTGTTTGCTTACATATATTGCCCAAAAATTACCCTCTTTCCTAGCTACATATAACTTTGCCTACCTTTGTCGAGCTAGTGACTTGCTACTTGTGGTGGGATGCTCTCTTATTTAGGATATGGTTATTTGTTACTATCGTAAGCATTGTTGTTACGGGATTGTTGATTCCCGTATCTTGGTGAATGTTGAATGTTGGATGGAAATTGAAAAAAGAAAGAAAGGAAATTGGAAAAGAGTTGGAAAAAAAGATGAAATGAAAGAAAAAGAAAAGAAAGAAGCTTGAAAAAAAATGATGAAAAAGAAGAGAAGAAGATGTGATTTACTTCCGTGTTTTATAAAGAATTGTTTTAGGAAGTTTACTAGTGATTCGTAATGAAAAAAATGAGTCATTATGCTGCTTTTGACTCTAGTTATTGTTGCTTGGGAACGGTTAAGGTTTGGAATGAGCATCCTTGCACTTTTGGTTAGTTGCTAGCTTGACATTAGCTCCACATGACCAAAAACATTTGTCTACCTTCTTACCTATTTCCCCTACCTTCTTCTTTGTCTTCTTGGCTTCTTTACTTGTGTATATTTGATCATGATTAGCATTATCTTGTTAATTTTGGAATGTCTACCATGCTAGATTGCGGGCGCATTCTCTTGAGTCGTAGATAAGAGAGTGGCTTTCACATAAAATTTCCTTATTCATATTATAAGTGTGAGTGTTATCCCGTGAGGAGTCAGATGTCAATAAGATCATGCAAGAGTTGAAATGTCCATGTAAAGTCCTTTATGCTACGTCGTCGTGTAAATCTCATCCATGTATTGCATTTTCCCTATGCCCATGTTGTTTTGGGATTATGATTCATTGTGCTTGTTAGCTTATATTAGGATTTGCAATTGATGAGGTTTAGTGACTCGTTGCCCTTGTCTTGGTTTTATGTGCTTGCTTGAGGACAAGCAAGGGTTTAGCTTAGGGGAGTTTGATGTGTCTAATTTATATATGGTTTTACTCCCTACTTGTTGGCTCGGTTTTATTTGATTATTGCACTTTTATAATAAATGTATTTGTGAGCTAATTCCGTGTTCTAAGTGTTTTTGCTTGTACTCATTGCATTTTGTAGGAAATGAAGCATTTGGTAGCTTTTTCCCGTCAAATTAGCAAGCACCAAAGTTCACAAAGCTAATAGAAACAAGACTTGACCATAGAGGGGCGTTTTGGGAAGAATTGGGAAATCCCGAGCATGAAGAAACCAACGTTTGTTGGTGGACAAGTAAAGAAATGGAGCCCAAATGAAGATTAAAAAGCAAGTTTAGGATTCCCCATTGCAATTAATCGAGCGAATTAAGAGGCATTAAGACGGTTCCTAAGATTCCTTGTACCAATTAATCAAGAATTAAAGGAGAATAGTCGGTTTCCCACGACCCCGATAGGGGTTGGGTGCTCACCTTCATTTATGATCTTTACGTTTCAATCCCCTAAGTCCTATATAAGGGGTTTCGAATCCATCAATTGGAGATACTTTTCATACACTTTTACACACCTTCATACACTTTATTTCGGTATTTAGAATCGTTTAGATTTCCTTTAAGCATTTCCTTATTATTCTAAATAATTTCCTTTAGCAATTTCAAGTTATATTTCAAATTACATTTCAAGTTATTTCCATTTACTACCTTGTTCTTCATTTCCATGTTCCATTTCTATAGTTAAGGTAATTCTATTTCTAGTACTTACTTTATTAATTCCTTTGTCATTTTCATTATTAGTTAGTTTGTTGATTCATTTTTTGTTAATCATTATACTGTCTATTTCATTATTCCATTGTCATCATGTTTTCATATGTTAATAGCTTAGTTTTCATTATGTGTGAGTAGTACTTTAGTCTAGGGATTAGGAGAGCCATGCATAAATAGTATTTGTAATTGTTGAAATAGAATGCTATAATATCGATTAAACTTTCTATCACATGCTTGTATTGTTTTGGTAGCCTTTGATTATTGATCATAATCATAGATTAAATTTGTTAATTCACTTTTAAAAGTCGAGAGGCACGAAATTGAATTAGACTAAGCATGTTTTAGTAGACCGATCTAGTAATAGCGAGATCTTGCTAAGAACCCGTTCTATGGTTGATAATAAGGCCGAGAGGTGGTTGTCATTAGACCTAAACAATTATCGTTATTATCAATTCCTAGTTTGACATGAGCATTTACATAATTGCATGTGTAACCCGACTCGCCTAGATTCTTTTATCATTATTAATTTTACATCATTTTATCACAAGTTTTACCAACCAAAACCAACACCCAATCGTTAATCAACCTTGATAAAATTCGCTCCATGACAACTTGTTTAGCAACTCTCGTCTCCTTGTGTTCAACCCCTAATACTACATTCATTTATTATTAGGGTATTTATCTTTGTTAGGTGTGCGATAGACTATCAACTTCCGAGGTATCGTACCTTTATTTGAAGCTTCCAAGAGGTTAACTTCATTGGTTGTACTGGTCAAGCCATAAGAGCGGGTTCAAGTTGAGGCGAGCCTGAATATCCGCATCCCACAGTCAAATCTATTTCCTACAACACTCAAATCTTTGAAAGTCTTAATATTTTGTTACCTCAACTGGCTAGCATAGATCGGTTTCAGGTTGTCCACGAATTTCTCCACAAGAGTGGCTCGATCCGGACGGTAAACAAGTTGGATGCTCGTCTTCCTCCACCGATTTAGGAAATCAGTGAATCCTTCCTTGTCATTTTGAGTTAAGACTTCCACGGTTGGCATGTTAACTTAAATTTTAGCAATATATGCGTATTGCTTAGTGAACGCGATTGCAACATCATCTCAGTTTGAGATCTTTTTTAGCTCTAGAGAGTAGAACCACTGGCGAGGAAAGATCCTTAGAAACATCTCGGGTTTGATACTCTTAATGGACATGTAGTCTTTGAACCTCTTATATGATTCAAAGGATTCTCATGTCCCTTGAACTTTGGAATGTCAATCATAGTGAAATTAGTTAGTAGATAAGTTTTCACTGCTTCATACTTCAATTATGTTTTCCCTGTGAATGTCATCTCCCTTGAGGTACATTATTTTCTCCTCCAAGTAGCTAAGACACTTCTCAGCTTCAGTGGGTGGAGGGGTGATTCCGTCAGTTCCAATATTTCCAGCATTTCCAGAATTATTGACATTTCCAGAGTTTGGTTGGGGATCGTCAAGAGTTGGGCTTTCTTTGGGAGGGAGTCTAGTTTCTACCGCAATGATGCGGTCTTCAATTGACTGCAAACGGATGTAAGCCACATCCTAACTGGTTTGGAGACGAAGCATGGCATTCAAGATTTTGTTGTTGACGTTTTGATTCCTATGGTTACTACCGTGATGACTGTTGTGAACATTTGCGTCACTTGCTGCATTTACGGCCATCTTGGACTGAGAAGAAACCAACAGCATATCAATACTCGTTTGACTACGATTTACAGCTTACCCGAAAAAGGAAACACAAAGACTAGCACATAGGGGTGACTCGAAACGGACTCTACGCAAACTAGGCATTTGGGCATATGTGTGTGTGTGTGTGTGTGTGTGTGTGTGCGCGCGCGCGCTCAAAGTGTACCATGTAAAAAGGCAAATTTTTGAAAGGGTTTTCAAATGTGAGGCCTAGTAAACCATTGTGTGTGATCTAAGCGTGTAACTCGAGGTGTAAAAAGTGTTTTTAGACCTTAAAGACTCGGGATATGGGGTCCAAAATGACGGCGTAACGCCTATGAATTTGAGTCATGGCCCAAAATGTAAGGAAGGACGAGTTTATAACCCGGCGGAGTTTTGACTTGAATTTAGTCTAATTTGATTTGAGCTAATTAGAGCCAAAAAGGTTTTACAAATTTTACATTTTGAAAAATCAACTTTTTTTATATAAAGAATTGTTTTTTTATACAAAAAGTTTCGAAAATTTTGAAGGAAAATGTTTGGAAAATTTCGACATAGTTTAGTTTACAAAAGGTGATGTTTAAAGAAAAGACTCGGGAAAACACATAGCATGTATACATTTTAACAAGAATTATAATGGTATGCAAAAGTGCTTGTAACGGGTTTTAGTTTGATATGGTATTTTCCACACCAAGCAATCAAACTCTAGTCTGTGGAGGGGTTTATGTCAAACATGAGAAAGGTCGGTTCCTACTTCCATTCGCGCGAGTAGTGAAAGCTCTTGACACACACATGAGTATGTATCGTGGTGTGGTTGACATCAATCGTTATCCATCTACTTGGAACTAATAAAAATTTGGGTTATCGAGGCGGCACGATTGTCGAATTTGGTTTGGTTAAGAGCCTAGGAAGGCTAGATAAACGGTCAGAAGACCGCGAATGAAAACCAACAATTGTCAAATGTAAACTATTTTCCCAACCTAGTTCAAGTTTCACCACGAGTAACATTTAGATCAAATATAAGTGTATCATCCCCCAGCGGAGTCGCCAAACTGTGGACCAACGCCACCCGCGTGAATGCATTGAAGCGACACATTTCCCATGGAACCTAGCGAGCAAAACACTTCATCGGTTCACAACCGATTTGAAAAGCTTAGAAACCAATGAAAGATTTGAACAAGCCTGTGTTTGAGGAGTCGCCACCAATTGTTGTGGAAAATTGGAAACCATTCAAATCAACTTTATGCTATGTCAGATTAAGCACAAAGCAGAATGTGACATAGACACTAAAGATGGAGATTCATTCCCCTTAGCATTCTATGTCTAGAATGAACTCTCGTAATGTCAATGAACAGGGATGTTCACAAAAATCTGAGTAAGGGGTGAGGGTACGTACTAGGAAGTGCTTTAATCAAACACCTAATCCCACCCGCCTCGATAGCGGTCTCTACTAATGATTGGGATTATCGTTTACATCGATTATGTTGATTATATGCATGCAATACAACATCCATTATCTTAAATCCTATCATGTGAAAATTAGACTAAGTCGGTTAATTAACAACTAGAACTAGAAGTCGAATTGAGAATTTACATTGATTGCATGTGAATGATATACAAAATAACAAACAACGAATTTACGTCACATAAATACCAAACGAAGCTTTTAAAGAAGAAATGAAAAAAATAATAAAAAAAAATGTGAGAAAATAAATTAAAAGACCCAAATATACAGCTAACTGCAGTAAGAGTTGATCACCAGGGTTCCACTAATCCTGGCCCTGACTCAAGCTCAGGCCAACCTCAGCCTGAACCAGCTCAAGCACAGGTCCCTATGAGGCTCACTAGGTCAAACTATCAGCTGTCAGTCTGGCCAACTGATAGAATCCTCAATTAAGCTCACGGGTTACTGAAAATCAAGGGTTAATCAAGCCAAGTTAAGTTTAGTTTAGTTTAGCAGCAGAATAATGAAGCAAATGGTAGATGAGATGTCACTATCAGTAAAGCACATTTCCTCAATTGTTCAAGCAAAGGCCAAAGTTGAGGGCTCGAGACATTTGGATGTATACAAGTTCACCAAACACCTTTTTGCTAGACAACAAAGCCAATTAGAGCTTTGAAAACTCTAAGAAGAGCAACGGCCTACAGCCTACACCAGAACAAGCCAAGATGATTGACAACCACCTGTTTTACCCTTTGTTTTCACCTTACCTTTAGTTAACTCCCTTTTTAAAATATTATCTTATGTTGTGTGTTTCCTCGATGGATTTTTAGCCCGTGGATTAAACTGTACTCGGACTGTAACAAAGGCTGGTCTATATAAGGACCATTGCCTCCGACTGTGAAAGACAAACTACTTTTGAATGAAAAATTAAAACCTGAGATTTCTCTCAACCTTTCAAACTTGTACATAGTTGTAGTTTGAGTCCAGGCTTGGTAAATTAACCTGTGTTGAGTTGTGGTTGATATGACCAAGTTATGTTTGGCATTAATTAGATTTATCATGTGCTTAACTGTGGATTAGTTTGGTTGTGTTGTTCAGATATAAGCTTAGAATTCCTGTGTTAATCTGTGGATTTCTTTGTTTAAATTCGTCAAATTATTTTCTTAAGTTCCATGTAAGTCTTCTGTGAGAAATTTAGATCATAATTATATCCTTTGTGTCACCTAAATCCAAGAACAATTCGGTTCAGGTAAACTGTTAGACGCAATTCATCTGTCAGGCTAGTTGTTGAATTTATTAAAAATAGTTACAGTGATCTAAAAATCCAAAATTTTCAATCAGCGTCAGTTTTCATAGTTATTTGTCACAAAATTTCATGAATTTTAAGGTCCATTTGGTATTTTATCTTAACCTCTGAAATTTATTGCATTCAGTCTAAAATCCTAACTACCATGGGTGTAATACTCCTTATTTAATAATAATATTTTATTGTATTTAGCGAGTTGGGTAATAATAATAGTAATAATAATAATAATAATGATAATAATAATAATAATAATAATAATAATAATAATAATAAGCTACATGTACATACATACATACATACGTACTACACCCACCCTATATATATACTCCCTTATCCCTCATCTACCCTCCTTATCCATTTCATTTGCATTTGTGACGTATTTGGTATATCATGTTGTCTGTGTATGTTGTGATTGTATATGTTGGAGGATTTGTTGTTGTTTCGGAGACGTAAGACAGTTGGGAGACCGTCTTACGCTTGAGTCGCCTCTTGGAGCTTCCCACTCCAAGAGGGATGTGCACATTAATGGCTTGAGTTACGGAGAGACTCGTGTGGTTGAGACACGACATCTAGCAGGGGATCCGGTTGGCTTCCGGACCCGGTACGTCTGGGCGTGTCCCGGTACCAGGGTGGTTGTCGGTATGTCTGGGCGTGTCCCGGTACCGTGGTGGTTGTCGATAGTACCTCATTCATATTATTGGCATGTTGCATATTTACTTATCATGTCGTGTCTTATAATTAATTATTTTGAAACTGGCGTGTTGTGTGTCTGTGTAATTGTCACCTATTTCCGGGGTGGGCTGTGTCGATCCATATGATATTTCCAATCATATGGGGAGCAGGTTGAGTACAGGATTTGCTTGATTGGCGTGATCGGGATTTGGGCCGCACCTTGGTTTAGAGTCGAGATGCTAGTTAGTAGATGAGTTTTATTACGCATAGATCACATTTGTATTTCATTTAATCGTTTGTAATTCATTAAACATGTTATTTATATAATCGTTTCTTAATTGTATCTTTGATTTCACCGCCTCGGGGAACCGAGAGGGTAACATCCTCCCATTACCTTGGTCGGGTAAGACGGGGGTGTTACACTGGGGTCTTACACTGCACTAACTAGGCGATAATAGGGGTTAATAGTGGATTAATAGGGATTAATGTAATACATCGGAACAAGAAGAGTTCAGAGATGGAAACCAGCCTAAAACAGGCACAACAACAGATGCGTCCCTTGGAAGCGCAACACCTTCTGCGTCTAGGGTTGGGTTATAGCTGTGAAAATCAGGCCCGGTTGCTTGTTACAATTGATTAATTAAGAAAATTATTCGATGCTGGTATTATATTTTCTCTAAGATTAGTCTTAATTCCCCAATCCTAAATCTAAGATTAGTCTTAAATCAATCTAGTATAGGTCGATAATAAAGAATCTTGAGTTCATTTTCTTTGCTTTCATGTACGTGTAATGGAGTAAAACGCGTGTAAACCAATGTTACTTGTTTCACAATTTAGAGTTTACACACACCCTATAGTTTCATGAACCTTGAGTTCCTCGACAAAAAAAAATGCAAGTTGTTTGAGAGTGTACGGACTCTAACATCCCGGAATTGTAGGGATCACACAAAGATACGCCCACGGTGCCTTGATTTTCTTGGTACTTGAAACTTGACCAACACTATCATTATTCATATACACACTCATTTTGCCTAAATAATTGCCATGTTCATTTGCAATCAAAACAATAAACTCATCATGTTCATGTTCCTCAATTACCTACATACATAAATAAGGGAATCCCCCAAACATTACAAGTAATACCCGCCATTTTGTGATCAACACAAATAATTTTTTTTAATGGAAATTCAACCTCTTATTATCGACGCATTTGTAGTCAATACTCACGCCTATTTGTAACTTGCGTTTAATTTAGGGTGGCCCTAAATCCACTAGTTAAAACAACCAAGAAACGGGAATTTTGCCTAGAGAGAGTGGCCCCCACCTTTGCATGTAAGAGCAAATGTCCGTGGATTAGTACATATCACCCGCGTATTTATCACTACCCTTAATTTAAGATGTTTGAAAATTCAGCTCATTGTGTGTCGTTCCACTAATATTTGTGATCAATAAAAATATCGGTAGTTTGATCAATTTTTATCTCGTCGTCCTGATTTTTGTGCTTTGTGATATCATGACTTGAAATTTGTTTTTTTTTTTTTTTTTTTTTTTTTGGTTTTGCTTACTTAAGGTATAATAGTCATATTCTTTTGAACTAAAACTTTCTAAACTGAACTATGGAACAAAATTAAACTGAACTAAAATGAATCGGAACGAACCCAAATAGTCAATTTTCTTTTGAATTGCATGAGGTGGGAAAAAAATCGAAGTAGATATTAAAGGCAGATTTTACCTAATTTTGCAAAAATCTAGTACCTATATTGTGGTTACAAATATAGTGTGTGTGTTGGATTGAATTTAGGGGCCGTTTGTTTGGAGGGTTTCAAAAAAGAGCAAGTCAGTTAAAGTTAATGAATCCTTTAAAGGGAATGGAATCCTCTTCCCGCTAGATCTCTCCTCCCACCATTCAAAAACCCCTTATCACCATTATACTAACCACTGCCTTGGTTGGTGGGAGGAGAGATCCAGTAGTAAAGGTTGTGGTTAGGATGGTGGTGGTCGTCAACGGAGGCATGTGATTAGAATATGTGAGAACTCAAGTTAGTATTATGGACTTGATGAAATCTAGGACAAAAATAAGATTAGTCAGTACGCGGACACTGCGTACAAACTAAAGGAGCGAGGGTAACTACCCTCCGTTCAAGCAAGCCTTAAAATATCCCTCTGCAATAGAGTTGTACACGGATATAAAAAGGCCGTTGCTTTATATTACACCTATACTTTTATATTACACCTATACTCTGCGTCTGCAAACAGGTAATTGCAACATCACAGAAACTTTAAGCATGTCCAAAATAAATGGAACAATTCTAAAGATTCCGACGAAGAAACACTTTCAAGTTTTCAACTAAAGATAGAAGTAGAACATGGGAGTCGGGACCGTAGAGCAGGGTGCAACCGAGCATTAATTAATTCATTTGATCTACAATTATAATAACAAATTTTAGTTATAATAAGGTAAAGCTACTAGAGTATGATACTATGTGATTCTCTCTTTGACAACTGTCCTCTGAAGACTCCTGCTGTTCCATAAGAGTACTAGCGTTTCCTTGTGTACAGGTCTCTTCTGAGCCTTTATGTTGTGAAAATCTAACGAGCATTTCCGGAGCTTGCATCTTGATATCTTTACATTACTCAGTGAGTACCTGTCCGTAAACTGCAACAGGGAATATAAACACTAAACATAACAAGAAGTCGAATCCAGTTTATATATGTAAAAAGCCAAATCTAACCATATTAGTGGGTAAAAGTAGCTATTAAAAGAGTCCGTTTTACATTAGAGCTAATTTAATGTTAACCATACGTCATTACGTCTATAACCACAACTCTTTGCCAATATCCTCATCCTTCCACCACCACACCATCGTCGGCTGCCCTCGACCTACTGACCCCAACAAGCACCACCCTGGAAATTCCCGCTTGCAACTTCCGAAAATTTCAGCCCACAACCTACAACTTACTAAACCTTCACAGTCAGCACTCAGCCCCCCCAAAACAACCATATCAACATATTTGACCCACCGAACACCATAATTAGCCTTAAAAGTTCGACCAGCCACCATATTGAACCCAATATACCAAATTGGAAATCTGAACACGACCATAGATCCCACCACGTGCCTCAACTATAATAAATGCACCTGAGCCGAGCCGAGTCGAGCCCGAGCCCGACTTGTCACTCGATGATGACACGACCCAACAATGACCGACATGAATTGTAACCGACCCGCAACCCGTTACTGGCCAGGCACAACCCAATCCGATATGGCACAACCCGCTTAAACTGACCCATAACTGACCTAAGGTCAGACCTGATTGCCACCTTTACTCTACATAGGGGGTTTCCATTATGCATTATCTTCACTTGGTTATAAGACTTGCAAGCAATCAGCAAAGACTACTTGTGAATATGACTGATTAATTCCTGTGACCCTGTCAATAGATTACGAATTCCACTTTGGTCTACGCTAGCCAATTGTTTACATATCCTTTTTAGAACTACAGGTATGTTTTGTGTGGATCCAAGACTGCCCAGCCCAGCATGTGATTACATCAATTAAAAAAAGGGCATATGCACACTGCAGACTGATATATTAGTCCAGGATCCTCAATCTGATTCAAACATAACATCACACACATACATGTTTAGACTAACTCTATTGAAGACCCCATAATTAATCAACTACTGCAAATCAAATAAATAACAGATAAAATGGTGGTACTCACATTCGGCAGATCTAAGTCGCCTTCACTCGCATCACACCAATCTAGTGATAAACTTCTAAGCATAGGCAACTGTTACAATTATGGTGAATGTCATTTACGAGTATTACATATAACTCCTCCGTTCCATTTGATTGTTTACGTTCACTTTTGGGACACAGTTAAGAAGACGTACATGGAAGTATGGTTGGGGGACTTTTGAACAAGTAGATTACTGAAATACCCATGTGAAATAATTTTTGTAGGTTTATTTATTTATTTATTGTTTGTGTGTTAGGGGGACCTCTCATTGCACATGGGATAAAAATCAAGGCATTTTCGTTGTTTGACATGGAGAGGATTTACAAAAACAGAAACATTAAACAATTAGCGGACCAGCCTAAAAGGATAAAAATTAACAACCCAATGGCACGGAAGGAGTACTACATATTCTAGCAGTATTAAGGGTGTGTTTGGATAACAAAAAAAGAGGGAAAGGGAGGGAAGGAGGAAGGAGGGAAAGGAAAGGGAGAGGAGGGAGAATGGAGGAGGTGGTTTTTCCTTCAAATCTTGCCGTTGTTGGAGAGAAAATAATTTGGCTTGGAGGAGGGAAATGGAGGGATCCATTTTCCCTCCCCTTCAAATCCCTCCACCTCCATTTTGCTAACCAAACAATGGATTTTTCATCCCTTCAAATCCCCTCCTTCTCTTTCCCTCCAATTCCTTCAATCCAAACGCACCCTAAATGACTTACTTTGGAAGCAGCATGGATTATAAAGTTTCTCCAGATCCCACAGCCCTGCAAGCAGCAATTCATAGTCAGAGTTATCATTATTTATATAATAATGTGATCGCTCATCGCTTCATTTCTCCAATTTACATATTTACATTGTTTTTCTCAGAACTTAAGATAAACAATCAGAATAAGAAGCAAGCTTTAAAAATATACTACGCAAGAAAAATGCAAGATGTGGAATAAACCAGAATAAGACAACCAGAAATGTGGTCCTTTTATTTGACCCTCTTTCATATACAAAATTATACGAGGGTTATACGAGAAATTTACAATAAATTTATTTGCGACAAAGCCAAAACGAAATATGGCGGAGTAAAGCATATAATTTCTAGTGTTTTCTGAAAGATCCATCTGCATTCATACATATGACATTACAAAAGACAAAGCATGACGAAGTTTACATTGTGGCGAAGCAGGAGGTCTTCCATTGCTTTGCAGTCAAAAAGAGCACCAACCCCTTTTGAAGTTATTAATCCACAGTCCTAACACAAACGTTATAAGCACAAAACACCAGTCAGCTAAGGTAACTAAATCAGGAGTCAAAAGCAACGTCTATTACAGGTTCAACGACCACTCACAATGGTAGTAAAGTGAAAGCAAAATTAAAGAAGTTATCGGCAGGTAGAATTCAAACCATAGCTCGACTTTATAATATTACTCAAATAGATTACCAAATGCCAAATTATGAGCAAAAACAAAAATTAAATGGTACTCTAGACCAAATCAGTTTATGCTCTTTTGTTCACACTTTACACCCAGTGAACAAGAACAGTTTACAGTATTAGAGGTATCAGAGAAAGAGCCATAACATCATACCATTAGTTGCTCAAGAATTCTGTTTCAAAAGATCTACGTAGAAAAGGCAGAACAATACCTAGTACCGCTTTTTTTTCAACATTTCTCTCTTTCTCTTTTAGTTATTTAATGGGTACCAACTACCAATGAAGATAATAAAAAAAATACATATGTAAGATAAACCAAGCAAGACATCAGCGCCATATTTGGGTACCAATATCTCAGTACTTGCATGCACACTTTTCTGTTAAAACACGATAGCAGGATACTAAAATACAGGAAGTGATTCGAACTGACAAATCCTTGTAAGTACCTCTAAATGGAGACAAACAAGGCCTGGCCAACCTGATGAAATGATTTCCTGAGCATCTACAAAAGAGGGAATTCATTAGGCAACAACGTGAAATGCAGAACAAATGTTCAGATGCATGATATTCCATAAGAGTGTATATCTTTTCCACTAAAGTCAGGGACACACAGTATTAGACATAAGTACCACGAACAAAACAGCTAATCTAACTGTGTATGATTCACCAAGCAATGAAAACATAACCACAATGCCGATAAAAGCTCTGGTGCAATAACAAAAATGCGGATGTATGCAACCCTAATCCCAGGTCTAAAACACAAAGAAGCTTTTTGTACAGCAAACAACCACATTATCTAAGTGCTTCGAGGGCTCCCGCGAGCAGCATGTATGGGGAGGTCAAATGTACACAAGTCAAAACACATTACCCTTGTATAGGCTATAAAGATCACCGCGGCGGTATTTTATCACATTCTAAGGCGATATTGACTGTATTTAGTGAGATTAGAATGCTATGGCCCATACTGTGATTTAATACTATGCGAGCATGCGTCGGATACAATTTCTCAACAAACTCATAGTGTTATAGCATTTTCACTCTATAATAATGTATACTAACCTCCATCTAAACATGTGCATCCCACCAATGAAAGTTCAATTAAATTGACACAATTTTGAGTCAGCAGAGCCAAGTTGTCATTTGTCATCCAGGGAGTCACCCTTTCCAGCTTTAACTTTCTCAAGTGTGGAGCCTTACAATTCAAGGCCAGCTGGGATATGTCCCCGATACAATAGCGGATAGATAATGCCCGTAAGCTTTTCAATGTTACCAACAATTTCATGATGGCAATATCAGAAATCACCTGTAGATAGACGCCACAATTGTTTAGATTTGGAAGAACATATACGAGGAGATATGTTTTAGAACAAAAAAGTAACTCCAGTCTCGTACTCTCGTCAGCACATTTTGCTCATCTAGGAGAGCACTTATTGTTCTTTTATAGGTAACCAGGCTACATCTTGCGAATGACATGAAAGATTTGAATCAATTGCTGGTTCTTATAATGAATATCATCTCATTCCAAGCAAATATCCGTTCTTTTGACCAAAAGTACAAGCAAGAAATATAAGTTCACAACTACTCTCTCTGTTGGAAAATTAAAATTGTAGACAGCTCTAAATTAATCATTTAACCCCTGGCAAAACAGTGACCTCAAAATCACTATAATAGTATAATATAGTAGTATACAATGCGCATGAGCAGTCGACAATACCTGAAACGTAATAGACACAGATTCCAGCAAAGGACATAAAGTGCACAACAGATTCATTCCTTCTGGACCTAATGATCCGCCTAACCCCACCTTCAAATTTTTAAGAGATTTCAAACCAGGACCAATTGCATGGACAGATGAATCAGAGAAACCCCACCCAATTGCTAGCTTTTCTAACCGGCATTCCTTTCCCAGCATACTGAAAATTTTCTCACAAGGATACCAAGATGCCAAATTGTCTTCACTATTCTTTTTCCCATGTAGGCACAAATTCCTACATCCACTGGTTTCCAAGTATTCCAGGCCAGGATTTTTCATAACCATGTACAATAAAGCATCTCTTGAAATCTACAACAGCAAAAATTAAAATAAAATATAAAAAAAAAAAAAAATCAAAACTGGAAAGTCCATCATATGACATACTTCACTATGCAAGAAAAAGATACAAGCCTTTTATGTTCTTTTTGTCTTTCTTTTATTGAAGGAAGAGCTTCTAACAGTGAAATTGACAGGTTCACTTCAACCTTCACGCATGCTTCGAACAATGAAGTCTAGTTGCATACGTAAGAGCAATTGACTAACACAAGAGATGAAATTAACTGATTTTAAGTTGTTAAGAAATCGTCATTAATCGGATATCACATATTGCATATTAAAAAAATAATAAAAAAATAAATAGGTAACCCTGGCTCTTGCTTGCACATTCCTAGTGTTGGGGCAAGCCAGAATTAGAGTAAATTTGGGTGAAACAGCTCAACTATCATGCCCTAGTGTAATAAATTATCCCAGATACAGAATTTTAAATCGCCAACTCTTCTTCCTTCAACCATCGCTACAATAAAGCACCACCCATATTTCACCTCCAAATACCTCCCACTTGCTGCTCCTATTCCAGGCATGCCATTAAGTGTCCTTATTTGGTTACGTCTAAATGATAAAAGGGGTGCAAAGGGGTTCTTTGCTCATTGGTCTCTAATCCATAATATCATTACTCTAGGGCAGGAAGTCAGGAACCAACTTTATGTTCGGAAATCGGAGACCTCATTTCTCCGAACTCTAACAAAATATCATGTTACTTTATTCACATAGCTACAAACTAACCATGGTGTTAGAAACATCAAGCATCTCCAAGGCAGAACCGAGAAACCTATATAACGCGTGGTCTACCAGGCAAGTGTCTCTCAAGCAAAGACTCTTGAGCATGCGTCCTTTAGACAAAATATTCACAAGAGATGTTTCACAGACACCTGCACGGGAACAAGATTAACAAGAAGGTACGTGAATACTTTAGCAATTTGAAGATTAATATTTACAAGGTGCTTCTCAGAGAGAGAGAAATGCAATAGCCACTGTTTTCTTAGCAATGTAAAGCATTAAAAAAATGGAGATGCCAATCAAGGCAATAATATTTCTTCACATATGCACCACAAAATTAAATGCTCCACAAACGGTCTAACCTGAGACATCATACTACAGCTCCTCACAAATTTCAGATCCTAACACTGCATCCTAAAATATGTGTAGAACCTTTTCTTTTTATTGGCAGATAAGGACGCAGTTTTTAATGCAATGCAGCTCCTGCACAAGTTAACAGCCCTTTTTTTTTGTTTCATAAGGCAACTGTGCATTAATTATTTTCCAATTATCTAAAAAGATAGATAATTTTAAATTGGTGATACTTGTTTGCCACTTCAAACAGCAGCACCTTAACAGAAAAAAGAGGTGAGTTTCAAATATACTAGTGCACCATAATACTGGGGAGTAGGGAGTAATTATCATAGCACCTCATGTGCTATCCTCAATCTTTAATGGATGATTGAGAATGAGACATCATGCAATGTCGCAATCGAATGATCTACGGTAGGGAAATGTTTAATAGATACACTCCCCATAACACAATCAATAGGAGGGCAGAAAAGAGCCTAATAGCCATACTCGTTACAAATTCGTGCAAACCTCGTGCTTGTCCCAAAGAAATAGAAAGGGAGCGAAAGAGCTCCCATGAAAGTGCTATTCTTGTTATCTCTAACTTTATGACCATACCATACAATATTTCATTATTTCCAAGCAATCAAGACACCATTACTCAATAATGAATTGAGCTTCAAGTACTACATAATAGCAGAATCTCTATCGTAGTTTCTCATCATTTTTTATTAGCAGCCTGATAGAGAAGAGATTTTTGTTGTTTGTCAATAGCTCAACATCTGCTATTGCTAAACATAATATAAAAATAACAGCTACCACATACATTTAATATACACTTCATTCTTTTAAAACAGAACTCCAAAATTTTCAAAAAAACATAACTCAAGAATTTGCTTTTATATTCAAGCAACTTCCAAAATTTCCAGCCACATTTTGCATCTTTTTTTTGTTTTGGTTCATTTTGAAACCATAATAAATAATGACAACTGACAAGATACTTGATGTCAGTAACTAGTCAATTTCAGAAAGCCATGGATGATTAGAATAGATATATAAGAGATTTGTGAGCGCAGAAGTACTCACCCTTGCAGCCACCTATATGAAGCATTTGTAGGTTAATGTCTGATATTTTTACATGTTCCACATCTACTTCTGTAAAAGGAGAATTTGCGGTACCCTGAGCTCTAGAGCAAAGAGCAGAAATTGAATTTCCTCCAAATGAGGTGTTTGTGGCTATAATCGAATGCAATTTTGCACATCTTACAATAAGATTTGCAATACCGATATCCGTTACAGACAAGCAACCTCTAATGTTCAAATAGATCAAGGAGGCACAGCACTCTGCAACATCAAGGAGCTCTGCATCTGCCAGCAACATTTAAAAAACCAAATCAAGGATTATCAAAATAAGAATAAAAACACTATTTAAATAAATTTACCTGAACAGGAGAGCAAAGTTTAGTCATATCAAAGACAAAATCTACTTCTATTACAATAGAGTATTACATATATAATTTATTATTCATCCAGTCCAACAACGACAAAGCCTTCGTCCCAAAATTATTTTGGGGTTGACTAACATGATCCACTTTGATTATCCATTTTGGAAAATAGATAAAAAGTAGAAAAGGAGAAATAGAGCTAACAAAGAATGTAAGGGGCTATGAAAGAGATCTTAGAGGAGATGTGAAGGGACTGTGAAGTACAGAAAGTTTAATTGAGAAAACTTTGAAAGAGATGCACGTTGGAGAATTAGTTTGAAGAAACAAAAAAAAAACAAAGAGAAGGAAAGGAACAATTTCAGACAAGAACGAATGGCTAATCTGGTCAGCAGCATATTCTCCAATTTCTCACTGCCATTTTCAGTTCCATCCTTTTATGTCTGTCAAAATTTTGACTAAACATTCGAAGAGTCATTTGTCAAAAGTACTGAAAAGGTGAAAAGCAAACTTCTAAACAAAGAACATTGAATTTGAATTCTGTTTGCTGATTTGTTCTCATCTAAAAGATTATAAGCAGCTATAAAATAGGTCAGCGAGAATGCCACTTTTACCTGAAAAGTCAGTTCGTCCTTCCAATGTAAGCTTTGATATATTTGATGGCCATGGTTTTGGTTCTCGATGAGGAGAAATATTATAATATCTTTTTTTTGTGGGTCTACTTACTGACTCAGAATGTAAAACGGATACTTTTGAAGGTAAAAGGGGACTGACATCAACTGTTAAGTCAACTTCACGAATGGTAGAATTTTCCACAAGGTTGCATAACATAATTGTTTCAAAATCCAAGAATTGAGCCATCCTAATGGTCCTCAACAAAGGGAATGACTTCTTAAAGCAATCCACTGCAGCGCCAAGATGCAACAGAGAACACTTGGATATGTCAACTTCGGCCATTGCCTCAAAAGACAAAATCGGGAAAAGTGAAAGCCATTTTGGATACTCGAGATCAATATTACTTGTTCTTATAGCATCTAATAATAAGGGACCGTCTGATGGACGAAGCAAAGAAAGTAGTAGAATTAATGTTGTTATTTGAGGGCATCCAGAAAGGTCGAGTTTCTGCACACAATAAGCAAAAGTTATATTATATACTGCAAGATAACTTACAAACATGTTGATAAAGAACACAGAGCATTGTCCAAAGGGAGTGTATCCTTTTTAAACATAATGCACTAGTATGATCATCCTCTACATGCAGAATAGTCAACGGATCTAGACAGATATCTAAATAATTATTATGATAGCTGATTTTTTGCAACATATGTTTGTTAAGTGTGTACTAAACTATTATACTTGGTCATATACCCAGATACATCAGGACAATTCACGAATCTATGAGCAAACCACCAGAAAAAATATTCCAAAAAAGAGCATTATGTGACCTTAAGGATCAATAGATAGGAAGACAACCATCACAAGGCAACTCCAATTATGTACATTTTCATTGGGAATGATACAGAAACGTGTATAACAAAATAAATTATGCAGAGGACCATTTGTTAAAAGGTGATGGCAAATAACATATGGCGGCCAGGAAATTACTCCTCTATACAGATTCTGAGATAAATAGAAAGAATATAATCAAAATGAACACATTCCATTTAACCATCAATCGATTATCTACTGCTTACACATTTAAAAAGGAATATACCAAATTGGTGGAATAGTATACTTCTGCATTTTTTAAAAGCAAATACCTGTGAGTATTCTGTCAACCGAATTCTCGCGTAACTAAAGTCATCAGCCACACCCAAATAATGTGAGTCTTTGGGCAATCCCTTTAGAAGACCAAACGTATTAGGAACACCCTGCTTCGCAAATGTGGAAAAGTAACTACACCTGCATTTCCCTATAAACATCTTAAGTTTGAATTCGATGCTAAAATTAGAACAAAAAATACACAAAATTATTACATCCACCAGAATTATTCCATTCAATTTTGGAAACCTCTGTGAAATACATCACATACCCATGATAAACCAGAGTGGCAAAAGGTCAACACGTATCTGCAACACAGACATTTCCACATGTTAGTTTCATTTCCAGACCTACCAAGTTACTATAGCGACGACCACCAGTCAATCGCCAACTCCAGCAAAAATCATATTGATGAATGCAGAAAATACCCTGAATAATGAAAGAGCTAGAGTAAGGGGGAATCAAAAGTACACACCCTTAGCGCTCTAACATAAGGAGACGTTCCAAATAACCCAAAAAAAATGTGTTAAGAATTGGATTGAATGATGGCTGCCTATAGAAATAAGCGCAGCTAAGTTACTAAACCATTTTTTTTTATTCCATTATTATTTAGAACCAAAAAATATGAGCCTTTTGATTCGACCAATTTGAAATGAACTAATCAAAAATAGTATTTTGTATGATACCACAAAACCATTGGAGGACAAGAAATCCACCAAGCAACAAAATTATGGGATGCCCCAATTTCTTTGAACTAAAGTAACATAAGTCCTCAAAAACACGGGCTGCTTTAACACACACAGAAGCTAAATAAACTACCCTTCACATACATATCTTAAAGAAAGATCAATTGAACAGAATTAAACAGCAATATAGAAAATGATGTAAATTTGGCCATGCCACTTCATCATGCACGCATATAGAGCTTTCATGAGTCTACTTTTTTTTGTAGTGGTTGATACTCATTACTGGTTTTTTTGTACCCACATAGAGGTTTCAGGCAAAAGAACGTCAACAACATCAGAAAATAAGTTTATGTTTATTGGACAATAGAAATTACCTCCTCAAATATGTTTGGCCACTTGCTTGACTGTATATCCTTCTGGTTGCACTTGTCAGTCCAAACATCTTCAAAGCCACTTGTTTCCATGTTTGCAGCAGACCATGCTAGTAACGTTTCACAAAGATGCCTCTCACTGTAATGACAAGAAAAAATTATGTATGCACACAGTACATTTGTCAAGGCTGAAAAATTGTTCATGACAAAACTAACCTGTAAACCGTCAGATGAGGGTGCTTAACACATGCAAGAATGAAGCTGTATGGAACGTCAACAAATATGTCGCAGGACATAGCCCACATCTGATTAAAAGAAATGCCAAAAGGAGCGGTAATGAGATAGATGTCTTGGGGACGACACATAAACAGCAAAAGCAGAAAAGTTGATTAGCCATAGAGCACAATGCTCACAAAAATTATTAGCATAGTGCTCTTGAGATTTAACATTTTTAAACCAGGAGGAACTCCTGGCCTCATAACAAAATCAAGATTTTGAAAAATTAATTATTCCCTCCATCCCAATTTTATTGTCCCCCTTTTATATTTAACAAGGAAAAAAGATAAGCATCCAATATTGCCCCCAGATAATGAGCTATCACCATCTCCACCACAATGTTATGGTCTCAGCTCTCATTAATACAGGGGTAGAGTAGGTAGTTCATCACTTCTCCTGAAATCCTTCCAAAATAGAATGGGACACTAAAAATGGGAAGGATGATTTCCAAATCAAACCAGTCTATGAAAAATATTGTAAGAAAGAAAAACACGTCAATTGCCCTTGCAAAGGAACAAAGTCGATTTTGATACGTACAAAATTTTTCGCGACGTAGCTTGTACAATGTTCTACTACCCAATCAACAGCTGTCAATGTACAAAGATTCTTATGAATTCGTTATTAATGCAAAAGATGAGCACTCAACCAAACATATTTGACGCATGGAAGTTGGCTGAATAAGTCTCACCGTGTTCCAAACCAAAATCCCTAAAACGAACAACATCATCCAAACGAAGTTGCTGCGAAGAAAGCCTTTCCTTAAGCATAATATCACAAAACCAAGTTTTACATTCAACGACAAGCCTTTCTAGTCCAAAGTAGAGTGCAGCCTGCAAGATTGCAGTGAGAGAATCATATTGTGGTGGCAAAAGATGACGCTGATACTTTGGAAACTCTCATCATCAAGTTCCATTATTTGGCATCGTCAATGCCAGTCAGTTCTGCAATACCTACAAAGTAGAGCTATTTGTCCTTGTTGATATTACACATATCTAGCATCTAACTTAAGTCAGAAGACTCAGAACAATGTCAACTACCTAATTGGGCACAGGCAAAGAAACTAAACCAGAACGCTCTGCTACTGCAACAATTTGACTACAAGCAGGTGTATACTAATATTCAACTATACAAAAACAGCCAAACAGGGGCAACACTGACCTCAAAGAGTGGCAGAAAATTAAAAATCGTGATTTCCATGTGATATCCATGGATGAACCTCAATATAGGTATAAACATCTCAGGGTTCCAGTACACAGAAATGCTACACATTGATGATTCACTGTTAGGCAAAAAGAGTTAAAGGGGATTAATATAAGAATAAAATCAATCAAATCAGTCTAATAAAGAAAAGACGATAACGCATCGAGGATAGACCAATAATAAAAAACATTATGAAATTATTGTCCCGTCAGCGTGTTCTAACTCCATAAGAATAGTAACCATAGAAAAAGTTTAACAATATTAGTTCACATATAAGAGCAAAATCTAAAGTTAAAAAATTAAAATAACCAACATAGAGTCAAACTTAACCAAACAAAGAGAACATTCGAGTTCCAATGCCTTAAGGAATGACCCACAATGAAAATTGTGTCGATTGACAACTATTTCAGATTTCAAGAATCCCGCATATGTACTTTTTGTGGGTCATTTTGTATCACAAACCGATGGATAACGAATACTTGTCTCCAATAGCCAACTACTGGACAATAATATTTGAATTAACAAAGTCACTTAAGTTTCACAAGTAACGAAGACAAAACCACACCAGAATAAAATAGCCTCACCTACATACGAATCGTTTATTCATTGATGGATTCATACTCCATATCATGTTGTACTCAAGTCCTTGATCATTTAGCTAGAATAAAATACAACCCTAATTTTTGGGGGACACGCCACTAATAATCAGAATACACTCAGTCGAATTTTGGTTTCTACTCATTCAACTAGAATACCATACACAAGCATTCGTAAATTTCTGTTGGGTACTAGAGATTGCAAGAGAAATACAGCTACAACCTAATAATTAAGAGTAGGTCTTGCTTAAAACAGTCTTATTTAGGACGGTCTTTACCAAGAATTTGTGATTAGTTTTAGTTTGTACTAAGAGGCATTCAAAAGAGTCTGTTTCCAGCAAAGCAACTGAGATAATACTGTTGTTGTAGTTGTCCAATTTCAATTTCAGCATAAAATAAAAGAAAGTACCTGAAATTCCCGGCAAATAGTGTTCGAAAATAAGTAGACTCTTCAATCAGCCTGTAATTAAGCGACATAAGAACTAACTGTATTTTAATTAAAGATAAACAAAGGATTGAGACGAATAGAGGAGTATATGGTAAGGAGAAAGCAAACCTAGAGCGAAGGATGTTGACTTTGACAATCTGATGATTGAGAATAGTGGGAATGTCCCAGGAAGAAATGTGACAAGTAGAGATGGAAGTTTGAGAGAGAGGAGTGGAATCTGATGACCCTTCGATGAGAGTGGGGTCCTTGCACTCCACCACCACCCATTCGTCCCCTCCGTTGCCATCGCTTCTGACCGTCGCATCAGACATGCCTCCGCCGGCTTATGTCATGCACAACATCAGCGATGAAATAAGGACCCTCACAGAGTCGCAGTCACCAACACACTTGATAGTTGACACTCCCTTTGGTAACACTACTATTCATCCGGGCAAACGGATCAGCGGGTTGGATCATACGGCTCACCGATTGGGTCAAAATCGGAATACACCATAAAAGATTTGGGACTTTTTTTATCCATTTTAAAATCCAACATAATATACGGTGTACAAACTTTTTTTTTTTTGACAACGATTAACTGTATTGAAAGGAAACTAGAGTAAATGGACAAGCTTACATAAGTTAGCCACTTGCCAAGCTTACAAACCAAAACCTACGAATTACAAAAAACCTATGGGTTTGGGAGATAGTGTGATATAGATAAACGGGTACTGGCGTAGAAGGAGCCACAACTGTAACACCCTCATTTAATCATACGGCTCACCGATTGGGTCAAATCGGAACACTATAAAAGATTTGCACTTTTTTTATCCATTTTAAAATCCAACATAATATACGGTGTACAAACCTTTTTTTTTGGATGGTGATAAGGCGTCACCGGGTGGCGTCGAATCTCGGCGCCACCATAATTTATAAAAAAAGGAAAAATAAAAAAAAGGTTAATTTTCGTTTTTGCGCCAACTATTTAAGGGTATTTATGTAATTTTTTTATCTATTCAATTAAAATCTAACTCTTAATAATCAATTTTCTAAATAATATTTTACACCAAAACAATTTATCTTCTCAAGTAATTATGTTTCTTCATCGCTAAATTGTGTTATTAATCAACCTCGTTTTCCATCTAATGAATTCGTCATCTACAAGCCAACGAAAGCGGTAAAGAAGACATTGAAAAAAATCGATCGGATCGGATCAATTGACGACAGGTCTGCTGCTTACCCACACAACATGAATTTAAGTCTTCTTTTATAGGTAATCATTGTGCGCATCATATAAAGGATAAACTTGAGCATATTCATGATCCAAATGGAAAGATTAGATCAATGGTCTTCTTGGTTTTGAAGAACTGCTGCAAAATTTCTACAAAGATGGCGTCATTGACGGACGCATTGTACAATTATGTTTCCTAAACTACCCTTTTCTTCTAATTAGTTTGAAATTCAGAATTCATTGGAGGAAAGTGAAAATAAACAAAACATTTACTATTATTCCCTTGGTGGCACTCAGTTTAAGTACCACCCGGTGGCGCCATCTCATTATTCTTTTTTTTTTTTTGACAACGATTAATTGTATTGAAAGGAAACTGGAGTAAATGTACAAGCCTACATAAGTTAGCCAGTTGCCAAGCTTACAAACCAAAACCTACGAATTACAAAAATACCTACGGGTTTGGGAGATAGTGTGATATAGATAAACGGGTACTGGCGTAAAAGGAGACAGAACTGTAACACCCTCATTTAACAAAGAGTCTTACTAGGCATTCCTAGGTAAATGAACTTGTAATACCCAGCCTTTGTAGGACCCGTACTTAGACCGATGAGAGAGCACTCGGAAGGGAAGGATAGCCTTACACTAGACCTGAGCTTAGACCGAGTGGTGTTGCAACGGATCGAGTGGGTTTACTCGGTCGAGTGAAAGGTACACTCGACCTAGTGCGTCCACTCGACCGAGTGGAGTGCTACTCGGCCGAGTGGACTCGGCACTCGGTCGAGTGCCACCTTTTCAGAACACGTGATTTAATCCCTTTCCTCCCTAACCCTAAATCACTTCCACCTTCCCCCTTATCTCTCCAAACTCTCTCCCCTCTCTCTAAAACCTTCACAAACACCTTCTACTTGGGATGTAAGCTTGGATTAGGAGATCTACTACCTTCCTCTTCATCTCCTTCACCTAGTAAGTAAAGACCTCTCATTTTCTAGTCTTTAAACCCTAACTTTTGGGGGAATTCATCATGGATAATTAATTAGTGTTAGTAGGTGTATTTGGGGTAGGTGATGTGATAGTCTATCGCACACCTATGCAAAGATAATATTTATACCCTAGCAAAACAAATGAATGTAATACGTAGGGGTCGAACTACAGAGAGACGAGAGTTGTTAATTAGTCGATATGGAGTGAATTTTACCTTGAGGTCGGTTATCGTTTGTTGATTGGTTAGTTGGATTATGGAAGAAAACAATAATGATAAAGAAATAATCTAGAGAGGTCGGGTCACACATGCAAATTATGTAAATGCTCAAATTAAACATATGAGTTGATAAATCGTTAATTGTTTAGGCTTAGAGACACCCACCTTACGATATTAGTGTCAACCATAGACCGGGTCCTAGAGAAACTCTCGTCCATGACTAGGTCGTCCTACTACGCATGCTTAATCTAATTCAATTCCGTGCCACTCGACTTTTAGAACGAATGAACAAAGTTAATCAATGAATAAGGCCTTTAAACAAAGATTAAACGTGACGATGCAAACATGTGATAGAAACAATTAGACAATATTATATCAACCTAATTTAACATTTTGCAAATACTTTTTATGCATGGCTCCTTTCATTCCCTAGACAAAAGAAACTACTCTAACATGGTGGAAATGTAAATTAAACTAATGATAAATGAAAACATAATGAAAATATGAATAAGAAATTACCTTGCAATTGGAAATGGAAATGGAAATGGAAGAACAATACTTGTAATATAAATAACTTGTAAATGTAAATTGTTTTATAACTTGAAATGTAAATAGGAAATGTAAATAACATAAAGTAAATCTAAACTAAACTAAACTAAGAGCTAACCTAAACTAACTACTAAATTTAGAGAGAATTTCTATGTAAAAGTGTGTAGAAAAGATGGTATCAAATACTTGTGTCGAGGTTCCTTTATATAGGACTTGAGTGTGTAACGTAAACAAGTGAGAATCTCACGTCCCCGATCGGGGACACCCAACCCCGATCGGGGTTACCATTGCCCGGGTATTTTCTCTTCAATTCTTGGTTTAATGCTCAAGGAATCCTATGGTCATGTTTTAATGCTCCTTTAATCACCCGGTTGAATGCAATGTTTGGCATCTTAGAAAGGATCTTTACGTGACTTTTGAAGGAAAAGTAGATCTATATACTAACATATTCATATATGTTTTTGTTAATTTAGTCATAAAATTAAATGGTGATCTTATGCATGCAAACAATAAAATAGTTAAAGAAGAAATCTCTATCTTACATTGGTATTTCGGTTTATTTGGGCACAAGAGAGATCTCATTCTCTCTTGTTCTTGTGCTTTCCTCAATGGATGAACTAGGATCCACTACAACAAATCTAATATTAGACAGCATTTATCTAACAGCACAAAGTATAAATGCCACCTTAAGTGTACTTATTGTGGCATTTAACCTGACATTTAGCTGAAATGCCGCCTTATAACATTTTAGGCACTTCGGCGCGCACAATTTTTTCTATCTGGCGGTCATTTCTCAAATTACCTTTTCAAATTGAAAAAAAAAAGCCCCAAAACGCTTAAATCATACTCCGTATGTGCTAAACCTAACCTCATACTCCCTCACTGCATCATCTTTTTGCTAATTGACTAAATCCATCGACTAGAGAGCAAAGGAAACACATCAAGCTGCAAAATTAAAGGTATGTTTGTTTATGTTTAAGCCCACTTTACCAAAAATCCAATTTAATTAAGATGCTTGAGGATAAATGTGCGCTAGATTAGGTTTTGCCTTTGATAGTGCAAACTCTATGCACGATTTTGATAGATCTAAGGATCAGATTATTGTGGTATAACTGCTATTTGGTGATTAACTTAGCAAAAGCGTTTGTGGTATGCTCTCTAATCAAAAATTAACTTATATATATATTTATTATTATGGTGTGGAGTATAGAGAGTAAAAAAGTATACAATTTCGTACCTGTTTTCTTAGTGTTCGCTTTATTAGTGTATTTCTTATCCTGTGTTTTGAGAAAATATAATATCAGAAAATTAAGTTATGTGTGATATAAATTCACTTTGAAAAGAGGAATTTCTATAGCAGTTGATGCTAATTGATGGCGCTATTTGTGTAGATGTTTGTCTATTTTCCTATGAATTCCTACATATGCTTCTATTAGTTTGCAAAGTGGGTGTCTTTGCTACTTGCTAGTGATTTTTGGCACTTATGCTTGAAGTAAAGTTGAAGGCTAAGTGTTGTATTATGCTTATAAAGACCGGTTCTTTTTGCTATTGGAGTCCATCTACTGGATACCTTGCTAAAGTGAAATTAAAGAAGGTAGATCATCAATTTAACACCTTTCAATAGTTTAAGCATCGTCCATTGAAGGTTAACTATTTTCAAAATTATGTTTGCTGAAGGATCAAAGGTTCCCTTGCTCCTTTTGTTTCGTTTGTTGAACCCGGCTTTTTACATATCTTTAACCCCTATCCTTTACCATTGTTTTTGTATAAGTAGAAGAGAGAAAAGAAAAGGCAACTTTATATGTTTGTTTTATACTTTGATCTTTATGCATACGAAAACGTAAGAAATTCACCAGGACGTAGTAGGTACTATTAGTACGAGTTATTTAAGAGAAATCCATGTTGCATATGATTATGGATCAAATTGAAAAGTTCTTTATAGAAATCTAAACTTGCACGCACGAATGCTAGTGTTCTATGATACCGTTTTTGGTAACTTTGTCCTTTTTCTTACTTAGTTCTTTGGTTAATTAGAAGTTTTCATTTACATTGAAGTCAAAAACTCACTTTGCTTGGTTCCCGATCAAAATGCAATGAATCAAAATCATACACTATACGCTAATTGACTCATGCCATCAATGGTTCGCTCTTTGGTTCAATTGTAAGATTTGTAACACTTACGGTTTCATTGGAGATGATACCACTCTTAATACGGCACTTATTAATTAATTAACTCACAAATTTCTTCAATAGATGATATCTTTGTTGCAACATGACTAAGCCGACCCTTACGCACACTTTTCTAACCTTGAAGTTTTATCTAAATTGAATATAGAGTTCTGACCACCTAATAACTATGCTTGATTGGATTATAGATCTAACATTTGTTTTTGTGAATTTAGGATTTTTACTTTACCTTTTCTTTGCTTTCAGTTATAATTTTAACTTTGCTTTGAATAGTCAGAGCTTTGGCGAACCGTTGGCTACATTTTCGTGACGTCTTGGCCTGTCGCTTCCTTCAAAGGTGAGTGGTGACTTGTTGTATTTGATTTTATCAAGGGTTTATTCAATTTTTATTTTAATTTAACTTGTTAGCGAAGGACTATATGATTGCTCACATTTTATGTAATGAAAAAATTAAGTTTTTGAAGGTTGAGCTAAAGAAGGTGAATGATAAACGTGCCAAGATACAAGACGACAATCTCGTAGCTCAAAGAAAAATGCAAGAGGAGCTAACCATGCTCAAGATGACTTTATTTGGTAGAGATATTCTCAGTCACAACTATACATTGCCGCAATCCTTCATTTAGTTCTCATAAACACCACAAGAAAAACTAAAGTAAGTCCTTTTCTTGATATTTTACATTGTTACATATTAGATTGCTTGTTCAAGATGCCTGGGATTGTTTAACATGTTATTTAGTTATTGGTGTTGTGTAATCAACACAAAACGCCATCCGTTATTGTGACGTCAAGTTTCAAGACAATCATTGTCTTGTTGTGTGGTGTTAGACATATTTAATTTCAGGTTGTCGTGAGCCTGTGACACATTCAAAATTTGTGACACATTCAAAATTGGATTGTTAATTTTTTTAACATTGCCCTCTCGCATGAAGGGGGTGTGATATGATCGTGGAAATCTACTTCATATTGGCTTATTATTGCTTTGCGTGTAAGTTTTGAATGTGTAAAAGATACAGATTGTATTTGATGGGTGAAGGAAGTGACTTTGGGTTTCTTTTGCCCAGGATTAAACGTATGAGGAGGAGGATAGATGGCATTTTGGTTTTCACGAAGCCTTATTAGAATCAAGTTAGAAGTGATGACTATGGTACGACTTCAGGCAATTGAGTTGGAAGTATTGGATATGGCACGAGATCATGGATGTCAATGGAAGCTTTTGTGAATGTTGGAGTACATGTTATTTATATTGAGCCTTATGTTAATTCTGTAGTAAATTGGCTTTTGTTAATGTACTGAGCTCAAATTTATATAAGGCTTTTGTAAGACACTGATATATGAAAGTTCTATATTCCATTAAGGTTGTTATTTTGTAAGTCTTTTTATTTTTTATTTTTTTTTTAAATATTTGCATTTTATTTTAAAAAAAAAAAGCAATCTCAAAAGCTTGAAAGGTTGTTGAACAGTAATGCATAAACAAAAACTATAACAAGAAAAAAGAATAATGTGTAATATTAATTAATTATTTTTAAGAGGGAAATCAATTAAAATGCAGTTATAGAGCAATCTCGAAATTTGTGATAGCATGGCATTTATATTGGCTTTCACAGGCATATCCAATAAATGCCACGAGGACTTCTCCCGACATTGGATCTTGCGGCAAAAGACTTAATGCTGTTAAAACGTTTTGTGGCATTTATAAATGCCGTTAAAATACAAATTAAACGCCACAAAAGCTATTATCTGTTGTAGTGATCCAAGTATAGGATCCCTCCCAAAGTATAATACCCAAAGCAAACTCTTAATTAAATTAATATTATGTATACTAGAACAATATTAATTTAGTGGAAAAATTGACCCAAAAATATTATGGAACTCTCTATTATTTCGGTTAGAGAGAAGGAAGAGAAGGAAGAGTTTTTATCTTTCTAAAACTCAAATTTTTAGATGAATGAATAATATTAAGCACTAAACTCATTTGTAGTGTACAATGGGTAAATAAGAAGAAAAACCAAAGTGGTTTTTCTTCTCAAAAAACCGGGTGGAAGAGGGGAGAAGAGGGAGCCAATGCATGCATTAGTTGTTCTTCACAATGATCACTAGGTTTGCATGGCTAGTCAATTAGGGTAATCATTATGCTTACCACTCACATGATAAACATAATATTATCCTAAATCCTCCCTTAATTTCGGTTTACATGTAAAATGGAATCCATTTTATTTTTGTCAATATGTCACATGTCACATGTCACATAAAAATTGTTATGTATTTTTAACATATTAAAAATCAACGTATTAATAAAAATACGTCATATACAAAAATCGACTTAGTAATTCATAATTACTTGTACCAAAATATTTTACCAATTATAAATCACAATAACTTGTATTTATAATAATTCATTCAATTTCAATTGTTTCCTTAAACAATAATTTCATCTGAGTAATGAAACAATTCGATTACTCAGACCGTATCTCATTTAATCAAATTTCAATGAGACACGTAAATATTACTTCCAAAATCGTCCGTCAATTTTAAATAATTTAATTGACTCGTAACGTTATACGATCAATTAAATGATCAATTAAGAGTGTTGCCCTTTAGGTATGACCTAGGGGATCAACTGATCACCACCGTCGCACGACAGTAATGTCAAACTCTAGTCAGCCAATCATTACCGATATGTGTGGACCAGTTGACAGTAAAATATTACTTCCCAATTGTATTCTTTATAATGAGACTTAAACATGTGATCATCATGATCAACAGTTGTGATCGCATTATTGTCGGAGGACACATATTCCAACAATCTCCCACTTGTCCTCGACAAGTGTGCGTCACCAATTCTCTTGTCCTATTACTATCTCCCACTCAATGCAAGGTGTCTTTCAGGTCGTACTTGCAAGTGATCATATCGAGAGTGGTTTCCTCGATCTGGAGAATAACTGATTGACCGGATTTATCCACCATGGATACATTCCGAGCGTGGCCACGCATTTCCAGTTCATTACTCCTCGAGTGGCCCTGAGATATTGTTATAACCCTGACTAGGGGTGGACAATTCCTATCGCACTCATTCCCTTCAACTAGCCACAACCATCATAACCCAAAATATGCCCATTTGACCCCATTTACGAAGGTCGTAGTAACACAAATCAAAGTTAATCTGAAACTGTGCCATCTTAGGCGAATAATCTTTAGTCAAAAGAATCGACTCATTAGAATACTATAGCAGCTCTCGCCACGACCAGGCTATATAAATTTGCCAGAACTCTATAAGCGGTCATAAAGCCCGACAAAATGTTCCTAACAGTCCGCCTATGTGATCGACTAGTCATTCTCATATGACTCTATGGCACTTGAACTTGCCATCAATCGCATCACACTCTAGTCACTTCGAGACGTCACCTCATGTAAGTAACTATGGGCAAATACAATGCTAATCCGTGTTCACTTAAACGGGGTTCAATTGTCTCTACAACCCGTTGGATGTAACAAAGTATAAGGTGAGTTAATAATAACTCAAACGACAAATGTCGACATCACACTCGGGTAGTCAATACCATATTACAACCTTGTGATGCATATTGCAAGTGTGTAAACACTTGTTGATTGCAATAAAAGTTTAACATGTTACGTGTCCATGTGTTCAAACTTCTTAATCGTATTATCCTTTACATTCATGTTATCACTCATAGCATGAACCTTACCAAGTACACATCAAGGTTCCCGACCTTGGTTTCGGTTCTTTATCTTAAAAGAACTTCCTTATCTATTATCACATAACGAACGAATTTGTGGTGAATGATATAACTTGTATTGATCAAGTAATTCATCCACACACAATGCACTAGGTAAATGTTTTGTAGAGTCTTGCAACAATTTATCAAGATGATTAGCCTAGCACTTCTCACAAGTCCTAGCATATTAGGAAAGATTAGTTTTGAGCAACTTCTTTATTCAACTAAGTATCTTTCCAAACTTCCTATTTCTCCCTTTAGCTTGTAAAGTTTAGGATTTTCATAAATCTTTACGTGTGTTCGGATTTCTTTAATATGTGCAACCTCTTGACACATAACAGAGTATTCTGTCAAACACCGAAATCGCTCATCGAATTCTTCTCGAGAATTCATGACGTTTCTACTATGGCTTACCAATGATTCATCATGCTCTTATGCATATGACTCATAATTGGACATGTGCATGATTATTCTAATGGCGGAAACATTAGTAACTTTTAATCATGGCATCAACTATATTAGGTTCAAGGAACGACCATGACTGCTAATGGCAATTCCATTTTCATTTAAATGAATAATCTACGTATCTCGTTGATTCGATGTGTATCTTACAATACTTATCCAACATCTCATGATGTAGTTGGATTCATCATGGTCCATTTTCATCCAGAATTGAAAACTCAAATCTTCCTCTGTGAAGGAAGGTATTAGCTCGTCATTCTTCAATGAGTGATGAGTTAAACTTATATAAGATGATTACTCCCACTAAATTCCATGTCTTCACATGATAATTTCTAACTCCCACTTGTTTCGCAATTGACTACTCAATTTAGACATTGTATTGCTTTTGTTTAAGATAAAACCATATATGTTCCCATCATATCCTTTCAAAATACCTATTTTGAAGTGGTCTCATCTTAACCTTATGGAAAGAGATTTTAATCTCTAACTCACACATATCATAATGATGTGTAGCAATGTCATTATTCAAATATAAATAATATCTAACACATGTCCTTGAAATCCCTTTGGAAGGAGGTTTAACCAATTCATTTTCATAATGTGGTTAAGTAATGACTTTTGCGTGGTTAAAACTTAACTTAACAATTTGAGGATATCGGTATATCAATCCTTGCAACCTCTAGTCATAAACTAGATTTATTACTAGGATGTTACTTTGATTCATTTAGGCTCTTAAGTAAAGTTGAAACTATTGGTCAAAATTTATCATAAACTAGTCAATTAAGACTTTACATTAGTCATTCTAGTTCCAAAACTTTCTTTTGGTCTCCTCGTGTAGTTATCTTGAGAACATACTCTTATGATTACTTCACTTGGTCTCTTTAGTCATATAGAACTATTTGAGACCATAGATCTTATCTATTGGGTATACTATATAAATAGATATACCTCCATTCAAATCATTCTCCCTTGCGTAGATCTCGTTTACACAAGTACACAAATTTATCTTGGTGTGTGTTGTGTCTTCATTTTTCTCCCACTCGATCTTTAGAATAAATACACTAGAGATTCAAAGATAGCATATGAGACACAAATAATGATTTTGAAGTATAAGGAGAACTATCTCATAGGTTGACTAATAGTTTTAGATTTTGAAGTGTACTTGGTGATTGACATTCCTTTAAGAGAGTTCATAGACTCAATATCACTTTATAAATGATCATACACAAGCCTTAAGCATGTGGACATATAATGAATCCCATCATTATAGTTGTCTATTAGATCACTTTAAGTGAATAATCATATGTTTCTAAGAGCAAGCATGTAAATACGAATTTTAGAACAAGGATAAAAAGATAAAACGGGTGACTTGGGTTGCAAACCAAGCCACCATTATCCAAAATACAACCAATTATCCAAAATACCTTTCCATGTCGAACACGGAAACTTAAAGGTTCTAAAATCCAAAACATAATTAAAATAAAACAATAAAAAGCGAAGCTCCATGAAAGCTATTCCTAGCTTCTTGATGGTTTCTCAAGCTTGCTTTTCTTTTCCCTTGTCTTTGCTTGGTGGAGGCCCTATTTACAATAAAAAGGGAGATACATTATCACAACTTTGTATCACAATACCATAGTTGAATTAGAAACATAAAAGAAAGGATAGTCATTTACCTCCGGAGTAATCTTTCCACCTTAATATCACCAAGGTATTTGGAACAATTTCTTTTTCAATGTCCAACACCATTACAATAATGGCATTTATCAAGAGGACCCTTCTTGATTTTTGAAGTGCTAGCTTCATAAGTCTTAGCTTTGGTGAAAGTGGGAGCTTGTTTCTTACCCTTCCTCCCATTCTTCTTGAACTTCCCCTTGTTTTTGGTGCTAATGTTAAGCACATCCTTGGGTGGGTTCACATTTAACCCCATGTCCCTTTCGGCTTGCACAAGTAACTTGTGCAATTCTTCAAGAGACACATCCTTGTCTTGCATGTTAAAATTCACCCGAAATTGAACATACGCTTTGACTTTGGACAAGGAGTGTAGAATCCTATCTACAATGAGTTCTTTGGGGATTTCAACCTTTTGAATCTTCAAGGTCTCGACAAGCTCCATAAGTTTGAGCACATGAGGGCTAACCTTTTGGCCCTCTTTGAAGTCGAGATCAAAGAATGCCGCGGCCGCCTCATATTGGACGATCCGCGGAGTTTGTGAAAACATTGTCACAAGCTTGGAGTAAATCTCATTAGCGGTGCCCATCTTAAAGGCTCTCCTTTGGAGATCCGCCTCCATCGCAAAGATTAATACATTTTTCATTGCGGCGGACTCCTTATGGTAAGCCTCATATGCTTCCCTAGTAGCGGCACTCGATCTAACATTAGGTTCGGGTGGAGAGGCCTCAGTGAGGTAACGAAGCTTGTCGTCACCTTGGGCGGCTAATTTGAGTTGGGCATCCCAATCGGAGAAATTTGACCCATTCTTTTCAAGTTTACATCGATCCATGAAGGATCGGAGCCATGATGAATTAGCGAGAGGCGTGGCGTTAGGGGTCGGTGTAGCCATTTGTTATGGGAAAAGAAGTGGTCTACAAAACAAAATAGAAGGAGTAAAACAAATGTCGTTTTAATAATAATACTCGTGAAAACTAATTTAAACAAGTTTTATTGCATTTATCTAGTGACCTCTACCCAACTTAGATAAAAGATTCCAAGACCCAAATTCATATCAACTTAGGCACGGGATAGCCGATGAAACCCTTATTAATACAATTCGGTGGATTAACGCTTAATCGATTCTACTTTTAGAACTCTTGGTCGATAAAATTCTCTAATGTTTATCTATAGCCCGGAACACATGCGACTACGGTCACGAATACTTCCGTTGAGCTCAATCCAAATTTCGAATAAATGTGTCCATGATCCAAATTCACATTAATTTGGGCACGGGATGGCCGATGAAACCCTCATCAACACGAATTCGGTGGATAGACATTTATCACCCACTTCCCCTACGTAACAAGGTTTGTACCCCGGGATGGCCGAGTGCACTCCCTCGCGAAATAGGGTTTCATGGTTTCTACTATTTGGTAAGGCTATGTCTCAATTATTTATTTTAGCGAGAGGTCATGTCAATTTATTATCTATCACGTTTTAAGTGAACTAAAGCGGTGAACTACGATAATTGTAATTGACACGGTCGATAAACTCGATGAAAGATGATGCATGTTTTAGTTATGGCGATTTAGCGATGCATGCGACATATAAATAAAATGCAAAGCATAAAAATAAATCCTAGTATGACCTTCCTAAAATAGAAAATCTAATTAACTATTACATATTCGGAAACCAACTCCATTGGTCCCTTGAACTTCGGTTGTGGCACACATCTCGAGGTAACACCGTCTTTGTGAATCGCTATCTTGAAGAAATCCGTCTTTGGGAACTCCGAAATAAATAAATTACATAACAAATTACATAATTTCCTATTATACATTTGTAACTAAAATAAAATAAATCTATTAAATTACAAAACGGTGATACGAGATCACAATAAATTACAACCGAATCGATATTCCCATACATTTGGGTAATACCAATAAAAACTAAGGCCATACTAAGTAAAAATTACATAATTCAAAAATTACATAAAATAAAATTATGACAATCATAAATAAAATGCAGCATTATAATATATATGAACATGCCCAATTTTATGCTAAATCGCCTTTAAGTAGCCAATATCGTATATTACTTGGTTTTTACGGATTTGCGTGATTCAACATTTTATAATCACAAAAATTACATAAATTCATATTTATGCATAAGTTAATTACCCTAACCTTTTAGGACTCAAAATTTAGTCTTCACTAATTATTTGACCATAATTAACTCATATTTCTAAAATTTGTTCATTAATGGACCTAAAATTACAATAAAAAGCTATAAACTTCAAATAAATCACAAAATTTCAAATAAATTCAAAATTCAAAATTTAAACTCATGAACATTCTGGAAAAATACCATGACACTCATAATGTTCAAATCTTAGGTTAAAAATTTCGAATTTTATCCGGAAAAACAATGTTGCGGTTTATCGGTTTTAACAAAATAATCATAAAAACATGAGAAAAATTATATTCATCAACTTTTCAATTTTAGATCTGAAAAAGATAATAAAATGCAACATGTGACGTTTTTCCTTAGTCATGGATTATGTTTTATTAATATTTCACTAATTAAGTCACTATTTATGCTATTTTTCTTCAAAAAATTATAAATCATGCATAAAGACTTCAATATAGCCTATTATTTTACACACATCTTGTAAAATTGCATGTGACAACATACTAAATTTCTATGACCAGATTCGAAATTTATCTCATATTAACCTATTTTTCATCTAAATCCGATTTTAATAATGAAAAATCCATTTTTCGAGTATAAGAAGTCCAAAAATTATGAAAATTTACAGGTCATCTCAAAATAATATATGTGACAACATATCCAAAAATCACTGAAAAATTCGAAGTTTAGCTAATTTTAGTCCGAAAATAACATTTTATTCATAAAATCATATTTTTAATGCCATTATTATGTAATATGAACAATAAAAATCCATAAATTAACCAAAATATCCTAAAAATATTTTAGGACCGGAAACTTTAACATGCATAATATTATTTCGTGATATATCATAATAACACAAATTAAACAAGTTTTATATGTTAATCGTATAACTCGGAAAAACTTTTAACCGATTTGCATGCAAACAACCATGGCTCTTGATACCGATTGAAGGAAAAGTAGATCTATATACTAACATATTCATATATGTTTTTGTTAATTTAGTCATAAAATTAAATGGTGATCTTATGCATGCAAACAATAAAATAGTTAAAGAAGAAATCTCTATCTTACATTGGTATTTCGGTTTATTTGGGCACAAGAGAGATCTCCTTCTCTCTTGTTCTTGTGCTTTCCTCAATGGATGAATTAGGATCCAAGTATAGGATCCCTCCCAAAGTATAATACCCAAAGCAAACTCTTAATTAAATTAATATTATGTATACTAGAACAATATTAATTTAGTGGAAAAATTGACTTAAAAATATTATGGAACTCTCTATTATTTCAGTTAGAGAGAAGGAAGAGAAGGAAGAGTTTTTATCTTTCTAAAACTCAAATTTTTAGATGAATGAATAATATTAAGCACTAAACTCATTTGTAGTGTATAATGGGTAAATAAGAAGAAAAACCAAAGTGGGTTTTCTTCTCAAAAAACCGGGTGGAAGAGGGGAGAAGAGGGAGCCAATGCATGCATTAGTTGTTCTTCACAATGATCACTAGGTTTGCATGGCTAGTCAATTAGGGTAATCATTATGCTTACCACTCACATGATAAACATAATATTATCCTAAATCCTCCCTTAATTTCGGTTTACATGTAAAATGGAATCCATTTTATTTTTGTCAATATGTCACATGTCACATGTCACATAAAAATTGTTATGTATTTTTAACATATTAAAAATCAACGTATTAATAAAAATACGTCATATACAAAAATCGACTTAGTAATTCATAATTACTTGTACCAAAATATTTTACCAATTATAAATCACAATAACTTGTATTTATAATAATTCATTCAATTTCAATTGTTTCCTTAAACAATAATTTCATCTGAGTAATGAAACAATTCGATTACTCAGACCGTATCTCATTTAATCAAATTTCAATGAGACACGTAAATATTACTTCCAAAATCGTCCGTCAATTTTAAATAATTTAATTGACTCGTAACGTTATACGATCAATTAAATGATCAATTAAGAGTGTTGCCCTTTAGGTATGACCTAGGGGATCAACTGATCACCACCGTCCACACGACGAGTAATGTCAAACTCTAGTCACCAATCATTACCGATATGTGTGGACCAGGTTGATGAGTAAAATATTACTTCCCAATTGTATTCTTTATAATGAGACTTAAACATGTGATCATCATGATCAACAGTTGTGATCGCATTATTGTCGGAGGACACATATTCCAACAACTTTAGCATCCTAGGCATTTGTTGACTTGTGAATTATGGGCTTGACTTTGCATTTGTAATTTTTCAAATTAATCCATCACTTTATCCATGCAAGTCCATGCACATCTTCCATGTTGGTCCATCATCTCTTCTTTAACTTAGCTCATACTTCTAGTATTTGTACTTGAGTAGAATTGGGCTCATTTTAGCTCATTTTCCTACAAAACATGAGAAAACATACAAATGGAACTAGAAAGCAAATATTAGCTCATAAACACTAAAGGTAGTGCATAATACATATAAAATGGAGCTAATCTAAGGGGTAAAACAATGTAAATTATGCACTTATCAAACTCCCCCAAGCTAACCCTTGCTTGTCTCCAAGCAAGAAACCATATCCCATCAATTGCAATACCCCAAACAAGCTAAGCATAATGATTTAACAAAAACCCGAAACAACATGGGCAACGAATAAAGCAAAACATGGATGAGATTTACATGACGGTGTAGCATGGAAAACTCGAAATGAACCTTTAAGCTCTTGCATGATCTTTTGACTTATGGGCTCTCACGGGGCACTCAAACTCATTTTGATGTGAAAGGATATTTTGTGAATAAACACTCAACTATCCTCAACTCATGAAAATGTGTCCGCAATCTAATATGGTAATCAATTCAAAACTATAAGACAAAACAATCAAATGCAAGCATGTAAAGAAGCCAAGGGTAAGAAGAAGGTAAATAAACATGGGTAAGAAAGGGGAACAAATGAGTTATGGTAATGTGGAGCTAAGTCAAGCTAGAAACTACCAAAATGTAAAGGTGCTCAATCTCAAAACTAAACCCAAGATAACAATACAAAACATAGAAAAGCTCTCCAAAATGTATAAATGATGCATGAGAGCTCCCTACTACACCTCTTCTTCTCATTTTCAACACAATCTTTGCTTCTTCTTTTTCATGCTTTTCTTTCTTCATTTTTCAATGCTTATTCAATCTTTTCATTCTTCTCATTCATTTTCATTCTTTCATTTTTCTTCAAGCATTTTTTTCTTTCTTCTTTTCTCACATTTTTTCACATTCCTTCCATTTCTTTTCATAAGCACTAAGACCAAGCTCACATGACTTCCAACAATAAACCACATCCCAATGAGCACCCAAACATTATCCAACTAAACTACTAGCTCAACAAGGGTAGGCAATTTCAATGATGTAGCTAGGGATAAATTTTGTGAAGGGGTCAAAAAGGCTAAATTTATCATGTGAATGGCTCCAAAATGGTTTGACAAATGAATGCATGCTTAACAAGAGATGAATTAAAGACCATACTTGTGCGTTTTGATGTAACACACAACATAAGGAGACCTACACTCACCTAAGAGAGACCGGATATGGATGCATCGGTCCAAAGAGGTTCTACCTTACCATTTTGTAGCTTGCCAAAAGTCAAGATCAAGCCTACTCGGTTCATTTTCCATCTCCCACCTACTATGTCAAGACATCCCCATGTAGCTATTATCCCATCATAAAAGAACAAATCATTAGCTTAAGCAATCATTAGGATATGCAAGAGGGCATAAGTAGGACAAGCAAAGAATTAGAAGCAAAAATTCACACAAATTTTTCAAAAATTCTCACTAAATCTATACTAACTAAATGCAAACTAACTAATATGCGAATGCAATATCCCCCCAAGCTAAACATAACATTGTCCTCAATGTGCCAACAATCAAATTACCCAACTAAATCATAAAAATGGCGCAAAGCACATAAACAAGAAGGACAAGAGGTCATATTTAATGGGTTGCGAGAAATAAACTAAAATGCAAAACAAAGAAAACTTACTAGACTAACGAGCCTCCTCCAAGCTAGCATAAACATTGGGGGATCCCTCCACTTAGCATCTCATCAAGAAAAAAAAATGGGCCAAAATTCCGGTGGGTACTAGGTCCTTGATGCTAATAGAGGTTTTCGGATGTGATTTGATTCAGAAATGAAGAAAAATAGAGAGAAGGAGTATCGTCCTTTGTTTTTGAAGCATATGGAGAATGATAGCATATCCCGTCTTTTATTAAACCACGTAATAAAGTAGAAAGTCAGGACCCCGATCGGGGAAGTCAACCCCGATCGGGGTTGACCGTTGACTTTTTTTTTTTTTTTAGAACTTGTAAAAATGTTACGACCCCGAACGGGGTTGCAACATGGAGTAGTATGCTATCCTTCAAAATGCCTCTTCTCGTTTTCAAACACCTTCAAATCACAAATCAAAACAGCTAATTAGTCTAAAATTTATTCCTAATTCTAATAAAACATGAAATTGCGTAAAAATTGAAATAAAACAAAAACAAACTAGTTTTTTTTCTAATGGATCCTCCATTGTCCTCAAAGCACGTCAATGCCCTTAGAAGTAAATCATATACCTGTGCATGGGCAATACAAAAGCATATATACGTAATTGATAAGATATTAGCTTGAAAGATCAAACATAAAGTAGGATAAATCTTATCAAAATGCATCCGAGATTTCAAAGAGAACCACCGTATCACTCCACTCGTCCGTAAGAGATGGAGCATCATGCTTAAGACCATGAAACAAATTGTTAGTGTATAACATATCATCATAAACGGTCTCAATTGGGTGGTATGAAAACTCTAAATGGTAGGACTTTGGGAAATTGGGGGTTTCATCCTTTAACCTCTATGTCACATAGTCCACTATCTACTTCTAATGGGTCCACTATATCCTCCATGGAAGGATTTGTAAGGTTCTAAGGTCTCGGGTAAAACCTCGTCCTTTTCATTAAAAACGGGCCCAACATCGTCCACGACATGGGTGTCATGTACTACAAGGCCAATGTCATGAGTCTCTAAATGGTCAATCGGAGTGATGTTATGGGGAATTTTAAAAGAAAAATTAGGACCATCATCATCATCTTCCAATAATTCTAAATTATTAGTTGCAAAAGACTCACACTGGATGGGTGGAAGAGCATAAGTAATGGTCAATTGCTCACTTATTTCTTGCATCTCTTTGATCACTTGTTCGCTTTGAGCCAGAATCATATAGAGTTCCTCTTCAAGACTCTGCGACGAACTTTGTTGACAAGCTACCTCCCGGCTTTCGCAAGCCATGAACTCAAAGAAATTCTAAAGCTCCGGCCAATCCATGTAGTAGACACTCCCATTACTCAAGTTAAGAGCCTTTTCACGGGTCTCGAGATTCATGACATCAAGCACGAGACGGCCCCAGTAATCCCAATCAAGGACATACCCAAGGGAAATGAGGGGGATGAGTCTAGTGTTGCGGTAGTAGTAAAATCGAGCATAATAGTCATGGAAAGGCTCATCATTGGGTTGTGGAACGAATTCGTCATTCATTATGAGAGGCCAATAGCTTTATCACCTACAAAAATAGGCACTAAAACTACAAGAAAATGGTGAGATGAATCTCAAGGAACAAGTGTTCATCGAGACAAAATAAAAAGATAAAATTCAACAACTAATTAGCAAACAAAACCGTCTCCCCGGCAACGGCGCCAAAATTTGATAGGCTATCGCACACCTATGCAAAGATAATATTTATACCCTAGCAAAACAAATGAATGTAGTATGTAGGGGTCGAACCACAGAGAGACGGGAGTTGTTAATTAGTCGATATGGAGTGAATTTTACCTTGAGGTCGGTTATCGTTTATTGATTGGTTGGTTGGATTATGGAAGAAAACAATAATGATAAAGAAATAATCTAGGGAGGTCGGGTCACATATACAAATTATGTAAATGCTCAAATTAAACATAGGAGTTGATAAATCATTAATTGTTTAGGCTTAGAGACACCCACCTTACGATATTAGTGTCAACCATAGACCGGGTCCTAGAGAAACTCTCGTCCATGACTAGGTCGTCCTACTACGCATGCTTAGTCTAATTCAATTCCGCGCCTCTCGACTTTTAGAACGAATGAACAAACTTAATCAATGAATAAGGCCTTTAAAAAAAGATTAAACGTGACGATGGAAACATGTGATATAAACAATTAGACAATATTATATCAACCTAGCTAATTTAACATTTTACAAATACTTTTTATGCATGGCTCCCTTCATTCCCTAGACAAAAGAAACTACTCTAACATGGTGGAAATGTAAATTAAACTAATGATAAATGAAAACATAATGAAAATATGAATAAGAAATTACCTTGCAATTGGAAATGGAAATGGAAATGGAAGAACAATACTTGTAATATAAATAACTTGTAAATGTAAATTGTTTTATAACTTGAAATGTAAATAGGAAATGTAAATAACATAAAGTAAATCTAAACTAAACTAAACTAAACTAAGAGCTAACCTAAACTAACTACTAAATTTAGAGAGAATTTCTATGTAAAAGTGTGTAGAAAAGATGGTATCAAATGCTTGTGTCGAGGTTCCTTTATATAGGTTTTGAGTGTGTAACGTAAACAAGTGAGAATCCCACGTCCCCGTTCGGGGACACCCAACCCCGATCGGGGTTACCATTGCCCGGGTATTTTCTCTTTAATTCTTGGTTTAATGCTCAAGGAATCCTATGGTCATGTTTTAATGCTCCTTTAATTACCCGGTTGAATGCAATGTTTGGCATCTTAGAAAGGATCTCTATGTGACTTTAGCATCCTAGGCATTTGTTGACTTGTGAATTAAGGGCTTGACTTTGCATTTGTAGTTTTTTAAATTAATCCATCACTTTATCCATGCAAGTCCATGCACATCTTCCATGTTGGTCCATCATCTCTTCTTTAGCTTAGCTCATGCTTCTAGTATTTGTACTTGAGTAGAATTGGGCTCATTTTAGCTCATTTTCCTACAAAACATGAGAAAACATAAAAATGGAACTAGAAAGCAAATATTAGGTCATAAACACTAAAGGTAGTGCATAATACATATAAAATGGAGCTAATCTAAGGGGTAAAACAATGTAAATTATGCACTTATCATGATGATAAGGGGTTTTGTAGTATATATTAGTATAAGATGTATTGTGATAGTTATTATGTGATTTGTATAGGGTGAGACGGCTCTTTGAGACGGATTCGAATAGCTTGAGGAGATTGCTAAAAGGTAGGTTAATCCTACTCGGTTTCAATAATGTGGTATTGTTTATGTTGTGTTTAGTCTCACATAAATTAGGGTTTTTACATTATAACATGTTTAGTGGTAATTACATCATCAAGAGGATGATTATAACATGTTGGTTGTGGTTCGTGTGTTGGTCATTATCACATGTAAGAGGATTTGTTTTGTATTGTTGTTATTGTTAATTTGGAGACGTAAGACGGTTGGGAGACTGTCTTACGCTTAAGTCGCCTCTTGAAGTTTTTCACTTCAAGACACGACGTCTGGCAGGGGATCCGGTTGGCTTCCGGACCCAGTACGCCTGGGCGTGTCCCGGTACCCGTATGGTTGTTGGTATGTCTGGGTGTGTCCCGGTACCCGTCTGGTTGTCGGTATGCCTGGGCTTGTCCCCGGTACCGTAGTGGTGGTGGTTTGATAGTGTCTCATTCACATTAGTAGTCGTGTTGCATGTTCACACTTGAGTCATGTCATCTTTTGTTTGTCTGTTGAAACTGACGTTTGTCGTGTCTGTGTTTTGTCACCTGTCTCTCTTAGGGTGGCTTGTATTGATCCATATGATGTCCTTTGGTCATATGAGGAGCAGGTTAGATACAGGTTGGTTGGATAGTACGCGGGAGACGGGACGAGCTTGATGAGTCACGAGATGTGTATAATTAGCTAGATGAATATAATAACTACGAGTCGTATTTTATTCATTAGTTAATGGTTTGTAATCGCTAAACTAGTTCTTTATAATAAATGTTTTCTTTATCGTATCTCCAATTCACCGCCTCGGGAAATCGAGATGGTAACATCTCCTACTTACCTCGGCCGGGTGAGAAGGGGGTGTTACAGAACATGTTACCATCTCGGATTGACCGAGGTAGTGAATAACAAAGTAAGACAAAACGCGGTACTAATAATGTCAAATGGCCTCATTACAATGTTCCAAAATAAATAACTGTAATTGAATAAAATACAACTGCAGCAAAAACTAAATAAAACAAATGATAAATTCTAAGTGATCTAGACAGCTACACATTCTCCGAAACACCCATATATATATATACTCCGAGACATCCATATAAATAATTAACTTCGAAACACCCTTTTATATACCCTGCCACCCTTGGACCGGGTCTTCAAACAACAACAATACAAGTATGTAACATGGATAATAATTAACCAACGGATAAACAATAGCAATAATCATCCAACAACCAACATCCAATTCCAATCAATATTCAACTATTAAATAACACCAAAATAAATTCAAGTTGAATAGATAACCTACATGATTAGCAAATATCCCAATTATGCAATCCAAGCTAATCAGCTCATAATATTCATTCATAAAATCGTCACCTAACAATCACGATAATTATAATTACCAACTATCTAATTACATAAACAATTACACTACTTATTAATTAATTACTTAATTATATTAATTATTTTATTACACAAATTAATAATTATAACCCGTCTCACAGCCCGACAAACTACCCAAAAATACCCGTGTTTCTCCCATGACACATACCCACAATAAAATATTCTAAGTTAACGTGTAATATATATAACTACCCCATACCCATACACCATACTCCACGAGAACCGCGTACACACCCTAACACCAGCCTTACCCACCGCAGCCTACCACTCATCTCACCACCGTGGACCACCTATCTCGCCCTGCCCAGCCACAGTGGTCAGCACCCCCGACAGCCACCACATATGAGTTCAACGGAAGCCCTAGCACAATACCAACAATATACGAACCCAACGCAACCAATATAAACTTCACGGTTTACACCACCATTCACAACCGCCACTACTGCCACCACCGACCAGACCTAGCCCCCACTGTACCCAGCACCACCATACTCGACAGCCTGGCCACGCCTTAGATAAACCACATACGACACTGATGCGACGGGTCTTTGTCCGCCATCAAACACATTTATACCCAACTACTAGCATAACAAGCAAGTCGGGGTCGAACCCAAAGGACGGGGGTACTCAAATTGTTCAATCTAATTGTAGTTGCAATAGGTTTGTCATAATTGGTTTGAGTTGATGATTCTAAACTAATGTAAGCAATAAAAAGCAATGAAAGGTAAAACAAGCAATAAAAATAAGGATGCGAACAAATGATTATTAATACTAGGAAATCGTGGGATCATAGGAGAATCATGGTGAAATGGCATAAATGAATCATATAGATGCAAGCAATTATTGTTGGAATCGAGTTAGTTTACAGTTCCTAGGGAAACTTAGGTATCGGAGCCGAGTCGGTCAAGACTTTACAATGCCTACAAGTCGACTTGGTTTTCCCTATTCATTGTGAGATAACATAAATGAGTCCTGGGAAGGTTTGGGTCCCAAAGCCGAGTCGGTCACGACTTTATAACACCTATAATCGACTTAGTTCTTCCTATTCAACTATATGCATGGTTGATGGTGAGCGTGTCGTTGTACGCTCTCAAACACATTTATACCCAACTACTAGCATAGCAAGCAAGTCGGGGTCGAACCCAAAGGACGGGGGTACTCAAATTGTTCAATCCAATTGTAGTTGCACTTAGGGTTGTCACAATTGAAATGGGTTGATGATTATAAACTAAAGAAAGCAATGGAAGGTAACCAAGCAATAAAACAAAATGATTAAAAGCACTAGGATGTCATGGTTTCATAGGGGATTCATGGAGGTGATCATACAAACATGTTTCCATAGTTGCAAGCAATTAATGTTGTAGAGGAACCGAGTTAGTTTATGTCCTACGGTTCATAGGAAGATTTGGGTCCCGGAGCCGAGTCGTCTAGACTGTACAACACCTACAAGTCGACCTACTTTCTTCCTATTCACTTCTATGCATGGTCTAACAAGACTCGAGTTGGTTTATATCTTACAAGTCTTGTTGAAAAGATAAGAGATGGGTAAAAAATGCAAGGTTTCATAGTCTAGCATTTCATCAAACATAACATGTGCATAAGTTGACATTAGAACAAGCAAACAATCATAAGACAACATATTAGATTAAGTATGGATCTACCCTCATGTTATAGTTTCCCTAATCCCCCACTAATCCTAGCTAAGAGACTACTCACTAATCATCATGATTATTATGCTAGCAATGGTGTCAAACATCACAACACAAGTGAACATGATGATTAAGCAAGATAACAAACAAGAGATTAACAAGTAAATAAAGAGGGATTAAGAGTGTTACCAACTTGGAGAGTAAAGATGAATATAAATAAAGAAGAATCCTTGAATAAAGATAAAGACTTGTCACTTAATCTTCAAATACATACCCAAAAGATCCAAATGTAAACAACTTGAATTGAACAAAGGAAATAGAAGAACAATAGAAGAAACCCTTTGATTAATGGTGGAGAGTTGTCAATTCCCCAATACAAACCCAAGAATTATTTAAGTACCAAGCTAAATCTAAGATTGTATGAGAAATTATTGAGGAAAGATTAATGTGTAATTTGTGGAAAGATTAAAGAGTAATATATTCTAATCTACTACTAATGAGAGCTTAATCTAATCTAAGGAAGCTTTGCCTCAACTAAGAGGGATTTGTTCTAATCTAAGAGGGCTTTGTTCTAATCTAAGAGGGCTATGTTCTAATCTAAGAGGGCGCTCTTTTGATTACTACAAATGGAGTATATATAGTGATACATCATTAGGTTAAGCAAGGGTAGATTAGTAAATAACAATGTTTAAGTATTGAATAGAGTTTTGCAAGTCCGAGGGACATGCGTGGATCATGTAGCAACTCCCAAGGAAATCCGCGCGTCCTAGCCTGAAGCACGTTTGGTCCTGTAAGGCGATCCGCTCGGGCTGGCTATCGGGACACTCGGATCCTGGCTCTGGGACGCTCTCTTGAGCTCAGGACGCTCGGATCCTGGGAAAGGGTTCTTCTCTTGTTCTTGGCTCCCTAACAATCCGTGGGGACTGTCTTAGGGACGCACGAATCTTTCATCATTACCCAATTCACTTCATTTATTTGTTTAGGCTTCTAGTGTCGGTCTCCTCTTCGATGCTTGGTCATTAGATGCGATCCATTTAGCTCCATTTTGCTTCATAAATGCAAGGCTAGCAATCCTCTCCTACCAAGGACACAAAACCTCAAAGAATATGCAAAATGGGATACTAAAGATAAGAAATGACCCTAATATATGCTAGAAAGCATGGGAACGGGGTTAATTCGGGGACTAAATGTGCTCAAATATGAGTGACATCAAACATCCCCAAACCGAACCTTTGCTCGTCCCGAGTAAAGAGGTGACTAAAACTATGACATTTATTTAAACTAGCCTACTAATATAGCCGATATGAGACAATTAGCGGGTGTCACTCCGCCCCTTCAACTCACAACAAGACATCTATGAGGTAAGGTGCCTTCTTGCAAGGCAAGGTGGGGCTTGCCAAAATGGCGATACATCCAAGCATTAAGCACACAAAATAAGTCATGGATGGATCTACAAAAGAATAGCCACTTTCCCCATCTAAGTGGCGGAAATCATCTACGAGGGAAGCAATTTAAGTGTACACACTCCATCATAGATATTGTTTCTCCAAGCTACTAAGTCTAAAAGGATACCAACAAATCACCTCCAAGTTGTGTCAAACTAGGGTACTTTTGTCCACAATCGCTAAATGCTTTTGTCAAGAGTAGACTTCCTATGGTGTTATAAACACTGTAGGATCGCGGAATTCCCCCTCTTGCCTAGACAAGAAGAAGGGTCATCCCCTTTTCACCATGCAACAAATAAGATCAATGGATAAAAGGGATTCAAAGTGTATGAGTTTCACATTTGTAGTTTGCTTTTTGGTTTATTTTTCGCCCCAATTTCTTGTGGTATTTGACTTTTGAAGAACATTTCTTGCCATTTTTTTTGATGATTGACATTTTGATACTTAGAAATTCTTTTCAATATTGCATTTTTGAACATTTTTCAAAGTAACCCCATTTTTTAGCAAGGGTACTTTTATTGAAGCATAGGAGTCTATTTTTGCTCCTCATTTCATTTGATGCAATTGCAAACCTTTGACATTGATAACTTGAACTCAATTTGGTGATTTTTGTGCCCATTCCCTTTTTGTTGACAAAATATGATGATAGAAGTGAAAGAACGGTTGCATGGTTTCAAAGGTCACCTTGGAATAAACGGTAGCCAAGGAGTTATCACACCACAAGGTACTCTTTACTAGGCCTTAGTCCATGAGTCAAAAGATACTAGTATGACACATCCTAGGGTGTCTTGAGGGTATTCTAGCAAACAAAGTCTCAAGGAGAAAAATTATCTACAAGGGCCTTATATACACTTGTCAAGCTTCCCAAATAGGCATTTTCACAAAATTTTCTAACCATGCAACTACATGACATGATGTAACTAACATATATACAACTCTAATGCATATGCTTCTATCAACTAAAATGTCAAATAATCTAGATGCAAACTCCTAACAACACATAGGTACACAAACCGCAACAACGAAATACACCACACCCTCCTTGACATGTAAGCCCATACTCCTCATATGAAAAATGAAAATAAATGGAAGGGAAATAGAGATTAGAGCGATCATACCACGCGGTCTTCATATTCCCTTGCTAATGCCTCAAATGAAGTGTCGTATCTATGTGAGAAGAGAACAAAAACACAAGTATATACAATTCTACACTACTAAATTAAGGAACATGTTTTTGGTTTTTGAAATTTTCAAATTTTTATGGATTTTGTTTTTATGAAATTAAAGAACATATTTTTGGGATTTTTCGAAATTTTTCAATTTTTTTTGTATTTTGGAATATAAATTCCCTTCCCCCACTTTATTTTGGACATTGTCCTCAATGTACATGTAGGAGTAGGAATGAAAAAGAAATACATGTTTTTGGATTTTTGATGTTTTATGGAAATTGAAGTACAATGCAATGATATGATATGAATGAATGCATGTTCTAACTAAATGCAATTCTATATGACATATATAACAAATGAATGCAATCTAAACTACACTAAATGATGCATGCTCTCTATTAAGCTATGGTCACTTATGATCAAACCTCTCCAAACCAATTTAAGCACTATTTCTAGTGTAGAAAGGAATAAGTTTGGTCATTAGTGACTATGCATGAATTCAAGTCTATGTGCAACTAACTATATGAGACATGTGAGATATATTACAATGCAAACTAATCGAATCATATGAGATATATTACAATGCAACTATACATGAGAGATAGGGAGAAGGTATCATACAAATGAAGGTGGTGTGGTTAAGCACCTCTAGCCATCTTACTCATCATCATCGCCATCATTGCGGTTTCCATGTCCGTTAGATCCTCCTTGGTCATAGCCTCCTCCTTGGCTAAAGAATCCCCCACTTTGGTCTCCAAAGTTCCCTCATTGGTTGCCAAAGTTAGGGAACAAGAGATGTGGTTGAGCCCAAGATGGAAGAGGGCCTCTAGGGTTGATGTACCCTTGTTGAGCCATGTTGTAGTAGGAGGGGTATTGGGCCAAGTAGTTGTCAACCCTCCCATCATGCACTCGAAGATCAACATTTTGCATGAGCTTCATTAATTCACTCATGGATGGAGCTCTCAGATCTTGAGGAGTGAATGGTACATGTTGTGTTAGGTAGGGTGGAATGGGTACATAGGATGGTGGTGCATCACCCCATTCCGGCAACTCGTGAGGTCGATGAGGTGCTTCTTCCCTTGGTGGTGGGTTGTCATGGATATCAATGGGGAGGAGGTAGCTTGGCCTAGGCGAGTACCGGCTTAAGCGGGGCTCGGTAGGTGGTATGCTCCACCCCATGAGAATAAGTGGTGTGCATCCCTTGGTGAACCACTCTACACTTCCGGCGTGATTGTATCTACACTAACGGCGGTTGTTGAAGATAGCATCCTCATCTATCAAAGTGCTCCCCTTAAGCTTTTTATAGCTTCCATCAAAGTTGAACCCGGGGCAAAGTTCATTGGCCAAAATTGTAATTAGCCCCCCCATCACAAAGGTTTTGATATGAGAATTCCCTTGGGCAAAGTCATTGAACCGTGTAAGTATCTCAAGGGGTGTGTTGAAATTGTAAGGCCTTGTCCCTTGCACATTCAAGTAAGACTCTAGAAAGATCAAGTCGAGAAGGGTGCGCCTGTCTTGCTCTAGCCTTCCATTTATAGTTCCGGCCACAAACCGTTCAGTAATCCTAATCACCGGATGTTGGATAGAAAAAGTATAACATTGCTTGTAGGAATAGAGTTCTCTCCCTGAAATGGCCCTCTATAGGTGGTTAACAATGAAGTCGGAGGGCTTATCGATGTTATCCCTGGTACTTCAAGACCAAAAATACTTGCAAATTGGTCGAGAGTCAAGCTATGGTCTCTATTGCAAAGACGGAACTCCATACCGACATCTTTTCGCCGATTAGTGACAACATGGAGACTACACAAAAACTCTAGTGTGAGACTCAAGTAAGTGTCCCCATGGGTATAGAACATCTTCTCAAGACCCAAGCCATTGAAAAATACCTCCGTTTGATGCCTTATGCCAAGTATTTCTAATGCATCAAGATCAATAAATTGAGTAGGTTCATAGTCCTTACCTAGCAATTGCTCAAATCGTTGGCGGTGTTCATCTTTGTTGAAGAGTACCTCCGGGAAATATTCAAGTTGTGCAAGATCCGGTATCATGACATTCTCATGGCCCCTCGCCTCCCGTGAGGCGGTTGAAGTAGCACCCTTGCGGCGCTTGGGTGTGGTCTCGGTGGCTTTCTTGCTTTTGCTCCTTAGATTCATCTTGCTTGATGTGGTTGGTAGGGATTTGTTCAATTTTTGTGATGGGGATTGTAGGGATGATGATGAGATTTGGTTTTGATGTTGATAAGATAAGGAAATAGGGATGGTGGGGGAGGCGTTTATATCAAAGAATGGTGTTGGGACGAGCGGGCTAGGGCTGGGTTCGGGCATACTAAACTGTGACCCAGCATTTATCCTTTGTTATCCGTGTGTCCTGGCATCGGCTCGAGCGTCCTGAAGATGCTGCACGGATGCCCTATCAGGGGGACGCGCGGATTATCTCCCAACTGGTTCTCCTTGTTTTGAATACAGGTCAGGATGAGCATCTTGGGGTCAGCTTGAGCGGATCTTTATCTGGGATGCGCGGCCTCTGAAAAATCTGCCCAGATTTTCATCCAGGAGAAATCTTGTTCAATGTACCGTTCAGGACGAGCGTCCTGATGTTGGCTCGAGCGGATCAGTAACTGGGACGTGCGTCCTGACTCCAAGTCGCGCAGATCTTATGACAGCGAATTGTTTTGCCTGAAGCACAGCTCGGGACGAGCGGGCTACTGTCGGGACGTGCGTCCCGATCTGCTCCTTGTCATCCTTTCAATTGTTTCATGCTAATCCTTTCCCTTGCGCCCTTTTTGTGTTTCCTTCTTATTAATTTCTGAAAATTTCCTCAAAGAATGGATAAGGAACTCTCCCTCACAACTCTCATATAGAAAAATGCAGGTAATCTAAAAGTATGTTTGATATTATACAATGCAAAGTTGTAGAAAGGAATATGTTACAAATGGTGGTTTGAGATAAGACTCCACCAAACTAATTTGAAATGTTGATATCTATTGTCCATAGAGCTCAAGGCCCTTAAAAGTTGGTCAAAAGCTTGTGCACAATCCTCAAATAAGCAAAGATAGAACCATGGCCACTTCAAAATGGAATATAGCCAATCCTCCACAAGGGGCTTTTTATTGAAATTTCTCACCTTCACCTTGGCCTTTTCGTCATAGCCTTTTTGGCTCTCCAAATTAGCAAGCTTAAAATTCTTGTCATCGGGAGGCTTCCATTCTCTCCCGTTTCCCTCAAATATGGTGGTGATGATAGCATTCGCATTTATCAATCCTTCAAGAATAGAAGGAGAATTCTCATAACATTGATGACGGGATAGCTTAGGAGTTAAGATTGTGGGTGTCTAATCTCCACAAGTAAGCTCATTCATAGTTTTGCTCTTGAGCTTCTCCACCAAGTACCTTTTATACAACAATTTGACCTTTTGGAGAAGGTTTACCATATCATCTCCAACAATCATAGGTTCCATGGTGGGTGCGAAAAGGTCTTCATAGTCAATAGGAAAGAGACATTCATCTTCTCCATGGAAGCATACCACAAACTTCTCAAGGATGGGCTCCTCAAGTGAGGCAATCTCACAACTCCATTCCTCTTCTTCATTCCATAAGTCCTTGAAAGATACATATTCCGCATAAGCTTCTTCCATAGGCTTGTCATCATCGCTATCTTCATATGAATCATAAATGGGGTCTTCACTCCTCTTCATTAACTCTTTATCCACCATCTTAATGTTCACATAAAAAGTCACACCCTCATACTCACAAAGGCTAAGAGTATTTGACTTACTCAACCTCATATCTTCTTCATCAAATACCATACTTTCATACTCACAAGAGCTCAAGGAGATTGGCTCTTTTCACTTCACATCTTCTATATCTTCCATATCAAAGGTCACTCCTTCAAACTCGCATTCGTGGATACTGTTTAAGGAATGGTGAGGAGTGGTTGGTTGGGTTTCTTTCATTTGAGCAATTTGAATTGCCAACTCCTTACCATGTGTAACAATGCTTTGAAGAACATTGTCCCTATTTTGCCTCTCCTCTAGCACTTGTTTGGAGAAATTTTGTTGGTCTCCCATCATTTGGAGAACCATATTTTGAATGTCAAAGTTGGGCTCATCTTTTTGTTGTGGGTGAGTGTGAAAGTGGTTATATTGTGGCATTTGGAGTTGGTTGTAAAGTGGGTATTTGGAGAGTGGTTGTTGTGGATAATGGGTGTGGTGATTTTGGTGGGGAAAGTTGGGGTAGTAGTTAGGACTTTCATTGTATGAGTTGTAAGGTAGGTTTGTGTTGACTTGCTCCTCAAACTCCCCATACCCATTGTAGTCATACTCAAAAGATCCACCACATACTCCATGTACCAAGTCTTGGGCCTTCATCATAGCTAAGACAAAGATACAACTACAAACATGGAAACTACAATAAAATGGTAAGAACGAATCTTGAGGAACAAGTTCCTCAAGGTTAAAGCACAAGAAACGAAATTCCCAAGGAACCAAGGCTCCTCAAGAATAAGTACAACTAGAACTAGACAAAAGAACGATTCAAATACACAATACCGTCCCCGGTAACGGCGCCATTTTGATGGTGAGCGTGTCGTTGTACGCTCTCAAACACATTTATACCCAACTACTAGCATAGCAAGCAAGTCGGGGTCGAACCCAAAGGACGGAGGTACTCAAATTGTTCAATCCAATTGTAGTTGCACTTAGGGTTGTCACAATTGAAATGGGTTGATGATTCTAAACTAAAGAAAGCAATGGAAGGTAAACAAGCAATAAAACAAAATGATTAAAAGCACTAGGATGTCATGGTTTCATAGGGGATTCATGGTGGTGATCATGCAAACATGTTTCCATAGTTGCAAGCAATTAATGTTGTAGAGGAACCGAGTTAGTTTATATCTTACGGTTCATAGGAAGATTTGGGTTCCGGAGCCGAGTCGTCTAGACTGTACAACACCTACAAGTCGACCTACTTTCTTCCTATTCACTTCTATGCATGGTCTAACAAGACTCGAGTTGGTTTACATCTTACAAGTCTTGTTGAAAAGATAAGAGATGGGTAAAAAATGCAAGGTTTCATAGTCTAGCATTTCATCAAACATAACATGTGCATAGGTTGACATTAGAACAAGCAATCAATCATAAGATAACATATTAGATTAAGTATGGATCTATCTTCATGTTATAGTTCCCCTAATTCCCCACTAATCCTAGCTAAGAGACTACTCACTAATCATCATGATTCTTATGCTAGAAATGGCGTCAAACATCACAACACAAGTGAACATGATGATTAAGCAAGATAACAAACAAGAGATTAACAAGTAAATAAAGAGGGATTAAGAGTGTTACCAACTTGGAGAGTAAAGATGAATATAAATAAAGAAGAATCCTTGAATAAAGATGAATACTTGTCACGTAATCTTCAAATACATACCCAAAAGATCCAAATGTAAACAACTTGAATTGAACAAAGGAAATGGATGAACAATAAATGAAACCCTTTGATTAATGATAGAGAGTTGTCAATTCCCCAATACAAGCCCAAGAATTCTTCAAGTACCAAGCTAAATCTAAGATTGTATGAGAAATTATTGAGGAAAGATTAATGTGTAATTTGTGGAAAGATTAAAGAGTAATCTATTCTAATCTACTCCTAATGAGAGTTTAATCTAATCTAAGGAAGCTTTGCCTCAACTAAGAGGGCTTTGTTCTAATCTAAGAGGGCTTTGTTCTAATCTAAGAGGGCTCTGTTCTAATCTAAGAGAGCTCTCTTTTGATTATTACAAATGGAGTATACATAGTGATACTTCATTAGGTTAAGCAAGGGTAGATTAGTAAATAACAATGCTTAAGTATTGAATAGAGCTTTGCAAGTCCCGAGGGACATGCGCGGATTATGTAGCAACTCCCAAGGAAATCCGCGCGTCCTAGCCTGAAGCACGTTTGGTCCGGTAAGGCGATCCGCTCGGGATGGCTATCGGGACGCTCGGATCCTAGCTCTGGGACGCTCGTTTTGAGCTCAGGATGCTCGGATCCTGGACAAGGTTCTTCTCTTGTTCTTGGCTCCCTAACAATCCATGGGGACTGTCTTAGGGACGCACATATCTTTCATCATTGCCCAATTCACTTTATTTATTTGTTTAGGCTTCTAGTGTCGGTCTCCTCTTCGATGCTTGGTCATTAGATGCGATCCATTTAGCTTCATTTTGCTCCATAAATGCAAGGCTAGCAATCCTCTCCTACCAAGGACACAAAACCTCAAAGAATATGCAAAATGGGAAACTAAAGATAAGAAATGACCCTAATATATGCTAGAAAGCATGGGAACGAGGTTAATTCGGGGACTAAATGTGCTCAAATTTGAGTCATATCAATGGTCTAGCAAGCCTTGAGTTGGTTTATATTTTACAAGTCTTGTTGAAAGGATAAGAGAATCATGCTAGGTTGTCAATCAAGCATTTCATCAAACATAACATGTGCATAAGTTGAAAGTATAATAAGCAAGCATTCACATGAACTCATTAAGTATAAATCTATCCCATGATTAACTCCCCTAATCCCCCACTAATCCCTAGTTAAGAGATTACTAACTACTCATCATGATTATTATGCTAGCAATGGTGTCAAACATCACAACACAAGTGAACATGATGATTAAGCAAGATAATAAACAAGAGATTAACAAGTAAATAAAAGGGGATTAAGAATGTTACCAACTTGGAGAGTAAAGATGAACATAAATAAAGAAGAATCACTAATGGAAAAAACCCCTATTGCGTCAGTCACTACAAGAAAACCTGAAACAGGCGACCGAAATTTGGCGACTGAAAGAAGTAGTCGCCAAATTGGCGACTGATTTTCAAATTGGCGACTGAAATTAGTCGCCAATCTGGCGACTGACTTTTTCAAAAAGGGAATCAAACGTGGCGACCGAAATTTTGGATTTGGCGATCAATTATGGGTAGTCGCCAATTTGGCGATCAAATTCGATCGCCAAATTGACAATCGGCCGCCAAATTTTTTAGTAGAAACTAGCCTGTCATTTTTAAAAAGGGAATCTACGTGGCGACCGATTTTTTACATTTGGCGACTGAAATTAGGGTAGTCGCCAAATTTGGCGACTGAATTTCAGTCGCCAAAATTAAAAATTCAGTCGCCAATTTTTTTAATACATTCAGCGCCCTCTCTCCTACTTTACTCTTTGCGAAAAAAAAAAAAAAGGGGACGAGCGATTTGGCGAAGCGACGACACCAACCAACAACACCACACAACCACCCTTCCGCCGCCATTTCCACCGCCACATCCACTCTCTTTAATTAGGTTAGTTGTTTTTGTTTAATTTCAGTTTATTTAGTTTAATTTGTTAGATTAATTTATAGTTAGTTTGATTAATTTGTTGTTAGTTGGTTAGATTTATTTGTAGTTAGTATGTTTGATTAATTTGTAGTTAGATTTAGTTTAATTTGTAGTTAGATTTAGTTTAATTTGTGTTTGAATTAAAAGGGAATGATTAAGGGGCTTTTTGTGGGGTGGGCCATGGTGGGGTGGGTGGCGGTTCGACCGTGGGTGGGCCGTGGTGGGGTGGTTGGCGGTTCGGCCGTGGGTGGGCCCACCGGTGGCGGTTCGGGTCGTGGGGTGGTGTTTGGTGTTGGTAGGTAAGTGAAACCGTTTGTTTAATATTGTAGGAAGCATTTGAACGAGAAAAAGCCGCCAATCCAGAAAAACCGGATAATGACATATGGTATGAGTTGGTGGATGGCTTCAAGAAAGGGCACGTGTATGGTACCGGAAGTTCAACACCGGCTTTCTATGAGAAAACGCGTAGGAGATCGACTTCAACAATTCCCAAAGAACACGTATCAACCGGAATTATTAGTCAACTTCAAAGTCAAATAAGAGAGCGTGATGAACGTGATGCCAAACGTGATGAAGAACTTGCCAAACGTGATGAAGAATTCCACCAAATGAAGGAAAGAATGAAAATGTTTGAGGATTGGTGGCAAGGTTGTAACCCCGGACCTAGACCCAACTACGATCCAAATGATCCGCATGGTCCACATGGGGGGAGTGGAGCGGTGTTGTCTTCAAGTAAGATGATTTTAGCATGTAAGCTTGTAAAACTTGAACTTTAGACTTGAACATTAGAATAGCTTAGCTTGTAAAACTTTCATTTTCATTATATGAAATGAAGTTTGAGAAAATGGGAGGTGTTGGGTTGAAATGTATGGTGTTGTGTGTGTTGAAATTTGGGATGTATGGTGTTGTGGAACATCGGTTTGTATGCGCAGTTGTAAATATTTGGCTAGCAATGAAAACGAAAAAAACCACCAAAACATACAAATGGCTTTGGCGATCGAATTGAGATTTGGCGATCGAACTTGATCGCCAATTTGCGATCGATTTATGGTAGTCGCCATTTTGGCGATCGAATTGCGATCGCAAATCCTAAATCGATCGCCAAATTTCTCAAATAAGCGCTACGTCACCCAAATTTGGCGACTGAATTGGCATTTGGCGATCGCTATTGATCGCCAATTTGCGACTACCTTGACTCGATCGCCAATTTGGCGACTACTCTATCGATCGCCATTTTAGTAATTTGGCGATCGATTTTTCGATCGCCAAATTTGGCGATCGACTTTAGTCGCCAAAGCTAGAAAAGGCGACTAAGGTCCGCGACGACGTTGGCGATTTCGATTTGATCGCCAAATTGATTTTGGCGACTGATTTCAGTCGCCAAAATCAGTCGCCTGTTTTAATTCTTTTTGTAGTGAGTTGTGGAGGGCCTTTTGCGTCGATTTTGGCCTGACGTATATCGAGGGGTCGTATTTGTTATGTGTCAGTTGTGAAACTGACGCAAAAAGTTCACCATTTGCGTCAGTTGTATTTTAAAAACTGACGCAAAAAAGAACCATTTGCGTCAGTTATGTTTTAAAAACTGACGCAATTGTATGTACAACCGACGCAAATGCTTCAACATTTGCATCAGTTCTTTATAGAACCGATGCATTTTCTTTATTTTTTGCGTCATTTGTTCTCATAACTGATGCAATTGTTATTTTATTTTAGGGCCAATTCATTTTTGTCATTTGCATCATTTCTTTCAAGAACCGACGCAATTTATTAATGCTTTTTTCTATATAAAAATTTGCTGCCGAAATTATATGAAACTCACAATCTGAATACCACAAACGCAAGATGATTTGATAATCAACAACAAATATCTTTATACAAACCGATTATTCCAAGTCAATTACCTAGAGATCTTTAACCAACTAACCTATCAACAAAAATATAAAACAATGCTTCATCAATGACTCCACTTTCAAATCCATACTTAGCCATAAGAGTATCCTTGCCATATTGATAATTGAATCCAAAGGCAGCCAGTGTCACTGAAATTCTTCCTTAGCAACTCGTACTCCTTGATCTTCACTTTAGCCTTGTCACCTCTTATAATCACACATCAAGCAATATTTTCATCAAGGCTGATACAAAAAATATTTTCATCAAGGCTGATACAAAAAAACATTTTCATCAAGCCAATTTTAGTGTTCGATTTTGTATGGGGAAGTTCAAGTTCGCTGATTACTATGAGATTTAAATGCATGATATGTTAGATACTTTGGTTTGGAACATGTGAGTATGTGACCCCGTAAGTATATTTAACCTCTATGGAGTATTATGTTTAGCTACACCCTAGATATTATCAAAGTAACATAATTTTATAATCAGGAAAGTAGTCGAAGCAATGGTTAACAGCAAGGGCAGCTCAACAGTAAGAACAACAGTAAGAATACTTACTCGAGCTCCTCACGAAGAGCATCAAAGAGTTCTCTTTTTGTTTGCTTTTCAGCTCCAGGTGTATTGAGAACCTTACTCTGCTCCACCATAGTAACCGTTGTCTTCTTCAACTCGTCTTGCATAAAAGTCATGCAGAGATATAAGATAAATAGCATGCTCGATTTTCAGCCACGTTAGCAACCATTTTTTTACAGTCCCAACTCACAATTAACCCCTCCTTCACAATCCCAATCAAAAATGATAAAAGTACTACCTAAGTTTCAAAACAATTGCACTTATAGCCTTAGTCTCATTACACTTTTGCGAAGTTCAAGAGTGACATGCCAAACGACCCAAACTTCCCTTCAATTTTTGGCTGCTTAAAATTTCTAATTCACACGAGCTGTGACAGAGTCGGCAGTCAGGCTTCAGACGTGCAACTACAGTAGGGAAAGGGACGTACCATATCTTGCTATGGTATTACTTTCAAAAATTGAACCTTCAGGGGTTCCAGAACAGGGACCTGAAACGAGAATTCTTCAGATAATCATTTGTTCAAATCAAACAGCGGCTAAAAATCAATGTTAGTGACAAAAACAATTACCTTGCCAATGGGTTCATTTTCAAAAACTCCGGGAGTTTTGTTGGAGAATCCCATCTCAAAGTTCACAGCTAAATCAGCTTTAACACCCACCAGTGAAGCATCTAAATAAAAGCAGACTGTTCATTGCTCAACAAGAGACACATCTGATCTTACAAGCATATATTAATAACTAGAAATAAATTTGTAATCATCAATAAACATAACATGATTTCTTACCTAGCAGTTTGAACCTCTTATGCTAGGGCTGCAACAGAACAGGATAGCATAGCTAATGGTGTGACCTATTTAAGACGAAACCAAATACTCTGCAGCAAAAATCATCATTGATAATAGGACATGATCAAGTGCTCGAGCAAGAAAATTCACACCTCTTCATATTTTCCATGAGCTTACAAGAAAGTTCTTACCTTCATCCCCTTCCTCCTTTTATTGCTTCTTTCCTCGTCCTCCTCTTCTTAACTGATCTCCCTATTTCTTCCTTTTTTTTATCTCCTTATTTCTCGTTCCTCACTTTTCAATTGTCTGTTGATCCGTCACCTACTCACCTCCTTCATCCCCAAATCCACTTTTGCCATTAACACAATCGTTTTTTGCTTGTTATTTCCCTAATAACCTAAATTAATTTTCACCTCCATTATCTCACCTCAAAAACCCCACGAAAACGATAATAATTGTTCAGCTTCAAATCCAAAACCAAAGCGGGATCAGTCATCACCCAAATGAAACCATTATATATTAGATTAAACCCATCTTAATTTTAGCCAATTCAAAACCCAAATGGAGTAAACTTAGAGGTAATTGAAACTTGATGTACGTTGAGCTGGTGTTAGTGAATTGAATAGGGTGATTCTTAAAAACAAAGAGAAATATAGGCAAAAACTTGGGAAAATAATGCATAAGAATTAATTTGAAATTTCCTAAATAATCCTAGCGATTAGAAAAGACAACAAACACAAGCAAACAGAGGTGAAGAAAAGGCATATCTGAATGGTTAAGGGAAGATAAAATCCACATAAAAGAGTATGGCAAAGACATCCAAACCTGTAGCCAGCCTGGGAGCTAGACTTGAAATCATAAATTGGAACTTGAACATCCTTTTCTTCTTTCAGGCCATGTATATTATCGAGTAGAGTATCCTAATCTGTTAGCCGTGGATTTGTTTGAAAATAATACCATTAGAATTTAGAAACCTCAGCCGTGAAAACTAAACATATCAAACCTACTACATAACATGATTTATGGCTAAGGCAGAGAGAATAATTGTGTTTGTTGCATTTAGAGAATAGCATATAAGGTTATACAGGAACTACACAAGTTTAAAATGGCAAGCTATAACACAGGGTGCACACACATTTGAGGGAAGTGACAAGGAGATAATGTTCCTGGTACCGTATAAGTGTAGACTTCGTGAATGCATTATCCAATTCTGCCTAATAATGTAATCTTCATCAGGGTCCCAAGTGTAATTTCATAGAAAAAGACATTCAACACTCATATAGAATTTACCCAACCATGTTAGCAATAAGACCGTCACAGTAAACCCAGAACAACAACTCATTATCAAATTATTAAAACCTCAGGTTTGATTAAGGGGGAAAATAGAAACAATTTATTTCACAATTTGTAAAAAACCTAAATCGTTCATCTATAAACTGGCACCGTAAGAAATACTGGAGAAATTAGGGAAAACAATCAAAACATACCTTATAAGTGGGACTGTGAGGGATGTCGTCGTTGACGAGGGTGGAAGGCGGCAACGAGGCGAGAGCAGTAGTGTAAAATGTAGCAGAAAACCAACTAATCAAATATAAAACCCCCAATTTCACATTCAATTCTAGATTTACATTCAATTCATACGAAGAAATCAATTACTATACAAAATTGTATATAAACAACAATAGTAAAACCTATTAAAAGAACTTACAACAAAAAAATTAAGATAAAATCATACCAATAACAAATTAGGAATTAGATGAGTAGAAGAGACTGAGACGGCGACGCTGAGGTCGGCAAAGAGTCGTCAGTGGGTCCGCGGTAGGTCGGCGGTGGGGCGGTAGGTCGGCGGTGGGGTGTCGATTAAATGAGGGAATAGAGGAAAAGGGGTGTTGATTTTTTTTCGAAGGAATGAATGGGGGAAAGGGACTCGTGTTTTACTTAATACGGTAGTGGTCGGTATTTGCATCGGGTTTAGGTAAAATTGATGCAAAAAAGTTATATCAAATACGTCGGTTTAGTAACATAACTGATGTATTTGATCAAATACATCAGTTTTGCTGAAAACCGACGTATTATATACGTCAGTTTTTTCCAAGAACTGACGCAAAAAGTTTCACTATAGGGCAAAATGGATTCCCGCCAAAATAAGTACTTTTTGCGTCAGTTTTTGTAGAACCGACGTAAATTGATTGACGCAATAGGTGTTTTTTCTACTAGTGAATCCTTGAATAAAGATGAAGACTTGTCACTTAATCTTTAAATACATACCCAAGAGATCCAAATGTAAACAACTTGAATTGAACAAAGGAAATGGAGGAACAATAGAAGAAACCCTTTGATTAATTGTGGAGAGTTGTCAATTCCCCAATACAAACCCAAGAATTCTTCAAGTACCAAGCTAAATTTATGATTGTTTGAGAAATTATTGAGGAAAGATTAAATTGCAATTTGTGGAATGATTAAAGACTAATCTATTCTAATCTACTCCTAATGAGACTTGATCTAATCTAAGAGGGATTCATCTCTTGATTATTACAAATGAAGTATATATAGTGGGTACAACATTAGCTTAACCAAGGGTAAATTAAGGAAATAAGCTTATGTGTCGAATAATGCCTTGCTCATTTCAATAGGATCCGTGGAAGACAGTTCCGGGAATCAACACGAGCGAGCTGAGCTCGACTCGAGCGGGTTGAGGAGCAGCTCTTTTCCCTTTGCTTCTTTGCTTATGATGCTTCCATATACTCCTTATTCCTATCATTCTTGCCTCCTCTTCATACTAGTCCATCCAAGATTATCAACAAGCTTCTGAATATGCGCGAGAGACGGGAATCCCGCCTCATTATCTTCTTTCCTAGAAGACATATGATATGCACTAGGAAAGCAAATAGGAAGCAATTGACGGATAAAATGGCTATGGAATACTATATTAGTATGCAAAAATAGGTTGATTAGGGGACTAAATGCGCGTAATCATGAGCCACATCAGACACCTGCAACATAGCAACTGTACACACGACACAATACAACAGCAGCACCCAGCATCGACGACCCCAAAACCACCGTCAACCACCATGCTCCTCTCCTAAAAACAGCCCTAAACCTACCCTCGACCACCCAGACCACCGCCCATAATCCCTGGGTCAGTTGAGTCCAAAACACGGGTCACCCAAGCAGCAATTGCCTCGGTTCTCACTGATACGGTCGCCAGGTACCAAAAATAATTACCTAAGTACAACTAATAGAAGCTAGCAGTAAGTAGGGTCGATCTCCACAGGGAGGCAAGGTATCTATCTGTAAGTCCGTCTATCTAGTCACAATTGGGGGGTTTTAATTTGTTTACTAAACTATCGAAGGCAAAGGTCAAGAGAAGTAAAGATAAGAGCAATAAAGCGAGAAAATAAAAGATATGTGATCAGATAAAAGAGATATGTCAGGATTTCGGTTCACCATGGCAGTTCACTAATTCAGTCATAAATAGTCTAGACAATCTATTGTGAGAAAGGCAAGGGAAAGGTCCTTCCGGTCCGCTATCCACCCTAGATTACAACTAACTTAACTTCCGTCCTCATTAGGGTAGTCTAATGTTCATAGCAGGTATGTTCATTTCAATCTTCCGATACAGGAACAAAATTAACCAGATTAAAGTTATTTGGAAGCGTGCACTCAACTAAACATATTACAATTATATTGCTACGGGCACAGGTTCTCACAAATAAATCATCTAACCTATTTACAACATCGTCACTTTACTACCATGGCTCCCCTAATCCTAACATAAAAGGATTTAGCTACTCATGTTATCGATGCAATCAACAATAAACATAAACATGCTAAGAGAAGACATAATAGAGAGAATTAAAGGATGAATTGTAATACTAGCAATAATAACAAAAGTAATTAAGAGACAATGAAATAAAGAGAACAATAATTAAAGCAAGCAAAAGATTAGATTGAGATTAAGAGTAGATAAAGATTACAATCAATCAAATTTGGCGTAAAGAACAAGTAGCAATCGAGATTAAGAGCCAAAGCAGTGTTTAAGAATATGAAAGTATAAAGTAAGAGATGTTTATGACCTAATCTCGACTTCCCTTATATATGGAAGTGAAAATTAACAAAAGATAAACCTAAACACGGATTAATTAACCCGTGTACTATAGCTAGTTACTCGATCGAGGCTTTTTATTCCTCTCAATCGAGTAATTCTCCAGCAAAACCATTCGATCGAGCAAAAGCAGCTCTCGATCGAACACTCCTAAGTTAGCCACCTTCGATCGAGCATAAGAACTACTCGATCGACCATCCGCAGCAGCCAAATCACTCGATCGACCATCCAAAGCTCTCGATCGAGTATCTTCCACATAGATCAGCATCAAACTCGTCTGGTTAGCCTTCCAAGGACCTCCCTTCACGCTTCCCGAGGTATGACTTCTGCTCTAAATCTCCGTCTTCTCAAAATGCAAGCAAAGTGGGACGACTAAGGTATGATTCCACTAACTTTAAGTCCATTTCTGCAATTAAGACAAAACAAACCAAAGTAGCCAATTCGGGGCATTTTGCAATACAAAGCGATAGAAATGGCACAAAAATGCGTGCAATAAGAGGCTAAAAAGTCTATATAAATTGCACATATCAAATCTCCCCAAACCGAACCTTTACTCGTCCTCGAGTAAACTAAATGCAAACTGATGGAACGGATATGAAAACTCAGAGCTAGCTTGTGGACGCGGGCCCACGGGGGCGAAAAGCGAAGTAAGCTTTTCACTCTTTGGTTTATTTGCATTTGTGGAGTCGCCACCAATTTATTGTGGAAAATTGGAAACCGTTCAAGTACCTCGTGCAATGTCAAGACACAAAGTAGTGACATGAACACCAAGAACTCGTTACCCTTAGCATTCTATGTCTAGAATGACTCTCGTGGATGCCAATGAACACGGATGTTCACAAAGATCTGGAGTAAGGGGTGAGGGTACGTATTAGGAAGCTCTTTTGATCGAACACCTAATCCCGCCCGCCTCGATAGCGGCCTCTACTAATGATTAGGGAAATTGTCTATACTCGATATATTGTCGATTATATGCATGCAATGCAACATCCAATAAATTAATCCTAGCATGTGAGAATTAACTAAGTCGGTGAACACGTAATTAGCAAACAATTAGGTCGAATTGGGATTTAGGTTGATTACATATGAAAACATACAAGCAATACAGTAAAAGAAATACAATAATAATATAATAAAGGAAATTACAATAATTACATCGGATTGATGATTTATGTCGAAAATATATTTAAAACGGATGGTTTTAGAAAAGAAAGAATAAATATATAAACGAACAGAAATTAAGGGTGATAATACGGATAATAGTAAAATACGTAACTAATAACTAGGTCAAGGCAGAAACGGGAGTTCAGGGACAGAAATCAACCGGGAACAGGCGCAACAGAGCTGCGTCCCTTGGAAGAGGCGCAGCAGTCGCTGTGTCTGTTCCTGGGTTGAGTTCTGGCTGTGAAGCCGGAACCGCATCTCGTTAATGTTTATTGGTGAATTTAATGGTTGATTAATGGATAATTGACTCGGATGAAAGTGATTTAACATATTATTTACATGTGAATGAGGTCATAAAAACGATAAAACATGAATGAAACTAATTGGAACAAATTATATTAGAAGATTAAAAGGATTATTTACAAATTAACAAATTAAACTAATTAATTAGACTAAACAGATTATTAATGACGAATTAACGATGACGACGGTAAATAACAGATGCAAATATATCAAAGATGAATTCCAGAGATTCAATATGGGTAAATCGAACCTCTAAAACTCGAATTGATTTTAATTACGAAAACCCGCAAATATGGATTATATGGGATTTAAGTCGGGATTTTGAAAGATGAATTAATTAACAATGAATTATTTACATGTTAAAAAATATCATACTCGAATTATTATGTTAGTGAAACAATGAACAATTGAAAACGAAACAAAACAATCGAATTATCAAAAGACGAAGGAAGAAGAAAGGAAGCAGGAACTGCGGCAGCCTCACGAAGAGGCGCAGCAGGTACTGCGTCCCTTCGAAGAGGCACAACAGTTGCTGCATCCTTTCTCGACGTCTGTCTTTTGATAATCCGTGAAAAGGGTTTTAAAACATGGTTTTACAAATCGGTTTTAAGAATACTTTCGAAATAAATCTTACAATATTGATTACAATAATAAAGAACAATAAATAAAAGAAGGATTTACACCCTCAGGCTTACATGTTTGACGAAACGAGATGAAATAAGTTTACGTTTAGTGATGCTCGACTCGAATGTAGACGAAAGTGCCCTCTAGGAGGAAAACGAACAAGATTGATTAAGTTGATTTATGTGGAGTTGGTCAAATTAGCCGGTCATGCAAAACGAGGCTGGTACTCAGAAGGATCCGAGCTTACGTGGTCGAAAGTTCAAGCACGTAGACGCCAATAAGTAAGAACGTGGTCTAGAATGCAAAGGGAGAAGAGAAGGGCGGACACTCACGTGAGAAATATGTGAGACCGAAGGTCTCTATTTATACTAATCACACGGAGGAAGTAGGGTTTTCGGAGAAACTTTGGAAGTGAATCTCGAAAAGATACGGAAAATACGCAGAAAAGGACTGAGGAAGAGGCGCAGCAGGCACTGCGTCCCTTGGAAGAGGCGCAACACCTGCTGCGTCCTTTCCTCAGTGGTTTCCTCCTGCGGAAGGAAGATTTCCGCGTTTTTATTATGGAATAGCGGATTAATCTCGTTTCCTTAATATTTTGTGTGAATATTACGGGAGATATTTTACTAAAGATCAAAAGTTTGGAAAATATGGAATAGAAATATCCGGAACATTCCAGAACATTCTGACTCGGTTTTAGAAAATGAAGATGGTTTTTGACCCGGACTCCAAATGTACTCTAATTACTGCCAAAACGATCGTATCGGTACGTAGATGACAATTAAGAGGTAGACACAAGTGTTTGAGCGACCACTTGACGATAAACTTACGAGCTGTCGCAAATCGTTCGGTATACCAAACATGTGGCCCAATCATCACCGGGTGGTTTGCGGGAGGTGCAGAAATGAGCTATCTACAGAGCCCCCACTTTGACTGGGGCTTGGACAAGGCAAAAGTCAAAGTATAGCCATCAGGTTAATCGAAGATTACAACCTGACGACTATGGCGATGCGAGGCGGCTCAAGGGGTCTGAGCCAAGGACCTGTCGTCGGGAATATTTTAGAGTCTGTCAACTATCGGGGAGGGTCGTTTAAAGTCCATTAGACTACGTGAGGAGGCTCGCCAGCCATAAGAAGAGACCATACCTGAAATTCCTTGCAACTCCAGGGGAAACAAAACGCGATATTGGGAGGAGGCAGCAGGACATAGTCAGGAACTGCTGGGAGAAATCTGCTTGGGTCAGCTTCAAACAAACTTCGGAAGAGCTTGGGGTCGATGTTGATCTCCATGTCTCGAGAGGGACGATTGCCTGTCCGTGGACTCTCACTGGGGGAACATAATCGGGAACTAATCTCCATGTCTCGAGAGGGAATGTCTATCCGTGTACTCTCGCTGGGGGAACATAATCGGGAATTGATCTCCATGTCTCGAGAGGGAATGTCTATCCGTGTACTCTCGCTGGGGGAACATAATAAAGGTGTGTCGAAACACCTGTCAAAGAAGAACCGCTCGTTGTGACAAGCTAGGTCTTGGCAAAAATATGGCGACAGTTTGCTGTTGGCTTGGGAATACGGGTCCGGGTGAAAAATAAATGTCAGACGGACCAAATACGCGATATGACATCGAGGAAGAGGCGCACCAAAGATGGGCCCACAAAATAACGAACTTATAATGAATCTTCGAAAATTCGTATGGAGGGAGACTGAGTAAGAGGCGCAGCAAGAGCTGCGTCCCTTGGGAGAGGCGCAACACATGCTGCGTCTTTTCCTGGACGTGGCATTTCTGGGTAAAACCCGATGAAACAGGGGTTTATGTTTCATAATTTCGAAACATAATTCTCTAATTTTTCTCTCAAATTCAAACCAATTTTCGTCAAAATTTGATCAAAAACTCGCATTTGCCATGTCTACTCGAGGTATGTGTATTAATCTTGCATTAATCTTCTGTATTTGATCAAATTGGAACGACAAAACCAGGGTTTTCAACCCTAATTATGTCGAAAATTTGGGGCTTTTCCTCCAAACGATTTTGCTTTGCAAAATTGACCTTGTAAATGGCTAATTAGTAATATAAGGATCATAACCATGTATTTGTTTCGAATTTTCGCTGAGTTTTGAGCATTTGAGTGAAATTGAGACGGTTTCACAGCTAAACCGTAAATCGCTTCGAAAATAGACTTAAGATTTCCCATTTGTGATGAAACTTGATATTTGGAATCCTTGTATGATGGAAAAACTTCCTATCATCTCGGAATTTTGATTTGTGACGGCTTTTTCCGGACGCTTTTCTAGGGCATAATCGCCGTTATAACGAAATGCTGTCGAAATTCCGACTCGAACCCATGACTAGGCTTCAACTTAGGCTTAACTTGACCCAAATTGCCACACGAGGTAACGGGTTTGTGGGAAAATTGCCAAAGATGGCGAGAAAAGAGCGATTCCGGAGCTCCGAAAACTCGAAAATCCCCTAATTAAGGCTTGTCGTCACTTGACGCGGCCTAAATTCACTTTAATTTTGCAGGTGACGAGGCTTCTACATCAGGGATAGCTCCCATGGACGTGGATACTGCTATTGACCCTTCTCGTTCGCTTGAGGAGGCGTTAGAGCAGGCTTTTACTGCTGCGGTGATGGCTGCTGAGGACGAGGTCCTTGAGGAGGAGGCCCCGAGACGGGCCAACGGTGGACGGGGTGGTCGCCAGCTAAGGGGAACACCTGCGTGGGCTGAGACCTAGGACAGTAGGCACCTACTTTGGGCTGCAGAGGGTCACCTGTCCTACAGGACGGTGAAGAGCTTGGTAAATCGAATTCATCACTCTTCATTCATCCTCTTTCATTTCTATTTTTTATTCCTTTTCTTCATCATTCAAACTAAAGATAGCTTTTGTTTCGAATCCAAATAGGAGGCCGGGAACATTAGATCGTTCTCGGGCTACACGACGGCGATGGGGTGCTACGAGAGGCTGTCGGCTGAGGAGCGAGCCATCATCGAGCGGGGAGCATTCGGCGCTTTGGTGCAGGCTTGAAGGGACATCTCGAGGAGGAAGCTTCGGGCTAACCTCAGCCTGGTTCGAGCTTTCTTGGACCGGTTTTGGGACACGACCTCCACCTTTCACATGTTTTTTGGTGAGGTGGGGGTCACTTTGGAGGATTACGGCATGATTTACGGTTTTCTGTGTGGGGACCGAGGTGGTGGAGTGGCCGGAGACAGTCATGAGGGTAGACTCGGCTGAGGCTAGGAGATTGATCGGCTGGAACTTGATGCCGAAGGCTGCTGCGGTGCCTGGATTGGTGCTTAGTTCTTACGTCAGGGACTATTTTGCGGGGAAGACCCCGGCGACGGTGGTGATCGAGGGGAGGGAGATGGCCCCTCCTCTCTGTACTGCAGAGCAGAGAGTCCGTTTGTAGCTCTGGTGGTTCCTGTCTTCGATCTAGCTCGGAGACAAGGGAGAGAGGCTATCGACGAAGCTCCTTCCCTTTCTTTCTGATCTGAGCAACCTAGGCCGTTGGGACTGGGTCACTGCTGGTTTTATCGTCCTCATTCGCTTTATGAGGGCCATGGTTCGTCCGGAGTTAATGGAGAAGGGGAGTTCTCCTGCTGCTGTTGGCCCTGGACTGTTGTTGGAGGTATGAACCTTCATTTCATTTCATGAAAGATCATTTCCTTTTCTTATCGAACCACGAAAGATCGTTGTTGATTATCTTGTTTTACAGGCGTGGGTGTACTCCTACTTTCCGGGCCTCGCGCCCAAGAGGACGGAGCCGGTGGAGAGGGCCTATCCCGTTGTGAGGGATTGGGTGATGTGCCGTACGAGGAGCCGACGTTCTTTCCACAACGTCTGTCGACGGGAGGTGAACACTCTTCAGTTGGACGGCGTGAGTACTTCACCTTGCGTTTGTTTGTCTTTCTTCTTTACCTTTTAGAACTGATCATAAGAATGACCCTTCGTTTGCTTTTCTTAATGGGTGCCCAGGCCTTGGGCGGATTACGCTGGCGCTCCTCCCTTTGTGGCTGAGGTCCTTCGACCTAGGAGCTCGAGCCGATTGTTGCTGAGGACGTCGATGGGTCTTGTGTGGTACTTGGGCGAGCGTTTGGCTCGTCAGTGCTCTCGGGATGTTTGATGGTTCCCATCGATCCTCCTCGGACGATGTTTAGGGAGCCTTCTGAGGCTGAGAGGGAGGCTGACCCGGCTGGCGTTGGTGGTGACGCCCTCCTTCTTCCAAGCGAGGACTACTCGGCGTTCCTCTACAGGAGGCTCGCGTACTGGCCGGTCGTGGTAAGTGTTTTACTCTTATTTTTGATCAATTTGAGAACACGATGAATGATCATCGGTTAATGGAAATCATTTGACTTTGCAGGAGGTCGAGGCGGCGGGCATCGAGCCCCCAGAGTACCCCGAGACCCTTGAGTACACCAACGCGACGGGGATGACGACGATCTCCGAGCTGCGTGACTTTGACGCGGCGGTGAGAGATGCTAGCTTGGACGAGTGGCAGCATCTGATTCGGAGGATGAGTCTCCTAACTTGTATAACTTTGTGTAAGAACACATTTGCTCAAGTTTGTCCAATCGTTATGAATCTCTTCTTTTGAAATGCAGGTTGCGCCATCCCGGTTCGTGGCTTTATGGAGGGTAGCCAACCGGCTGCGGGCTACTGCCGTCGAGGTACTTGCTGGCGGCCGAGGACGTCAGGTATGAACCTTCCGTTTACTTCATTTTTGAATTTTCTAATTTTCCTTATGTTTGAAATGATTGACATGAGCCAATTCTTGTTGTTTGCAGAGGGAGCGTGAGCTGGAGCGAGAGCTTGCCCAGTCCCGGGAGGAGACAGCTCGCCTGCTGAGGGAGCTCGAGGTCCGTGACGCCGAGGTTGTTGCTCTCGAGGCGAGAGTTGCTGAGCTAGACGACGACCAACAGTAGTTTGCTTGTTGTTTTTTGTTTTCGGCTGTATTTTGTACATCTTGTACATTTTTAGGACCCACATTTTTGATATTCGGACTTTGTTTTGGGGCTTGAGCCCCCAGTTTGGTGTACATATCCCCTCTTGATTGTATATATGATGGCCTGAGTGCCTTTGCTGCTGGGTTGCTTTGTTTGTACCTGCAGGTTAGTTTTGAACAGGTTTGGTAGATGACGGTTTGCGGCGTCATGCTGCCGAAATTTACACAGAAATCACATAGAACATACATTTGTACACATGGCCTAAATTAGGAAACACGAAACATGGCAATTTGACGAATTTACCAAAATAGTAATCCGTTACGAATAGGAAATTATTATTTGAGGAATTAGGAAAGATCCAACGCGGAAAATCACAGAAAGAAGGCTGAGGAAGAGGCGCATCAAGTGTTGCGTCCCTTTGAAGAGGCGCAACAGGTACTGCGCCTGTTCCCCAGTGTATCCGTCCTGACGGATTTTAGGAAACAACTTTTAGTATAAATAGAGATGTCGAGGGAGGTTTTATTCGTATAATTCTTCCGTCTTTCCTTCGTCTTATTACATAAAGCTCTCAAAATTAGCCTACATCATGAATACTCTCGAAATTCGTCTAAAAGAATGGACAAATGAGTTCTCCAATGTGGAGAAACACGACATGGGTGCCTATAACTTTGGATCACTTTTGAGCTTGAAGTTGATCAAGGTGGTCAAACCGTTCCTAGATGCTTGTCTTGATTATTGGGACCCGAATTATCACGTATTTGCCTTCCCTGGAGGCGACATTTGCCCATTTCCCGAAGAAATTGCTGCGATTGGTGGTTGGGACCCAGAACATTTGCCTGCTATTTCCTCCACTTCTCAAGGGTATAAGAAAAAGTTTAGGGACTTGCTTGGGTTAGCAAGAGCTGATGTGGACCGTCTTGTGACCTCTAAAGGAGTGCGAATGTTGGATTTCATCGATCGATTCATCAATAGGGCAGATCCCACTATCTCTTATGTTGCCAGGCGAAGGGCATTTGGGTTTTGCCTACTACATGTATATGTCCTTCAAGGGCATGTTGATGAGGATTTGAGAGGCGACCTCGTTATTTGAGCTTGATTGAGCAAATGGAGCTGCGTAGGAGCCCAGCTTGCCTGTGTTTAGGAGAGATCCTGTTGGGATTAGATAACAGGAAAGCCAACCGCGACCTTCCTTATTTGGGGAGTCCCATCATATTGAAGGTAAAAGAATTTTTTCTCTTTTTTTTTTGTTCGTTTTTTTTTTTTTTTTTTTTTTTTTTTTTTTTTTTTTTTGTAATACCCGCTTTTGTTAGATCTGGCTTATGGAGCGTCTTCGATTGATCGAGCCCCCAGTTAATGTTCCTGCTTATCATGCTCGCTGAATTGCAATGAGGACCAGGCTCTACATGGTGGACTTCACTCGAGTCTGCAACTATTGGGAAAACAAGCTGAAGAGTGAAGATGGCCCCTTGATTAGATGGATCGTACCGTGGTGGCATCTTAAATCATCCTTTGGAGTATCATCCTTGGATCCTACCCGGTCCGTGCGCATCCCTGGCTTGGAGTTTATGATATGCATCTTCCCGAAGAGGTTGATGAGGCAGGTTGGGTTGAAGCAGATGATTCCGAAGCTTGACACTGTCCCGCAGACTGCCGTGGCGCTTACTACTGAGAGTCGAAGCGAATGGGCAATCAAATGGGCTCAAAGAAATATTTGGTTCTTGAACGGTTCTGTTAGTGCTCTATGGGTGTCGGATTCCTATCTGCGGTGGAGGAAAGCTACTACTCCGGAGGAGCATGAGAGACTGAGGAAACGCGAACCTATTGACTACAAGGTTCGTGAGGTAGAAAAGGAGAAAGAGAAGCATCTGACCGAGGGAGAGGAAGAAGCCGGGTTTCGAGTTGTTCATCCTTCGAAGAAACCGAAGACTTCTCCTGCCGTCGAGATGGTGGTTGACAAGAATGACAAGGCTAGTGATACGTGCCTAATGTATAGTCTTTTTAGCCTATTTCAGCACGTATTTCTATGCATTTTTATACTGTTTTTATAGTATTTTGCCCCGAATTGGCTACTTTGGTTCGTTTTGTCCATTTTGTAGAAATGAACGTGAAAAGAGTGGAATCGTACTCTTTTTCGTCCTTTTTGCATGCATTTAGAGGAGACGGGATTGTTCCAGAGTAAGATACTGCATTTGGAAGCGTCGTGGCACGCATTACGAGGCATTTAGGCGAGGACTTGAGCTGAAATAAAGTCAAAGTACTCGATCGAGCTGTTTTATCACTCGATCGAGTGGTTTCTACGTCCTAGAGTGGTCGATCGAGCACTTTGTACTCGATCCTTAACTTGCAGAAAGACCATCTACTCGATCGAGTAACTTTCTGTTCGATCGAGTAGTTTTGGCTGAGGATTTGGTCGATCGAGTGGTTTTAATCCACTCGATCGAGTGGTTTTGATGGTTATGGGCTTTAATTAGCCCGTGTGAATGTTTATTTCGCTAAACTCTTTTACTTTACTATTTAAGTACGCTTTACTAGGTCATTAGGACTATCTAGCTTTTATCTTAGTCAGTTTACATAAAACTTTTACTGCGTACTTCATTCTTCTCTACTGTAACCTTGTTTTGGGATTATTATTGCTCGGATTCGATTGTTCTCTCTGGGATTCGCATTGATTGTAATTCCTTCTCTTCCTTTAATAATAATTAACCTTTTGTTTGCTTTAATTCTTTGTTTGTCTCATTATTTCTTCTCCCCTAATTTCTCTTTTATGCAATTTATTGTTATTTCATAATGTTTATTGTCGGGAATTTAAGCTAACATTAGTTTAATTAGCGACTGAGTAGCTAAACCCCTTTTATGTTGGGATTAGGGGATCTGCGGTAGAAATGTGACGATGTAGTAAATGAATTAGATGAATTAGTTGTGAGACCCTGTCACCATAACAATTTAATTGTATTTATTCGACTTAGTTGAGTGCACGCTTCTATGTCATCCTTTAATCTGGCTAAAATTAATCCTAGATCGAAATATTGGACTAAATAGGCCTGCTATGAACAGTAGACTACCCTAATGAGAATGAAAGTTAAGTTAGTGGTAATTTAGGATAGAAAGTGGACCGAAAGGACCTTTCAACATCCGTCTCGCATATAATTGCGAATCATTTACAAATTTGAGTCACTAGACTACCGTAGTGAACCGAATTCCCGACATGTCCCTTCTCTCTTGATAGTTTAAACTTATTTCTTGCTTTTACTGCCTTTTATCTTTATTTCTCTTCCTTCAAACCTCGTAGTTTAGCAACCAATTCAACAACCCCCATTTGTTACCTTAAGATTAGAATTAGGCAACTGATAATTGCACCGCCTCCCGGAGGATTCGATACTGTTGCCTCTACTACATTTTAGTTGAGACCGTTAGGTTTTATCTTTGACAGGGTACACGATAGCCGTGTCAAATTTTGCGCCGTTTCGGGGAGGCAATTGTTTAAATTATTAGTTTGTTTTATTTTTAGTCTTTCTTTTAGTTTAAGGGGCATCCGTTCCTTAAACTATTCTTATATTCTATTTGTAGTTTCTTCTTTATGCGCAGTCACGGGGTGGTGAACTACTACCGATCAATCCCGAGATTGAGAAGACTTTGCGTGAGTTGAGGCGATCATCTAGGATATTGCCGAGAGAGAAAGAGCGAGTACTCTGTCTAGTTACTACGAGAACGCTCTGTTTGAGGAGGATCCACCTTCATCTCCTATTTCTAATTCATCAGCTGAGACCGTCACTTCTCCGGACTTTCTATAAATGGCCGAAGAAGCAACTATTGCCAATCACTCGAGCCGACAGCTGCGGATCTCTATAAGGGATTTGTATTACCAGGGGAGGCAAGAAAATTTAAGCCGTCCTATATCAATTTGGTTGAGAGAAACCAATTTGGGGGAGCCGCAATCAAGATGCGGCTAAGCACATGAAGACCTTTATCGATTATTCTTTGTTCCATACCCCCACCAACTGGCGTGACCCGGATCGAGATAAAAGAAACCATGTTTATTTTCTCACTCCGCGATCTTTGCAAGGGAGTGGTATAGGGATCCTGGACCGGGCTGCTCATGGGATAATCGATCGAATCGGCGGCTTTAGCGTTTTACAAGAAGTACTTCTGCCTCGAAGACTAATGCCATTAGAGCTCGGATCACGAGCTTTAAACAAGGGCCTGATGAGAACTTTCATGAGGCATGGGTCCGTTTCAAGAAGTTGGTGCGAACCATTCTGCACCATGGTTTCGAAAAGTGGAGTCTATGCAATCAGTTCTATAACGGGTCGTATGACGATCGAGGGCTATCTTGGATCTTCGTGCTAGTGGCCAATTTCTTTGAGAATATGGGAGAGACTAATGGGTGGAAGATCATTGATGACTTAGCCACCCATAAAGCTGAGTATGGGAATTCCAGAGGGAATCAAAGGAGGAGTGCTGAATCTCCTTCTGTAGCTGCAATTGAAGCTCTCACTGCGAGATTCGATAAGTATGAGTTGGGAGGAGCCTCGAAGGGAGGAATCTACCATGTGAATGCTGTTACAGACGATCCATTCGTCTGTAAGAGATATGGAGGAGAGGGACATGTCTCAGATAATTGTCCAAATTCTTATGAGTCTTATGCTGCCTTTCAACATTACAGGCAGAACAACACTTATTACGAGCCGAACGTCCATCCCAATTTGAGGTGGAGTAGTCAAAATCTGCTCAATCCTACTGCTCCTCCGCACCAGCAGCAGCCGTATGTCCCTCCACACAAGAATCAACAAGGCTTTCAGAAGCCTCCTTCTTTCACTCCTTCTAATCAAGGTGCATCATCTTCCGGTGGGGTGAGTGAAATAAGTGAGATAAAGTCTATGTTGCAATCCATTACAAAGCAGTTTCAGCTGAGTGATCAACAGAAGGATGCGTCCATTAAGGCACTTAAAACTCAAGTTGCCCAACTGGCCGCAAACCAATCCTCAAGAAAGCAGGGTCATTTACCGACTCAAAATGAGAAGAATCCACATGAGACGGTAAATCTGATATAATTGAGAAGCGGTCTTTCTTATGAGGGACCGGAAGTGTTGAAATCAGACCCGAGGAAGGCTAAAACTGATGGTGAACAGTGTTCTGTCGAAGAAAATAAGCTCACGGCAAAGCAAGTGCTCGATCGACTGATTACAGGTGGTCGATCGAGCGGTAATCGAGGCGAAAGTGCTCGATCGAGTGGTTTTTCCACTCGATCGAGTGAACAAGAAGATCAGACTGGTCGATCGAGTAGTTTATCTACTCGATCGAGTGAAGCAGAAAGTGGAGTTGATCGATCGAGTGAAAAAACTACTCGATCGACTGAAATTGATGAAGAAACTGCTCGATCGAATGATTATATTGGTCGATCGAGTAGTATTGATGACGGGAAGCTTATTCGAGAGCCTGCTAGTGCTCGTTTAAGCGAGGAATCACCGGAAAGACCTCGTTCGAGAGGTAAGAAGCGTCAAAGGATCTGGAGAACTTGCACAGGAAGATACATTGAAGCGAGAAACAAGGGACTCGAGATACCAATCACGGTTCCCTTCCCGAGGCGGCCTGCAGAATACAAAGGCCAATCAACAATTAAGCAAATTTGTCGAACTTCAAAAGCTTGGAAGTCACTGTGCCGTTCTTTGAATTGTCGACAAAGGTACCCTCTTATTTAAAGTTTATGAAAGAAATTTTATCGCGTAAGAGGACTATTAGTGATAGTGAGACCGTAGCTTTGGCGAGGTGGGGTCGGCCCTATTTCAAAATAAGTTACCTCCTAAGCGATCGGATCCGGGTAGTTTTTCGATCCTTGTCATATCGGTATCCATTTGATTGATAACGCGTTATGCGATCTAGGCGCTAGCGTGAGTGTCTTACCATTGTCTCTAGCTAAGAGATTTGGTTTGACAAAGCTGAGTTGCACCAACATGACTGTCCAGATGGCCGACCGTAGTTTATCACGGCCACTAGGTGTAGTAGAAGATGTACCTGTTCAGATCGGGAAGTTCTTTATTCTCGTTGATTTTATTGTCTTAGACATCCCCGAAGATGCACACACTCCTATCATTTTAGGGAGACCATTTTTGTCTACTGCCCGTGCAGTTATAGACGTCGGGGGGAAGACTTTGACCTTTCAGGTAGGGGACGAGGAGCTGATTTTTCATCAGTCTAAGTTCCGGAGAGCTCCCATGCAAGCCCAGCCTTGCAATGCTCTCTCTTCTATTGATCTTATTATTGACACTCCAGATGAAAATTTGGAGAATTGTGCTGCTATTGTTAACCCTCCGCCTCAGACTGAGAGCAAAAAGGAGGAAAGTTCGTCTGTTTTCCTTGCTGCAGGTACAGATGAAAGCAATGAAGGAGCTGTCAAAGGACATGGTGCAATTAAAGTTGATCAAATTGGAGATGATGACACTACAGCTAGTGATAAAGGAGTAAGGACAAGGAAAGTTCGCGCTTACGTGGATGTGAACTACTCCACTCCTACCGTTTCAAGTGATAATTCAAGCTCATGGAAGTTGAAGAGGACAGTCAATGTTGCTGAGATGACGTCCTCCAGTCAGGAGCCCACCGAGGGGCTACTGAATTGCATTGGGAATTGAGCGGGGAAATGCCCCGTGTAACACTTTGTAATAAATAATTTTTGAATTTTTTTCGTTGAATTTGTTTTATTGCTTTTAATTAGGACAATTAGTTTTAGACAGTTTCTAGCGTAGATTTAAGACTATAGAATGTTCTTATGCGTATTTGGTATTTTGGGAAATTTTTGCACGTGTTTTTATGCAGGTTTGGGGAAGTTTTACGCATTCCCGGGAAGAAATGACGAAATTAAGGAGCTTACACGAGAAAAGAGCTCGATCGAGTACTTTTTGTACTCGATCGAGTGAAAATTTGGTCGATCGAGCACTTTTACAGGTCGATCGAGTAAAGCAAAAAGGGGGACTTCTCGATCGAGTAGAATTCTACTCGATCGAGCGACTGGAGCATAAAAGTGCTCGATCGAGTGGTTTTAAACCACTCGATCGAGTGAAAATGAATAGGACGCAGGGAGTTTTCTACCTTAAACTCTTTCTTTTTGTTTTCTTATTCATTCATCCCCTATTTTCGTCATCCCAACCCTTATTGCGATCAAACTCACCCCAAATCCCCATATTTTCTTGCCCAATCTCCAATCTGCCACCTACAATCTCTTGTTTGCTAATTAATCTCTCATAACCCCTTATTTTCCCCTTGATTGGTGTCCATTTACACGATTTTCGAAGAGGGTTAGGGTTTGCGGTTTGAGATCGAAAAATCGCCTATTTCTCTTGTTCTTTGAAGATTAATTGCTAATTGTAGGTTCATTGCCATCAAGTAAGTGATTTCTATAACCTCTTTGCATTTTAATCTCGATTATTTCGAATTTTTTGAGGAAAAATTGGTATTAGGGCTCGAAATCCCTGTTTAGTCGATTTTTTTTCGACTTGATTGTGTTTGTATGCCCTTAATTATCTTGCTTGATGATCATAATTCCCCTTCCTCGCTGTTTTTGCATGCTTAATTCGAATTCTACATGAATTTTCGCGATATGGACTCAGAATAGTCGAAAATTTCGACTGTCAGACGGGTTTTTGCTGCTGTCATTTGTCAAAGCTAGCTTCCTTGTTGCGATAATGCTGCTGTTTGTAGAATGTTTACCATGCCTAACATGCTTCCATTCGAATGTGCGCAAATTTTTGCGATTTAGTCGCCTCGGTCAATTTTCGTCGACAGACGGTTCATATGCTTCTTTGCCATACTTAACCTCAGTTGACACTTACATGCTCTTGTTGTTGACTGATATGCCCACCCTTATCGCCATTTACATGCTGCTATTCAAATTGTTTGAGGATTGTTGGGTCTTATGTGCTGTAAAGTCGATTTTTCGACTTGTAGGGATTCACATCTTTGCCACATCTTTGGTTTTACGTCTTTGTTTTAGCCACGGTTAGCGAGTTCTTTTCTTATCATACCCCTTGCTTTGCTTACGGGATGGAGTCTAGTACTTTACCTTCTACCGGCTCCACCTCTAGTCCGTCTTTGAGTGAGACAAGTGGCCCCCTCTTTGTTGCCACACGCCTCCGCGTTAGTCCACCGCAGCCCCGGTGTTTCTAGTTTCAGTGCGAGGGACGGTTTTTACTCCGGCTAGCTCATTTGCTACCTCGATTCAGTTTTGCCACTTCTTCTACGGTCACCACCACGCTAGCACCGTCTTTGTTAGCCCCTCTTGGTGGTGACCACAAGAGCCCACTACCTCTACACCGCTTCTACTTTCACACTGTGGCGGACTCGCCCGTAGATCTGTTGCCTTGAGCAGCCCTGGTTCCCCTCACACCGTCGCTTCACGAGCTTCGCTTTGAGTTCCAGAGGCGGGGGTCGAGACGATCTCGAGCTACGCCGGCTCCGTTACCTCTACTTCCGCTCCTATCACTTCTACACCGCCGTCGCTTCTACTTCTGGCATCGCATTACGGCCCCGAGGTGACACTTCCTCGACCCTCACCGGACTACCCGCAGGTATTATTCGTCAACGCTTTACACCGTAAGAAATTTTATAACCTGCTAAAGTGTGTACATGTACCTTCCCGATTTTTGGATAAATCGGCACTAGATAGACTCGGCATTTACGAGTCGGTTTGCGACTCATGCGGGCCACGGGGATGCCGGCCTCATCACTATGAGAGGCCGCACCTTTTTAGAGCCGAGCCTCGAGTTTCTCGCCTCTTTTACCTTCTCCCAGGGCACACGAGGCCGACCCCAAGAGTTCTTCGGTGTCCTTAGGTTGTTTAACCGGACCTTTCCGATGACACTAGGGGAGTTTGGTAGGTTACTTGACCTTTCCTATACGGGCTTGACTGCTGCCCCGAGGAAGGTCTACCGTCAGCTTTGGCGGTGTCTGGCCCAGACCACCTTTCAGGAGCGAAAGCTCCATCAGGTCCACCTTCCACCCGTCCGTTGTTTCCTTAGACTGATGGGGAGCACTATTTTCGGCCGAAAGGAGCCGAACAACATTACCAACAACGAGCTCTCCATCGGGCGGTTACCGAACGTCGCTGCGAGGGTCCCTTCACCCTCAACATTGCCTACTTGACCGCCCAGTACCTCCATAGCCAGGGGCTGAAGGAGACGGGAACCATTGCCTGCGGTGGCATAGCCACCATTCTTTCCCGTTCCCTTTACTCCACCTGGCCACGTGACTTGCAGTACCTCACGGGAGAGAGGTTACTGAGTGTGTATGTCATGCTCTCTCAGCATTGGCTGACCCCAGACCACCGGACTTAGAAGATTGACGGCTCCTTGTCTGTTGACTTAACTTGTGACAGTCTCCCCCGTCTAGAGCCCTTGCCCACTGTTGCAAAGGGCCACCGTCTGCCACCACTGCCTGACCTCCACCTTCCACTCCGACCACATCCACCTCCTGATGCACCCGTCGCCAAGAAGCGGCGACTTGAGACTGGAGAGGGGTCCACACCTTCAGGGAGTACCCAGCCTTCCACGGCTACTCCCGATCCGACCTCTACTCCCACTACTACTACCACTCCTACTCCACCTCCCACTGACCAGACACAGACCGATCCCGGAGGGTTGGCCACACCCTTCCTTCTTCCGGTATCCACCTGAGGGGTACCCGGTTTCTGACGAGGAGGAGGACGAGGACCCAGAGGTGGCGGTGGAGAGAGCTCGTGCTGAGGAGCGGAGGAGGAGAGAGGAGGAGAGAGACCCGGAGTACCGGGCGGTGGAGGAGATCCGTGATAGCAGTGACGACGACGACGAGTAGCTACTGGTCTACTCACTTCCCCAATTTTCTGGCTGGTTTGGGGAAGTTCGTATTTTGTATGTATCCCTTACTCTTTTCTTTTGTCTCCTTTATTTTTATTATTTTTATTTTATTGGTTGTATATTCCCGTTCCCCTGTATATATCTGCTGGTGTATGCTGGAGGACAACGAGGGCGTTGTCCGTTTTGGTTTGGGGAGGGTATTGCATCCTTTTGAGTCTGCATTTGCATTTGTTTTTGCATTCACGTTTATTTTTCAGCTTGCATTGTTGTTTATTTTCATTAAAAATCAAAAATCCAAAAAAATTAGAAAATTTCAAAAATCAAAACAATTTCACGTTTATTTTTGCATATAGGTTGAGTCGAAACGGTAGATTTCCATGATGACAATGCACTATAACTTGTCATTTTACTTGAGCCTTGCACTTTATTGATAGTTATTAGCTTTGTCATACGCATAATCTACGAGTTTCTGTTCAAATATAGCTGACTGTTTAGACTTGACCTGATAAATTGGCAAACTACTTAAAAATTCTGAGATATTAGAGCCCATAACTGGTGACATTCATGACCAGTTCATTAGGAATTTTGAGTAGTACTCCTTGTATAGCATGTTCGTCTCTTTTGCACATTTATGACATTCAATTTCTCGTCAAATGCACATATTCGGGTTTGTGGTTGGTGTCACATGCAGGGAGGTGCTTGCAAATTTCCCTTTCCTTATCTTTTTCACCCATTTAGCTCCACATTAGCCAAATTTGCCTTTTTGACCCATCAGCTACATCCCAAACTAAGCCTGCCTAGTCAAGCTAGTTAGTATGTTCTTTTGTGGTATGTTTTTCCATTGCAGTTTGGTCCGTTTTTTTTTGTTTTGGAGTTAGTGTAAAAATTGAGGAAGGAGGAAAGGAAAAAAAAAAGTATTGGAAAAAGAAAAAAAAAAGAAAAACGTGAAAGTGAAAAGAAAAAAAAAATGAAAAAAAAATGAATGAAAAATGAAAAAAGCTGGAACGTGAAACAGAAGAAGAAAAAGAAAAGAAGTTTGAAAGAAAGAAAAAAAAGGGGTTGTTTGTTTCAGTTAGTTATTTCAGACGGAGTTTAAAAAAGGGAAGTTTGTGACCGTCTGACTCCTCCGTTCTATCCCATATTTCTTGAGGAGATTATGTTTGAGTTTAGTGAGTTGTGTGCCAAATGAAGGGCACTTGTACTTAGTTTTTCAGTCAGTTGAGATTCGGATGGTTTCATTATGGTCCTGTTAGGAACTAGCTTGACGCTTTTACCTCCACATTTCCATAACATGTTTTGCCTTTTTCTCACCTGAACCTCACTATTCCCAAATTTTTTGTAAGCCCTCGGCTGTGACGGACATTATTGGTTGGAGTGTGTGCATTAGTACTTGAATTGTCTTTCATTTTTGTTGCATGCATACTATGTAGGTCGCAGTTAGGTGAGTGACTGTCTTTTCTTCTCTCTTTTACATATAACATTCACCCTTTGCTTCATGAGAGAAGAGTGACCACGAGAGAGTCCGATTTTGTTGGTCTTGCAAGGTCGATAGGTTGGCTATATTTCTGAACAGCTTATAATTCGTTTGCGTATTGACTGCTTAGCTTTAACTGTTAGTTTTTGTTGCATTAAATTGGTTTAAGTAGACAAGTTAAGCTAGCTCTGAGTTGTCATTTCCGTTCCATTAGTTTAGTTTTGAGTTTACTCGAGGACGAGTAAAGGTTTGGTTTGGGGAGATTTGATACGTGCCTAATGTATAGTCTTTTTAGCCTATTTCAGCACGTATTTCTATGCATTTTTATACTGTTTTTATAGTATTTTGCCCCGAATTGGCTACTTTGGTTTGTTTTGTCCATTATGTAGAAATGAACGCGAAACTAGTAGTGGCAGCGGCAGTACTAGCAGAAACGACGGTGGCAGCAGCAGGGACCACCGTCTCAGACAGGGATGGGGTAACAGTAGAACTAGTCGAGGGCATTGTGTTACTTTCCATCCTAACAATCAAATAAGTCCTCAAATTAATCAAATAATTAATTACAAAACGATTTTCCCCAATTTATCACGAATTTTCGAAAATATCGAACCCTAATGCCTTTAATCAGGTCGAAAACAAGCAATAAATTAACAAGAAATAAAGGGGAATACTTACTTGATTGAAGACCCACAAGAAGATGCAAATTAATCGATAAAAACGCAAGAAATTGACGGATTAAACCCGACTATGAACAAACCCTAAATCCCGAAATAAAACGCGAAAATCACGAATTTAACAAGGGAAAAGAGAGGGCTTTTGTCGAAATAAGCACAAGAAACACAATGTGGGTGGTCAATTTGGTAAAGAGGGAAGAATAATGGAGGATTTGAGGTTTTTGTTGAGGTTTTATCGCAAAAACAAAGGAGAATAAAAGTTAGAATGAAATAGAATGAAGGGGGAAAAGGTGTGACACCCCCATACTCCAAGTGCCTTACCAGGACCACTTAGGTATAAAGATGTCACCATCTCGGTTTCCCGAGGCAATGATAATCATAAGACAATAGCAAAACAACGTTTAAATAGTATAAGTTTAGTGAATAAATACAATCCAAAACCAAATGCCCAAAATACGGGTTACAAGTGAAAGATCATAGATCCATATTAGACTCTCTAATAAAATTAATTTATCTCATAAATTATCATTTAGGTGATCTATGTAACATGCATGCTAATATGAAAGCATAAAAGGAAAGAACAATTTCCTTACATTGAATTTGTGGTAAAAAGGGGCACAAACTAGTTCACCTTACTAGCTTGTTCTTGAGCTTATGCCAATGGAAGATCCTCCTTGCAAATCTTCAAAATAGAAGATCTCCTTCTTGTTGCACCCAAGAACTAACCCAAAAATATTAACAAGTATGAACTAGAACTTATTAATATTGTACCCTTGATTATTATTAGAAATATTACTAACTAATCTTAGTAATATTATTTATGTATACTAACAACTTAGTAGAGAGGATTATTATTTTAGAGAGAAGGTAGATGAATTTTGTTCACATGCAAAATGGTAGAGTAAAGTGGTGAGGTAGAGTGAAATGTGAACAATATATGGAGTGTAGAGTAGGGAAAAGTGGCGGGTGGAGGAGTGTCTTAGTGGACAATTTTGTCTTACATTTTTATCTTACATCACATGCAAAATCTTGTATAAGATAAATTATGGTAGTATACAAAATAAGGTGAAATGATTATGTGAGTAATCATCCACTACTCTTATTTTACACGGTCCACTTGACCATATACGGGTCCATGTTGGTTCTTATATTTGTCGCACAAATCCGTGTAATTTTTATTTTAAACATCGTATCATGTTTAAATACTTCCATAATTAATTCGTCCAATTCACTCCGTAAATATACGTGTACCACTACACATATTATTTACGTACTAATATTAATCACATTAATATTAATTAGTACAATTTTAGTAAATTAACAGTTAATTAACTAAAACCCGTTTCCCAAAACTTATTATTTAATTATCGCATAATTAAATAATAACTGCCGCTCCTCGAGTTCGCAACTCGAAATCTCTCTAAAAATAATCGACTAACCTCTTAGTCTATAAATCAAGGGACTAAACAAATTGTATCTCATACAATTAATTAGTTATCAATTGGGGTTCGTTCCTTTAGGTGTGATAGGAAGGGGTCGATTGATCACCGCCGTCTCACGACAATAACGTCAAACTCTAGTCACCCAACCGTTATCGATTTACGTTAATCAGCGACGAGGATCAAATAATTAAATATCGATGATATTCCATTAATGGGATTTATTATGTTAACGCACTATTGTGGAGGACACTAACTCCAACAATCTCCCACTTGTCCGACACAAGGTGTGCGCTACCAATTCTCTTGTCCGTTTTAATCTCCCACTCAATGCAAGGTGTCTTTCAGGTCGCACTTGCACATGAACACATCGCGAGTGGTTTTCTCGATCGGGAGTGTGACTACCTGACCGGAAAAATCTTTCACAGATTACTTCCGAGCGTGGCCACGCATTTGTAGTCATTAACTCCTCGAGTGGCCTTGAGATATAGTTACCCAACGTGGGTGGACAATTCCTGTATGCCCTATCTATGCTATTGCACAATACAGCTCACCATGACCTAGTAAATGCCCTTTTGGCCTCCTTTCACGGCACGACCTAGGACAAAAACCAATGTCACTCGAAAACTGCACTTGCTCAGATAATAGTCTCCAATCAAAAGAATCGACTCATTAGAACATCTTAGAGATCCCCGCCACGACCAGGCGTCTATAATAGAACTTAGGGACTCTCTAAATGGTCACTTTGTCGGCAAAGTGTCACACACTCGCCTATGTAATCGACTAGTCATCACGTATGACCTTATGGTGTTGAACAACCATCAATCGACTCATAATCTAGTCACTCCGAGACGTCACCTCATTAAGTGACTAGGGACAAAATACAATGTTCATCTTATTCACTTGAATATTGTTCAACATTGTCTCCACAACTTATTCAGATAAACAAGGTATTCTATGTTTTCAGTCAAACTGAATAATTGAGTTCTTAAAGAAACTCGAACAATGAATGCGATCATCACTTATGTAAATATCAATACTCTATCCAATATTTACATAACGATCTTTAGCAATTAAGGTATATTCCTCAATCACATTGAAATGACATAACCATCATGTCTACCTTATGCCTACGACTTTGGTTAGAGGATAAGCAACAGTTGCATCCCTCTAATTTCCATTGCTATTTTCCTTTGTTCTATGCAATCTTTTCATCACATAGAACATATCTAAGTACACGTCTAAACAAGTTTTTAGACTCTGGTTCTAAAGCCAGTCAAACACTCCCACTGTTTTCACAGTCTCTCCGGGAACGATATTCGGCTAACAGAACTACTCTAGTTCCATTAAAATCCGGATATCAATTATCTCTTTTACAACATCGGATGCTATAATGTACTTAGCTTTCCGTTCATGATTTGTACGTATAACACTTATACATACACATCCTTCATATGACATATTTTATGTATGACTTCTCATACATATTTGCTTTATACATGTATAACTTCTTATACATATTATTCTTTATGCACATAACACTCTTACATGCAAACTGCTCCTTAACGAGGCCCATAACATCTTATAAGCATAGGAATGTTTCCGTGTAATCCTTATACACGAAATTCACAAATTCCTCCAAACTACAAGAGTAAATCCTCAGTGCTTCTCAAGTACTCAAGGATGCTCTTGATAATCATCTAGTGACACTCACTAGAAAATTATTGGTAATGACTGCTCATATTCTCAACATGATAAGTCCCGACGAGAGAATCTTTTAGCATATTTAATAGATCCTGCAGCGGAAGCACAAGAGATCATATTAATTCTTCAACAACTTGAACGAGTCAAGAATCTTATCACATAAGTATCTTGTCCAGATATTTAATATGCACCATGCCACTCTCAAGTATTCACCCGAGAATATTTCTAGTCACTAATATGTCAAACACATATTTTAGACTAAGAAATATCACCTTAGCTACATTTCTAGTCACTATTATGTCAAGCACATATTTAGACTAAGAAACTCACTTTAGCTCCCACTAAACTCCAAGTATCATCATGTTATCTCGACACTCGAGTAATACCGTTTGATAGACTACATGATTGAACCCAAAGTTCCAACTCTTTGACGTATATATAGATCACAAAAGGGATCTTTCAAGCATGCTAGGCTTCTTAGTATTGACAACATCAACAAAACTTCTCCCAAGGAGAAAGTTTCATTATTCATTTGCCGAATCTCATCCTCATGAGAAGCTATATTGCTAAGAACATTCGAATTGATAAAGGCATTTGGGTTGTCACAAAACTCTCTATAACCAACCCAAATTTTAAACATCTTATGTAACCTTTACAACAAGATCAAGGTAAGCTACCAAAGTATTAACCTTAAATCAAGTCTCGAAAACATCGCGTGTTTCCTTCCTTATCGCATCGTGTGCAAGGAGATCAATTCGGATTGCATGGTGACACGCCATCACATAGATTTTCATACTATAGAAAAGCCTTTGATGAGGGTTTAAGATTCGTTACTTTTGAAAAGTAACACAATATTATCGCAAAATTATCTCCTTATAACCACTGAGCCACAATAAAGAACGTCTTCTTGTATTGTACTCACCACTAAGCCTCAATAAATAACGTCTTCTTGCATTGTACTCAGTTTGTGGGTCTTAGACTTCCGCAAGTTCAAAATTTCTCCCACTCTGTCTTCCAGAAAATGAAAATCTTTCTGGAAAGACAGTATTATGAGCCACAAACTCTTTGTTCTCGTTTTGGAGGAGTAAAAACCATGTGGTTTAATTTTGGATAACCCTCACAGATACACAAATTGGTTCTGAACATAAACATTTATGATCCCAAATGTATAAAAAGACAAGTTAGGGACTCTCCCTATCCATATCTCATATGGAGTCATTTAGGCCATTATAATCGGGTTTTAAACTTTTAGTGGATAAATAGCTTACAAAATTGCGAAAAACCTCAAACTATATCTCATAAAGTTCGGTTTATATACTTGACTACACCATACTCTATGGTGTCCCAAGGAGAAGGTATTATGTGAACTGGTTCACAATCTTCTTAGTGATTATCAAGGTCATTACTTGATATTACTCATTTGATCATCAAAGTCATTACTTTGAAACTTCCGATCAACATCTTGATCTTGACATGCTTTTGGTTTACTACTTCATTTTGAAAATATTTCACGTTTCAAAAATCACTTTTATGTCTTATTAAATAGATACGAGATTTTCATATCTACTTAACAATACGGTAAAAGTGACCAAGTATGTATATAACTAACTATCGGCCTTACACATCCGTATGTATATGGTCAATCACCTCACTATTGTGTTTCTTTTCTGCAAAAGAACAACATAATACATGCACACATACCATAAGACTCACAATCAAATGGTTGTTAGATGTGCTTATCGTTTATACGTGAAACGAATTTACTTGAGGTTTGATCAATTTGGGTTCACCGGAGTAGAGACTTTAAAATTTACAAGATAGTATAATATTTAGTTTTCGTGAAGAATGTAAAATTCCTCTAACTTGAGTGGTCTAAACCAACCACCAAGTTATCATAGGAGTAGGTACAACATTTTGCTTTAAATCACATAAGTGATGCCTTCTATGTATAAACATAGATGATTACATTCTTTTAAAACCAAATTTAGGTACATTTGTCCCTCTCGAAATCATTGCTAATCTAGCACCATTTCGATACAAAAATGTCCTATGCTAGACGTCTTACGTTTTATCAATTCATGTAAACTTCTTTACAAAGAAATGACCCGTACTTATTATCTCATACCAAGATAGTGGAACTAGCCTATCCATTGAGTAGATGTCTCTTTCATCTTTGTTCTATCGCATACATCTAGGGTTGATTCTTCTTAACTCCCACTCACTTTCACATTCCTCTTTGCTTCAATCAAGCAAAAATGAATCTCATGAAGACCTCTCTTCATGTCATTCGTGATATTTTATACACTTAGTAAGAGTGAATTACTATAAAGTGAGTGAAACATGTGGCAAAATCTCAACTTCTTGCGAAATTGGACTACCTAACCGTTCAATTGTTATCATATGCCTAAACTCGTTAGCGCATAAACAATCGATTTGGCTTTTATTGAATTGAGCCATTTGACGGTATTATATTGGAGTATTATTTGTGTTTTTGAAAACTCTTTTCGCAAACTTTTGAATTACACTTGAGTAATTAAAACTAATACGTCATCTTCATGACGGGGGTGTCACTTCCGAAATCAAGACTCTCTTGATAAAATGTGACTTCTTTTTAAACTCGTAATATGAGTTTGCAACATGAAAACCCCTTTTAAATATGTATGGATGTTAAGTTGTATAATAATCGCAATAATTGTGGTAAGCTTATGAAGGTGAATTAGTAAATCATGTTACCAATCATTAATTCCTTCAAAGAAACTGCTTCCTATGAAAGAACGAAACGAGTATAATAATAAATAGAGGATGAAGGGAGGATGAAGTGCGCGATGTCATAGTAAATTCATTAATGAAAAGGAACGAAAAATAGGAAAAATTAACATTCAATGTTTTAAAAATACTTGTGAAAAACATGTTCAACAAGTTTTAACATTTATATAATGATCTCCCACTAAATTATATAAATGATTCCAAGACCCAAATATTAAACAAAAATGAGCATCGCTTGGGCGAAACATCCCATAATTGTGTAAATTCGGTAAGTCACGTTGACTAATTCTACCTCTAGAACTCTTGGTCGACGAATTTCCTTAAATCCATCTACTAGCCCCGGAACACAAGACCGTCTTATATCCCGTTGAGTCCAACCAATTTTGGCGTGTGATAACCGCTTACCACCCTACTTACTCAAGGTAAAAAGAGAACACCCCGCTTGGGCGAGCGTGGCTCTAATGAACAAGAGATTCATAGGTGTTACTAATTGGTAAGGCTAATCTCAATTTTAGTAATGTGAGAGATCTTGTCAATTTAGTCATAAATTCCTTATAAGTGAATTAATTCGGTGAATTTAAATGACGTGAATTGACAATCGCAAAAATAAAATGCATGTGAATGGCGATTTTGGCATGCGCGAAAATAAAACAAGCAAACATGTAAGCATATGAATAAATCCTAGTATGGCCACCTAGTTAATAAAAACTAGTCTATTACATTTCGGAAACAAACTCCTTGGTCCCTTACCTCTTCATTCCATAAGTGGCTCTTCCTTGTGGGATTTGGAACACCTTCCAAAAATAGACTCCGTCTCGTTGTAATCCGTCTTTTGGAAACGCCGGTAAAAATAACTATTACAAATGAATTACGTAGCTATTCCTATTATACATTAATTAATAAAATAAAATAAAACTATTTATTAATTACAAACCGACGATACGAGATTGTATTTAATTACAAACAAATCGATATTCCCATTCATTTCGGGTAATAACGATTAAAATTAACTAGGCCATACTAGGTACAAAATGATAAATACTTTAAATAAATGACAATCATTCATTCAACTTAAATAAATATGCTTAAAATGCTGTAAATATGATGCCAAAATCGCCCTATCTATCATTCGTTGGTATCCATCTCGGTTTTTGTGGATTTAATCGATTTTTAACATGTAAAAATCAATAATTAACTCTTATATCTCATTTAAGTCCAAACTAATTGTCCAAACTGTTTTGAACCTCAAAATTAGTCCTCACTAATTTTATGACAAATTATTAGTTTGATTTGGTGATAATTTGCTAATTTAATCGATAAAATCATAATATATAAGTAAAAATCCAAAATAATTGAAAAATTACCCAAAAAATTGAAACAAAAATTTTTAGTATTCTGGAACACTCCCAAGAACACCAAAATGTCAGAAAAATTGCCCAAAAATTCCGGATAAATTTTGTGAAGAAAAAGATCGATATTTATCGGTTTTTAACCACTAAAACCAATAAACATCAAAACAAAGTGAAAACACACATGCAAAATCACTTTTAACATTGAAATAATATTATTAAATGTACATAAATTTATCATGGGCAGAATCAAAAGTTTCGAAATTATGATTAATTAATTTGACTTTTATCAATTTTTATCTCATAAAATCAACAAACATGCAAAAAATTCGAACCAACCTTCAACTTTTTGCATACAATCATTAGAAAACATGCATGAACTACCATAAAAAATCCATGCACCGAATCAACTTTTAACTAATTTTAGTCAATTTTTCACTAAAATGCGACATTTTGACTCGGTTTTCTACCAAAAAAACATTAAAAATAGCAAAATAACTTCAAAAATCACCAACAAATTCCAAAAACCTTTTGAGATAAGTAGGTATGCATGTCCCAAAAATTTCGTGCTAAAACCTCTTCTAACACAATTTTTGAGTTTTTATAAATTATCACATAATTCATTAAAATGCTTAAAATCAACATGCAAATTACAAGCCTAAGCTCTGATACCACTTGAAAGATCATAGATCCATATTAGACTCTCTAATAAAATTAATTTATCTCATAAATTATCATTTAGGTGATCTATGTAACATGCATGCTAATATAAAAGCATAAAAGGAAAGAACAATTTCCTTACATTGAATTTGTGGTAAAAAGGAGCACAAACTAGTTCACTTTACTAGCTTGTTCTTGAGCTTATGCCAATGGAAGATCCTCCTTGCAAATCTTCAAAATAGAAGATCTCCTTCTTGTTGCATCCAAGAACTAACCCACAAATATTAACAAGTATGAACTAGAACTTATTAATATTGTACCCTTGATTATTATTAGAAATATTACTAACTAATCTTAGTAATATTATTTATGTATACTAGCAACTTAGTAGAGAGGATTATTATTTTAGAGAGAAGGTAGATGAATTTTGTTCACATGTAAAATGGTAGAGTAAAGTGGTGAGGTAGAGTGAAATGTGAACAATATATGGAGTGTAGAATAGGGAAAAGTGGCGGGTGGAGGAGTGTCTTAGTGGACAATTTTGTCTTACATTTTTATCTTACATCACATGCAAAATCTTGTATAAGATAAATTATGGTAGTATACAAAATAAGGTGAAATGATTATGTGAGTAATCATCCACTACTCTTATTTTACACGGTCAACTTGACCATATACGGGTCCATGTTGGTTCTTATATTTGTCGCACAAATCCGTGTAATTTTTATTTTAAACATCGTATCATGTTTAAATACTTCCATAATTAATTCGTCCAATTCACTCCGTAAATATACGTGTACCACTACACATATTATTTACGTACTAATATTAATCACATTAATATTAATTAGTACAATTTTAGTAAATTAACAGTTAATTAACTAAAACCCGTTTCCCAAAACTTATTATTTAATTATCGCATAATTAAATAATAACTGCCGCTCCTCGAGTTCGCAACTCGAAATCTCTCCAAAAATAATCGACTAACCTCTTAGTCTATAAATCAAAGGACTAAACAAATTGTATCTCATACAATTAATTAGTTATCAATTGGGGTTCGTTCCTTTAGGTGTGACCGGAAGGGGTCAGTTGATCACCGCCGTCTCACGACAATAACGTCAAACTCTAGTCAGCCAACCGTTATCGATTTACGTTAATCAACTGACGAGGATCAAATAATTAAATATCTGATGATATTCCATTAATGAGATTTATTATGTTAACGCACTATTGTGGAGGACACTAACTCCAACAACAAGTTCCCAAAACAACTGTCTAATCAACTAAATGAAACGTCTGACAACTACTCAAGCTACAGCGTAAGACTCTATCATCTGAAGGTGATACATCCCAGCTATCCCATGTATCTCGACTCATACCTGCTCAACAACTGCTCACCATCCCCGAATGGATCACCACAGTTTTTAAAACAATAAACGGGGTCAGTACTAATCACACAATTTATATAACTCAACAATACAACAAACAACACAGCTCAATCGTCACAGATATACTCCGAACTCCATCATCTGTTGGGGCTGGTGTCCTCACAGTTAGTGCAATGACATATAAATCTCTAAAAGGATCAAAGGGTATACTTTTGTATTATAATCAGTTGGTCCACGTTTATCAATAACGGTTGGCTTGCTAGATAAGTTTGACGTTATTGTCATACAGATGGCGGTGATCAACTGGTCCCTAAAAGTCACACATATAGGATACGTTTGAGAGATGTGACGGTATGAAAATACAGTCATGTTGATGCCTATTTTGACTAAACAGTTAGTCGGAGTTATTGACAAATAATTAGTCAAACGCGATGTTGAGATAATTATTTAATACGGATTAAATAATAATGGCTAATATGAATTAAGCAGTTAATTCGTAAATTAAATATAAACGATTTATATTTAATTGATGTATATTGAATTAATTATACAATATTGTCTTTGTCGGACAAGTATTAATATGTCGACTAATCTATGCTACTAGTCGATATTTTAATAACCGATAACCGATGACGATTTATAATAAAACCGCGTCATATACATTTTAGCACTTTCGAGTCGGACCACGAGTTAAAATAAGGAGGAAGTGAAAGCCCACTCCCTCCCCTGGGCTCACGGTTTGGCCGAACAAGACAAAAGGAGAGAGCCTCTCTCCTTTTGATCTAAGCATAATCATTTGCACACAAACTAGGGTTTCGGGGCAATTCTCTCTGAAACCTAGATCTCACTTCGACATCTCAAAACAACTCTCTCAATATTGCAAGTCAATCAGAGTGTACTTTCTAGCACAAGGGGCATAGTCTCAGACGGTCTTGGGTGCAACGATTAGGAGGAAATCTACTTTGATTTCTGTCTTAGGCCGAATTTGCAAGGACCCGAGGTTGATTCTTAATCTTTATTGTTTCTCTTGTATTTTAGTTTTATGATAATATTCACATGTTAAATTTGCGTTATAATCCTTAAAATTTAAGGGAATTTTACGGATATTTCCCTACAAGTGGTATCAGAGCGAGGCCACGTAAATTTTTTATTGTGTTTTTCATAAAACGATTTGAAACGATCATGTTTTTGCCTTGATAGCCGTGCCATGTTATACACGGCTGGTTTTTGTGCTTTGTAAACCGTGTCATGTATATACACGGATGAAACGTTTTGTCCATTGCATATTGTTATTTTACATGATCATTATAGCGATATGTTAATGTTTTGCAAATTGTTGATTTAATTTTATGAGAATTAGGTCAAAATTGCTATTGATTTTGCTTTGTCAAATGTTTTCACGAGGGTTTTAAGTTTTCAGAAATGTGTTGTTCTCGATCGAGCATGTTTCTACTCGATCGAGAGTTTTTCTGTCTTGTTTTTTACTCGATCGAGTCCTTGCAGTACTCGATCGACCACTTTTAAAACCCTGATTGCTCGATCGAGACCTCCTTGTACTCGATCGAACAGTCTTGCTGATTAAAGTCCTCGATCGACCTCGAGTTCAGTCGATCGAGCACTTTCTCTTTGGCAATCCTCTCGATCGACTTGCAGTTTCAGTCGATCGAGCCCTTTTCGTCTTTGGCAGCGTGTAAAATTTATTCTTATGTTTTAAATTTTCTTTTGGCCATAATTTGTACTTTATACGGATATAGTACACTCGCTTGATAGTGAAACGGTTCACTCACGTACCAGATAGTTATTTTAAAGCGAATTTAAAATAACGGATTGTAATGGATTAAAATTAAGTTGATAGAAGCGGTTTTGTCACATAATTCTAATCGTTAAAAAGGTGGTTTGGATAAATTTAACATAATTACGGAATTATGTCACGAATAAATTTTAGTTTTAGTTGATGCATTTTATTAATCGTTATTTTGAATGCCTTGAATGTTTTAATTACGTATTTAATTTTACAAACGGTTGTAACTTAGTGTGGCCTTAGTAGAACGTGTTACCGTAATGATGGAACACGGTCTTGGTTGTATTTTGAGATCTCGTATCTCCATTTTGATTTTTTCCTTGTAATTACAGTTTTTATTTAGAATGTAAATAGGTTTATTTTTGTAAATTTTAATTGTAATTTTGAGAAGACCAAAGATGGAGATCGGATGCTCACTCCCGCTACATGGACAAAGATGGAACATCAAGACAAGCTTCTCGGGTCCAACGGTGGATTCCAAAATTGTATTATGTTCTTTTTACTAGGATAGGCCACACTAGGACTTTTTATTTACGTTTTGCATTCTTTTATTTTTGTAACGATAATTTGCATCATATTCCGCCTAAAACCAAACCACCTAATTATTGCATGAAAACTGACTCATATAGAGGTCACGCGTTAGTTCTTTTTTTTGATATACAGATATCACTCATTTTTATTAAGCCATCACCTAAATTAATTCATTCACGCAGTTGCTAGTTTTTCGTTCACTTAAAATGAATTAAAACTAAGTTGATGGGATCTTCCTCGTATAACAAAAAATTGAGAATAGTCTTTATAGGTCAAACTCCAATGAATCCCTTCTTCGTCGGTAGGCATAATATGACCCCTTCTACGTCGGGTAAGTTGGAACTGATTGACCTATTTTATCTCAACACCATGGTCACTCGTACGATCCCGTGATTATGGTGGACTATAGATAGGATTTACAGAAATCTATCGACCAGGAGTTCTTACGGAAGAACTAGCTAAACAGTTGGCTTATCAATTTACGGAAATTGAGTCTTGGGATCACTTGTATTATTCTTGAGGGAGATCAATTATGCAAGTGCAATGAGTCTACATGATTAAAATGAATTTTAAATAGACTTAAATCACCTCGATGAGTTGCTTATTTCGTTTTTGTTTTCCTTTCTTTTTCAGTGTAGATCACGAACATTTAAACTACTAATAACAAAATGGCTGGTCCTACTAATGACCCAATGCCAAGTGCCACATTGGACCGTGAGTCCGGCCGGATCTTCATGAATCGATGAATCGGTCTACTCGTCTCAAGAATGATGGATCAAACTTCGCGGACTGGGAGGCGGCATTACGGAATGCTGCCGCTGCTGACGGGAAGCTCAAATATCTAATAGAGCCCATCCCGCCAAACCCAGGTCCCACGGCTAGAGCTAACGAGATCGCCAAGTATAACGATTTCTGCATGGAAGCGGGTGCGATTAAAAACGTACTCATTTTTGCAATGGAATCCAATTTGCAGAAACGCTTCATAGCCCAAGGTGCAAACAAGATTTTCACCACGCTCACTAAGGAATTCTCGAAAGCACCGAGAATCGTGACCTATGAGCATACCACTCGCTTCTTTGATGCGAGACTCCAGAAGGGCCAACCGGTTAGCCCACACATTCTCAGCATGATTGAGAATGTCGAGAAACTGGAGGCGCTTGATGGTAAAATCAGCGAGAACATCGTGATTGACCGCATGCTTCATTCACTCCACGATGGTTTTGCGCTCTTTAGAGCGAATTACTATATGAATGATTTGAAGAAAAGCCCACATGAACTACACTTCCTTCTCGTACAGACCGAGAAGGACATGAAGTTTAGTGGGAGCATGAAATAGGATGTTCTCGTTGTGTCAAACAAGGGCAAGGGTAAGGGCAAAGCTCAGGCAGACCTAGCGGTAGGCAAACCGAAGTTTAAGAAGTCGGGATCAGGTAAGAGTGGACCTGGTGAGTCGAGCATCTCATCAGGCGCGACAAAGAGCAAGAATGAAAACATGGAATGCCATCATTGCCACAAGACTGGGCATTAGAGGCGTACATGTCCTGTTTACCATGAGGACATAAAAGCAGGTCGCGTTAAACCTGTTGGTATGTCTTCTTCCTCTTCTACTTTTATTCATATGATTAAGATTAACCACGCAAGTTACATAACTTGAGTACTAGATACTGGTTGTGGTTCTCATCTGTGTAATCATGTGCAGGGGCTCCGGAACATCGAACCCCTCGTAAAGGGTGAGGTGGACCTGCGTGTTGGGAATGGAGCACGAGTGGCTGCCGTCTCAAGGGGAACATATGTGATCCAGCTTCCTAGCGGATTTGAGTTATTTTTATATAACTGCTATTATGTACCCAGTCTTTCTAAAAACATTATTTCAGTTTCTGCACTTGACAAACTTGTTTTTTTCATTTGTAATAGAGAATAATACTTGCATTTTCTCTTTACACGATATGATTTATGGCAAGGCAGTCTCCATGAACGGAATTCATGTTTTAGATTAGACCACTGAAATATTACACGTAATGAATAAGAAGTTAAAGGTTGGTGACAAAGATCAAACGTATCTATGGCACTGCCGTATGGGACACATTAATGAGAAACGCGTTAAACAGCTCATACAGAATGGAGCTATTTCAGCCTTTGATTTTCAATCATTTGGCACGTGTGAATCATGTCTCATTGGCAAGATGACTCGGATTTCCTTCAAAGGTGTTGGAATGCGCGCTGCTGACCTATTAGGACTCATACACACAGATGTATGTGGACCCATGTCAATCACCGCACGAGAAGGCTATAGGTATTTCATCACTTTCACGGACGATTTAAGTAGATATGGCTATGTCTACTTAATGAAGCATAAAAGTGAGTCCTTTGAGAAATTCAAAGAATACCGAGAATCGGCATGTAACCAACGGGTAGAAAGATTAAAACACTACGTTCGGATCGTGGTGGCGAGTATCTTTCTCACGAGTTTGATCAACACCTTAAAGATTGTGGGATTGCCTTTACGTTAACTCCACCGGAACACCTCACTGAATGGTGTGTCCGAACGGAGAAATCGAACACTATTTGATATGGTTCGATCCATGATGAGTCACACGGTATTACCTGATTCATTATGGGGTTATGCTCTTTCTCCTACTCTAATACTTAACCAAGTCCGTCTAAAGCTGTTGATAAGACTCCATATGAACTATGGAAGGGAACGGTCCCTAACTTGTCCTTTATACGGGTTTGGGGCTGCGAGGCTTATGTCAAGTGGAGACACGAGGATAAGCTCGGCCCGCGATCGGTCAAGACATACTTTATAGGTTATCCTAAAGGAACATTTGGTTATTACTTCTATTCGCCAACCGAACAACGTGTTTTTGTTGCGGCTAGTGCGACATTCTTAGAGAAGGAGTTTCTCGAGAATGCGAAGAGTAATTGAACCTTCGACCTGTCGGAGATTCCAGAACCAAATACCGAGCAACCATTGGAGGAACCAGTTCCTTCAATCCCGGCTGCGGTGAATATTCCTGAGGAATCTAGGAGGTCGGGAAGAGTCTCTATTTCCCCGGACAGATACATTGGTATGGTCGAGGAACATGACATAGATGACATTCTACTCTTAACGAGTAGTGAACCCGCAACCTATAAAGGTGCCATGACTAGTTCCGACTCAAAGCTATGGCTTGAGGCCATGAAATCCGAGATGGACTCCATTTATGGACTTAAGCAAGCTTCTCGGAGTTGGAACCATCGCTTCGACCAAGTGATAAAAGAAAATGGATTTACTCGATCGGTCGAGGAACCATGTCTATATATCAAGTCGAGTGGGAGCAAGATTGTTTTCCTAATATTGTATGTTGATGACATACTCCTGATTGGGAATGACATACCTCTCTTAACTTCGGTAAAAGTATGGTTGAAGAACCATTTCCAGATGAAAGATCTGGGTGAGGCACAAAGAATTTTGGGCATCCGTATCTATCAAGATAGATCACGTCGGATGTTATCTCTCAGTCAAGAGTCTTACATAGACAAGATTCTAGAGAGATTCAGCAAGACTAACTCCAAGAGGGGTTTCTTCCTATGGCTCCAGGGGTGCATTTGAGCAAGTCTCAGGCACCAGAGACACCGGAAGAGAAAGAGCGCATGACACGGATTCCTTATGCCTCGGCTATAGGATCAATCATGTATGCCATGATATGCACACGTCCGGACGTGGCATATGCATTGAGTATGACAAGTCGATTCCAACAAAGATCCAGGTGTATCACATTGGATGGTGTCAAGAACATTCTTAAGTACCTACGGAGGACTAAAGATTGGGCATTGACTTATGGATCGAGATGACTCGAAATCTCGACCTGATTCGTTTTTACTCTTAATGGCGCTGCAGTCAGCTGGAAGAGTTCCAAACAAAGTGTTACAGCAGATTCTACGACTGAGTCCGAGTACTATGTCGCGTCTAGACATGTACAACGGAAAGCTCATCTAATCCGAGATTACGTGGAGCAAAAGGAAGTAGTGATAGAAAAGATTGCTACAGATGATAATATAGCAGATCCTCTCACTAAACCATTACGACAAGATAAGCATGAAGGGCATGTTAATTCCATGGGAATCAAACGTGTTTCTGAGTTGTAGTACTCTTTTATGGATTAGATTCATTTTCTTGTGTACTCTATACGACATCATCGTTTTGATATTTATATATTTTGTTTTTCATGTGGAATTGTACGACAATTTTGAACACCACAAAGTGAACTGAACAAACATTATATTTTTGGTCCTTAATTGCCCACATGAGCTGATAACTCTGGCAATTATTTTGTGACGTTGGTTGATGGTGGGTTCAACGAGCCATAAGTCAACCGGTTGACTGACCAATCACAAGAGGCGAGTTATACGGATATCTCGTAGGACACAATTGTGACGTCGACGTGGAGTCCTAAATGTTTTATAACATTCGGTGCCAGGTCGTGGATAGGACCTCCATGGTGATCCTAAGAGTCGATTCTTTTGACTATCGACTGTCTCTTGAGACTACGACAGATTTTGGGTGACTTTGGTTTCTTTCTCACGGTCATCCGTAACAGGGGGCCAAGTAGATTTTTTCTGGGTCATTTCATGCTGTGCTTAGATCGGAAGGAGTCGAGTTGAAGGATATATTCAGCCTTTATCAGGTACTCGATATTTCTCAGGGCCACTCGAGGAGCTGTAACTGAAATGCATGGCCATGCTCGAATACGAATTCGTTTTATCAGTTAAGTTACTCTCTAGTCGGGGAAACCACTCTTGATACAGATCGATTGTAAAATAGGACCTTTGTGGATCCGGATCTGCAAATTGTTTTACATTGAGTGGGAGAAATTTTTTAAATGAATATGAGAATCGGTTATCGCACATACACTTGTACGGACAAGTGGGAGTTTGTTGGAGCCAGTGTCCTCCAGTGAGTGCGGATAACGTTATTGCACATACACTTGTACGGACAAGTGGGAGCTTGTTGGGGCTGGTGTCCTCACAGTTAGTGCAATGACATATAAATCTCTAAAAGGATCAAAGGGTATACTTTTGTATTATAATCAGTTGGTCCACGTTTATCAATAACGGTTGGCTTGCTAGATAAGTTTGACGTTATTGTCATACAGATGGCGGTGATCAACTGGTCCCTAAAAGTCACACCTATAGGATACGTTTGAGAGATGTGACGGTATGAAAATACAGTCATGTTGATGCCTATTTTGACTAAACAGTTAGTCGGAGTTATTGACAAATAATTAGTCAAACGCGATGTTGAGATAATTATTTAATACGGATTAAATAATAATGGCTAATATGAATTAAGCAGTTAATTCGTAAATTAAATATAAACGATTTATATTTAATTGATGTATATTGAATTAATTATACAATATTGTCTTTGTCGGACAAGTATTAATATGTCGACTAATCTATGCTACTAGTCGATATTTTAATAACCGATAACCGATGATGATTTATAATAAAACCGCGTCATATACATTTTAGCACTTTCGAGTCGGACCACGAGTTAAAATAAGGAGGAAGTGAAAGCCCACTCCCTCCCCTGGGCTCACGGTTTGGCCGAACAAGACAAAAGGAGAGAGCCTCTCTCCTTTTGATCTAAGCATAATCATTTGCACACAAACTAGGGTTTCGGGGCAATTCTCTCTGAAACCTAGATCTCACTTCGACATCTCAAAACAACTCTCTCAATATTGCAAGTCAATCAGAGAGTACTTTCTAGCACAAGGGGCATAGTCTCAGACGGTCTTGGGTGCAACGATTAGGAGGAAATCTACTTTGATTTCTGTCTTAGGCCGAATTTGCAAGGACCCGAGGTTGATTCTTAATCTTTATTGTTTCTCTTGTATTTTAGTTTTATGATAATATTCACATGTTAAATTTGCGTTATAATCCTTAAAATTTAAGGGAATTTTACGGATATTTCCCTACATCATCAACTCCACAATACTGACTACACACTAAAGTGTGTAGCCCTGCCACAGTACCCATCGCAACAGGTTACTCCTCGCCGCCAGTGGGGGACCGCAACCGTTCCCACCTAAGCCCCGCTCATCTCCGTTGAGCGATAAACCTAAATCCATTAATGTGCACATCCCTTCTGTGGCGGGTTCCACAGAAGGCGAATAATGGGCGTGAAGCTACTCCCGCAAGTGACTCCACTCAGCCAGGAACGCACCCCGAAGAACACAGCATGAGATACAATCAACAACAACTACTATCAACAATCAAAACCAACAACCGTCACAATACTCGTATGATAATATTCAACAATCACAAAGCACAACCAACACATCATGTGACTAATACTGAGTAGGGAAACCCTACCTGGAATGCAATACAATCAGACGGTCTCAACAGCTGTTATCAAAAGGCCTCCTCTACGAATCCTCCTCCTAACATATAATCATACAATTACTAACAATCATAAAAGACAACAAAACCCCCAAACCCCCAAATTAGGGTTTAAACAACCTTAAAAAAATACCATAAAATCAGTATGTAGATCTTACCCTCGACGCAAGGATCACAAGAATGTAAGGAACGATGAATTCCGACCTCCCAAGCTCCGGGATTTGTCAATAATGCGAAGGATGCGAAGTACGTAGGTTGCAATCTCTTTTCAAAGTGATTAGGTTTGTAAAAGCGTTTTATGAAAGTGACGGAAAGGTTTAAATACTAATTCGCATTATTAACAAAACCCGACAAAACACTACCCGTAAACCGGGCTACTCGATCGAGTTACTGACGTACTCGATCGAGTGCCGCCTACTCGATCGAGTACCAAGGCTACTCGATCGAGTACCCTTCAGGTCAGAAACTATTTTAAAATGCAAAACACTCTTACTCGACAGAGTAAGGCCCACTAGATATAGTACCCAGAGGCTCATAAAACCGTAGTATTACAGTCTTCCCTCCTTAAAAAGAACTTCGTCCCCGAAGTTTAAACCACAACAAAACAAAGACATACTACTACACTCCCGACACAACAACCAAAACAAAACTCATCATAAAAACATGCTACCAACCAAACTCAACCCGACTCAACCACTACAAGACATACCGACACAACACAAAAAGGGTGTAAAAACTCTTAAAAACTCTTTGCGATCATCTCCTACCCCCCTCAAAGAAAAAACGGTTACGTCCCCGTAACCATACATACCTGATCAAAAAGAAAAGAGTAACGCTCTCTCATGGTCTCCTCTGCCTCCCATGTAGCTTCCTCAACCTCGTGGTTAGACCAAAGGATCTTAAGCAAAACTGTCTCACCATTCCTAGTCTTCCTAACCTTCTGGTCAAGAATCTGTTTAGGCACCTCAAGATAAGACAAGGACTCATCTAGCTCTATGCTCTCTGCCTCTAACATATGTGACGGATCACTCACATACTTGCGCAACTGGGATACATGAAACACATTATGCACTCTCTCCAACGCAGCTGGTAAAGCCAAACGATAGACAACCTTTCCAACCCGGTCTAAGATCTCATAAGGTCCGATGAACTTCTGACTCAACTTGCCTTTCTTCCCAAATCTCATAACCCCACGCATAGGAGACACTTTCAGAAGAACCTTGTCCTCAACCTGAAACTCTATATCCCGGCGATGTAGATATGCATAACTCTTTTGCCTATCCTGAGCCGCTCTCATCCTTTCCCTGATAATCTTAATCTGCTCAACCATCTCATGTACCATCTCTGGTCCTAGAACCACTGCCTCAGCACTGTCGTCCCAACAAATCAGACTCCTGCATCTCCTCCCATATAAGGCCTCAAACGGTGCCATGACAGTACTGGTGTGATAGCTGTTGTTGTAAGAAAACTCGATCAAATCTAATCTCTGTTCCCAGCTACCACCAAAGTCCATCACCCAGGCTCGTAACATATCCTCAAGAGTCTTGATTGTTCTCTCAGTCTGACCGTCTGTCGCAGGATGAAATGCTGTACTCATCTTCAATGTCGTTCCCAAAGATTCCTGCAACTCTTTCCAAAACTTTGAGATAAACCTCGCATCTCTGTCAGATACTATGTCCTTAGGGACCCCATGTAACTTTAGCACATTCTTCTGATAAGCCATAGCTAACTGTGCCTTAGTCCATGTATCTTTCATTGGTACAAAATGAGCTGACTTGGTCAGTCGATCCACTATTACCCATATCATGTTGTTACTGTTGACTCTTGGCAAACCCACGATAAAATCCATAGAAATGGATTCCACTTCCACTCAGGTACCTTTAAAGACTGAATCTTACCTTGTGGTCATCGTTGTTCCCCTTTAACTCTCTGGCATGTCAAACAACGGGCCACAAACTCACTGTCTCTTTCTTCATCCCAGGCCACCGTAACGTGTTTTTTAAATCCTTGTATAACTTGTCACCACCTGGATGTACTGAATATGGTGTACAATGTGCCTCTGTCATGATTGTCTTTTTCAGCTCCCCATCATTAGGAACACACCACCTCCCATCAAACCTCAAACTACCATCTGAATGAATAGAGAATCTGGACACTGTCCCTTTCTCTACTCCAGCTCTCCACTCTACCATCTTAGGATCCAACACCTGTTTACCTCGAATATCATCATAAAGATCGCCTGTGATCTTGTCAAATCTCCCATGGCATCCCCTCTCTGCATCATATGTATCCCAAACTTTCCCACCTCATCTCTCAACCTCATCAAAGATAAAGTTGTACACAAAGAATGTACACTCTTCCTGCTCAAAGCATCTGCAACAACATTGGCTTTCCCTTCATGGTAGATAATATCCATGTCATAATCGCCAATCAGCTCCATCCACCTCCTCTGTCTCATGTTCAACTCCTTTTGAGTGAAGATGTACTTGAGACTCTTGTGATCTGAAAATACCTTAAAGGTCGCCCCATAAAGGTAATGTCTCCAAATATTGAGAGCAAACACCACTGCACCCAACTCTAGATCGTGTGTAGGATAATTCTCCTCATAAGGCTTCAATTGCCTAGACGCATAGGCAATCACCTTACCGTTCTGCATCAACACACATCCCAACCCATTCTTTGAGGCATCTGTATAAACCTCAAAGTTCTCACTCCCTTCAGGCAATGCTAAGATAGGAGCTGTGGTCAAACACTCCTTTAATGTTTGGAACGCCGTCTCACAACTCTCATCCCAACGAAACCTGTTCTCTTTCCTCATCAAAGCTGTCATAAGTCTAGCAATCTTGGAGAAATCCTTCACGAACCGTCTGTAATATCCAGCTAAACCCAAGAAACTCCGGATCTCAGCAACATTCTTTGGTGCTTCCCACTTGGTCACTACCTCAATCTTTGCCGGATCCACAGCTACCCCATCCTTAGAGATCACATGCCCCAGAAAAGCAACTCTCTCTAACCAGAACTCACACTTGGACAGCTTAGCATAAAACTCATGCTCCCTCAAGGTCTGCAACACAATCCTTAGATGCTCCTCATGCTCCTCCTTAGTCTTGGAATAGACTAAGATATCATCAATGAATACCACCACAAACTTGTCCAAAAACTGACTGAAGATTCTGTTCATCAAATCCATAAACACAGCCGGTGCATTAGATAACCCAAAAGGCATCACCACATACTCATAATGGCCATACCTCGACGTGAAAGCTGTCTTTGGTATGTCCACCTCTCTAATCTTAACCTGATGGTACCCCGACCTCAAATCAATCTTGGAAAAGACTGATGCATCACTCAACTGATCAAACAGGTCGTCTATCCTTGGCAAAGGATACTTGTTCTTCACTGTCACTCGGTTCAGCTCCCTGTAATCTATACACAACCTCAAGATCCCATCTTTCTTCTTTACAAAATGAACTGGTGCTCCCCACGGTGATACACTAGGTTTAATGTATCCCTTCTCTATCAGATCATCTAACTGCTTCCTGAGCTCCTCCAACTCTTTAGGACCCATCCGGTACGGTGCCTTAGAGATTGGCCCCGTCCCCGGTTTCAACTCAACCGTGAAATCTATCTCCCTCTTCGGTGGCAACCCCGGGATCTCCTCTGGAAAGACATCTGAAAACTCACCCACCACTGGTATCTGATCAACTGTCAAACTCTCTATCCGGTCATCCCTCACATAGCACAAGATCAAAGGGCATCCCTTCCTCAGATAGGACTTCAAGGTCACAGCTGCAATCAACTTAACTTTGGGTTTGACCACCAACCCACGATAAGACACACTAACGCCCTTAGGACCTCTCAAAGACACTTTCTTTTGATGACAGTCTATCTTAGCTTTGTACTTTCCTAACCAATCCATCCCGACTATCATCTCAAAACCGTCTAAAGGAAACTCTAGCAAGTCTACAGGTAGATCAACTTGCCCAACTATCATAGATACATCCCTATATAACCTCCCACATGATACAGACTCACCCGAAGGTATAAAAACTTTCTCACTTACAGAGTCATATACCCTCAGACCCAACCATTTAACATGACTCGAAGATACAAACGACTGAGACGCCCCCGAATCAAACAAAACAAAGGTATGAATACCGTTAACAAGAAAGGTACCAGTGATAACATGTGCGTCGTCCTCACCGCTTTCTTGTCCATCATATACTGACTTTCATCGGTCTTCGTCCACCTCCCCGGACAAGTCTCGGGTTCGAAGTAGTCGGCTTAGCACCCGACCCCTGATTATTGTTGTTGTTCGTAGCTGGTTTCTGATAAGAATTACCGCCATTGCGGTTACCTCCACCCTGGTTGCTATGACCTCCCCGGTTAGACCATGACCCAGCCGGTCTGTTACTCGCATAACTCTGTGCCGGCCCCTGAGAATAGCTCCCCTGAGCCGGTCTTTGAAAAGCTCCCGGTACACTCGCGCACTCATGTCTCTTGTGGCCTACACCGCCCAACTACCACTACCGCTCCCACGACCACGCCCAAAGGAAGCCCCAACACTGAACCCCGAGCCAGAAGAAAACGCTCTAGCCTAATTGTGGTTGCCTTTCTTGTAATTAGATTGGCCACCACCCTTACTCTCAGCCTTTCTTTTCTCACTTCCTCTCTCCCGGGCCATCTCTACCAACCTCTCAGCTCTCCCAGCCCTCTCATAAGCTTCATTAACATCAGTAAGGACTCCCACGGGTAACTTGTCCATAATCCTGGGGGTCAACCCCCTCTCAAATCTCAGCGCTAGGTTTTCCTCACTCAAACCCATGCCCTCAGCATATCTAGACTTCTCATTAAACTGCTTGTAGTACTCAGCAACCGACATATCAGATGTCATCCTAAACCCATCAAATTCCTCCCTCACTTACTCCTCACATGCTCGTGTACAAACTCTCTCCTCATAGCCCTCCCGGAACTCTTCCCAAGTATGTAGCAGCAGACCACTGCTTCGTATACATCTCTAGCACTCGCTTTCACCTTGTCCCACCACTCACAGCCGCTTCCCTCAAGTAGAACGCACTGTTCTACTTTCATCTCATCAGACAATGTACTGGATCCAGAATGTTCTCCATCTCACGATGCCAATTGTCAAGAAGAATTGGCTCCCCGGTCCCCTTATACTCTTTTGGGTTGAACCTCGCTATATAAAGACTGATCTTAGAGTGATCAACCTCCTTATCCTTCCCCACTCTCTTTAGGGCCTCCGTAAGAGCATCTTGATGCTCCAACGTCTTAACTATATCGTCTATGTTCATGCTCTCGGCTCTCGCATACAAAGCGGTTTTCTTTGGCGGCATCTTGAAACTATATAAGAAAAGGTAGATATAAACATACATACCGTAACCCAAAACACGAAAACATTCTGCACAGAACCCACTCGATCGAGTGCCTAAACCTACTCGATCGAGTAGAGGCTACTCGATCGAGTGCCCAACGTACTCGATCGAGTGCCCCGACTCCAGACTCAAAACAGACCTTCTGATCTCTAACATACTCGACCGAGCAGCCTAGCCACTCGATCGAGTGCCCCCCTACTCGATCGAGTGCCCCTATGTACTCGATCGAGTACCCAAAAACATGGTTCTGATCATGAAAACGTCAAAGTACCCACTCGATCGAGTCAGACCTACTCGATCGAGTACCTCACCTACTCGATCGAGTGCCCCCCACTCGATCGAGTCATGCTGACTCGTACATACTATCCGCATGTTATCTCACATAACCCAACATACTATGCAACTTCATAATCTCAACATTATAATATAACTACGCATGCAATTCTACACAATTCCTCATACAATCAACAAAATAATCTACTTCATGTTATTAAATGCCACATAATAAACAACCATCATGCTTCTTTATGCCAACCAACATATAAACACACCCCACCAACTTTTCAATCACAATTTCAATCCTCCACTCCCAACATCCAACAATTCACAACATATATCATTACGTTCACATACAAACTAGCAGACACCACATACGACCTTGACATATATCCCCCATGTGACCGGTTCAAAATTGTAGGGCGAGTTCGCTACTTTAGGACGTCTCCCAAGCCTTTGCATTAGCTCCTACAACCTTTACCCCGGGTTCATTTTAATTGACTCCCTATGTTCATTATATTCATTAGTTACAGGTTTCAGGATCGTCTCTCTGATACCACTTTGTGACACCGCCATACTCCAAGTGCCTTACCAGGACCACTCAGGTATAAAGATGTCACCATCTCGGTTTCCCGAGGCAATGATAATCATATGACAATAGCGAAACAACGTTTAAATAGTATAAGTCTAGTGAATAAATACAATCCAAAACCAAATGCCCAAAATACGGGTTACAAGTTCCCAAAACAACTGTCTAATCAACTAAATGAAACGTCTGATAACTACTCAAGCTACAGCGGAAGACTCTATCATCTGAAGGTGACACATCCCAGCTATCCCATGTATCTCGACTCATACCTGCTCAACAACTGCTCACCATCCCTGAATGGATCACCACAGTTTTTAAAACAATAAACGGGGTCAGTACTAATCACACAATTTATATAACTCAACAATACAACAAACAACACAGCTCAATCGTCACAGACATACTCCAAACTCCATCATCAACTCCACAACATCGACTACACACTAAAGTGTGTAGCCCCGCGCAGTACCCATCGCAACAGTTACTCCTCGCCGCCGATGGGGGACCGCAATCGTTCCCACCTAAGCCCCGCTCATCTCCGTCGAGCGATAAACCCAAATCCATTAATGTGCACATCCCTTTCGTGGCGGGTCCACAGAAGGCGAATAATGGGCGTGAAGCCACTCCCGCAAGTGACTCCACTCAGCCAGGGACGCACCCCGAAGAACACAAACAGATACAATCAACCACAACTACTATCAACAATCAAAACCAACAACCGTCACAATACTCGTATGATAATATTCAACAATCACAAAGCACAACCAACACATCATGTGACTAATACTGAGTAGGGAAACCCTACCTGGAATGCAATACAATCAGACGGTCTCAACAGCTGTTATCAAAAGGCCTCCTCTACGAATCCTTCTCCTAACATATAATCATACAATTACTAACAATCATAAAAGACAACAAAACCCCCAAACCCCCAAATTAGGGTTTAAACAACCTTAACAAAATACCATAAAATCAGTACGTAGATCTTACCCTCGACGCAAGGATCACAAGAATGTAAGGAACGATGAATTCCGACCTCCCAAGCTCCGGGATTTGTCAATAATGCGAAGGATGCGAAGTACGTAGGTTGCAATCTCTTTTCAAAGTGATTAGGTTTATAAAAGCGTTTTATGAAAGTGACGGAAAGGTTTAAATACTAATTCGCATTATTAACAAAACCCGACAAAACATTACCCGTAAACCGGGCTACTCGATCGAGTAACTGACGTACTCGATCGAGTGCCGCCTACTCGATCGAGTACCAAGGCTACTCGATCGAGTACCCTACAGGTCAGAAACTATTTTAAAATGCAAAACACCCTTACTCGACAGAGTAAGGCCCACTCGGTAGAGTACCCAGAGGCTCATAAAACCGTAGTATTACAAAAGGAACTTCCTGCGTGATGTAAGCCGTATTCACTCGATCGAGTGATTTGAAACCACTCGATCGAGAGCTTTCTCTTACATTCTACTCGATCGAGAACTCCTCCTTTTGGGCAGTTCGATCGAGAGGTTTAAACTGCTCGATCGAACAATTCTCCTGGGCATTCCTCTCGATCGAGTACAAAAAGCACTCGATCGAGGTGTTTTCCTTTGGCACACATCCCAATACGATAAATCTTCCCCAAACCTGCATAGAAACACGTTGAAATACTTCCCGTAAATACCAAATTCACAAAATATGCAGTCTATATTCGGTTTTACGCTAAAACTAACTACGCTATTGTTTAACAGTCTAAAAACGCAATTAAAATGTCTAACGGAAATTCAAAATTACAAAGTTTTACAATGGGGCATTCCCCGCTCATCTTCCAAAACACTGTAGTAGCCCAAAAGAGGGCTTCTGACTGGAGGAGGTCCCTTCAACATCGCTGACAGTCCTCTTTGATCACCATAAGCTTGTACTCGAACTGATAGAAGGAGAATAGTTTGCGCCCACATACGCCTTCACCTTCTTCTTTCCTTTTGCATTCCTCTCGTTATTGGCGGCATTCCCATCACTTAATTTGACCTTCACTGTACCATGACTGAGGGCATCTCCAGTATCCACTCTGTCTGTACCTGCAATAAGGAAAACAACAGAATGGTCCTCCTTTTCGCTCTCAATCTGAGGCGGAGGTGTCACTATAGCAGCACAATATTCAATATTTTCAGCTGGAGTGTCTAAGTTTGGGTCAATAGAGGGTAGGGCATTGCAAGGTTGAACTTGCATAGGGGCCCTACGAGCTTTGGACTGATAAAATGTCATCTCCTCATCTCCTACCTGGAAGGTAAGGGTCTTCCCCCTGACATCAATTACTTCGAGAGCGGTAAATAAGAATGGTCGCCCTAAAATATTAGGGGTATAAGAGTCTTTTGGTATGTCTAAGACCACAAAGTCAACGGGAATAAAGAATCTCCCGATTTTCACAGGTATGTCCTCTAAGACACCTACTGGCCGTGATATACTACGGTCGGCCATCTGAACGGTCATATTGGTATAATTGAACTTGGTCAAACCCAGTCTCTTAGCGAGAGACCCGGGTCTGATTGTTTGGGTGGGGTATTATTCTGAACTAAGGCGGACCCTACTTCAGTCAAAGCCATCGTTTCATGGTCACTTAAATGTCTCTTACGCGATAAAATTTCTTTCATGAACTTCATGTAAGAGGGTACCTGGGTAAGCAGTTCGGCGAAAGGAACGTTGACGTGAAGGCTCTTCAGGATTTCAGCATATTTCCCGAACTGTTGGTTGGCCTTATTATTCCGCAATCGCCTTGGAAAGGGAACCGTGATTGGAATTTCTAACCCTTTGTTTCTTTCTGCCAATGTCTCCTCTCGATCGAGGTCTTTCAGCAACAATTTCATTCGATCGAGCTTCATCAGCAACTCGATCGAAGTCCTCTTTATCACCATCACTCGATCGAGGTATGATTTCACTCGATCGAGCAAATTCATCAGCCATTTCATTCGATCGAGGCATTTCCACCTCTCGATCAAAGTCTTGTTTATCAGCTGTACTCGATCGAACTTCAGCTTCACTCGATCGAGTACTATTTCCTGCATTTCCTCTTGATCTACCACCAGAAATGAGTCGATCGAGGATTTTCCTTGGATTCAGCATTGTTTCGTCCACTGACGACTGTTCACTCTCAGCAACAACAGGTCTCGGGTCTGATATGTCTTCACCAGTCGACATTTTGGGTCCTTCATAAGAGAGACCGCTTCGTAAATTTATCAGATTAATCATCTTATGTTGATTCTTATCGGGTTGAGACGGTAGATGACCCGGCTTTCTTGTAGATTGGTTAGTGGCAAGTTGAGCAATTTGAGACTCGAGTGACTTAATCGCCGCATCTTTTTGTTGTTCACTCCTTTGCAATTAGACAGTCAACAATTGTATCATTGACTTTAACTCAGTCATCTCACTTACCCCACTAGAAGAAGCACCTTGTTGCGGAGGTGGAAAGGATGGAGGCTTTTGAAAGCCTTGTTGAGCTTTGTGAGGAGGGACATAAGGTTGTTGCTGCTGCGGAGGAGGGGTAGGATTCAACACATTCTGACGGGTCCATCTCAAATTGGGATGGACTCCACTCTGATTGTTATAATAGGAGCCACTTTGTCTATATTGCTGAAAGGCAAGCACTTTCTCCTTCTTAGTTAGACAGTCAACAGCAGTGTGACCGTCATTAATACCGCACCTCTTACATGAAACGGGTTCTTGTCTAGTAAACAAGTGAACCGTCTGTTGATCACCAGCATGTTGCAACTCTAATTTGTCAAAACGGGCATTCATGGCTTCCAGCTGAGCCACAACTGCACTGTTGTCAATAGAATTAACTGTCTGAATACCTCCTCTCAGGTTCCCATACTCAGTACAATGGGTAGACATTTCTTCTATAATACCCGCCTATCCCTTTTCATCATCATTATTCTTCTGAAATCGCCCATTAGATGAGGCATCCAAGATAGCACGGTGGTCATCATACAACCCATTATAGAACTGGTTGCATAAGAACCACTGATCAAAACCATGATGAGGAAGATACCTCACCAACTTTTTGAAACGTCACCAAGCTTCATACAAGTTTTCATCCGGTGTCTGCTTGAAACTTGTAATTTTCCCTCTCAGCTGATTAGTTCGTTGTGGAGGAAAATACCTTTTCTAAAAAGCAAGGGCCAAACTATCCCAGTCAGTAATACCGGCTGCGGTTCTGTCAAGATCTGTGAGCCATTCACGGGCTCCATCTGTCAAAGAGAAAGGAAATAGAACCTCCTTAATCTTGTCTTGGGTCACTCCCTTAGTAGCGGGAATGGTAGAGCAATAATCAGTGAAAACTTCCATATGTTTACGCGGATCTTCACCCGCCACATCTCGGAACAGGTTCCGTTCGACCAGATTGATATAGGACGGCCGGATATCAAAAGTATTTCCATCCTCGGTCGTAAGCTTGAAACCTTTAGGGATTGAGGCAGCTGTGGGCTCTGAGTGACTCGCGATATTAGGCATTTTCACTGGATTTACGGCAGAAATAGATTTGTCTTCTTCACAAGACGAGTCTTCTGCAAATAAAAAATGTTCTAGCTCCGGTTCAAAAGTACTCAAGGCTTCCTTTTGAATTTTCCTCTGCAATCTTTGTCTAATGAGAAAGGTCCTTTCTGGCTCAGGATCAGCTGGAACTAACTTTGACCTGTTAGACCTGGGCATAAACAGCACTGGAGAAAATAAGTGAGAACTGTCTCAAGGAATAAAAAATTTCCTGAGACCGAGAAAGATAAACGACACAAAAACAGACAAATAGGCTATTGCCTCCCCGACAACGGCGCCAAAATTTGGTACGGTCGTCGGGTACCAAAAATAATTACCTAAGTACAACTAACAGAAGCTAGTAGTAAGTAGGGTCGATCTCCACAGGGAGGCAAGGTATCTATCTGTAAGTCCGTCTATCTAGTCACAATTGGGGGGTTTTAATTTGTTTACTAAACTACCGAAGGCAAAGGTCGAGAGAAGTAAAGATAAGAGCAATAAAGCGAGAAAATAAAAGATATGTGATCAGATAAAAGAGATATGTCAGGATTTCGGTTCACCATGGCAGTTCATTAATTCAGTCATAAATAGTCTAGACAATCTATTGTGAGAAGGGCAAGGGAAAGGTCTTTCCGGTCCGCTATCCACCCTAGATTACAACTAACTTAACTTCGGTCCTCATTAGGGTAGTCTACTGTTTATAGCAGGTCTGTTCATTCCAATCTTCCGATCTAGGAACGAAATTAACCAGATTAAAGTTATTTAGAAGCGTGTACTCAACTAAACATATTACAATTATATTGCTACGGACACAGGTTCTCACAAATAAATCATCTAACCTATTCACAACATCGTCACTTTACTACCATGGCTCCCCTAATCCTAACATAAAAGGATTTAGCTAGTCATGCTATCGACGCAATCAACAATAAACATAAACATGCTAAGAGAAGACATAATAGAGAGAATCAAAGGATGAATTGTAATACTAGCAATAATAATAAAAGTAATTAAGAGACAATGAAATAAAGAGAACAATAAATAAAGCAAGCAAAAGATTAGATTGAGATTAAGAGTAGAGAAAGATTACAATCAAGCAAATCCGGCGTAAAGAACAAGTAGCAATCGAGATTAAGAGCCAAAGTAGTGTTTAAGAATATGAAAGTATAAAGTAAGAGATGTTTATGACCTAATCTCGACTTCTCTTATATAGGGAAGTGAAAATTAACAAAAGATAAATCTAAACACGGATTAATTAACCCGTGTACTATAGCTAGTTACTCGATCGAGGCTTTTTATTCCTCTCGATCGAGTACTTCTCCAGCAAAACCTCTCGATCGAGCAAAAGCAGCTCTCGATCGAACACTCCTAAGTTAGCCACCTTCGATCGAGCATAAGAACTACGCGATCGACTATCCGCAGCAGCCAAATCACTCGATCGACCCTCCAAAGCTCTCAATCGAGTATCTTCCACATAGATCAGCATCAAACTCGTCTGGTTAGCCTTCCAAGGATCTCCCTTCACGCTTCCCAAGGTATGACTTCTGCTCTAAATCTCCGTCTCCTCAAAATGCATGCAAAGTGGGACGACTAAGGTACGATTCCACTACTTTTAAGTCCATTTCTGCAATTAAGACAAAAAAAACCAAAGTAGCCAATTCGGGGCATTTTGCAATACAAAGCGATAGAAATGGCACAAAAATGCGTGCAATAAGAGGCTAAAAAGTTTATATAAATTTCACGTATCACTCACTCAGCACCCTTCGACCTTTGCCTGCCAAAACCCCCTGCCACCACCATCAACCGCCCTTATCCCTGCCGTCAACACCACCAACACGACCCCTACGGTCCATCCAAACCCTACCCACAACCAGGTTGGGTCGAGTTTAGCAAAGGGTCCAGTTTTATGCTCTTAAGATGGGTCCAGTTTAGCAATCTACTATAATAAATCAATTTGGAACCCTAATCTTTATTTGGGTCAAACGGTCAACGGGTCAAGGTCAAAGTCAGTCTCGGTCAAGGGCGGTCAAGGTCGGGTGAACATATTATTTTATTAATTTAATTACAAGGAAGAGTTTATGAGACGGTTACCTTAAGACGAATAAAAGACGATAAATTCCTTTACTTTTCTCCTTCTTATTCTCCCTCTCTTTCTTTTATGCGAATCTTGTGCAAAAGTAGTTTATGATCCGGTCTAATCTTGTATTTATACTAGTAGAAGGTAGGTATAAGGAAGGGACTAGGAAATTTCCTAATTCATATTCTGTATTATTATTATTATTATTATTATTATTATTATTATTATTATTATTATTATTATTATTATTATTATTATTACTATTACTATTGTTATACTATTATTATTATCATATTAATATGTTGCATGAGTTACTACCCACGGTCCAATACACGACCCAATTAACAAATCCCGACTCATTCATTATTTTATTATATTATTCCGTCTTATAACATAATTCTTTAATTAATAAATATAATAAAACATATTTTGAAATATAATTTATAAATCACAAAATGACATTTTTACCGTTGACTAACCATTGGCCAAGTCCTAAAATACAGGTATTACAAGAACGGATGATAGTTTTCTAGATGTCACATGAAAGGTGACATGAACAAGATTCTTGGCATACGCATCATGCATCATGAGGAGGCGAAGATAAGCAGGCGCAATGAAATTTGATGATGCTCGAATATAAATAGGTCCCGAGTGTTCATTTTTGGAGTCATACCAATGAGCATCAAAGAGATTTCTCTTGCGTAATTTCTGAATATTTGGATAATAATGGACGGGCTCAGGGCAGACGATAACCAAGTCCTTAGAGAAATCGTCTTTAGAACAAACATGATTTGTAGCCGGAAGAAGAGTCGGTAGTTGAGAGTGAGAAGCCACTAAATGATCAGCTAAATGAAAAATGGAAATTGGTTCCATCTTAATGTCTCTAAAGACTATATGATTCCGAATTGTCCAGATTACCTTGAAAATACATATAAAATGCAGAAGGCGCAGATCCGATGACGTCGAGGTATGATACAAGTAACTTAGGAGATCTCCAACCCATCATAATAAGGGAACATGAATGTTCGAGAGAACATTCAGCCTAAGCATAGAAGCCCTCCATAGATGTCGCGTAATAGTACAAGTATGGAAAAGATGGTCCAAAGTTTCAGGTGCAGAGCCACATAGAATGCATTTAGTGTCGACCTCACGACCTGTACCCCTCGTCTAGAAATATTCGTTAAGGTTGGTAAAATGTCATGTGCCATTTTCCATAAGAATATGGGAAACTTAGGACTACTTTAGGAGAGTGCTTCATCTGCCATATAATTCTCCAAGAGAAAGAAGGTGCTTTTGTCCGCAGGGGGTTAATATCACGGCGCTTCGTATATAAAAACTTATAGCCCGATTTAACCATGTAATGACCATCATCGGAAAATTTCCAATAGATAAAGGCATCGATGGCCATATGAGGGGGTTCAATATCTAGAATTTGCTTAGCGCAAGAGTATTCAAATCTTCGGAACACAGAAGTAGGATTCCAAGCACCATTCAGTAAAATAAGTTTAATAAGTTCAATTTTTGTATTATTGGTTGTGCAACGAAGACGCGGGGCCGGACCATTAATCCATTTGTCCGACGACAAGTTGACCCGTATACCACTACCAACTTTCCAACCCATAGCATCAGAACAAGAGGCCGTAGTACGACATATATGAGTCCAAGCATAAGAAGGTTGAGTTGCTTTGGATCTATTCCCTGGAAGCGGAAAGTCTTTCTTATATTTTGGTATGAAAAGCCAAGCCAAAAAACATTATGGATTATGATAAATGCGCCAAAGTTGCTTTAGGAGAGACGCTTGATTTAAAATTGAGATGTTCTTAAAGCCAAGACCACCGTCTAACTTGGGTGCTTGCATGACATCCTTGGATACCTAATGGATCGATTTCTTTTGGATACTTCGGTGCCACTTAAAAGCTAAAATTAAGGATTCTATTTTGTTACAGACACTTACTGGGATTGGGAGCACTGCCGTGATGTGATTAATAGAGGCAATTAAAACAGCATTAATACGCACCAATTTAGTTGCCTGGCTTAAGTGAAGCGAAGACCAGCAAGTAATCTGATCCACTAGAAAATTGAAAGCGAGCGTTTTTTTTCTCGGCATATCAATCGGAACTCCCAAATAGGCACCAAAGTTTCAACAACAGACATATGAAGTATCGATATCAGATGGGTCTTAAAATCATCTGGAGTATTCGGGTTAAATTTAATAAAAGATTTGCTTAGGTTAATCATTTGTCCAGAGACGACTTCAAAAGCTTTAAAAAGATCCCGAAGAGCTTCAAAGGTGCCGGGAGTAGCATTACAACAAACAAAGGCGTCATCAGCATAAAATAAATGTGAAAGAGGTGGTGCTTACCTAGAGATTTAACGCCATATATCTATCGATGTGTCTCAGCCTTCAAGATCATTCGAGATAAAATTTCCATGCAGAGGATAAAAAGATAAGGAGAGAGCGGGTCTCCTTGTCTTAATCCGCAAGACAGTTGTAGGGTAGAAGAAGGTTGCCCATTAATTAGGATATTATAGCTTACTGTGGAAATACATTCCCATATAATATTATGCCAAAATAATGGAAAACCAAAGCGACGGAGAACAGTCCTTAAGGAATTCCAGGAGACCTTATCAAATGCCTTGTGCATATTGTAGGAACCTATTTCCAAAACCCTTCTCGACATCTTGTCCTTAAGGTTTACGTCGAAAATATGTTTAAAACCGATTTCCAAAACCCTTTGTTAAACTCTTTTACGGATTAACGGGAGACAGATGTCGAGAAGGAACGCAAAGAATCGCCGCGCCTCTTGAAGAGACGCAGCACTGCCGCGCCTCTTCCCGAGGGCCGCGCAGCTCCTCGCTTTCCTTCTTCTTCCTTCGTCTTCTGTTTATTTCGTCTGTTTGTTTTTGCTTCGTCTTTGTTTGTTCTTATTTCATTCGTATGATAATTTTAGCATATAATCTAATTAGTAATTTATCACCTTTAAATTCCCGACTTAAATCCAAAGTAATTCATATTTGCGGGTTTTCGTCATTAAAATCAATCCGGGTTTTAGGAATTCGATTCATCCATATCAAGTCTCTGGAATTCATCTTTTTTATTTTTTTCGGCTGTTCATCGTCATCATCATCAATAGTTTAGCATTAATAACCTAATTAATTTATTTTGATAAGTTTAATTTATAATTAACCTCATAATTAATATTGTAATTAATTTGTTCTAATTAGTTTTATCTCATGTTTTATCGTTTTTATGACCAATTTGCATGTAAATAATCCGTTAAATTACTTCTATCCGAGTCGAATATTATTAATCGAGCATTAAATTACCAATGAATATTAACGATATGCAATTCGGCCACAAATGTGAATTCACTCAGAATGACGCAGTGAACACTGCGCCTCTTCCGAAGGACGCAGCTCTGCTGCGCCTGTTCCTGGTTGAGTTCTGTCTTTGAACTTCCGTTTCTGCTTTGACCTAATTTATCAGCTTACGTATTAATTAACTATTAATCGTATTATCACCATTAATCTGTTCGTTAATTTATTTTCTCTTGTTTTTCTAAAATTATCCGTTTTAAATGTATTTTCGACATAATCAATCAAACCATTGTAATTATTGTAATTTCAATTGTTGTTTTTTTATCGTATTCTTTATTATTTATTGTTTGTATACCTTCACATGCAATTAACCTAAATTTCTACCTCGACATTAATGCATGTTAAACTACGTGTTCACCGACTTAGTTAATTCTCACATGCTAGGATTAAAACATTGGATGTTGCATTGCATGCATATAACCGACAACATATCAAATATAGACGACTTCCCTAATCATTAGTAGAGGCCGCTATCGAGGCGGACGGGATTAGGCGTTCGATCAAAAGAGCTTCCTAATACGTACCCTCACCCCTTACTCCAGATCTCTGTGAACATCCGTGTTCATTGGCATCCACGAGAGTCATTCTAGACATAGAATGCTAAGGGTAACGAGTTCTTGGTGTTCATGTCACTACTTTGTGTCTTGACATGACACGAGGTATTCGAACGGTTTCCAATTTTCCACAATAAATTGGTGGCGACTCCACAAATGCAAAAACTTGTTTTCCCAAGCGAACCCCGTGGGCCCGCGTCCACAGTTTGGCGACTCCGCTGGGGATAATACACTTACGTGTTGCCAAGGGTGAAACTTGAACAAGGTTAGGGAATAGTTTGTACGAGACAGTTATCGGTTTTCATAACTCGGTCTTCCTAGACCGTTTATTCGGCCTTCCTAGGTCCAACCCAACCCATTCTACCAATCGTCCCGTCTAGATGGTTCAAATTCTTATTTGGGCCTAAGGATGGATAACGATTGACGTCAACCATACCATGGTGCTTACTCCTGTTTGTATCAAGGACTTTCACTACTTGAGGAAATGGACTAGGAATCGGCCTTACTCCTGTTTGGTACGAGCCTCTCCACAGACCCCGGGTTTGATTGTTCAGTATGGTAACCCACCCTTTAAACCAAAACCCTCTTAAATGCACTCAGCATCCCGTTATAATGCCTGTATAAATGCTTGTATTATATGTGATCACCATTTTCTAAACAAAACCATGACGAATTTTGCAAAATCAAAACCACTTTTAAAAATGTAAAATTTTCGAAAAAAAAAGGCCAAATTTAGCACAAAACCAGTCGAAACTCTGTCTGGTTGTCGAGTCAAAATTCGGGCCTCAAAGCTCATTTCAAAACCTCACTTCGAGTCCATTCCTACAACTACACTATAGTTGACTAGGACCAACATTTCTAAACTTTGTCGTTTCTTCAAACTTCACTTGACACAAGTGGCACACTTCCACTTCACGAGTCACACCTTTTCTTTAAGTAAGTGTGCTAGAATGGTCGATCGTGTTTTGATTCGTCGTCGATCTCTTATTCAGTTTCCAAGATGCCTGGAACTAGTCACGCAAGTGTCAATAGACAACCACCAAATGATAATGATCTAATCCTAGCCGCGCTAACTCGTCTCCAAGCTAGCCAAGACCAAGTGTATGATCGCCTCAACACAATCGAAGGCCGAATCGTTGCTGTAGAAACTAGGTTGCCTCCTGCAGAAAATGAAAAGCCTTATGAATTTGCGAATGATTTCGTGAATGACAACCCTCCACCTTATGTGGGAGCACAAGAAGTTAACCCTCCTGTAGGTCTGACCGAAGCTGAAAAACGACTCCAATACTTGGAGGAACAATTGATGTACCTCAAAGAGGATGATATCTATAGGGAAAACAATCACAAGTATGAGGCCGTGAGTTCCAAATCGCCAACTAACTTCAACATGACGGATATCCCGAAATTCAAGGCGCATGAAAACCCTTTGAACCACATTCGTGCTTTCAAGGATTACATGTCTATCAAAGGCATCAAACCCGAGATGTTCCTAAGGATCTTTCCTTCATCTCTTGATACCATTCCTAAGCAATGGTTCTATTTCCTAGAGCGCAAGAAGATTGCTACGTGGGATGACGCCGCAATTGAGTTCGCTAAACAATATGCGGATAATGTTGAGATCCAAGTCAATATGCGCACTTTAGAGGTTCTTACCCAAAATGAGAAAGAAGGTTTCACCGACTTCCTAAGTAGGTGGAGGAAGACTAGTACCCAACTTGTCGAGCGTCCAGATGAAGCTACCCTCGTGGAAAAATTTGTGGACAACTTGAAGCCTATTTATGCAAATCATTTGAGGTACCAAAACATCAAAACCTTCAAGGACTTAACAGTACTAGGAACAAGGATCGAAGATGACATCCGTAAAGGACTCTTGTCCAAAACGGTAGGTCGTGGATATCAAGGCTCAACAAGTCGTTCTTACGGCTCTACTAGCAAGACTGATGAGGTTAACCTTCTCGAACCATGAAAAAAGAATAACCCACAAAGAAAATTCACAAACATTGGGGATACATACTCCAACGCTCTGAAGAGATTGATGAAACAGGGTAAGCTCCAACCCATAGGGCCTACACCTGAACCAGAAAAGAAATCCAAGTCCTAGGATGAGAATTCATACTGCGAATATCATAGAGGTAAGGGACACGATACAGAAAAATGTTACAAGCTAAAACATGTACTTCAGGACATGATTGAAGACGGTCGCCTACCAATACCGCCTGCAGGTAAGCCTAACAATACTCAGAATCCTCTTGGAGTTCTGATGATTACAAGTGACGAATCTACCTTAGATTGCTCACATCTTATCTCCCCAAAAGAGGAGGTAATCAACGGGATATGGACAGATAGCGAGGAATACGTCTACCTCCAGGATCTTCCCTTAATCAAAGAAGCCGAAAGCATCATAGATGAGATCATTTCCACGCTAGGCACCGCAACCAGTTCGAACCAGCAGAAAGGATGGAGGAAATCGATCAAATGGACAAACAACAAAGGAAGACTCTTCAAGCTCACCACTGGAGAAGGAGAGATGTTCAAAGGAGAACCAGAAGACAACGAATTCGAGTCAGAGTCAGAGTCGGAATCAAAGTCGGAGTCTAGAGAAGTCCCTAGAGAGTCTCCTCCTGTCGTCACTCCCACTCCCCTTATTTCTCCTAGCTTAGCATCGAGTAGTAACAGTAGTTTGGGAAATATCCCGACAACTGTCCCTTTACCGCCACTGACTACTGAACAGATGGCTTCTTTGTTTCAACTCTTTTCAAATTTTAATATGAATAAATCATATTCTGCTTACTCTTTGTGTTATTCTGAATGCAATTCTGTTTACTATGATAATGAGGATGACCCAGACCCTGATTCAATCGAAATACCTCCCTACATAGCTAAAGAAATACTACAAGAGGAGGAAGGGGCACCAGTTATAGAAAATACTGAACCCATCAACGTAGGAACCGAAATAGAACTCCAAGAACTTAGGATAGGGACAACCTTGAGTCCCGCTGAAAGGGCCAGTTTTATAGACCTCCTACACGAGTTCAAACACGTTTTTGCTTGGTCCTACAAAGACATGCCAGGGATCGACAGGGATATTTGTAGGGAAATATCCGTAAAATTCCCTTAAAATTAAGGATTATAACGCAAATTTAACATGTGAATAATTGTCATAAACGAAAAACAAGAGAAAACGATAAGAGAACAAGAATCAACCTCGGGTCCTTTGAATTTCGGCCTAAGATCAGAAATTAAAATCGATTTCCTCCTAATCGTTGCACCCAAGACCGTCTGAGACTATGCCCCTTGTGCTAGAAATTACTCTCTAATTGCCTTGCAATATTGAGAGAGTTTTTGTGAGGTTTTCGATGTGAGATCTGGGTTTTCAGAGAGAAATGCTCCAAAAACCTAATTTTTGTGCAAATGAAATGAATTAGGTCAAAAGGAGAGAAGCCCTCTCCTTTTGTTCATTCGGCCAAACCGAGTATTATGGGAGGGAGTGGGCTTTCCACTTTCTCCTTATTTTAACTCGTGGTCCGACTCATTTTTGCTAAATGTATATGACGGGTTTTTAATTATAAATCGTCATTCGTTATCGGTTATTAAAATATCGACTAGTAACATGAATTAGTCGACATATTAATACATGTCCGACAATGACAATATTGTATAATTAATTAATTCAATATACATTAATTAAATATAATCGTTTATATTCAATTTATGAATTAACTGCTTAATTCACCTTAGCCATTATTATTTAATCCGTATTAAATAAATATCTCAACATCGCGTTTGACCAATTATTAGTCAATAACTCCGAGTAACTGCTTAGTCATATTAGGCATCAACATGACTGTATTTTCATACCGTCACATCTCTCAAACGTATCCTATAGGTGTGACTTTTAGGGACCAGTTGATCACCGCCATCAGTATGACAATAACGTCAAACTTATCTAGCAAGCCAACCGTTATTGATAAACGTGGACCAACTGATAATAATACAAAAGTATACCCTTTGATCCTTTTAGAGATTTATATGTCATTGCACTAACGTGGAGGACACCATTTAACGAACTCCCACTTGTCCGTACAAGTGTATGTGCAATAACGTTATCCGCACTAACTGGAGGACACCGGCTCCAACAAACTCCCACTTGTCCGTACAAGTGTATGTGCGATAACCGATTCTCATATCCATTTAAAATTTCTCCTACTCAATGTAAAACAATTTGCAGATCCGGATCCGCAAAGGTCGTATTTTACAATCGATCTGTATCAAGAGTGGTTTCCCCGACTAGAGAGTAACTTAACTGATAAAACAAATCCGTATTCGAGCATGGCCATGCATTTCGATTCTGACTCCTCGAGTGGCCCCGAGAAATATCGAGTACCCGATAAAGGCTGAATATTTCCTTCAACTCGACTCCTGCCGATCTAAGCACAGCATGAAATGACCCAAAAAAAATCTACTTGGCCCCTTGTTACGGATGACCGTGAGAAAGAAACCAAAGTCACCCAAAATCTGCCTTAGTCTCAAAAGACAGTCGATAGTCAAAAGAATCGACTCTTAGGATCACCATGGAGGTCCTATCCACGACCTGGCACCGAATGTTATAAAACATTTAGGACTCCACGTCGATGTCACAATTGTGTCCTACGAGATATCCGTATAACTCGCCCCTGTGATTGGTCAGTCAACCGTTTGACTTATGGTTCGTTGAACCCACCATCAACCAACGTCACAAAATAATTGCGAGTTATCACTCACGTGGGCAATTAAGGACCAAAATATAATGTTTGTTCAGTTCACTTTGTGGTATTCAAAATCGTCGTACAATTCCACATGAAAAACAAAATATATAAATATCAAAACGATGATGTCGTATAGAGTACAAAAGAGAATGAATGTAATCCATAAAAGAGTACTACAACTCAGGAACACGTTTAATTCCCATGGAATTAACATGCCCTTCATGCTTATCTTGTCGTAATTGTTTAGTGAGAGGATCTGCTATATTATCATCTGTAGCAATCTTTTCTATCACTACCTCCTTTTGCTCCACGTAATCTCGGATTAGATGAGCTTTCCGTTGTACATGTCTAGACTTGTTGCTAGACTTAGGTTCCTTAGCCTGGAAGATGGCACCTCTATTGTCGCAATAGATGGTGATCAGGTCATTCGAACTAGGCACTACAGATAGTCCTTGTAAGAATTGACGCATCTATATCGCTTCCTTTGCAGCTTCAGACGCGGCATAGTACTCGGACTCAGTCGTAGAATCTGCCGTAACACTTTGTTTGGAACTCTTCCACTGATGCAGCGCCATTAAGAGTAAAAAACGAATCCAGACTGAGATTTCGAGTCATCTCGATTCGTTTGGAAGCTAGCATCTGCGTAACCGGTTGCGTATAGCTTTTGATCGCCTCCATAAGTCAATGCCCAATCTTTAGTCCTCCGTAGGTACTTAAGAATGTTCTTGACAGCCATCCAATGTGATTCACCTGGATGCTGTTGGAATCGACTTGTCATACTCAATGCATATGCCACGTCTGGACGTGTGCATATCATGGCATACATGATTGATCCTATAGCCGAAGCATAAGGAATCCGGGTCATGCGCTCTTTCTCTTCCGGTGTCTGTGCCCGAGACTTGCTCAAATGCACCCCGGAGCCATAGGAAGAAACCCCTTTTTGGAGTTAGTCATGCTGAATCTCTCTAGAATCTTGTCTATATAAGACTCTGATCGAGAGATAACATCCGACGTGATCTATCTCGATAGATACGGATGCCCAAAATTCTTTGTGCCTCACCCAGATCTTTCATCTGGAAATGGTTCTTCAACCATACTTTTACCGAAGTTAAGAGAGGTATGTCATTCCCAATCAGGAGTATGTCATCAACATACAATATTAGGAAGACAATCTTGCTCCCACTCGACTTGATATATAGACATGGTTCCTCGACCGATCGAGTAAATCCATTTTCTTTTATCACTTGGTCGAAACGATGATTCCAACTCCGAGAAGCTTGCTTAAGTCCATAAATGGAACGCTTAAGCTTGCACACTTTCTTAGGATGTTCAGGATCGATGAAACCTTCGGGTTGTACCATGTACAACTCTTCCTCCAAATTACCGTTTAAGAAGGCGGTTTTCACATCCATCTGCCAAATTTCATAGTCATGAAAAGCGGCAATCGCTAAGATAATCCGAATGGAACGCAGCATGACTACGGGTGCAAAAATTTCATCGTAGTGCAAACCTAGCACTTGGGTGAAACCTTTAGCAACTAGTCGTGCTTTATAGATATCTTGTTGACCTTCAACAGAATGCTTTATCTTGTAAAGCCATTTGCATTGAAGGGGACGAACCTTAGCAGGTAAGTCAACAAGATCCCATACGTTGTTCTCATACATGGAGTCCATCTCGGATTGCATGGCCTCAAGCCATAGCTTTGAGTCGGAACTAGTCATGGCACCTTTATAGGTTGCGGGTTCACTACTCGTTAAGAGTAGAATGTCATCTATGTCATGTTCCTCGACCATACCAATGTATCTGTCCGGAGGAATAGAGACTCTTCCCGACCTCCTAGGTTCCTCAGGAATATTCACCGCAGCCGGGATTGAAAGAACTGGTTCCTCCAATGGTTGCTCGGCATTTGGTTCTGGAATCTCCGACAGCTCGAAGGTTCTATTACTCTTCGCATTCTCGAGAAATTCCTTCTCTAAGAATGTCACACTAGCCGCAACAAATACACGTTGTTCGGTTGGCGAATAGAAGTAATGACCAAATGTTCCTTTAGAATCACCTATAAAGTATGTCTTGACCGATTGCGGGCCGATCTTATCCTCGTGTCTCCACTTGACATAAGCCTCGCAGCCCCAAACCCGTATAAAGGACAAGTTAGGGACCGTTCCCTTCCATAGTTCATATGGAGTCTTGTCAATGACTTTAGACGGACTTCGGTTAAGTATTAGAGCAGGTGATGTAAGAGCATAACCCCACAATGAGTCAGGTAATACGGTGTGACTCATCATGGATCGAACCATATCAAGTAGTGTTCGATTTCTCCGTTCGGACACACCATTCAACTGAGGTGTTCCAGGTGGAGTTAACTGTAAGACAATCCCACAGTCCTTAAGGTGTTGATCAAACTCGTGTGAAAGATACTCGCCACCACGGTCTGATCGTAGTGTTTTAATCTTTCTACCCAGTTGGTTCTGTACCCGATTCTGGTATTCTTTGAATTTCTCAAAGGACTCACTTTTATGTTTCATCAAGTAGACATAGCCATATCTACTTAAATCGTCCGTGAAAGTGATGAAATACCTATAGCCTTCTCGTGCGGTGATTGACATAGGTCCACACACATCCGTGTGTATGAGTCCTAATAGGTCGTCAGCCGCGCATTCCAACACCTTTGAAGGAAATTCGAGTCATCTTGCCAATGAGACATGATTCACACGTGCCAAATGATTGAAAATCAAAGGCCGAGATAGCTCCATTCTTTATGAGCTGTTTTACGCGTTTCTCATTAATGTGTCCCATACGGCAGTGCCATAGATACGTTTGATCTTTGTCACCAACCTTTAACTTCTTATTCATTACGTGCAATATTTCGGTGGTCTGATCTAAAACATAAATTCCATTCATGGAGACCGCCTTACCATAAATCATATCGTGTAATGAGAAAATGCAGCTATTATTCTCTATTACAAATGAAAAACCAAGTTTGTCAAGTGCAGAAACTGAAATAATGTTTTTGGATAGACTGGGTACATAATAGCAGTTATATAAAAATAACTCAAATTCGCTAGGAAGCTGGATCACATATGTTCCCCCCGAGACGGCAACCACTCGTGCTCCATTCCCGACACGCAGATCCACCTCACCCTTTACGAGGGGTTCGATGTTTCGGAGCCCCTGCACATGATTACACAGATGAGAACCACAATCAGTATCTAGTACCCAAGTTCCGTAACTTGCGTGGTTAATCTCAATCATATGAATAAAAGTAGAAGAAGAAGAAGACATACCAACAGGAGTAACGCGACCTGCTTTTATGTCCTCATGGTATACAGGACATGTACGCCTCCAATGCCCAGTCTTGTGGCAATGGTGGCATTCCATGTTACCGGTCTTGCTCTTTGTCGCGTCTGATGAGGTGCTCGACTCACCAGGCCCACTCTTACCTGATCCCGACTTCTTAAACTTCGGTTACCTACTGCTAGGTCTGCCTGAGCTTTGCCCTTACCCTTGCCCTTGTTTGACACAACGAGAACATCCTGTTTCATGCTCCCACTAAACTTCATGTCCTTCTCGGTCTGTACGAGAAGGGAGTGTAGTGCATGAGGACTTTTCTTCAAATCATTCATATAGTAATTGGCTCTAAAGAGCGCAAAACCATCGTGGAGTGAATGAAGCATGCGGTCAATCACGATGTTCTCACTGATCTTACAATCAAGTGCCTCCAATTTCTCGACATTCTCGATCATGCTGAGAATGTGTGGACTAACCGGTTGGCCCTTCTGGAGTTTCGCCTCAAAGAAGCGACAGGTATGCTCATAGGTCACGATTCTCGGTGCTTTCGAGAATTCCTTAGTGAGCGTGGTGAAAATCTTGTTTGCACCTTGGGCTATGAAGCGTTTCTGCAAATTGGATTCCATTGCAAAAATGAGTACGTTCTTTATCGCACCTGCTTCCATGAAGAAATCGCTATACGTGGCGATCTCGTTAGCTCCAGCCGTGGGGCCTGGGTTTGGCGGGATGGGCTTAGTCAGATATTTGAGCTTCCCGTCAGCAATGGCAGCATTCCGTAATGCCGCCTCCCATTCCGCGAAGTTTGATCCATCATTCTTCAGTCGAGTAGACTGATTCATCTAATTCATGAAGATCCGAAGCCAGGACTCACGGTGCAATGTGGCACTTGGCATTGGGTCGTCAGCACGGCCAGCCATTTTGCTATTAGCAGTTTAAATGATCCTGATCTACACTGAAAAAGAAGGAAAAACAAAACGAAATAAGCAACTCATCGAGGTGATTTAAGTCTATTTAAAATTCATTTTAACGTGTAGACTCATTGCACTTGCATAATTGATCTCCCTCAAGAATAATACAAGTGATCCCAAGACTCAATTTCCGTAAATTGATAAGCCTACTGTTTGGCTAGTTCTATCGTTAGAACTCTTGGTCGATAGATTTCCGTAAATCCTATCTATAGTCCACCATAATCACAGGATCGTACGAGTGACCATAGTGTTGAGATAAAATAGGTCAATCAGTTCCAACTTACCCGACGTAGAAGGGGTCATATTATGCCTACCGACGAAGAAGGGATTCATTGGAGTTTGACCTATAAAGACTATTCTCAATTTTTGGTTATACGAGGAAGATCTCATCAACTTAGTTTTAATTCATTTTAAGTGAACGAAAAACTAGCATTACGTGAATGAATTAACTTAGGTGATGGCTTATAAAAACGTGTGACATCTGTATGTCATAGAAAACTAACGCGTGACCTCTATATGAGTCAGTTTTCATGCAAATATTAGGTGGTTTTGTTTTAGGCGGAATATGATTCAAACTATCGTTACGATGAAAACATAAAAGAAAGCAAAACGTAAATAAAAGTCCTAGTGTGGCCTATCCTAGCAAAATGAACATAATACAACTTTGGAACCCACCGTTGGACCCGAGAAGCTTGTCTTGATGTTCCATCTTGATCCATGTAGCGGGAGTGAGCATCCGATTCTCCATCTTTGGTCTTCTCAAAATTACAATTTAAAATTTACAAAAATAAACCTATTTACATTCTAAATTAAAACTGTAATTACAAAGAAAAATCCAAAACGGAGATGCGAGATCTCAAAATACAACCAAGACCGTGTTCCATCATTACGGTAACACGTTCTACTAAGGCCACCCTAAGTTACAACCGTTTGTAAAATTAAATACGTAATAATAAAAACATTCATGGCATTCAAAAGTAACGATAAATAAAAGATGCATCAACTAAAATAAAATTTATTCGTGACATAATTCCGTAATTATGTTAAATTTATCCAAACCACCTTTTAACGATTAAAATTATGTGACAAAACCGCTTCTATCAACTTAATTTTAATTCATGATAATCCGTTACTTTAAATCGCTTTAAAATAACTAAATGGTACGTGTGTGAACCGTTTCACAATCAAGCGAGTGCATAAAATCCGTATTAAATGCAAATTTGGCCGAAAAAAAATAAAACACGAATTTTTTTTTTTTTTTTTTTTTCAGCAGCTGTTTGCCGAGAGCAAAAGAGAGCAAAAAATTTTTTCAGCGGCTCATTTTTTTTAGCTCGGCCAAAACCAAACAAAATCGATTTGACAAAAACCAATTGCAATTTAAACCTAATCCGTATAGAATTAAATCTACAATTGTCTAAACTTTAACATATTGCAATAAAGATCAATCATGATAACAATATGCAAGAACAAATCGAAAAACAAAACAGATCAGCCGTGTATATACATGTCACGGTTTTCAATGCACAAAAAAACAGAAAACAGCCGTGTAAAAATTTTCGGCCGCACGGTTTTCTATGCAAAAAAAAAATTATCGATTCAAATCGTTTAATGAAAATCACAATGAAAAATTTACGTGGCCTCGCTCTGATACCACTTGTAAGGAAATATCCGTAAAATTCCCTTAAAATTAAGGATTATAACGCAAATTTAACATGTGAATAATTGTCATAAACGAAAAACAAGAGAAAACGATAAGAGAACAAGAATCAACCTCGGGTCCTTTGAATTTCGGCCTAAGATCAGAAATCAAAATAGATTTCCTCCTAATCGTTGCACCCAAGACCGTCTGAGACTATGCCCCTTGTGCTAGAAATTACTCTCTAATTGCCTTGCAATATTGAGAGAGTTTTTGTGAGGTTTTCGATGTGAGATCTGGGTTTTCAGAGAGAAATGCTCCAAAAACCTAATTTTTGTGCAAATGAAATGAATTAGGTCAAAAGGAGAGAAGCCCTCTCCTTTTGTTCATTCGGCCAAACCGAGTATTAGGGGAGGGAGTGGGCTTTCCACTTTCTCCTTATTTTAACTCGTGGTCCGACTCATTTTTGCTAAATGTATATGACAGGTTTTTAATTATAAATCGTCATTCGTTATCGGTTATTAAAATATCGACTAGTAACATGAATTAGTCGACATATTAATACATGTCCGACAATGACAATATTGTATAATTAATTAATTCAATATACATTAATTAAATATAATCGTTTATATTCAATTTATGAATTATCTGCTTAATTCACCTTAGCCATTATTATTTAATCCGTATTAAATAAATATCTCAACATCGCGTTTGACTAATTATTAGTCAATAACTCCGACTAACTGCTTAGTCATATTAGGCATCAACATGACTGTATTTTCATACCGTCACATCTCTCAAACGTATCCTATAGGTGTGACTTTTAGGGACCAGTTGATCACCGCCATCAGTATGACAATAACGTCAAACTTATCTAGCAAGCCAACCGTTATTGATAAACGTGGACCAACTGATAATAATACAAAAGTATACCCTTTGATCCTTTTAGAGATTTATATGTCATTGCACTAACTGTGGAGGACACCAGCCCCAGCAAACTCCCACTTGTCAGTACAAGTGTATGTGCAATAACGTTATCCGCACTAACTGGAGGACACCGGCTCCAACAATATTGCCAAACAAAGAATTCCGATCAAACCAGGTTTCAAACCCGTAAAGCAGAAGCTTCGTCGAATGAGGACAGAATGGGCTATTAAAATCAAAGAAGAAGTCGATAAACAATTCAAAGCCGGGTTCATCAAAGTTTCCGAGTATTCAGACTGGGTAGCCAACATAGTACCCGTGCCCAAAAAGGATGGGAAAATCCGTGTTTGTGTTAATTTCAGAGACTTGAACAAAGCGAGTCCCAAAGATGACTTTCCTCTACCACATATCGACATATTGGTGGATAATACAGCAGATCACGCGTTGTTGTCCTTCATGGATGGGTATGCAGGATATAATCAGATCAAGATGGCCATAGAAGACATGCATAAGACCGCCTTCGTCACTCAATGGGGTACCTATTGCTACACAGTTATGCCATTTGGGTTAATCAATCATGGGCTACATATCAACGCACCGCGACTACACTACTACATGACATGATGCATAAAGAAGTCGAGGTGTATGTAGACGATATGATTTTCAAGTCCAAGGATAGAGAGGGACATATTGATAACCTTCGAAAGTTCTTCTCAAGACTACGAAAATACAACATGAGACTCAACCCTCAGAAATGTGCATTTGGGGTAACATCCAGCAAGCTTCTGGGGTATGTTGTCAGTCAACGAGGAATAGAAATCGACCCTTCCAAAATCAAAGCTCTAATAGAAATGCCGCAACCTCAAACAGAGAAGGAAGTTAGGGGGTGTTTGGTTGGGAGGTTTGGAATGGAATGGAATGGAATGGATTCTAGTCATTCTAGTGTTTGGTTGGGGTGTTTTGTAATGGAGTTAGAATCCTGATGGATTCTCATTCCACCCCAACCCCTTGGAATCCCATACCCACCTCCTCTCCATGGATTCAAACTCCATTCCTTCATGTTTATTTTTCTAATATACCAAACATGTTTTGGAAGGTATGGAATTAGAACTCCATACTCCTATGGTTTCTCATTCCAATCCATTCCATTCCTAAGTAGTGAACCAAATGACCCCTTAGAGGATTCTTGGGCAAGGTGCAATACATAAGTCGATTCATATCGAAACTCACCTTGATCTGTGAACCTATCTTCAAAAAGCTAAAGAAAACAGATCACACCATGTGGGATGACGACTGTCAAAAGGTGTTCGACCGAATCAAGGAGATACTAGCCAAACCACCAGGGCTCATGCCACCCCAATGAGATCGACCTCTTGGTTTATATCTCACAGTAATCGAAACAGCCATGGGAGCTATGCTAGCACAAACCGTGGGAAAGAAGAAAGAGCTATCTACTACCTTAGTAAGAATTTCTTGGGGTCTGAGTGCAAGTACACACCACTCGAACAGATGTGCCTCGCTCTTGTGTGGGCAACGAAGAAGCTACGCCATTACATGCTTAGTTATTCCGTCAAAATATACTCCAAAATGGATCCTGTCAAATACCTCTTCGAAAAACTCGTTCTCAATGGACGCCTAGCGAGATGGACTTTGATGCTGTCAGAGTTCAATCTCAAATATGTACCTCTGAAAGTTATAAAAGGACGCGCTGTCGCCGAGTTCTTCGCAGAAAATCCCATCAATGATACAGAAACAATAGACACCTGGTCGTTTCCGGATGAAGATATACTTCAAACCGATGTAGACTCCTGGGACCTTTATTTTGATGGAGCGTCGAACCTAAGAGGATTTGGAATAGGAGTGTTGCTCATTTTTCCTGAAGGTGAGCATACACCACTCTCTGTCAAACTCGACTTTGAGGTGACATATAACACAGCAGAATACGAGGCTTGCCTCATTGGGCTACAAGCAGCAGTAGGTTTAGGCATCAAGAACCTTCGCGTGCACGGAGATTCATCCTTGATCATCAACCAAATTACGGGGTCTTGGAAAATTCGGAGTGAAAGCTTAGCACCCTATCAAGCCAGGATAGACCAAGTTGCCCAATTATTCGATCAAATAACCTACCTACACCTACCTCGAGAAGAGAATCATTTGCAGATGCTCTTGCAAAACTTGTATCTTTGATTAATATGCCGGATAATATGGTAGAAATGCCTTTATGCATCGAACGATGGTCAGAACCAGCTTATGTGCACCAAATTACAGATGAAGAAGAAAACCTAGAGGAACCTTGGTTCCAAGCAATTTTGAAATTCAAACTCAATGGCACCTATCCACCAGACATGGATAAAAGGGGACAACGTGCTATACGCTTACTAGCCTCCCAATACGTCCTCATGCAAGGAGAATTGTATAAAAGAACACCTCTTGGTGTAATCTTGCGTTGCCTTGATCGTTCACAGGCACAAAAAGTGATGGAAGAAGTCCATGATGGAGAATGTGGACCTCACATGAGTGGACCAATGATGGCAAAGAAAATCACGTGTTTGGAATATTATTGGACCACAATGGAATCCGATTGCATCAAATATGTCAGACATTGCCATAACTGCCAAATCTTCGGAAATGTGCAACATGTCCCTCCCTCATTACTCTACACCATGACGTCTCCTTGGCCATTTTATGCTTGGGGAATCAACATCATCGGAAAGATCACCCCGGCCGGAACAGGAGGTCACTGTTTCATTCTGGTGGCAATCGATTATTTTACCAAATGGGTAGAACCGGCCTCTTACACTAGTGTCACGGCCAAGAACGTGGCAAAGTTCATACAAACCAACATCATTTGTCGATACGGTTGTCCACATGAGATCAGCAGTGATAATGGGTCACATTTCCAGGCCGAGACTGAACAATTGCTAGCCAAGTACAAAATCAAACACCACCATTCCTCGCCATATAGACCACAAACAAATGGCGCAGTAGAGGCAGCAAACAAAAACGTTGTCACAATCCTCAAGAAAATGATTGACAATTATAGAGATTGGCCAAGTAAGATACCCTTTGCCTTACGGGGATATCGCACATCTGTTAGAACACCCACTGGGGCCACTCCTTTCTATTTGGCTTACAGCATGGAAGCCGTGCAACCAGTTGAGCTAGAAATACCATCCTTGCGCATTCTACTCGAAAGTCAAATTCCAGAAGCCGAATGGAAGAGAGACAGATATGAAGAACTCATCCTCCTGGATGAACGAAGGTTGCGTTCATTACACAATGTGCAAACATATCAGGCACGTATCAAACGAGCCTTCAACAAAAGGGTTAAGCCAAGAAACATCAAAGAGGGAGACTTAGTCCTCAAATCAGTTAGAGCTCTTTTACCTGTCGATCCACGAGGAAAGTTCAAACCCAACTGGGCCGGACCATTCCTGGTCAAGTCCATACTCCCGGGGGGTGCGGTTAGAATTACAGACCTAGATGAGAATGAATTTGCCAACCCAACTAACCTCGATCAACTAAAACGATATTATGCCTAGAATAGGAACAAAAACGCGCCTCGCGTAACATCACGTGTCGCTCATGTGGCCCGGAATAAAAAACGGCCCCTGGCCAGCTGAAATAAAGCTTCTGTCACTTTGCTCTTGCATTTTGACAAATCGTCATCCTCATATCATCAAATAAACTGAATTGTGCTTTAGGAGTAAGTAAAGCTCATGCTTATTTTCTAGTTCGTTACAAGCTCTTGCTTAGAATAATTATTCTTTTATATTTACTTGAACTACGCGCAAGGGTTTGATTTTTTAAAATGAATACGTAGGCAATCCTTCACAGGATACAACCTATTATTTTAAATGTAAATAGAAGGACATTTGCGTATGCATTTGGAATTCGATAAGAATAATAAAACAAAATCACAATGGTTTCATAACCAATCAATCTTTTATTCATTTCCTTCCATAATAATAATAATACGCCACATAATAAAAATAATGCTAAAAATAAGTAGGCTAGGATTCTAAAAACCCCACCATTTTATTACAAATGATAATAATAATATATAATACTAAGACTTAGGCTATTTTTCCATCTTCCCCTTGCCTTTGTCATTCTTGTCATATTTCTTATCTCGACCACGAGCCGGGCGCTCCTGCGCTATCTCAGACCTAATGACCAACGGTCTCTCTCGCGGTCTAGTCTTGCCATTCCTATCAACCACCTTTTCGACGACAGGAGAGGTCTTCGATTTCTTCGACGGATGAACAACTCAGAATCCGGCTTCTTCCTCTCTCTCGGTCAAGTACTTCTCTTTCTCCTTCGCTACATCACGAACCTTGTAATCAACAGGCTCGCGCTTCCTTAGCCTCTCGCGCTCCTCAAGAGTAGTAGCCTTCCTCCACTGCAAGTAGGAATCCGATACCCATAATGCGCTAACAGAAGCATTTAGGAACCACATGTTTCTCTGAGCCCATTTAAGGGCCCACTCTCTTCGACTCTTGGTAGTAAGTGCCACGGAAGTCTGAGAAACAGTATCAAGCTTAGGAATCATCTGCTTCAAGCCAACCTGCCTCATCAGTCTCCGTGGGAAGATGCATATCATGAATTCGAAGCCAGGAATGCGCACCGATCGAGTAGGATCCAGAGACGATACTCCAGTAACAGACTTGAGATGCCACCATGGTACGATCCATATGATCAGGGGACCATCCTCATTCCTCAACTTGTTCTCCCAATAGTTGCAAACCCGAGTGAGGTCCACCATATAAAGCCTGGTCCTTATTGCAATCGAGCGAGCATGGTAAGCAGGAACATTAACTGGGGCTCGATCAACCGCAGACGCTCCATAAGCCAGACCTACCAAAGCAGGTATTAGTATCCAAAAAACAGAAAAAAAACAAAAAACAACAAAAAACAAAAAACAAAAAACAAAAAACGAAAAAAGAAAAAGAGAAAAAAAAAACAAAAAAGAAGGTTGTATTCTTTTACCTGCAAGATGATGGGACTTCCTAAATAAGGAAGGTCGCGGTTGGCTTTCCTGTTATCCAATCCCAATAGGATATCTCCTAAACATAGGCAAGCTGGGCTCCTGCGCAGCTTCATTTGCTCAACTAAGCTCAGATAGCGAGGATCACCTCTCATCTCCTCATCAACATGCCCTTGGAGGACATAACCATGCAATAGGCAAAATCCGAACGCCCTACGCCTCGCAACATGGGAGATAGAGGGGTCTGCCCTATTTATGAACTGATCAATGAAATCAAGCATTCAGACTCCTTTTGAGGTCACAAGACGGTCAACCTCGGCTCTTGTCAATCCGAGCAAATCCCTAAACTTGTTTTTATATCGTTGAGAAGTAGAGGGTATAGCAGGCATATGTTCCGGGTCCCATCCACCGATTGCAACAATTTCTTCGGGAAACGGACAGATATCTCCTCCAGGGAAGGCAAACACGTGGAAATTAGGGTCCCAATGTTGGAATATGTGTCCTCCGACAATAATGCGATCACAAATGTCGATCATGATGATCACATGTTTAAGTCTCATTTTAAGAATACATAAGGGAAGTAATATTTTACTGTCAACTGGTCCACACATATCGGTAATGATTGGCTGACTAGAGTTTGACATTACTGTCGTGCGACGGTGGTGATCAGTTGATCCCCTTAGGTCATACTTAAAGGGTGACACTCTTAATTGATTATTTAATTGATCGTATGACGATACGGGTTAATTAAATAATTTAAAATTGACGGACGATTTTGGAAGTAATATTTACGTGTCTCATTGTAATTTGATTAAATAAGATACGGTCTAAGTGATCGAATTGTTTTATTACTTAGATGAAATTATTGTTTACGGAAACAATTAAAACTGAATGAATAATTTATTATAAATACAAGATGTTGTGATTTATAATTGGTAAACCGTTTTGGTACAAGTAATTGTGAATTACTAAGTCGATTTTGTACATGACGTATTTTTATTAATACGTTGATTTTTAATATGTTAAAAATGCATGACAATTTTACATGACTTGTGACATGTGACAAATTGATAAATTGACAAAGATAAAATGGAACCCATTTTATCTTAAATGGACCGAAATGAAGGGTGTATTAGGCTAAATAATTATGTTGATTATTTTAAGTGGAAAGCATAATCATTAACCTAATGGATAGCCATGCAAACCTAGTTGTTTTTGTGAAGAGCATCTTGATCATGCATTGGCTACTACCACCCCCCCTACCCGGTTTTCCTAGTGCAAGGCCAATGGTCTTTTGCTCTATATTTTCCTAATATACACTACATGCATAGTAGTGTATTATTATTCATTTCTTGCACATCTAAAAACAAAAGAATTTTAGAGAGATAAATTACTCCAATATTCCTCCCTCTTGACCGAAATTTCAAGAGGACAAAACAATAGTTTTGGGTCATTTTTAGTTAAATTAATATTGTTCTAGTATTAATAATATTAATTTTTAAGAGGTTATCTTGGGTATAATTCCTTGGGAGGGATTCTAAGCTTGAATCCTTTGTTCATCCAATATTAGGAAGCTCAAGAACAAGTGAGTAGGAGAACTCATTTGTGCCCATATATCCGAAATCTCAATGTAAGGAAAACGATTTCTTCTTTATCCTTTTTCATGTTTGCATGCATAAGATCTAAATTAATTTTATGACTAAATTAATTATAACATATTTGAATATGTTGAGTATAATGATATATAGATTTCTAACAAGTGGTATCAGAGCCTTAGGTTGTTTGCATGCAAATCGGTTATTGTTTTTCCGAGTTATACGATTAACAAACAAAACTTACAAATTTGTGTTTATTATGATATATCACGAAATTTATTATGCATGTTAAAAGTTTCTGGTCCTAAAATGTATTTAGGATATTTTGGTTAATTTATGGATTTTTATTGTTCATTTTGTATAATAATGGCATTAAAATGTGATTTTACGATAAAAATGTCATTTTTGGACTAAAATTAGCTAAACTTCGATTTTTCCAGTGGTTTTTGGATATGTTTTCACATATATTATTTTTTAATGACCTGTAAAGTTTCATAATTTTATGAGTTCGTATGCTCGAAATATGGATTTTTCAAGATAAAATCGAATTTAAATGAAAAATAGGTTAATATGAGTTATATTTCGAATCTGGTCATAGAAATTTAGTATGTTGTCACATGAAATTTTATAAGATGTGTGTAAAATAATTGGCTATAATGAAGTCTTTATGCATGATTTATGAATTTTTGATGAAAAATCACATAAATAGTGACTTTAATTAGTAAAAATTGCTAAAACATACTTCATGACTAAAGAAAAACGTCACATGTTGCATTTTATCACCTATTTCAGATATAAAAGTGAAAAGTAAATAAAAATAATATTTCTCATATTTTTATGGTTATTATTGATAAATCCGATAAACCGCAACATTGTTTTTCCTCGATAATTTTCGAAATTTTTAACCTAAGTTTTTGAAAATTATGAGTGTCATGGTATTTTTCCAGAATGTTCATGAGTTTAAATTTCAAATTTTGAATTTATTTGAAATTTTTATGATTTATTTGAAGTTTATGGCATTATATTGTAATTTTAAGTCCTTTTATGAACAATATTAAGAAATATAAGTTAATTATTGTCAATATATTAGTGGAGACTAATTTTGAGTCCTAAGATGGTTAGGGTAATTAACTAGTACATAAATATGATTTTACGTAATTATTGTGATTTTTTTAAAAGGTTAAATCACGCAAATCCGTAAAAACCGATTAATATACGATATTAGCTCATTAAAGGCGATTTAGCATAAAATTGGGCATGTTTATTCATATTATAATGCTGCATTTTATTTATGATTGTCATAATTTTATTTTATGTAATTTTTGAATTATGTAATTTTACTTAGTATGGCCTTAGTTTTTTAATTGATATTACCTGAAATGTATGGGAATATCGATTCGGTTGTAAGATCTCGTATCACCGTTTTGTAATTTAATAGATTTATTTTATTTTAATTACAAATGTATAATAGGAAATTATGTAATTTGTTATGTAATTTATTTATTCCGGAGATCCTTGAAGACGGTGCCACTCGAGAAGGCGATCCATTAAAGACGGTGTTACCTCGAAATGCGTGCCAAGACCGAAGTTCAAGGGACCAAAGGAGTTGATTTCCGAATTTGTAATAGTTAAATTAGATTTACTATTTTAGGAAGGCCATGAAGGAAAATTAGATCTATATACTCAACATATTCATATATGTTTTATTTTAATTTGTCATAAAATTAAATGGTGGATCTTATGCATTCAAACTAATAAACAATATAAAGAAGAAACCATCATCTTACATTGTGATTTTCGGATTTATGGGCACAAGTGAGTTCACCTACTCACTTGTTCTTGAGCTTCCAAATATTGGATGAACAAGGTTCAAATTAGAACCTCTCCCAAAAGCATATACCCAAGGAAACTCATAATAACCAATATTATTTAGATCTAGTAATAATATTAGTTTTACTATAAAATTGACACAAAATAAATTGTATTTTTACTCTTGAAAATTTCGGTCAAGAGGGAGTATTTTTGAGATTTTATTTCTCTAGAAAAATCACATATTGTAGAGAGTATCTTTCTTACACTACTAAAAACGTTGTGTGTAAGGATGAATGAATAAATTGAAAAGAAAAACTCTTTTCTTTTCTCCTATGGTTGGCCGAAAAAATGCCTTGGGTAGTATGCCCAATGCATTTCACTTTTGCTCTTCACAAGAGGCTAGGCATGCAACTCTAGGGTTATCATTGTGTTTTATTTAGAATAAAATAAATTAAACAACACAAACCCTTAATGCCCTTCATATTTTCGGTTACCATATAAAATGGTAGTCCATATTATCTTTGTCATTTGTCAATTGTAACATGTGTGACATGTTACTTGACTTATGAAATTGTAATGTATTTTTAACACATTAAAAATCAACATACTCATAAAATATGTCATTAACAAAATCGACTAGTAATTTGTAATTACTTATACCAAAAGTGTTCCCGAATTATAAACTACAACATTCTGTATTTATAATAATTTATTCATTCCGTTTCAATTGTTTCTGTAAACAATAATTTAATCTAAGTAATGAAACAATTTGATTACTTAGACCGTGTCTCATTTAATCATATTTACAATAAGATACGTAAATTATACTCACAAAAATCATCCGTCAATTTTAAGCAATTTAATTAACTCGTATCGGTATACGATTAATTAAATAATCAATTAAGAGTATTTCCCTATAGGTATGACCTAAGGGGATCAACTGATCACCACCGTCGCACGACAATAATGTCAAACTCTAGTCAGCCAATCATTACCGATATGTGTGGACCAGTTGACTGTAAAATATTACATCCCACATGTATTCTTAAAATGAGATTTAATAATGATATTTAAATCATGTGATGGCACTATTGTTGAGGACACATTTCCCAACAATCTCCCACTTGTCCTCGACAAGTGTGCGTCACCAATTCTCTTGTCCTATTACTATCTCCCACTCAATACAAGGTGTCTTTCGGGTCGTACTTGCAAGTGATCATATCGAGAGTGGTTTCCTCGATCTGGAGAATAACTGATTGACCGGATTTATCTATCATAGATACCTTCCGAGCATGGCCACGCATTTCCAGTTCATTACTCCTCGAGTAGCCCTGAGATATTGTTTTAACCCTGACAAGGGAGTGGACAATTCCTATCGCACTTATTCCCTTCGACTAGCCACAGCCATCATAACCCAAAATATGCCCATTTGACCCCATTTACGAAGGTCGTAGTAACACAAATCAAAGTTAATCTGAAACTGTGCCATCTTAGGCGAACAGTCTTTAGTCAAAAGAATCAACTCATTAGAATATTATAGCAGCTCTCGCCACGACCAGGCTATATAAATTGCCAGAACTCTATAAGCGGTCATAAGGCCCGACAAAATGTTCCTAACAGTCTGCCTATGTGATCGACTAGTCATCCCACATGACTCTATGGCACTTGAACTTGCCATCAATCGCATCACACTCTAGTTACTTCGAGACGTCACCTCATACAGGTGACTATGGGCTAATACTATGTTAATTCGGGTTCACTTTAACGGGGTTCAACGTTGTCTCTACAACCCGTTTGGATGTAACAAAGTATAATAAAAGAGTTTTAAAGTAAAACTCGAACGACAAATGCGATTATCACATATGAATAGTCAATGCCTGATTACTATTTCATGTTCTATAATCTAATTTGTTCTTGTATGTAGTTGTTCATTTCAATTCAATTGAAATGACATGACTCATCATGTTTAGCTTTTGAGAAGGCTTTGGTTAGTAGGTTTTATCAACTTCTTGTACCTTACTCAACCTTACTACATACTCGTTTTCCTTTGTAATGTATACATTTGCATTACAAAACTTTCTGAGTACGTGTCGAGATCCAATCAAGACATAGGCCCTCTAGCCTAAGAATAGCTCCCCTTTGTTTTCACAAAGATGCGGGACTCATCCTTCTTGCACATCTCATGATTGCAAGTGTACTCAATTTCCGTTATAAATATCTCTCATTGTTCTTTATTGCCTAGAACGATTCTAGAAAATCTACTTCTTAATTAACATTGCCACAATGGTATCTTAACCATCCTAATGTGTTTTGATTATGGTTTTGTCGGAAACCATGCGCAATCTCAATTGTCAATTTTCACTTGTGTAACACCCTTACACAAAATTGCATCATAAACACTTTACATCATAGCCTTAATGCTTCTGCAAGCACTTAAGGGTAATCTTTATGGCTTACTTGGTAAAGATTACTTAAATTCGATTTTGAAAATAATTCATCATACTCAAAGTACATGAAGTGTTATACATCATTACTCATTTAATTGATCCGGCAGCGGAAGCAAATGGAATCAATCAAATATGTTCAATTTAATTGAACTAGTCATGAATCTTATCAACATAAGACTTCTTATTGAAGCTAATATCATGTAGATTTATCTTCATAAATCTGGATATTAAAGATGTATTATATTACTCCAAAAGTCTTAAATCATTCTCAATGATCAATATGTCATCCACATATCGAACTAAATAAAATTTCCGTAACTCCCACTAAACTCCATGTATAAACACAACTTCTCGACTTATCGAGAAAAGTTTTATAACATGATCAAAACATTGATTCCAACTCATTGATGTCCTACTTAAGACCATCTCTTAAGTTGCACATTATCTTAGGATTGCAAGAATCTATAAAACTCATGACATGTATTGAATACATTCCTTCTTATTGAAGAAGTGGGTTTTAGATTCACTCGCTATGTATTTCATAATAATGAAACACAATCCCTAAGAAGATCCAAATAGACTTAAGCATTTAAATTAGTGCAAAACCCTTTGCAACCAATCTTGCTATGAAATCTCTCTTTATTAGTGTAAAACCCTTTGTCACTAATCAAGTCTTTTTATTTCGGATTTTCATGGCTCTTAGCCTTGTATTGAGTTGTGACTTAAACACTCTCATGTCTTATGAAAGTCATATGTTCATTACTTTCCAGAAGTAATCAACTTGAATCAAACGATTTCTTTTGTAAGTTATGAATTCATCATTTTTAACAAGTGACGAATTTAACCTCTTAGGTTTTGAAGAAACAACGTCTTGCACAAAACGTCTCATGTAGCCAAGAAAGACCAGTTTCTTGCGACATAACATTCTTTGTGGCATTCTATGTGGCTCTTGAATAATTTCTCCCACTCTGTCTTCTAGAAATAAACTTGTATTTATAGAAAGACAGCTTCACGAGCCGCAAACTCGTCGTACTCGTGATAATTGAAAAGGGAAAAATGAGCATTTGTTTCTTGTGAAAACTTACAAACATGGTACCCTTACCATTTCATATCTCATATGATTCGATTTAGTGGAAAAATAATTTAGACAAAAATGATAAAATCCCCAAAAGGATCAAGTAACTCAAAGTAACTTGATTGAAGTCCAAACCATATCGAATAGCGTTTGATTTATTATCCAACCACACATTATTTCATAATGCGTGCTAAAAGAGATTAACTTGTGATACTATATCACATTTCCTTTGGTTTATATCAAAGTCTTCACTTTGATAATCCCATCACGACTAAATCGTGATTCCTTGAACTCTTGAACTTCTTCAAAGATTTCTCTATTTACCTTATTAAGTGAACACATTAGTGTCAACTTAAATCGTTGGTAAAAGATGATGATCAACCTATTTTGGATCAATGATTTACAACCTCTATCTCCTTTTCAACCAAAAGGCACGAGACATCTTGCTTTGAATACAAGATACGCATATACCATTAACAATCTAATGGTTTCAAGAGTACTCGATAACTCTTTGCGTTAATCATTCCAGAATCTTAGGTTTGATCTTGGGTTACCAATTTGAGTCTTGCATCATCTTCATGATATATATTATTCTAGTTTGGTTTAGAATATAATCACCTTGATAATGGGCTAGCCATACATCAAATCGTGGTGTATAGGGTCACAAAAGTGAAACCTCTTTTGTATCTTAACAAGTTTGTATTCTTATTTAGAGTTTATGTACTTAATAGTCACAATTAAGTACAACTCCAAACCCAAAAACTAGATTTAGTACACAATGACTCTATCTCTCGACTTCATTGTTGCTAGTCGTCATATTCTAATCATCTTATGTGTCGAATACAATGATGAAAACCTCCACTGGTTTCTAATATTGACGAAGTGGTACTAGCAAAATTTATGTTTAATCAAATAAACATTTAAAGAAGAAGGTTCCATTAGATGTCCCACAACTAACTTGTTGATTCTTCAATAATTTGGGGTAGTTTCCTTTCTTGTGTCCAACATTTAAGACAATGGAAACTTTATCGGTCGGGATTGATAGGTTTAGTATCGCTATTCTCAACAACTTTACTTTTAACATTACCTTGTATCAATTCCATTATAATCTTTACTTCTTGAACCTCGTCCTCATCTTAACGGTTTAAGAGAATGCTCCCACTTATTTCAATGAGTCTTTGCTTTGAGAAGCAAAATTGAATTCATGAAGATCACTCTTCATTTGTTCGTTTTAGTCTTAAAACTTTCATTGAAGTGGTTGCGTTATTTTGGTCAATTACGAATTCTTGACAAAACTAATTACTAAAACAATTTATCGCTTCAAGGTACTTAATTCATTTAAGTACATGAAAAAAAATCCATTGTAAGTAGATGTGTTAGTCTAGAATCAAAAACCTGTTTGATAATGAATAACTTTAATCTATACTCTTTGCAAGAGATCCTTAGCAATGGTTAATTCAAGGTCTTTAGAAGAAAATTCAAATTTTGTCTTTAGTTACGATGTTTTAATGGAGTTTTGAATCAAAAACGAAATGATATCGTATATGAATTGTGGTAAAGAAATAGAACAATATAACAACGGAATAGTGGAAAACTTAACATTTATCGTTTTATTAATACTTGAAAAACAAGTATAGCATTTACATAGTGACCTCTACCCAACTATGATAAATGATTCCAAGATCCAAATTCATATTAACTTGGGCACGGTGTGGCCGATACATCCCTTATCAATATAACTCGGTGGATTAACTCTTTAATCAATTCTACTTTTAGAACTCTTGGTCGATAAAATTACATTAACATTTATCTTTAGCCCAAAACACATTCGACAAGGGCACGGTGTGGCCGATACATCCCTTATCAAAAACTTTTGTTGAGTTCAACCCAAATTTCGAATAAATGTGTCCATGATCCAAATCCACATCAACTTGGGCACGGTGTGGCCGATACATCCCTTATCAACATGAATTCGGTGGATAGACATTTATCACCCACTTCCCCTACGTAACAAGGTTTGTACCCCGGTGTGGCCGAGTGCACTCCCTCGCGAAATAGGTTTTCATGGTTTCTACTATTTGGTAAGGCTATGTCTCAATTGATTGTTTTAGCGAGAGGTCATGTCAATTTATTATCTATCACGTTTTAAGTGAACTAAAGCGGTGAACTATGATAATTCTAATTGACACGGTCGATAAACTCGATGAAAGAAGATGCATGTTTTAGTTATGGCGATTTAGCGATGCATGCGACATATAAATAAAATGCAAACATAAGATAAATCCTAGTATGGCCTTCCTAAAATAGAAAAACTATTTAACTATTACATATTCGGAAACCAACTCCATTGGTCCCTTGAACTTCGGTTGTGGCACGCATCTCGAGGTAACACCGTCTTTATGTATCGCCATCTTGAAGAAATCCGTCTTGAGGAACTCCGAGATAAATTAAATTACATAGCAAATTACATAATTTCCTATTATACATTTGTAACTAAAATAAATTAAATCTATTAAATTACAAAACGGTGATACGAGATCACAATAAATTACAACCGAATCGATATTCCCATACATTTCGGGAAATACCAATTAAAAAACTAAGGCCATACTAAGTAAAAAAAAATTACATAATTCAAAAATTACATAAATTAAAATTATGACAATCATAAAGAAAATGCAGCATTATAATATGTATGATCATGCCCAATTTTATGCTAAATCGCCTTTAATTAGCCAATATCGTATGTTACTCGATTTTTACGGATTTGCGTGGTTTCAACATTTTATAATCACAAAAATTACATAAATTCATATTTATGTATAAGTTAATTACCCTAACCTCTTAGGACTCAAAATTTAGTCTTCACTAATTATTTGACCATAATTAACTCATATTTCTTAATATTGTTCATAAAAGGACTCAAAATTACAATAAAATGCTATAAACTTCAAATAAATCACAAAAATTTCAAATAAATTCAAAATTTAAAATTTAAACTCATGAACATTCTGGAAAAAATACCATGACACTCATAATGTTCAAAAACTTAGGTTAAAAATTTCGAAAGTTATCGGAAAAAACAATGTTGTGGTTTATCGGATTTATCAATAAAAATCATAAAAACATGAGAAAAATTATATTCATAAACTTTTCAATTTTGGATCTGAAAAAGATAATAAAATGCAACATTGGACGTTTTTCCTTAGTCATGGAGTATGTTTTATTAATATTTCACTAATTAAGTCACTACTCATGCCATTTTTCTTCAAAAATCCATAAATCATGCAAAAAGACTTCAATATAGCCTATTATTTTACACACTTCTTGTAAAATTGCATGTGATAACATACTAAATTTCTATGACCAGATTCGAAATATTTCTCATATTAACCTATTTTTCATCTAAATCCGATTTTTATCATGAAAAATCCATTTTTCGAGCATAAGAACTCTTAAAATTATGAAAATTTCCAGATCATCTAAAAATAATATATGTGAAAACATATCCAAAAACCACCTGAAAATTCGAAGTTTAGCTAATTTTCGTCCAAAAATGACATTTTTATCATAAAAATCACATTTTAATGCCAATATTATATAAAATGAACAATAAAATCCATAAATAAACCAAAATATCCTAAATACATTTTAGGATCAGAAACTTTAACATGCAAAAATTAATTTTGTGATATATCATAATAACACAAATTATACAAGTTTTATATGTTAATCTTTATAACTCGGAAAAACTTTTAACCGATTTGCATGCAAACAACCATGGCTCTTGATACCGATTGAAGGAAAATTAGATCTATATACTCAACATATTCATATATATTTTATTTTAATTTGTCATAAAATTAAATGGTGGATCTTATGCATGCAAACTAATAAACAATATAAAGAAGAAACCATCATCTTACATTGTGATTTTCGGATTTATGTGCACAAGTGAGTTCACCTACTCACTTGTTCTTGAGCTTCCAAATATTGGATGAACAAGGTTCAAATTAGAACCTCTCCCAAAAGCATATACCCAAGGAAACTCATAATAACCAATATTATTTAGATCTAGTAATAATATTAGTTTTACTATAAAATTGACACAAAATAAATTGTATTTTTACTCTTGAAAATCTCGGTCAAGAGGGAGTATTTTTGAGATTTTATTTCTCTAGAAAAATCACATATTGTAGAGAGTATCTTTCTTACACTACTAAAAAAGTTGTGTGTAAGGATGAATGAATAAATTGAAAAGAAAAACTCTTTTCTTTTCTCCTATGGTTGGCCGAAAAAATGCCTTGGGTAGTATGCCCAATGCATTTCACTTTTGCTCTTCACAAGAGGCTAGGCATGCAACTCTAGGGTTATCATTGTGTTTTATTTAGAATAAAATAAATTAAACAACACAAACCCTTAATGCCCTTCATATTTTCGGTTATCATGTAAAATGGTAGTCCATATTATCTTTGTCATTTGTCAATTGTAACACGTGTGACATGTTACTTGACTTATGAAATTGTAATGTATTTTTAACACATTAAAAATCAACATACTCATAAAATATGTCATTAACAAAATCGACTAGTAATTTGTAATTACTTGTACCAAAAGTGTTCCCGAATTATAAACTACAACATTCTGTATTTATAATAATTTATTCATTCCGTTTCAATTGTTTCTGTAAACAATAATTTCATCTAAGTAATGAAACAATTTGATTATTTAGACCGTGTCTCATTTAATCATATTTACAATAAGATACGTAAATTATACTCACAAAAATCATCCGTCAATTTTAAGGAATTTAATTAACTCGTATCGGTATACGATTAATTAAATAATCAATTAATAGTATTTCCCTATAGGTATGACCTAAAGGGATCAACTGATCACCACCGTCGCACGACAGTAATGTCAAACTGTAGTCAACCAATCATTACCGATATGTGTGGACCAGTTGACTGTAAAATATTACATCCCACATGTATTCTTAAAATGAGATTTAATAATGATATTTAAATCATGTGATCGCACTATTGTTGAGGACACATTTCCCAACAGGCCATACTAGGATTTTATTTTTGCTTTGCATTTTATTTATATGTTGCATGCATCGCTAAATCGCCATAACTAAAACATGCATTATCTTTTTTAAACGAGTTTATCGACCATGTCAATTACAATTATCGTAGTTCACCGCTTTAGTTCACTTAAAACGTGATAGATAATAAATTGACATGACCTCTCGCTAAAAATAAATAATTGAGACTTAGCCTTACCAAAAAGTAGAAACCATGAAAACCTATTTCGTGAGGGAATGCACTCGGTCACACCGGGTTACAAACCTTGTTACGTAGGGGAAGTGGGTGATAAATGTCTATCCACCGAATTCATGTTGATGAGGGTTTCATCGGCCACACCGCGCCCAAGTTAATGTGGGTTTGGATCATGGACACATTTATTCGAAATTTGGATTGAGCTCAACGGAAGTATTCGTGACCGTAGTCGTATGTGTTCCGGGCTATAGATAAATATTAAAGTAATTTTATCGACCAAGAGTTCTAAAATTAGAATCGATTAAAGCGTTAATCCACCGAGTTATATTGATAAGGGATTCATCGGCCACACCGTGCCCAAGTTAATATGAATTTGGGTCTTGGAATCATGTATCAAGTTGGGTAGAGGTCACTAGATAAATGCAATAAAACTTGTTTAAATTAAATTTTTACGAGTGTTATTATTATTTCGAAAACGACATATGTTTTATTCCTTCTATTTTTCGTTTAGTAGACCGCTTTTATTTCTCATAACAAATGGCCGCACCAAACACCAACGCCACACCTCTCACTATTGCTTCATGGCTCCGATCCTTCATGGATCGTTGTAAACTTGAAAAGAATGGGTCAAATTTCTCCGATTGGGATGCCCAACTCAAATTAGCCGCCCAAGGTGACGACAAGCTTCGTTACCTCACCGAGGCCTCTCCACCCGAACCTAATGCTAGGTCGAGTGCCGCCACTAGGGAAGCATATGAGGCTTACCACAAGGAGTCAGCCGCAATGAAAAATGTGTTGATTTTTGCGATGGAGGCGGATCTCCAAAGGAGAGCCTTTAAAATGGGAACCGCTAATGAAATCTATTCCAAGCTTGTGACAATGTTTTCACAAACTTCGAGGATCGTCCAATATGTGGCAGCCGCGACATTCTTTGATCTCGACTTTAAGGAGGACCAAAAGGTTAGCCCTCACGTGCTCAAATTAATGGAGCTAGTCGAGACTTTGAAGATTCAAAAAGTTGAAATACCCAAAGAACTCATTGTAGATAGGATTCTACACTCCTTATCCAAAGTCAAGGCATATGTTCAATTCCGGATGAATTTTAACATGCAAGACAAGGACGTGTCTCTTGAAGAGTTGCACAAGTTACTTGTGCAAGCCGAAAGAGACATGGGGTTAAATGTTAACCCACCTAAGGATGTGCTTAACATAAGCACCAAGAGCAAGGGGAAATTCAAAAAGAATGGGAAGAAGGGTAAGAAGCAAGCTCCCACTTTCACCAAGGCTAAGACTTTTGAAGCTAGCACTTCCAAGACCAATAAGGGTCCTCTTGATAAATGCCATTATTGTAATGGTGTTGGACATTGGAAAAGGAATTGTTCCAAGTATCTTGGTGACATCAAAGCTGGAAAGATCACTCCAGTAGGTAAATGACTATCCTTTCTTTTATGTTTCTAATTCAACTATGGTATTTTGATACAAAGTTGTGATAATGTACCCCCATTTTATTGTAAATAGGGCCTCCACCAAGGAAGGACAAGGGAAAAGAAAAGCAAGCTTGAGAAATCATGAAGGAGCTAGGAGTAGCTACCGATAAAACTTGGCTTTTATTATTGTCTTATTTTATGTTATGTTTCGGATTCTTAGAACTATTTTGATTTCCGTGTTCGTCATGGAAATGGTTGATCCTTTCTAAACAACTGTTGTATTTTGGATTATGGTGGCTTGGTTTGCAACCCAAGTCACCCCTTTTATCGTATTTTCTTTGTTCTAAAATTTCGTCTTTATATGCTTGCACATAGAAACATATGATCATCCACTTAAAGTGATCTAATATACAACTATAATGATGGGATTCATTATATGTCCACAAGCTTAAGGCTTGTGTATGATCAATTATAAAGTGATGTTGAGTTGATGAACTCTCTTAAAGGAATGTCAATCACCAAGTACACTTATCAAATCTAAAACAATTAGTCAATCTATGAGATAGTCCTCCTTATACTTCAAAATCATTATTTATGTCTCATAAACTATCTTTGAATCTCTAGTGTATTTATTCTAAAGATAGAGTGGGAGAAAAATGAAGACACAAAGGACACAAAGAACACAAAGCAAATTTGTATACTTGAGTAAATGAGATCTACGAAAGAATGAATGATTTGTATACCTATATAGATAGTATACACGAATAGATGAGATCTATGGTCTCGAATAGATAAAATCTACATGACAAAAGAGACCAAGTGAAGTAATAAAAAGAATATGTTCTCAAGATAACTACACGAGGAGACCAAAAGAAAGTTTTGGAAGAAAATGACTAATGAAAAGACTTATCAAGAGATTTGGCTAGTATATGAACAACATTTGACCAAGAGTTTCAATATTGATATTTACTTAAGAGCCTAAATGAAACAAAGTTGCATCCTCGAAAGTAAATGAGATTTATGACTAAAAGTTGCAAAGAAAGATATGCTGATATCTACAAAAGCTAAATTAATTGTTAACCACGCTAGTGTCATTACTTAACCTCATTATGAAATTGAAATGGTTAAACCTCCTTCCGAAAAAGGGTATTTTGAGAAGGACGTGTATTAAATGAAATTCACATTTAAATAATGACATTGCTACGCATCATTATAAAATGAATGAGTTAGAGATTAAAAATCTCTTTCCATAAGTTTAAGATTGAAACCTTTTCAAAATAGGTATTTTGAAAAGATATGTTGGGAACATTTGGTTTTATCTTAATAACTTGGCAAAGCAAAATATATTTCAATTCTTGAAATGTTTCGATTGAGTAGTCAATTGCGAATTGAGTGGGAGTTTAAAATTATCATGTGAAGACATGGAATTTAGTGGGAGCAATCATCTTGTAAAATTTATAACTCATTACTCATTGAGAATGACGAGCTAATACTATCTTTCACAAAGAAGTATTTGAGTTTTCAATTCTGGATGAAAATGGACTATGATGAATCCAATCACATCATGGGATATTGGATAGGTATTGAGATATACACATCGAATCAACGAGAAACATAGGTTATTCATGTCAATGAAAATGGAATTGCCATTAGCAGTCATGGTCATTCATTGAACCTAAGAATGGTTGATCACATGATTATTAATTACTAATGTTTCCGCCAATAGAATAATCATGCACATGTCCAATAATGAATCATATGCATAAGAGCATGATGAATCATTGGCAAGCCATAGAAGAATCGTCATGAATTCTCGAGGAGAACTAATGAGCGATTCCAGTGTTGGACAGAACACTCTGTTATGTGACAAGAGGTTGCACATATTGAAGTTCGAACACACGTAGATTTATGAAAATCCTAAGCTATTCAAGCTAAAAGGAGAAATAAAAAGTTTGGAAAGATACTTAGTTAAGGTAAGAAGTTACTTAAAACTAATATTTTCTAATATGCTAGGACTTATGAGAAGTGCTAGGCTAATCATCTTGACAATTGTTGCAAGACCCTACAAAACGTATACCTAGTGCAATGCGAGTTGGTAGAACACTTGACCAGTGCAAGTTATATCATCCACTACAAATTCGTTGGTTATGTGATAAACAACAAGAAAGTTTTTCAAGATAAAGAACCCAAACCTAGGTTGGGAACCTATATGTGTACTTGGTAAGGTTCATGCTATGAGAGATAACATGAATATGAAGGAAAATGCAATACAAGAAGTATGAACACATGGACACATGGTATGTTAAACTTCTATTGCAATCGACTAGTGTTTACACACTTACGATATACATCACAAGGTTGTAATATGGTATTGACTACCCGAATGTGATGTCGACATTCGTCGTTTGAGTTATTATTAACTCACCTTATACTTTGTCACATCCAAATGGGTTGTAGAGACAATTGAACCACGTTAAAGTGAATACGGATTAGCATTGTATTCGCCCATAGTCACTTACATGAGGTGACGTCTCGAAGTGACTAGAGTGTGATGCGATTGATGGCAAGTTCAAGTGCCATGGAGTCATGTGTGATGACTAGTCGATCACATAGGCGGACTGTTAAGAACACTTTGTCGGGCCTTATGACCGCTTATAGAGTTCTGGCAAATTTATATAGCCTGGTCGTGGCGAGAACTACTATAGTATTCTAATGAGTCGATTCTTTTGACTAAAGACTGTTCTCCTAAGATGGCACATTTTCAGATTAACTTTGATTTGTGTTACTACAACCTTCGTAAATGGGGTCAAATGGGCATATTTTGGGTTATGATGGCTGTGGCTAGTCGAAGGGAATAAGTGCGATAGGAATTGTCCACCCCTTGTCAGGGTTATAAAAATATCTCAGGGCCACTCGAGGAGTAATGAACTGGAAATGCGTGGCCACGCTCGGAAGATATCTATGGTAGATAAATTCGGTCAATCAGTTATTCTCCAGATCGAGGAAACCACTCTCGATATGATCACTTGCAAGTACGACCTGAAAGACACCTTGCATTGAGTGGGAGATAGTAATAGGACAAGAGAATTGGTGACGCACACTTGTCGAGGACAAGTGGGAGATTGTTGGAATATGTGTCCTCCGACAATAATGCGATCACAACTGTCGATCATGATGATCACATGTTTAAGTCTCATTTTAAGAATATATGTGGGAAGTAATATTTTCTTTGTCAATGGTCCACACATATCGGTAATGATTGGCTGACTAGAGTTTGACATTACTGTCGTGCGACGGTGGTGATCAGTTGATCCCCCTTAGGTCATACCTAAAGGGTAACACTCTTAATTAATTATTTAATTGATCGTATGACGATACGGGTTAATTAAATTACTTAAAATTGACGGACGATTTTGGAAGTAATATTTACGTGTCTCATTGTAATTTGATTAAATAAGATACGGTCTAAGTGATCAAATTGTTTTATTACTTAGATGAAATTATTGTTTACGGAAACAATTAAAACTGAATGAATAATTTATTATAAATACAAGATGTTGTGATTTATAATTGGTAAACCATTTTGGTACAAGTAATTGTGAATTACTAAGTCGATTTTGTACATGACATATTTTTATTAATACGTTGATTTTTAATATGTTAAAAATGCATGACAATTTTACATGACTTGTGACATGTGACAAATTGATAAATTGACAAAGATAAAATGGAACCCATTTTATCTTAAATGGCCCGAAATGAAGGGTGTATTAGGCTAAATATTGTGTTGATTATTTTAAGTGGAAAGCATAATCATTAACCTAATGGATAGCCATGCAAACCTAGTTGTTTTTGTGAAGAGCATCTTGATCATGCATTGGCTACTACCACCCCCCTACCCGGTTTTCCTAGTGCAAGGCCAAGGGTCTTTTGCTCTATATTTTCCTAATATACACTACATGCATAGTGTGTATTATTATTCATTTCTTGCACATCTAAAAACAAAAGAATTTTAGAGAGATAAATTACTCCAATATTCCTCCCTCTTGACCGAAATTTCAAGAGGACAAAACAATAGTTTTGGGTCATTTTTAGTTAAATTAATATTGTTCTAGTATTAATAATATTAATTTTTAAGAGGTTATCTTGGGTATAATCCCTTGGGAGGGATTCTAAGCTTGAATCCTTTGTTCATCCAATATTAGGAAGCTCAAGAACAAGTGAGTAGGAGAACTCATTTGTGCCCATATATCCGAAATCTCAATGTAAGGAAAATGATTTCTTCTTTATCCTTTTTCATGTTTGGATGCATAAGATCTAAATTAATTTTATGACTAAATTAATTATAACATATTTGAATATGTTGAGTATAATGAGATATAGATTTCTAACACCCAATACTCAAGACAAGCATCCAAGAATGGCTTAACGATCCAAAGTTATAGGCACCCATATCATGTTTCTATACATTTGTGAATTCGTTTGTCCATTCTTTGAGAAGGATTTCTAAAGCATCCATGTTGTATGATTAATTAGAGAGTTTTGTGTAATAGACGGAAGAAAGACAGCTGAATTATGCGAACAAAACCTCCATCGACGTCTATTTTTATACTAAAAGCTGTTTCCTAAAATCTGTCAGGACGGACACACTGGGGAAGTGCTGCCAGGCCCGTCTTTGAGCCCGTGCAGCCCGTGCGGCTGCACAGGGCCCCAAAAATTTAAGCCCAAAAACCCCAACTTACTAAACATATATCAATTAGCGCAATAAACTAAGTGAAAAGCATAATGTCTCAGTGGTTTGTCATTTGCTTTCCATTCCCATCACCCGGGTTCGATTCTCCACTTGCTCATATATTTTCCATTTTTTTTTATTTCTTACACTTAATAGTTGGGCTTTATAATTGTATTTTTTCCATCTTATTCTTATTTCTAACAAATGAGACCCTTATAACTCACAAGTATTATAGCGTAATGTGTTTACCTCTAAAAAGCTCAACCCAATTTAAAGTAATGACCTAAAAATAGTGGGAGACGACTTTCAATTTGGCTCACAAAATTAAGTAACTAATATAATTTTATATTCAGTTCATTTTTCTTGCGACGGTCACAAATTGTGACGACTCTAAATATGACCACTTTAAGATGAAAAGTAATCACTCATAATATGTTAACTATTAAATTATGGTCAAATTTTCTCATTAAAATTGTTATATTTAGGTCCGTCACAATTTGTGACGAAAAAGTGCCCCACGGAAATGAGAATTTGCATTTTATATTTTTACGTGGGTTTAATTTATTACTCCTATTTTATTTATATCCTAGATCGACTTTGTAATAATAAAATATATGGAGTAGATTTATATAAAATTTAGAAAATTTTCGCTTTTCACAAATATAGGGCCCCATTTTTTATCTTCGCACATGGGCCCCCAAATGTCCAAGACGGCCCTGAGTGCTGCGCCTCTTCAAAGGGACGCAGCTCACGCTGCGCCTCTTCCTCAGCGGTATTTCTGTGATTTTCCGCGTTTGATCTTTCCTAATTCCTTAAGCATAATTTACTATTCATATGGGTTATTATTTTTGGTAATTCCGTCGAATTAGTATGTTTCGAGTTTCCTAATCTTGCGGGCACGTTTTTCGAGGCGAAATCGACATTTTCGTCAAACAAGCACACTTACCCATTTCTTTTCTTTTTTTCTTTTTGGGGAAATCATTTCACTCCCGTTCACATTTTATTTCAAACTTACCAATTTATTTTTATTTTTCTTTTTGGGGGAATCATTTCACTCCCGTTTCATATTACATTTCAAACTTATATGTTTCTATTTTCATTTTTTTAGGGGGTAACCCTCCCTACTGTCCGATCATTTTCGGAATTTTTTTTGCATTTTTTCCAAGTCTTTGTCTTGCGCTAATTTAGGCCATGTGTACAAATATGTGTTTTATGTGAATTTCTATGTAAATTTCGGCAGCATGACGGCATAAACCGTCATCTATTAAACTTGTTCAAAGCTAACCTGCAGGTACAAACAAGACAACCCAACAGCAAAGGCACTCAAGTCGTCATATATACAACCAAAAGGACATATGTGCACCAAACTGGGGGCTCGTGCCCGAAACGAAGTTCGAAAGTCCAAAATGAAAGTCCTAAAATATACCAAAGTGCGCGCGGTACAGTCAACAACAAAAACAACCAAAAACAGAAACAAACTACTGCTGGTCGCCGCCTAGCTCAGTAACTCTCGCCTCGAGAATATCAATCTCGGCGTCGCGGACCTCCAACTCTCTCAGCAGGCGAGCTGTCTCCTCCCGGGACTGCGCTAGCTCTCGCTCCAGGTCGCGCTCCCTCTGCAAAGGACAACAATTGGCTCATGTCAATCATTTCAAACGTAAAGAAACTTAGAGAATTCAAAAATGAAGTAAACAGAAGGTTCATACCTGACGTCCTCGACCGCCAGCGAGTGCCTCGACGGGAGTAGCCCGTAGCCGATTGGCTACCCTCCACAAAGCCACGAACCAAGATGGCGCTACCTGCATTTCAATAAACAAGGATTCTCAATGATTGGACAAAATTAAACAAATGTATTCTTATACAAAAGCTAATCAAGTTAGGGAACTTACCCTCCGAATCACATGCTGCCACTCGTCCAGGCCAGCATCTGTCACCGCCTCGCCAAAGTCGCGAAGCTCGGAGATCGTCGTCATCCCCGCCGCATCATTGTACTCGAGGATCTCGGGATACGCTGGGGGCTCGATGCCCGCCACCTCAACCTCTTGCAAAATTCAAATGGTTTCCATTAATCGATGATCATTCATCGTGTTTTCAAACCAATCGAAATAAAATTGAAGCGCTTACCACGACCGGCCAGTACGCCAACCTCCGGTGAGTGAACGCAGAGTAGTCCGCGTCGGGAAGAAGGAGAGCATCACCGCTGACGTCTGCCAGGTCAGCCTCCCTCTCAACATCGGAAGGCTCCCTAAACATCGTCCGAGGAGGATCGATGGGAACCGTGAAGGCGTCTCGAGAGCACTGACGAGTCAAACGCTCGCCCAAGTATCACACGGGACCCATCGACGTCCTCAACATTAACCGGCTCGAGCTCCTAGGTCGAAGGACCTCAGCCACAAAAGGAGGGACGCCAGTGTAGTCCGCCCAAGGCCTGGGCACCCACTAAGATAAGCAAGCAAGAGGTCATTCTTATGATCGTTTCTAAAAGAAGTGATGAGTAAGAAAATAAATTAAAAGATACTCACGCCACCCAGCTGCAGGGCGTTCACGCCCCGTCGCCAGACGTCGTAAGAAGAACGCTGACTCTTCCTGCGATACATCACCTAATCCCTCACAACGGGATAAGCTCTCGCCCCCGGCTCCGTCCTCTTGGGCGCGAAGCCCGGAAAGTAGGAGTACACCCATGCCTGCAAAACAAGGTAATCAATGACGATCTTTCGTGATTCGATAAGGAAACAAAATGATCTTTCATGATACGAAATGAAGGTTCATACCTCCAGCAGCAGTCCAGGACCAACAGTGGCAGGAGAAGTCCCCTTCTCCACCAGCTCTGGACGAACCATGGCCCTTATATAGCGAGTGAGGACCGCAAAGCCAGGAGTGACCCAGTCCCAATGACCCAAGTCACTCAAGTCAGAAAGGAAGGGAAGAAGCTTCGTCGACAGCCTCTCCCTCTTGTCTCCAAGGTAGAATGAAGACAAGAACCACCAGAGCCACAAACGAGCTATCTGCTCTGCAGTATAAGGAGGTGGAGTCGTCTCCCTCCCATCGATCATCACCATCGTCGGGATCTTCCCAGCAAAGTAATCTCTGACGTAAGTTCTCGGCACCAACCCGGGAATCGCTGCAGGTTTCGCGGCCAGGTTCCAACCGATCAAGCTCCTAGCCTCAGCCGAGTCCACTCTCATGGCTGTCTCCGGCCACACCACAGCCTCAATCCCGCACGACAAACCAGAGATCATGCTGTAGTCCTCCAACGTGACCCCAACCTCGCTGAAAGGCATGTGAAAGGTCGAGGCCGTGTCCCAAAACCGATCAAGAAAGGCTCGAATCAGGCAAAGGTTAGCCCGAATCTTCCTCCCCTTGATCTCCCTCCAAGCTCGTACCAAAGCCCCAAAGTTTTCGACATTTTAGGGTTGGAAACCCTAATTTATCGGTCCAAATTGCATAAATACGGAAGATTAATGCAAAAATAAGACACATACCTCTATTAGTCATGGTAAATGCAAGATCTTGATCAAATTTTTGCGAGAAATGGTTGGAATTTGAGAGAGTTTAGACGGAATTATGTTTTGTTATTATGAAACAAAACACGATTTTTATCGAGTTTTTACTCAGACAGAGACACACCCAGGAAAGGACGCATCAGGTGCTGCGCCTCTTCCAAGAGTCGCAGCTCTTGCCGCGCCTCTTCCTCAGCTTCCCTCCAAATCAATTTTCGAAAATTCGTTATAAGTTCGTTATTTGTGGGCCCATCTTTGGTGCGCCTCTTCCTCAACCCCATATCGTATATTTGGTCCGTTTGATTTTTATTCTTCGTCCGGACCCTTATTTCGAGCAGACTGTGAACCGTCGCAATACTTTATCAAGACTTCGCTTGCCACAACGAGCGAGTATCCTCTAACAGGTGTTTTGACACACCTCAATTATGTTCCCCCAACGAGAGTTCAAGACAGCCAATTGTCCCTCTCAACACGTGGAGTTCAACATCAATCTCAAGTTTTTACCGAAGTTTATTTGAAGACCGACCCAGGCATATTTCTTCCAGCAGTTTCTACCGACGTCCTGCTGCCTCCTTCTATCCTTCAATATTACGTTTTGCTTCCCCTTGGAGTCCGACAGAGTAAGGAGTCTCAAGGAATTTCAGGTATGGTCTCGTCTTATGGCTGGCAAGCTTCCTTACGTAGTCTAATGGACTTTAAATGACCCTCCCCGGAAGTCGACAGACTCTAAAATGTTCCCGACGACAGGTCCTTGGCTCAGACCCTTTGAGCCGCCTCGCGTCGCCATAGTCGTCAGGTTGTAATCTTCGATTGACCTGATAACTATACTTTGACTTTCGCCTTGTCCAAGCCTCAGTCAAAGTGGGGGCTCTGTAGATACCTCATTTATGCACCTCCCGCAAGCCACCTGGTGATGATTGGCCCGCATGTTTGGTACACGGAACGATTTATGACAATTCGTAAGTTTATCGTCAAGTGATAGCTCAAATACTTGTGTCTACCCCTTGGTCTTCATCTACGCGCCATTACGGTCGTTTTGACAGTAATTAGAGTACATTTGGAGTCCGGGTCAAAACCGTCTTCATTTTCTAATAACCGTTTAAAATGTCGAGTCAGAATATTCTGGAATGTTCCGGATATTTCTATTCCATATTTTGAATCTTTTAATCTTTTGTAAATTATATCCCGAAATTATATTTTATATAATAAGGAAATTAAGATCAACCACAATTCCATAGTAGAAACGCGGAAGGTCTGTCTTCCGCAGGAGGAAACCCTTGGGGAAAAGACGCAGCAGGTGCTGCGCCTCTTCCAAGAGACGCAGTGGTTGCTGCGCCCCTTCCCCAACTCCTTTCTGCGTATTTTAAGATCTTTTCGAGACTTACTTCCAAAGTTTTACCGAAACCCTAATTCCTTCATGTGATTAGTATAAATAGAGACCTTCGGTCCTCATATTTCTCACGCGAGTGTCCGCCCTTCTCTTCTCCCTTTGCATTCTAAGACCACGCTCTTGCTCTTTGGCGTCTACGTGCTTGAACTTTTGACCACGTAAGCTCGGATCCTTCTGAGTACCAGCCTCGTTTTGCATGACCAACCAATTTGACCAACAATCAACTTAATTAATCTCATTTCGTTAACATTCGAGTCCAGCATCACAAAACGTTAACTTAGTTAATCTCATTTCGTCAAACTTGTATGTCTGGGGGTGTAAATCCCATCTTTTATTAATGTTTTTTTATTTTTTGTAATCATTATTGTAAGGTTTACGTCGAAAATATGTTTAAAACCGATTTCCAAAAACGTTTGTTAAACTCTTTTACGGATTAACAGGAGACAGATGTCGAGAAGGAACGCAGCAAGTGCTGCGCCTCTTCGAAGGGACGCAGTACCTGCTGCGCCTCTTCCTTAGGCTGCCGCAGTTCCTGCTTTCCTTCTTCTTCCTTCGTCTTCTGTTTATTTCGTCTGTTTGTTTTGCTTCGTCTTTGTTTTTTCTTATTTCATTCGTATAATAATTTTAGCATATAATCTTATTAGTAATTTATCACCTTTAAATTCCCGACTTAAATCCCAAGTAATTCATATTTGCGGGTTTTCGTCATTAAAATCAATCCGGGTTTTAGAGATTCGATTCATCCATATCAAGTCTCTGGAATTCATTTTTTGTATTTTTTTCGTCTGTTCATCGTCATCATCATCAATAGTTTAGCATTAATAACCTAATTAATTTGTTTTGATAAGTTTAATTTATAATTAACCTCATAATTAATATTGTAATTAATTTGTTCTAATTAGTTTTATCTCATGTTTTATCATTTTTATGACCAATTTGCATGTAAATAATCCGTTAAACCACTTCTATCCGAGTCGAATATTATTAATCGAGCATTAAATTACCAATGAATATTAACGATATGCAATTCCGGGCTTCACAGCCAGAAATTCACCTCAGGAACAGATGCAGTGAGCACTGCGCCTCTTCCAAAGGACGCAGCTCTGCTGCGCCTGTTCCGGGTTGAGTTCTGTCTCTGAACTTCCGTTTCTGCTTTGACCTAATTTATCAGCTTACGTATTAATTAACTATTAATCGTATTATCACCATTAATCTGTTCGTTAATTTATTTTCTCTTGTTTTTCTCAAATTATCCGTTTTAAATGTATTTTCGACATAAATCAATCAAACCATTGTAATTATTGTAATTTCAATTGTTGTTTTTTATCGTATTCTTTATTATTTATTGTTTGTATGCCTTCACATGCAATTAACCTAAATTTCTACCTCGACATTAATGCATGTTAAACTACGTGTTCACCGACTTAGTTAATTCTCACATGCTAGGATTAAAACGTTGGATGTTGCATTGCATGCATATAATCGACAACATATCAAATACAGACGACTTCCCTAATCATTAGTAGAGGCCGCTATTGAGGCGGGCAGGATTAGTTGTTTGATCAAAAGAGCGTCCTAATACGTACCCTCACCCCTTACTCCAGATCTCTGTGAACATCCGTGTTCATTGGCATCCACGAGAGTCATTCTAGACATAGAATGCTAAGGGTAACGAGTTCTTGGTGTTCATGTCACTATTTTATGTCTTGACATGACACGAGGTATTCGAACGGTTTCCAATTTTCCACAATAAATTGGTGGCGACTCCACAAATGCAAAAGCTTGTTTTCCCAAGCGAACCCCGTGGGCTCGCGTCCACAACATCAGACTTAAGTTTTGCATGCTGAACCAAATAATCATATCGTTTCCTCACCAGATCTAGCTGCAAATTTCTTAGGTCCCGATTGATAGTAGCAGAACAATTGTCCAGTATATCCCTTCCCACCGAGTCCAAATTGGAGCAGACATTTGACCAATTTATACCATGAGAAGTACGATGTTGTATAACCCATCGCATTATTGAAAACTGAATGAGAGCAAGTTTTCGTGAAAGAGAAAACATTGAAGTCGCAGCAAAGTGTGTCTGTGATGCGACCATAATTGGCGCATATTTAGCCCCCGAATTACCATTGTTTCTATGCTTTTTAGTGCCTATTTGGGTCATTTCTTATCTTTAGTTCTTTGTTTTGCATATTCTTTGAGATTTTGATCCCTTGGTAGGAAAGGAGTAAGAATCTTGCATTTTCATGGCAAAACAAGGCTAAATTGATCATATTCAATGACCAAGCATCAAGGAGAGACAAGACTAGAAGGCCTTTGTACATAGCATAGTAGAAGAGCATTGTTGAGAAAAGGATCCTTGAGTCCCCAAGGAAATCCCCAAGGAATCCATGAAGAAAAGGGAAGAAAAAGAAGAAGAAAAGTTGCTGAACTACAATCCGAACGGATTGTAGGGAATCCGTCCGTCCTCACCGTCGAGCGTCCTTACCGGGAATCCGCTCGGATTCCCCATGCCCATCCGAGCGTCTTGTTCCTTGATCCGCTCGGATCGTCCATCCAGCATCCGGCCGTCCCGACTCCCATCCGCTCGGATCACAAAGACAAAGATAGTTTCGTTCTTCAAGCTACGAAATGGAGAAGCCCTTCTCTCGGACAATCCCGGAGGCTCCTTGCTCAACTTAAAAGTGTAATTACTAGTTTAGCCCTTAGTTAACCCTAATGCATCCTCCCTAATTTTCACTATAAATACCCCATTAGTCTAATTAGAGGAGCATGTTCTTCTTATCAATAATTAGAGTAGTTAGTATCAATCAAATCTCTCTTCAATATTGTAATCAATTATTAATCAAGTTTTAATCCAAGTTTTAGTTCTTTAATCTCTCTCTAGTTCTTCATTTATTTTGGGTAATTAGAAGATTATTGGGTTTATTGGGAGATTGACAACCTTCCATCAATCATCAAGTTCTTCTATTATTCTTGCTTTATTATTGGAATCATTAGTAGGTATAATCTCTTAATCCCTTTTTAATTATTGCTAATTACTTTCATTTATTCATCATGTTTCATTATGTTAGTATGATTGACAACCTTTCTAGCATGATCAATATGATAATGAGTGAGTAGTCTCTTAGCTAGGGTTTAATGGGTGATTAGGGGAAACCAACATGGGGAATGATTCATGCTTAAATTAATATGCTTTCATATCTTATTTGCTTGCTTGTTTTGATCTTAATACATGCACATGTTATATTTGATGAAATGCTAAGCCTATGAATCCTTGCATTTACTATCATCTTCTATCCTTTCAACTTGACTTGTAAGACATAACCCAACTCGAGTCTTGTTAGACCATGCATGTGTTAAGTAGGGAAGATTAAGTCGACTTGTAGGTGTTGTACAATCCAAGAGATTCGGCTCCGGGACCCAAACTTTCCTAGGATTGTAAGATATAACCCAACTCAATCCATCACAACAATAATTGCTTGCTTATAATTTGAGAACATGTTTGTATGATCATATCCCATGATTCCCCTATGAACCCATGACACCCTAGTGCTTTTAATCAATTGTTTACACCCTTATTTCATTTACCTTGTTAGTTTATTTTCATTGCTATTTTAGTTTAGTGACCTTCTACATCAACCCAATTTGTGACACCCCTAGACACCACTAGTTACAATAGAATCTTCATTTCAATACCCGTCCCTTGGGATCCGACCTTTACTTGCCTCTTTACTAATTGTAGAGTTGTTTGTGAAGTATAAATTGTGTTTTGTATCGACCATTGACCAATGACCACATATGCTTAATTGTGAACACCAAATGGCCTCGATCAAAAATGGCGCCGTTGCCGGGGACGGTGTTTAATTGATTTAAGATTTCTTTTATTGTTTTTAGTTGTGTCTTTTTCACCTTGGGGAAGTAAAACTCCTCAAGGTTTGCTCTAATTGTTTGATATTTTGCAAGAATGGATTTCATAGATTGTTTTGTAGAGGACCACTTGAGTATCCCTTACTTCAAGGATCCCATGCAAGCATTAGAGGCCTTAGAAGCAAGTAAGGCTAAAAGCATGTATTGGGAGTTGGAGGTGGATCTTTTTGAGGCCGCTCTAGCTAACAAAGAACTCACCCATGCACAATCCGAGTTGGTGCATAATATTCTAGTAGAAGCATGTCAACCCATAGAGGATGAGCAATCTATCCTAGAAGATATTCTACAAACTCAAGAGCAAGAGGAACCCATCATGGAATTTGAATATGATGAGGTTAATGAAAGTGAAGAAGAATATGTCATGAGAATGGAATGTTTAATGGAGATGGAGCAAATTCTCAATGAAACTCCAAAGGAGGAAAGTGAGGTACAAACTCCTACTTTGAAACCCCTTCCCCCAAATTTGAAATATGCTTACCTTGATGAATCAAAGACCAAACCCGTGATTGTTAATGATAGACTTGATGATGACCAATTGGGTAAATTGCTTAACGTGTTGAAACAACATGAAAAGGCTATAGGTTATAGTCTAGATGACCTTAAGGGAATAAGCCCCAACTTTTGCATGCATAGGATTCATCTAGAGGACGACCATAGACCTACCATTCAACCCCAAAGAAGATTGAACCCCCACATGCAAGAAGTTGTCAAAGGAGAAGTCATGAAATTACTTGATGCGGGAATCATATATCCCATATCGGATTCTTTGTGGGTTAGCCCCGTCCAAGTGGTACCTAAGAAAGGAGGTACTACGGTAGTGACAAATGAAAATAATGAATTAATACCCACAAGAATGATCACCGGTTGGCGTATGTGCATTGACTACCGTAAATTGAACTCCGCAACAAGGAAAGATCACTTCCCCTTACCATTCATTGACCAAATGCTTGAGAGGTTAGCCTCTAACAAATTCTTTTGTTACCTTGACGGGTATTCGGGATTCTTCCAAATCCCTATACACCCGGATGACCAACATAAGACCACCTTCACGTGCCCTTATGGCACTTTTGCATATAGACGGATGCCTTTTGGATTATGTAATGCCCCCGCTACTTTCCAAAGATGCATGATGAGTGTCTTCTCCGATTACCTAGAGACCATAATGGAAGTTTTTATGGATGATTTTAGTGTTTATGGAAAGGACTTTGACTCATGCTTGCATAATCTTTCTCTTGTATTGCAAAAATGTGAAGATGTTAGTCTTGTTTTAAATTGGGAAAAGTGTCATTTCATGGTTAATGAAGGAATTGTTTTGGGTCATTTGATTTCGGAAAAAGGCATCGAGGTAGATAAAGCTAAAGTTGAGGTGATAGAGAAACTCCCACCTCCCGTGAATGTTAGAGGAGTGAGAAGTTTTCTCGGTCACGCGGGTTTTTACCGTCGTTTCATAAAAGATTTTTATAAAATAGCAAAACCCCTCACTCAACTTTTGCTTAAGGATGCCCAATTCCAATTTACTGACGAGTGTGTTGAAGCTTTCAATAGAATCAAAGAAGCATTGATCTCGGCACCAATCATCCAACCCCCAAATTGGGAGTTACCTTTTGAGATTATGTGTGACGCTAGCAACTACGCCGTTGGAGCGGTACTTGGCCAACGGGTAGGGAGAGCTCTTCATGCCATCTATTACATAAGCAAAACCCTTGACCCTTCTCAAGTGAATTATGACACGACCGAAAAGGAGCTTCTTGCCATTGTATATGCTTTGGATAAATTTCGGTCCTACTTACTTGGATCCAAGGTGATTGTATTTTCGGATCACCGTGCTCTTCGACATCTCTTGATAAAGAAGGAGGCAAAACCAAGGTTGTTGAGATGGATTTTGCTACTTCAAGAATTTGACTTGGAAATAAGAGACAAGAAAGGAGCCGAGAACGTAGTGGCGGATCACTTATCAAGGATCCGGTTTCATGATGAAAATGGAGAAACCCCGATCAATGACTCATTCCCCGACGATATCTTAATGGCTATTCAAACTCAACTTGAAAGGCACATCACCCCATGGTTTGCCGATTATGCTAACTATATTGTTGGAAAAGTGCTCCCTCCTAATTTGAACCACAACCAAAGGAAGAGATTCCTATTCGAAGTGAAGAGATACTTTTGGGATGATCCAAACCTCTATAAGGAGTGTAGTGATGGGCTCTACCGGAGATGCATCCCTCAATGGGAAATCCAAGGTATCTTGGAAGGATGTCATTCATCACCCTACGGTGGGCACCATGGAGCAAGAAGAACCGTTGCAAAAATCCTCCAATCGGGTTTCTATTGGCCCACGATGTTTCAAGATATAAGAGAATTCATCATTCATTGCGATGCTTGTCAAAGAACGGGCAATATATCTTGGAGAAACGAAATGCCGCAAAGAGGTATTCTAGAGGTGGAGATTTTCGATGTTTGGGGAATTGACTACCAAGGACCCTTTGTGACATCTAACGGGAACAAGTACATCCTTGTGGCCGTAGATTACGTTTCAAAGTGGGTGGAGGCAATTGCCACCCCAAATGATGATGCAAAAACGGTCACCAAGCTTTTCAAGAAGATAATTTTCCCAAGATTTGGAGTTCCTAGAGCTATCATTAGTGATGGAGGAACACATTTCCATGAAAAGAACCTTGCATCCCTTTTGACCAAATATGGTGTTCAACATCGAACCGGCTTGGGATATCATCCTCAAACAAGCGGTCAAGTGGAAATTTCAAATAGAGAGATCAAACAAATTCTTGAAAAAGTTGTGAACAAGACTCGGAAAGATTGGAGCACAAAGCTTGATGATGCTCTTTGGGCTTATAGGACGGCCTATAAGACTCCCATAGGTGCCTCCCCCTACAAGCTTGTATATGGAAAAGCATGTCATTTACCAATCGAATTGGAGTACAAAGCTTATTGGGCAATCCGAGCACTCAATCTTGATCTCAAATTGAGCGGTCAAAAGAGGATGATCCAAATCCAAGAGTTGGAGGAATTCGGACTACAATCTTATGAGAATGCAAAGATTTACAAAGAAAGAACAAAATTGCTTCATGATAAGAGAATTCGACAAAAGGCCTTGCACAAGGGAGACAAAGTCCTTCTATTCAATTCCCGCTACCGACTCTTTCCGGGAAAATTGAACTCTAGATGGATGGGTCCCTATGTGATAACCGAAGTTGGGAAGTATGGAGATTTCGAACTCAAGGCCGAAGATGGAAGCAAGTTCAAGGTAAATGGTCAAAGATTGAAGCCATACTATGAAGGAGCATTTGTTGGAGAGGTCGAGGCTACCTACCTCGGTCCTCCTTCTCCTTGACATCTCATCAAGAATGAGAGTTTGGTGGAGTCCTCCCTAAACCACCATTTGTAAATATACTAACCCTCTAACTTGTATTTATTATTTAATTGCATTTGTTTAATAGCATAAATTCTTTTCATGAGCACAAGTGAGGGAGGGTTACTAATGAGTTTTTGAATGAAGGAAGGAGAAAATTCCTAGGTGTGGGGATGCATTGAAAGAAAGGAGAAAAAAAGTCAACACCCGCGGCAAGAATCCGTGCGTCTCTCTGGAGATCCGGACGTCTGGCGAGAATACGGACGTCAAGGGAAAAACCGCGCGTCCCGGTGTGTTGAGAAATTGAAGGTTTCTGGACTGATGAAGAATCCGAGCGTCCTAAGGAAGAAGACGCCCGTCTGAGAGAATCCGGCCGGATTAGTGGAAAGACGCCCGTCTTTTTCCCTGAGCATTTCAAAGAAAAATCTCTGTCGAAGAATCCGCCCGTCTTCTCAAGAAGACGCCCGTCCTGACCCTGAAGAATCCGAGCGTCTTATGCTCGGGACGCTCGTCTTAAGGCGAGAAAAAAATTCTGGGATTTTACTCTGTGGCAGAATCCGGGCGTCTTGCCCAGAATCCGCCCGTCCCGTGAAAGGAGAATCCGAGCGTCTCAGCTTCGAATCCGCTCGTCTCCCTGCCCGTTTCTCGACCCGACTTTTCTCAATTAAATTACACCCCACCACCCATATAATGATACATCACTACTCCTTCCACTCACCCTATAAAACTCACCCCCTTTGTAACCCCCATACATATCCAAATCACTCTCTTCACCCTCAAAATCAAAAACCCCCAAATTTTCTAGGGTTTTCAACACTCAATCAACAAGTAGCAATCTTACTCTTTCAAATCAAAAGAACTCAAGGATGGCACCTAGAAGATCCTCCTTTAGAAATGCAAGAAGACCTAGGATGGTGGGAAGTTCCTCTACCTCACATCTCAACACCATTAGAAGGGAGCATGTGGAAATTGTAGACCTCACAAGGCTCGACGACTTCTCGAATGTGGAATTCCTTGATGATGTGCAGCGATTGGTCTTCCATCGACTCTTAAGTAAGAATATTCTTCCCACTAAATTCCTTTGTCATGATACTTTGAGAAAACTTGGAATCTTTCACCAAGTGGAGGCTTTATTTGAGGTTTTTGGTCTTTCAACACTCTTTCGCATGTTTGAACCCACCTATCGGTCTCTTGTGCTCGAATTCTTGAGTTGCTTAAAGATTACAACTTCAAACAAGGTGATTAGCATAGAGTTTAGGTTGGAGAATGTCTCTAGAACAATGACCCTTGTGGAATTTGCGAGAGTGTTCGGTCTTGATGTCTCGCCTACCCGAACATCAAGACCCAAGAAATATAGTGTCGCACCCTTGTGGAGGGCCATGACGGGCCGGGACTTCATTCTTACCAAAGAGTGTCTTGCTTTTCACATCCAAAACCCAATCTTGAGGCTCACTTACCGATTTCTTTCGGGTACCCTCTTCGCCCGCCGAGACCCGGCTATTGTGAATCAAATGGACCTCATGTTCATGGAATCCTATCTAAACATTCAAGGGAGAGACGGGTATCATCTCAATGCACCGCTAGTCTTGCTAGAAAAGTGGGCGAAATTCCGAAATGGTGATGATGATGGGAAGAAGCATATAGTGAATGGTGGACTCATAACAAGACTTGCAAAGCACTTTAATCCTAGGTTCAATGCGAACAATGAGTACACTCCACTCTCGGGAGGAATGAGAATTAATGAAGACCTCCTTGTTGTCCAACACCATTGGATAACCCTTGAGGGGGTTGATAAAAGGATCAAATGGTTGACGAAAGGAAGTGATCCTATCTACCTTCCGATGGCCGACCTACCTCGAGTCTCCCCAAGGAGAGGAAGCTTGTCCCCAATACCCTCTTACCTCATTCAAAGTCAAGAAAGACAAGCTCCACCCCCACAAGCTCCTCCACCGCAACAACAAGAACAACAAACTCAAGGTGAAAAGATAAAGGTGCCTCCCTACCCCTTTCCCTACCAACCTTACAACCATCCGAATCCCTTCATCCTCCCCCGTGACGATTTTGTCACGGGAATCTTGCAAGACTTGCACTACCGTCAATATGAAACCAAGGTGGACAACTATTATGCTCTTTACCCTCAATACCTCGACATGGTTCAAAAGGGACGGATAAGTGAAGAAGGAGCTTTTCCTTCATGGGCTCAAATGGAGTTACTCTTTCCTAATTCGGACAAGGCCAATGAAGGGGCAAACGGTCGCAAAGGGGAGGAGAGCGGCGACTCTTGTGGAGGTGATACGGTGAAGCTTGAGAGTGAAGAAAATGAATTAATGGATCCAAGTTTAAGTGATTCTTCTAGGGATATTTGGGATACCGATATTGAAGGAGATGATGCCGATTTCTAGGAGATTACTTCATCACTAGGTGGAGCGGGCAAGAGGCACCCACCTTAGTTCAAGTGAAGTTTTCTAATCTCTCCTCTTTATCTTTATTTTTCATGAAAAGAACTTTGCATTTTGTTTGTTTGTATTTTATTTAACTTTGACTCATTGTTGGTTTAGTCCTAGCAACATCAAAGGACTCACACCTCGGTTCCTTTGAGGTGTTCTTTATTGTTCCCACTTTTGTAAAATCCAAAATGACAATTTAGTCTCATGCATAGCATTGCATGTGCATGAACTCCCCCATGCTTTGACATTAGCAATAGTGTCTTACTTGGTTTGGGGAAGTTAATGCATACGCAACGGGAGGTAATTTAAATTATCCTCTCCGTCATAACAAAAACCATGCATCATGTAGTATAGTTTAGTGTAGAATTGCATTTAGTATAGAAAATCATGCATCATCTTTGCATAATTTCCATCATTTTGGCCATTGAGGACAATGCCCATATTAGTGTGGGGATGGGAATTCTAACACTTAACTTTTATTCAAAAACCATAAAAATTGAAAAAATGTCAAAAATCATAAAAATTTAAAAATTGAAAAAACCAAAAACAAGTTCATTTCCCTTGTATATATTGTCTTGTATATATTGTGTTTGTTCATCCTTGTTCACTTTGATTGACTACGCCACATCCGAGACATGAGGATATTGAAGACCGCATGGTATGATCTTTCCAATCTCCTTTTTCCTCTTTATGTTAATGACTATGTGGCTTTATTTTGATTGATGCGGTAAAAACAATGTGAATTTAGGATTGCATCTAGTTTATTTGGCATGTTAGTTGGTAGAATCATTTGCATTAGGATGTTTATATGTTAGTTGCATCATGGCATGTAGTTGCATGTTAGAAAATTTTGCGAAACCGTCTACTTGGGAAGCTTGACAAGTGTATATAGGCCCTAATAGATGCTTTTTCTTCTTAAGACTTTGCTTGTTAGAATACTTGTAAAACACCCTAGGATGTGTCATGCTAGTATCCTTTGACCCATGGTTTAAGGCCTAGTCAAGAGTACCTTGTGGTGTGATAACTCCTTGGCTACCGTTTATTCCAAGGTGACCCTTGAAACCATGCATACTTCTATCATTCATCCATGTTCTACCACATTTTTGTCATCAAAGGGAATGGGCACAAAAAGAAATCAATTTGAGTTCAATGAAATGAAAAGTGAAAGAAAGTTTGCAAAATGCATCAAAAGAAAAGAGGAGCAAAAATAGACTCCTAAAGCTTCAAATACAAGGCACCCTCGTTACTAATTGGGGTGACTTTGAAAATATTCAAAAGAAATGCAAAAAAATTGTCAAGTATTGAAATGCCAAAAATCAAAAAGAAATGGCAAAGAAAGTGTTCTCAAATGTCAAATGCCAAATGAAATTGGGGGGAAAAACAAAAATGAAAGCAAACTCCCAAAATGAAACTCAATATCTATTGATCCCTTTATCCATCGTATCCATTTTTGTGCATGGTAGAGAGGGGACGACCCTTCTTCTTGTCTAGGCAAGAGGGGGAATTCGGCGATCCTCCAGTGTTTCTAACACCATAGGGAGTCTACTCTTGACAAAAGCATTTAACGATTGAGGACAAAGGTACCCTAGCTTGACACAACTTGGAGGTGATTTATTGGTATCCTTCTAGGCTTAGTAGTTTGAACAAATTGCATCTATGAAGGATTGTGTACCCTTGAATTGCTTCCCTTGTAGATAATTTCCGCCACTTAGATGAGGAAAGTGGCTATTCTTTTTGTAGATGCATCCATTATGTGTTTTTGTGTGCTTAATGTTTGGATGTGTCGCCATTTTGGCAAGACCCACCTTGCCTTGCAAGAAGGCATCCTACCTCATGGTTGTCTTGTTGTGAGTTGAAGGGGCGGAGTGAGACCCGCTAATTGTCTCATATCGGCTATTATTATTAGGTTAGGTTAGTATTGGTCCTAGTCTTTGTCACCTCTTTACTCGGGACGAGCAAAGGTTCGGTTTTGGGGATATTTGATGTGACCATAATTGGCGCATATTTAGCCCCGAATTACCATTGTTTCTATGCTTTTTAGTGCCTATTTGGGTCATTTCTTATCTTTAGTTCTTTGTTTTGCATATTCTTTGAGATTTTGATCCCTTGGTAGGAAAGGAGTAAGAATCTTGCATTTTCATGGCAAAACAAGGCTAAATTGATCATATTCAATGACCAAGCATCAAGGAGAGACAAGACTAGAAGGCCTTTGTACATAGCATAGTAGAAGAGCATTGTTGAGAAAAGGATCCTTGAGTCCCCAAGGAAATCCCCAAGGAATCCATGAAGAAAAGGGAAGAAAAAGAAGAAGAAAAGTTGCTGAACTACAATCCGAACGGATTGTAGGGAATCCGTCCGTCCTCACCAGTCCGAGCGTCCTTACCAGGAATCCGCTCGGATTCCCCATGCCCAGTCCGAGCGTCTTGTTCCTTGATCCGCTCGGATCGTCCATCCCAGATCCGGCCGTCCCGACTCCCATCCGCTCGGATCACAGCACAGCATAGTTTCGTTCTTCAAGCTACGAAATGGAGAAGCCCTTCTCTCGGACAATCTCGGAGGCTCCTTGCTCAACTTAAAAGTGTAATTACTAGTTTAGCCCTTAGTTAACCCTAATGCATCCTCCCTAATTTTCACTATAAATACCCCATTAGTCTAATTAGAGGAGCATGTTCTTCTTATCAATAATTAGAGTAGTTAGTATCAATCAAATCTCTCTTCAATATTGTAATCAATTATTAATCAAGTTTTAATCCAAGTTTTAGTTCTTTAATCTCTCTCTAGTTCTTCATTTATTTTGGGTAATTAGAAGATTATTGGGTTTATTGGGAGATTGACAACCTTCCATCAATCATCAAGTTCTTCTATTATTCTTGCTTTATTATTGGAATCATTAGTAGGTATAATCTCTTAATCCCTTTTTAATTATTGCTAATTACTTTCATTTATTCATCATGTTTCATTATGTTAGTATGATTGACAACCTTTCTAGCATGATCAATATGATAATGAGTGAGTAGTCTCTTAGCTAGGGTTTAATGGGTGATTAGGGGAAACCAACATGGGGAATGATTCATGCTTAAATTAATATGCTTTCATATCTTATTTGCTTGCTTGTTTTGATCTTAATACATGCACATGTTATATTTGATGAAATGCTAAGCCTATGAATCCTTGCATTTACTATCATCTTCTATCCTTTCAACTTGACTTGTAAGACATAACCCAACTCGAGTCTTGTTAGACCATGCATGTGTTAAGTAGGGAAGATTAAGTCGACTTGTAGGTGTTGTACAATCCAAGAGATTCGGCTCAGGGACCCAAACTTTCCTAGGATTGTAAGATATAACCCAACTCAATCCATCACAACAATAATTGCTTGCTTATAATTTGAGAACATGTTTGTATGATCATATCCCATGATTCCCCTATGAACCCATGACACCCTAGTGCTTTTAATCAATTGTTTACACCCTTATTTCATTTACCTTGTTAGTTTATTTTCATTGCTATTTTAGTTTAGTGACCTTCTACATCAACCCAATTTGTGACACCCCTAGACACCACTAGTTACAATAGAATCTTCATTTCAATACCCGTCCCTTGGGATCCGACCTTTACTTGCCTCTTTACTAATTGTAGAGTTGTTTGTGAAGTATAAATTGTGTTTTGTATCGACCATTGACCAACGACCACATATGCTTAATTGTGAACACCAAATGGCCTCGATCAGTCTGTTTAGGTATTTTTTACCAGGTTGATTGATTAGGGTTAATGCGGTCTTTATTCGTTGGTTGATTGTATGATCGTTCGTACGTTTAATAAATAGAGCACGTAATGTAAATTGACACGTAAGATTTTGGTGACGCGGAAAACCCAATGTGGGAACAACCGCGGGAGGGACGGTACCCTGCCAAATATTGCACTATACTTGAATGGGAGGATGAATACAATCGAGGTGTAAAGCTAATCTTGCTGGCACTAGGCGTCCGGCCTGCAAGATCTTGGACGGATGTAAATTTGAGTACAATATTATGCTAATGCCGTGGTGTTGATGCGTTCTTGAATGTGAATGTGTGAATGTCCTTCTTGATTTGCTTCCTTGGCTATTTATAGGGTGAAAACCCTAGATATGTCCTACTTTGAATATGGAAAGGGAATATAATTTCCATAAGAACTCTTTCCAAATTCGGCCACCTTTACCAATTCTCCCTGATCTCCCTACTTTCTCCCTAACTTCTCTTTCCTTAATCCGGACGCCTTCTATGATGGGCTCCTGATCTTCCTTTAGCCCGTTTCCCCTTTCTCCCAATTTCGGGCTTCCTTCCTCCTTGTCACTCCTCCCTTAGCCTTTTATTTTATTAAGTGGGCCTTTCTTATTGCGCTATTTTTAGCCCAAACAGTTTGCCCCAAATTTCTTGTGAAGTACGCTTTAAGGTGTCGAGCAAGGAATTTACGTAATCGAATGCTAAAAACCCTAAGCCGTCTTTTACACTCCTTCTCATGCAACCCATCACGTCAGCTGCCCTATTCCTCTTTTCTCGCACCCTACTCCCTCTCTCTTCTTTATAATCCCAACTTCCACTTTTTACTTTCATTTATTCCAATCCATTTCAAAAAATATTATTCTCTCTAAACCCTCAACCTTCCTTCTTCTTCATTTTGCCGACTTCACTGTTTCACTCCCTTCCGTTTCTTTCACCATGTATTTCTCCCTCTTTCCTTCTTTTAATTTCCATTTTCTCTCTCCATCATGGGTAAAACTCGACAATATTCATCAACCTCCACACCCTCCGACCGTAATCTTGACCCAACCTTTCCTTCTCGAGGACTTTTTAAGCATCCCCACGACTGTGATTCTGCCTTGACTCCGGCCAACATTCCCATGATCAAGAGTCTGCTTGGTCTTGGTGACGGGGTTGACATCGCCATCCCTGAACCGGGACAAAAAGCTGACGCCCTCCGTCCAGGGTGGGTTAGTTTTTATCTGTACCCATTTAGATACGGCCTCCGTTTTCCTTTTCCTAAACTCATCTAAGACTTCATCTTTACCAACAACTTCGCCATAGACCAAATTTCTGCTGCCATCTGGAGAGTTCTTCTCTATTCTATGGCCGCCGCTCGTAATCTTGGTAATCTGTCACTCGGGCGATCTAGCCCATATGTACAACATCGATCCCACAGGCGGGGGTCAATTCTCATTCGGGGGCCGTGGAGAGGCTCCCTTCAAACACGTGTCCAAATCCCGTGATGAGAAATGGTTTGAGGACTTCTTCTTTGTGAGGAAGGACTCCATCCGACCTCCCGCCGATTACATCTTCGAGAAATGGGTTCTAACTTCGAGTAAGTAGCCTTCTGTCACCGATTTATTTTATCTCGCCGCTTACTAGCTTACTTCATCGTTTTCGTGTAGGCCCCTGTGACCTGACCCGCATTGGTGCCAAGATCCCTGCCTGTAGCAAAATGTTCAGCATCTCTGAATCTGAGAGAAAGTTCCCATACCTGCTCCCTGGTTTTTCACCTGCTTCCTCCTCCAACCCTCCTCAGTCGGCTCACAGTATGTCTTCTGGTAAGACTTCTACAACCGTTTTAATTTTCATGCAGTTTCTCCTGATGCTTTAAGTATCCTGTCGTCTAAGACTACATCTGCTTGCAGGTTCAAAAGTTGATCCTTTAGAAATCATCCTCCAAAGCGCCAAAAGGAAGAGACCTTCTGCCAGCCCTCATGTGGCCTCTGCCTCCAAGAGGAGTGCTCCTGCTGCTTCCTGCCAGATTCCTCCTACATTTTCCAGTTCTGCTGCACCCGAACCCTTGGAGGTCGACCCGTTGTCTCGTCATCCACCTATTCCTCCTGCCAGTCCTCGTGCTTCATCCAGTGGAGGTATTACTGCTCATTTCCCAGAGGGCTTTGGGAATGTGGACAAGGTACCTTACTGGCTGGAGATCGACCAACTGCTCTTCCCTCCTCTGAAGGAGACGTTTTCGGAGTTCTCCCCAGAGGAGTTGACTGAGAACGACGTGCACAATGCCTTCATGGTAAATACTCTTCATTTTCTACCTGTCTGTTTGCTTTTGCTTAGATTCCTCTTGCTGACTTCTGACTTTCTTGCCCCAGACCCTCCAGTCTGCACTCTATAATAGGAAGATGATCAACATAGTGCAGACCACCACCCGTGCTACCAACGTCAAGAACCAGGAGCTGAAGGGGACTATTGCTGATTTGGCGCAACATCGGGCTGATCTGAAGGAGCGTGTGGTGGAGCTGAAGTGTAACACCCCGTATTTTAATAAGTTGGATAAAATTCTTTTAATTGCTATTTTGAATTTAATTACATCATTTAACGATTTATATATATATGCTTAGCTAATTAATTAATTTCATCATAATTCGATACGTTAATTTTAATAATCATTAATAAGTTTATTTAATAATTTCCGTTTCTTTACGAGTCCTTATAAAAGTTGTTTTAAGTGAACCCGAGATGGATTTTGGGAACAAAACCGTCTTAAATTAGCTATTTTGAGCCTATTTCACTAAATTAGCAATTTTTATTAATATCCGTTAGTTTCGTAAAAATCGCTAATAATTCCGATTCAAGCTGATATCGTATTATTTCCGTTAACTAGCTGAGTTTATTTTATTTTCATTCATTAAATTTATTTATTATTGAGTATGTTTTATTTCTCAAACTTTTACTTAAATCGGTTTAATTTAACTCGAAACGGTTTTAATAACTATCGAAGTTTCTTAACGACGAAGAAACGTACGTATAATAAATAGCTAGCTAGCTAGCTTCTCCCTCATTTCTCACGTAACATTTCTTCTTCTCCCTTCCTTTTTCTTCTTTTTCGTTCTGTTTCATTTTTTTTTAATTTTAAATTGATTCTGTCACTCCGTTTGTCATCCGTTATCAATGATTTTCGTTCCATAGTGCTGCTTTCATCGTTCCTGTCAATCCGTTGTAAGTAAAATTCATTTTCGTCATGTATTTTTACAAACGCAATTTATACTTTCAGCTTTATTTATTATGAGACGGTTGTAGATGCTAAGATAGACGGTCTTGTATAAGATTTGTTAGTCATGAAGGACTAATTCAATCGGAAAAAGGTAACAATGATAGGTTACTCGATATTACTTATAAAATATGTTTATTTCGAATGCTGGTTAGTCTGTTTTATATTTGAGACGGTGTATAATTATATATAAGGATCCTTAAGGATGTTAATTAGTCAGTTGTATAGTTGAGACGGTGTATACTGATATGTGGAGATGGTTGAGAAGGTGTATACTGACCTGTAGGGATCATTTGGGATGCTAGCTAGTAAGTGGTATATTTAAGACGGTGTATGCTGACATGTATGGATTGTTTTGGGTGCTAATTGGTATCTTTTATAGTTGAGACGGTGTATGCTGACATGTAGGGATTGTTTTGGGATGGTGGAAGGCGGTAGAAATGGCCTGTCTAGTCAGCCATAATAGGTGTTGGTAGGGATGGTTCTTGGTCGCTTAGCGTACCGTGGGGAGGGAGAGTTGAACGGGGTGGTGTTGGGTTGGACACGGGGTACCCATACCCCTTTTTTCCCCTTTCTTCCTTTCCTTTGTTTATGGTTGGGTGGTCCATTAGGTGGAGTAGTAGCTGGTTGTTTGGTGATGGGCGTGGGGCGGTTCAACGGCCACTAGGGTCGTGGGTCGAGTTGGTTTTGGCGCAAGTTTGGTTTATTTGAAATAATTAATTTCCGTCTCTTATTTTATATAACGATAATTCGTTAATATCGTCCTTTCACATAATTATTTTAGGTGGCTCATATGTGGTTGAAGATGAAGAGTAATTTTGGGTTTTAGAAGCTTTCTCAAGTTTATTGCTTGTCTCTTTGCTAGCTTAAGGTAACTATTCCGAGTTACTCGACGAATTAATGTCACATTAGTAGTTGATGTTGTGTTTGTTGGTTGTTAAGTGTTTAGGAGATTGATAATGTATTACTTTCGTTTCTCACATGATTTGGGCCAAAGTAGGCCAAGACTCTGAGCTGGGCCAGTTTGACCGAATGAGTTTGGTCAAACTAGGTTTAAACCGATCAGCCTCGATTTGACCAATGACCCGTCGCGGGACTAGGGTCGAGGGTTTGTCTTTGAGGTGAGATTGGTTGTTATTGGAAGTTTTATGCTATGCTTGATATTTGTAATTATCATTTCACCGGTTGGTTGTTGGATGAATTGGTTGCCTTATACTTGAGTCTTCTTGCCTTGTTGCCATTTTAGCTTGTTCTCATGAATTATGAGATTAACGGTTAGCTGGAATTTGGATTATAATATTGATGGTTAGCTATAATTTGATTATTGATGACATTGAGGATATGGTTGGATTGTCTGCTGAATAGACATTTATATAGCCTTTCACATGATAGAATGTTAGCATTATGTTTAAAAGTTGGACTCTTTGCCCCTCCTATGGATAAGTGGGTGTCCTACTTGTCTTAAGTGTTGTAGGCTAAAGCATTCAGTTGGGACTAGGTCCTAGGTGAGTGACTTCGGTCGATGTCATAGATAGGCCATTATAGTCTTTGACGAGTGTATGTTCACAGCTTAATAGCTTTTGTGTTCCTGGCTTGGTGGGTTTATATCAAAGCTGGGGCATGACCTTTCTGGCTATTTTGTGAGGAGATGGTCAGCTTAAGTACTAGCCAACCCTTTGGTGGACTCCTTAGGGTACTCATGTGGTCTTTATCATGAGTCTTGGGTGCGGTGGTTTTATCCGCATTTCTCTAGGTCTGCGCAGTCTAGGATTAGGGTTGAGTCGTATCTTGGCCATGTTTTATTCATATTAACCTCTGAGCCAAAATACTAGCTTCCCTACCTCATGGTATAGACTCGAGTTACAAAGTGACTATTGACTGTACTAGTAACTTATGCCTGTCTCTAGATATATTGTCCTTTCTTGTTTGATGATTCTATGAATCATAGAAGGTGAGATGCAAGCCGGCTATGGTTGATAGAGTTTGGATTCCTGGATGTTATGTGATTCACATGATAGTGTAGTATGAGTCGGTCTAGTATTCACATGATAGGACTATGTGTTGTTATATTGCTGTTCACATGATAAGCACGATTGTCTAGCATCTATATGCTAAGGCTACGTGTGATTCGTATTCATATTCTTATGTTTACATGTTATATTAATTATGACATTTTGTGGCTGGGAGAACTCGGAGTTACTCCCCACTGACCGTGGCTTTCGTATTTGTATAAAATGCGAATGACAGGTAGGTGATGCATATATGGGGTACATGGACGAGCTAGCGAGCAAAGTAACCTTGGGACCTAGATTGGTTTTATTTTATTGTGACCCTTAAACACTTTTTATGTCACATACATTTTAGGGACATATGTCTCCCTCTCTCATACTTGGGTTGTATAACTTTGTTTCGCGACTTTAGCGATGTTTCATTCATGAGATTTATTTTGGACCTTGCATGTTTGACACCTTCCCTTTTGGATATCTTTATAACAGGTTCATTTGGTTTTAAAAATTACAGGTTTTTACTATAATGAACCTATTACAAACATATCCATGCAGTTTTTATTTAGAAATTACATGTTTAATTTTTCCGCGTTTTTTTGAGGATGTCACAGTTGGTATCAGAGCATATTTGCTCCCGACGCACGTTTGTGCACCCCAATATAAATAACTTGACCTTAAAATAATAAACTTGAGAGATGGGTAAGATGGGTAGACTTAGGACCTTATGTTGTAGTCTCTTTGTGTTTGCTCTTTTTTAGGTACTAACCTGTTTGTTGATTGTCATTTAATAATTGTTGCGTTCTTGGATCTATGACCGCGAGCTTATCTATAGCTAATGGAGTTATTACCCTTATTATAAAAAAAAAAAAAAATTTGAACTAAAGGTTTTGAAAATATTTTAATGTTTTTCACTGGTTTTAACGTCAATTAGTGTTAAAGCTTGTTATTGGAGACGTCTGATAATTAGTTTTATCATTTGTTGGTGTAAAAATGTATTTTTATGTCTTTGAATTGGAATATTGATGTTCTTGAGTGATCGCCAAGAGTATCTCCGTTCCATTGAAAGGACACTTATATTTTACGAAGATCAAGATTTAGTGCCTATTGCTGAGGATTGAAGATTTGTTCAACCTTTGAAGAATGCTTCTACTTCCTTGAAGATGTTTCTCGTTCTTTTTGTATCTCGCCTTATTCTTAATCTCTTGGTGCTTATCCTCCTTCTAAACTCCCTTCTGTTTTACTTTAAAAGCTACGCTTGTACTCCTAACTTGTCCTTTCATCCTTGCTAATCCTCCCTTAACGCCTTTTTGATAGTTCTCTTTCTTTTGTGGGGTGTTAACCTTGGTTGGATAATTTGGCTTGTGGAGTTGTTTCTGGTTGACCTATAATCCCGGTTTTGAGAAGTTGTGATATTGGAAGGACTTAGGTAGTGTGGTGAGACGTACTTGGGGATTCTTATACCTAACCCCTTGGTAATGTGAGTATAAGTGATAGGTGGAATTATGTGTGTTAAGAGTGAGTTGCCTATGTTACTAAAGTTATAGAACTTGGCTTTGTTTATGTTTGGGATTTGAAAGCTTAGTAGGTTGAGCGTTGTTACCTTAGGAGTAAACACGGAGTAAGGTTTATGATGTGATTTTGGAAAGAGATACCTTTAGGATATTGATAGCCATACATAAATTGATGTTACCTTTTGACGTTGTTGGGTATGAGTATAGCCTTGTTAGTAGTTTCGATCTTGTTTTGTGGAAGTCGTCGTGAATGTTTAGTGATTGGGAATTGTTGAATCACAAGCGTGATGAAGTACCTTGTTTCATGGAATAGATTAGGTGTAGAGCAGCGTAAGTTATTTTGAGGAATCCTTGGAAGTAATGTGGTTCTGAGATTTATTTTATTAGGAAGTTTTCGGAACCGTTTAGGATGATGTTATGTTTGGGATATGAGTATCTGGCGTTTCCTTGTTGTCTCATTTCTCTTCTTCTTTCACCATAAGCGTTGTCGTTCATATCTCTCTTCCTCAATTCATCATGCTCCTCCTTTAAATTCGATGCTGATAACCTATATAATTCTACCTTTGACATCCTTGTTGACCTAACTTCGACTCTTACCCTTAGGAAAGTTCACCATAGCTCTTTTGGTTGGTTAAGTTTGGACTCTCTTAGCGTACCTTGTATTTTGATGTCTAAGTTACTTTTCTTTTCGTACAATTTCTAAACAATTCAAACTATCATTTTCGATTCGTTGTTTTAAAAATATGTTACTCCTACAAAACTTTACCTATATTAAAGGTTTGAAAATGAAAATTTAATTTAGTTCCCATTTTGATCTTTGAGCATCGACTCCTTTATCCTAAATTTTGATTGTTAAACCCGAGTTGCTTTTAAATTTTGTTCAAATTCTAACTAACTTTGATTTGTTTATGATTCTTTGTCAAAATTTAATGTTATATTTTCACGAACTTGACTCCTTTTTGAGTTTAACCAAGAATCCCTTAATTTTCATTTGGCTTTTGCGAAAGAAAAATTTGAATGGATTGCCATTTTCATTTGGTTTTAACGTTGATGGGATGTTAGGACTCGTTATTAAAGGCGTCTAATAACTTGCCCTGCGCTTATCGGCGAATGATTTTTATTTTAAATCTGTCTTTGAGATGGAAAGTTAGCGCTCTTCTGTGCACGACAAGGGCAATTTCGTTCCATGGAGGAGACTTATATTTTCGAAAACTCTCTATAAATGTTTTTGAAAGCATTTTGATTTTTGATTTATACAAATGATTTGCCTTTTGACCTTATCTTTGATTTGGAATGTGATGTTCTTGAATGCGCAACGAGAACCCTTCCGTTCCTTTGATGAGAATCAGGTTCTGACAGAAAATTTTATTTGAAACTTTGAAAGAATTTTAATTCTTACTATTTGCAACCTTTTAATATTTTGGGTTACCAATTTCAAAAGTCCAGTTTTACCTTTATAACCTTTCATTTTCTACTTTCAAGTTTCGAGGTCGAAACTTTTTAAAAGATGGGGTGATTGTAACACCCCGTATTTTATTAAGTTGGATAAAATTCTTTTAATTGCTATTTTGAATTTAATTACATCATTTAACGATTGATATATATATGCTTAGCTAATTAATTAATTTCATCATAATTCGATACGTTAATTTTAATAATCATTAATAAGTTTATTTAATAATTTCCGTTTCTTTACGAGTCCTTATGTGGACAAGGCCCTCGGGAACTGCGTCCGCGGGATCCACACCAGGCATAATCGACTCGAGGTTCTTTCGAATCGAATTAAGACCAATTAGAGTCGCCACCAAGTTTTTTGGGAACTTGGAACCGTTCAAGTCAACTTTACACCTTTCATCGAAAAGCATAAAGCCAATCGACTACGAGTGATTAAAGATAAAGACTTGTACCCTATATCACTCGATTTGAATGACTCTCGTAATCCAATGGTATTTAGACGGATCCACAAACCATAGATCTTGAGTAAGGGGTGAGGGTACGTGTTGGGAAGCCCATAAGGACACCCAACCCCGCCCGTCGATAACGGCCTCTACTAAGTCAAGTGTCGGATTTCAAACAAGGTCATAGCTACTGCGATGTATGATATGCAAACGTTGTTTTAACCCTAACATGTGACAACAATTTCTATGTCGTTTTAGATGCAACTAAACTAACTTTGTCAAAGTTGTAATTTAGCATGTGGGTTGATTGATCTAGCAACATTCAAACGAAACAAACAAGGCTTAAAGGGGGAATGGGGGAGCCGTTGGGATCTACCTATTACAAACCAGGCATTTCATGCCGACACAACGAGAAATTAAAGATACAACTCGATCTAAATACAATTGCTACATACGGAACCATAAACGACATAAAACACGGCCATTCGGCCTAGAAAACCGTGCACAAGGGGGTGACTCACGGCCTACATGACACACGGCCTTGGGTCACTCCTCGTAATGCGTGCTTTCACTTAATCTCATCGAATTAGACATAGGGCTATGCACCAAAGCATGCATTAGCATAAACCGGGCCATGTTGCTTTAGACAACATGCGGTTTACTACGCTCCTACAAGCATTGGGGAACAACCGTCTAACCAAACAAAACTAAGGTTTTTTGAAAAGGTTTTGACTCAATAAAAGAAAACTAACTCGAAAATTACAACTCGATAAACAAACGATAAATTACAAGCTATCAAACGACAAAGAACAAAAGACTTAAAACAAACGAGACAAAGAGAAGCATGACCAACCCCACGGCCTAAAGCCACGGCCCAAACCAACGACCAAGACAAAGTCAACCTAGTTCCTAAGTTAAGTTCATTGGTTAGATCGAGTGATTGCAAAACGGATTAGAAAACGATGATAAAAAAGGTTCAGAAAGCTTCGCTTACGATCGAGTGTTCCACACGGCCCCAAAGGGGTTGAATTAGGTCAAGTTTGCAAATTGAGTTAACTCATCGAGTGTTAATAAGAAGGTGCTAATCACGCACTCTTATACTAGCGAGAAATTAGGTGAAAGAGAAAGATGCGTTCAATTATTTACAGGATTGTTAGTTGATTTTTAAAGTTATGTCGATGCACCCTAATGTGTCTAATTAGGTTATTAAATTAATTTAAAGTCATCTAAATACGTCATAGGTTAACAATCAGAGGTTAAACTAACATACAACGGGTCCTAGGGTATGTCGAATCGGCCGAAATAACAAAGGGGTCAAAAGCGAAGACCGAAGTTAGAAACTCGTTTTATTTATGCCCTACCTTGAACACGAGGATATGTAAATGAGACGGGGGTGTACGACCGACAGAAGGAGCGGTTTCTTTTCCCATCTCAAGTCAACGCGGGTGTTCATGGTGGTACTTTAACTCATACTCGGACTAACTAGTTTCGTAATTAATTAAAACAAACGATAATTAAAACGAAAAAACAAACAAAAACAAGACAAATAAAAAAGCATAAAACAAACGAAATAAAAGGGAAAAGAAGAGGATTTGATGCACCCTCAACCTACATGTATCGTTGACACTGTCTTGGGTCGTAATCGATGGTAGATTTTATCTCGAGAGGCCGTCGTCGACGAAGAGCAAAGCAAACACGCGTTTTGGAAACTTTCTGGACAGCGATTTTCAAACGATGATATCTCCCTCGTTTCACGACGAAAATTCGATCTAAAAGATGTTTTGAAAACTAGAAAGAGAGGAGAAAAGGAATCTTAAAGCAACCCCTGTTCGTTTTGGGTTATTGGGCACGAAAAATGAGCACAAACAGAACTGGACAGACAAGAATAAACCGCGAAAACAGAGTGTTATTTCACTCTGTTTTTCGAGGAATTTCGTGTACTCTCAAGGGCAATTTGGCTCGTAAATCTTTGTCTAATGTGTAGATGGATGTTATGTGGTTAATTAGGAACAAGAAAATCGAGTTTTGATGGAGGTTTGATGGAGGAACGAGTTGCTTTTCGAGGAGGACACACAAACAGTTTCAGTTTGTGTGTCGGTTTTGTTTAGGGTTTTTGGGAGGCAATTAGGGTTTGTTTCTGAGGTTTAAAGCTTGTAGGTGATGGTAGGATGTATGGAGAACTTAGAGGAATGAATGTATGGTGAAGGGGTGGTATTTATAAGGAGTTAAAGTAGGTTAAAAGAGAGGGAGGGGCAATCGGGCTTCATCCCGTATGGCTGCTGTCCATCGGTTTTTGTGAGGGTTTGAGAGGGGTTTTCTTGGTGATTAAGCTAGGATAATATGGGTAGGATACTAGGGTATGGGTTAGGGTTAATGGGTACGGGTTTTGGTGGTGTTTGGAGCGGGTTTTGGGCTCGGGAATTGGCTGCCAAAACAGGGGGCTGCTCGTTTGTTGCGGGCTGCTTGGGGCCTGTTTTGGGACGAGAATTTGGGCCGTGGATAGGGGGTTCGAACAAGGGTGGATGGGTAGAGGCTTAGGTTGGTTAGTGTACTCGAGATTCGTGCCAATTCGTAAAGAAAACGGGCTCAAAAACCGAGCTAAAATCGAGCTCAAAAACACATGGTTAAAACGAGTTTTCTTCGCTTTTAAAATCGATTTTTCAAATCAATTAATCCATTAAAATAAATGACTCATAAAATGATTTTTCAAACCAAATATATTCATAAAATGATTTTTCAAATCAAATATTTATTTTATTTTCAATAAAATAAACTTGGAAAAAATAAATTCAAAATAAGATAAATTAAATTGAAATCACCTTAAAAAAGACTTTAATTTAAATATCATTTAAATTAATAAAATGAGCTCACTAAAAAAACATTAATTTAAATATCATTTAAATTAATAAATTACTTCATCGACGACGCCCATTCTACCTCGTAAAACGAGCTCCAAATAATGACAATGACAACTAAAGAATACATGTGTCCTATCATCATCGGGTGTTTGTCGGGTTCTCTATAAATTCCAATATCGACGGATACGGGGATCTCTGAGCCCCACTTTGACCGAGGCTTGGACAAGGCGAAAGTCAAAGTATACCCCAGGTCCCTTTCGACCGGAGGATTCTTCGGGTCGTTTATAGTCCATTAGACTTGCGTATATAAGCTCTTGACCATAAGAAGAGACCATACCCGAAACTTCGTTGGGGTTGACTCTTGCTTCGTTGCGTCGAAATATCATCGTTGGTCATCGACCCATAAATTGCATAAATGGTGGGTTGAGCCTTATCCTTAGGCGCCTACGTATCCGTTTCTGACGGAATCAAACCCGCGTCGTAGTTCGGCAACTGCTGACACATGCCCAAAGTTTATCATCTGCTGGCGTATGTCCAAAATTCATCATCTGCGGACATTTGCCCAAAATTTATCATCTCTTTGGCGCTTTGTCCGAATGGGACGGGACTTTCCAAGGAGGTTGCCGCCACTTTCATCATTTGCTTTCAGCTGCGGAATTCTTCCATTTCATTCTCTTGTATTGAATTGAATTCTGAGTGGATGTCATCCTTTACATCTTGATAATGGTCTCTGAAGCCAACGGCTTCAGAGCCCCGATTTCTAATGGCTCTAAAGTCGAAGACTTTAGAGCCCCCAGTTGAAGCATATCCTGCTATATTTGAAACACAAAAACGTACTAGCAATAATCATCACATAAGCACATTTGGATCATCGATCTTGAAATTGGATCATTTGAAAGATTGGGTCATCGACCTGAAAATTGGATTTGAAAATTTTGAATAATTGGGTCATCGACCCGAATTTTGAATTTGACATCACTTGGAATGTTGGGCCAACGACCCGAAATTTGAATTTGAAACGAATCATTTGGGTTTTGAAATGAATCATTTGGGTGTTGGGTCGTCGACCCAAAATTTGATTTTGAACTCTGTGGTTTGAACCTTGACTTGGATCATCTATCCATAATGTGCAAAAAGTTTTTGAAATTTTGAAATTTTGGCATTTTGAATTTTTTTGAAATTGAACCTTGGTGGGTGAGCATGAAATACGACTCAGACACTCTGTATGACTCGTAAACAACGTGGGCGTAGCCCGCTACCGTAAAACAAAAAAAGAAAATAAAACCCTAAGTGTGCACGGGTTTTAATTCAATCATTGACTTGTTGGGGGTAGAAATGTAAATTGGCCGTTCCGGCGCTAAAAGATGGCAAATGGGAATCACAAGGTCGTCGAACTTGGGACGGAGATATCGTATGGCATGGTCGTGCTCCCGAGGGCACATGGGAATTAAGATCACTTGGCATTGACAAGGTAGATTAAACTCACGGAGCAACAACGTTGGCTTCGCCCAGACACTAAACACGGACTGATTTTATGAAAGCACTTAGACATCACACATCACTCTTGTTGGGAATATTCTGTCACTCTTCTCCTCACCTCCTTTCTTTTCAGCGAGTTTTCATTATTTCTTGCCACCGCCTTCTTTCTTTTCAGCGGGCTTTTAATATTTTTTCTTCCACGCCTTCTTTCTTTTCAGCGGGTTTTTCATATTTTCTGCTCCCAACACAGACCCACATCTATATGACTCGGCATCTTTGCCTAAACCGTTCGATAAAGCTCATTCTGAGACTTGATACTATTCATCTGAACCTATATCCTTATCCTAGCTTACATCGAGTACTAAGACCAACTCAAATAAAGGTGGCTTCATTTGGACTTGGTTAAGACCCGTAAGAAACCGACAAGATGACAACTTGGATGATGGGTGGATTGAATCCCTTATTCTGAAGGACTGCCTACGTATTCGCGTGGAGCGAAATCAAATCCGACGTAGTTCGATCATGGTGCATAAACATGGCATTTTGATTGTGTGTACACACTCGAAGGTTTCACCTAAGGTATCATGTCATATCCCATTCTAGCCTGTAAAGTACCGTTAAATCCTGTGTCTAGGGTTGGTACAAAAGGTTGTGGTTCTTTGGGATGTGGATCTTGGTAAAAATAGGTTCGCAAGGTAAACCATCATTCTGAAGGTTCATTTTGTGGTGCTAAGGCCAATGGTTATGGCTTATAACGTGTTTGGAAATGGTGTCTCAGATTTGATGAAACCCGAGTACAAATGGGTTGGAAATCGATGTGGGATCAAGTTTCCATGTCTGGACCCTAAAGGCTTGGGTGTAACAGCACAAGCAGAATGATTCTCAAAATTCCCGACTATCCCCTTGTAACCGTCTCAGGAAGGACTTAGAGGGTAAAGAGGTCACTACTTACGCTTTTGGGCTTCGCCCATTGAACTTCAACTATGGGTACTTGACTTGAATTCTGGCTTCCGTAACTTCGACATTCAACCAAAAAGCATTCCGCAATAACTTCAACATCTTTTTTTTTTTTTCTTTTTCTTTCATCTTTTTTCATTTTTTTTTTTTCATTTTTTTTCATTTTTCCAATTTTTCTCTTTTTCTCATTTTTTTTTCATTCTTTTTCATCTTTTTTCTCTCTTGGAAAATGATCTTCTATTCATTCTCTTAGTCATAAATGGATACACCTTGAAAACTGGGTTTCGCCAACTAATTTGGGTAAGAACTAACAATTCCTTGTTAGAACGGGTTGATATCTTCTCTCTTCGAGATGGGATGATTTTGTTGGGGAAAAGGCTTGTCTTCCGTCATCGATAGGGGAAACAAGGAGCTAGTTAGGGTTCGTCATAGAATCATCTAAAAGCTTGTCATAAGCACTGGTTCTGATGGAGGTTTTCTACCGCCAGACATGGAATAGGTAAAAGAATCAAACACGGGATCCTATTGTACCTTACATTTTGAAACGGGACATATTTCTACCCCAGGGATGCCTTTGAGTGTGTTGTGCATTTTATCATGCTTTCGAAATGATTGAGGATTGGAAACAAGACATATTTGTAAACGAAACTGTAACTTTTTATTGGAAAGACAAATGCTTGACAGACTCAAAGGAACGATTCCTAGGACACACCCTAGGACATCGCGGAACAAACGACTCAAATTCAAGAAAGGAAAGTCCTAGACTCGACTCAACTAAGATTAGGAAACAGATCCCGACTCATAATTTTCAAATCTGGTCTTGAGCTTTCTCTTGTTCAGCTGTCAGCTTAGATGCTCGGCTCTTGTCCTTGATCCCTTTGATGGTCTGCCTCCATCCTAAGGTAGTCCTCTGAGGATCTATGATACGTGCCTAATGTATAGTCTTTTTGGCCTATTTCAGCACGTATTTCTATGCATTTATATACTGTTTTTATAGTATTTTGCCCCGAATTGGCTACTTTGTTGTATTTTGTCCTTTTTGTAGGAATGATCGCAAAAATAGCGGAACCATGCTCTTTTCTGCCCTTTTGCATGCATTTAGAGGAGACGGGATTATCCCAGAGTGAGATGTTGCACTTAGAAGTGTCGTTGCACGCACTACGAGGTACTTGAGTGAAGACGTAAGCTGAATTGAAGACCCAGGTGGTCTATCGAGCTGTTTGGTGGTCTATCGAGTGATCCCTAAGCTTCCCAAGACTCGATCGAGCTGCTGCTTACTCGATCGAGTGATCCACACATGACCAGTCCTCGATCGAGTTCCCTGAAGGACGATCGAGGAGTTTCTGCTTTGCTGATGGTCGATCGAGTAGTCTAATCTACTCGATCGAGAGGCTTTTGACTTCGTGGGCTTAATCAGTCTATGTTTTAGTATTTCCGCATAAACTCTTTAGTTTGTTTCCTATTTAACCTATGTTTACTAGGTTAATTGGGGGGATCTTTTGACTTATCTTTTTATCACTTTTTACTCTGGGACTATCTCTTTTACTATCATTGAGATTAGAAAAAACCTACTGTTACTTTTACGTTGCTTTCACCTTGGGATTATTGCACTCGGATTTCGTCGTTCTTTACGCCGGATTGCTTAGATTGTAATCTCCTCCTTCTCTTAATAATAATTAACCCTTTGTTGCTCTTAATTCTTGTTTTATGTTATCATTATTTCTCGCCTAATTTTCGTTATTGCGCTTTATAATTATTATTTCGTTATGTTTTCTATTTGGAATATTATGTCTTTGTTAGATCGTTATGAATATGAGTAGCTAATTCCCCTTCATGTTGGGATTAGGGGATGCGGTAGTAGAATAATGACAACGTAGTGAATGAATTAGGCAATTGACATAAGAGACTCGTCACTATAGCAATATAACCGTAATCCCGACCTAGTTGAGTGCACGCTTCTATGTCACCCATTAAACGGCTACATTTAGTCCTGGATCGAAAGATTGGATTAAATAGGCTGCTATAAAAGTGAGGCGCCCTAATGAGGACGAAAGTTAAGTTAGTGGTATTTTAGGGTGGGAAGTGGACCGAAAGGACCTTCTAATATCCGTCTCGCATTAGTTCGTCTGAGTCATTTATTGCTAAGTTGTTAAACTACCGTAGTGAACCGAACTCCCGACATGTCTCCCTCTTTTTGATAGTTAATTCACATTTCTTGCCTTACTGCTCTCTGCCTTATTTTCTCTTCCTTTTTCTCCGTAGTTTAGAACCAAAAATTAATCAAACCCAATTGTTACCTTAGAATTAAAAATAGATAGCTGTAGTTACATTCCTCCCTGTGGATTCGATACTCGACTGCCTCTACTACATATTTAGTTGAGACCGTTAGGTTTTATTTTTGATGTGCACGCGACAGGACGTGTCAAATTTTGGCGTTCGTTTGGGAGGCAATTGTTCCAATTACTAGTTTGTTTTATTTTTAATTCTCCTTTTTAGTTTAAGGAACATCGTTCCTTAAACTATTCTCATATCTTGTCTTTAGTTTCGTCTTATGCGCAGGTCGCAGGGTGGTCCACTACTACCTTTTGATCCCGAGATTGAGAGATCTCTACGCGTAAAAAGGAGACTATTATTCGAGCAACAACAGTGGTGAGGAAGAGTCTAGTTCTCGCAGTAGCTTTTACGAGAACGAGCTTTTCGTGGCCAATCCACCATCTTCTCCAGTCTCTAATTCATCATTTGAATCTACCACTTTCCAGAATTTCCCGAAATGGCCGAGGAAGCTACCATTGCTAGTCACTCCGAGCCCACCGCTGACAATCTTTATAAGGGGTTGAACGCCCTGGAGATGCTAGGAAGTTCGAGCCTAAGCCTTCTTACATTAGCATGGTCGAGAAAAATCAGTTCGGGGGAGCTGCGAAGGAAGACGCGGCTCAAAGATATGGAGACCTTCATCGACCTCTGCTGCTCCATACCTCCTCCCACTTTGGTGTGACAGTGATCGATCAAAGAAACTATGTTCATCTTCTCACTCCGCGATGCTGCAAGGGAGTGGTACAGGGATTTGGACAAGGCTGTTCACGGCATAACAGATTGGAATTCGCTAGCACTGGCGTTTTATAAGAAGTACTTCTCTGCTTCGAGAACCATAGCCATCAGAGCTCAGATAACCAGTTTCAAGCAAGGGCCCGACGAGAATTTCCATGAGGCATGGCTTCGTTTTAAGAAATTGGTGCGGACCATACCGCACCACGGTTTCGAAAAGTGGAGCCTTTGTAACCATTTTTACAATGGTTTATATGATGATCAGAGAGCAATACTAGATGCGGCAGCCAATGGTCGATTTTCTGACAACTTGGGGCCGACGAAGGGCTGGAAAATCATAGATGATTTAGCCACTCACAGGGCTGAATACGGGAACTCAAGGGGAAACCAAAGGAGAGCTGCTGAATCCTCTTCGGTGGCCGCATTAGAAGCCCTTCGCTAGGTTCGACAAGTATGAACTAGGGGAGCTTTCAAGCCGGGGATGTACCAGGTTAATGCTATGACGGAGGACGGTCCTTTCGTGCATACGAGGTGCGGGGTAGACGGACATGTCTCGATTATTGTCCTAGTCCTTATGAGCAATGTCTTTGCCTTTCAACACTACAGCAAAACAACGCTCATTATGAGCCGAATATCCACCCCAATTTGAGGTGGAGCAACCAGAACAACGTACTCAATCCCACCGCTCCTCCAAATCGCAGCTGACCCTATATCCCTCCACACCGAAGCAACAAGGCTATCGAAGCCCCCGTCTTTCAACCCTCCTAACCAAGGTGCCTCGTCATCTAGTGGGATGAGCGAGATCGGTGAGTTGAAGTCCATGATGCAGTCCATTGCAAAGCAATTACAATGAAGGACACGGCATTCAAGGCACTTGAGACTCAAGTTGCCCAATTGGCTGAAAATCAATCCTCGAGAAAAGCCGGTCATTTGCCAACTCAAAATGACAAGAATCCAAATGAGACGGTGCATTTGATAGAGTTGAGAAGCGGTCTCTCTTACGACGGACCAGAAATGAAGAAATCAGACTCGGGGGAAGCTGTTACTGATGATGAACAGTGTTCTGTTCAGAGAAAAGGACCTACGACACAGGAATTACTCGATCGACTGAAGTCTGGTGCTGAAACAGTTCGATCGAGTGGAATTGGTAAGGAAGCTGGTCGATCGAATGAGCACAGTGCTCGATCGAATGGAAAGGAAGACGAGGTTGGTCGATCGAGTGGGGATGTTGCTCGATCGACCACAGTTGCTGAAGAAGGAGCTCGATCGAGTGAACACACCGCTTGATCGATCGAGTGATATGAATGACGGGAAGCTTATTCGAGAGCCTGCTAGTGCTCGTTTAAGCGATGAATTACCAGAAAGACCTCGTTCGAGAGGTAAGAAGCGTCAGAAGGATCCGAACTCGCTCGGAAGATACTTTGGAAGCGAGGAACAAGGGACTCGAAATCCCAATCACGGTTCCCTTCCCGAGGCGGCTGCAGAATACCAAGATTAATCAACAGTTCAGCAAATTTGTTGAGCTTTTGAAGAGTTTGGAAGTTTCCGTGCCGTTCACTGAATTGCTTATGAAGGTACCCTCTTATTTACGATTTATGAAAGATATTTTAGCACGTAAGAGGACCATTAATGATAATGAGACTGTCGCTTTGACTGAGATGGGGTCAGCCCTGTCTCAAAATAAGTTACCTCTTAAGCAATCAGACCCAGGTAGTTTTTCGATCCCCTGTCACATAGGTATGAGTTTGATTGATAATGCGCTATGCGATTTAGGCGCTAGCGTAAGTGTACTACCTCTGTCTCTAGCTAAGAGACTTGGTGTGACAAAGCTGAGTTGCACCAATATGATCGTATCCGGATGGCCGACCGTAGTTTATCACGGCCACTAGGAGTAGCAGAGGACGTACTGTTCGGATCGGGAAGTTCTTTATTCCCGTTGACTTTGTCGTCCTAGATATCCCAGAAGATGTGCATACCCCTATCATTTTAGGGAGACCATTTTTGTCCACCGCCCGAGAAGTGATAGATGTCGGGGAAGACTTTGACCTTCCGGGTAGGGGATGAGGAGTTGACTTTTCGTCAGTCCCAATTCCGGAGGGCTCCCATGCAAGCTCGGCCTTCGCAATGCCCTCTCTTCGTTGACCCTATTATTGACACTCAGGATGAAAGTTTGGAGAATATTGCTATTATTGCTAACCCTCCGCCTCGGGTCGAGAGCAACAAGGAGGAAAATTCGTCCGTTGTCCTTGCGGCAGTACGGATGAAGGCAAGAAAGGAGCGATCAAAGGACGGTGGAACCATTGTCATTCAAATGGAGCCAAGAAAGCCAAGGAGGCGACAGAGCGACGAGAACAAAGACAGTTCGAACCTACATAGATTCGAACTATGTTCCTCCTCCTCTTAGAAATTCAAGTTCATGGAAGTCAAAAAGGACGGTCGATGCTCGCAGTGCGTCCTCGATCGAAAGCCCACGAAGGGGGCTGACGGCGATTGATGGGAATTAAACGGGAAATGCCCCGTGTAACAAAGTGTAATAGACAAGTTTTGAATTTCCTTTGAATTGGTTTATTTACGTTTTTAATTAGGACAATTAGCTTAGACATTCTTTTTAGCGTAGAATAAGACTATAGGCGTGTTCTTTGCATTTTTGGTATTTTTGGGATGTGTTTGGATTTGTTTTACGCAGGTTTGGGGAAATACACGCATTTCGAGGAAGTACAGATGGAAATTCAAAGGAATTCACACGAGGAAGTCCTCGATCGAGTACTTTTGTACTCGATCGAATGGAAATTGGTTCGATCGAGTCTACTGTCTACTCGATCGAGGAAGGCTAAAGTGGAATTGGTCGATCGAGGGGGCTAACATTCGATCGAGCAAGGGGACATCAAAAGGTCCTCGATCGAGAGGTTAAAATCACTCGATCGAGTGACATGAACAGGGACACGGGAGTTTTTTCTTTCTTAAACTCTTTATTTCCCTAATCTTTTTCATTTAACCCCTAATTCCGTCTAACCTCTCCCTTTTGTGCGATTGATTTTCCCCAAATCCCCATCTCTTGCCCAAAAATCACCTAATCAAACACCTACATTCTATTGCTAGCTAATTAATCTTCAATACCCCCTTATTTTCCCCCTCTTTTATGCTCATTTTCTCGGTTTTCTAAGGGAATTAGGGTTTGCGGTTTTCCAATTGAAAATCCGCCTTTGTTGCGTGTTGTTTGGAGTTTAATTGCTAATTTGTAGGTCAATCATCATCAAGTAAGTGTTCATTCAACCTCTTTGCATTTTATCTTCAATTATTTCGAATTTTTATGAGGTGATTTAAGTTAGGGCTCGAAAAATCCATGTATAGTCGACTTGTTTCGATTTTATTGTGTTTATTTGCCCTTGATTAGCTTAATTGATGATGTTTTAGCAACTCGCTGTTGTTCTTGCATGATAAATTCGAATCTTGCGCGATTTTCGCGATTAGGGTTCTTGTGAGTCGGAAATTTCGATTGTCAGGGACGGTTGCTTTGCTTTGTAATTGCGGTTGTCGCCTTCTTATTCTGTTATTAACGCGTTAATCGCTTTCCCGTCCCCTATCGCCTCTATATCTTTGTGAATTCTTTGGGAATCTTGCTTTGTGAGTGATTATTTTCGCCGCAAGGAGTGACACATGCCCCCATTTTCGGTTTTCATCTTTGTTTTCACCCTTTTGCGATCCTTTGTTTTATCATATTATCACCACTCACATTCTGTTTTTCGAAAATTTTTGAGGAATTGCTTGGTTTTGTATGCTGTACGTCGATTGTTTCGACCGATAGGGCCTCATATTTGCTGTCACATGTTGGTTAGCGGGTTGTTTTAACCACGGTTAGCAGCATCGTCTCTTATTCATGCCCTTTGACACTTTGCAGGATGGACGCGAGTTCCCTGTCTTCTACTAGCACGTCCTCCGGCTCTTCGTGAGCGAGCGAGTGGCCCCCCGTAGCCACTAGCTCGCCTTGGTTACCACCGCAAAGACGGTTCTACTTGTCTCAGGCAGGGACGGTCTGGCGCACCCGGCTCGGTGGGAGCTCGGTTCGAGCTTCACCGGCCATCACTCCCAGGCCTTTCTCTTTCTTGGCTTGCGGCTTCGGACCCCGTTTTCCGCGGCTCGGTATGGTGCCACCGAGGACCCACCAAGAGGCTAGCCGGCTAGCCCTCACTTCCCGGCCGTCCGAGGTCATGTTACGGGAGAGGGCACTATCGCGCCTGTACCGAAGATGCCCACGGTACGTTTCACTTCGGAGGCTCACCGGACACGGTTAGTTTCTTTACTTCGTTGCCCCCTCTCCTCCACCCGTTTCCTTGCACGGACCGACCTAGAGACCTTAGGCATCTACGAGGAGGTCTGTAGTTTGTTGAACGGGACGGGTATGTCGGGTTTGATTGCCATGCAGGAGCCTACCATTCGTACCCTTACGTACGAGTTCTTTAGCTCCTATTCCTTTGACACCGACTCTTACACTGCTGACAACTCCAGTTCCTGCATTCGCTTTCGACTCCGCAACGAGTCACATCACTGGACCTTGGCCACGTTTGGGCAGGTTTTGGGACTAGTTAGTGACGGTCCCACCGCCCCACCTAGAGATCTCCTTCAGCCACTTTGGGCTGCTCTTTCTCACACTCCCTTCCCTTCACGGAAGGGAGCTCATGTTCACCTTCCTGCGCCCCGTTACTACTTGCGTCTGTTAGGAGAGACCATTTTTGGGCGCCCTGAGCCCAATAACTTGACCAACACTGAGCTAGCGATTCTCGCGGGGTACCTCAACATTGACTCCGGTACCTCGTTTGTTCTAAACATTGCCTATCTGGTAGCTCAGTATTGGAACGGTATTGGGACTCGGGTCAAGACCACTATTGTCTGTGGCGGGCTAGTTACTAGGATTGCCCGCCACCTTTACCCCACTGACCCTTCACTTTATCGTGCACGATGAGGTGGCTTACCTTGACCTGGAGGCCATGGGTGTCTTGACCTGGTTCCCAAAGGCGAAGGGGAGCACGAGGACGTGGAAGATCTGTGGTTCCACGTCTGTTACCTTGCCGTGCTCTACCCTCCCGCCACTTTCACCGCTCCCTACTGCTGCTGAGGGAGCGAGGCCACCTCCACCTACCTACCACCTTACCTTCACCCCTCCCTCTTCTTCCTCTAAGAAGAGGAAGCGGGAGGCCGGAGCTTCTTCTAGCTCCCAGACTCAGGCCCAGGCTGGACCAACACCCACGCCTCAGCCTACACCCACATCCACTCATACTCCACCTTCACTCACTCCACCTCCTTCTGGTCCGGTTTTTCCGGCCAATTTTGTCTGCCCTCCTGCTTTAGAGGCGCCCGCGGTCATGGACCAAGGGCGTCGTGATGCCGCGCTTTCGGATATGTGCAGGTACATTACTGAGATGAGACGGGATATGGCCTTGGCTGTATTCCCGCTCTACGAGTTCCACATCCGAGCCCGGCGACCGATTCCAGAGGGGTGGCCGCATCCTTCCTTCTACCGATACCCAGCGGACGGGTACCCTCCACTTTCTTCTGACTCAGAGGAGGAGCCGGAGGAGACAGAGGTAGCACGAGAGGTGCGGTTACGGGCAGAGAAGGCGGCGAGAGAGCGCGAGAGAGGGAGGCGAGTGACCCTCCGTTCGTACTCCGGTCCGGATGATCACCTGGAGATGACGATCGAGTCTCCCCTTGTTTGTTCTTTGGTTTGGGGAGACCGTTTTGTTGAGTCGGAGTACGGGAGACAGCGGTGCCGACGACGAGTAGTTACTCTTGGTCTACTCACTTCCCGATTTTCATTTGGTTTGGGGAAGTTCGTGTTTTGTATGTCCTCTCACTCTTTTTATTTTTCGTCTCCTTTATTTTTATTTCATTGGTTGTATACCCCCATCCCCCATTTTTCTGCTGGTGTATGCTGGAGGACAACGAGGGCGTTGTCCGTTTTGGTTTGGGGAGGGTATTGCATCCTTTTGAGTCTCCGCATCGCATTTGTTCGCATTCACGTTTAATTTTTGGTTTGCATTTGTTGTTTATTTTCATTAAAATCAAAAATCCAAAAAAATCAGAAAATGTTAAAAATTCAAAAAAATTTCACGTTTATTTTTGCATTTAGGTTGAGTCGGAACGGTAGATTCCCGTGATGAAATTGCACTTAACTTGTCAATTCACTTGAGCCTTGCACTTTATTGATAGTTTTGAGCTTTGTCATACGCATAGTCTACTTAATTTCTGTTCAAATAATAGCCGATTGTTTAAACTTGACTGATAAACGGCAAACTACTTAAAAATTCGAGTTTTTAGAGCCCATAATCGGTGACATTCATGACCAGTTCATTAGGAATTTTGAGAGTAGTACTCCTTGCATAGCATGTTTGTCTCATTTGCACATTTATGACATTCAATTTCTCGTCAAATGCACATATTCGGGTTCGTGGTTGGTGTCACATGCAGGGAGGGTCTTGCAAATTTCCCTTTCTTTATATATCTTCACCCATTTAGCTCCACTTTAGCCAAAACTTGCCTTTTTGACCCATTAGCTACATTCCAAACTAAGCCTGCCCAGTCAAGCTAGTTAGTTTGTCCTTTTGTGGTATGTTTTCCATTGCAGTTTGGCCTGTCTTTCTTGTTGGAGTTGGTGTTGTATTAAGGAAGGAGGAAAGAAAGAAAAAAAAGTATCGGAAAAAAAAGAAAAGAAAAAAAAAAGAAACGTGAAGGAAGAAAAAAAATGATGAAAAAAATATGAAAAAAATGAGATTCACGCGAAACAAAAGAAAAAGAGAAAAATTTTGAAAGTTGGACCCTCTTGTCAGAGTTGAGAAGATGTTTGAAGACGTACAATTGACAAGAGGGTTGGTTGTTTCAGTTAGTTGTCTCAGACGGTGTTTAAAAAAGGGAATTTTGTGACCGTCTGACTCCTCCATTCTTATTCTATATCTTTTTGAGGAGATTGTGTTTGAGTTTAGTGAGTTTTGTGCCAAGTGAAGGGCACCTGTGTTAGTCTTTCAGTCAGTTTGAGATCCGGATGGTTTATTGTGGTCCTGTTAGGAACTAGCTTGACGCTTTTACCTCCACATTTCCATAACTTGTTTTGCCTTTTCTCACCTGAACCTCACTATTCCCATATTATTTGCATACCCTCGGCTGTGACGGACATTGTTGGTTGGAATTTGTGCATTAGTACTTGAATTGTCTTTCATCTTTGTTGCATGCATGCTATGTAGGTCGCAGTTAGGTGAGTGACTGTCTTTTCTTCTCTCTTTTACATAATACATTTGCCCTTTGCTTCATGAGAGAAGAGTGACCACGTGAGAGTCCGGTTTTGTTGGTCTTGCAAGGTCGATAGGTCAGCTTTATTTCTGAACAGCTTATAATTCGTTTGCGTATTGACTGCTTAGCTTTAACTGTTGATTTCTGCTGCATTAAATTGGTTCAAGTAGACAAGTTAAGCCAGCTCTGAGTTATCATTTCCGTTCCATTAGTTAGTTTTGAGTTTACTCGAGGGCGAGTAAAGGTTTGGTTTGGGGAGATTTGATACGTGCCTAATGTATAGTCTTTTTGGCCTATTTCAGCACGTATTTCTATGCATTTATATACTGTTTTTATAGTATTTTGCCCCGAATTGGCTACTTTGTTGTATTTTGTCCTTTTTGTAGGAATGATCGCAAAAATAGCGGAACCATGCTCTTTTCTGCCCTTTTGCATGCATTTAGAGGAGACGGGATTATCCCAGAGTGAGATGTTGCACTTAGAAGTGTCGTTGCACGCACTACGAGGTACTTGAGTGAAGACGTAAGCTGAATTGAAGACCCAGGTGGTCTATCGAGCTGTTTGGTGGTCTATCGAGTGATCCCTAAGCTTCCCAAGACTCGATCGAGCTGCTGCTTACTCGATCGAGTGATCCACACATGACCAGTCCTCGATCGAGTTCCCTGAAGGACGATCGAGGAGTTTCTGCTTTGCTGATGGTCGATCGAGTAGTCTAATCTACTCGATCGAGAGGCTTTTGACTTCGTGGGCTTAATCAGTCTATGTTTTAGTATTTCCGCATAAACTCTTTAGTTTGTTTCCTATTTAACCTATGTTTACTAGGTTAATTGGGGGGATCTTTTGACTTATCTTTTTATCACTTTTTACTCTGGGACTATCTCTTTTACTATCATTGAGATTAGAAAAAACCTACTGTTACTTTTACGTTGCTTTCACCTTGGGATTATTGCACTCGGATTTCGTCGTTCTTTACGCCGGATTGCTTAGATTGTAATCTCCTCCTTCTCTTAATAATAATTAACCCTTTGTTGCTCTTAATTCTTGTTTTATGTTATCATTATTTCTCGCCCTAATTTCTGTTATTGCGCTTTATAATTATTATTTCGTTATGTTTTCTGCTGGAATATTATGTGCTGTTAGATCAGTTATGAATATGAGTAGCTAATTCCCCTTCATGTTGGGATTAGGGGATCTGCGGTAGAATAATGACAACGTAGTGAATGAATTAGACGAATTGACATAAGAGACTCTGTCACTATAGCAATATAACTGTAATCCCCGACCTAGTTGAGTGCACGCTTCTATGTCACCCATTAATCTGGCTACATTTAGTCCTGGATCGAAAGATTGGATTAAATAGGCCTCGCTATAAACGATGAGACTGCCCTAATGAGGACGAAAGTTAAGTTAGTGGTATTTTAGGGTGGGAAGTGGACCGAAAGGACCTTCTAATATCCGTCTCGCATTAGTTCGTCTGAGTCATTTACTGCTAAGTTGTTAAACTACCGTAGTGAACCGAACTCCCGACATGTCTCCCTCTTTTTGATAGTTAATTCACATTTCTTGCCTTACTGCTCTCTGCCTTATTTTCTCTTCCTTTTTCTCCGTAGTTTAGAACCAAAAATTAATCAAACCCAATTGTTACCTTAGAATTAAAAATAGATAGCTGTAGTTACATTCCTCCCTGTGGATTCGATACTCGACTGCCTCTACTACATATTTAGTTGAGACCGTTAGGTTTTATTTTTGACAGGTACGCGACAGACGTGTCAATCTACGCCAGTGATGAAGGTTGGTGAATCAAATTGTCTTTTATTAACTTCGTTAATGAGAGGAGAAAATTCTAGAGCAAGACTCCCGACTCGAATTTCATTCTTCGGGCTTGGCAAGAATTCAGAGCAATCCACAAATATATTCCCGATAAACACTCCTTTCCAGTGACATGGGCGGATAAGATGGGAATAATCGACATTGTCTTCGACAGAAACAAAGTTGGCGTGATCGGCAAATGGATTGGAGATGTTATTGGGTTTAACAGCTGGGATCGGGAGCGTTCCGTTCTCAATCATGTCTTGAATTACGTGCTTCAGTCGATAGCACCTTTCCGTATCATGGCCTTTCCCTTGATGAAAGGCACAGTAGGCATTTGGTTTATACCATTTACCTTGTTGATCAGCGGGAGGGTCCAGAGTTGGACCAATAGGCTTCAGCTTTCCTTGGACTATGAGCCTTTGGAGAGCATATGTATAAGTGCATCCGATATCGGTGAATGCCCTAGGTGTTTGGCGCTGCGACTTCTTCGATTGCCCTTCTAAGAGATTGATGGCTTCATCCAAATGGGTCGTTCATCGGGGCCTTGCCCTTAGACGATGAGGCCCCTTGGTGCCCTTTCGGCTTTTCACCGCTCGCCCTTATGACATCATCTTCTACCTTTATCCCGATTCTTATCAATTCTTTGAAAGAGCCAAAATTTCGGTATTTCAGAGCATTGCGGTAAATAGGTCGTAGATTCTTTACGAACTTATCTACCATTTCAACTTCAAAAGCTTCTTGGCTAATTTCACGCTTTCGCGCCATCTTGCAAGGAATTCAAGAAAAACCTTCTTTGTCTTTTCGTGTCATCACCTCCAATGTTCTTATGTTGGTTTGAATCTCGACATTATCAAAGCATAGTGCTTGCGAGAACTCCACCGTAATATCTTGAAAGTGGGGAAGTTCTTAAGGTCAAGATTGTAGAACCACGCCTTCGGGTGTTCACCCAGAGATTGAGCGAAAATTTCAGAAAGCATTTCAAAGAGCACTCCTTTTCTGCTAAGTACCCCTTATAGGCCTTAACATGGTGGATGGATCTTCGGTGCCCTTGAACTTTGGGATGTCGTAAGTACCATGTTCGTGGGCAACTTATCCCGAATCGGGGCATAGGCCCTAGCATTCTCACAGTGGATGTTCTTCCCCTGGGAGAGTTTCAAACGGTCTTCGATGAACTTGAACCGTTTCTCCGGATCGCCACGGTGGGGTAGATAGAGGGAATCTTCACCCAGCTTAGATTCGATTGCATCCATTCGGGTCATCATGAGGTTCACGGCCTCAGTAAGCTTGTTAACAGCATCCTCCATTGCTTGACGTCGGGTTTTTGGCGGCCTTTCTACAAGAAAACCCCGTACTGAGTCAATATTTAAAGTAAGAGCCCCTGCACACTTAAGGACTCGACCCCAACTTGACTCAAATAAAGACTTGACTTGAGATTGACTAACCAGCGGTTCGACTCACGGTTGGATCTAGACCTTGGTTCATTTTAGACTCGACAAAACGACATGACTCAAACTGTCATAAATCGGTTATAAACCGGACTCGGTGTGGCCAAACCCGTGATTGGACAAACATGGCCCATAGGTTTGGGTGAAACGCCCTAAATGGCCTAGCTTGGGCGTTTTTGTGGACTATCCTAGACCAAAAGGTCGACCAACATGACTCAAGGCCCAAGAGGTGAGCTTGGGTGACCCAACAAGGTCGTGTTCTAGACTCTTAGAACGAAGCACACCCGGCCTAACACGGCCATGACCCGGACACGACTTGACGCATTTCATGCTTGGTTGAGGTTCGAGAAACATTTTGGATTGATTTTGAAAAAAAAGAAGGATTGATTTGAAAATGAGATTTGAAATGGGCAGCATGCCGGCTATAAAAGCTCATTTTGGGCCGAAATTTCTAGTCCTATTTGGGCAGCGTTCCGCGTTTTTAAAACCATGCTATTTTGAAAATAAGTTGTTCAAAAGTTCGGTTTTAAAAAGGACATGGGAATTTTCGAAAATAAAGACTCGGGAAAACATATTGCACATTGTCATTCTCATGCTATAAGGATGTATGCTCCTAGACATCTCTAAGTCTCGGCAAGTCTTCTACAAGAAGGTCTATGCCCTCCATCCTTTTGCGGTCTTATAGAGCAAGGTGTCTTAAGGTATAGTACCTAGAAGATCGTCCCCACTCCCAAGAACCACGCGAGGCGAAGTGGAAGCGAGCAATGTGCAGCTTCCTGGCATAGTGGGACGTCGCCCCCCACGCATCACGAAGAAACGCTGGGACGGCCCGGGCAAGTCCTTAAGGGTTTATGCATGAATCGTAGCACTATGAGTAATGTTTTACTTTCCAACACTTTCTTTTCAAGTTTCACCTCGGAGGAAAAGACCCTAGAAAACACGGTGTAACTAGTCCTCTTTTTCAAACAGAGTCGCCAAATCGTGGACAAGGCCCTCGGGAAGGCTGCGTCCGCGGGATCCACACTGAGGCATAATCGACTCGAGGTTCTTTCGAATCGAATTAAGACCAATTAGAGTCGCCACCAAGTTTTTTGGGAACTTGGAACCGTTCAAGTCAACTTTACACCTTTCATCGAAAAGCATAAAGCCAATCGACTACGAGTGATTAAAGATAAAGACTTGTACCCTATATCACTCGATTTGAATGACTCTCGTAATCCAATGGTATTTAGACGGATCCACAAACCATAGATCTTGAGTAAGGGGTGAGGGTACGTGTTGGGAAGCCCATAAGGACACCCAACCCCGCCCGTCGATAACGGCCTCTACTAAGTCAAGTGTCGGATTTCAAACAAGGTCATAGCTACTGCGATGTATGATATGCAAACGTTGTTTTAACCCTAACATGTGACAACAATTTCTATGTCGTTTTAGATGCAACTAAACTAACTTTGTCAAAGTTGTAATTTAGCATGTGGGTTGATTGATCTAGCAACATTCAAACGAAACAAACAAGGCTTAAAGGGGGAATGGGGGAGCCGTTGGGATCTACCTATTACAAACCAGGCATTTCATGCCGACACAATGAGAAATTAAAGATACAACTCGATCTAAATACAATTGCTACATACGGAACCATAAACGACACAAAACACGGCCATTCGGCCTAGAAAACCGTGCACAAGGGGGTGACTCACGGCCTACATGACACACGGCCTTGGGTCACTCCTCGTAATGCGTGCTTTCACTTAATCTCATCGAATTAGACATAGGGCTATGCACCAAAGCATGCATTAGCATAAACCGGGCCATGTTGCTTTAGACAACATGCGGTTTACTACGCTCCTACAAGCATTGGGGAACAACCGTCTAACCAAACAAAACTAAGGTTTTTTGAAAAGGTTTTGACTCAATAAAAGAAAACTAACTCGAAAATTACAACTCGATAAACAAACGATAAATTACAAGCTATCAAACGACAAAGAACAAAAGACTTAAAACAAACGAGACAAAGAGAAGCATGACCAACCCCACGGCCTAAAGCCACGACCCAAACCAACGACCAAGACAAAGTCAACCTAGTTCCTAAGTTAAGTTCATTGGTTAGATCGAGTGATTGCAAAACGGATTAGAAAACGATGATAAAAAGGTTGAAAGCTTCGCTTACGATCGAGTGTTCCACACGGCCCCAAAGGGGTTGAATTAGGTCAAGTTTGCAAATTGAGTTAACTCATCGAGTGTTAATAAGAAGGTGCTAATCACGCACTCTTATACTAGCGAGAAATTAGGTGAAAGAGAAAGATGCGTTCAATTATTTACAGGATTGTTAGTTGATTTTTAAAGTTATGTCGATGCACCCTAATGTGTCTAATTAGGTTATTAAATTAATTTAAAGTCATCTAAATACGTCATAGGTTAACAATCAGAGGTTAAACTAACATACAACGGGTCCTAGGGTATGTCGAATCGGCCGAAATAACAAAGGGGTCAAAAGCGAAGACCGAAGTTAGAAACTCGTTTTATTTATGCCCTACCTTGAACACGAGGATATGTAAATGAGACGGGGGTGTACGACCGACAGAAGGAGCGGTTTCTTTTCCCATCTCAAGTCAACGCGGGTGTTCATGGTGGTACTTTAACTCATACTCGGACTAACTAGTTTCGTAATTAATTAAAACAAACGATAATTAAAACGAAAAAACAAACAAAAACAAGACAAATAAAAAAGCATAAAACAAACGAAATAAAAGGGAAAAGAAGAGGATTTGATGCACCCTCAACCTACATGTATCGTTGACACTGTCTTGGGTCGTAATCGATGGTAGATTTTATCTCGAGAGGCCGTCGTCGACGAAGAGCAAAGCAAACACGCGTTTTGGAAACTTTCTGGACAGCGATTTTCAAACGATGATATCTCCCTCGTTTCACGACGAAAATTCGATCTAAAAGATGTTTTGAAAACTAGAAAGAGAGGAGAAAAGGAATCTTAAAGCAACCCCTGTTCGTTTTGGGTTATTGGGCACGAAAAAAGAGCACAAACAGAACGAAGATAAGAATAAACCGCGAAAACAGAGTGTTATTTCACTGCTTTTTCGAGGAATTTCGTGTACTCTCAAGGGCAATTTGGCTCGTAAATCTTTGTCTAATGTGTAGATGGATGTTATGTGGTTAATTAGGAACAAGAAAATCGAGTTTTGATGGAGGTTTGATGGAGGAACGAGTTGCTTTTCGAGGAGGACACACAAACAGTTTCAGTTTGTGTGTCGGTTTTGTTTAGGGTTTTTGGGAGGCAATTAGGGTTTGTTTCTGAGGTTTAAAGCTTGTAGGTGATGGTAGGATGTATGGAGAACTTAGAGGAATGAATGTATGGTGAAGGGGTGGTATTTATAAGGAGTTAAAGTAGGTTAAAAGAGAGGGAGGGGCAATCGGGCTTCATCCCGTATGGCTGCTGTCCATCGGTTTTTGTGAGGGTTTGAGAGGGGTTTTCTTGGTGATTAAGCTAGGATAATATGGGTAGGATACTAGGGTATGGGTTAGGGTTAATCGGTACGGGTTTTGGTGGTGTTTGGAGCGGGTTTTGGGCTCGGGAATTGGCTGCCAAAACAGGGGCCGCTCGTTTGTTGCGGGTGCTTGGGGCTGTTTTGGGACGAGAATTTGGGCCGTGGATAGGGGTTCGAACAAGGGTGGATGGGTAGAGGCTTAGGTTGGTTAGTGTACTCGAGATTCGTGCCAATTCGTAAAGAAAACGGGCTCAAAACCGAGCTAAAATCGAGCTCAAAAACACATGGTTAAAACGAGTTTTCTTCGCTTTTAAAATCGATTTTTCAAATCAATTAATCCATTAAAATAAATGACTCATAAAATGATTTTTCAAACCAAATATATTCATAAAATGATTTTTCAAATCAAATATTTATTTTATTTTCAATAAAATAAACTTGGAAAAAATAAATTCAAAATAAGATAAATTAAATTGAAATCACCTTAAAAAAGACTTTAATTTAAATATCATTTAAATTAATAAAATGAGCTCACTAAAAAAACATTAATTTAAATATCATTTAAATTAATAAATTACTTCATCGACGACGCCCATTCTACCTCGTAAAACGAGCTCCAAATAATGACAATGACAACTAAAGAATACATGTGTCCTATCATCATCGGGTGTTTGTCGGGTTCTCTATAAATTCCAATATCGACGGATACGGGTATCTACACCTTATAAAAGTTGTTTTAAGTGAACCCGAGATGGATTTTGGGAACAAAACCGTCTTAAATTAGCTATTTTGAGCCTATTTCACTAAATTAGCAATTTTTATTAATATCCGTTAGTTTCGTAAAAATCGCTAATAATTCCGATTCAAGCTGATATCGTATTATTTCCGTTAACTAGCTGAGTTTATTTTATTTTCATTCATTAAATTTATTTATTATTGAGTATGTTTTATTTCTCAAACTTTTACTTAAATCGGTTTAATTTAACTCGAAACGGTTTTAATAACTATCGAAGTTTCTTAACGACGAAGAAACGTACGTATAATAAATAGCTAGCTAGCTAGCTGCTCCCTCATTTCTCACGTAACATTTCTTCTTCTCCCTTCCTTTTTCTTCTTTTTCGTTCTGTTTCATTTTTTTTTAATTTTAAATTGATTCTGTCACTCCGTTTGTCATCCGTTATCAATGATTTTCGTTCCATAGTGCTGCTTTCATCGTTCCTGTCAATCCGTTGTAAGTAAAATTCATTTTCGTCATGTATTTTTACATACGCAATTTATACTTTCAGCTTTATTTATTATGAGACGGTTGTAGATGCTAAGATAGACGGTCTTGTATAAGATTTGTTAGTCATGAAGGACTAATTCAATCGGAAAAAGGTAACAATGATAGGTTACTCGATATTACTTATAAAATATGTTTATTTCGAATGCTGGTTAGTCTGTTTTATATTTGAGACGGTGTATAATTATATATAAGGATCCTTAAGGATGTTAATTAGTCAGTTGTATAGTTGAGACGGTGTATACTGATATGTGGAGATGGCTGAGAAGGTGTATACTGACCTGTAGGGATCATTTGGGATGCTAGCTAGTAAGTGGTATATTTAAGACGGTGTATGCTGACATGTATGGATTATTTTGGGTGCTAATTGGTATCTTTTATAGTTGAGACGGTGTATGCTGACATGTAGGGATTGTTTTGGGATGGTGGAAGGCGGTAGAAATGGCCTGTCTGGTCAGCCATAATAGGTGTTGGTAGGGATGGTTCTTTGGTCGCTTAGCACCAGGTGGGGGAGGGAGAGTTGAACGGGGTGGTGTTGGGTTGGACACGGGGTACCCATACCCCTGTTTTTCCCCTTTCTTCCTTTCCTTTGTTTATGGTTGGGTGATCCATTAGGTGGAGTAGTAGCTGGTTGTTTGGTGATGGGCGTGGGGCGGTTCAACGACCACTAGGGTCGTGGGCCGAGTTGGTTTTGGCGCAAGTTTGGTTTCTTTGAAATAATTAATTTCCGTCTCTTATTTTATATAACGATAATTCGTTAATATCGTCCTTTCACATAATTATTTTAGGTGGCTCATATGTGGTTGAAGATGAAGAGTAATTTTGGGTTTTAGAAGCTTTCTCAAGTTTATTGCTTGTCTCTTTGCTAGCTTAAGGTAACTATTCCGAGTTACTCGACGAATTAATGTCACATTAGTAGTTGATGTTGTGTTTGTTGGTTGTTAAGTGTTTAGGAGATTGATAATGTATTACTTTCGTTTCTCACATGATTTGGGCCAAAGTAGGCCAAGACTCTGAGCTGGGCCAGTTTGACCGAATGAGTTTGGTCAAACTAGGTTTAAACCGGTCAGCCTCGATTTGACCAATGACCCATCGCGGGACTAGGGTCGAGGGTTTGTCTTTGAGGTGAGATTGGTTGTTATTGGAAGTTTTATGCTATGCTTGATATTTGTAATTATCATTTCACAGGTTGGTTGTTGGATGAATTGGTTGCCTTATACTTGAGTCTTCTTGCCTTGTTGCCATTTTAGCTTGTTCTCATGAATTATGAGATTAACGGTTAGCTGGAATTTGGATTATAATATTGATGGTTAGCTATAATTTGGTTATTGATGACATTGAGGATATGGTTGGATTGTCTGCTGAATAGACATTTATATAGCCTTTCACATGATAGAATGTTAGCATTATGTTTGAAAGTTGGACTCTTTGCCCCTCCTATGGATAAGTGGGTGTCCTACTTGTCTTAAGTGTTGTAGGCTAAAGCATTCAGTTGGGACTAGGTCCTAGGTGAGTGACTTCGGTCGATGTCATAGATAGGCCCTTATAGTCTTTGACGAGTGTATGTTCACCACTTAATAGCCTTTGTGTTCCCGGCTTGGTGGGTTTATATCCAAGTCGGGGCATGACCTTTTTCGCCTATTTTGTGAGGAGATGGTCAGCTTAAGTACTAGCCAACCCTTTGGTGGACTCCTTAGGGTACTCATGTGGTCTTTATCATGAGTCTTGGGTGCGGTGGTTTTATCCGCATTTCTCTAGGTCTCATGTGAGTCTAGGATTAGGGTTGAGTCGTATCTTGGCCATGTTTTATTCATATTAACCTCTGAGCCAAAATACTAGCTTCCCTACCTCGTGGTATAGACTCGAGTTACAAAGTGACTATTGACTGTACTAGTAACTTATGCATGTCTCTAGATATATTGTCCTTTCTTGTTTGATGATTCTATGAATCATAGAAGGTGAGATACAAGCCGGCTATGGTTGATAGAGTTTGGATTCCTGGATGTTATGTGATTCACATGATAGTGTAGTATGAGTCGGTCTAGTATTCACATGATAGGACTATGTGTTGTTATATTGCTGTTCACATGATAAGCACGATTGTCTAGCATCTATATGCTAAGGCTATGTGTGATTCGTATTCATATTCTTATGTTTACATGTTATATTAATTATGACATTTCGTGGCCGGGAGAACTCGGAGTTACTCCCCTTTCGACCGTGGCTTTCGTATTTGTATAAAATGCGAATGACATGTAGGTGATGCATATATGGGGTACATGGACGAGCTAGCGAGCAAAGTAACCTTGGGACCTAGATTGGTTTTATTTTATTGTGACCCTTAAACACTTTTTAAGTCACATATATTTTAGGGACATATGTCTCCCTCTCTCATATTTGGGTTGTATAACTTTGTTTCGCGACTTTAGCGATGTTTCATTCATGAGATTTATTTTGGACCTTGCATGTTTGACACCTTCCCTTTTGGATATCTTTATAACAGGTTCATTTGGTTTTAAAAATTACATGTTTTTACTATAATGAACCTATTACAAACATATCCATGCAGTTTTTATTTAGAAATTACATGTTTAATTTTTCGGCGTTTTTTTGAGGGTGTCACATGAAGACTGAGCTTGATGTCACCAAGAAGAAGCTGAAGGAGGGGGCTGATCAGCTGGCTCGTACTCAAGCGGTGTGCAACAATTTCTCTGACTCCCTCAAGCGCTCTGATGAGAAGATCAGCGAGCTGATCTCCCTGGCCACCAAGGTTGTTGCCTATGCTACCTGGCGGGGAAAAATCAGCGGGATGCGTGCTGCTCTTGAGGAGGCTCCCACCCAGCAAGCTATAGAGGAGGAGGAGAAGTAGCTGGAGATGCTCTACCCCACCCAACCTGATATGAGTGCGCTGATGCCTGAAGTTGGGGAGGTGAATTCTCCTGCATTGGCTGAGCAAGCTGCTGGGGGTGATTTGGAATGTCCCGGGATCGCCGACGGGGGCTCGGGGAGCTATGGCGGGCCGAGGATGTGCAAGCCGGTGCGGTACACGAAACAGAGGTCGGCGGGCGGAGGAGATGCCAGAGGTAGAGGTCATTAATGTGACCGATAATTAAGTATTTTTATGTTTTGATGAACTTTTTGGCAGTCTGGCTCAGAGGTGGCAGACTTGTAAGTTTTAAAACTCTCTTTTGTGGTTGCTCCGCCAAGGTGGCGATTTAAACTTTGGGGCCGTATTTTGGCCATGTTTTGGAATGCCCCTTGTCATAGTTTGGCAAGGTTTTAGCTTACGCATCGTGTGCTTGTTATTTATTTTCCCTAGTTTAGGAAGTTTGCCGTGTCAGCCTGCTTGACTGATTTAGGCGAGTCCTGTCATCCTGAAAAGGCTGACGTTCTGACTCAGCTAGCTGCCGTGTCAGCCTGATGGCTGATTTAGGCATTTGCCGCAATATAGGGAGGAGTGGCCGTGTCAACCTAGGAGGTTGATTTAGACCAGCCTAGTCAGCCTGAAAAGGCTGATCCAGACTAAGCTAGCTGCCACTTGTTAGAAAACTCGGAAGTTTTATATGTTAATCGTATAAAAGTTTTATATGTTAATCGTATAACTCGGAAAAACTATAACCGATTTGCATGCAAACAACCAAGGCTCTGATACCACTTGTTAGAAAACTAGATCTCTATACTCAACATATTCATATATGTTATAATTTTAATTTAGTCATAAAATTAAAAGGTGATCTTATGCATGCAAACAATAATATAAATAAAGAAGAAATCATCATCTCACATTGATATTTCGGTTTATATGGGCACAAGAGAGTTCTCCTACTCTCTTGTTTTTGAGCTTTCCTTAGTGGATGAACAAGGATTCAAGAAGAGAATCCCTCCCAAAAGTATTATACCCAAGATAACAACTTAATAAAATTAATATTATTATTACTAGAATAATACTAATTTTGTATAAAACATGACCCAAAAAAATTATTTGGTCTCTCTATTATTTCGGTCAAGAGAGAAGGAGGAGAAGGAAGTTTTTATCTTTTTAAAACTGTAATTTTAGATGATAGTGAATGAATAATACACTAGAGTATATGATAGTGTATATTAGGTAAAAATAAGAAGAAAAATCAAGGTGGTTTTCTTCTCAAAAACCGGGTGGAAGAGGGGGAAAAAGAGGGAGCCAATGCATGCACAAGGTTGCCTTCACAAGAACAAGTAGGCATGCAAGGCTAGTATTAGGCAAACATGATTATGTTTACCACTAATATAATTAACCTAATATTTTCCTAATCCTCTCCAATATTTCGGTCATAATAGATAAAATGGATTCCATTTTATCTTTGTCAAATTTGTCAATTTGTCACATGTCACATGTCACATAAAATTGTTATGTATTTTAACATATTAAAAATCAACGCATTAATAAAAAATACGTCATATACAAAATCGACTTGGTAATTCATAATTACTTGTACCAAAATAATTTACCAATTATAAATCACAACATCTTGTATTTATAATAAATTATTCATTCAGTTCAATTGCTTCCGTAAACAATAATTTCATCTAAGCAATAAAACAATTCGATTACTTAGACCGTATCTTATTTAATCAAATTATAATGAGATACGTAAATATTACTTCCAAAATCGTCCGTCAATTTCAAGTAATTTAATTAACCCGTATCGTCATACGATCAATTAAATAATCAATTAAGAGTGTTACCCTTTAGGTATGACCTAAGGGGATCAACTGATCACCACCGTCGCACGACAGTAATGTCAAACTCTAGTCAGCCAATCATTACCGATATGTGTGGACCAGGTGACAGTAAAATATTACTTCCCAATTGTATTCTTTAAAATGAGACTTAAACATGTGATCATTATGATCAACAGTTGTGATAGCATTATTGTCGGAGGACACATATTCCAACAATCTCCCACTTGTCCTCGACAAGTGTGCGTCACCAATTCTCTTGTCCTATTACTATCTCCCACTCAATGCATGGTGTCTTTCAGGTCGTACTTGCAAGTGATCATATCGAGAGTGGTTTCTCGATCTGGAGAATAACTGATTGACCGGATTTATCCACCATGGATTCATTCCGAGCGTGGCCACGCATTTCCAGTTCATTACTCCTAGAGTGGCCCTGAGATATTGTTATAACCCTGACTAGGGGTGGACAATTCCTATCGCACTCATTCCCTTCGACTAGCCACAGCCATCATAACCCAAAGTATGCCCATTTGACCCCATTTACGAAGGTCTTAGTAACACAAATCAAAGTTAATCTGAAACTGTGCTATCTTAGGCGAATAGTCTTTAGTCAAAAGAATCGACTCATTCGAATACTATAGTAGCTCTTGCCACGACCAGGCTATATAAATTTGTCAGAACTCTATAAGCGGTCATAAGGCCCGACAAAATGTTCCTAACAGCCTGCCTATGTGATCGACTAGTCATCTCACATGACTGTATGACACTTGAACTTACCATTAATCGCATCACACTCTAGTCACTTCGAGACGTCACCTCATACAAGTGACTATGGGCAAATACAATGTTAATCCGCGTTCACTTTAACGGGGTTCAATTGTCTCCACAACCCGTTTGGATGTAACAATGTATAAAGAAAAGATAAAAGACAAATTCGATTATGAACATGAACAAAAACAACACTTTTATTTCATTTCAAAATCTAACATAAACTTGGTACACGTTTATGTCCCATGGACGCAACATGTCCATCATGCTTAGCCTGCGATAAAGGCTTGGTGAGCGGATCAGCTATGTTGTCATCCGTCCCAACCTTATAAATCGCAATTTCTTTTCTTTCAATGAAATCTCTAATTACATGATATTTTCTAAGTACATGTCTAGATCTATTACTAGACTTTGGCTCCTTGGCTTGGAAGATCGTCCCACTATTATCACAATAGAGAGTGATGGGATCATTGGCGGTATGTACTACTTTTAGACCTTCCGTGAATTGCCTGATCCACACATCTTCCTTGGCAGCTTCTGATGCTGCAATGTACTCAGCCTCCATTGTTGAATCCGCGGTTACAGCTTCCTTGAACCTTCTCCAGCTAACGGCACCACCATTTAGCATGAAAACGAAACCAGCTTGCGATTTCATGTCATCTCTATCGGTTTGAAAACTCGAGTCCGTGTATCCATTAACACGTAGCTCAGTGTCTCCTCCAAACACTAAGATAGAATCCTTAGTTCTTCTCAAGTACTTAAGGATGTTCTTGACGGCTATCCAGTGACTCTCCCCTGGATTTCCTTGATATCTACTCGTCATACTCAAGGCATACGAGACATCAGGACGTGTGCATATCATGGCGTACATGATTGATCCGACAGCGGAAGCATAAGGGATCGACTTCATGCGTTCAACATCATGGGGTTCGGAGGGAGATTGAGTCTTGCTCAATATAGTCCCAGTTACCATAGGTACCAAACCTCTTTTTGATTTGTCCATGCTGAACCGTCGAAGAATCTTATCAACATAAGATTCTTGACTTAGTGCCAATATCCTTTTGGATCTATCTCTATGGATCCGGATACCTAATATGCGTTGTACCTCTCCTAAATCCTTCATTTGGAAGTGGTTACCTAACCACTTCTTAACAGAAGACAACATTGGAATATCATTTCCAATGAGTAGTATGTCATCGACATACAAGATTAGGAATACAACATTGCTCCCACTAAATTTCATGTATAAACATGGTTCCTCAACACTTCGAGTGAAACCATTTTCCTTTATAACATGATTGAATCGATGATTCCAACTTCTAGATGCTTGCTTAAGACCATAAATGGATTTCTTAAGCTTGCACACTTTGTTAGGATTCTTAGAATCAACAAAACCTTCGGGTTGTATCATGTACACAGCCTCTTCTAAATGCCCATTTAGAAAAGCGGTTTTGACATCCATTTGCCATATTTCATAATCATGAAATGCGGCAATCGCTAACAAAATCCGTATGGATCTTAGCATGGCTACGGGGGCGAAGGTTTCATCATAATGGAGACCTTGGACTTGGGTAAATCCTTTTGCCACTAGCCTAGCTTTGTAGACATCGTCATGTCCCTCTATGCCATTCTTGACTTTGAATATCCATTTGCATTGAAGAGGTCTTGCCCCTTTAGGCAAATCTACCAAGTCCCAAACTTGGTTTTCATGCATAGAATCCATTTCGGACTTCATGGCTTCAAGCCATAAGGAGGAATTTGGACTAGAGATTGCGGTCTTGTAGGTGGCGGGCTCGTCACTTTCTATAAGCAACACATCGAGTGTTCCATCTTCTTCGATAAGTCCCACATATCGATCGGGATGGCGAATAATACGAATCGTTCTTCTAAGTGGAGGAGAGACAACCGTGTTAGACGACGAAGGAACATCTTCTTGCGTTTCTATTTCGGTTTGTGGCTCTTGAACTTCATCAAGTTCAAAATTTCTCCCACTCTGTCTCTTAGAAATAAATTCTCTTTCTAAGAAGACAGCCTCACAAGACACAAACACTTTGTTATCTTGAGGTTTATAGAAGTAGTATCCTCGAGAGGTCGAGGGGTAACCTACAAAGATGCATTTTTCGGATCTTGGGGCAAGCTTGTTGTCGGTCCTAGCCTTGACGTAAGCATCACATCCCCAAATCTTCATATAGGATATATTGGGAACCCTTCTCGTCCACATCTCACATGGAGTCTTATCGGTGGACTTTGTGGGACTTGTTCAAAGATCTAATTGCGGTTTGAATCGCAAATCCCCAAAACGAGTTTGGTAACTCGGTTTGACTCATCATGGATCGAACCATATCAAGTAGGGTTCGATTTCTCCTTTCGGCAACACCATTGAGTTGTGGTGTTCCGGGTGGAGAAAGTTGTGATATAATACCACAACCTTTCAAGTGTGAATTGAATTCAAGGCTAAGATATTCTCCACCACGGTCGGATTGTAGTGCTTTTATCTTTTTGTTCAATTGGTTCTCTACTTCATTTTGAAATTCCTTGAATTTCTCAAAAGCTTCACTCTTATGTTTCATTAAATAGACATGCCCATGTCTACTTAAGTCATCGGTGAAGGTTATGAAGTAGTCATAATTTCCTCGAGTGGTGATACTCATTGGTCCACATACATCGGTGTGTACGAGTCCCAATAGTTCACTAGCTCGTGTCCCTTTACCACTAAAAGGATTACGAGTAATTTTGCCAAGAAGGCAATATTCGCATGTTCCATATGACTGATAATCAAATGGTGTAATCACATTACTTGAAATTAATCTTTTGATGCGATTCTCGTTTATGTGACCTAATCGACAATGCCAAATAAACGCTTCACTTGGGTCACTTGATTTGAGTTTCTTTGATTGAATGTTATAGATATCATTAGTCGGATTTGAGGTCTCTAAAATGTAAATGCCATTGATGGAAGAAGCTTGGCCTATAACCAAATCATTCCTTGAAATAGTACAACGATTGTTCTTAATGACAAAACGAAATCCATCCATGTCTAGCATAGCGATAGAAATAATGTTTTTAGAGAGTGTAGGCACATAAAAACAATTATGTAAATACAACTACAAACCATTAGGCAAAGCTAATACATAAGTTCCCTTGGATTCGGCCGCTACTCGAGCTCCATTTCCAAGGCGTAGATCCACATCTCCTTTGCTAAGCCTCTTCACGTCTCTTAAACCCTGTAAATGATTACAAAGGTGAGAACCACAACCGGTATCCAGTACCCATGTCGTAGTGGAAGTATAATTTATATCAATAACATAAATTTCCTTAGGAATTTTACCTTTGGAACGATGATTCCTTCCCTTATATTTCGCAAATATACGGGACAATTCCTAAGCCAATGTCCCATGCCATAGCAATAATGGCACTCATCATTAACTTGCTTGAAGTTTTTGACTTTCTTTCCCTTCTTCTTGAACTTTTTGTCCTTTGAAGCAAGAACTTGATTGCTTGAGCTCCCACTATTTTTGGCATCTTTATCTTCCAGAGACAAAGACCCTATAGATTGTATGAGGTAGTCTTCCTGAGACGGGCTCACACGAAATCTAGTAGTAGTAGGTGGTCTAGTAGAAGTGATGAAGTTAAGGTTTCCATCCGAACCTATCCCAAAATGAAGTTCTCTAGTAGTGTCGAAATCATTGTTGGAGCAAACGTCGTCAAAAACATTGTGGCATGACTCAATAGTTATTGGTGCGGTAGCGTTTGATGGATTCATTGTAATGAACTACAAATATGGAGGAAAGGAAATATTAACATTTGTCTTTTTGAATCATACTCGTAAAATAAGTTTAAACAAGTTTTATTGCATTTATCTAGTGACCTCTACCCAACTTAGATAAATGACTCCAAGACCCAAATTCATATCGACTTAGGCACGGTAGGGCCGATTCATCCCTTATCAATACAACTCGGTGGATGAACGCTTAATCGATTCTACTTTTAGAACTCTTGGTCGATAAAATTACTCTAATGTTTATCTATAGCCCGGAACACATGCGACTACAGTCACGAATACTTCCGTTAAGCTCAATCCAAATTTCGAATAAATGTGTCCATGATCCAAATCCACATCAACTTGGGCACGGTAGGGCCGATTCATCCCTTATCAACATGAATTCGGTGGATAGACATTTATCACCCACTTCCCCTATGTAACAAGTTTTGTACCCCGGTAGGGCCGAGTGCACTCCCTCGCGAAATAGGTTTTCATGGTTTCTACTATTTGGTAAGGCTATGTCTCAATTGATTATTTTAGCGAGAGGTCATGTCAATTTATTATCTATCACGTTTTAAGTGAACTAAAGCGGTGAACTACGATAATTCTAATTGACACGGTCGATAAACTCGATTAAAAGATGATGCATGTTTTAGTTATGGCGATTTAGCTATGCATGCGACATATAAATAAAATGCAAAACATAAAATAAAATCCTAGTATGGCCTTCCTAAAATAGAAAATCTAATTAACTATTACATATTCGGAAACCAACTCCATTGGTTCCTTGAACTTCGGTTATGACACGCATCTCGAGGTAACACTGTCTTTATGTATCGCCTTCTTGAGTGACACCGTCTTCAAGTAACTCCGGAATAAATAAATTACATAACAAATTACATAATTTCCTATTATAACGGTGATACGAGATCACAATAAATTACAACCGAATCGATATTCCCATACATTTCGGGTAATACCAATTAAAAACTAAGGCCATACTAAGTAAAAATTACATAATTCAAAAATTACATAAAGTAAAATTATGACAATCATAAATAAAATGCAGCATTATAAAATGTATGAACATGCCCAATTTTATGCTAAATCGCCTTTAATATCGTATATTACACGGTTTTTACGGATTTGCGTGATTCAACGTTTTATAATCACAAAAATTACATAAATTCATATTTATGCACAAGTTAATTACCCTAATCTCTTAGGACTCAAAATTAGTCTTCACTAATTATTTGACTATAATTAACTCATATTTCTTAACCTTGTTCATTAATGGACTTAAAATTACAATAAAATGCTATAAACTTCAAATAAATCACAAAAAACCAAATAAATTCAAAATTTGAAATTTAAACTTATGAACATTCTGGAAAAATACCATGACACTCATAATGTTCAAAAACTTAGGTTAAAATTTCGTAAAATTATCGGAAAAACTATGTTGCGGTTTATCGGATTTAACAATAAAATCATAAAAACATGAGAAAAATTATATTCATCAATTTTTCAATTTTAGATCTGAAAAAGATAATAAAATGCAACATGTGACGTTTTTCCTTAGTCACGGAGTATGTTATAGCAATTATTTACTAATTAAGTCACTATTTATGCTATTTTTCATCAAAAATCCATAAATCATGCATAAAGACTTCAATATAGCCTATTATTTTACACACATCTTGTAAAATTGCATGTAACAACATACTAAATTTCTATGACCAGATTCGAAATTTATCTCATATTAACCTATTTTTCCTTTAAATTCGATTTTTATCATGAAAAATCCAAATTTCGAGCATAAGAACTCCAAAAATTATGAAACTTTACAAGTCATCTCAAAATAATATATGTGATAACATATCCAAAAATCACTGGAAAAGTCGAAGTTTAGCTAATTTTAGTCCGAAAATGACATTTTAATCATAAAATCATATTTTTAATGCCATTGTTATATAAGATGAACAATAAAAATCCATAAATTAACCAAAATATCCTAAAAACATTTTAGGACCAGAAACTTTAACATGCATAAATTATTTCGTGATATATCATAATAACACAAATTTACAAGTTTTATATGTTAATCGTATAACTCGGAAAAACTATAACCGATTTGCATGCAAACAACCAAGGCTCTGATACAACTTGTTAGAAAACTAGATCTCTATACTCAACATATTCATATATGTTATAATTTTAATTTAGTCATAAAATTAAAAGGTTATCTTATGCATGCAAACAATAATATAAATAAAGAAGAAATCATCATCTCACATTGATATTTCGGTTTATATGGGCACAAGAGAGTTCTCCTACTCTCTTGTTCTTGAGCTTTCCTTAGTGGATGAACAAGGATTCAAGAAGAGAATCCCTCCCAAAAGTATTATACCCAAGATAACAACTTAATAAAATTAATATTATTATTACTAGAATAATACTAATTTTGTATAAAAATTGACCCAAAAAAATTATTTGGTCTCTCTATTATTTCGGTCAAGAGAGAAGGAGGAGAAGGAAGTTTTTATCTTTCTAAAACTCTAATTTTAGATGATAGTGAATGAATAATACACTAGAGTATATGATAGTGTATATTAGGTAAAAATAAGAAGAAAAATCAAGGTGGTTTTCTTCTCAAAAACCGGGTGGAAGAGGGGGAAAAAGAGGGAGCCAATTCATGCACAAGGTTGCCTTCACAAGAACAAGTAGGCATGCAAGGCTAATATTAGGCAAACATGATTATGTTTACCACTAATATAATTAAGCTAATATTTTCCTAATCCTCTCCAATATTTCGGTCATAATAGATAAAATGGATTCCATTTTATCTTTGTCAAATTTGTCAATTTGTGACATCTCACATGTCACATAAAATTGTTATGTATTTTTAACATATTAAAAATCAACGCATTAATAAAAAATACGTCATATACAAAATCGACTTGGTAATTCATAATTACTTGTACCAAAATATTTTACCAATTATAAATCACAATATCTTGTATTTATAATTAATTTATTCATTCAAATGCAATTGTTTCCTTAAACAATAATTTCATCTAAGTAATAAAACAATTCGATTACTTAGACCGTATCTTATTTAATCAAATTACAATGAGACAGGTAAATATTACTTCCAAAATCATCCGTCAATTTTAAGTAATTTAATTGATCCGTATCGTCATACGATCAATTAAATGATCAATTAAGAGTGTTACCCTTTAGGTATGACCTAAGAGGATCAACTGGTCACCACCGTCTCACGACAGTAATGTCAAACTCTAGTCAGCCAATCATTACCGATATGTGTGGACCAGTTGACAGTAAAATATTACTTCCCATTTGTATTCTTTAAAATGAGACTTAAACATGTGATCATTATGATCAACAGTTGTGATCGCATTATTGTCGGAGGACACATATTCCAACAATATTAAAAGTAATATCTCTTCAGGTGAAGTATGTTCCATGGGCGTTGTATGATTTGACCGTCCATAGTCATCAGTCTGTACGCACCATGGCCAACAACTCCTTCTACCTGGTATGGTCCATCCCATTTGTAGGCGAATTTGCCTGCTTTTCGATTCTTGGTGTTTTGAAATACTTCTCGGAGAACCAGGTCTCCTACCTCCAGGAGCCTGACTTTCACATTTTTGTTATAACTCCTGGCCACTGACTGTTTGTAGGCAGCCAGACGGATTTTTGCGCTTGCTCGCAGCTCGTCAATTGTGTCCAGGCTTCTGATCATCTCGGTATTGTTTAGTTCCCCTGTCATATTTTTATACCTGTGAGTGGGAACTAGAACTTCTGACGGAATGACTACTTCTGCGCCAAACACCGGGGTGAAGGGTGTTTGACCTGTTGCTATCTTTGGTGTCGTTCTGTCTGACCATAACACTAGTGGCAATTCATCTGCCCACTTTCCTCCTAACTCCTGGCACAGTATCCCTCGGTATCGTTGGAGATGAATTGTGAGCCATTGTCACATATGATTTCTGATGGGATACGAAACCTGCAAATGATGTTTCGTTTTATAAACGAAATGACCTGTTTATCTTTCACTTCCGTGAATGCTTCTGCCTCTAACCACTTGGAGAAATCACCTGTCATTGCCAGCATCCAGGTTCTGTTTCCTGTGGCTCATGGCAGAGGTCCTACTATGTCCATGCCTCATGCCATGAATGGCCAGGGAGAAATGATAGGGTGCAAGGGTTCTGCTGGCTGATGGATCATTGGTGCTGAGCGCTGGCAGGCGTCACATTTACGTGCGTACTTTGCTGCATCTGCCTTCATTGTAGGCCAATAGTATCCCTGTCCGAGGGCTTATTTGCCAGACTCCTGCCCCCTGCATGGTTTCCACATTCGCTACTGTGGAGAGCATGCAACACAGTCTGTGCTTCTTCCTTATCCAGGCACCGTAAGTAAGGGCCTACTAGTGATTTTCTGAATAATACATCATCAATGAGTATGAACCTGGAGGCCTTCACTCTGAAAGCTCTTACTTCTTTCTTGTCGTCTGACAGTTTGTTATGGCGCAGCCAATCTAGGTAAGGTGTGTGCCAATCCCAGTCATCTGCCTACTTAGATGTTTGATCAGGTGACTGTGAACTCTCACCTTCCTCTGTAACTGCCTGGGCTCCTTCTCCATTCTGTGGATAGAAGGCTCCAGCATGTGTGCTATTGGAATGATGGATAACTCTGTTGGTTTAAATGTTGCCCCCAGAGTTGCCTAGGCGTCCGCCTCTACATTCTGATCTCTGGGGATCTGCTTAAGCTTGTAAGTTGCGAATTTTTGTTTTAATTCCTTCGCTATTTTCAAGTATGCAATCATCTTTGAGTCTCTGGCTATGAACTCATCGTTTACGTGGTTGACTATTAGTAAAGAGTCACTGGATATGTTCAGGTGTCTGACCCCTAATTCCAGAGCTAGCTTCATTCCCAATATCAAGGCCTCGTATTCTGTTTCATTGTTGGTTGCCTTGAATTCACATCTTATCGCTTGCGCCATTAGGTCTCCTGTGGTGATCGCGGGATTAATGCCACACCCGCCCCCTTTGGTTGGAGGCTCCGTCAATATGCATCTACCGGACTTCGTCTCCTTGCTTCCTTCTAAGGTGAGGATCTCCGTATCCGCGGATTTACGGATGGTGGTGAAGTCCGACACGAAGTCGGCCAAAGTGCTTGCGATTTGATTCTTTGTGCGGGGTCGCATCTTGGATATCGTACCCACCGAGGTGTCAGACCATTTTGACATTCTCCCGCCTAATGATTCGGGTTTCCTCATGATAGACTTGGTGGGTAGTTGGTCACGACATGTATGACGTGGGACTCAAAATAGGGGCGCGGTTGCGAGATGCTACTACCAATGCTAGTACTAATTTTTCAAGAGATGTGTACCTGGTCTCTACCCGGCGGCAGAGACTTGCTCACGTAGTATCGGCTTCAAGCCGCTCTCTTTCCGCTCTCTGACCAGGACAACACTTTCTGCCACTTCCGTGACGGCCAGGTATAGGAATAGTGGTTGCCCCAGCCGTATTTGGCGGATGGCCGAGGTAGTGCTTCGGTTCTCGAAGGCTTGCTCGTGCTCGAGGTCCATTCAAACTTCGGCTTTTCCTTAGTATGTCGTAAAATGACTGCATTTATCCGAAGATCTTGAAATGAACTGTTCAAGGCTACTACCTTTCCGGCTAGTCTTTGAACATCCTTAGGCTTTTCAGGTGATTCTAGTTGTAAGATGACTTTGATCCGCTCGATCTTTGGCTTCTATCCCTCTTTGAGTTACAATATAGCCTAAGAATTTGCCAGAAGATACTCCGAAGGTGCATTTAGATGGGTTCAGCTTCATTTTGTATTCCATGTGGGTGTTGAATGTTTCTGCCAGATGCCGCATGTGATCTTTGGCCTTCTCTGATTTCACCACCATTCATCAATATATACCTCCATTGTTCTTCCTATCTGTTCTTTGAACATTCGGTTAACCAGCCTTTGATATGTGGAGCCTGCGTTCTTTAGGCCGAATGGCATGACGTTGTAGCAATATATTCCTCTTTCGGATATAAATGCTGTCTTCTCTTGATCTGTAGGATCCATTTTAATCTGATTGTATCCACTCCACGCGTCTAGGAATGTCAGCATCTCATGTCCAGCTGTTGCGTCTAACATTGCATCAATATGAGGCAGCGGGAATGGATCTTTAGGGCATGCTTTGTTGAGGTCGGTGAAGTCCACACATACTCTCCACTTTCCATTCTTCTTTGGCACCACCACTACGTTAGATGACCATTCGGATATTTTACTTCTCTTATTTTCTTTCTTTGCCAAAGAAGAAGCTATCTACCTCTTGGTTGATCACCTTGTTTCTTTCAAGCAAACAAACTTTTTCTTCTCTCATTTGGATGGGTTTACACTTTGGGTCCACACTGAGCTTATGCGTTATGATGGATGGATTTATTCCTATCATGTCATCATGTGACCACGCAAAATAATCCATGTTATCCTGTAAGAATTTGACTAGTTGCTGTCTTAAGCTTCCTGTGCATCCTGCTCCAATGAGCAGGGTTCTTTCTAGGTGTAGCTTGTCCAGGTTGATTTGATCCAGCTCTTCTGCTGGGGGTTCGATGTATTCGTCTGGATAGGTCATCAGTAATTGCTATGCGGGAGGGGGCGGTGCACTTGAGTGCCATCTTATAATGACCTCTAGCTTTCTCCTGATCTCCTCTTATTGTTTCTACTCCCCATAGTGTGGGGAACTTTATGCACTGGTGGTATGTTGAGGGGACTGCTTTCATCTGGTGCAACCATGGTCTTCCCAAGATGACGTTGTAGGTGGAGGGGCCGTCTATAACCAGGCACTGACTTGCTTGTTGACTCCTCCGAGATAAGTTGGGATGACTATCTCGCCTATTATTTGGGTGTATCTCCACCTTTGAAGCCTACTAGCGGAATAGTCTTCTTCTCGCAAATCCTTCTCATTTGAATCCCATGTTTTCTATAGTTTTCGGCATGATTAGGTTGACCGAGCTTCTGTATCTACCAAGACCTTCCCGATCGTGCAATTGGCCATCGATAAGGTGATAATAAGTGCGTCGTGATGTTCTCGCTCGTCGTATGTATCTCCTTCATCAAAGCCGATTCTTTGGTAGATCATCGTGAGAAATTTCGCAAGAATTGGTGGCCTGTCTTCTTTGATCTCGGTGGCACGTCTTTTAGCTGCCGAGTATGTCGCCCGCTTAAGTCTCGAGCGCTTTGTTATCACGTTTATGATTTTGGTGCATGTGGGTGGGTCTGCAGGCTTGGTGGAGCCTACCTTATCTTGCTGCTTGCCCCCACGTGGTAATAGGTGGCTCAGCTTTCCTTGTTCGTACATGCGCTTGATCTCTCTTCGTAATGTATAGCAATCCTCAGTGTTGTGCCCAATATCACGGTGGAACTCACACTTCTTCTTGCTATCCTTTCTCCAAGCTTGCTCTCCTACTGGTGGGTTGGGCCACCTAACTCCATCTCCCATCTCCCTGAGTGCCTTCAAGATTCCTCCTATACCTGTAGTGAATCCATATTGTGCCAGAGTGGGGAGTATTTGATTTTCCTCGATTCTGTTGACTCCCCTTCCATATGGTCTGTACCTCTCATCCTTCTTGCTGGTGGTTTGCTTTGTTCCTGATTTCTCCACGGCTGAGGTACTAGAAATACTTGGCGTGCTCAGTAAGCTGGCTCTGGCTAGGATATCTTCCTCCAATCTGATTGCGGCAGCTGCCTTCTCCTGTACCACCTCAAAACTATGGCATGGATGCATGGTTAGCTGCGTGTATAGGTCGGAGTCGTGGTGAAGGCCTCTTCTGAAGGCTTCTACTGCTGTTGAGACATCACACTCTCGTACTGCTACCTTCTCATTGTTGAACCTAGTATTGTATTCTCCAATGCTCTCTCCTCCCCCGGACAATTCCGTACATGGATCTCTGCGTGCTTTCTGTGGTTTTTCTGCCGCTATGAATCGTTGAGTAAATGCGTTCACCAATTCAAAGCAAATGTAGATATCGACTGTTGGCGTGCTCACAAACCATCAAGTCCGGTCTGTTAGGGTGGACCCAAATCCTTTGCACATGCAAGCCTCCTTGACTTGCCCTATAGTCATTCTTTGTCAATTTTACGCATGATCTTGGCTTATATGATCAAAGGGATCCGCCGTGCCGTCGAAGAGAGGCATATTTGGATTTGTGAATCCCTTTGGCATGGCTGTGATAGATATGGTGTCCACGAATGGTGAGTCGGCGTAGCTGTCTCTTGAGGTGCTTTCTCGAGTGAGGTGGCAATCCTGGGACCCGCTTAGTATTTCTTTTAACTCAAAATCGCGATTTGTTATCTTTGCTGAATCTAGGGTCCGCCCTTTGTCGCTATTTTCTGGTTTAATATACTGCCTCCTGATCCGAGCTCTTGATGGTTCTGGTGTGTTCCAGCTGCTAGAGGAGTTGTTGTGACGGTTGTCCCCTGCTGCCAATCCATTTGTTGGTTTGACTAAGATCCTACTCCAGTTGTCTGATCGATCGTGGGGCTGCTGATAGGGATGCCACCTGCTTGTGCCCCCACGGCTAGTCATGAGCCGATTACCGGCGTGAGGTATCCCAGCCCTTGTGGGGTTATTCTTCCATACGATGGTATTTGTGGACAGATCCGGCCTGGTTACCGATTCGGTCGGTATCTGTCGAAGTGGATTCCTGCTACCTGATGCCCCCTGCGTCAGATCTACTAGTGGAGACCTTCCCACGCCCGCCCCTTCTTTGGGGTGGCGGTCTTTGTTTGGGATGTCTATCTGTGCCTAGAGCTCTCTGTCTCTCTTTCTTGCTTCAGGTTCATCTTTCCTCTGGTTCTCTCTCATGTTTTCCATAGCTTTCTGAAGATTTTCTACGCCAGTGAGCAAGATTTGTGTGGGACTAGGTGGCGAAGTGAGGCCTGAACTTGTTGTTCCCTTATCTGATCTGGCTTGGGCCGCGACAGCAGGAGTCCTAGGAGGTAAAGAGGTTTTTGTTGTCGGTATGACTCTTGAGGTGTGTCTGGGAGCCTGTGTAGCCACTGTTGATGTTGGATTTTGAGTAGAGGGCGGTGGCGGCGATGGTTGTCTGCTCCCTGACACGACTTTCGATGCTTGCTTATCCATTGTGTATCTAGAGTATTAACGATTGACGACCACAATGCCCCACGGTGGGCGCCAAACTGTTTAGGTATTTTTTACCAGGTTGATTGATTAGGGTTAATGTGGTCTTTACTCGTTGGTTGATTGTATGATCGTTCGTACGCTTAATAAATAGAGCACGTAATGTAAATTGACACGTAAGATTTTGGTGACGTGGAAAACCCAATGTGGGAACAACCGCGGGAGGGACGGTACCCTGCCAAATATTGCACTATACTTGAATGGGAGGATGAATACAATCGAGGTATAAAGCTAATCTTGCTGGTACTAGGCGTCCGGCCTGCAAGATCTTGGACGGATGTATATTTGAGTACAATATTATGCTAATGCCGTGGTGTTGATGCGTTCTTGAATGTGAATGTGTGAATGTCCTTCTTGATTTGCTTCCTTGGCTATTTATAGGGTGAAAACCCTAGATATGTCCTACTTTGAATATGGAAAGGGAATATAATTTCCATAAGAACTCTTTCCAAATTCGGCCGCCTTTACCAATTCTCCCTGATCTCCCTAACTTCTCCCTAAATTCTCTTTCCTTAATCCGGACGCCTTCTATGATGGGCTCATGATCTTCCTTTAGCCCGTTTCCCCTTTCTCCCAATTTCGGGCTTCCTTCCTCCTTGTCACTCCTCCCTTAGCCTTTTATTTTATTAAGTGGGTCTTTCTTATTGCGCTATTTTTAGCCCAAACAGTGTCTGTCATGCGCGAGAAATAATGTCTGCAATTTCTGGATATAAGAAACACCAATTATCCAATCGGTAGGGATATCGATGTGGCCGCGAATGTCCAAAAAGATGAAGAATAATAGCTGAGTGATCCGAGACCAGAATAGGGACATGCAAAACAAACGACGTTGGGAACAATTGTAGCCAATCATGTGTAGCATAAGCACGATCCAAACCTTCCAAAATAAGGTTATCCTGCATGTTATTCATCCACGGAAAAGAGGGTCCAAAGTATGGGATATCCAACAGGCCATTATCTATTCGCTATAAAGTAAACGCCTGTTGTCCTCTTATTATTCCAGATCTACCAACTTTATCCGACTGATATTCCACTTAATTAAAATCACCAAGTAAAGCCATAGGGAAATAAGAAGAGCACAGGGCCACAAGATGCAACGAGACAAAACCGAAGGTTCCCCGTATATAAAAGAAAGATATATACTACATGTATGCAACTCGGATGAGACTTTACACAAAATGAATTGAGGTTCAATTTTAATAGGTACAATATCAACATCATTATCCCAACGCAAAAGAACCCCTCCACTAAGTCCATCCGAGTCAATTCTGCAAAAGCGAGGGAGGCCAATATGTGATGTTTTATCAGCAGCCTTTGAAAGAGTACACATAGTCTCCTGCAAAAACAAAATGGAGACTTGATATTTGCGGACATACCATGTTACGTAAGGAACTCTAGGGACGTCCGCGTCCCCAAGTCCCCTACAATTCTAACAAAAAGGTCTTCATTGCGCCCCGGGTGGCGACTTAGGGTCCGCCACCAGACCGCATGAAGACGATTCGAGCATAACACTGAAACGAATTTGCACATTTGACATTCGAAGTGAACAAGGAGCATCAAATGAAGTTAAAGAATAACATTTAGGCCTTTTGAGGTATGGGTTATGAGATTGTAGGGAGTGAAACAAGGCTTACTTTGCGTTTTAAACCCCGACCTAAAAGTATATGTTCTGGAGGTCTGATCCCATGTGACCAAATAAAAGAAGAAATAGCAAGGCCCAAATGTTTTATAAGGGAGAGAACATCTGGGCCAGGGATACAAGGGAAAACCTTATTCATCTTTGGGCAAGATTTCCTCTTAAATTTGGGCCTAAAATAGTTGGGAAGAGACCTAATACCAATCTCTTATAAACGAACTTAATATTTTTACAAATCTGATCCACAGAGGCATTAGGCGGCCCAAAAGAAGAAGTATTGTGGCCTTCATCACAGGGAGGCTGACCGACCTCAAACGTCGGTGGGAAAGATGGCGGTGAATCAAACCCTAGCCCCAAGAAAAAGGCATTTATGGGGTCCAGAGCTAGCATCCTAAACGCCAGCACCGATGAATAAGCTACATCCATAGAGCGGGACGAAGACTGAAAAACATATGGACCTTGGGCTACTGTTTGAGTTTTGAGTAGGCGTTTCCGAGAAAGATCCTCGTGAACCTCAAATACAGGAGGTGTAACTTCATGCTATATGGTTTCATCTTCCTCATCTGATAAACTAAAATAAAAAGGAAGCACCGACGACGCACAACCGGAAGCAGCAATAACCGGAGCAGAGGACACAGATACATCAATATAAGAAGTCAAATATTTAAGCCTAGAAGGAAGGCCCATAATATCCAGGGAGTAAAAGGGTGTCGAGGGTGGACCATGAAGAACAATAAGGCCTCTGTCAGTCAATTCTGAAAGCCTGGCCTTGATAGCCAGGGCGGATCCAGGGGGCCCGGGTGGGATTGTGCCCACCATAAAAAAAATCCAAAAAATCCATAAAAAAACGGCGTTTTCTTTTTTTCCTAATGTCCTATTTCGACGTTCCTTAAACACAAACAATAAAGCGATCTCTTCCTCTCAATCTCTCTGTTAAAATAATTCATCTCCAATATTCACCATAAATTCTCACGGCCAGTTACCGGCGGCGCTTCAGTCTTAACCATCCACCCTCACGGCCACCATCGGTGCTTTGCCATCAACCCCTGCCCCGGTGAAGTAAGTATACCCTCAATTTTCTAAACCCTAATTTCGAAATTTCCCCCAAATCCCAATTTTTAAACTTTAATTGACATAATTGATAAATTGAATTGATATAATGATGTAAATATGTAATGAATGTATGTATTGCTGAAGGTGAAGCGATATAATACTATAATGAATGTATAAAATGTATGAATCGATACTCGTATGGTGTTCAAATTGCTGTGTTTTTTTTGTTTAGTAAAGTGAAGTTCGTATGGTGTATTGGTGTTTGCCACTAATTAATTCATTTTTGGCTAAATGGCTAGTAGTTCAGTATATTTGTAAATTTGGTGATTGAAGTGAAATCTGACTGTCTCTTAATTCAAGTGAGTGTTAACTGTGTTACTGTATTAGGCCATTTACTCATTTAGGCAGCTATTAGGCATTTAGGCTCATATTGTTGCCTTGGTGTTATATTTTTATCGACTTATCAACGCAAATTATAATTATCGAAGTTGTTATATGGCACTGATAGTTTATTTATTTTTATTTGTAATTAATTCAAGACTTTAAGATGAAGAATAGAAGTATACTAGACTATTTGGTTAAAGGAAGGAAGTCACATAAACCTACTTTATTATCTTTCCCATTGTCACAAAGTGTTGAACACCCTTCTCAAACTCAAGAACTTAACCAACATGAGCAACATGAAATAGAGCCGTCTCTCACACCAATTCAAGAAGTTGACCAAAATGAGCATGAATATGAAACTGATCCCTCATCAACACCAACTCAAGTAGGAGGCAATCCTGGTTTTATGCCTTGTCAAGAAGAGGAATTTGACGTTGATCTTTTAACACATGATCCGGGGAAACAGAAGCCAATTTTGTCTTATCCTATTAATGATCAAGATGTTATAAGAAGGCTATTTATCGACAAGAAGCCTTGTAGACCAAAGCCAAAGGCAGATTTCCCTCAAACACCTTACGGTAATAAATTACGCCGCTTTAAAGCTTATTGGTCTGATAAATATGATTGGCTTGAATACAGTGAATTGAATGATGCGGCTTTTTGTTTCTTTTGCTACTTGTTCAAGGATACTACAAATGCTTCCGAGTATGATCCATTTGTGGATGGAGGGCATAAAAATTGGAAAAAAGCATTAGAAACTTTTGAGAAACATGAGGGCGGATTTGGTAGTTTTCATAACGAAGCTAGAGAAAAATATAACTTTTTCATAAATCAAAATACATTTTTAATGGAAAAACTTGACAAAGTAAGTAGAAATGCTAAGGCTATTTACAAGGCTTGCTTGACATATTCACTCCAATGTTTGAGATAGCTTTTGAAATAAGGTCTAGCATTCCGAGGGATGAAAGTGCAACTTCAAATAATAAGGGAAATTTCCTTGAACTCTTGGAATGGCTTGCTGGAAAAAGTGAAAATGTTGCTAAAATTGTTCTTATTAGTACTCCAGGGAATCACCAAGCGACTGCTCCTTCAATTAAAAAAGACCTTATCAAATGTTATGTCAAAGAAACTACTAGACTAATTGTTGAAAGTCTTGATAATGATTTATTTGCGATATTAGCCGACGAGTTTAGTGATGTATCTCATAAAGAGCAAATGGCCATTTGTTTGCGTTATCTGGATAACGAGGGATATGTAGCCGAAGGATTTCTTGGTGCTGTGAAAGTCGATGATACATCTAGTAAGACACTTATGGCCACGATAAAAAAACTACTTGCTAATCATTCATTGAGTATGTCAAATATTCGTGGTCAAGGGTATGATGGAACAAGTAATATTAGAGGTGCGTTGAATGGTCTCAGAAACTTGATAATGAGGAATAACCCTTGTGCCTATTATGTCCATTGCTTTGCTCACCAACTTCAGCTAACCGTTGTAGCAGTTGCTAAATAAAATTGTGAGTGTGCCAAATTTTTTATGCATCTTGGGATTGTGCTTAATTTTATTGCATCATCTTGTAAGAGGAAGACGATGCTAAAAAAAGTCTAAGCTTGAAAAGTGTTAAAAGCATTAGACTTGGGTGAAGTTGAAACTGGCAGGGGGTTAAATCAAGAAATTTGGTTAAATAGGCTGGGTGATACTCGATGGAGTTCTCATTTCAATTCAATCTTGAGCCTTATTGCTTGTATCCTTCTACTATTAAAGTGCTTGAGGACATTGGATACTCTTCAAAATGTGTTGTTGATCGTGCAAAAGCACAAATTGCAATTGATCATCTTGAGTCATTTGAGTTTATATTTATGCTACATCTTATGAAAGTGATTATATTTTTGGGTTTACTAATGATTCGTGTCAAGCAATACAAAGAAGAGACCAAGATATTGTTAATGCGACGACCCTTGTTGATTTGACCATGGATCAATTGCAACTTATGAGAGATGATGGATGGAACAACTTTCTTGAGGCGGTTGTAACTTTTGTGTAAAAAATAAAGTTGAAGTGCCTAACATGAGTGATTTTTATGCTCATCTGGGAAGATCTAGGAGTTGTCTTCATAAAGTTGATAACCTTCATCGTTACCATGTTGAAATATATATGTGCATGATTGATAAGCAATTTGAGGAATTAAAGAGTCGCTTTAATGAAAAGAGCAAGGAGTTGCTTAAATCTAAGGAGTGTTTGAGCCCGTAAAATGTCTTTGCTTCTTTTAACAAGCTAAAGTTGACGAACCTTGCCGAATTTTATCCTACGGAGTTCACAAGTGTTAATATAATACATCTTGAACATCAACATGATATTTATTATAGAGATATGAAGAACGATTTAAGTTTTCATAATTTGAAGAACCTTGGTGAGTTTTCGGTTAAGCTTGTTGAAACAAGAAAACATATTGTATATAATTGGGTTTATTTGTTAATTAAGCTTGCCTTGTTACTTCCGGTTGCAACCGTAAGTGTGGAAAGGGTCTTCTCCTCCATATAGTTTGTGAAGAACAAGCTAAGAAATAGAATAGGAGATAAACTATTGAATCATTGTTTGGTCACATTTATTGAGCGGGATTATTTCGTACGAGTGAGTGATGATGATATCATTAAGCGCTACCAAAACATGAAATTTCATCGCATGGTTTTAGATTAAGTCTTATATTTTAAGTTTTTATTAAAGTTATTTTGATATGTATTGTAGACGATGGGATTTTGTTTAATCGTATTTTATACTCTTTGTGTATTTTTTTAGTATACCTTTTTTTTTCTATTGTGCCCACCATGTCGATAATTCGTACGCCCGCCTATGTTGATAGCATTTGCAGCTTGCAATTAATACACTTAATTACTTAATAATACACATTTTCATCGCAACATAAGCATATGTCAAATCATTTCATGCCATCTTTTAGGTTCGCCATCATGTCATCATTATCACAACCACATATACGCATCATGCCTCGTTGCCAAAATAATCTCATATTAACCATTAATAACCATTATACTTCTTACTCAATCACAGGGCCGTCTGGGACATTTTCAGGGCCCTGAGCGAAATCTTAAAAGTGGTTCACAGGCCCCTAATGATTTTATACTACTTATAAAATAAGTCTTTACATACTCGATATAATATTGCGTAAACTTGGTACCACTAACTATATTCTAATCAAATATTTATTTTCAAATTTGTAACATTTATTAAAAACTTTAATTGATATGCATTATATATATATATATATATATCACTTTTAGTAGATAATGAAGCTTGGAGTCTGAAGGGTCTTACTTCATGTTAATTTTGTTGTATTTATAAAAGTCAATCTAATAAATATTTTATTTGCCAATTAAGTAAGTAAAAGACCTTCTATAATACACTGATAATAATATAAAAAAAATTAAGAAAGAAGAAAACATCAAGTATTATGTTTTCTTTAAAAAAAAAAAACGAAGTACCAAAAATAATATTGCTAAGATGGTCTTACCCTCACATCAAGCAAAAAAACATAAATAAAAATATAAATGTTGCTATTGAGAGTCGAACCCAAAAACCTTAGGCAAACAGACATGCGCTGCTACCAACTGAGCTACATGTACATAATATTAATCTATTGTGTTGTTTTATATATATTTTAATAATACTGCATAGCTGCATTTTCATAAATTCGTCCCCCAAAATTCGGGGGCCTGTTCAAATGAACGGGTTGTACACCCTAATATCCGGCCCTACTCAATCATTATCATCATTTTTATACATATAAGCTCACGACACCATCACTACATCATATACAAACACATAACATCTACTTTATCTACACACACTCGATTTCTTACCAAGCGGCGACCGACTCGAGAATAAGAGGTCGTGGTACACTTAAGGACATCTACTTAACTGTACCAAGGAGGCTCCTAGCTTGAATCTCTACCCGGGTTTATTTTATTAGACACTCTTACTGTAACACCCCTATTTACCCCGCCAAGGTAAATAGGAATTCTACCATCTCGATTTCCCGAAATAGCGCATCAAAACTTCAATTTAGAAACATATAATAAAAGTCCAAGGTTTAATGATTAATAGGAATTAAATGTCAAATTACAAAATTCAGCAACGAAAATAAGAAATAAGTCTATAGTCACCATGTCAAAAACCTAAGATAGACTCGATACGTAACGTCGAGCTCGTCCCATGGCCCCAACCGTGTCCATAGCATCATCATCATCCTATACGTGCAAGTATACCTGCTCCCCAATATTACCGGAAATGTTTTATGGATCATCATAGTTTTGAAAATGATTTTGAGACAAGCAACACACAAGTAAACAGAAAGTTGAGTAGAAAAATCCTTTACACAAATAAACCACCAGGAATGTGACAATGATCAAATTTCATCGACCAACGAAATATAGCACATCGAATAATCACAACCTCAAGATCCAAGTCTTACGGAAACAAATAAGACGATACTTGCAATATAAGAGTGACAAGGCAAATGGACCTGGATACTTTCTACTAATCATAAAAGGCGGCCCTAACAAGCGTGCTACTAATCACACGGTAATCATGTGGTATACAATCACACGGCGTACGTGTCGACCACGTGGTACTTAATCACACAACGAACATGCTCGACCACAGACACTCTCCGGATCATAAATGCACACATCCCTATTGTGGCAGGCTCACAAGGGAGGCTCCACGGGTGACCTTTTGCATACGACGGTGGCCAAGGAGTCCTGATTAGCCGTACCAGTCCCCCAACAACAAAGTCCAATGCCAAGTCAATCCTCACAGCAATATCTCCACCAATATCATATCCAATTATAGAACAATATAATCCTCCATCAAAATAACAAGATTCGTTGTGACAATGCACAAATAACTCTATTAAACACATAAACACATGAATCCCAAGTATTTAGTAGAGAACGTCTTTACCTTTTAGCATTTCCTCAAAGGTAGCAATAATCAAAAGCTTTCCACGAATCAAAAACCAAGCAATCAAACCGATTTCTCATAAATATGGCACCTATAAGAACATACTAACATATATTCATACTCTATCCTTAATCAATTGCCTAATTATACAATAGTTCCCCGAAACCTTCGAGTTTTAGGTTTTGGTCTCATAAGACTCAACAACATCATAAAATCCCCAATCTTTAGTCTAGATCCCCAAAAGGATGACTAGAATAGAAGTAGATAGCATAAACTTAGAATCTAGATGAAAGTTTGAAGAAAATTTACCAAAAGACGATTTTAGGATAAGATGAATCCTTGCTAAATCCCCTAAATCTCTCTCAAGAGTTTTAAACAATCTAATAATGAGTAATAAGGTGTTTTGGTGAGTTTCTAAGTCAAGGGGTGATAATGGCTGCACATGGAGTATTTATAGGAAGCCCAAAACTCTAAGCTTTAAAGAAAACAAAACCGAGTGAACTTCCTAAATCAGCTCGACTCGATCGATTGAGTCGGGTAACTTGGTCAAGAAACCAAGCAAACTTCCCGAACCATCTCAACTCGATCCAGTGAGTCGAGTCACTCGGTCGAGTGAGCCTTACTCGGCCTAGGTATACTACTCGGACGAGTGAACACCCACCAAGGAATTACAAGACAGCTCACTCGATCGAGTGTTAAAGTGGTTTTAATTTATGAACTTTTAACCCCTTAACCAACCTTATTTTGTGTGCTAGTTGGCCTAACTATCGTCAATTTCAGTCATTCCCTTCCTATTTGCTATTTCCTCCCCTTTTGGTCGTTTTGTAGGAAATGAGCTAATTAGAGCGGTTTTAGCATGATTTTGGACTAAAACGAAGGCAAATTGACTCACTTGAAGATTGACAATTAAGAGGAGACATGACACGGATGTGACACCCTCATATACTCAGGAGCCTTAACAAGACGTTCCCTGGCATATAAGGGCGTCACCATCTCGGTTGCCCGAGGACAGTAATAATAAAATGTCGATAAAAGAACAATTAAGTTACATTATAGTGATTAACAAAGCTAAAGGTACATGTATATAAAGGTACAACTCAAACCACGTCGGCCTATGTGGACTACTTCATTGTAACTCGTGAAAGACTCATCCCGCCAAGCACCCACTAACATCTAGATCACAACTCGCTAAGACTGACTGCTCACCATAAGGGATCACAGCAGACACAACAGAAACAAACAACAAGACAAAACCACACAAGGTCAGTAACTGAAGAAACACACCAACAACCACAGACACAACACTGGCACAACAGAACATACACACATCACATCTCCTCCAACCAATCACCGTCACCGACTGTCCACTGGACCAGCCCTGCCAGTGTGGGACCGCAGCCGTACCCACCAAATCCGAGCTCATTATACCAAGCGATAAACCCATGTCCATTAATGTGCACATCCCCTCCCGTGGCGGGTTCCACGGAGGGCGAACAACGGGCGTGAAGCCACTCCCGCAATTGACTCCACTCAGCCGAGGACGCACCTTGAGAACCATAGATAAACAATCACAATCAGATGCACCACAACAACGATAAATGAAACAACATAACAACAACCAGTTATCACAATCGATCAACCACACCGACACTACAACAACCAAACCACATCAAAAGACACTCTAGATGACCAACAGTACTGAGTAGGCGAACCTACCTTTAGCCAACCGCAGCGATTTCACGTCCGACCAAAAGATATCAATCAACCATGCAACACACCTATACAAATAGTACAAACATCTATCACTACCACTACAAACCTAACTGGAAACAACAACGACAATGATGATGACGATGACATACCTACGCATAGCAAACCGTCATCAAGACCGCTACCCGACTCAAGCATCTCATCCCATGGTGTAGGCATCCTCAAGGACCTCAAGGCAAGGACTATGGTGAAGGAGAAGGAAGAGTGACGGCATCTAGGTTTAGAAAATGAGGTGCGGAAATGATTGGAGGTTTCACGAATCACAATTTATTATTCCCCACTGCAAACCCGTTACTCGATCGAGTAACTAACTTACTCGATCGAGTGACCCCTACTCGATCGAGCTCCCAAGCTACTCGATCGAGTAGCCTCGACTAGATTGAGTACCACACACTCAAAGTTTATCACGTCACAAGCCCTCCCTCTTGGGGTTTTCCCAAAGTCAAGATCGGTGTCTAAGGTCGGTCAACGTCGGTCAACAGGTCCCTAAAAGGACGCGTATTACAGTCTTTCCCCCTTAAAAAGAACTTCCTCCCCGATGTTCGACTCATCCTCTCCCGCAACACAAGACAAAGGAACCAAGATAAACATCACCGTTTACCCGACACAGGTCAACATTATTGTTTAAGAAATACCACCCCACTATGTATGTTCATCAGACATCATCATCGTCCACCTTAGCACAAAATACACCACACGGCTCTCCGCTAATCACCAACTTCCTTTTGAATTACTGAACACATACCAATCACACGAACGACTAACTCAACTATCACCTGCACTCTCTACATACTATTATTCAAACGTACACCAACACAAACATCAGACTATACTTTCATTCATCACCCGTCAACAATTACCAATTACAAAACATACAAAACAACGGTCCTACCATGGATTCACAACAACACATGCTACTGATTCATACTACACATATTTCATTCCACTCTATTCCTTTAACCACACAACACAATTGTGCTAAAGACAACTCCACTATTGCTAATAACATCTAATTCTCAAGCCAACATAACGAATAATTACCGAACATAAAGTGTACAATATGCTATTTCATTCAACAATTATAAACTCTTACTCAATTACACAATAACCACTATAAACTATTCAAACAAACACTCACATACTTTAAAATACCACCAAAAATACTGTAAAATTGTTATAATTACGTCTTTTTTCCTTTGCGACATTACTCTTCCCCTCTTAAAAGGAACTTCGTCTCCAAAGTTCACCATCAAACAACTTTCATGCCCCGCAACAAACACGTAAATATGACATTGACATTACTCACAACCATAACGCGATCTTGCCTCATACTTTTGACATTACACAAGTTAACTCGATTAAATTTAAAAGCACTGAAATCGTGTCTCACACCACAAGATATACCATTACCAACTAACACACGAGTCATCTATTAGTTGTTATATGCTCACACCAGTTATGCAACAACATTATAATCATTGTACACTACTTCTCTAAGGTAGCTTGATATAGAATACAAATTATATAAATACCACCTAGTGTTGTACAAAATAACCAATATTCATGATCGACTCATGATAGCCACGACACCTTCTTGACATTACCCAAACATGACTCACATGATATATATATATATATATATATATATATATATATATATATATATATATATATATATATATATATATATATATATAGATTTGGGATCGGGGAGAACCACCTACATAGTGAGAACCGTGAGAACTCCACCTTGTTGATTTTTTTTCTTAAAAATAACGACATATTTGGATTCAGCATAGAATTTTATGTCTAGATAACATATTTCTTGGTCCAAAAAGTATAAATTATTGACAGGAATCGAGACGAGAAATATTTTATTAATTTTGATGCACCTAGTACTCATTTTTCATGTATCTAACAATTTTCATGCACCTAGAACTCCTTTTCGTGCACCTAGTGCCCGATATTTTCATGCACCTAGTAATTATTTTAATACATGTAAAAATTTTCATGCACTTAGTATTGATTTTCGTGCATCTATAGCCATTTTAGTATACCTAATTGTATTTTTGTACATTAAGTTTATATATTATATTTATAAAATCAAAATTTTTTGTTTAGCTATGTTAAAAATGTGTTAGAATAAACTAAACTAAGGGTAAATGATCCATCAAAACTTTCGGAACAAGATTTGATGATGATTTAGTTAGGGTTCTCACGGTTCTCATTATGTTAGTGGTTCTCACTGGATCCCGACCATATATATATATATATATATATATATATATATATATATATATATATATATATATATATATATATATATATATATATATATATATATATATATATATATATATATATATATATATATAAATATGCAAACCATTGAACCTCACATAACCCGAAACAATATGCTTTATCAACTTAATTTATACGCATAGCATTGAAAATAATATATATCGCACGACCATACACAATAATATAACCACGGTTGAGGCTAAACAATGATATAAGGCACCCACAACAAGAAATAATAAAACAACACTTAAAAATATGATGATTTAATCAAGTTTCAAAACGAAAAGTAGCTGTAACAGTGCTACTCGATCGAGTTGGTTGGGCAATCGATCGAGTTGAGCTTACTCGATCGAGTTGATCAGCTACTCGATCGAGTAGGCTGAGATCAGAACACCTCTCCAGTGCCACACCTGCAGTTACTCGATCGAGTGAGGGGCACTCGATCGGGTAGCCACAGGTCGAAAAGCCTCCAAAAACCATGCTAAAACTAAACAACTATATAAACACGAGTCAGAACGCCTTTCCGACTCCAATATCCTGCACATACTGTCTAAAGTACTCAAATACGGCCTTATGGCCAACCATACATACCAAAGTCTGATAAAGTACTACCAACCAAAACAAATAATATCCACTACAAACCCATGATACGATATATAAAAGAAAGAAAATGAGTGTCATCACTCCGCATCCTGATCATCCATCACCTCATCACCACCAGCACCGCCTGACGTGCCCGCTCCAGCTGCATCATGACCTGCCACTCCACCAACACCAGCATCTGTGCCCATACGCCAAGGGCCCAAGCAACCGTAGGGATATGACTGGGGCCCTACCCAAGTAGACCTCTCCACGCCGAAAGAGTGAAAAACTCCACTGTCGTCTCCAACGCCCCTCCACCATACGGGCTGCACTGCCTCGGTCCCGATGCCCTACACATACGCCATCTCATGGAGGTTCCGGAGTGTCAAGGTCGCTAACACCCTCTCCGTGAGGTGGCTCACTCTCATCTCAGGGCTAAGGTAGGAAGGGTAACTGGGAAACTGGTACTGTGGCGGTACAGGCTGCTCTGGCTGAGTCTCAGCCACCCTCTCCCTCACTCACCGTGGTCCCCTCCCCACTTTAGGCTGGACATCCTCAGGTCTCACATGGTCCCCCTTCCTCGGCTCGGGCATCACCTCCAGGATATCCGGGTCAATGAGGTACACCTGCCTCTCAAGAAACTCCTCCTCCTTCTCATCAGAATCGGCAGCTACCACTGCCGCCGGTAAAGGCTCAGACGCTGGAAGGTGCTCAGGAGCAGGTATACGCATCAAACTCATATCCCACACTCTTCATGCCAACCCACCACCCGCCAATGTTCTCAACCATCTCTGGTCGAGGAAGTACTCTCGGTCCAAGGTAGGCACCATAGGGGTCAACGAGGTATAGGCCGAGGAGGCCTCAAAGGTAGTCAGCCTCTCTGCCAACCGAGTGGCAATGGCACCGCAACTCAGAAAACGGCTGTCGGACAAGGCCATCAAGGCTAAATTGGCACACACTATATCAGGGGCACTAGAGGTCACTCTCTGAGATCGGGTGGGGTTAAGGTAGGCCACAAGCAACATCACCTCATGTGAGTTTAACTTACTCACATCCTTCCTCTCGTAAAGCAGATAAGTCAAAGCACGAAGAAAGATCTTCAAGGTGACATGTTGAACATCATTAATCAACATATTGCTAGAGGTCGGGGCGGGTTTGCCGGTAAAGCAAGGCATAAGACTACTAGCCCCACACTCAGTCAGGATGTTCCTAAGAGCTCTTTTCGCAGGTTTAGCCAAGCCGAGGTGAGTGGCAAACATATCCATGGTAAGGAAGAAACTGGTGTTCATGAGGCGGAACTCAACGGCCTGTTCCACTGCATCATACTTAAAAGAACTTATGAACTCAAGGGTCAGAAAACATAAGAGTGCTTCCAGAGGCGGTACAACCCAGTCATCCCCAAAGTCTCGAAGATATGCCTAACATCGGTCTCAATCCCCAAGTCAGTCAAAAGAGTTGTGTCGATACAACGGGTGGGTCTCATCTTTCGTCTATGTAAGGCAACAAAATTATCCCTTTGTGTAAAGTCCACAAAGACCACAGACGGGTACTCGGGTACTGCTGGGACCGCAGGTCCCCCACTCCCTTCTCCTACCTCGGGCTCAGAAGCCCCCCCCCCCCCCCCTTTTGCTCTGACGGGTCCCCACATTTGGTCTCGACATCTGTTTTGTAACACAATCTTAGATTCACATATCACATATACTTGAAAACATGTAAAACATTCATGTATTATCATGGAAAAGAGTTACTACGTACACACTTTCACCAAACAATCCAGAAATTATAATTATAACTCTCAAATCTATCATCAGACGATCTCACCGCTGCAAAAAAAAAAAAAAAAAATTCATAGCAAAGATGGCGTCAATTAACAATACAACTATTAATTTTGAGAATTAAACCTTCAAATTAGCTTTACCAACAAACAAATTTCACAAGAATATGGGACGAATTTTAGTTTGAGGCACTTTTAAGACGGAGTTTTAAGGCAAAATTTTAAGCAAAATTCATCAAAATCAACTCCAAATAGGATACCCACAACATACATTACTCAATTTTCCCCTTTTTATATGTAGAAAACAACCAAAATCCAAATTAAAATCTCAAATCCTAGAAATTTCGAGACATACAAACCCCCAATTGATTTGCTTTTTGGTATATCTAACAACAATAATCAACAAATTTAAGCAAATAGATCATGTGACAACAATTATAAGCAAAATTTCGCACATATAAATCGATTTTTCAGCAAATACCAACATCCTAGATGCTTCTAATTAGTCAAAAACATAAAAATAGGATAAACATTCATACCTTGATTGTTTGACAAGCAAAAGAACGAATTAAGCAAGAGAAAACACAAGATTCAAGCACAAAATCAGAAGATTGAGAGTAACTTTGAGAGAGTTTTAGAAATTAGGGTTTTGTTGAACGAAAGAATAAGAAAGAAAGAATAGAAAAGAAGGGTTATGAATCACGCGAAATTCCGGGTACTGTTCACTTACTCGATCGAGTAAGTAGGTTACTCGATCGAGTGGCCTCTACTCGATCAAGTTGGAGCTACTCGGTCGAGTTTCCGCTGGCAGATCTAACTTTTTCGACGTTATAACTTCCTTACTACATCGAATGAGGTCTAATCGATGGAGTAAGCACTCCTACTCGGTCGGGCAAGATTAAGAACGAGGTCAAAAGTTACGGATTTAAGTAACGGTTCCTGCAAAACAACAATGGGTGTCGATTCCAAAATAAATTCAGAAATTGTCATAGATTATTATATTCATTCACGACATATTACTACTACACAAGTGCAACGTATCGATCTAACAAACTGTAGATACCCAGTATCTGCACCGCCTAAAAACCACTCGATGATGATCAGACTATAACGTGTTTTTGATATGCGTGCGTGAATTGGCTATACATGAGACGGTTTAATGCACTACTCGGATATGAAAAATGATTTCAAAAGTTTTCTAACTTCATTTACATTAAAATAACACTATTTAGAGTTAAAACCGTCTTCGGACCCAAAATCGACTCAGAAACCCGCAACTCGAGTCAACCTGAGTCAACCCAAATCTCGAATGTCAAAAATAATGCCATGAATGTCTTCATCATGTCATTTCCATTAAAATGACCCTAATTAGAGTCAAAACTGACACCGGGCCAAAAACCGACTCGAAATTCAAATCCCGACTCACACGGGTCAAACCCGAGTCAAGCACACAAAACACTTACCCCAAATAACACCAAAATAATCTTATTAGATGCCCATTTGTTACACGACATCTCATTTCAATACCATAAACCAAACAATGGATGGAGCAAACGCCACGTCCAAATTGAAAGGGACAATACACCCACTTGTATCACAAGGTAGCTCGCGCCTCTTTAGGGTGTCTGCTTAGCCTCTAAGCAAACACAACCGACCTACCATCCCAAATTTCTCAATAAATACCACCCTTCACATACCATAATCTTCACGCGAGAGTCCGCCCCCTCCTCCTCTCTTAAACTTCTAGACCCGACTTCCTAAATCACAAAATCGACACGTGTTTACGACCTACCGATCGTAAACACAAGCCTTACACATTTTGTTTGGTACCGTCGCCGTGCATTCGACCGACCCATTTGACCAACTCAATTCATCAATCAACATGATTTTCAACAACATATTTTCAAAACAAAATCCTTTTTTAAGGCACTCTTTTAAACTTCTTTGATCACGAGTAGTCACAACGAGAAAACCGTCTCTAAAGTCGTCTACGTCGCAAACATCAATACACGTAAGTTTGAGGGTGTACATAACTCATTTATTTCATGTCTCTACTGTTTTTATGAGTTTATGAGCATGAACAATGCATAACACGATTCAAATATAGGTTAGATGAGCCAAAACCGAGTTTTGGCCTGAGACAGAAGCTCCTTGCTATGCAGGGAGGCTCGCGCCTCTTGTGGGTGTCCAGGTCAGACTCAAACGTGTTTGTTCTCGTCTTTCCTCTTTATTTCATTTCTTATTTATAATCTGTTTTTACCATTTCAAATGTTCAAAATCATTTTTATGACAAACTTTTTAGCCATAAATTATAATCACCCTTGGTTCCATATATCATGACGGTTTATTCCGTGACTCGGTGATATTATTGGTTAATTACAAATTAAAGGGTATTTTAACCCTCTTTCATTTTATTTACCATTTTTCTCATTTGTTTACATTTGAAAATATATTAGTTATAATTCATAATCATCCTTGGTTCTTTATACCATGTCGGTTTAATCCGAGTACGATGACAAACTTGACAAATTACAAATAAATGAACTTAACATAATTAGTTCAAATCAAGCATCTTCCTTTTACACATTTTATTATGCTTTTCAAACTTGCAAATCCGACAACGAATATTACTAACACAATAGTAATTATTCTGAGTCATGCAAATCATATTTGCAATCATTCATCACAAATACGGTTTTAAACAACCTTTTAAAATGGTTTTATTGAACCTTTTTACAACCAGGACACGCCTCTTGGTTCGGCTCATGGCTCGCGCCCCAAGGCCTCTTGTTTTCATCTTTTATAAACCTGGGCAGAGTCCCTTCCCTCGCCAATAGGCTCGCGCCCCAATGGGGCTGCCTGGCACAGTTCTGTTTCGTTTTAGCATTTGTCTAGGACAATCCCAATTACAGTTAATCCGAATACATGACGAATCAGATTGACAAGTTTGCGTTTTTACACTTTGTCATTTGACACTCCTTTTCAAATAATGGATCGTGTTAAGCATCATAATCCGAATTTGGTAGATGGATGTTTAACTTCCGTTTTCACATGCAAACCAATCTAAATCCAACTTTGATACAAATTTCTTGGTACATGCATAAACAACCGACTTAGGAAATTCTCACATGTTAGGTTAAAACTTTTGGATGTGCATTCATGCATTTACACCGTTTTATCAACTCTTGCACTTAAACAACCACGATCGATCAGTAGAGGCCGCTAACGCGGGCGGGATTGGGTGTCCGATTAAAGGACTTCCTAATACGTACCCTCACCCCTTACTCAGAACCTTTGGATAATGGATGGCCTTATCCATGGCGTACGAGAGTCATTTTAGGCATATAATGCTAAAAGGGGGACGAGTCCTTATCTTTAGTACCTATGTCAAGCACCACTTTTTGCCTTGATTGACCTAGGTATAAAGTGGATTTGAACGGGTTCCAAGCATCCCACAAATGCTTGGTGGCGACTCCGAACATCTCTGCATCGTTTCAAGACCTTTACCGAGATGAAACCGACCGATCTAAAGCGATCCGGTCGAAAGCATTTCTACGCCACCGAGCGTGGCTTTCTAGACCACTGCATGTCCACAGATTGGTGACTCCGCTGGGGAAAACTAGGACACTTGTGTCTTTGTGATCCTTAGAGGTGAAACTCGAACGAGGTCGTGGTTAAAGTACATTAATTGATATTACGCTCATAAGTCGGGTTCTTTGTCCGGGCCCACAACCTAACCTTTATCGACCAATTGGCTCATCCCGTCGGCGTGAGTTTTCTCATCCCCGCATTTCGAATCCCGATTGAGTCAAGTATACCATTGACGTTACACATTTCTGTTTCTTTTTTTTTTGGGAAAATTGTAAGTATTGTATTAAAAATTAAATCACCCATACAACTTTGTTCAGTCACTATTTTGCACTAACAGTAATACAATCATTCCAAACATATCATTTCTAGCCAATCATGTACTCTTCCTATTGTCGACTTGATTGTATTCCCACGTATTCGCATAATCAGGTCACTCTTGCATTTGAGCACTAGCACCCCGGGTTGTGGTACTAGTCCTTCTATCCTGCATTTGTTTCTGCTTATCCAAATTTGATAACACAAGCTAGCCACTGCCATAGCTATCACCTGCTATACCACCAGGGACCGTGTTCTATGCTTAACCCACCACATGATAAAATCTTGCTGACGCACCTTTATCTTCAACCAGTTCTGCATTAAGGCCAGACATCTAGAGCTGAAGCTACATTGAAAAAAAAGATGATCAATGGTTTCAGCATCATTACCACACATGTAACAGACATTAGTCTGAATAATCCCCATCTTCACAAGCCTATGCATAGTGAGCAATCGCCTGTGAGCAATCAACCATATATTGAATTTATGTCTTGGGATAATGAGAGAGTTACTGATCCAGGGGTGCCAGCTCTTGACAGTCCCTGCATCAACAAGCCACTAATAACCCTCCTTGATCTCATAAGAAGCTATGCCTTGATTTAGAAAGAATGGCCTCATAATCTCCTTAACCCAACAGATCTTTTTCCAAGCCCAACTCACCCCAGTACCAGGTTTCTAATCAAGCCAATTCTGATTCTTGATATAAATAGCATGTATCCAGCGTACCCACAAATGATCAGTTTTGAGGGCAAGCCACCATACATACTTAGCAACAGCAGCCACATTCGACCAATGAAGATGCTTCAGTCCAAGCCCTCCTTTTTTGGTAGATTGACACACCTGCTCCCAAGAAACCAAAGCTGGACTCCCCTTACATTTATTACCATACCATAAAAATTTCCTGCACAGGGCTTCAATCCTACTAATAATGGTCTTTGGAAGTATGAAAATGCGTGCCCAATAGTTATGCAGTGTGCTAAGGACTGATTTGATGAGGACAACTCTCCCCGCATATGAAAGTTTCCTGGCGCCTAGTCCATGAATCCTCGCACTAATCTTCTCAATGAGGCATTGACAGTCATCCACCCCAAGCCTCTTAGGAGTAATGTTCACTCCTAAGTACTTGAATGGAACTTTGCCCCTTCTCATTCCAGATAATCTTTCCAACATAACCAAAGTACTCTCCTCAACACCATTACTATACATATTAGACTTACTTGGACTCATTTGGAAACCAGAGGCTAAGGATAAAGTTTTGAAAGCTCTCAGCAACAGCAACACAGATTGCTTGTCCCCTCTACAAAACATGATCAAATCGTCTGCAAAACACAGGTGACTGAGATTGACCCTCTTGCAGAAAGGATGGAATCTGAACTCAGGTCTGATCTGAACCCACTCAATTAACCTACTCAGATACTCAAGGCATATAGTGAAAAGCAGAGGAGATAGGGGGTCCCCCTGCCTTAACCCCCTATTGCCTTGAAAGTATCCAAACAAATTACCATTGAGAGAAATGGAATAGGATGTGGTAGACACACACTACATTATCAACTTCACAAACTGAGGAGGAAACTTCAAAGCTTCAAGCATCTCCTTCAAGAAAGACCATTCAACACTATCATATGCTTTTTATAAATCCACTTTCATCAGAATTCTAGGAGAGCAGGCCTTTCTCTTGTACATCTTAATCAAATCCTGTGTAATTAAAATATTCCCAACTATATCTCTTCCCTTTATAAAAGCACTTTGAGAGTGACTAATAATGTCAGGCAAGATGGAGCTGAGCCTATTACACATAGCCTTAGCAACACACTTATAAATTGTGTTACAACAGGCTATTGGTCTGAATTAAAGAACACTCTCAGGGACATCAATTTTGGGAATCAGAGTAAGTATTGTGTTATTACATTCTTTCAAAATTGTCCCAGACTGGTAAGCATTTTTGATAGCAACAGTGACCTCTTCTCCAACAATAGTCCAAGCATCCTTGAAAAATTGACTGCTATATCCATCTGGTCAAGGGGCTTTGGTACCAGGGATAGAGAACATAGCAGTCTTGACTTCCTCATCAGTGACTGGTGCAGTAAGGAGAGCTTTATGCTCATCAGTGATACAACTCCCCCACCTAACAATCCCACTGTTAACTTTAGCAACAGATTTAGAGCTCCCCAAAAGCTCCCTATAGTAAGCTTCAAAAGCATCCTGAATTGCATCAGGTTGAGTGCAAAGAATCCCATCTTTGTCCTTAACTTGATAAACTTTGTTTCTCAGCCTCCTGTGTTTAATACTAGCATGATAGTAAGCAGTATTTTCATCCCCATCATCCATCCACTTTTATTTAGAGTTTTGAAGGAGATACTGTAATCTAGATTTCTTCAAAGTGATGAGTCCCTTAGCACAGGCTGCAGCAGCTTCACAGCATTCAACATTTAAAGGATCCTGAACCAATAATTTCTGGAACTCCTTAAGAGAAATCTCAGTGACTCTGGTAATATTTTCAATGTCACTGAAATTACTATTATTCAGATCCCTGAACCCTTTCTTCAGTTCTTTTAACTTTTTCACCACTCTAAACATTGGTGACCCAGACACCACATTTCCCCAAACCTGCCTAACTGTAGCATGAGGCTAGGGCACCCTCCTTACACATTTTGTTTGGATTGGTATCCCTCTCGAAAATCGGGGTTTGATCGCTTGGTGTGTAACCACCCTTAATAAGCCAAAACCCGTGTCAGCATTATGCATAATATAATGAACTGCGAGTGCTTATGTGTTATGTGATCATAAATCCTTCCGTGTCATTTTCAAAAACACCCTTTCGCGCCGTTATAATGGCTATTTCAAACCTCGATCTTTCGCCGACCGTTGCACGCCTTTCTAGGCCGTCGTAATGACGATTTTCAAATCCGGTTTTCACAACCGTTTCAAAACGCCTTTCTAGGTCGTCGTAATGACGATTTTTAAAACCCGGTTTTTTTACAACCATTTTAACACACCTTTTTATGCCGTCGTAATTACGATTTCAAAGCCCGGTTTTTCATAACCGTTTCAAAGCACCTTTTCATGCCGTTATAATGGCCGTTTCAAACCCCGGTCTTCCGCCGACCGTTGCACACCTTTCAAGGCCGTCATAATGACGATTTTCAAACTCGGTTTTTCACAACCGTTTCAAACTTCGGTCTTTCGCCGATCATTGCATCACCTTTTTATGCCGTCGTAATGACGATTTCAAACCTTGGTTTTCACAAACCATTTCGAAATACCCTTTTACGTCGTCATAATGGCCGTTTCAAACCTCGGTCCCTCGCCGACCGTTATATTCTCAAAGCGCCCTTTTTACGCCGTTGTAATGACAAATTCTACCCTCGAATTTTCAGAATTGGAAATCAATTTTCAAACAAAAACGTTTTTCAAACCGTCGTAATGACGATTTCAACCCGTACAACTTTTCAAATTTTGAATCTCATTTTCGAAATCAAATTTGGCTTTTCTAAGCCGTCGTAATGACGATTTCAATTCTCACACTTTTCGATTTGCATACCGTCTTTCAAAGGTTAAAATGGTTTTCTAACCCGTCGTAATGACGAATTCAATCCTCATAATTTTTAATTTCAAATCATTGAAGACGACTTTAACCGTTTTCAAATTTCAAATTCAAAATCATATTTTTGAAAACAACTTTAACCGTTTTCAAATTTCAATCAAAATCAAATCTTTGAAAACAAATTTAACCGTTTTCAAATTTCAATTCAAAATCAAATCTTTGAAAACAAATTTAACCGTTTTCAAATTTCAAATTCAATTTCAAATTATTTGAAAACGAATTTAACCGTTTTCAAATTTCAATTCAAAATCAAACCATTTGAAAACAAATTTAACCGTTTTCAAATTTCAAATCCAATTTCAAATAATTTGAAAACAAATGTAACCGTTTTCAGATTTCAAATGAAAACTCAATCTTTGAAAACAAACTCAACCGTTTTCAAATTTTAAACCCACTTTAAAATTCTTGGAAAACAAATTTAACCGTTTTCATGGCCATTGTGATGAGGTTCCAAATTTTTCAATTCTCGATTTTCAAATCCGTGATTCGGAATTTCAAAAACCGTCTTTGGAAGCAGTACATTGTTTTCAGAGCCGTCACAATCTCAACTTAAACCGTCTTTTGAAAACAAACCTAAAACAACCCTTTCAACTGGCTGACCTTCTAAAGATCCCTACTCTTCGGAAGCCGTCCATAAAATGACAAATGAATCTTTTTGAAAATTTCTATTTTCGAAAATTTCAGCCCACCTTTCCGATTCAGCCTCGAGTCGATTAGAGTCCATTCGATTTCAAGTCAAGTCGTCTAGATAACGTTGAGTCTCCGCCGAAGTTAGTACCTACCTTCTGGTCTAGGTCGTGTCGCCTAATTGTCAAGACATCTTCAATGGCGTTAGGAGAGTCAAAACCTGTTGGGTTTTAAACCCGCATTTCCCTTACATTACAGGTCAAAGGTCAAGTTTGTGTACGTGTCTTGTCTAACGGCGTCACGCCATCAACGCACATCCAAACTAAGTCAGAAGTTGTCTGTCTAGGCATCACTATGCCAAAGTCGACACTAGAGTCTAAATTCAAGTCATGCACCAAGAGTTCAAACACAAGAGGTCATTCACGATCTTTAATGAACTCATAACCTTGTCACACTGTTGCGTCTTCACGACATAACTGCCTTTTATACATGTGTGTCATACTTGCCTTTGTTTGTGCAATAACTTGCCAAGACAAGTTACAATGCCCATCGTTATGTCAAATACGAATCCCTTGGGTTCCATCGATCGCCAACCAGAAACTCAAGAAGCTGATCAACCTTCATCCGCCATGACTTCTGCTGATACCAACAACATGGTCCTTCGACTCCTAGCTACCGTGGAAAACTTGAGCACTCGTCTCTCCCAAGTTGAGGACAAAATGATAACTGGGAATTTTCCCTCTTCTGATATTGAGCAAAGGGTTAAGCTCCTTGAAAGCCGACTACTTGCCAACGACAAAACCAACCCTAGTTGGAGGGCTACCAAAACCACTGAAGCCTATTCCTTGGGGGCTCCACCAACCAAAACCAGACGACCTCATAGGTCCTTCCCTTATCCGGGTATGCCTTATGCCACAGCCTTGGAAAGGCTAATCTCCCAAGGAAAACTACAACCGGTTGGTCCAACTCCAGACCCTTTACCAAGCAAGCGAGGTCGAAGATGGGACGAAAAACTGTTTTGTCAATATCACCGAGGTCGCGGACATGACACTGAAATGTGTCTCCCTCTAAAAGGTGTCATCAATGATATGATCGAAAAGGGCGAGTTACCACAACCTCCCTCAACAAACTACAAAAACAACCCTCCAGAAAACCCTATTGGACACAGTGAGGAATCTTCCCTGGATTGCTCTCACCTCATCTCTCCTGACGATGAGAAAATTCATGCAATTGATGAGGATGGCATACAGAGCGCTATAATGATGCTCTCCGTCTCCATCAACAACATATTCTCAAAGCTGCAAGTGGCTATCGATGATTTGAACACTCGGGTAGCTAATTTGGAGAAGAGGTGTGGTAGTACCGAAAATGAACCTGACCATCAAGGAAACCAACCCTCCGTTCACCAACCAACAACTGTTGAAAGTGAGGAACCGTCTGATGGTTCCCACACCTAAAAAAACACCAACAAAGAACATGAAATTGGCTCGCCAAAATACCCTTCAAAATATCAAGCAACGTCCCCGAAACTTCCCATTGACAACAACCAAATCCTACTTCCGACTAGGATTGACAAAAACAAAACTCACAAAAACATCCCAAAAAACACCAATGTTGGATTCATGGGAAAACATCAAAGGGTATTCACAGTTCTGGGAATAACATATGGCACCGCTCTAGGGATACTTACTTCAGAAGGATTACTGCAACCGATTGGACCAACTTCGGATCCATCTGAGGCTAAGAAATTCCGTTTCTGGAACCCTAATACCTATTGCCAATACCATCAAGGCAAGGGCCATGACACCGAATCCTGCTTCAAACTAAAAAATGTCATTGAAGATATGATCGAGGCTGGCAAAATCATAGTCGCACCTCTGAGTCAAGACAATCCTCCTGGATGTCTCAAGTCAAATAGCAAGGTTGAACGTTCTCAAAGGACATTCACAAAAATCAACACAACCTATGCCGCAGCTCTTCAAAAGCTCATGACTGAAGGGAAACTACAACCAATCGGGCCCACTCCGGACCCTTCTGAAAGCAGGAAAACCCATTTCTGGGACGGCAGTGCCTATTGCCAATATCATCAAGGAAGAGGTCATGACACTGAAACATGCTTCAAACTGAAGCATGTTATTCAAAATATGATCGACAACCATGAACTGGTAGCTTCATCTCTAGGCCAGCCAAGTGATGAAAATAACCCTCATGAACATCTCTTTCTGCAAGGAGATAAAAGCCTCATCGACTATTGTCCTCATATCATTCCCAACAAAGAGAGTGAAGTGCTCAAGTGGGTCAATGCTCAAGACTAGACATTCAAGCTGCTGGATGATGCAAAGGAGACCTTCGAGGGGGAAAGTGATTATTAGGAGTCCGTATCTACGATTGAGTCTGAGTCCGAATCCGAGTCTTAGGCTTTCTCATATCTATCCTAGTGTCTGTCCTTTTATTCCTAAATGACAACTGGGGGCTGTCCCCATGAGTCACACGTATTCATCGAGTCTGTGCTAACCTTCTATTTATCTAAATAAAAGCACGATTTCCAACTATCATATATTTTCCCCTTTACCATTTACCGTTGACAACGAGAATTGATTTGAGAATTGATTTAAAACAAACAATATGTTCCAATTCAATGTGAGTACACTCGAGTGACGTTCCGTACCGAGTACGCGGAGGACTCGAAACTCCGTGTCCATTATCTTTACCTATTCCATGTCTGGCAATAGAAACCTTTCATTAGCACCCGATCTAGAACGAGCTCTCAATCAAAGGGATCCAGATAATAAACCAGAACATCTCCGTGTTCATGGTCAATGACGGAAGGCAAGCCCATTCCCCACAAAAACATCCCATCACCAAATATCAACCTCTCACCAACGGGTACATCCCCGTCTGCACCTCTACCTTCCTCGAACGAAGGACGGCAAAAAACCAATATATCCAAAGCAAAACCAAAGCGAAAGGCCAATATTAAAGGCCCAAGCCAATATCCATTCACCCAAAGCCAAAGCGAAAGGCCAAAATCAAAGGCCCAAGCCAATAACCATTCATCCAAAGCCAAAGCGAAAGGCTAAAATCAAAGGCCCAAGCCAATAGCCATTCAAGGCCAAAGCCAAAATCCAAGCGAAAAGCGAAAACCAAAGCCAAAAAGAAAGCCAAAGTCAAGGTCAAAGCAAAAACCAAAGTCAATTCACTCAAAGCAAAAGCCAAAGCCAAGGGCTACTCACCCAACGTCAAGGCCAAGACCCAAGCCAAAATCAAAACAAAACAAGATTGAAACCCTTTTCTCAAAAAGGCCAAAATCCAAAGAAAGCATCCAACACACAAAATCCTGGGCAAGTGAGTACAAAATACCAAGTCCAGGACAAACAAGTCCAAAGCCCAAGACCAACGACTCCAACACGCCAAATCCCGGACCGACAAGTCCAAAACACCAAACAAGTCAGTCCAAAACACCAAGTCCAGGACCAACAAAGTCCAAAGCCCATGACCAACGTTTCTTCCCTCCAAACTCCGGGACCAACAAGTACAAAAGACAAAAATACCAAAACCTAATGTCAAAGAGCTAAAACAAGAGCTCAAGACTCGTCAACTAACAACAAACCCAACACTGCTTCACCCCTAAGTCCTTCTAGAGACCACTACAGGGAAACCTATCTAGGATCCTGGGGATTCCCCTCAAGATCATAATCAAAACTACTTCACCCCTAAGTCCTTCTAGAGACTGCTATAGGGAGACATTTCTAGGATTCTGATGATTCCTCCTCTCAAGCTCAAAATATCACACCTTAACCTTTAAGGTCCAGACATGGGATTCTGATCCCACATTTGTCTTCCAATCATTTCGTGCTCAGGCCACATCAAGCTTGAGACCCCATTCTGCACAACATTACAAGCCGTAACCCATCGGCCTAAACACCACAAATACAAGCTCCTGATTTTTATCTGTCAAACAAACCTTTTATTACAAGGCTCCACATTTCATAATGCCAAAGCCATTTCCACCTTGACCCAGATACAGAGTCTTCAAAAAACATTGCTCCCTGGAACGGGACATGCACATTTCATTCTTAGAGACCACTTTTTAGTGTGCTCACGTAACAAGAAACCTTTTCACAAATTAAGCCTCTTCGATTCATGATCAAGAGAGATTTATATCCAATCAACCTTCGAGTCACCAAACGGAATTCACCGTCGTGACCCTCAACTCCCGATTTTTATCTGTCAAACAAACCTGTTATTACCAAGCTCCACATTCCATAATGTTGAAGCCATTTTCACCCTGACCCAGATACGGAGTCCTCGAATGCTTTGCTACCGAGAACGAGACATACCTAGTCTACCATTAGGGTCCACTTTTTAGTGTGCTCACATGATAAGGAATTTTCACAAATTACACCTCTTCGATTCATGATCAAGGAGGAATTATCAAAAATCAATTTCTCGAGTCACCAAACGGAGTTTACCGTCGTGACCCTCACACTTTAAGGTCCTAACAACTCGCTTAGGCACACATTCAGAACTACGATCTGGTTTGATTTCACTTCACGTGAATACGTAGGCAGTCCTTCAAGGACACAACCATTCACCTCAAAATCACTTCAAGGTCCTAACAGTTAGCTTAGGCACACAAACACATTCCGAACTACAATCCGGTTTGATTTCGCAAACACGCGAATACGTAGGCAGTCCTATTACAAGGGCATAACCAGACCCCCACACACATTCAATTTTCAAACCCTTCAATTTGCAATCCATTGCACACACATTCAGAACTACGATCTGGTCTGATTTCGCAAACACGCGAATACATAGGCAGTCCTATTACAAGGGTAGAACCGCATACTCCTTTCACAACATTTCCAATTTTCAATCCTCAAAAACCAGTTCAGAACTACGATCTGGTTTGATTTCGCACACACGCGAATACGTAGGTAGTCCCCCAACAGGGACACAACCGCACATCCATTTCAATCTCAACCATCAACATCAATCCTCAAAAGTAGCCCACCCAGCTGCAAAAATTAATCTTATACCTCTTTACTGGGGGCTTCTTCCTTAAGACATCGCCTGTTCCTCCTTTTGTCAAATTCCCACCTTCTCACTCTAGGGGCTTCTCTTTCGAGACGCCACCCATCCTTTATCCTCAAACATCTTTTGAGTCTCAACTAAAGTCTAAAATAAAACCACCCATAGCCTAGTGCTCGGTTCGGACGATGACAAGGTCTTGGTTCCGCTCTCCGAATCATCATGCCTCAGAGAAGGATCTCAAACGAGCAAATGGTGGCGAGGATGTTTGAAGAGGATAATCACTTCATGTTCCTCAGCCGAGCGGACCTTCTACCCTAGGGATTTGATACGCGTTTTCATGCTTTATTGGCTAGGAGTTGTACTTACATGTGCAAAGTCTGTCAAATTCACCCCCGTGTTGTGTCGACACTGACTTTGTGTCACGTTCACGACCGTCTGTTTGTTAGTCTTTCAGTATGCGTCCATGTGAGTCAATATCGCAACGGTCACGTGTCTCCAATATATCAAATCACAGATTTACGAGCAACAAGACTCAATTTTAAGCTTCACAGCTTCCAAAACTTTTATCTCCCTTCGCGTGAGATATTACATGCTAGTTGCTTATATGCTAACTGCTCACATGCTTATGTGCTTACGTGCTTATATGCTTACGTGCTAGTTGCATATATGCTAATTGCTCACATGCTTATGTGATTACATACTTATATGCTTGCATTCAACGTGCTTGTCTATGCGACAGCGGATTTGTGTGGTCACTAACCATGCAGGTAATCTTGAGAAGACAAACACACTCCAGCTAAGTATTGGGTTCTTCCCAAGAAACGACGATCCGTCAAGTCCAAGGGCTTCAACCGCATCAATTACATGGCATACACTGCCTTCCAGCGAGCAATAACTCATATCCCCGGCGAGTCCTGAGAAGTTTCTAACTCCCTAGCGAGTGCCGATTTTCAAATGAAAGTCCCACAGGTCTTTCAAAGATCCTCACAACATCATTCATGATCCTGACGCAGCGCTCTCCCTAAATAGTTTTCCACAGAGCCTTACTTACATGATTCATCCCCACGGAGCTCGTTTAGGGCACCCATCAAGTTGGAGTTCGTTGCTCCCTAGCCGAACCTATCAACGTCAACCTGGTTGGAAGTCATTTCCAGACAATATCTTGGAATAAGCCCGATGTTTCAGGCTATTTCCCACAGTCGATCATCCGACCATCGATGGCTGGCGAGCCTCAAAACGCACCATCAACATAGCTGGCGAGCCTTTGCACGCAAATAAGAAGCAATTCAAGGACATATCTCGAAGATGCCTCAGATGGCTCAGGTATGACTCCTTCCTATGGGTGGCGAGCCTCAAAACGCACCACCTTCAACACCGGCTGGCGAGCCTTTGCGCGCAAAAGATTCAAGGACGTATCCCGAAGATGCCTCAGGTATGACTCCTTCTTATGGCTGGCGAGCCTTTATACGTAGTCTAATGGACTTTAAACGACCCGCATCAGAAGTCGACAGACTCTAAAATGTTCCCGACGGCAGGTCCTTGACTCGAATCCCCGAGTCGCCTCGACGTCGCCCTTCCCGATGGCAGGTCCTTGGCTCAAACCCTTTAAAGTCGCCTCGACGTCACAATGGTCTTCAGGCTGTAATCTTCGATTGACCTGGAGATCATACTCTGACTTTCGCCCTGTCCAAGCCTCGGTCAATGTGGGGGCTCTGTAGATATCCAGTATCTGCACCTCCCAGAAACCACTCGATGATGATCGGACTATAACGTGTTTTTGATATGCGTGCGTGGATTGGCTATACATGAGACGGTTTAATGCACTACTCAGATATGAAAAATGATTTCAAAAGTTTTCTAACTTCATTTATATTAAAATAACACTATTTAGAGTTAAAACCGTCTTCGGACCCAAAATCGACACAGAAACCCGCAACTTGAGTCAACCTGAGTCAACCCAAATCTCGAATGTCAAAAATAATGCCATGAATGTCTTCATCATGTCATTTACATTAAAATGACCCTAATTAGAGTCAAAACTGACACTGGGCCAAAAACCGACTCGAAATTCAATACCGACTCACACGGGTCAAACCCGAGTCAAGCACACAAAACATCTACCCAAGTAACACCAAAATCATCTTATTAGATGCCCATATTGTTACGCGACATCTCATTTCAATACCACAAACGAAACAATGGATGGAGCAAAGGCCACGTTCAAATTGAAAGGGACAATACACCCACTTGTATCACAAGGTAGCTCGCGCCTCTTTAGGGTGTCTGCTTAGCCTCTAAGCAAACACAACCGACCTACCACCCCACATTTCTCTATAAATACCACCCTTCACACCCCATAATCTTCATGCAAGAGTTGTAATACTCCGTATTTATGAGTCTTGGGGTACTCTATCGAGTAGGCCTTACTCTGTCGAGTAAGGGAGTTTTGCGAAATAAAATAGTTTCTGACCTGTTGGGTACTCGATCGAGTAGCTGGGGTACTCGATCGAGTAAGGGGGTACTCGATCGAGTACCTTGGGTACTCGATCGAGTGTCCGGTTTTACGGGGAGTTTTCTCGGGTTTTGTTAATTATGCGATTAAGGTATTTAAACATAATCGTCATTGTTTTAAATCACTTTTACCAAAACCTAAAACCTGTTTAAGAGAGAAAGCAGTCAGTTCTTCTTCCTAATCGCATCCTTAACAATTCCCGGAGTTCAGACGGTCGGTTCTTGTTGTTTTTCGTGTCGTTGGATTCCTTGCGTCGAGGGTAAGCTTCTAGCATAATTTTTATAATGTTTTGCTAGGTTTGGTCAAACCCTAATTTAGGGTTTGGGGGTTTTATGAGTAGTAAGTAATTGGTAGTCTTTATGTGTTATGTGTTAGGAGGAGGATTCGTAGAAGAGGCGTTTTGAGACAGCTGTAGATACCGTCTGCGTGTTGTGCTTTCAGTAGGATTTCTACTCGTATTAGTCCCATAATGGGATATTGGTGATGTCTTTGTAATTAGTTGTTTGATATGATGATTGTGATTGTGATTGTGATTGTGGTTCTCGAGATGCGTTCTCGGCTGAGTGGGGTCACTTGCGGGAGTGACTTCACGCCCTAGTTTCGCCCTTCGTGGAACCCGCCACGGAAGGGGATGTGCACATTAATGGACAGGGTTATCGCTCGTACGATGAGCGGGGCTTAGGTGGGAACGGCTGCGGTCCCCCATGCGTGGTGGGTCCAAAGTGGACGGTCAAGATTGAGATGAAGGAGTTGGTGGTGTGTGTGCGTGTGTGTGTGATTCGATTTTGTCTGTTTGTCTTATTATTGTTATCTATATTGATTGTGTGATTAGTATCGACCCGGTGTTGTTTTGTAAACTGCGGTGATCCATTCGGGGATGGTGAGCAGATATTGAACAGTATAGAGATGAGTACTGGGATAGCTGGGATGGCCACGACATGATGATAGAGTCTTCCGCTGTAGTTTAGCATTTATTTACATTTCAGTTGATAACAGATAGTTTGGAATAATGTATCGTACTTTGGTTTGGTTTGAGGATTGTATTCATTCATTAAACTATTTATAATAAATGTTGTTTCTGTTTTGTCTATTTGATTATCATACCTCGGGCGACCGAGATGGTGATGTCCTCATACCTGAGTGGTTCTGGTAAGGCACTTGGAGTATGGGGGTGTTACAAATGGTATCAGAGCGACGATCCTGAAACCTGTAACCAATGAATCTAATGAACCTAGGGAGTCTAATTAAAATGAACCCGGGGTAGAAGTTGTAGGAGCTAATGCAAAGACTTGGGAGACGTCCTAAAGTCGCGAACTCGCCCTACAATTTTGAACCGGTCACATGGGATATGAGTCGGGATCGCTATGTGCCTACTTTGTGTGTTGTGTATCTATATAGTAAGGTGTTGTATGAATCAATGGATGTATACATGTGGAGGATGTGAGATGTGTAGTGAAGGATAATGATGATATGATTATAATTGTCATTGATTGAATACATGAATTGCAAGACGGTTGGTTTATAATGTTGTTTTGAATTGGTTGAAAAGATGAGTTAAGGAATTGCATGAGAATATGGAATTCATGTGGAGGACATGTTTATGTGATGGAAGTGGATTTTCTACTTTTGCTATGTTAGTAACATGTGAATAGGGGATTTCATGTCGTATATTATGTTATTGTGTACGTGAAGTTATAAAATAAAAGCATGTGGGTAAATCGTGATTGACAAGTTAAATAATCTATGTGCATGATGAATGTTGTTGCTTGGCTTTGAACATAGTAACATATGATTAGCAATACTGGTTTTATGAGTTTTGAACTGGTTTTGTTTGCTTGGTTGTTGTTTAAGTTGTTTGGAAGTAAAATCAAGTAGTTGTGTTTTTCGATTATAAAGAAGTTGTCTTTAAACTGTTATAACTTGAGATGCATAAATGATTTTGATATGATTCCAATTGGAGGTGATAGCTTGTTCTTTTACGATTCTAACGATAGGTCACACGCCCAAAACGACCAAGAAATGAGTGAGTTATGACTGTTTTACGAAAACTGGACAGTGCTGAGAATTGGGGTACTCGATCGAGTATCCTTGGTACTCGATCGAGTAAGGGGGCACTCGATCGAGTATCCTTGGTACTCGATCGAGTAAGGGGGCACTCGATCGAGTACGTTAGTTACTCGATCGAGTAGCCCTGGTGATTTGTTTTACGTGCTTCTGATCTTGACCTACTCGATCGAGTAAGTCCCTTACTCGATCGAGTGGCTCAGATACTCGATCTAGTGACCCCTGTTTTGGGTCATATGCTTATCTTTTGAATCCGTTGCATATTATGTTTAATTCAAAGTTGTTATTTTGCTTCTTTATGCATTGTTTTACATGTATGTTGGTCTTGACGCGTAAGTTACCCAATCTTGTGGTGTAGTGAGTGGCACCTGTGGTGAGTATGAGTTCGGTGAGAGGACATGAGTTATACGTGGTTGTAACAGTTAGTGGAAAAAGAAAAGGAAGATTGTTATGGCTCAATTGAGACATAGAGCATGTTTTCTGAGATGAAATGAGATGAGTGATATGAGTGTGTGTTGAGTAACGTAAAAGTAAGTGAATGTGGGCAATGGATGATGTGAGTCTAAGGAACGTGAGAATGAAAGGATTGAGAGTAAGGATATGGATAGTGACAACTTGAGATGTGTAAAGAATTACGGAGGGAGGTAGTTAAGAGCCGTGTGGGTTAAGAATATACATAATGAAAGTTCGTTTTAAAGGGGTTGAGAAGAGTGGTATATAGTGAACTTTGTGGAGACATGTCGGGGGGTGGTGATTTGGCTTTTTAAGAGATGAAACTACTGTGTGATTTCCTTGGGCAATTAGCGGTATGAAAGGAATTTTGATTTCTAGAGATGTAAGAAGGGAGATGCAATTGTTGAACAGTAAACGTTGATTCTATGGATGGATTAGTGGCAAGGGTGATTGATGACATAATAAGAGAATATTTGTGGTAAGAAGGAGTGAGATGATATCGATATAAAATAATTAGATGTGAGTTTTGGAGCAGTGAGAAAGTAACCGGAACACTAAAGAGTTAGGTAGAAGTGATAAGGAGTTGAATGGTTAATTGATTTTGTAGAGTGTAAAAGAAAAGAATGAGGGGAATAAAACTAGGAAAATGTTGACCGGAGTTATGTGACATAAAAGTAAGGAATCGTCGAGATGTATGATACTATAAAGAGTAAGTAAGTTAACGATTGTACGGAAATTTCAGGACAACATGATTAATCATGAGTTTTGAGGAATTAAAGGAGTAAGAAGTTGGTGGAGAATTTGCACGATAATAAATAATTGATGGAGAGTTAGATGAAAATACGAGTAAGATAGTATTGGGAATGATGTTGATGTAATTTTGTTGGCAAATTTGATGATAGTTATTTGGAATGTTAACCAAAGATAGGAAAAAAAAATCGTGCTGTTTAGAGATGAGTGTAAGAGGTTTGATGCCCCGAAAGCGGTAGTGTTATGGTTTGTGACTAGTGGTTAAGGGTGATGGTATATTAGAAAGGTAACAATTCCAACCAGATTGATTTTGTAGAGGCCGGATTGATAAGTATGGTTATGAAATAGTATAAGATGTGGTTATATGAGGCGGTTGTTAGTAGTGGAGTATTAATGGTGTGGCTACATTTGGCAGAGGGTGATGGATATGCGAATGGGAAAATATGTTATGAGGTGTATACGAGTTAAGCTCGGGTGTGGGTAACCTTTGTTGAGTGGTAACTTACGTGATCGGGATTGACTAGTTGGATGTAATTATGGGTCTAAGATGTATATAAATGTTGGTGTGAGGTTGTGACCTCACGAGAAGCGGCATGGTGTGATAGTTATAATGTTGTTACACGAATGTTCAGAATACATGTTGGACACGATAATTTAATTGAATGATATTCAAAAAGGTAATAATTTTATTGATCTGGCATGACTGGTTATACTTGTATGTATTCATGATATATGTTGATTCCGTGATGTGATAAGGGGATGATATTCATGAGGTTATTATCTGTTTAATTCATATAATATGTTGCTTTGTGATTTAGTAAAGTGGGTTTGAGTAAGTTTTCTTGTTCGAGAAGTTATGTTGAGTCAGTGCTTATGGGATTGTGTAAGTTGTGATGACTATCGATGTGGTTGTGGTGCCTCGGGTGGTGATCCCACGACGTATTTAGTGTTGTGATGCGGGTATTTTCGCACTGCGGTGTGGCTGTTGGTGGTGGTGTTGTGATGCCGTCACCGGTTGTGGTGGAGTAGGCGGGATGATTATGATTCGAGTTTCGAAAGTGCATACCAGTTATTCATAGTTTGTTGTTTTGTTTAATGTTGCTCCCGCGAGTTTCGGTTCACAGAGAGAGACAGTTGTCTTGTTTATTGATGTTTTCTTTACCAGGTTAAGTTGGGAATGAGGGTATAGTATGATATGAAATAGAGTCGTATATGTTTTCGTTGTTGTCATGGTATAGTGATGTTCTATTGATGGGACACGGTTGTGAGAGGTTGTTACAGTAATTTTGATCTTGTTCTAGATAAGGCTTTAGTAGACATGGTAATGACAAGTGGTCCGTAGAACATGTGTGGTAATGATCTGAAAGCTGCAGGTGGTTCACAATCTTCTGTTGGGACAGTGAGTGTAGGGTGTTGGGGGAATTAGTGTCATATTAGATTATGTATGAGTTTTGCGGTAATGAAGGAAAGAACTGGAGGATCTAGTGTGAGTGTACGTAACGAGTGTGGATCGTGAGTTATGCGTTTGGGAGATAGGTGCTTTATATAGAGAGGTATGTCATGTTGCGGTAATGTGGAAAAGTTGAAGTTTTGGGTTAAGATAAAGATTTTGAGGTATAGGTTAGGTGGTGTGACGAATGAGTTGAGGTATGAGGAATGTTTAAGTAAGAGAGCCTTAGATATATGCATGGCGAGTGTTTAGATTATAAGTGGTTATCTTTGACATGCGGTGGTGATGAGGATAATGACACGATATAGCTAGGATTTAGTATTAGTGAGTTACGAGGACGTAACATTTGTCTTAAGAGGAGTAGGATGCGATAAAAGAGAGTTTCATGGTGGTGCATGTTGTAATATAATTGTAAGTAGAGTGTTAGCGTAGCGTAAAGGAGGGATTTGTTTGGTGGATGATACTTATAAAAGGCCATGGCCGTGCTTGTAGTAGTGTGATGCTTCAGAGTGTGAGAATATTTTATATAGTGTTGTGGTTGGAGGATGGTGTTATGAGTCCGAGTAAACTTCGAGGACGAAGTTCCTTTTAAGGGTGGTAGAATGTAACATTCCGTTTGATGTTATGAGTATTTTGGTAGTGTATGGAGTTAGTGTTGAGAGAGATATAATGGAGTGGATACGATATCGTGAGCCATGTTGGGGAGGTAGGAATAGTTAGTGGAGTTGGTGTTACGAGTTCATGTTTGGGTTGGAGTTTTGTTTTGAGTTCTTAGTCACGTTGTTGTGTCTTGATCGAGTTAGTATGTTTGTTTTTTATGTATGGGTTGAACTTCGGGGACGAAGTTCTTTTTAAGGAGGGAAGACTGTAATACTCCGTATTTATGAGTCTTGGGGTACTCTATCGAGTAGGCCTTACTCTGTCGAGTAAGGGAGTTTTGCGAAATAAAATAGTTTCTGACCTGTTGGGTACTCGATCGAGTAGCTGGGGTACTCGATCGAGTAAGGGGGTACTCGATCGAGTACCTTGGGTACTCGATCGAGTGTCCGGTTTTACGGGGAGTTTTCTCGGGTTTTGTTAATTATGCGATTAAGGTATTTAAACATAATCGTCATTGTTTTAAATCACTTTTACCAAAACCTAAAACCTGTTTAAGAGAGAAAGCAGTCAGTTCTTCTTCCTAATCGCATCCTTAACAATTCCCGGAGTTCAGACGGTCGGTTCTTGTTGTTTTTCGTGTCGTTGGATTCCTTGCGTCGAGAGTAAGCTTCTAGCATAATTTTTATAATGTTTTGCTAGGTTTGGTCAAACCCTAATTTAGGGTTTGGGGGTTTTATGAGTAGTAAGTAATTGGTAGTCTTTATGTGTTATGTGTTAGGAGGAGGATTCGTAGAAGAGGCGTTTTGAGACAGCTGTAGATACCGTCTGCGTGTTGTGCTTTCCAGGTAGGATTTCCTACTCAGTATTAGTCCCATAATGGGATATTGGTGATGTGCTGTAATTAGTTGTTTGATATGATGATTGTGATTGTGATTGTGATTGTGGTTCTCGAGATGCGTTCTCGGCTGAGTGGGGTCACTTGCGGGAGTGACTTCACGCCCTAGTTTCGCCCTTCGTGGAACCCGCCACGGAAGGGGATGTGCACATTAATGGACAGGGTTATCGCTCGTACGATGAGCGGGGCTTAGGTGGGAATGGCTGCGGTCCCCCTTTGGCATCGGGTGGCTGGTCCAAAGTGGGTCGATTGAGATGAAGGGAGTTGGTGGTGTGTGTGCGTGTGTGTGTGACAAATTCTGTCTGTTTGTCTTATTATTGTTATCTATATTGATTGTGTGATTAGTATCGACCCGGTGTTGTTTTGTAAACTGCGGTGATCCATTCGGGGATGGTGAGCAGATATTGAACAGTATAGAGATGAGTACGGGATAGCCGGGATGGCCACGACATGACGATAGAGTCTTCTCTTTGTAGTTTAGCATTTATTTACATTTGGTTGATAACAGATAGTTTGGAATAATGTATCGTACTTTGGTTTGGTTTGAGGATTGTATTCATTCATTAAACTATTTATAATAAATGTTGTTTCTGTTTTGTCTATTTGATTATCATACCTCGGGCGACCGAGATGGTGATGTCCTCATACCTGAGTGGTCCTGGTAAGGCACTTGGAGTATGGGGGTGTTACAAGAGTCCTCCCCCTCCTCCTCCCTTAAACTTCTAGACCCGACTTCCTAAGTCACAAAATCGACACGTGTTTACGACCTACCGATCGTAAACACAAGCCATACACATTTTGTTAGGTACCGTCGCCGTGCATTTGACCGACCCATTTGACCAACTCAATTCATCAATCAACATGTTTTTCAACAACATATTTTTAACATATTTTCAACATATTTTCAAAACAAAATCCTTTTTTAAGGCACTCTTTTAAACTTCTTTGATCGCGAGTAGTCACAACGAGAAAACCGTCTCTAAAGTCGTCTACGTCGCAAACATCAATACACGTAAGTTTGAGGGTGTAAATAACTCATTTATTTCATGTCTCTACTGTTTTTATGAGTTTATGAGCATGAACCATGCATAACACGATTCAAATATAGGTTAGACGAGCCAAAACCGATTTTTGGCCTGAGACAGAAGCTCCTTGCTATGCAGGGAGGCTCGCGCCTCTTGTGGGTGTCCAGGTCAGACTCAAACGTGTTTGTTCTCGTCTTTCCTCTTTATTTCATTTCTTATTTGCAATCGGTTTTTGCCATTTCAAATGTTCAAAATTATTTTTATGACAAACTTTTTAGCCATAAATTATTATCACCCTAGGTTCCATATAACATGACGGTTTATTCCGTGACTCGATGATATTATTGGTTAATTACAAATTAAAGGGTATTTTAACCCCCTTTCATTTTATTTACCATTTTTCTCATTTGTTTACATTTGCAAATATATTAGTTATAATTCATAATCATCCTTAGATCTTTATACCATGTCGGTTTAATCCGAGTACGATGACAAACTTGACTAATTACAAATAAATGAACTTAACATAATTAGTTCAAATCAAGCATCTTCCTTTTACACATTTTATTATGCTTTTCAAACTTGCAAATCTGACAACGAATATTACTAAAACAATAGTAATTATTCTGAGTCATGCAAATCATATTTGCAATCATTCATCACAAATACGGTTTTAAACAACCTTTTAAAACGGTTTTAAAGAACCTTTTTACAACCAGGAGACGCCTCTTGGTTCGGCTCATGGCTCACGCCCCAAGGCCTCCTGTTTTCATCTTTTATAAACCTGCGCAGAGTCCCTTCCCTCGCCAATAGGCTCGCGCCACAATGGGGCTGCCTGGCACTGTTCTGTTTCGTTTTAGCATTTGTCTAGGACAATACCGATTACGGTTAATCCGAATATATGACGGATCAGATTAACAAGTTTGCATTTTTACACTTTGTCATTTGACACTCCTTTTCAAATAATGGATCGTGTTAAGCATCTTAATCCGAATTTGGTAAATGGATGTTTAATTTCCGTTTTCACAGGCAAACCAATCTAAATCCAACTTTGACACCAATTTCTTGGTACATGCATAAACAACCGACTTAGGAAATTCTCACATGTTAGGTTAAAACTTTTAGATGTGCATTCATGCATTTACACCGTTTTATCAACTCTTGCACTTAAACAACCATGATCGATCAGTAGAGGCCGCTAACACGGGCGGGATTGGGTGTCCGATTAAAGGGCTTCCCAATACGTACCCTCACCCATTACTCAAAACCTTTGGATAGTGGATGGCCTTATCCAGGGCGCACGAGAGTCATTTTAGGCATAGAATGCTAAAAGGGGGACGAGTCCTTATCTTTAGTACCTATGTCAAGTACCGCTTTTTGCCTTGATTGACCTAGGTATAAAGTGGATTCGAACGGGTTCCAAGCATCCCACAAATGCTTAGTGGCGGCTCCGAACATCTCTGCATCGTTTCGAGACCTTTACCGAGACGAAACCGGCCGATCTAAAGTGATCCGGTCGAAAGCATTTCTACGCCACCGAGCGTGGCTTTCTAGACCGCTGCATGTCCACACAAACATATCACTTCATTCAACACCTTTTACTTCATTCTAAGACAAACATTACGCAACCAAATGCCTACACCATTAGCTTTCTCATGTATACATCCAACATATTTCTTTACCTCTAATCATGCATTTGCAATTTCAACAATACAACTTCTAATCATCTCACTCTAAGCAGTCATCTAACATTTAACCATTCTTTATCTCCCAAGCTTACTAATAATTTAACCTCACAACAAATTATCAACTAGATTACTCAACTCAACTATGCCATATCACGGAAGCATTCAACCATTCATCCATCACACTTACCAAATACTACTCTGATAAATGTTACAACTAATTCAAAACTCACTACTTACTACTATCACCACATATAAAACTCACAATTCTTTTATATTAATCCACATAAAATAATTTGTAAAACATTACCATCACTACAACATACGCATTGTCACGTATTATAAACGTTTTACCACTTCTACTACTTTCACACATATTTCCATTCAACCTCAGACTTTCACTGCTTCTCATCACAATCATACATGCTAGCATTCAAAGAGACTTCATCACAAACATTTCTAACATAACCATTATACATACTAAGCACATAGTCTTCTGACTCGACATTCCCATACCCGGTGACTGGCTTAAGCATAATGGGGCCATGATTTTGAAATGAGGGCACCTACTCACCCAAAATCTAGCATCAGCTGGGGCTCCCAATATACATAGACCAGGTTCATTTTATTAGACTCACTACATTGATTAGGCTCATTTGTTACAGGTTCTAAAATTGTCGCTCTGATACCACTTTGTGACACCCCCATATACTCAGGAGCCTTAACAAGACCTTCCCTAGCATATAAGGGCGTCACCATCTCGAATGCCCGAGGACAGTAATAATCAAATGTCGATAAAAGAACAATTAAGTTACATTATAGTGATTAACAAAACTAAAGGTACATGTATATAAAGGTACAACTCAAACTACTGTCAGCTATGTGGACTACTTCTGTTGTAACTCGTAAAATACTCATCCCGCCAAGCACCCAGCTAACATCCAGATCACAACCTACTAAGACTGACTGCTCACTATAAGGGATCACAGCAGACACAACAGAAACAAACAACAAGACAAAACCACACAAGGTCAGTAACTGAAGAAACGCACCAACAACCACTAACACAACACAGGCACAACAGAACATACACACATCACATCTCCTCCAACCAATCACCGTCACCGACTGTCCACTGGACTAGCCCTGCCAGTGGGAGACCGCAGCCGTACCCACCAAATCCCCGCTCATCATACCGAGCGATAAACCCATGTCCATTAATGTGCACATCCCCTCCTATGGCGGGTTCCACGGAGGGCGAACAACGGGCGTGAAGACACTCCCGCAAGTGACTCCACTCAGCCGAGGACGCACCTCGAGAACCATAGACAAACAATCACAATCAGCTGGACCACAACAACGATAAATGAAACAACGTAACAACAACCAGTTATCACAATCGATCAACCACACCGACACTATAACAACCAAACCACATCAAAAGACACTTTAGACGACCAACAATACTGAGTAGACGAACCTACCTTTAGCCAATCGCAGCGATTCCACGCCCGACCAAAAGATATCAATCAACCACGCAACCCACCTATACAAATAGTACAAACATCTATCACTACAACTACAAACCTAACTGGAAAGAACAACGACAATGATGATGACGATGACATACCTACGCATAGCAAACCGTCGTCAAGACCGCTACCCGACTCAAACATCTCATCCCATGGTGTAGGCATCCTCAAGGACCTCAAGGCAAGGACTATGGTGAAGGAGAAGAAAGAGTGACGGCATCTAGGTTTAGAAAATGAGGTGCGGAAATGATTGGAGGTTTCACGAATCACGATTTATAATTCCCCGCTGCAAACCCGTTACTCGATCGAGTAACTAACTTACTCGATCGAGTGACCCCTACTCGATCGAGTGACCCCTACTCGATCGAGCTCATAAGCTACTCGATCGAGTAGCCTCGACTAGATCGAGTACCACACACTCAAAGCTTATCACGTCACAAGCCCTCCCTCTTGAGGTTTCCCCAAGATCAAGATCGGTGTCTAAGGTTGGTCAACATCGGTCAACGGGTCCCTAAAAGGACGGGTATTACAACGGAGACCCATAGGTTAATAAAGCCAGATTATCGGCAATATGGAGCTAGCACTCACGACTTTAGAAGGCAGCAAAGACCAAATGGAAGGATTACAAGCAGAACTCGAGCGAGTCAGAGGAGAGCCTGCTTGAGTCAGTGGACACTATAAGGAAAATGAGGATTCCTTCAGTAAACAGCTTTTCCCGTCACAAAAAGCGCTTTTGTGACGGATTACTCGTTAAAACCCGTTGTCACACTATATGGTCACAAAAAGCGCGTTTGTAACGGAAAGCTCATCACAAAAGTGATTCTGTGACGGACTTGTGACGGGAGATCCCTCACAAACTCACTTATAGGTTAAAACTTTTGTGACGGAATGTCAGTCACAAATATGGGTTAGGTTTTGGGTTTAATTGGAATCGATTTGGGTAATAAGGTGAGGAACTCTGGTGTTTTTTGAGTATGAAATAAACTTATGTGACTGACTTTCCATCACAAAAACTTACTTATGTGACGAATAACCCCTCACAAAAACACTGTTCTATTATTGAGGGTTTGTGACAGATTATCCATCACATAAATAAATTTTTGTGACGGATTTTATGTCACAAAAATGTACTTATGTGATGGATAATCCCTCACAAAACCTTGTTCTATTATTGAGGGTTTGTGACGGATTATCCATCACATAAGTAAATTTTGTAATGGAGTAGCCATCACAGAGACCATATATGTGACGAATAATCCGTCACAACCTGTCACATAAAATTGGCGCCTTTGAGTCTGATTAACGCGCCTTTTAATGTGACAGGTTTGTGACAGATACCCTGTCAAAAATCCTCACCCGTTACAAATTCGTCAGTAGTCCGTTACAAATCCGAAAAATGTGATGGTATTTTTTGCCGTTACTGGTTGTCCGTCCCTAAACCACTAAATCCAAGTAGTGGTAGAATCCGCCCGAGTTCAAGGCCAGAGTTATGCAAGTAGCTGAGAACTCGCTCGAGTTCTATGTCAACTCGAGCGAGGCCCTCTATAGTCCGCCTTTCCGCTTTCTCTAATCCACCCTAATTAACCCTAATCTAATAACCTATATAAATACCCTACTTTGTAACAAATTGGGGGGGGGGGGGGGGGGATCTAGTTTCTATGCCCCTTTATGCCTCTTTAGTTTAGATCTATTCTTTAGTTTAGTCTTTGAATATTTCCTAATAGTACATTAATCTTTCAATCAATATTTTAGTACTTTTTAATTAGTTTATATCTTAAAATCTCTCGAACTCTTGCATTTACATCTGAAAACTAGTGACAAAGTCTTCACCTTGATTCAAGGATTCTCCTTTATTGCTTTGTTAGTTGGTATTGCTTTTAATTTCTCCTTATTTGTAATACCCCATATTGTATAGTGGTTCACTCGGCCGAGTGCCACCGAGCACTCAACCGAGTGTAGTGTACGGGCCCAGAGCTGTTTTCGCGTGTTGGCTTCCGTATGTTGGGCCTAGGTATATATACTCTCTTTTTCAGATTTTTCATCATTTATTAAACCCTAAATATCTCTCTCATATCCCAATCATCCTAAAATTCCCCCAAAACCCTCCAAAATCTTATTCTCTCAAGATTCCACCTTATCCTTGAAGATTTGCACTCAAGTTTCATCCTTTTCAATTCTTTACATTTGTAAGTGTTTGTTTATCATTTTTGTAATACCCGCCCTAATAAGGACCCGTTAACTGATCTTTTGACTATGGGAAACCCTTAGTAAAAGAGACAAGGGGAGATTATGTTGCCATCGTAACTCGTTACTCGACCTAGTAGAGGCCACACGATCGAGTAACTGTGGTACTTGACCGAGTGCAGTGTACTCGGCCGAATATGTCCCATATTCGATCGAGTGACGCGTCTGACAGCTTGCTAATAAAAAACACGAAGGCTAAAACGAAATTCATTTCCACGATACATTTTATAATTTCCAAACCTAATTTCCCCAATCTCTCTCTCTCTCTCTCCAAATTTTCTCATCTCCCTCTACCAATCATGAGTTAGCCTTGAACACCAATACGGGAAGGGAGATAGCTTATGCATGGAGTCATCGAGTCGAGTTATCGCCGCCGTCGACATCTGTTTGCTCGCGCCTTAACAGGGCTGCCTGGCACTGTTCAGTCCGATTTTGGTACTTGTCTAGGACGATCCCGATTACGGTTTATCCGAATACGTGACGGATCAGATTGACGAGTTTGCATTTTATACTTTGTCTTTTAAACACCCTTTTTCAAATAAATGGATCGTGTTAAGCATCATAACCCGAACTTGGTAAATGGATGTTTAATTTCCGTTTTCACATGCAAATCAATCTAAATCCAACTTTGACACCAATTTCTTGGTACATGGATAAACAAACCGACTTAGGAAACTTTCACATGTTAGGTTAAACTTTTGGATGTGCATTCATGCATTTACACCGTTTTATCAACTCTTGCACTTAAACAACCACGATCGATCAGTAGAGGCCGCTAACGCGGGCGGGATTGGGTGCCCGATTAAAGGGCTTCCCAATACGTACCCTCACCCCTTACTCAGAATCTTTGGATAGTGGATGGCCTTATCCAGGGCATACGAGAGTCATTTTAGGCATAGAATGCTAAAAGGGGGACGAGTCCTTATCTTTAGTACCTATGTCAAACACCGCTTTTTGCCTTGATTGACCTAGGTATAAAGTGGATTCGAACGGGTTCCAAGCATCCCACAAATGCTTGGTGGCGACTTCGAACATCTCTAATCGTTTCGAGACCTTTACCGAGACGAAACCGACCGATCTAAAACGATCCGGTCGAAAGCATTTTTACGCTGCCGAGCGTGGCTTTCAAAAGACCGCTGCATGTCCACAGATTGGCTTGGCGTGCAGGTGGCCCGTGGCTACGGACCGGTGGGTGGCATCGCGGCCGCAGGCCGGCTTGTGGCCTATGTCCACAGATTGGCGACTCCGCTAGGGAAAACCAGGACACTTGTGTCTTTGTGATCCTTAGAGGTGAAACTCGAACGAGGTCGTGGTTGGAATGCATTAATTGATATTACGGTCACGGTCGGGTTCCTTGTCCGGGCCCATAACCTAACCCCTTTCGACCAATTGGCTCGTGTCGTCGGCGTGAGTTTTCTCATCCCCTCGTTTCGAATCCCGATTGAGTCAAGCATACCATTGTCGTTACACATTTCTGTTTCGTCAAAGAGCTTTCACTACCTTCGAGCACGAGGCTAGGGCACCCTCCTTACACATTTTGCTTGGATTGGTATCCCTCTCGAAAATCGGAGTTTGATTGCTTGGTGTGTAACCCACCCTTTTAAGCCAAAACCCGTGTCAGCATTATGCATAATATAATGAATTGTGAGTGCTTATGTTTTATGTGATCATAAGTCCTTCCGTGTCATGTTCAAAACTTTCAAAAACACCTTTTCGCGCCGTTATAATGGCCATTTCAAAACTCGGTCTTTCGCCGACCGTTGCACGCCTTTTTAGGCCGTCGTAATGACGATTTTCAAACCCGGTTTTTCCCAACCGTTTCAAACCTCGGTCTTACGCCGACCGTTGCTCGCCTTTCTAGGCCGTCGTAATGACGATTTTCAAACCCGGTTTTCTACAACCATTTCAACACGCTTTTCATGTCGTCGTAATGACGATTTTCAGACTCGGTTTTTCACAACCGTTTCAAACCTCGGTCTTTCGCCGACCGTTGCATCACCTTTTTATGCCGTCGTAATGACGATTTCAAACCTTGGTTTTCACAAACCATTTTAAAATACCCTTTTACGCCGTCGTAATGGCCGTTTCAAACCTCGGTCCTTTGCCGACCGTTGCATCCTCAAAGCGCCCTTTTACCCCGTCGTAATGACAAATTCTACCCTCGAATTTTCAAAATTCGAAATCAGTTTTCAAACAAAAACGTTTTTCAAACCGTCGTAATGACGATTTCAACAAGTGCAACTTTCAAAATTTCAAATCTCGTTTTCCAAATCAAATTTGGCTTTACTAAGCCGTCGTAATGACGATTTCAATTCTCACAATTTTCGATTTGCATACCGTCTTTCAAAGTTTAAAACGGTTTTCTAACCCGTCGTAATGACGAATTCAATCCTTATAATTTCCAATTTCAAACCATTTGAAAACAAATTTAACAGTTTTCAAATTTCAATTCAAAATCAAATCTTTGAAAACAAATTTAACCGTTTTCAAATTTCAAATTCAAAATCAAATCTTTGAAAACGAATTTAACCGTTTTCAAATTTCAAATTCAAAATCAATCATTTGAAAACAACTTTAACCGTTTTCAAATTTCAATTTAAAAATCAATCATTTGAAAACAAATTCAACCGTTTTCAAATTTCAATCCAATTTCAAACCATTTGAAAACAAATTTAACCGTTTTCAAATTTCAAATCCAATTTTAAATCATTTGAAAACAAATTTAACCGTTTTCAGATTTCAAATCAAAATCAAATCTTTGAAAACAGATTTAACCGTTTTCAAATTTTCAACCCAATTTCAAATTCTTTGAAAACAAATTTAACCGTTTTCATGGCCATTGTGATGACAATTACAAATTCTTCAATTCTCGATTTTCAAATCCGTGATTCGGAATTTCAAAAACCGTCTTCGGAAACAATACATTGTTTTCAGAGCCGCCGCAAACTCAAACTCAAACCGCCTTTTGAAAAAAAACTTAAGACAACTCTTCAACTGATCGACTTTCGGAGATCCCTACTCTTCGGAAACCGTCCATAAAACGACAAATGAACCTTTTTGAAAATTTCTATGTTCGAAAATTCCTGTCCACCATTCCGATTCAGCCTCGAGTCGATTAGAGTCCAGTCGATTTCAAGTCGAGTCGTCTAGATAACGTCGAATCTCCGCCGAACTTAGTATCTATCTTCTGGTCCAGGTCGTGTCGCCTAATTGTCGAGACATCTTCAATGGCGTTAGGAGAGTCAAAACCTCTCGGGTATTAAACCGTCTTTCCCCTACATTACGGGTCAAAGGTTAAGTATGTGTACATATCTTGTCCAACGGCGTCACGCCACCAACAAACCTCCAAATCTCTTCAGAAGTCGTCTGTCTAGGCATCACTATGCCAAAGTTGACACTCGAGTCTAAGTTCAAAGTCATGCACCAAGAGTTCAAACACAAGAGGTCATCTATGATCTTTAATGAACTCATAACCTGGTCACACCGTCGCGTCTTCACGAGAAAACTGCCTTTCAAACATATGTGTCGCACTTGCCTTTGTTTATGCAATACCTTACCAAGACAAGTTATAACGCCTATCGTTATGTCAATTAGGAATCCCTTGGGTGCCATCAATCGCCAACCAGAAACTCAATAAGCCGATCAATCTGCATCCGCCATGACTTCCGCCGAAACCAACAACATGGTCCTTCGACTCCTAGCCACCATGGAAAACTTGAGCACTCGTCTCTCCCAAGTTGAGGAGAAAATGATAACCGGGAATTTCTCTCTTCTTATATTGAGGAAAGGGTTAAGCTCCTTGAAAGCTGCCTGCTTGCCAACGACAAAACCAACCCTAGTTGGAAGGCTTCCAAAACCAGACGCCTCAGAGGTCCTTCCCCGATTGGGGTATCCCTTATGCCACAGCTTTGGAAAGGCTAATCTCCAAAGGAAAGCTCAAACCGATTGGTCCAACTCCAGACCCTCTACCAAACAAGCGAGGACGTAGATGGGACAGAAAACTGTTTTGTCAATATCACCAAGGTCGCGGACATGACACTGAGATGTGTCTCCCTCTAAAAGGTGCCATCCTTGATATTATCGAAAAGGGAGAATTACCATTACCTCCCTCAGCAAACAACAAAATCAACCTTCCAGAAAACCCTGTTGAACACAGTCAGGAATCTTCCCTAGACTGCTCTCATCTCACCTCTCCTGACGATGAGAAAATTCATGCAATTGATGAGGATGGCATACAAGGCACTATAATGATGCTCTCCATCTCCATCAACAACATATTCTCAAAGCTGCAAGTGGCTATTGACGACTTGAACACTCTGGTAGCTAATTTGGAGAAAAGGTTTAGTAGTACTGAAAATGAGCCAGACCATCAAGGAGAAAACCAACCCTCCATTCACCAACCAACAGCTGTTGAAAATGAGGAGTCATCCGATGGTTCCCACATCCACGAACCTACCAACAAAGAACATGAACTTGCCTCACCAAAATCCCTTTCAAAATATCAATCAACATCCCAAAAACTGTCCATTGACAATGAGCAAATCCTGTTTCCACCCAGGATTGACAAAATCAAAAACAAAAACAAAACTCACAAAAACATCCCCAAAAACACAAATGTGGGAACCGTTGGAAAACATGAAAGGGTATTCATAGATTTGGGAATAACATATGGCACCGCTCTGGGGATACTTGCTTCGGAAAGAATGCTGCAACCCATTGGTCCGGACTCCGGACCCACCAGAACGCAGGAGAGCCCGATTCTGGGATGGTAATGCCTATTGCCAATACCATCAAGGCAAGGGCCATGACACCGAAGCCTGTCTCAAACTCAAGCATGCCATTCAGGATATGATCGAGGCTGGCAAAATCATAATTGCACCTCTCAGTCAAGATAATCCTCCCGAATGTCTCAAGTCAAACAGCAAGGTTGAACGTTCTCAAAGGACATTCACCAAACTCAACACAACCTATGCCGCAGCTCTTCAAAAGCTTGTGACTGAAGGGAAACTACAACCAATTGGGCCACTTCGGACCCGTCTGAAGGCAGGAAAATCCGTTTCTGGGACGGTAATGCCTATTGCCAATATCCATCAAGGAAATGGTCATGACACTGAAACATGCCTCAAACTGAAACATATTATTCAAAATATGATCGACAACCATGAACTGGTAGCTTCATCCCTATGCCAACCGATTGATGAATATAACCCTCATGGACATCTCTTTCTGCAAGGAGATGAAAGCCTCATCGAGTTTTGTCCTCATATCATTCCAACAACGAGAGTGAAATGCTCAAGTGGGTCAATGCTCAAAATCAGACATTCAAGCCGCTGGATGCTGCGAAAGAGACCTTCGAGGAGGAACATGATGATTAGGAGTTCGTATCTACGATTGAGTCCGAGTCCGAGTCCGAGTCTTAGGCTTTCTTATATCTATCCTAGTGTCTATCCTTTTATTCCTAAGTGACAAACTGGGGGCTGTCCCCATGAGTCACATGTATTCATCGAGTCTGTAATACTCCGTATTTTAGTAATAATTTATAAAGAATAATTTATGTAAGTTAATGAGTAATTAAATGACATTTCTAATAATAAATACAAGTGAGACGTTAATTAAATAATAAATTAATAATTCAAGTCAGGAATTGGGTTTGGCTAATATTTGTGCTTTGGGCTTAGTTGGTGATCGAGTGTTGGACTGTGTGGTATTATTATATGGGCCGAATTTATTAAATTGGTGTTAGTGTAATCGGGATTTATATCGGGAATTAATAATAATATAACAAGGAAATAATATTATATAAAGGTAATTATAATTATAATAATAATAATAAAGTTATGGTAATAATAAATTAGTAAATATTATATGAGGAAATCATAGTTATGGTAGGATTAATAGTATATGATAAATAATAATAATAATAATAATAAAGTTACATGGTTTCCTAATTGGCCTCGTATTCTGTAAATCTTACACTATAAATACCACCTCAAATCTGAGAAATAATTCACAAATTAAAAGAAGAAGCTTTAGGAGACGAAAGAAGAAGGAATTAACATAAAACAATTAATCAACTCGAGGTAATTATTCATCCTAAATCGATTTATATTCTTTTCATGTGAGCATCTTTAAGACAACCGTGTGACCTCTATAGACCACCATAGGACTCGAGATTTGGACCTAGAGCAACCTTGCACTGCAAAGTTTCTGACTTGACCATAATTGACCGTCGTTGACCTTATTACGGTGGCTTTTGGGGCGGTTGAAAGACGGCTGGGCAGAAGGGATTTTGGGTTAGATTTCGTGTGATTGGGATGGTTATTTGACCCACTAATTGGACACGGCTTGACCTGGGGTTTCGGTGGTTGATGTTGTCGGCAGGGGGCGGTTGTTCTGGTGGTGTTGGGGTGGTCAGGGATGGTGGTTTGTGCGGTGGTGACGGGAAAACAGGGGAGGAGGTCATGTTCTGGCAGGCGGTTTTCGGGGGGATTTTGGGGGTTGTTGGTGGTCTGGGTTAGGGGGTTTTGGGTGGTTCTTGTCGAGGGAGGATAGAGGAGTTGATTGGTGGTTGTAGGTGGCGGTGAAGGTGGCGTTAGGTGGTGCTTACGGGCGTGTTTTATGGGGGTGTCAGGTGGGTGTTGTTGGTGTCGTAGGGATTAGGGCGTGCGGGTTTTGGGTAGCTGGTGGTGGTGGAGCTGGAGGATGGTGGTTGTCAGGGGTCGCGGTGCTGCAGGCTGCTGGTGTCGGGCTTGGGTGGTGGTCGTGGTGGTTTGTGGTGTCAGGTATGGTGGGTTTTATGAGGGGTGTCGGTCACGGGTTCTAAACAATGTAGTGGGTAGTGTGTGTTTGTTTTTGTGACGGGTTTTTAATTAATTATCTTTGGGAGATTCGGGTTATAATTGAAATCGGGTTTTATTTATCGTAAATCGTTAATAATTATAATAAATAATTAATTTGAATAATTAAATAAAAAGGAATAAGTAAATGAATAAATAAGTTAGTAAATATAATTGTTGTAATTGTTATTATTATATAGGTGACGGAAATTGTGAAGAGTTTATAATCGGATTTGTGAGCTTTAATTATTGGATTGCGTAATTGGAGTGCTTGCTTGCCAGGTAGGGATAAATCCTACTCAACTTTTACTCGATAATGTTGTTGGATGAATTATCAGTTGTGAAGTATATGTCATTGGTTTATATTGTGGTTGTTGGTTATCTCATGTCGTAATTGTTGGATACCTCAGTACTGGGATGGTGACTACCTCAACTTCGGTTGGAATGGTGAATACCTCAACTTCGGTTGGGATGATGGATACCTCGACTTCGGTTGGGATTGTGGATACTTCAACTTCGGTTGGAATGATGTAATGTGAGCACGTTGTTAAGGGAGGTGTGCTAAGTAAAATGATGGAGCACGTTGTCAGGGGGTTGTGCAATGAAAAAAGAGAAATTGGATTGTTATCGTATGTTTTTGTTGTTAGTATTTATTCCTACTCAACCTCGCAGTTGACAGTGTATTCGTGAACACCTGCGCTGAACCGTTTTATGGGGAGCAGATTTGACAGGTACCAAGGATTAGCTGACTTGGGAGCATCGGGATGAGAGCCAAACTTGGAACCGTAGATGAAGTCTAGATCACATATATAGTTATATCACTTATTTATTTTCCGCTGCGAGTTGTATTTATTTTATATTAAGTCTTAGTTGATCGAAATTGTAAAACTTATGTAATCATTAAAGTTTCAATTTTAAGTACTTTGGTGAGTTGGACTTTGTTATTCACTACCTCGGGAAACCGAGATGGTAACAGTCTTATTTATTTGGGAATGTCTAGCTAAAGGCTCCTGAATAAATGGGGGGTGTTACAAAGTGGTATCAGAGCAAAACGATCCTCAGGCCTAACCAATGAACATAATAATGAATTTAGGATGTGTCTAAATAAAATGAACCCGGGTAGAAACTGTTAGGAGCCCACTTAAGGCTTGGGATGAGTAGGGCCCCTCACACCAAACTTCCGGCCCTTTCAGTTTTGAACCGGTAACCCTGAGAGAAATATTTGAGAGGGTGGGGTAATCTAAAATGAAAAACCGTTTGTTTGCCTTAAGAGTTTTGTCTGCCTTGTTTGAATATTGTTTTCATTGATGACTGTGGTTACGGGGACGTAACTTTGCCTTTAGGGAGAGGGGATGTGATATGGTTTTAAGCATTGATATAGACATGTGATTATGAGATAAATATGTTGGAATGTGTAATTAACATGTGAAGTATTAAGGAAATTGTGTGAAATTGTGAAGAACGTAATTTTAGTTGATTTCCCGGAATTTTACCCTTGATTGTTTTGGCTGCCATTTACTACCTGTTTAAAATTCTCGTATGCAAATTTTATGAGAAATAGCTTTATGAATTAGCTTTCATATGCCACTGGTCTCATATTCAAATAATGTACGGTTTAGGAGAAATAAATATTTTAGTGGACAGTAGTCGAAATGTTCCTGTACAGTGATGTTTTCGTGCCATGTTTTTGTAAAATTTGCCATTTAAAAACTACGTAATTATTTGTTATAATTCCAACGCCACTGTTTAATAGACTCATGTATGTTTCGAAATTGGTAAGCCATGTTTTACGGAAATATTTTGACAATTTATGGTGATTTTTACAAGTTGACCTAAGTTTCTGACAAGTTGCTGTAAAATTTCTGTTTCGACCAAGTAACTTGTAAAATGCATTATAAATTAATCATTTGGATTTTTGACTTGATTCTTTTCTCATGGTTCATATACTTTCTATATTTTGATGTGTCAATTATGTGGAGTAGAATAATATGTCTAGTGATATGCGGAACGTGTTTCCCTAAGCCTATATTGCATCCATGTTTAAGTTAGATATCATTATTAAGAAAGGATTAACTAAACAATTATGTGTATTTTGTTATAGATTATTACTTATTTTGGCAATGTATTCGCCAATAGTTTAAATAAAGTTAGTTTAAGTTGTGGTTTAAATCAAATATTTTTGTATTCAGTTAACCATTAATTGGTGTTGGAAATAAAAGTTGTTTTATATTACAGTGTGTGTTTCATGTTTTATATTATAATAATGATTTGATTGTTCCATTTGTTTGATATTCCGAACTTCGAGGACGAAGTTAATTTTTAGGAGGAAGGAATGTGATACTACGAACGTTATGAATTGTTGTTGTGATACCTTGTGATGCGTTTGGTATGGATAATAATAGTAAATGGATGATGGTGTTGAATGATACTTAGTTGTAAGGATGTTTATAAGTGATGTGGTGGTAGTTGTGGGCGAACTTCGGGACGAAGTTCATTTTAAGGGGGGAAGACTGTAATACTCCGTATTTTAGTAATAATTTATAAAGAATAATTTATGTAAGTTAATGAGTAATTAAATGACATTTCTAATAATAAATACAAGTGAGACGTTAATTAAATAATAAATTAATAATTCAAGTTAGGAATTGGGTTTGGCTAATATTTGTGCTTTGGGCTTAGTTGGTGATCGAGTGTTGGACTGTGTGGTATTATTATATGGGCCGAATTTATTAAATTGGTGTTAGTGTAATCGGGATTTATATCGGGAATTAATAATAATATAACAAGGAAATAATATTATATAAAGGTAATTATAATTATAATAATAATAATAAAGTTATGGCAATAATAAATTAGTAAATATTATATGAGGAAATCATAGTTATGGTAGGATTAATAGTATATGATAAATAATAATGATATAATTATAATGACAATTCCTATACTAATTAGAATAAGGAAAGTTACATGGTTTCCTAATTGGCCTCGTATTCTCTAAATCTTACACTATAAATACCACCTCAAATCTGAGAAATAATTCACAAATTAAAAGAAGAAGCTTTAGGAGACGAAAGAAGAAGGAATTAACATAAAACAATTAATCAACTCGAGGTAATTATTCATCCTAAATCGATTTATATTCTTTTCATGTGAGCATCTTTAAGACAACCGTGTGACCTCTATAGACCACCATAGGACTCGAGATTTGGACCTAGAGCAACCTTGCACTGCAAAGTTTCTGACTTGACCATAATTGACCGTCGTTGACCTTGTTACGGTGGCTTTTGGGGCGGTTGAAAGACGGCTGGGCAGAAGGGATTTTGGGTTAGATTTCGTGTGATTGGGATGGTTATTTGACCCACTAATTGGACACGGCTTGACCTGGGGTTTCGGTGGTTGATGTTGTCGGCAGGAGGCGGTTGTTCTGATGGTGTTGGGGTGGTCAGGGATGGTGGTTTGTGCGGTGGTGACGGGAAAACAGGGGAGGAGGTCATGTTCTGGAAGGCGGTTTTCGGGGGGATTTTGGGGGTTGTTGGTGGTCTGGGTTAGAAGGTTTTTGGGTGGTTCTTTTCGAGGGAGGATAGGGGAGTTGATTGGTGGTTGTAGGTGGCGGTGAAGGTGGCGTTAGGTGGTGCTTACAGGCGTGTTTTATGAGGGTGTCAGGTGGGTGTTGTTGGTGTCGTGGGGATTAGGGCGTGCGGGTTTTGGGTAGCTGGTGGTGGTGGAGCTCGAGGTTGGTGGTTGTCAGGGGTCGGGGTGTTGCAGGCTGCTGGTGTCGGGCTTGGGTGGTGCTCGTGGTGGTTTGTGGTGTCGGGTTTGGTGGGTTTTATGAGGGGTGTCGGTCATTGGTTCTAAACAATGTAGTGGGTAGTGTGTGTTTGTTTTTGTGACGGGTTTTTAATTAATTATCTTTGAGAGATTCGGGTTATAATTGAAATCGGGTTTTATTTATCGTAAATCGTTAATAATTATAATAAATAAATAATTTGAATAATTAAATAAAAAGGAATAAGTAAATGAATAAATAAGTTAGTAAATATAATTGTTGTAATTGTTATTATTATATAGGTGACGGAAATTGTGAAGAGTTTATAATCGTATTTGTGAGCTTTAATTATTGGATTGCGTAATTGGAGTGCTTGCTTGCCAGGTAAGGATAAATCCTACTCAACTTTTACTCGATAATGTTGTTGGATGAATTATCAGTTGTGAAGTATATGTCATTGGTTTATATTGTGGTTGTTGGTTATCTCATGTCGTAATTGTTGGATACCTCAGTACTGGGATGGTGAATACCTCAACTTCGGTTGGGATGGTGAATACCTCAACTTCGGTTGGGATGATGGATTCCTCGACTTCGGTTGGGATGGTGGATACGTCAACTTCGGTTGGAATGATGTAATGTGAGCACGTTGTTAAGGGAGGTCTGCTAAGTAAAATGATGGAGCACGTTGTCAGGGGGTTGTGCAATGAAAAAAGAGAAATTGGATTGTTATCGTATGTTTTTGTTGTTAGTATTTATTCCTACTCAACCTCGCGGTTGACAGTGTATTCGTGAACACCTGCGGTGAACCGTTTTATGGGGAGCAGATTTGACAGGTACCAAGGATTAGCTGACTTGGGAGCATTGGGATGAGAGCCAAACTTGGAACCGTAGATGAAGTCTAGATCACATATATAGTTATATCACTTATTTATTTTTCGCTGCGAGTTGTATTTATTTTATATTAAGTCTTAGATGATTGAAATTGTAAAACTTATGTAATCATTAAAGTTTCAATTTTAAGTACTTTGGTGAGTTGGACTTTGTTATTCACTACCTCGGGAAACCGAGATGGTAACAGTCTTATTTATTTGGGAATGTCTAGCTAAAGGCTCCTGAATAAATGGGGGGTGTTACAGAGTCTGTGCTAACCTCTTATTTATCTAAATAAGAGCACAATTTCCAACTATCATATATTCTCCCCTTTACCATTTCCCGTTGACAACTGATTTGAGAAATGATTTAAAACAAATAACATTTTCCAATTCAACGTGAGTACGCTCGAGTGACGTTCCGTACCGAGTAAGCAGAGGACTCGAAACTCCGTGTCCATTTTCTTTACCTATTCCATGTCTAGCAATAGAAACCTTTCATTAGCACCCAATATCGAACGAGCTTTTATCATAAGGATTCTACGATGAACCTAGATAACAAACCAGAACATCTCCTTGTTCATGGTCAATGACGGAAGGCAAGCCCATTCCCTACAAAAAACATCCCATCACAAAGAATCGACCTCTCACCAACGGGTACATCCCCGTCTGCACCTCTACCTTCCTCGAACGAAGGACGGCAAAAAACCGATATATCCAAACCAAAGTCAAAGCAATAGGCCAAAATCAAAGGCCCTAGCCAACATCCATTCACCCAAAGCCAAAGCGAAAGGCCAAAGCAAAAGTCAAAGCCAAAAGCAATTCACTCAAGGCCAAAGCAAAAACCAAAGCCAAAAGCAATTCACTCAAGGCCAAAGTCAAAGCAAAACCCAAGCCAAAGCGAAAGCCAAGGCTAAAGCCAAAAAAATAGTGGAATCCAAATTCGCTATTTTCACCAACTTCAAACGATGGAAATTAAAACCGTCATTTTCAAATAAAAAACAAGATAGTGAGATTCAAATTCACTATTTTCACAAATTTCAAACAACGGAAATTAAAGCCGTCATTTTCAAATCAAAAACAGGATAGTGAAATTTAAATTCACTATTTTCAGAAATTTCAAACGACGGAAATTAAAGCCGTCATTTTCAAATCAAAAACAAGATAGTGAAATTCAAGTTCACTATTTTCACAAATTTCAAACGACGGAAATTAAAACTGTCATTTTCAAATCAAAAAACAAAATAGTGAAATTCAAATTCGCTATTTTCCCACAATTTCAAATGACGTAATTGAAAACCGTCACTTCTCAAAAAACGAAATAGTGAAATTCAAATTTGCTATTTTCCACAATTTCAAATGACGAAATTCAAAACCGTCACTTCTCAAGAAAATGAAATAACGGAATTCAAATTCGTTATCTTCACAAAGACTCAAATGGCGGATTTAAAAACCGTCACTTTTCAAACTTCGGACCAACAAGTCCAACACCAAAACACCAAGTCCAGGACCAACAAGTCCAAAGCCCAGGGCCCATGAGTCCAAAACACCAAGTCCAGGACCAACAAGTCCAAAACCCAGGACCCATGAGTCCAAAATACAAAGTCCAGGACCAACAAGTCCAAAGCCCAAGGCCAATATGTCCAAAACACCAAGTCCAGGACCAACAACTTCAAAGCCAAGGACCAACAAGTCCAACAAACCAAATCCCGGACCGACAAGTCCAAAACAGCAAACACCAAAGCCTCAACCAACACTGCTTCACCCCTAAGTCCTTCTAGAGACTGCTACAGGGAGACCTATATAGCATTCTGAGGATTCCCCTCAAGCTCGTGATATCACACCATAACCTTTAAGGTCCAGACATGGGATTCTGATCCCACATTTACTAACCATTTCGTGCTTAGGCCACATCAAACCGGAGACCACATTCTGTTGGAAATCATATTTTAAATATTACATATTTTGGTTCAAAGTTTTAGTCATAAAACTTAAGGATCTTATGCATGCAAAACATATAAATAAGTGTAAAGGAAAACCGGTTCCTTACATTGAATATTTCGGTTTATGGGCACAAGTAAGGTCTCCTACCTTTACTTGTTCTTGAGCTATGATGAGTAATAGAATGATCCTCCAAAGACTTCAAGTGTAGAAGCCACTCCTCTTGATTGCACCCAAGATTATCCCTTATCTCTACTAAATAATATGTGCTAGATATTTATTTAGTAGTTTACCTTAAAATTGATTACTAATACTCATATATTACACTAAAAATATTAGTAATCTTTTATGAACAATTTGAAATAAAAATCTCATGTTTTGATGAAGAAGAAGATGAATATGCGAGAGAGGAAAACTTTGCATGTGCTTTGAATGGACAAGCATAAAGAGAATAAGTAGAGAAAAATAATCCTCTAAAGTGGAGGAGGATCACACGGTTGGAACATCCAAAATAGGGCATCTTACTTTTCTCTTTTTGTCTTCACAAGAATTAGGTGTGTAAGAATATGTAAGAGTAGGTGTAAGGCTAGTTGTAGGTAGGCATCATCATGCCACTTTATCAATTAAAATAAAACAACCAAACACACTAATACTCCCTATTTTTCGGTCCATCCTCCATAAAATGGACTACCATTTTATTTTGTCAATTTGTCATTTGTCACACAATATGTCATATGTAGTATGTTACATGTTATTAATTTTAATGCATATTTATCACATAAATATCATTTTATAAATTAATTAAATTACATATAACAAATTGACAAGTGATACTTGATCACATAAATAAAATGGGTCATTTAATTATAATTTACAACATCTTGTAATTATAATTAACCATTCATTCTCATCTCTATTGTTTTTCAAACAATAAACAATTTTAGTAATAAAGTATTTCAATTACTAAAATAAATCTTATTTAATCACATTACAATAAGATATCAAAATTCTCTCTCACAAATTGAATTGTTCAATTTTAAGGAATTGATTATCTTGTATCTGTTGGAAATCTATATCTCATGATACAACATATTCTTATATGTTACAAATTAATTTAGTCATAAAATTAATTTAGATCTTATGCATGCAAACTAAATAAGAAGAGATAAGAAAATCAGTTTTCATACCATATAAAACGGATCGAATTTGGGCACTAGTAAGTTCACCTTCTTACTAGATCTTGAGCTATCCATATATAAGGATGATCCTCTAAAAATCCCAAAGTAGAGATTCTCCTCTTGATTGCACCCAAGACTATCCCTTATCCCCACTAAATAATATTAGCTAGATATTAGTTTAGTAGTTTACCTTAAAATTGATTACTAACACTTATATATTACATTAATAATTTTAGTAATCCCTTTGGAACAATTTATGTGATTTCTAAAACTTGTTTTAGAGAGTTTTAGAGAGCTAGAGAATATTTTTGCATGTGAGAAAAAGTGTGAATGAATGAGCAACAAAAATGAGAACAAAAGTCCTCCTCTTTGATGCATGCAACCGTGTAAGGCCACAAGAATAGGCCAAAAAGGAATCTCCTTTATGCTTTTTCTCTTATCAAAATATGTAGGTGTGTAAGGCTACATTATGTAGGTGTTATTATTTAAACATTATCACATAAAATAATATCACCCACTAACACCTTCCACCACCCAATATTTTGGTCCATTTATGTAAAATGGACTACCATTTTATTTTTGTCAATTTTGTCATTTGTCACACAATATGTCTCATGTATTATGTTACATGTTATTAATTAATTCAATGCATATTTATCACATAAATATCATTTTATAAATTAATTAAATTACATTCAACAAATTGACTAGTGATACGTGATCATATAAATAAAATGGGTCATTTAATTATAACCCACAACATCTTGTAATTATATTGAACCATTCATTCTTATCTCTATTGTTTCTCAAACAATAATCAATAATATCATCAATTTTTGATGATGTAGCCTTACACACCTACATATTTTGATAAGAGAAAAAGCATAAAAGAGATTCCTTTTTGGCCTATTCTTGTGGCCTTACACGGTTGCATGCATCAAAGAGGAGGACTTTTGTTCTCATTTTTGTTGCTCATTCATTCACACTTTTTCTCACATGCAAAAATATTCTCTAGCTCTCTAAAACTCTCTAAAACAAGTTTTAGAAATCACATAAATTGTTCCAAAGGGATTACTAAAATTATTAATGTAATATATGAGTGTTAGTAATCAATTTTAAGGTAAACTACTAAACTAATATCTAGCTAATATTATTTAGTGGGGATAAGGGATAGTCTTGGGTGCAATCAAGAGGAGAATCTCTACTTTGGGATTTTTGGAGGATCATCCTTATATATGGATAGCTCAAGATCTAGTAAGAAGGTGAACTTACTAGTGCCCAAATTCGGTCCGTTTTATATGGTATGAAAACCGATTTTCTTATCTCTTCTTATTTAGTTTGCATGCATAAGATCTAAATTAATTTTATGACTAAATTAATTTGTAACCTATAAGAATATGTTGTATAATGAGATATAGATTTCCAACAAGTGGTATCAGAGCCTTTGGTTGTTTGCATGCAAATCGGTTATTGTTTTTCCGAGTTATACGATTAACATATAAAACTTATAAATTTGTGTTGATTATGATATATCACGAAATTTATTATGCATGTTAAAGTTTCTGATTCTAAAATGTATTTAGGATATTTTGGTTATTTTATGGATTTTATTGTTCATTTTATATAATATTGGCATTAAAATGTGATTTTTATGATAAAAATGTCATTTTTGGACGAAAATTAGCTAAACTTCGAATTTTCAGGTGGTTTTTGGATATGTTTTCACATATATTACTTTTAGTTGATCTGGAAATTTTCATAATTTTTGGACTTCTTATGCTCGAAAAATGGATTTTTCATTATTAAAATTGGATTTAAGTGATAAATAGGTTAATATGAGATAAATTTCGAATATGGTCATAGAAATTTAGTATGTTTTCACATTAAATTTTACAAGATGTGTGTAAAATAATAGGCTATAATGAAGTCTTTATGCATGATTTATGGATTTTTGATGAAAAATAGCATAAATAGTGACTTAATTAGGGAAAAATTGCTAAAACATACTTCATGACTAAGGAAAAACGTCACATGTTGCATTTTATTATCTTTTTCAGATCTAAAATTGAAAAGTTGATGAATATAATTTTTCTCATGTTTTTATGATTTTAATTAATAAATCCGATAAACCGCAACATTGTTTTTCCCGATAAATTTTGAAATTTTTAACCTAAGTTTTTGAACATTATGAGTGTCATGGTAATTTTCCAGAATGTTCATGAGTTTAAATTTCAAATTTTGAATTTATGTGAAATTTTTGTGATTTATTTGGAGTTTATAGCATTTTATTGTTATTTTGAGTCCTTTAATGAACAATTTTAGAAATATAAGTTAATTATGGTCAAATAATTAGTGAAGACTAAATTTTTGAGTCCTAAGTGGTTGGGGTAATTAACTAATGCATAAATATGAATTTATGTAATTTTTGAAATTATAAAATGTTGAAATCACGCAAATCCGTAAAAACCGAGTAATATACGATATTGGCTACTTAAAGGCGATTTAGCATAAAATTGGGCATGTTCATACATATTATAATGCTGCATTTTCTTTATGATTGTCATAAATTTATTTTATGTAATTTTTGAATTATGTAATTTTTACTTAGTATGGCCTTAGTTTTTAATTGGTATTACCCGAAATGTATGGGAATATCGATTCGGTTGTAATTTATTGTGATCTCGTATCACCGTTTTGTAATTTAATAGATTTATTTTATTTTAGTTACAAATGTATAATAGGAAATTATGTAATTTGTTATGTAATTTTATTTATTTCGGAGTTCCCAAAGACGGATTTCTTCAAGATGGCGATACATAAAGACGGTGTTACCTCGAGATGCGTGCCACAACCGAAGTTTAAGGGACCAATGGAGTTGGTTTCCGAATATGGAATAGTTAAATAGTTTTTCTATTTTCGGAAGGTCATACTAGGATTTTATTTATGCTTTGCATTTTATTTATATGTCGCATGCATCGCTAAATCGCCATAACTAAAACATGCATCATCTTTCATCGAGTTTATCGACCGTGTCAATTACAATTATCGTAGTTAACCGCTTTAGTTCACTTAAAACGTAATAGATAATAAATTGACATGACCTCTCGCTAAAAACAATCAATTGAGATATAGCCTTACCAAATAGTAGAAACCATGAAAACCTATTTCGCGAGGGAGTGCACTCGACCATCCCGGGGTACAAACCTTGTTACGTAGGGGAAGTGGGTGATAAATGTCTATCCACCGAATTCATGTTGATAAGGGTTCCATCGGCTATCCTGTGCCCAAGTTAATGTGGGTTTGGATCATGAACACATTTATTCGAAATTTGGATTGAACTCAACGGAAGTATTCGTGACCGTAGTCGCATGTGTTCCGGGCTAAAGATAAAAGTTAGTGTAAATTTATCGACCAAGAGTTCTAGAAGTAGAATCGATTAAAGCGTTAATCCACCGAGTTATATTGATAAGGGTTTCATCGGCCATACCGTGCCCAAGTTAATATGAATTTGGATCTTGGAATCATTTATCATAGTTGGGTAGAGGTCACTATGTAAATGTTTTACTTGTTATTTACAAGTATTAATAAAACGATAAATGTTAAGTTTTCCTTTTTTCCGTTATCATATTGTTCTATTTCTTTACCACAATCATATACGATATCATTTCGATTTTTGATTCAAATCTCCATTAAAACATCGTAACTATAAGACAAATATGAATTTGCTTCTAAAACCTCAAATGAACCATTGCTAAGGATCTCTTGTAAAGAGTATATACATAAGTTATTCATTATCAAACAGGTTTTTGATTCTTGACTAACATATCTACTTACAATGAATTGTTTCACATATGCTTAATTAAATTAAGTACCTTGAAGCGATAAATTGTTTTGGTAATTAGATTTGTCAGAATTCGTAATTGACCAATATATCGCAACCACTTCAATGAAAGTTTTAAAGACTAAACGAACAAATGAAGAGTAATCTTCATAAATTCAATTTTGCTTCTCATAGCAAAGACTCACTGAAATGAGTGGGAGCATTCTCTTAAACCGTTAAGATGAGGACAAGGTTCAAGAAGTAAAAATTATAATGGAATTGATACAAGGTAATGTTAAAGGTAAAGTTGTTGAGAATGACGATACTAAACCTATCAATCCCGACCAATAAAGTTTCCATTGTCTTAAATGTTGGACACTAGAAAGGAAACTACCCCAAATTATTGAAGGATCAACAAGTTAGTTGTGGGACATCTAATGGGATCTTCTTCTTTAAATGTTTATTTGATTAAACATAAATTTTGCTAGTACTACGTCGTCAATATTAGAAACCAATGGAGGTTTTCATCATTGTACTTGATACATAGGATGATTAGAATATGACAACTAGCAACAATGATATTGAGAGATAGAGTCATTGTGTACTAAATCTAGTTTTTGGGTTTGGAGTTGTACTTAATTGTGACTATTAAGTACATAAACTCTAAATAAGAATACAAACTTGTTAAGATACAATAGAGGTTTCACTTTTGTGACCCTATACACCACGATTTGATGGATGGCTAGCCCATTATCAAAGTGATAATATTCTAAACCAAACTAGAACGATATATCATGAAGATGATGCAAGACTCAAATTGGTAACCCAAGATTAAACCTTAAATTCTGAAATGATTAACGCAAAGAGTTATCGAGTACTCTTGAAACCATTAGATTGTTAATGGTATATGCGTATCTTGTATTCAAAGCAAGATATCTCGTGCTTTTGGTCGAAAAAGGAGATCGAGGTTGTAAATCATTAATCCAAAATAGGTTGATCATTTTCTTTTACCAACGATTTAGGTTGACACTAATGTGTTCACTTAATAAGGTAAATAGAGAAATCTTTGAAGAAGTTCAAATGTTCAAAGAAGCACGATTTAGTCGTGATGAGATTATCAAAGTGAAGACTTTGATATAAGCCAAAGGAAATTTGATATAGTATCACAAGTTAATCTCTCTTATCACGCATTATGGAATAATGTGTGGTTGGATAAGAATTCAAACGCTATTCGATATGGTTTGGACTTCAATCAAGTTACTTTGAGTTACTTGATCCTTTTGGGGATTTTATCTTTTTTGTCTAAATCATTTTTCCACTAAATCTAATACGAATCATATGAGATATGAAATGGTAGGTTACCATGTTTGTAAGTTTTCAAAAGAAACAAATGCTCATTTTTCCTTATTATAATCACGAGTACACCGGGTTTGTGGCTCATGAAGCTGTCTTTCTAAAATACAAGTCTATTTCTAGAAGACAGAGTGGGAGAAAATTAATCAAGAGCCACAAAGAATGTTATGTCGCAAGAAACTGGTCTTTCTTGGCTACATGAGACGTTTTGTGTAAAATATTGTTTCTTTAAAACCTAGGAGGTTAAATTCGTCAATTGTTAAAAATGATGAATTCATGCTACTTTTTAAAAAGTAAAGAGCTTATAACTTACAAAGAAATTGTTTGATTCAAGTTGATTACTTCTAGAAAGTAATAAACATATGACTTACATGAGAGTGTTTAAGTCACAACTCAATATAAGGCTTAGAGCCATGAAAATCCGAAATAAAAAGGCTTGATTAGTGACAAAGGGTTTTGCACTAATAAAGAGAGATTTCAAAGCTTGAATTGGTGGCAAAGTGTTTTGCACTAGTTGAAATGCTTAAGTCTATTTGGATCTTCTTAGGGATTGTGTTTCATTATTATGAAATACATAGCAAGTGAAATCTAAAACCCACTTCTTCAATTAGAAGGAATGTATTCAATACATGTCTTGAGTTTTGTAGATTCTTGCAATCCTAAGATAATGTGAAACTTAAGAGAGAATCTTAAGTAGGACATCAATGAGTTGGAATCAATGCTTTGATCATGTTATAAAACTTTTCTCGATAAGTCGAGAAGTTGTGTTTATACATGAAGTTTAGTGGGAGTTACGGAAATTTTAATTAGTCTTATATGTGAATGACATATTGATCATCGAGAATGATTTAAGACTCTTGGAGTATTATAATACATCTTTAATATCCGGATTTATGAAGATAAATCCACATGATATTAGCGTCAATAAGAAGTCTTATGTTGATAAGATTCATAACTAGTTCAATTAAATTGAACATATTTGATTGATTCCATTTGCTTCCGCTGCCGGATCAATTAAATAAGTAATGATGTATAACACTTCATATGCTTTGAGTATGATGAATTGTTTTAAAATCGAATTTAAGTAATCTTTACCAAGTAAGCCATAAAGATTACCCTTAAGTGCTTACAGAAGCATTAAGGAAGTAAAACAAAGTGTTTATGATGCAATTTTGTGTAAGGGTGTTACACAAGTGACAATTGACAATTGAGATTGCGCATGGTTTCCGACAAAACCATAATCAAAACACATTAGGATGGTTAAGACACCATTGTGGCTATGTTATTTAAGAAATAGATTTTCTATAATCTTTCTAGGCAATAAAGAACAATGAGAGATATTTATAACGGAAATTGAGTACACTTGCAATCATGAGATGTGCAAGAGGATGAGTCCCGCACACTGTGAAAACAGTGGGAGCTATTCTTAGGCTAGAGGGCCTATGTCTTGACTGGATCTCGACACATACTCAGAAAGTTTTGTGATGCAAATGTATGCATTACAAAAGGAAAACGAGTATGTAGTAAGGTTGTGTAAGGTACAAGAAGTTGATAAAACCTACTAACCAAAGCCTTCTCATAGGCTAAACATGATGAATCATGTCATTTCAAATGAATTGAAATGAACAACTACATACAAGATCAAATTAGATTATAGAACATGAAATAGTAATCAGGCATTGACTATTTATATGTGATAATCGCATTTGTCGTTCGAGTTTTACTTTAAAACTCTTTTATTATACTTTTTGTTACATCCAAACGGGTTGTATAGACAATTGAACCCCGTTAAAGTGAACACGGATTAGCATGGTTGATGCGGTCGTTTCTACACCAAAAATAAATACCTAAGTACAACTAACTAATAGCTAGTAGTAAGTAGGGTCGATCTCCACAGGGAGGCTAAGTTGCTATTTATCTGTCTAATTCGGTCTGTCAGGGTGTCACAGAAATGGGGGTTTTGAATTGATTGTAAACTAACTAAACTACTGAAACTAAAGGCAAGAGAAGGGAATAAAGGAAATTAAAAATAAGAGAAAGGAAGTATGCTAGGAGTCGGTCTACCGTGGCAGCTATCAGATCTTATACTATCGGGAATACTAAGGCGATTAGACTATTGATAAGAAGAGCTATGGTCGTCACCTTTCGGTCCTTAAACCGCCCTAGAGCGTAAGCGCCTTAACTTTCGCCCTCACCGCAATACCCTATTGTAATTAAGCAAGCCTTCCCTTCCAATCTTTCGATCTAGGTCGGGGTTAACTAAATTTATGGTCTCCTGCATGCATTCATTCGATTGGGATAACGATTAAATTGCCTAATACAATTCCTATCGCAAGTCTAACCTATTCAAGTCACTTAAAACATCGCTACCACGGCTTCCCTAATCCTAACATACTACGGGGATTTAGCTAGACATGGAATAAATAAGAACAATAAATAAAGAAGGAGAGGGAACAATAAACATTGAATAAAAAGAGAGAAAGGAGAGAAGAAATTACTGATATAAATGATCCGGAAAATAAGAGCAAAGTAACAGTAACAAGCAGCAGAGTATTAAGAGTTATTCGAGAGGAGAAGCCCCCCATTATGTCGTCCTAATATCTTATTTATAAGAAAAATAAGATTTATTAACCTAATTGCGGAAAATAAAGCTTAAAAGCCCAGCCCGTCAAGGATTGTTGCTCGATCGAACACTTAAGGCTCTCGATCGAGTGATATTCATTAGCATTCCTCTCGATCGAGAACTTCTTCCCCTTTAATCACTCGATCGAGAAGAAGTAGCTCTCGATCGAGCAAATGGGCTCTCGATCGAACAGAAATAGTTCTCGATCGAGCACTTCTCAGCGCGTAATTCCTGCTTCGCGCACTGAACTTCAAACGGCTGCCATTCCTTTGTTACTTGGACAAATAGGGCGTGGTTGGTGGAGTTGGAAAGCTAAGAGGATAAGCTTTCACCTCCAACTGGAATCACCTTAATATCTGTTGTAGAACTCGAGATATGGCTCTTACAAGCAGGAACTAGCAAATTGAAGCACTCTCTTGGCTCGCCTAACTTCCTTACTCAAATGCGCATCTCAAAATAGCTTCATTCCCGCTCCAAATTCACTCTTCCCCCAAATGCATGCTAAAAGGATGGTAAAAGGCTTGATTTCACTACTTTTGGGTTCATTCCTGCAAATAAGACAAAACAAACCAAAGTAGCATATTCGGGGCATTTCGTAGCATAAAACCACGATAAAAGCATAGAAATACGTGCATAAAATAGGCTAATAAGACTATATAAAATGCACGTATCAAATCTCCCCAAACCAAACCTTTACTCGTCCCCGAGTAAACTAAAATGCAACTAAAGGAACGGAAAAAGATAACTCAGAGTTAGCTACAAATGCCCACTTAAGCCAATTTAATGCAAGCAAACTAACACCTATAGCAAATAGTCAAATGCAAACGAGTTATAGGATGTTTATAAATAAAGCTGAACCGTCGACCTTGCAAGACCTTTAACAATGAACTCTCACGGGTCACTCTTCTCTCATGAAGCAAAGGGTGAACATATATATGTAAGAGAGAAAGAAGAATAGTCGCTCACCTAGACTACGACCCACATAGACATGCATGCAACTAATATGATAGACAATTATAGCTACCAAACATACATTCCAACCAAACAAGGTCCTGTCACAGCCGAGGGCTTACAAAAATATGGTAAAGTGAGGCAATGGGTAAGAAAAGGCAAAACATTTATGGGAATGTGCAGGTATAGGTGATCAAGCTAGTACCTAAACAGAACCATATGAGACATATCCATTTCAAACTCAATTATTGATTAAGCACAATGCCCTTCATTTGGCATAAAATCTCACCAAACCAAACTAGAAACACTCCTCAAATGATATAAGATAGAACATAAGAGTCAAACCGTCTCAAACAAAATCTTTTTTTTTCTTTTTCTTTCTATTTTTTTTCGGTTTCTTTCTCTGATTTTTTCTTTTTTTTTTTTCATTTCATTTTTTCATTTTTTCAATTTTTTTTTTCAACTTCTTTTTTCTTTTTCACGTCATTTGTTCATCATCCTCCTTTCCTTCATAAAATACCAACTCCGAATCAACAGAATATGCGCCAAAATTTGATACAAGAGACAGTATACCGTAGAACAATCTAAACTAGCTTGACAAGGCAGGCTAAATCTGGATGTAGTTAAGGGTCAACAGGCAAATTTGGCTAATGTGGAGTTTATGGGTAGAAATGAAAGAAAAGGGAAAATGTAAGCACCTCCCTGCATGTGACACCAACCACTAACCCGAATGTATGCACGCAAAAAGCAATTGAATTTCATATACGTGCAAATTGATGATACATGTTATGCAAGGAGTAACTACTCACAGTCCTACATGAAACTGGTCATGAATGACACCAGTTTATAAGGCTCTAATCCTTAGAAATTATAAGTAGGTTGCCAAAATTTCAGGTCAAGTCTATTCGTTCAGCTAAATTTTAACATTAACTCGTAGATATGCGATAAGACAAAGCTAAAAGATATCAGTCTAATGCAAGGCTTAAGCAAAAAGACAGTTGCAGTGCAATATCATCATTGAAATCTACCGTTCCGACTCAACCTATATGCTAAAATAAACGTGAAATTTTTGAAATTTCTAATTTTTATGGGATTTTAAATTTTTATGAAAATAAACAACCATGCATACATAAATTAAACGTGATAACAGAAATGCATTAAAAACAATATGCAGACACAGATATGGATGCATAACCTCCCCAAACCAAACTGTACAATGCCCCCATTGTACCAAAACATGGAAAGGAAATGCAAACTGAAGGAGAAAGAGAGTAAAAGCGAAAAAAACTCACAAAATGCGCGAATAAGGGGACCTCCCCAAACCGACCATGAAATGGGAGGTTGCTAAGGCCCGGAAAACCGTCTCAGGAAGCTAATCCAAGTCAACACATGAAAGGGCACCAAAAATCAGCTCGATCGAAGAGAATTGTGGTCGATCGAGCTGATTTCTCATCTTGCAGGTGGTCGATCGAGTAGATGAAATGCTCGATCGAATGGATTTGGCAGCACGAGTGCTCGATCGAGTACAAAAAGTACTCGATCGAGTGATCCGCAGCGTATTCCTGCATAATGCAATGAAAAACAGCCCATAGAATCGACAAAAACAAGCATACCGAGATAGTCTATGGTATAAAACCATTTATTACAACTGAAAGTAAATAAAAATGCAAAATAAAATCGCCGGGTTGCCTCCCGGGTAGCGCTAGCTTCAGTCAGGTCCCAGCTCGACCTTCTTTTTCTTCGAGCCTCTATAATTAATCACAATCAAAACAGCTCAAAGCGCGCAAAGAACTTTGTCAAATAGTTTGCGCATGTGCTACACAACAAAGATAAGTAGCACCAAAGTGGAATCAAGAAATAGGAAATGAAATTAAACAACCGTTTGAGTCTAACAAATTTCCTATGTGAGCTCCTAAATTTATCCACATAATAAAGGAGCGGGAGCAATGTCAATATATAAGGGTCCCGATTCGATTAGCAATTTTGAGATGACATGTACGGTGAGAATTTGCTAATTTAATCGTCCACTTGAGAGGGGGTATAACTTTAAAAGAAATTGCGCAAGTCAAACGAGGCAAAATACTATTAGAACAAACAATAATAAAATTATCGTTTACTACCTCGGGTTGGTCGCTCTCAACGACGGAGTCACTGACAAAGGAATGGATTACCTCATCCGTGCTAGGAGCAATTACCGTCTCAGCTGCTTCTTCATCAACCTCCTCAGTGGAATCCATCCCGTAAATCGCAGCTTCAAGTGTATCCGCCTCTGCTGTGAATAAGGGAGGTTCACCGTAACCTTCATCATCGTCAAACTCGTCATCCAATATGAACCCAAGTGACGAATTAAAGCTCCCAATGGCCAATTCAGTCGATCGAGCAGAATAATCACTCGATCGACCACTTTCCTCCTCAAGATCTCACTCGATCGAGTAACAAAATCACTCGATCGAGAACTATCCTCCTGCATGTCACTCGATCGAGAAGAGATATTACTCGATCGAGGACTTTCTTTCTGTACAGCGCTAATATCCTCGCATACACTCTGGAAATACGATAGAAAGTCATCATCCGAAATATAGAAATCATTTTCAGCATTGGGCAACGCGGGTTCTTCATGGGAAAAACCGCTCTTGGTCAAGTACACCTCTTCTGGTTGCCGATCATTCAACCCAGTTGTTAACCGAGCAATTTCAGACTGCAACTCGGCAATTTCAGTGACTTGAGCACCCATATATCTACCATATTCTAGAATTAAGGATCTCAGCTCCGCGATTTCTTTTTTTCGTATATCACGAGGATCTTGTTGCAGTGGCCATTGATGGGGTAGATGTGGCGGTACAACTACAACCTGCATTGTGCTCAAGAAGACCACATCCCCAAGATTTCTTCCTTTCCCAACTAGCAGGTTTCTCAGCTTGGGCTTCAAACTGAGCAATTAGTCGGGAGACAGATGTCATCTTGGCAAGAGGGATCGAAGGTACTCAAGCCTTCCCTTCGATAATCTCCCTCAGTAGCCTGTCTAATAAACCTGTAGGCCTATCAAAACAACACTAAGGAAAAAGATAAGAACAGCCTCAAGGTACTTAGTCTTCCCTTGAGGCGAAAGGACAAACAAAATAAAACAGATAAAAAGCGTCGCCTCCCCGGCAACGGCGCCAAAATTTGATGCGGTCGTTTCTACACCAAAAATAAATACCTAAGTACAACTAACTAATAGCTAGTAGTAAGTAGGGTCGATCTCCACAGGGAGGCTAAGTTGCTATTTATCTGTCTAATTCGGTCTGTCAGGGTGTCACAGAAATGGGGGTTTTGAATTGATTGTAAACTAACTAAACTACTGAAACTAAAGGCAAGAGAAGGGAATAAAGGAAATTAAAAATAAGAGAAAGGAAGTATGCTAGGAGTCGGTCTACCGTGGCAGCTATCAGATCTTATACTATCGGGAATACTAAGGCGATTAGACTATTGATAAGAAGAGCTATGGTCGTCACCTTTCGGTCCTTAAACCGCCCTAGAGCGTAAACAGCTTAACTTTCGCCCTCACTGCAATACCCTATTGTAATTAAGCAAGCCTTCCCTTCCAATCTTTCGATCTAGGTCGGGGTTAACTAAATTTATGGTCTCCTGCATGCATTCATTCGACCGGATAACAGTTAAATTGCCTAATACAAATCCTATCGCAATTCTAACCTATTCAAGTCAGTTAAAACATCGCTACCACGGCTTCCCTAATCCTAACATACTACGGGGATTTAGCTAGACATGGAATAAATAAGAACAATAAATAAAGAAGGAGAGGGAATAATAAACATTGAATAAAAAGAGAGAAAGGAGAGAAGAAATTACTGATATAAATGATCCGGAAAATAAGAGCAAAGTAACAGTAACAAGCAGCAGAGTATTAAGAGTTATTCGAGAGGAGAAGCCCCCCATTATGTCGTCCTAATATCTTATTTATAAGAAAAATAAGATTTATTAACCTAATTGCGGAAAATAAAGCTTAAAAGCCCAGCCCGTCAAGGATTGTTGCTCGATCGAACACTTAAGGCTCTCGATCGAGTGATATTCATTAGCATTCCTCTCGATCGAGAACTTCTTCCCCTTTAATCACTCGATCGAGAAGAAGTAGCTCTCGATCGAGCAAATGGGCTCTCGATCGAACAGAAATAGTTCTCGATCGAGCACTTCTCGCCGCGTAATTCCGCTTCGCGACTGAACTTCAAACGGCTGCCATTCCTTCGTTACTTGGACAAATAGGGCGTGGTTGGTGGCGTTGGAAAGCTAAGAGGATAAGCTTTCACCTACAACTGGAATCACCTTAATAGCTGTTGTAGAACTCTAGATATGGCTCTTACAAGCAGGAACTAGCAAATTGAAGCACTCTCTTGGCTCGCCTAACTTCCTTACTCCAATGCGCATCTCAAAATAGCTTCATTCCCGCTCCAAATTCACTCTTCCCCCAAATGCATGCTAAAAGGATGGTAAAAGGCTTGATTTCACTACTTTTGGGTTCATTCCTGTAAATAAGACAAAACAAACCAAAGTAGCATATTCGGGGCATTTCGTAGCATAAAACCACGATAAAAGCATAGAAATACGTGCATAAAATAGGCTAATAAGACTATATAAAATGCACGTATCAATGGTATTCGCCCATAGTCACTTGTATGAGGTGACGTCTCGAAGTGACTAGAGTGTGATGCGATTGATGGCAAGTTCAAGTGCCATAGAGTCATGTGAGATGACTAGTCGATCACATTGGCAGACTGTTAGGAACACTTTGTCGGGCAGTGACCGCTTATAGAGTTCTGGCAAATTTATATAGCCTGGTCGTGGCGAGAGCTACTATAGTATTCTAATGAGTCGATTCTTTTGACCAAAGATTGTTCGCCTAAGGTGGCACAGTTTCAGATTAACTTTGATTTGTGTTACTACGACCTTCGTAAATGGGGTCAAATGGGCATATTTTGGGTTATGATGGCTGTGGCTATTCGAAGGGAATGAGTGCGATAGGAATTGTCCACCCCCTTGTCAGGGTTAAAACAATATCTCAGGGCCACTCGAGGAGTAATGAACTGGAAATGCGTGGCCACGCTCGGAAGGTATCTATGATAGATAAATCCGGTCAATCGCTTATTCTCCGGATCTAGGAAACCACTCTCGATATGATCACTTGCAAGTACGACCCGAAAGACACCTTGCATTGAGTGGGAGATAGTAATAGGACAAGAGAATTGGTGACGCACACTTGTCGAGGACAAGTGGGAGATTGTTGGAATATGTGTCCTCTGACAATAATGCGATCACAATTGTCGATCATATTGATCACATGTTTAAATCTCATTTTAAGAATACGTAAGGGATGATTCATTTTATAGTCAACTGATCAACATAAATCGGTAACGATTGGCTTGCTAGAGTTTGACGTTACTGTCGTGGGACAGTGGTGCTCAGTTGATCCCTTAAGGTCACACCTAAAGGATGATGCCCTTATCCGTAAAGTTGATTAATTGTATGACGATACAAGTTAATCAATTCCTTAAAATTGAACAATTCAATTTGTGAGAGAGAATATTTATATCTTATTATAATGGGATTAAATAAGATTCATTTTAGTAATTAAAAGGCTTTATTACTAAAATTGATTATTGTTTGAGAAACAATAGAGATAAGAATGAATGGTTCAATATAATTACAAGATGTTGTGGATTATAATTAAATGACCCATTTTATTTATATGATCAAGTATCACTAGTCAATTTGTTAAATGTAATTTAATTAATTTATAAAATGATATTTATGTGATAAATATGCATTGAATTAATTAATAACATGTAACATAATACATGAGACATATTGTGTGACAAATGACAAAATTGACAAAAATAAAATGGTAGTCCATTTTACATAAATGGACCAAAATATTGGGTGGTGGAAGGTGTTAGTGGGTGATATTATTTTATGTGATAATGTTTAAATAATAACACCTACATAATGTAGCCTTACACACCTACATATTTTGATAAGAGAAAAAGCATAAAGGAGATTCCTTTTTGGCCTATTCTTGTGGCCTTACACGGTTGCATGCATCAAAGAGGAGGACTTTTGTTCTCATTTTTGTTGCTCATTCATTCACACTTTTTCTCACATGCAAAAATATTCTCTAGCTCTCTAAAACTCTCTAAAACAAGTTTTAGAAATCACATAAATTGTTCCAAAGGGATTACTAAAATTATTAATGTAATATATGAGTGTTAGTAATCAATTTTAAGGTAAACTACTAAACTAATATCTAACTAATATTATTTAGTGGGGATACGGGATAGTCTTGGGTGCAATCAAGAAGAGAATCTCTACTTTGGGATTTTTGGAGGATCATCCTTATATATGGATAGCTCAAGATCTAGTAAGAAGGTGAACTTACTAGTGCCCAAATTCGGTCCGTTTTATATGGTATGAAAACCGATTTTCTTATCTCTTCTTATTTAGTTTGCATGCATAAGATCTAAATTAATTTTATGACTAAATTAATTTGTAACATATAAGAATATGTTGTATAATGAGATATAGATTTCCAACAGTATCGTCATACAATTAATCAACTTTACAGATTAGGGCATCATCCTTTAGGTGTGACCTTAAGGGATCAACTGACCACCACCGTCCCACGACAGTAACGTCAAACTCTAGCAAGCCAATCGTTACCGATTAATGTTGATCAGTTGACTATAAAATGAATCATCCCTTACGTATTCTTAAAAATGAGATTTAAACATGTGATCATCATGATCGACAATTGTGATCGCATTATTGTCGGGGACACTACAATAATCTCCCACTAATCCTCGACAAGTGTGCGTCACCAATTCTCTTGTCCTATTACTATCTCCCACTCAATGCAAGGTGTCTTTGGGGTCGTACTTGCAAGTGATCATATCGAGAGTGGTTTCCTCGATCTGGAGAATAACTGATTGACCGGAATTTATCTACCATAGATACCTTCTGAGCGTGGCCACGCATTTCCAGTTCATTACTCCTCGAGTGTCCCTGAGATATTGTTTTAACCCTGACAAGGGGGTGGATAATTCCTATCGCACTATTCCCTTCGACTAGCCACATCCATCATAACCTAAAATATGCCCATTTGACCCTATTTACGAAAGTCGTAGTAACATAAATCAAAGTTAATCTGAAACCGTGCCACCTTAGGCGAACAGTCTTTAGTCAAAAGAATCGACTCATTAGAATACTATAGTAGCTCTCGCCACGACCAGGCTTTATAAATTTGCCATAACTCTATAAGCGGTCACTGCCCGATAGAGTGTTTCTAACAGTCTGCCTATGTGATCGACTAGACATCTCACATGACTCTTGATGGACAAGAGTTGGTCGTCACACATCCAATCAAACACATTTATAATACTCAACAAACAACTAGTTAGCGGTAAGTCGAGGTCAATCCATGGGACGGTGTGCTTTGGGTTCTAAGTCTATCTATCTCAATTTATGCTAGTTTCACAATTGATGGGGTTTGTAGTTGTGTTCTAGACTATTAAAAGCAATAGAGTAAAACAAGCAATGAAAGGAAGGATGTAAACAAATGATTAAAAGTGCTGGGATATCATGGGGTCATAGGGGGTTCATGGTGTTGATCATACAAACATGTTTACAAAGTTGCAAGCAATTAATGTTGTGGAGGAACCGAGTTGATTTATGTCTTAAAGTTCATAGGAAGGGTTGGGTCCCGGAGCCGAATCGATTAGATTGTACAACACCTACAAGTCGACTTACTTTCCTCCTATTCAACTTCTATGCATGGTCTAACAAGACTCGAGTTGGTTTATATCTTACAAGTCAAGTTGAGTAGATAAGAGATGGGTAAAAATGCAAGGATTCATAGGCTTAGCATTTCATCAAACATAACATGTGCATAGGTTGACATCACAACAAGCAAGCAATTTAATCATGGAAACATATTGGATTAAGCATGATTATTTCCCATGTTTATCTCCCCTAATTACCCATTAATCCTAGTTAAAGAACTACTCACTCATTATCATGGGAAACATGTCATTAATGGTGTCAATCATCACAACAAGTATAAACATGATAATGGAATGCAGAAATGAACAATAAAGAGTAAAGAGTAAAGGAATTATACCAACGTAAGATGATCCAAATAATAAAGCAAAGAATAATAGAAGAACTTGATGATTGATGGAAGGTTGTCAATCTCCCAATAAACCCAATAATCTTCAATTACCAAATAGTAAACTTGAATAATAAACTTGAACAATAATTAAGGAAAGATTAATGTGTAATTTGTGTAAAGATTAAATGGTAATCTATTCTAATCTACTCCTAATCTAATCTAAGGAAGGATTGATTTAACCTAATGAAAACTTGATGGTTTGATTATTACAAATGGGGTATATATAGTAGAGCATCATTAGGTTAAGCAAGGGTAAAATAGTAATTTAACAATGCTAATTGTTGGGTAGCGAATCGCCGGTCTCAAGAGAGACTCCGGTCTCCTTTTCGCCGGTCTTTGAAAAATATGCGCATCCTTCATAGAACAAGAAGTAAACGAAAAGTTGCTGTAACATAATCCGGGCGTCCAAGGCATGAAGACGGGCGGATTCTGGTTGTTTTGGACGGGCGGATTGAGTGGAATCCGCTCGGATTGTAGCGAGGGAATCCGAGCGGATTGATGGGAAGACGGGCGGATTGTTGCTTGGACGGGCGGATTCCTGAAGTGTTTTTCTTCATTCTTGTCTGTCGAATAATCCGAGCATCTTGTGGGGATGACGGGCGGATTGGGTCTTAGGAATCCGAGCGTCTTGAGTCTCGGGACGAGCGGATTGGCGGACAGCTTCTTTGTTTGACCTCGGATTGTAAAACGGACGTCATTTTCTCATCCGGACTCCTATTGGAGTGATTCAAAAGCCTAGATCGCTTGATTTTTCAACGCCGTTCCATCTAGCATATTTTCAGAGGCAAAGGAGAAACTCTTGGTTTGGGTTCCGAGCAATTTCTTCTTGTAATGCCTTCCTTCTCGTCATCCTTGCTTTTTAACCTTATGAGCCTTCTATATACTCTTTATTCCTACATACTTGGCCATCATTCTTGCCTCCTCTTCATACTAGTCCATCTAATATCATCAATAAGCTTCCAAATATGCACTAAAGACGGGAATTTCCGCCTTGTTATCTTCTTTCCTACAAAACATACGAAATGCACTAGGAAAGCAAAATAGGAAGCATTTGACGAATAAAATGGCTATGGAATGTTATATTAGTATGCAAAATGGGCTCAATTAGGGGACTAAATGTGCGCAAATAATGTTCACATCAACTCTATGGCACTTGAACTTGCCATCAATCGCATCACACTCTAGTCACTTCGAGACGTCACCTCATACAAGTGATTATGGGCAAATACCATGTTAATCCGGGTTCACTTTAACGGGGTTCAATATTGTATCCACAACCCGTTTGGATGTAACAAAGTATAAAAGGAGTTTTTAGATAAAAACTCGAACGACAAATGTGATTATCACATATGAATAGTCAATACCTGATTACTACTTCATATTCTTGTAATCCAATTTGATCATGTATGTAGTTGTTCATCTCAATCCAATTAAAATGACATGACTCATCATGTCAAGCCTATGAGAAGGCTTTGGTTAGTAGGTTTTATCAACTTCTTGTACCTTACTTAACCTTACTACATATTCGTTTTCCTTTGTAATGTATACATTTGTATTACAAAACTTTCTGAGTACGTGTCTAGATCCAATCTAGACATAGGCCCTCTAGCCTTAGAATAGCTCCCACTGTTTTCACAGTGTGCGGGACTCATCCTTCTTGCACATCTCATGATTGCAAGTGTACTCAATTTCCGTTGTAAGTATCTCTCATTGTTCTTTATTGCCTAGAACGATTCTAGCAAATCCATTTCTTAAATAACATAGCCACAATGGTTCTGTAACCATCTTTAGGTGTTTCGAATACGGTTTTTGTCCGAAACCTTATGCAATCTCAACAGTCATTAGTGTAAGCCCTTACACAAATTTGTGAATTGCATCAAAAACATTTAACTTTCCATCCTTAATGCTTCTTCAAGCACTTAAGAATAATCTATAAGGCTATTTGATAACTATTACAAAATTTTTGAAACAATTCATCATACTCAAAGTATATGAAGTGCTATACATCATTACTCATTTAATGATCCGGCAATGGAAGCAAATGGAATCAATCAAATATGTTCAACTTGATTGAACTAATCATGAATCTTATCAACATAAGACTTCTTATTTGGCACTAATACCATGACTCTCATAATGTTCAATACTTAGGTTAAATTTTTCGAAAAATTATCGAGAAAAACAATGTTGCGGTTTATCGGTTTTAACAAATATGACCATTAAAATATGAGAAAATATATTTTCATCAACTTTTCACTTTTAGATCTGAAATATATGATAAAATGCAACATGTGACGTTTTTCTTTAGTCATGAAGTATGTTTTAGCATTATAACTAATTATAGTCACTATTTATGTGATTTTTCATCAAAAATTCATAAATCATGCAAAAAGACTTCACTATAGCCAGAAATTTTACACACATCTTATAAAATTGCATGTGACAGCATACTAAATTTCCATGACCAGATTCGAAATATAACTCATATTAACCTAATAAACCCTTTAAATACGATTTTAACTTATAAAATTCATATTTCGAGCAAAACAACTTATTTTAACATGAAAATTTACAGGCCATCAGTATGTATTACATGTGAAAACATATCCAAAAACCACTGGAAAATTCGAAGTTTAGCTATTTTTCGTCCAAAAATGACATTTTTCTCATAAAAATCACATTTTAATGCCAATAATATATATAATGAACAATAAAATCCATAAATCATCCCATATGACCTAAAATTCATTTAGGACCAGAAACCTTTAACATGCAAAATTATTTCTTGATTTATCAACATAAAACACTAATTTCAGGTTTTATTCGTTAATCGTATTATCTCGGAAAAACGATTCCGATCTTGCATGCAACAACCATAATGCTCTGATACCACTTGTTGGAAATCATATTTTAAATATTACATATTTTGGTTTAAAGTTTTAGTCATAAAACTTAAGGATCTTATGCATGCAAAACATATAAATAAGTGTAAAGGAAAACCGGTTCCTTACATTGAATATTTCGGTTTATGGGCACAAGTAAGGTCTCCTACCTTCACTTTTTCTTGAGCTATGATGAGTAATAGAATGATCCTCCAAAGACTTCAAGTGTAGAAGCCACTCTTCTTGATTGCACCCAAGATTATCCCTTATCTCTACTAAATAATATGTGCTAGATATTTGTTTAATAGTTTACCTTAAAATTGATTACTAATACTCATATATTACACTAATAATATTAGTAATCTTTTATGAACAATTTGAATCAAAAATCTCATGTTTTAATGAAGAAGAAGATGAATATGTGAGAGAGGAAAACTTTGCATGTGCTTTGAATGGACAAGCATAAAGAGAATAAGTAGAGAAAAATAATCCTCTAAAGCGGAGGAGGATCACACGGTTGGAACATCCAAAATAGGACATCTTACTTTTCTCTTTTTGTCTTCACAAGAATTAGGTGTGTAAGAATATGTAAGAGTAGGTGTAAGGCTAGTTGTAGGTAGGCATCATCATGCCACTTTATCAATTAAAATAAAACAACCAAAACACACTAATACTCCCTATTTTTTGGTCCATCCTCCATAAAATGGACTACCATTTTATTTTGTCAATTTCTCATTTGTCACACAATATGTCATATGTAGTATGTAGTATGTTATTAATTTTAATGCATTTTTATCACATAAATATCATTTTATAAATTAATTAAATTACATATAATAAATTGACTAGTGATACTTGATCACATAAATAAAATGGGTCATTTAATTATAATTCACAACATCTTGTAATTATAATTAACCATTCATTCTCATCTCTATTGTTTCTCAAACAATAAACAATTTTAGTAATAAAGTATTTCAATTACTAAAATAAATCTTATTTAATCACATTACAATAAGATATCAAAATTCTCTCTCACAAATTGAATTGTTCAATTTTAAGGAATTGATTAACTTGTATCGCCATACAATTAATCAACTTTACAGATTAGGGCATCATCCTTTTGGTGTGACCTTAAGGGATCAACTGACCACCACCGTCCCACGACAGTAACGTCAAACTCTAGCAAGCCAATCGTTACCGATTAATGTTGATCAGTTGACTATAAAATGAATCATCCCTTACGTATTCTTAAAAATGAGATTTAAACATGTGATCATCATGATCGACAATTGTGATCGCATTATTGTCGGGGACACTCCAACACATTCCGCACCACATTACAAGCCATAAGCCACCGGCCTAAACACCACAAAATACCAACTCCAGATTTTTATTTGTCAAACAAACCTTTTTTTACCAAGCTTCACATTCCAAAATGCCGAAGTCATTTTCACCTTGACTCAGATTTAAAGTCTTGAAAAAAAACATTGCTTTCTTAGGTCCACTTTTTAGTGTGCTCAAACAACAAAAAACATTTTCACAAGCTATGCCTCTTCGATTCATGATCAAGAGGTATTTCTCTCCAATCAACTTTCGAGTCACCAAACGGAATTCACCGTCGTGACCCTCAACTCCAGATTTTTATCTGTCAAACAAACCTATTATTACCAAGCTCCACATTCCCTAATGTCGAAGCCATTTTCACCCTGACCCAGATACGGAGTCCTCGAATGCTTTGCTACCGAGAACGGGACATACCCAATCTACCCTTAGGGTCCACTTTTTAGTGTGCTCACATGATAAGGAACATTTTCACAAATTACACCTCTTTGATTCATGATCAAGGAGGAATTATCTCAACTCAATTTCTCGAGTCACCAAATGGAATTTACCGTCGTGACCCTCGCACTTTAAGGTCCTAACAACTCGCTTATGCACACATTCAGAACTACGATCTGGTTTGATTTCACTTTACGTGAATACGTAGGCAGTCCTTCAAGGACATAACCATACCCCTCAAAATCACTTGAAGGTCCTAACAACTCGCTTAGGCACACACATTCAGAACTACAATCTGGTTTGATTTCGCAAACACGCGAATACGTAGGCAGTCCCTCAACAAGGACACAACCGCACATCCCTTTCAAAACAATTCCAATTTTCAACCCTAAAAAAAACAGCTCAGAACTACGATCTGGTTTGATTTCGCAAACACGCGAATACGTAGGCAGTCCTTTTACAAGGACACAACCGCACATCCCTTTCAAAACAATTCCAATTTTCAACCGTAAAAAAAAAATAGCTCAGAACAACGATCTGGTTTGATTTCGCACACACGCGAATACGTAGGCAGTCCTATTACAAGGACACAACCGCACACCCATTTCAATCTCAACCATCAACATCAATTCTCAAAAGCAGTCCACCCAGCTGCAAAAATTAAACATCTTTACTGGGGGCTTCTTCCTTAAGACGTAACCCATTCCTTATTTGGTCAAATTCCCATCTTCTCACTCTGGGGCTTCTCTTTCAAGGCGCCACCCGCCCTTTATCCTCAAACATCTCTTGAGTCTCAACTACAGTCCAAAATAAACCGCCCATAGTCTAGTGCTCGGTTCGGACGATGACAAGGTGATGTGACCATTATTTGCGCACATTTAGTCCCCTAATTGAGCCCATTTTGCATACTACTATAACATTCTTTGGCCATTTTATCCGTCAAAACCTTCCTATTTGCTTTTCTATCGCATTCTATATGTTTTATAGGAAAGGAGTTAATAAGGCGGAAATTCCCGTCTTTCGTGCATATTCGGAAGCTATTTGACGACATTTGATGGATTAGTATGAGGAGGAAGCAAGAACTGAAGACCAAGCCTACAAGAATAAAATGGAAGTGAAGGAAAGGGAAGAATAGAAGAGAAAACGAAAACTGAAGTCCAACCCGAGCGGATTCTCTGAAATCCGGCCGTCCACAATGCACGGAATCCGTGCGTCTTCTCCCCAATCCGCCCGTTTTCCTTTTCACCAATCCGCCCGGATTCTCCCAAAGACGCTCGGATTCCAGCCCAGCACATTTTCGTCTTCTTCAAAGCTTCAAATAAAGAAGCCCTTCCTTCAAAAGATACCGGCTCCTCCCTGCTCCATTTAAAAAGTGTAATTACTAGTTTATCCCTTAGTTAACCCTAATGCATCCACCTAATTTCTACTATAAATACCCCATTTGTAAATAATCAAAGGGGGGATCCTTTTATCAAGTTTTATGAGAGATAATCAAGTTTCCATATTAGAAATTCCTCTTAGATTAGATTAGGAGTAGATTAGAATAGATTACTCTTCAATCTTTCCACAAATTACACATTAATCTCTCCTTAATTATTGTTCAAGTTTATTATTCAAGTTTATTATTGGGTAATTGAAGATTATTGGGTTATTATTGGGAGATTGACAACCTTCCATCAATCAATCAAGTTTCTTCTATTATTCTTGCCTTATTATTTGGATCATCTTAAGTTGGTATAATTCCTTTGCTCTTTAATCTTTATTGTTCATTTCTTCATTCTATTATCATGTTTATACTTGTTGTGATGATTGACACCATTAATGACATGTTTCCCATGATAATGAGTGAGTAGTTTCTTTAGCTAGGATTAATGGGTAATTAGGGATGATGACCCAAGACTTGGTTTATGGAGTATGTGGTGGATTTTTTGAGTATGACTATGGGTATGGGGAGTTTGAGGAGCAAGTCAACACAAACCTACCTTATTATTCGTATAATGAAAATCCTAACTATTACCCCAAATTTTCCCGCCAAAATCACCACATCCAATATCCACAACAACCACCCACCCAATACCCACTTCATGATGAGCCTCAATTGCCACAATACAACCACTTTCACACTTACCCACAACAAGAAGATGGACCCATTCGAAATATGATTCTCCAAATGATGGGAGACCAACAAAACTTCTTCAAACAAATGCTAGAAGAGAGCCAAAGAACGGATAATGTTCTTCAAGGCATTGTTGCCCAAAGAGGGGAATTGGAGATTCAAATTTCCCAATTAAAAGAATCTCAAGCAATCACTCCCCACCATTCTTTGGACATTGAGCACGAATGCGAATTTGAAGTAGTAACCTTTGAAATGGAAAATGAGAAATGGGAAGAGCCAATCTCCTTGGGCTCTTGTGACTATGAAAGTGTTGTGTTCGATGAGGAAGACATGAGGTTAAGCAAACCAAATACTCTTAACCTTTGTGAGTATGAGGGTGTGTCCTTTGAAGTAAATATTGGGTTGTTGGAAAAACAGCTACATGAAGCCCCCATTTATGATTTATGTGAAGATAGCAACAATGATGATGAACCTAACGGATGGACTCATAATATCACCTTGCTTGAGGAGCCTATCCTTGAGACATTTGAGATACCCTATCATGAAGAAGGACGTCTTTCCTTTATTCCTCATGAAGATCACTTGACACCTATCATGGAGCCAATGATTATTGAAGAGGATATGATAGACCTTCTTCAAAAAGCCAAAGTTTCATACAAGAGCTACTTGGTGAAAAAGCTCAAAGAGAAAATTGCTCGTGAGGCTACTTGTGAAAATTTGGCACCCACAGTCTCAACTCCTAAGGTATCCGATCATCAATGTTGTGAAAATTCTTCTTCTACCTTGGAAGGATTGAAAAATCAAAATGCTATCATCATCACCGAAATTGAAGAAGATGTTGGTAAGTGGAAGTCTTCGGATGAAAATGGACCACGCTTCATGCTTAGTATTGACAAGAATCATGGGCTTATTTATTTAAAGCATCGGAAAAGCTCTAATGCTAAGGACAAAGCAAGGAAAAGAACATTCTACAAGCTTCCTTGGCCAAATTTCATATTCAAATTGAGCAACCCATACTTGTGCTTATTTGGAGCTTGTTCACAAGCTTTTGATCTTTTATTAAGAGCCTTGAGCTCTATGGATAAGAATTTCTACAATTTGAATTGGTTTGGTGGAGTTCTATCTCAAACCACCATTTGTAAGATATTTCTTGGACCCTTTACTTTGTATAATATTGTACTTTATTGCATTTACATTTAAATTCTTGCATGAGAGTGGAGAGAGAGAGAGAGAGAATCATCTTACATGTTTAATGAGCCAATTTCAGAAAAAGATAAGGAAAAAGAGAAAATCGGTGAAAAGGGGTATGTTATTGCACGAAAAAGAAGGAAAAAGAAGGGATTTAGCGCAAGACGCCCGTCCCGACCAAGCCGCATGTCCCAGACGCAAGACGCTCGTCTCTTCCCACCTCTCAGTCAAGAAAAATTGCTGTGTTAGAATCCGTGCGTACTCAAGCAAAGACGCCCGTCTTCTTCTCTCGCAATCCGCCCGTCCCGATGGAAATCCGCTCGGATTGCCCTGTTCTTTCGGATAAAACGGATTCGACCCACCCTTATTCGTTCGGATTCCCTCTTTCCTCTATATAATCACCCCCTTTCTTCCTCATTTCCTCACCTTATCAAACCCTAAAACACTCATCTCAATCCTCAAAATCAACCTTCCATTCTAAAAAAAAAAAAAAAAAAAAAAAAAAAAAAAAAAAAACACTCCCATCACCCACGCCAAAATGGCACCATTGATGAACACCAAGGGAAAGGCTAAGAAATTGGTTGAATCAATCGGGAAGAAGCGCAAGGGATCAACCTCTTCAATGCCGCGGGAGATAGTGCTACCAAGGAGCTCCCAACCCTTAATGAGGGGAGGAATTGAACAACTCGACCACTTCCAAGAGGTGCTCTTTGAATCCGATTACCACCGCACAAACTTTGTCAAGCTACTAGGTAAGAAATACGAACCCACTCAATTCGTAGACACTAGGGTGTTGGAAATCCTTAAGATAAGGTACCCTACCGAGATGTTCTTTAATGGCCTTGGCATTGGGAAGCTTTTCCATGCCCATGAGGAGACTTACCTTAGTCTCACACTTAAATTCTTGAGTAGCCTTCGCATTGTGACGAATACCCACACCGATGTGGGCATGGAGTTTAGGTTGTGCAACCTAGACCATCATCTTTCACTTGAGGAATTTGCCTATGTTTTCGGTCTTGTAGTGCCCACCAACTATACCGAAAAACCCGATAATTTTGGTGTGGACCTTCTTTGGAAGGCTATCTCCGGGAGGAATTTTATCCACCCAAAGCATTGCCACACCTTCGGCATCCAACATCCGGTGATTCGATTCACCAAGCGCTTTGTGGCCGGTACCATCAATGGGAGGTACGAACAAGATAGGTGTACTCTCATCGACTTAACTTTTCTTGAGTCCTATTTGAATGTTCGAGCGGTGAGGCGTTATAACTTCAATACGCCACTTGAGATACTTACTAGGTTCAATGATTTTGCTCAAGGAACCACCCAACTCAAGACCTTCGTGATGGGAGGTCTAATTACCATTTTGGCCCACCACCTTTGTCCCGGGTTCAATGCCCGAGGAACCTATATTCCTCTTGAGGGGAGGACTTTGATTGATGAGTGCACCATCTTCAACAGTCATCGATGGTGTAACTACACTCGAGATGGGAGTGTAGAGTGGCACACCAAAGGATGCACTTCAATGATCCTTGAAGGTTGGAAGATACCGGGCATCGACCCAAGATTGAGCCCATACTCGCCTCCACCAAGCTACCTCCTTGATATCCAAATTCTTGACAATCCCCCTCCAAGGGAAGAGCCGCACCGCCAAATACCTCGTGGAGCACCGGGAAGACCTATTCGCCCACCTTCCTATGTACCTATCCCACCATACCCTACTCCGTATACCGAATTTAGGCCGGCAATCCCCAATAACCCGGGTATTAATGATTTGATGGCACTCATGAATAGAGTGGACCTAGGGGTACATGAAGGGAGGGAAGACAACTACTTGGCCCTCTACCCCCAATACTATAACATGGCTCAACAAGGGTATATTGACCCTAATGGTCCTAAGCCCTCTTGGGCACAACCGGAGCTCTTGTTCCCAAATCAAGGGGACCAAGTTTGGGGTCGAGGCGACGGAGGGCATTCTAGCCAAGGTGGAGGGTACTCGAGTCAAGGGGGAGAATTTGACCAAGGAGGGTATTGGGGTCAAGCAAGCGGGTATGACCAAGCCGGGAGTTCTCATCGTTATGGCTATGATCAAGATGAGGATGACGAGTGAAAGAGGCCTACCTCACCACCTCCATTTGTATGATACCCATCTCTCCCTCTCTCTTTTGCATGCATTTGTATTATATTCCATATTGCATTTGCATTAGTTAGTCCATATAGTATAAATTGCATTGTAATATAATTCATATAGTATAGTTACATATAGATTAGAATTCATGCATAGTTACTAATGGCCAAACTTATTCATTTCTACACTAGAAATAGTGTTTAAATCGGTTTGGGGAGGTTTGATCATAGGTGACTTAAGCATTTATCATGCATCATATAATATAGTTTAGATTGCATTCATTTGTTATATATCTCATATAGAATTGCATTTAGTTAGAGCATGCATTCATTCATATCATATCATTGCATTTGTACTTCAATTTCCATAAAATCAAAAACATTCCAAAAAAATGTATTTCTTTTTCATTCCTACTCCTACATGTACATTGAGGACAATGTCCAAAATAAAGTGGGGGATAGGAATTTATATTCCAAAAATACATAAAAATTGAAAAAATTCGAAAAATCCCAAAAATACGTTCTTTAATTTCATAAAATCAAAAACCATAAAAAATTGAAAAATTGAAAAACCAAAAACAAGTTCATTTCCTTTGTAGTGTAGTCGTGTATATATTGTGTTTGTTCTATCCTTGTTCACATTGATTGACTACGCCACATCCGAGACATGAGGATCATGAAGACCGCATGGTATGATCTTTCCAATCTCCTTTTTCCTCTTTATGTTAATGACTATGTGGCTTTATTTTGATTGATGCGGTATAACAATGTGAACTTAGGACTTGCATTTAGCTTATATGTCATATTAGTTGGTAGAATCACTTGCATTAGGATGTTTATATTAGTTGCATCATAGCATGTAGTTGCATTTAGATAAAAAGTTTTGAGAAATGCCTAATTTGGAACTTTAACAAGAGCAACTAAGCCATTACAAATACTTTTTCAACTTAAGACTTTGCCTACTAGAATGGTTGTAAAACACCCTAGATAGTGTCATACTAGTATCTTTTGACCCATGACCCAAAGCCTAGTCAAGGGTTTACATGTGAGTCACCTATCCAACCCCGTGATGCGATGTAGACTTGGTTAACTTGTCTAGGTGACCTTGATTGACCTTGTGGTAAGGCAACCCAAAAATATTTTCTATCAATAAGCTTGAGGTGCTCATTTCTAAAGTTTTGTCATGTGGAAGTAATTTAATGCCAAGGAAACCTCAAATGTTATGAATTGTTGAATGTTGAGAAATTTAAATTGTTTTGATGGAGGCGTACCACTTCGATGTGCTTTTGAGCGGGATCCATTGAATTGGGCCCCCACACGGTTGTGAATTCGGCCGCCCAGAGACAGAGTGACTATCACCCCGAAAAGCTATTGTCTAGAGGTTAACCGGTTGCCTAATAAGAGATTGGCGAAAGCAAAGGACACTAGCCCGGAAGAGACAAACCCCATCTTAAATTTTTGAAATGTGAAAGTTGAAATGAGGTCAATTTTTGAATACTAGTCATATCCACCCGTTGTGTATAAAGATTTGAGCATTTCATTCCCAAAAAGCCTTTTGTCAAGCCACTTTGTCGAGCTTGGGACGATCCATGACCTTTACTTTTGTAGAGAATTCGAGACTTGTCATGTCATATGCTACTAGCATCATAGGGATCATCATTCCACTACCATCCGATCGCTCTTGACGAAAGCATTTGGAAATTGAGGACGAAAGTAGTCTAGTTTAACACCATTTGGAGGTGATTTAGTGCTATCCTCTTAGTCTTAGTAATTTGTTGAACTAGTATTTGTGAAGGATTACATGCTCTTAAATTTGTTCTCTCTTAGTTGCCTCCGCCACTTGATGAGGAAGTGGCTATTCCTTTTGTAGATGCATCCATTACTTGATTTTGTGTGCTTTAATGTTTGGATGTGTCGCCATTTTGGCAAGACCCACCTTGCCTTGCAAGAAGGCATCCTACCTCATGGTTGTCTTGTTGTGAGTTGAAGGGGCGGAGTGAGACCCGCTAATTGTCTCATATCGGCTATGATTATTAGGATAGTTTAAATAAAGGTCTTGTTTTTGTCACCTCTTTACTCGGGACGAGTAAAGGTTCGGTTTGGGGATATTTGATGTGACCATTATTTGCGCACATTTAGTCCCCTAATTGAGCCCATTTTGCATACTACTATAACATTCTTTGGCCATTTTATCCGTCAAAACCTTCCTATTTGCTTTTCTATCGCATTCTATATGTTTTATAGGAAAGGAGTTAATAAGGCGGAAATTCCCGTCTTTCGTGCATATTCGGAAGCTATTTGACGACATTTGATGGATTAGTATGAGGAGGAAGCAAGAACTGAAGACCAAGCCTACAAGAATAAAATGGAAGTGAAGGAAAGGGAAGAATAGAAGAGAAAACGAAAACCGAAGTCCAACCCGAGCGGATTCTCTGAAATCCGGCCGTCCACAATGCACGGAATCCGTGCGTCTTCTCCCCAATCCGCCCGTTTTCCTCTTCACCAATCCGCCCTGATTCTCCCAAAGACGCTCGGATTCCAGCCCAGCACATTTTCGTCTTCTTCAAAGCTTCAAAGAAAGAAGCCCTTCCTTCAAAAGATATCGGCTCCTCCCTGCTCCATTTAAAAAGTGTAATTACTAGTTTATCCCTTAGTTAACCCTAATGCATCCACCTAATTTCTACTATAAATACCCCATTTGTAAATAATCAAAGGGGGGATCCTTTTATCAAGTTTTATGAGAGATAATCAAGTTTCCATATTAGAAATTCCTCTTAGATTAGATTAGGAGTAGATTAGAATAGATTACTCTTCAATCTTTCCACAAATTACACATTAATCTCTCCTTAATTATTGTTCAAGTTTATTATTCAAGTTTATTATTGGGTAATTGAAGATTATTGGGTTATTATTGGGAGATTGACAACCTTCCATCAATCAATCAAGTTTCTTCTATTATTCTTGCTTTATTATTTGGATCATCTTAAGTTGGTATAATTCCTTTGCTCTTTAATCTTTATTGTTCATTTCTTCATTCTATTATCATGTTTATACTTGTTGTGATGATTGACACCATTAATGACATGTTTCCCATGATAATGAGTGAGTAGTTTCTTTAGCTAGGATTAATGGGTAATTAGGGGAAACCAACATGGGATTGATTCATGCTTAATCTAATATGTTCACATGATTAAATTGCTTGCTTGTTGTGATGTCAACTTTATGAACATGTTATGTTTGATGAAATGCCAAGCCTATGAATTCTTGCATTTACAACTATCTCTTATCTACTCAACTTGACTTGTAAGATATAAACCAACTCGAGTCTCGTTAGACCATGCATAGAAGTTGGATAGGAGGAAAGTAAGTCGACTTGTAGGTGTTGTACAATCTAATCGATTCGGCTCCGTGACCCAACTCTTCCTATGAACCGTAAGACATAAACCAACTCGGTTCCTCTACAACACTAATTGCTTGCATATAATTGTAAACATGTTTGTATGATCAAAACCATGAATCCCCTATGACCCCATGACACCCTAGCACTTTTAATCATTTGTTTACATCTTTCCTTTTATTGCTTGATTTACCTTATTGTTTGCATTAGCCTAGAACATAACTACAACCCAAATCAATCGTGACACTAGCATAAATTGAGATAGATAGACTTAGAGCCCAAAGCACACCGTCCCATGGATCGACCTCGACTTACCACTAACTAGTAGTTTGTTGAGTATTATAAATGTGTTTGATTGGATGAGTGACGACCTCAACCGGATCACAAGGTCTTGGTTCCGCTCTCCGAATCATCATACCTCAAGGAGGGATCTCAAACAAGGAAACAGAGACAAAGATGTCTGGAGAAGATAATCAATTCTTGTTCCCCAGCCGAGTGGACCTTCTACCCCAAGAATCTGATGCGCGTTGTCATCCTCTTTTGGCTAAGTAGTTGCACATCCATGTGCAAAGTCTGTCAGAGTCACTCCGTGTCGTGTCAACACTAAGTCTACATCACGTTCACGATCGTCTTCTTGTCAGTCTGTCAGTATGCGTCTGTGTGAGTCAATGTCGCAATGGTCACGTGTCTCCGATCTGTCGAATCACGGATCCACGAGCAACAAATTCCAACTCTTAACAGCTTTCAAGCTTCACAACTTTCAAAACATCTATCTCCCCTCACGTGAGATATTACATGCTAGTTGCTTATATGCTAACTGCTCACATGCTTATGTGCTTATATGCTTACGTACTAGTTGCTTATATGCTAACTGCTCACATGCCTATGTGCTTACGTTCTTATATGCTTGCATTCAACGTGCTTGTCTATGCGGCTGCGGATTTGTGTGGTCACTAACCATGCCGATAATCTTGAGAAGACAAATTCACTCCAACGGAGAACTGGGTTCTTCCCAACAAACGGCGACCCATCAAGTCCAAGAGCTTTAACCCTGCCGATTACATGGCTTACGCTACCTCCCAGTGAGCAGCAACTCATATCCCCGACGAGTCCTGAGAAGTTTCTAACAACCCAGTGAGTGCCGAATTTTAAATGGATGTCACACATGCTATTTTCCACAGTCGATCATTCGACCATAGATGGCTGGCGAGCCTTACAACGCATATGGCTGGCGAGCTTTTGTCCGCAAACAAAATACAACTCAAGGACGTATCCCGATGATGCCTCGGGTATGACTCCTTATCACAGCTGGCGAGCCTTTGCACGCACACCAGATACGACTCAAGGACATATCCCGAAGATGCCTCAGGTATGACTCCTTCCTATGGCTGGCGAGCCTCAAAACGCACCGCCTTCAACACCGGCTGGCGAGCCTTTGCACGCAAAAGATTCAAGGATATATCCCGAAGATGCCTCAGGTATGACTCCTTCCTATGGCTGGCGAGCCTCAAAACGCACCGCCTTTAACACCGGCTGGCGAGCCTTTGCGCGCAAAAGATTCAAGGACGTATCCCGAAGATGCCTCAGGTATGACTCCTTCTTATGGCTGGCGAGCCTTTATACATAGTCTAATGGACTTTAAACGACCCGCATCGGAAGTCGACAGACTCTAAAATGTTCCCGACGGCAGGTCCTTGACTCGAATCCTCGAGTCGCCTCGACGTCGCCCTTCCCGACGGCAGGTCCTTGGCTCAAACCCTTTTGACTCTCCTCAACATCGCAATGGTCTTCAGGTTGTAATCTTCGATTGACCTGGAGATCATACTTTGACTTTCGCCCTATCCAAGCCTCAGTCAAAGTGGGGGCTCTGTAGATACCCAGTATCTGCACATCCCAAAAACCACCCGATGATGATCGGACTATAACGTGTTTTTGATATGCGTGCGTGGATTGGCTATACATGAGATGGTTTAATGCACTACTCGAATATGAAAAATGATTTCAAAAATGGTTTTCTAACTTCATTTGCATTAAAATAACACTATTTAGAGTTAAAACCGTCTTCGGACCCAAAACCGACTCAGAAACCCGCAACTCGAGTCAACTTGAGTCAAACCGAGTCAAATCAAATCTCGAATGTCAAAAATAATACCATGAATGTTTCCATCATGCCAATTCCATTAAAATGACCCTAATTAGAGTCAAAACCGACATCGAGCCAAAAACCGACTCGAAATTCAAATCCCGACTCACACGGGTCAAACCCGAGTCAAGCACACAAAACACAAACCTCAAGTAACACCAAAATCATCTTATTAGATGCCCATATTGTTACACGACATCTTATATGAATGCCACATATCAACAATGGATGGAGAATTGGCCACGTCCAAATTGAAAGGGACAATACACCCCATTATATCACGAGGTAGCTCTGGCCTCTTTAGGCATGCCCTTGGCCAGCAAGCAAACTTAACCGACTTGCTACCACCCCCATTTATCTATAAATACCCACCATCACACACCATAAACTCTACGCGAGAGTCCGCCCCCTCCTTCTCCCTTAAATTTCTAGACCCGACTTCCTAAGTCACAAAATCGACACGTGTTTACGTCCTACCGATCGTAAACACAAGCCTTACACATTTTGTTTGGTACCGTCGCCGTGCATTCGACCGACCCATTTGACCAACTCAATTCATCAATCAACATGTTTTAATTAACATATTTTCAACATATTTTCAAAACTAAATCCTTTTTTAAGGCACCTTTTTAAACTTCTTTGATCGCGATTAGTCACAACGAGAAAACCGTCTCTAAAGTCGTCTATTTCGCAAACATCAATACAAGTAAGTTTGAGGGTGTAAACAACTCATTTATTTCATGTCTTTACTGTTTTTATGAGTTCATATGCATGAACAATGCATAACATGATTCAAATATAGGTTAGACGAGCCAAAACCGAGTTTTGGCCTGAGACAGCAGCTCCTTGCTATGCAGGGAGGCTCGCGCCTCTTGTGGGTGTCCAGGTCAGACTCAAATGTGTTTGAGTTCATCTTTCCTTCAACACTTTCTTTTATTTTTAATTCTTTCCTTTTACGGTTTTTATGATTTCAAATGTTTCAAATCATTTTTATAACAAACTTTTTAGCCATAAATTATAATCACCCTTGGTTCCATATACCATGACGGTTTATTCCGTGGCTCGATGAGATTATTGGTTAATTACAAATTAAAGGGTATTTTAACCCCCTTTTATTTTATTTACCATTTTTCTCATTTGTTTACATTTGTAAATATATTAGTCATAATTCATAATCATCCTTGGTTCTTTATACCATGTCGGTTTAATCCGAGTACGATGACAAACTTGACTAATTACAAAGAAATGAACTTAACATATTTAGTTCAAATCAAATATTTTACATTTTTATTTGTAAACTATGCTTTTCAAACTTGCAAATCCGACAACGAATATTACTAACATAACAGTAATTATTTCGAGTCATGCAAATCATACTTGAAAATCATTCATTACAAAATATGGTTTTAAACAACCTTTTTTTAACAACCAGGAGACGCCCCTTGGGTCGGCTCATGGCTCGCGCCCCAAGGCAGCTCCTGTTTTCTACATTTCAAAACCTGGGCAGAGCCCTTTATCTCGCCAATAGGCTCGCGCCTTAACAGGGTTGCCTGGCACTGTTCTGTCCCATTTTGGTACTTGTCTAGGACGATCCCGATTACGGTTTATCCGAATACGTGACGGATCAGATTGACGAGTTTGCATTTTATACTTTGTCTTTTAAACACCCTTTTTCAAATAAATGGATTGTGTTAAGCATCATAACCCGAACTTGGTAAATGGATGTTTAATTTCCGTTTTCACATGCAAATCAATCTAAATCCAACTTTGACACCAATTTCTTGCTACATGGATAAACAAACCGACTTAGGGAACTTTCACATGTTAGGTTAAACTTTTGGATGTGCATTCATGCATTTACACCGTTTTATCAACTCTTGCACTTAAACAATCACGATCGATCAGTAGAGGCCGCTAACCCGGGCGGGATTGGGTGTCCGATTAAAGGGCTTCCCAATACAGACCCTCACCCCTTACTCAGAACCTTTGGATAGTGGATGGCCTTATCCAGGGCGTACGAGAGTCATTTTAGGCATAGAATGCTAAAAGGGGGACGAGTCCTTATCTTTAGTACCTATGTCAAACACCGCTTTTTGCCTTGATTGACCTAGGTATAAAGTGGATTCGAACGGGTTCCAAGCATCCCACAAATGCTTGGTTGCGACTCCGAACTTCTCAAATCGTTTCGAGACCTTTACCGAGACGAAACCGACCGATCTAAAACGATCTGGTCGAAAGCATTTTTACGCCGCCGAGTGTGGCTTTCAAAAGACCGCTGCATGTCCACAGATTGGCTTGGCGTGCAGGTGGCCCGTGGCTACGGACCGGTGGGTGGCATCGCGCCCGCAGGCCGACTTGTGGCCCATGTCCACACAACCGGATGTGTGGATCCGGTGAACGTGAAAGACATGGGAATTGAGTCGGATATAACTCATATATTCGAAATCTTGGGTATGAAAGGGTTGTATCACCTCCGTAAGAAGTCATACCCCTTCCTTACTTTTGAGTTTTAGAGTTCGTTTATGTATGATGTGGGTGGAAAGACCGTCCGTTTCCCCCTCATGAAAACCGACCATTCTTTGACCCTTGACCAGTTTGCTGAGCATTTGGGGTTGGAACCCGAGGAGGAGGGGTACTTGAGTGATTTGGCGACGGAGAGCGGGGCTCCTAACTACCTTCTTTACATTACCGCCCGACCCGCCCTAACTCTAGCGTCATGTTAATCAATGATGTCCAACACGTGTCCCTTCGCATCTTCTTGAGGATGTTTGTAACACCCCCATACTCCGAGTGCCTTACCAGGACCACTCAGGTATGAAGACGTCACCATCTCGGTCGCCCGAGGTATGATAATCAAATAGACAAAACAGAAACAACATTTATTGTAAATAGTTTAATGAATAAATACAATCCTCGAAACCAAACTGAAAGTACAATACATTATTCCAAACTATCTGTTCTCAACTGAAATATAAATAAATGCTAAACTACAGCGGAAGACTCTATCGTCATGTCGTGGCCATCCCAGCTATCCCAGTACTCATCTCTATACCTGCTCAATATCTGCTCACCATCCCCGAATGGATCACCGCAGTTTTACAAAACAACAGGGTCGTACTAATCACACAATCAATATAAGTAATAATAATAAGACAAACATACACTGAAACTGTCACACACACACATGCACCACCAACTCCCATCATCTCAATATCGACTGTCCTTTGGACCATTACCCGCGATGGGGGACCGCAGCCGTTCCCACCTAAGCCCCGCTCATCGTACGAGCGATAACCCTGTCCATTAATGTGCACATCCCCTTTCGTGGCGGGTTCCACGAAGGGCGAAACTAGGGCGTGAGATCACTCCCACAAGTGACCCCACTCAGCCGAGAACGCATCTCGAGAGCCATAGAAACCAATCACAATCACAATCACAATCACCATATCAAACAACTAACTACAGCACATCACCAATATCCCACTATGGGACTAATCCGAGTAGGAAATCCCACCGGAAAGCACAACACGCAGACGGTATCTACAATTTGTATCAAAACGGCTCTCTCTACGAATTCTCCTCCTACCATACAACACATAGATGCTACCATTCAATTACTACTCATAAAAACCCCCAATTCCTAAATTAGGGTTTCATCAATCTTAACAAAACATTATAGAAATTATATTAAAAGCTTACCCTCGACGCAAGGAATCCAACGACACGAACTACGATACGAACCGACCGTCTGAACTCCGGGAATTGTCAAGAACGCAATTAGGAAGAAGAACAAGTTGCTTTCTCTCTTAAACAGGTTTTAGGTTTTGTAAAAAGTGATTTAAAACAATTACGAATATGTTTAAATACCTTAATCGCGTAATTAACAAAACCCAAGAAAACTCCCCGTAAAAATAGGACACTCGATCGAGTACCCAAGGTACTCGATCGAGTACCCCCCACTCGATCGAGTGCCCCAACTACTCGATCGAGTGCCCAACAGGTCAGAAACTATTTTATTCCGCAACTTGCCCTTACTCGACAGAGTAAGGCCTACTCGATAGAGTACCCCCAAGACTATAAATACGGAGTATTACAGTCTTCCCTCCTTAAAAGGAACTTCGTCCCCGAAGTTCAAACCACTACTAAAACAAAGGTACTCCAAAACATTCCCGACTCAACAACCAAAACAAAACTCCAAAACAAAACTCAATATAAAACACGCTACTTACCCAACTCATCCCGACAACCTACCGACACAACATACAAAAAGGTGTATAAAACTCTTAGAAATCGCTTTCGCGATCATCTCCTACCCCTAAAAGAAACAAGGTTACGTCCCCGTAACCATACATACCTGATCAAAAAGGAAGGGGTAACGCTCTTTCATGATGTCCTCTGCCTCCCATGTAGCTTCTTCGGTCTCGTGGTTAGACCAAAGGATCTTAAGCAAAACTGTCTCACTACTCCTGGTCTTTCTAACCTTTCGGTCTAGGATCTGCTTAGGTACCTCAAGATATGATAAAGACTCATCAAGCTCTAAGTTCTCTGCCTCCAACACATGTGACGGGTCACTCACATACTTCCGCAGCTGCGATACATGAAACACATTATGCACTCTCTCTAATGCAGCTGGTAATGCCGGACGATAAGCAACTTCCCGACTCGCTCTAAGATCTCATAAGGCCCTATAAACTTCTGACTTAGCTTGCCTTTCTTCCCAAATCTCATAACTCTGCGCATAGGAGACACTTTCAGAAGAACCTTGTCCCCAACCTGAAACTCTATGTCCCGACGATGTAGATCCGCATAACTCTTCTCCGTCGATCTGGGTGCTCTCATCCGTTCCGATCATCTTAAACTGTTCCACCATCTCATGTACCATCTCTGGTCCTAAAACCACTTGCCTCGACTATCGTCCCAACAGATTGGACTCCTACATCTCCTCCCATACAAAGCCTCAAATGGTGCCATACCAATACTAGTGTGATAGCTGTTATTGTAAGAAAACTCTATCAAGTCCAACCTCTGCTCCCAGCTACCACCAAAATCCATCACACAAGCTCGCAACATATCCTCGAGAGTCTTGATTGTTCTCTCAGTCTGCCCATCTGTCGCAGGATGAAATCTTTGTACTCATCTTCAAAGTCTGTTCCCAACGATTCCGCAACTCCTTCCAAAACCTCGATATAAACCTCGCATCTCTGTCGGACACTATGTCCTTAGGGACTCCATGTAACTTAAGACGTTCTTTCGATAGGCCATAGCCGATTGTGCCTTAGTCCATGTATCTTTCATTGGAACAAAGTGAGTGACTTGGTCGACGATCCACTATCACCCAAATCATATTGTTACCTTGTTGACTCTTGGCAAACCCACAATAAAATCCATGGAAATGGATTCCCACTTCCACTCGGGCACCTCCAAGGACTGAACCTTACCTTGTGGTCTTCTCTGTTCCCCTTTAACTCTCTGGCATGTCAAGCAACGGGACACAAACTCAGCTGTCTCTTTCTTCATCCCAGGCCACCAAAACGTTTTCTTCAAATCTTTGTAAAGCTTGTCTCCACCTGGATGAACTGAATATGGTGTGCAATGCGCTTCTGTCATGATCGTCTTTTTCAACTCCTCGTCATTCGGAACACACCACCTACCATCAAACCTCAAACTACCATCTGTATGAATGGAAAAGCGGGACACTGTCCCTTTCTCTACTCCAGCTCTCCATTCCACTATCTTGGGATCCAAAGCCTGCTTATCCCGAATGTCATCATAAAACTCAAGTTGTACTGTCATATCACCCATGGCGTCTCCTTTCTGCATCATATGTATCCCGAACCTCGCTACCTCATCTCTCAGCCTCATCAAAGATAGAGCTGTACACAAAGAATGTACACTCTTCCTACTCAAAGCATCAGCTACAACATTGACTTTCCCTTCATGGTAGATGATTTCCATGTCATAATCGCCAATCAACTCCATCCACCTCCTCTGTCTCATGTTCAACTCCTTCTGCGTGAAGATGTACTTGAGACTCTTGTGATCAGAAAATACCTTAAAGATTGCTCCATAAAGGTAATGTCTCTAAATCTTGAGAGCAAACACCACTGCACCCAACTCCAGATCATGAGTAGGGTAATTCTCCTCATAAGGCTTCAACTGCCTAGAAGCATAGGCAATCACTTTACCATTCTGCATCAACACACATCCTAGCCCATTCTTCGAGGCATCTGTATAAACCTCGAAATTCTCGCTCCCTTCAGGCAATGCTAGGACAGGAGTTGTGGTCAAACTCTCCTTTAATGTTTGGAACGCCGTCTCACAACTCTCATCCCAACGAAACCTGTTCTCTTTCCTCATCAACGCCGTCATCGGTCTAGCTATCTTGGAGAAATCTTTCACGAACCGCCTGTAGTATCCAGCTAAACCCAAGAAACTTCTCACCTCAGCAACATTCTTTGGTGCGTCCCACTTTGTCACTGCCTCAATCTTCGCCGGATCCACAGCTACCCCATCTTTAGAGATTACATGCCTCAGAAAAGCAACTTTCTCCAACCAGAACTCACACTTGGACAGCTTAGCATACAGCTCATGATCCCGCAAAGTCTGCAACACGATCCTCAGATGCTCCTCATGCTCCTCCTTAGTCTTAGAGTAGACTAAGATATCATCGATAAACACCACCACGAACTGGTCCAAGAACTGTCTGAAGATTCTATTCATCAAATCCATAAACACTGCCGGCGCATTAGACAACCCAAATGGCATCACCACATACTCATAATGGCCATACCTCGACGTGAAAGCTGTCTTCGGTATGTCCACATCTCTAATCTTCACCTGATGGTACCCCGACCTCAAATCAATCTTAGAAAAGACTGTTGCACCGCTCAGGCGATCAAACAGGTCATCTATCCTTGGCAATGGATACTTGTTCTTTATCGTCACACGGTTCGGCTCCGGTAATCTATGCACGACCTCAAACTCCCATCTTTCTTCTTCACGAAAAGAACTGGTGCTCCCCAAGGCGATACACTTGGTCTAATGTATCCCTTCTCTATCAAATCATCCAATTGCTTCCTAAGCTCCTCCATCTCCTTAGGACCCATACGGTACGGTGCCTTAGAGATTGGCCCGTCCCTGGCTTCAACTCAACAGTGAAATCTATCTCCCTCTTTGGTGGCAACCCGGAATCTCCTCGGAAAAACATCGCAAACTCTTCCACCACCTTTGGTATCTCGTCAATCGCTAGGGCTCTCTATCCGATCATCTCTCACATGGCACAAAATCAGAGGACATCCCTTCCTCAGATACGACTTCAAGGTGACAGCTGCAATCAACTTAACTTTGGGTTTGACTAGAAACCCACGGTAAGACACACTAACACCCTTAGGGCCTCTTAGGGACACTTTCTTTTGATGACAGTCTATCTTAGCCTTATACTTTCCTAACCAATCCATTCCAACTATCATCTCAAAACCATTAAAAGGAAACTCTAGCAAGTCTACAGGGAAATCGACTTGCCCAACTATCAAAGATACATCTCTAAACAACCTCCCACACGATACAGACTCACCCGAAGGTATGAAAACTTGCTCCCTAACAGACTCATAAACTCTCAAACCCAACTGTTTTACATGACTCGAAGACACAAACGACTGAGAAGCCCCCGAATCAAACAAAACAAAGGTAGGAACACCATTAACAAGAAATGTACCGGTGATAACGTGCGCATCCTCCTCAGCTGCCTTCTTGTCCATCATGAACAACTTGCCACATGGTCTTCCGCCCACCACCTCCCTGGACAAGATCTTGGTGATGCGGTCGGCTTAGCACCCGACCCTTGATTGTTGTTGTTGTTGTTCGTCGGTGTCTTCTGATAAGAATTACCACCGTTGAGGTTGGCTCCACTCTGGTAGCTCTGACCTCCCCTGTTTGGCCATGATCCAGCTGGTCTGTTGCTCGCAAAGCTCTGTGCAGGTCTCTGAAAAGATCCCGGTGCACTCGTGCACTCATGTCTCTTGTTGCCTACGCCACCACAACCAAAGCAGGTCACTCCCCAGCTATTGCTCACACTCCCACGGTCTCGCCCAAAGGAAGTTCCAGCACTAAACCCAGACCCAGAAGAAAATCCCTTAGATTGATTGTGGTTGCCTTTCTTGAAATTAGATTGGCCACCACCCTCGCTCTCAGACTTCCTCTTCTCTCCACCGACCTCTCCGAGCCATCTCCACTAGTCTCTCGGCTCTCCCCGGCCCTCTCATACGCTTCCTTCACATCAGTAAGGACTCCTACGGGTAACTTATCCATAATTTTCGTGGTTAGCCCTCTCTCAAACCTCAAAGCTAGATTCTCCTCACTCAAACCCATATCCTCAGCATATCTAGATTTCTCATTGAACTACCTGTAGTACTCGACCCACAGACATCTCAAGCGAGTCATCTTAAACTTGTCGAACTCCTCTCTCAACTTACTCCTCACATGTTCTGGTACGAACTCCTTCCTCACAGCCCTACGAAACTCCTCCCAAGGTATAGCAGGTAACCCCTGGTTGGTATATATCTCCTTGGCACTCACTTTCACTGAATCCCACCACTTGCCAGCTGCCTCCCTCAGATAGAATGCAGCCTGATCCACTCTCATCTCATCAGGACAGCGAACTAAATCTAGTATGTTCTCCATCTCCCTCAGCCAACTATCAAGAAGGTTAGGCTCCTCAACTCCCTTGTACTCCTTCGGGTTAAACCTCGCATGATATAGAGGCCGACTTTAGCATGGTCAACCTCCTTCTCCTTACTCTTATCCTTGTCCTCATTCACTCTCTTGGGGTCTCAGTAAGAGCATCCTGGTGTTCTAACATCTTGACGATGTCGTCCGTAGTCATAAGCTCAGCTCTCGCATACAAAGCATTTCTCTTGGGCGGCATCTTGAAGCTATATAAGAAAGGGTAAACATAAACACACGTACTAAACCTCAAAACACGAAAACGCGCTGCTCAGAACCTACTCGATCGAGTATCCAAACCCACTCGATCGAGTAACGGGCTACTCGATCGAGTGCCCCCATGTACTCGATCGAGTACCCAAACTCCAGAACCAAACAGACCTTTCGATCTCTAACCCACTCGATCGAGTATCTAGGCTACTCGATCGAGTGATTTTCTACTCGATCGAGTACCCCTAGTTACTCGATCGAGTGCCCCAAAACGCGATTCTGGACTCAAAATCGCCAAAAACCTAACCGATCGAGTCAGCCTCACTCGATCAAGTACCACCAATACGTAAGAGCTACCCGCATATTACGTATATACTAACATGCTAACTTTATAACTCACATTATATCACAACAATCATGCAATTAATTGCCACGTTGTAAAACATTCCATTATACTATCATTTCATCAACAATGTCTATATATATAACATCACTTTTCTTTTTATCTCATCAACTTCCAATTCGAACATCCAACCATCAACACATTCTATCACATTGTTACGCAAGTTACGAAACACACACATGACTCAACACACATATTTCCCCCGTGACCGGTTCAAAGTTGTAAGGCGACCCCCGCGACTTTAGGACGTCTCCCAAGCCTTTGCACTAGCTCCTACAACTTCTACCCCGGGTTCATTTTAATTGACTCCCTATGTTCATTAAGTTCATTGGTTACAGGTTTCAGGATCGTCGCTCTGATACCATTTGTAACACCCCCATACTCCAAGTGCCTTACCAGGACCACTCAGGTATGAAGACGTCACCATCTCGGTCGCTCGAGGTATGATAATCAAATAGACAAAACAGAAACAACATTTATTGTAAATAGTTTAATGAATAAATACAATCCTCGAAACCAAACTGAAAGTACAATACATTATTCCAAACTATCTGTTCTCAACTGAAATATAAATAAATGCTAAACTACAGCGGAAGACTCTATCGTCATGTCGTGGCCATCCCAGCTATCCCAGTACTCATCTCTATACCTGCTCAATATCTGCTCACCATCCCCGAATGGATCACCGCAGGTTTTACAAAACAACACCGGGGTCAGTACTAATCACACAATCAATATAAGTAATAATAATAAGACAAACATACAGCTGAACTGTCACACACACACATGCACCACCAACTCCCATCATCTCAATCGATCGTCCCTTTGGACATTACGCCAATGGGGGACCGCAGCCGTTCCCACCTAAGCCCCGCTCATCGTACGAGCGATAACCCTGTCCATTAATGTGCACATCCCCTTTCGTGGCGGGTTCCACGAAGGGCGAAACTAGGGCGTGAGATCACTCCCGCAAGTGACCCCACTCAGCCGAGAACGCATCTCGAGAGCCATAGAAACCAATCACAATCACAATCACAATCACCATATCAAACAACTAACTACAAAGACATCACCAATATCCCATTATGGGACTAATGCGAGTAGGAAATCCTACCGGAAAGCACAACATGCAGACGGTATCTACAAATTTGTATCAAAACGGCTCCTCTACGAATTCTCCTCCTACCATACAACACATAGATGCTACCATTCAATTACTACTCATAAAAACCCCCAATTCCTAAATTAGGGTTTCATCAATCTTAACAAAACATTATAGAAATTATATTAAAAGCTTACCCTCGACGCAAGGAATCCAACGACACGAACTACGATACGAACCGACCGTCTGAACTCCGGGAATTGTCAAGAACGCGATTAGGAAGAAGAACAAGTTGCTTTCTCTCTTAAACAGGTTTTAGGTTTTGTAAAAAGTGATTTAAAACAATTACGAATATGTTTAAATACCTTAATCGCGTAATTAACAAAACCCGAGAAAACTCCCCCGTAAATAGGACACTCGATCGAGTACCCAAGGTACTCGATCGAGTACCCCCCTACTCGATCGAGTGCCCCAGCTACTCGATCGAGTGCCCAACAGGTCAGAAACTATTTTATTCCGCAACTTGCCCTTACTCGACAGAGTAAGGCCTACTCGATAGAGTACCCCCAAGACTATAAATACGGAGTATTACAATGTTGACCTGCTTGCTTTATGATCGGAGTGAGGCGAGCAAGCTAAACACCCATGAGGTGATGCTTTTGATGACTTACCTAAACCCCCTTCGGCGGGAGCGATTTTAATATAGCGCCCCCGGTGTGATTACCTTAGCTGCGGGGTAATAATGACCCGCTTGGCCTAGAGACTGATCGACTTTGTAGCCCCTGCCGAGTCGACTTCTGCCTTGTTTAGACCGCCCCTACCATGGATGAGATTACTTGTGCCACATTAAGTGGTTGAGGAGGTTGGATGACGGAACCTTAGCCTGAAGGGTGATGGGAACTAGGTGGATGAGATTGCCTGATGTTGAGAACCTACCTGTGATTGACCACTTGCGCGAGTATGGCTCGGGGAGTGGGGAACCCGAACCCGAGCCCCAGTCCCAGCCACAGTTCAATCTTATCTCCCCTAAGATCCTTGTGGACTTGCCTGAGCGGAATATAGCTTCTAGTAAGCAGTAGGCCGTCCTGACACCTCGTGAGACCTGTGGAGTGAGGGTGATATGAGAGGTGGTGACCGAGCCTTCTTACACCTCACAGAGCTTCTACCCGTACCAGTACCTATCCTGGCCTACGGTTCATGATCCTAGGATGTAGGTTAACGAGCTCACCCAGACGATATTCATCACTTTGGTGATGAGGAACATGCACGAGATGACGACCCTTGAGAACGTGGGTACGGACCTTGCTCAGCCTGTGTAGTAGAGGGAAGTGGGAGATGACAGCGAGGTGTTCCATAACTGTGGGGTTGACCCAAGCACGTGGAGGCACCTGACTACCTACGAGTATGGTTGCCTTGTAGGGCCGTGGGGAGTCATCTATGGTAGCTAGCTAGATGAGGAGGGGAGATGGGTTGTTGGTCACTACGCTGTTGGGGCATATCAGGGAGCTGGGACATCGGGCACAAGTGGTGGTGACAACATGGATGATGATGTGGGAATCGACCCTTGAGCTTGTTTTATATTTGTTTATTTTAGTTAGATGTTGTTGCGGAATTGATATTACTTTTAGACATTTGGATTTATTTCGGATATGTGTAATCTGGTCATAAGGCCAAGACTCTACTTTTCCTAGGTTACGTTGTGTTTAAGACTTGATTCTCTATGTTAGTCGATGGTTGAACTCCGTGCTGCAGGTAAATGATTGAGTTTTCTTGGTGTCAATTGAGGAAATCGCGTCCTACTTCGCGGTACTTGACCGAGTACTGACTACTCGTGTAACACCCCACGGTAATTGAAGAGGTCTAGTGATAGGCTTAAATGACTAGTGCTTAAAGGGATTGGAAGTACTACTCATATCAACAAAGTGCACTTTCTTTTATGGTCATCCATGCGAAAGAACTCCAAAGTTAAGCGTGCTTGACTGGGAGTAGTCTTAGGATGGGTGACCTCCTGGGAAGGTTTCCGGGATGCGCATGAGTGAGGACAAAATGCGCTGTAAAGGACCCGTGTTGATCTGTGGGCCATGTACACAACCTGGTGAGCTATCATAAGTAACCGCTCCCGACCCGGTTTGGGCCGGGGTGTTACAAGTGGTATCAGAGCAACCCTGCGACCGTGTGGGGATCGGAGGCAGTTGTTATACGCTCCTGGAGGCAGTGGTTATACGCTCCATTGTGATCACACACCTAGCGGGGGAGGATTCTGGGTTAGCGGTTATGCTCCCAGGCGCAACGAGGACGTTGCGTTCTTCAAGTGGGGGTGACTGTAACACCCCACGGTAATTGAAGAGGTCTAGTGATAGGCTTAAATGACTAGTGCTTAAAGGGATTGGAAGTACTACTCATATCAACAAAGTGCACTTTCTTTTATGGTCATCCATGCGAAAGAACTCCAAAGTTAAGCGTGCTTGACTGGGAGTAGTCTTAGGATGGGTGACCTCCTGGGAAGGTTCCCGGGATGCGCATGAGTGAGGACAAAATGCGCTGTAAAGGACCCGTGTTGATCTGTGGGCCATGTACACAGCCTGGTGAGCTATCATAAGTAACCGCTCCCGACCCGGTTTGGGCCGGGGTGTTACAACTCGACCGAGTACAAACTACTCGACCGAGTACATCATACTCGGCCGAGTGTTCTCTGGTACTCGATCGAGTACTCTGAGCTGAAGGCCATGTTTTAAATTCGTAGTTCAGTTGTTTGGTTGTATGATCTTGGGTGACTTTGTGATTGTTTTCTTGGTGAGGTTTGATGGGGCCGAGGTGTAGGTGATATGGTATTGGTGTGACAGTGTTGCGATCCAACAACATGGTTGGGATTTGAGACGAATGTAAAATGTGAATTGACGCGGATGGAAACATGGTGACAATATGGTACTATTTTGTGCGTTCAATTATTATACGTCTTTACATGCATTTGTGATTCGAAGTTATGATAATTCCATTTAATCCTTGATAACAATTGCATTGGAAAAATGTTTTGCATGATTATGTTTGATATGAAGAGGTGATGATTGCTTTAGTTATTCATTGTGTTCAAAGGAGTATACTTTTCTTGTGGCAATTGGGAGCGAACTTCGAGGACGAAGTTCCTTTTAAGAGGGGTAGATAACATCGTGTCAGAAACTTGCAAAAACTTTTTTAAAGTGTTGCTTTTAACCTTTTAAGTTGTTGCTAATGGTTGCTTTTAATCTTTTAAGTATTTATGATGTGACTCTTTAGTTTAAAATGAAGACAGAATAGAATAAATATGGGAAATTTCTGAGGAATAGAACCTTCCAATAATCATCAAGTAACAAAGTATTTACGGATACAAGATGGTATCAACTTCCCATTGCGTATTGATACTTATCGGATATAGAATAGATTTGTTTCTCTTTGTTCCTACAAACATAATTGTTCTATATATTACCACTAAAAGAGAACAAATATGAACCCTTGTTCCGAGATAATCCATTGAACAAAAGGGGTACATTGCATAATCACAGTCTTTTCTAATGCAATAAAGTTACATAGTGTCATTTTTCTTTGAGTAAAGGGGTATTTCCATGGGTTTGCCTTGGTATCGTGTTCATACTGTCGTATTGAATGATCCCGGCCGGTTGATTTCTGTCCATATAATGCATACTGACTCGGTTCACGGTTGGGTGGTTCGATGGCTCTATATGAATTAGCCGTTTTTGATCCCTCGATCCGTTCTTGACCCAATGTGGAGACAGGGTATGTTCGTTATACCTTTCATGACTCGTTTAGGAATAACCAATTCATGGGGCGGTTGGAGTATTACAGGAGGGACTATAACGGATCCGGGTATTTGGAGTTATGAAGGTGTGGCCGGAGCACATATTGTGTTTTCTGGTTTGTGCTTTTTAGCAGCTATTTGGCATTGGGTGTATTGGGATCTAGAAATATTTTCTGATGAACGTACAGGAATTGCGCACATTTAGTCTCCTAATTGAACCTATTTTGCATACTAATATAACATTTCACGGCCATTTTATTCGTCAATTCCTACCTATTTTGCTTTCCTAGTGCATTTTATATGTCTTATAGGAAATGAGATAATGAGGCGGAATTCCCATCTCCCGTGCATATTTGGAAGCTTGATGACGATCTTAGATGGACTAGTATGAAGAGGAGGCAAAAATGATGACCAAGGATGTAGGAATAAAGAGTATATAGAAGGATCATAGGCTTAAAAGCAAGGAGGAAGCCATTACAAGAAGAAATTGCTCGGAACCAAACCAAGACTTACTTTTTTGGCTCTGAAAGTATGCTAGATGAAACGGCGTCGAAAAATCAAGTGGTCTAGGTTTTTGAATCACTCCAATAGGAGTCCGGATGAGGAAATGACGTCCGTTTTACAATCTCAGCTCAAATAAACAAGCTGTCCCAGGATCCGCGCGTCCCGAGACTCAATCCGCGCGTACCGAGCTGCTTTGCCATTTCAGAACATCCTGTAAGAGGATCCGCGCATCCCGAGCTCAGGATGAGCATCCCAGACCTAGGATCCGCGCATTTCCCTCAGGACTTGCAATGCTCTACTCAACACTTAGCATTGTTATCTACTAATGTACCCTTACTTAACCTAATGATGTACCACTATATATACTCCATTTGTAATAATCAATTGAACCAAGTTCCCTTAGATTAGAATTAAAGCTTCTTTAGATTAGATTAAACCTTTATTAGGAGTAGATTAGAATAGATTACTCTTCAATCTTTCCACAAATTACACATTAATCTTTCCTTAATTATTGTTCAAGTTTATTATTTGATAATTTGAAGATTATTGGGTTATTATTGGAGAATTGACAACTCTTCATCAATCAATCAAGTTTTCTTCTATTATTCTTTCCTTTCCAATTATTCATCTTAATTTTGGTATAATCTCTTTACTCTTTACTCTTTATTGTTTATTTCCTCACTCTCTTATCATGTTTATACTTGTTGTGATGATTGACACCATTGATAACATGATTCCCATGATAATAAGTGAGTAGTTACTTAACTAGAATTAGTGGAGGATTAGGGGAGTTAATCATGAGATGGATTTATGCTTAATGAGTTCATATGAATGCTTGCTCATTGTTCTTCAACTTATGCACATGTTATGTTTGATGAAATGCTAGACTATGAAACCTTGCATTTTTTGACCATCTCTTATCATTTCAATGAGGCTTGTAAGACATAAACCAACTCAAGCCTCATTAGACCATGCATATAGTTGAATAGGAAAAATCCAAGTCGACTTGTAGGTGTTGTACAGTCACAAATGACTTGGCTCCGGGACCCAAATCTTCTTATGAATTATATGACATGAACTAACTTAATTCCAACAATAATAAATTGCTTGCATCTATATAACTCATTTATGCAATCTTACCATGATTCCCCTATGATCTCATGACATCCAAGTATTCTTTATTATTTGTTTACATCTTCATTTGCTTTATTGCTTGTTTTACTTCCATTGCTCTCATTAGTTTAGAATCAATCAATTCCCATTTCAATTGTGACAACTCCAAGCACAACTATAATTAGATTGAACAATTCAAGTACCCCCGTCCCGTGGATCGACCCCGACTTGCTTTCTATGCTAGTAGTTGGGTATAAATGTGTTTGATGGCGGACAACGACCCGCTCCATCAAAATGGCGCCGTTGCCGGGGACGGTGTTAAATTGAATTGATTTTCGTTAATTGTTTTTAGTTGTGTATTTCTTTATCTTGGGGGAGAGCACTTCCTCAAGGTACTTCTCACCTTTTTCTTAGTGTACTTTGCAAGATGGATATTATAGATTGTTGTGTAGAGGACCATATGGGTACTACTCTCATCAAAGACCCTTTGCAAGCATTGGAAGCCTTAGAAGCCAGTGAGGCCAAAAATAAGCATTGGGAATTAGAAGTAGATCTCCTTGAAGCCGCTCTAGCCAACAAAGAGCTCACCCATGAGCAATCCATATTGATAAATGACTGTAACACCCTCATACTCCAAGTGCCTTACCAGGACCACTCAGGTATGAGGACATCACCATCTCGGTCGCCCGAGGTATGATAATCAAATAGACAAAACAGAAACAACATTTATTATAAATAGTTTAATGAATAAATACAATCCTCAAACCAAACCAAAGTACGATACATTATTCCAAACTATCTGTTATCAACTGAAATGTAAATAAATGCTAAACTACAGCGGAAGACTCTATCGTCATGTCGTGGCCATCCCAGCTATCCCAGTACTCATCGCTATACCTGCTCAATATCTGCTCACCATCCCCGAATGGATCACCGCAGGTTTACAAAACAACACCGGGGTCAGTACTAATCACACAATCAATATAGATAACAATAATAAGACAAACAGACAGCTGAACTGTCACACGCACACACACACACACCATCTCCCATCATCTCAATACTGATTGTCCACTGGACCAGCCCTGCCAGTGGGGGACCGCAGCCGTTCCCACCTAAGCCCCGCTCATCATACGAGCGATAACCCTGTCCCATTAATGTGCACATCCCCTCCCGTGGCGGGTTCCACGAAGGGTGAAACTAGGGCGTGAAGTCACTCCCGCAAGTGACCCCACTCAGCCGAGAACGCATCTCGAGAACCATAGACAACCAACCACAATCACAATCACAATCACAATCATCAAATCAAACAACTAATTACAGCACATCACCAATATCCCATTATGGGACTAATACTGAGTAGGAAATCCTACCTGGAAAGCACAACACGCAGACGGTATCTGTTTGTCTCAAAACGCCTCTTCTACGAATCCTCCTCCTAACACATAACACATAAAGACTACCAATTACTTACTATTCATAAAACCCCCAACCCCTAAATTAGGGTTTGACCAACCCTAGCAAAACATTATAAAAATTATGCTAGAAGCTTACCCTCGACGCAAGGAACTCAACGATACGAACTAGGACACGAACTGACCGTCTGAACTCCGGGAATTGCTAAGAACGCGATTAGGAAGATGAAGTGGCTGCTTTCTTTCTTAAACAGGTTTTAGGTTTTGTAAAAGTGAGTTAAAACAATGACGATTATGTTTAAATACTTTAATCGCGTAATTAACAAAACCCGAGAAAAACTCCCCGTAAACCGGACACTCGATCGAGTACCCAAGGTCAGAAACTATTTTATTTCGCAACTTGCCCTTACTCGACAGAGTAAGGGCTACTCGATAGAGTACCCCAAGACATATAAATACGGAGTATTACAGTCTTCCCTCCTTAAAAAGGAACTTCGTCCCCGAAGTTCAAACCACCACTAAACAAAGGTACTCCCATAAGCCTCCCGACTCGAAGGTCAAACAAAACACAACGTAAAACATGATACTAACCCCAACTTATCCCGACAAACATACCGACACAACATATAAAAGGTGTATAAAACTCTTAAAAACTCTCGCGATCATCTCCTACCCCCCTAAAAGAAACAAGGTTACGTCCCTGTAACCATACATACCTGATCAAAAAGGAAAGGGTAACGCTCTTTCATGATATCCTCCGCCTCCCATGTAGCTTCCTCAGTCTCGTGGTTAGACCAAAGGATCTTAAGCAAAACTGTCTCACCACTCCTAGTCTTTCTAACCTTTCGGTCTAGAATCTGCTTAGGCACCTCAAGGTATGATAAAGATTCATCTAGCTCTAAGCTCTCTGCCTCCAACACATGTGACGGGTCACTCACATACTTCCGCAGCTGCGATACATGAAACACATTATGCACTCTCTCCAACTCAGCCGGTAAAGCCAAACGATAAGCAACTTCCCCAACTCGCTCTAAGATCTCATAAGGCCCTATAAACTTATGACTTAGCTTGCCTTTCTTCCCAAATCTCATAACTCCACGCATCGGAGACACTTTCAGAAGAACCTTGTCCCCAACCTGAAACTCTATGTCCCGACGATGTAGATCTGCATAACTCTTCTGTCGATCCTGGGCTACTCTCATCTGTTCCCTAATCATCTTAATCTGTTCCACCATCTCATGCACCATCTCTGGTCCTAAAACCACTGCCTCAGCACTATCGTCCCAACAGATTGGACTCCTACACCTCCTCCCATACAAAGCCTCAAACGGTGCCATACCTATACTGGTGTGATACCTGTTGTTGTAAGAAAATTCTATCAAGTCCAACCTCTGCTCCCAGCTACCACCAAAATCCATCACACAAGCTCGCAACATATCCTCAAGGGTCTTGATTGTTCTCTCGGTCTGCCCATCTGTCGCAGGATGAAATGCTGTACTCATCTTCAAAGCTGTTCCCAACGATTCCTGCAACTCCTTCCAAAACCTCGATATAAACCTCGCATCTCTGTCAGACACTATGTCCTTAGGGACTCCATGTAACTTAAGCACGTTCTTTCGATAGGCCATAGCCAATTGTGCCTTAGTCCATGTATCTTTCATTGGAACAAAGTGAGCTGACTTGGTCAGACGATCCACTATCACCCAAATCATGTTGTTACCTTGTTGACTCTTAGGTAAACCCACAATGAAATCCATGGAAATGGATTCCCACTTCCACTCAGGCACCTCTAAAGACTGAATCTTACCTTGTGGTCTTCTCTGTTCCCCTTTAACTCTTTGGCATGTCAAACAACGGGACACAAACTCAGCTGTCTCTTTCTTCATCCCAGGCCACCAAAACGTTTTCTTCACATCCTTGTATAGCTTGTCTCCACCTGGATGAACTGAATATGGTGTGCAATGCGCTTCTGTCATGATTGTCTTTTTCAACTCCTCATCATTAGGAACACACCACCTACCATCAAACCTCAAACTACCATCTGTATGAATAGAAAACCGGGACACTGTCCCTTTCTCTACTCCAGCTCTCCACTCAACTATCTTAGGATCCAAAGCCTGCTTATCCCGAATGTCATCATAAAACTCCATATGTACTGTCATATCACCCATGGCATCTCCTTTCTGCATCATATGAATCCCAAAGCTCGCTACCTCATCCCTCAGCCTCATCAAAGATAGAGCTGTACACAAGGAATGTACACTCTTTCTACTCAAAGCATCCGCAACAACATTGGCCTTCCCTTCATGGTAGATAATTTCCATGCCATAATCACCAATCAGCTCCATCCACCTCCTCTGTCTCATGTTCAACTCTTTCTGCGTGAAGATGTACTTAAGACTCTTGTGATCAGAAAATACCTTAAAGATTGCTCCATAAAGGTAATGTCTCCAAATCTTGAGAGCAAACACCACCGCACCCAATTCGGATCATGAGTAGGGTAGTTCTCCTCATAAGGCTTCAATCGCCTAGAAGCATAGGCAATCACTTTACCATTCTGCATCAACACACATCCCAACCCATTCTTCGAGGCATCTGTATAAACCTCGAAATTCTCGCTCCCTTCAGGCAATGCTAGGACAGGAGCTGTGGTCAAACGCTCCTTTAATGTTTGGAACGCCGTCTCACAACCCACATCCCAACGAAACCTGTTCTCTTTCCTCATCAATTTGTCATCGGTCTAGCTATCTTGGATAAATCTTTCACGAACCGTCCGTAGTATCCAGCTAAACCCAAGAAACTTCTAACCTCGGCAACATTCTTTGGTGCTTCCCACTTTGTCACCGCCTCAATCTTCGCCGGATCTCGACTACCCCATCTTTAGAGATTACATGCCCCGGAAAAGCAACTTTCTCTAACCAGAACTCACACTTGGACAGCTTAGCATACAACTCATGATCCCTCAAAGTCTGCAACACGATCCTCAGATGCTCCTCATGCTCCTCCTTAGTCTTAGAGTAGACTAAGATATCATCGATAAACACTACTACAAACTGGTCCAAGAACGTCAAGATTCTATTCATCAAATCCATGAACACTGCCGGCGCATTAGACAACCCAAACGGCATCACCACATACTCATAATGGCCATACCTTGACGTGAAAGCTGTCTTCGGTATGTCCACCTCTCTAATCTTCACCTGATGGTACCCCGACCTCAAATCAATCTTAGAAAAGACTGTTGCACCGCTCAGCTGATCAAACAGGTCATCTATCCTTGGCAAAGGGTACTTGTTCTTTATCGTCACACGGTTCAGCTCCCTGTAATCTATGCATAGCCTCAAACTCCCATCTTTCTTCTTCACGAACAGAACTGGTGCTCCCCAAGGCGATACACTTGGTCTAATGTATCCCTTCTCTATCAAATCATCCAACTGCTTCCTAAGTTCCTCCATCTCCTTAGGACCCATACGGTACGGTGCCTTAGAGATTGGCCCCGTCCCTGGCTTCAACTCCACGGTGAAATCTATCTCCCTCTTCGGTGGCAACCCCGGAATCTCCTCTGGGAAAACATCTGCAAACTCTCCCACCACTGGTATCTCATCAACTGCTGGACTCTCTATCCGGTCATCTCTCACATGACACAAGATCAACGGACATCCCTTCCTCAGATACGACTTCAAGGTAACAGCTGCAATCAACTTAACTTTGGGTTTGACTAGAAACCCACGGTAAGACACACTAACACCCTTTGGACCTCTTAAGGACACTTTCTTTTGATGACAGTCTATCTTAGCCTTATACTTTCCTAACCAATCCATCCCAACTATCATCTCAAAACCATTAAAAGGGAACTCTAGCAAGTCCACAGGGAAATCGACTTGCCCAACTATCAAAGATACATCTCTAAACAACCTCCCACACGATACAGACTCACCCGAAGGTATGAAAACTTGCTCCCTAACAGACTCATATACTCTCAAACCCAACTGTTTTACATGACTCGAAGACACAAACGACTGAGAAGCCCCCGAATCAAACAAAACAAACGTAGGAATACCGTTAACAAGGAATGTACCGGTGATAACGTGCGAATCCTCCTTAGCTGCCTTCTTCTCCATCATGAACAACTTGCCACCTTTGGTCTTCCGCCTACCTACCTCCCCGGACAAGATCTTGGCGATGCGGTCGGCTTAGCACCCGACCCTTGATTGTTGTTGTTGTTGTTCATCGGTGTCTTCTGATAAGAATTACCGCCGTTGCGGTTGCCTCCCACTGGTAACTCGACTTCCCGGTTTGGCCATGATCCGGCCCCGGTCTGTTGCTCGCGAAGCTCTGTGCAGGTCTCTGGAAAGATCCCGGTGCACTTGTGCACTCATGTCTCTTGTGGCCTACGCCACCACAACCAAAGCAGGTCACTCCCCAACTATTACTCGCACTCCCACGGCCACGCCCAAAGGAAGCCCCAGCACTAAACCCAGACCCAGAAGAAAACCCCTTAGACTGATTGTGGTTGCCTTTCTTGTAATTAGATTGGCCACCACCCTCGCTCTCGGACTTCCTCTTCTCTCCACCGGACCTCTCCGAGCCATCTCCACCAACCTCTCGGCTCTTCCAGCCCTCTCATAAGCTTCCTTAACATCGGTAAGGATTCCCACGGGTAACTTATCCATAATCTTGGTAGTCAACCCACTCTCAAACCTCAACGCGAGTTCTCCTCACTCAAACCCATATCCTCGGATACCTGGACTTCTCATTGAACGTCTGTAGTACTCGGCTCACCGACATCTCGGCGGTCATCTTAAACTTATCAAACTCCTCCCTCAACCTACTCCTCACATGCTCCGGCACGAACTCCTTCCTCATGACCCCTACGAAACTCCCCCAAGGTATAGCGGGTAAGCCTTGGTTGGTGTATATCTCCTTAGCACTCACTTTTATTGAATCCCACCACTTGCCTGCTCGCCTCCCTCGGATAGAACGACTGTTCCACTCTCATCTCATCGGGGCAATGAACCAAGTCTAGGATGTTCTCCATCTCTCTCAGCCAACTATCAAGCAGATTAGGCTCCCCAACTCCCTTGTATTCTTTCGGGTTAAACCTCGCAATGTAGAGGCTGATTTTAGAATGATCAACCTCCTTCTCCTTACTCTTATCCTTGTCCTCATTCACTCTCTTTGGGGTCTCGAAGAGCATCCTGGTGCTCTAACATCTTAACGATGTCATCCGTGGTCATAAGCTCAGCTCTCGCGTACAAAGCAGTTCTCTTGGGCGGCATCTTGAAGCTATATAAGAAAGGGGTAAACATAAACACACGTACTAAACCTCAAAACACGAAAACACGCTGCCCAGAACCCACTCGATCGAGTTCCCAAACACACTCGATCGAGTAACGGGCTACTCGATCGAGTGCCCCACGTACTCGATCGAGTACCCAAACTCCAGAACCAAACAGACTTTCTGATCTCTTACCTACTCGATCGAGTATCTAGGCTACTCGATCGAGTGACCCCCTACTCGATCGAGTACCCCTAGTTACTTGATCGAGTGCCCCAAAACTCGATTCTGGACACAAAATCGCTAAAAACCCACCCGATCGAGTCAGTCTCACTCGATCGAGTACCACTAATACGTAAGAGCTACCCGCATGTTACGTCATATACTAACATGCTAAACTTTATAAAACCACATGATAACATAATAAATATGCTACGCATCTATTCTACTATCAACAAGATCAATTCATCATGCCATTAAGCCACATTGTAAACATCCAACATGTTATTCCAACATCAAATCTACACATATATTACTTTTCTTTCACATTCTCAACTTCTCCTTCAACATCCAACAATCACACACTTCATCACATTGTTAACAAGTTAACCAAGCATACATATACTCGACAAACACTTTCCCCCGTGACCGGTTCAAAGTTGTAGGGCGACCCCCGCGACTTTAGGACGTCTCCCAAGCCTTTGCACTAGCTCCTACAACTTTTACCCCGGGTTCATTTTAATTGACTCCCTATGTTCAATAAGTTCATTGGTTACAGGTTTCAGGATCGTCGCTCTGATACCATTTGTAACACCCCCATACTCCAAGTGCCTTACCAGGACCACTCAGGTATGAGGACATCACCATCTCGGTCGCCCGAGGTATGATAATCAAATAGACAAAACAGAAACAACATTTATTATAAATAGTTTAATGAATAAATACAATCCTCAAACCAAACCAAAGTACGATACATTATTCCAAACTATCTCGTTATCAATCGAAATGTAAATAAATGCTAAACTACGACGGAAGACTCTATCGTCATGTCGTGGCCATCCCAGCTATCCCAAAGTACTCATCGCTATACCGCTCAATATCCGCTCACCATCCCCGAATGGATCACCGCAGTTACAAAACAAAACAACACCGGTTACTAATCACACAATCAATATAGATAACAATAATAAGACAAACAGACAATTTGAACCGTCACACGCACACACACACACACCATCTCCCATCATCTCAATCGACCGTCCACCGGACTACCGCCGATGGGGGACCGGCCGTTCCCACCTAAGCCCCGCTCATCATACGAGCGATAACCCTGTCCCATTAATGTGCACATCCCCTCCCGTGGCGGGTTCCACGAAGGGCGAAACTAGGGCGTGAAGTCACTCCCGCAAGTGACCCCTCAGTACCGAGAACGCATCTCGAGAACCATAGACAACCAACCACAATCACAATCACAATCACAATCATCAAATCAAACAACTAATTACAGCACATCACCAATATCCCATTATGGGACTAATACTGAGTAGGAAATCCTACCTGGAAAGCACAACACGCAGACGGTATCTACAGCTGTCTCAAAACGCCTCTTCTACGAATCCTCCTCCTAACACATAACACATAAAGACTACCAATTACTTACTATTCATAAAACCCCCAAACCCTAAATTAGGGTTTGACCAACCCTAGCAAAACATTATAAAAATTATGCTAGAAGCTTACCCTCGACGCAAGGAACTCAACGATACGAACTACGACACGAACTGACCGTCTGAACTCCGGGAATTGCTAAGAACGCGATTAGGAAGATGAAGTGGCTGCTTTCTTTCTTAAACAGGTTTTAGGTTTTGTAAAAGTGAGTTAAAACAATGACGATTATGTTTAAATACTTTAATCGCGTAATTAACAAAACCCGAGAAAAACTCCCCGTAAACCGGACACTCGATCGAGTACCCAAGGTCAGAAACTATTTTATTTCGCAACTTGCCCTTACTCGACAGAGTAAGGGCTACTCGATAGAGTACCCCAAGACATATAAATACGGAGTATTACAATGACATTCTCGAGGAAGCATCACAATCCACTAAAGAAGAACAAGCGACCAAAGATCATACCATACAAGTTGAAGAGCTAGACGAATATGTCATGGAATTTAAGTACGATGGGTATGAAGAGCTTGAGGAACAAATCGAATATGCCATGTGGATGGAATGTGTAATGGAGATGGAACATGTCCTTCGTGAACCTTCAATGGTAGAACGTGAGGTACAAACTCCAACTCTAAAACCCCTTCCCCCAAATTTGAAATATGCTTACCTTGATGAGTCTAAAACCAAACCCGTGATTGTTAATGAAAAACTTGATGAGAATCAATTGGAAAGTTTGCTTGATGTGTTAAAACAACATAAAAAGGCTATAGGTTATAGTCTAGACGACCTTAAGGGGATAACCCCCAATTTTTACATGCATAGCATTCATCTACTAGAAGACCATAGGCCCACCATTCAAGGGAAAATGAGACTAAACCCCCACTTGCAAGAAGTTGTAAAAACGGAGGTTATGAAATTACTTGGTGCAGGAATTATTTATCCTATATCGGATTCTTTGTGTGTTAGCCCCGTTCAAGTGGTACCTAAGAAAGGAGGTACCATAGTGGTAACAAATGATCAGAACGAACTAATACCCACATGGAAGATCACCGGTTGGCGCATGTGTATCGATTATCGTAAATTGAATTCCGCAACAAGAAAAGATCATTTCCCCCTACCATTCATTGACCAAATGTTTGAGAGGTTAGCCTCTAACAAATTCTTTTGTTACCTTGACGGGTACCCATGATTCTTCCAAATCCCGATACACCAGGATGACCAACACAAAACCACTTTCACATGTCCCTATGGTACTTTTGCATATAGGAGAATGCCTTTCGGGCTATGTAATGCCCCCACTACTTTCCAAAGATGCATGATGAGTATCTTCTCCGATTATCTAGAAACAATAGTGGAAGTTTTTATGGATGATTTTAGCATTTATGGAAAAGACTTTGACTCTTGCTTGCATAACCTTTCTCTTGTATTGCAAAAATGTGAAGATGTTAGCCTTGTCTTGAATTTAGAAAAGTGTCACTTTATGGTCAATGAAGGTATTGTCTTGGGTCATTTAATCTCGAAAAAGGGCATCGATGTTGATAAAGCCAAAGTTGAGGTGATAGAGAAACTCCCACCTCCCGTGAATGTTAGAGGGGTGAGGAGCTTTCTCGATCACGCGGGTTTCTATCGCCGTTTCATAAAGGATTTTTCCAAAATTGCGAAACCTCTTACTCAACTTTTTCTTAAAGATGCCGAATTCCAATTCACTAACGAGTGTGTTGAAGCATTTGATAGAATCAAGGAAGCACTAATCTCGGCACCAATCATCCAACCACCAAATTGGGAATTAAAATTCGAGATCATGTGCGATGCGAGTAACTACGCCGTTGGAGCGGTTCTTGGCCAACGGGTAGGAAAGGCCTTGCATGCTATCTATTACATAAGCAAGACTCTTGATGCCGCCCAAGTGAACTATGATACTACCGAGAAGGAACTCCTTGCCATTGTCTATGCACTAGACAAATTCCGTTCTTATTTGCTTGGATCAAAAGTGATTGTTTTCTCGGATCACCGTGCTCTTAGACATCTCTTGATAAAGAAAGAAGCCAAACCGAGATTGTTGAGATGGAATTTGCTACTCCAAGAATTTGATTTGGAGATAAGAGATAAGAAGGGAGCCGAGAATGAGGTAGTGAATCACTTGTCAAGAATTCGATTCCACAATGATGAGGGAGACACCGATCAATGACTCTTTCCCCGATGATATCTTGATGACTATCCATTCACAACTTGAGAAGCACACCACACTGTGGTTCGCCGACTATGCTAATTACATTGTTGGAGGAGTTCTTCCTCCAAACTTGAACTACAATCAAAGAAAGAGATTCTTGTTTGAAGTGAAGAGATATTTTTGGGACGATCCCAATCTTTATAAGGAATGTAGTGATGGACTTTATTGAAGATGCATACCTCAATGGGAAGTTCAAGGTGTTTTAGAAGGATGCCATTCATCACCTTATGGAGGACATCATGGAGCACGAAGAACAATTGCTAAAGTCCTTCAATCGGGCTTCTTTTGGCCTACCATGTTTGAAGATGCTAGAAAATTTATTTTCCATTGTGATCCTTGCCAAAGGACCGGGAAGATTTCTTGGAGAAATAAGATGCCACAACGGGGAATATTGGAGGTAGAAATTTTCGATGTATGGGGAATTGACTACCAAGGACCATTTGTAACATCTCAAGGAAACAAGTACATTCTTGTAGCCGTCGATTATGTATCAAAGTGGGTAGAAGAAATTGCTACTCCAACCGATGACGCCAAAACGGTTACTAAGCTCCTAAAGAAAGTAATCTTTCCAAAATTCGGAGTCCCTAGAGCAATCATTAGTGATGGAGGAACACACTTCCATGAAAAGAAGCACACCTCTCTTTTGAGAAAATATGGTGTTCAACATAGAACCGGTTTGGGATACCATCCTCAAACAAGTGGTCAAGTTGAAGTTTCGAATAGAGAGATCAAGCAAATTGTTGAGAAGGTTGTCAACAAGACTCGTAAGGAATGGAGTATGAAGCTTGACGACACTCTTTGGGCTTATAGGACGGCCTATAATATAAGACTCCTATAGGAGCCTCCCCTTACAAGCTAGTCTATGGAAAGGCATGCCATTTTCCAATTGAGCTAGAGTACAAAGCCTTTTGGGCAATCAAATCTTTCAACCTTGACCTCAAGTTAAGTGTTCAAAAGAGGATAAATCAAATTCAAGAGTTGGAGGAATTCCGACTACAATCCTACAAAAATGCAAATATCTACAAGGAAAGGACAAAATTGCTTCATGACAAGAGAATCAAGTAAAAAGCCTTGCACAAGGGAGACAAAGTCCTTCTATTTAACTCCCGATATCGACTCTTTCCCGGGAAGTTAAATTCAAGATGGATGGGGCCCTATGTAATCACCGAAGTAGGAAAATATGGCGACTTTGAAATAAAGTCGGAAGATGGAAACAAGTTCAAAGTCAACGGCTAAAGGTTGAAACCATATTATGAAGGAGCATTCATCGGAGAAGTAGAGGTCATCCGCCTCGAGCCTCTCCCACCATGAAAAGACCATCAATAAGAGAGTTTGGCGGAGTCCTCTCCAAACCACCATTTATAAATATACTAACTCTTCTCACTTGGATTTTTAACTTTATTGCATTTACATATAATTTCCATAAAGCATGATTTGGACATGAGAGTTGGTGAGGGAGTGTTACTAACTCGTTTGATGAATGAAGGATTTAGCAATTCTAGTGTGGGAAGCACTCTTATCAATGAATAAAATGAGGAGAAAGAAGAACAAAAAGGAGGAAACCCCCACGGGCAGACCTGCGCCCGTGGGAACTGCAGATGATCTGGGCGTCCTTGAAGAGGTCCGAGCATCCTGGCCTTGGGACGCGGGTCCCGAGAGAGCTAGAATTGAAGAAAGCATCCTGTGTCAGAATCTGGGCAGATCATAAGCAAGACGCTCGTCCCAGGCTATGAGCCGCTCGTCTTGAAAATGATCCGAGCGTCCTGGCATGCTTCAAAATTATGATCTCATGCTGTTTTTAAATCTGCAGGTCCCCAGGAAGATCCGAGCGTCCGCAGAAGGAATCCGCTCGTCCTGAAACTGATCCGAGCGTCTTGGCACGGGATTGCAAATTCAAAACGTACTGTGTTAGAATCCGAGCATCCTGAGCTCAATCCGCCCGTCCCCATATGCTCATATGAATTTCTGCAAAGCGAAGATCCGCCCGTCCCGAGCACGATCCGCGCGTCTCCCTCCCGTGTTGTTCTTCTACTTTTGACAAATGCATTCTCCTACCCACCACACATGTCATGACACCTCATCCTTCTTTCCTCTATCAAACATAAAATCCCCTCCTATATGACTCAAAACACACCAAAAGCACCCATTTACCTCTCTAAATTAAAAACCCCCAAAAACTAGGGTTTCAAGAAGGATTTCAATTACAAAGAATATCTTCATCTTCAACAAGCAAAACTTCAAGATCTACTTTTAAGATGAGAACAAGAGGGTCCTTGCCTAGAGAAAGAAGAAAAACAAGAGTAATTGGAAGCTCTTCAACATCTCACCTCAACACATTGAGGAGAGAGAATGAAGAAATTATTGATCTCTCAAGACTTAATTAGTTCTCCAACATAAAATTTGTCAATGATGCCCAAAGAATCGTCTTTCATCGTCTCCTTGGTAAGAATATTCTTCCTACTAAATTCATGTGCCATGAGACATTAAGGAAACTAGGAATTTATCTCTTTCAACTATGTTCAACATGCATGAGCTCACATATCGACCCTTAGTCCTCGAAATCTTGAGTTTTCTGAAAATATCTACCTAGAACAAGACGATTTGTGTGGAGTTTAGACTAGAGAACACAACTCGAATGATGACTCTTGTGGAATTTTCTAGTGTGTTGGGTCTTGATGTATCGCCTACCCGTACAACAAAACCTCGGAATTATAGCATAACACCTCTATGGCGAGCCTTGACGGGTCGCGATTTCTCATTCATTAAGGAATGCTCGGCCTCTTATATCCAAAACCCCATTATTCGGCTCACTTACCGGTTTATTACAAGCACTCTCATAGCAACCTTATAATCATCCAAATCCCTTCATCCTTCCTAGAGATGACTTTGTAACGGGTCTACTCCAAGATTTACACCAAAAGCAATATGAAGCAAGAGTGGACAATTACTATGCTCTCTATCCACAATTTCACCGGTTGGCCCATCAAGGGGATATTAGTGAAGAGGGAATGCTTCCCTCTTGGGCTCAAATAGATATCCTTTTTCCAAACTCGGAGCATGCCAACGATGGAACACATGGCCATGGAGAAGGAGAAGGAGAAAGGTCAAGTGGCGGTGATACGGTGGAGGTCAATAGCGAGGGGGACGAATTTATGGATTTCTATGAGAGCGACGAATCGCGAGCACAATGGGATAGTGATCTTGGAGGGGATGATGGTAACTAATGAAGATGTTCATGAGCTAGGTGGAGCGGGCATGAGGCACCCACCATGGCCAAGGTGAAGCTCTTCTTTCCCCCTCATTTTTCATGTCAAGAATTTCAAGTTTTTCTAACTTGGTTTACAATTGATTGTTTCAGACTCTAGTGGTGTCCTTGTAAAAATTAAGGACTATTATTCCACCTTGGCAACATCTAGGTGATGATAAATTTATGGTTCCCACTTTTGAAAATCCAAAATGATAATTAGTTTCATGCATTGCATACTTGTGCATGAACTTGCCTAATTTTATACTATAAATAGTGTCTTACTTGGTTTGGGCAAGTTCAAACACAAGGATTGGGAGTTAATCCAAATAAGCTCTCCAACCAATAAAATCATGCATCATATAGAGTAGAATAGATTGCATCATTTATATATATATGTCATGTAGTTTGCATATTAGTGTAGAAATCATGCATTCTCATTTTAGCTTGCATAATTTCCTATCGTTTTTGCCATTGATGACAATGCCTATACTAGTGTGGGGATGGAAAATTCTAACTTGACTTTTAAAATAAAAAATTATAAAAATTGAATTTTTTTTGAAAAATACAAAAATATGTTCTTTTATTTCATTAAAACAAAAACCATAAAAACTTAAAAAATTGAAAAACACAAAAACATGTTTTCCTTTGTAGTGTAGAATTGTATATTGTGTATATACTTGTTTGTTTGTTTGTTTGTTTATCCTTCTATCACATTGATCAACTACGCCACATCTGAGGCATGAGGATTATGAAGACCACATGGTATGATATTTCCAATCTCCTTTTTCCTCTCTATGTTAATGACCATATGGCTTTATTTTGATTGATGCGGTATGAACCAATATGATTGTAGGAGTTGTATTTAGCTTCTATGACATACTAGTTAATAGAAGCATTTGCATTAGGTTGTATAAATGTTAGTTGCATCATGGCATGTAGTTGCATTTGAGGAAAAAATTTGTGAAAACATCTATTTGGGAAACTTGACAAGTGTATATAAGGCCCTTGTAGATACTTTTTCTTCTTGAGACTTTGCTCATTAGAATGCTTCTAAAACACCCTAGGATGTGTCATGCTAGTATCCTTTGACCCATGGATTAAGGCCTAGTCAAGAGTACCTTGTAGTGTGATAACTCCTTGGCTACCATTTATTCCAAGGTGACCTTTGAAGCCATGCAACCATCTTCCACTTCTATCACATGTTGTCAACAAAAAGGGAATGGGCACAAAAATTTATCAATTTAAGTTCAAGCATTGAAATGAAAATCAAAAAGTTTGCAAAATGCATCAAAGAAAAGAGGAGCAAAAATAGACTCCTATGCTTCAAATATAAGCACCCTCCTTACAAATTAGGGTGACTTTGAAAATGTTCAAAAATGCAAAAAGTTGAAAATTGTCAAGGATCAAATGCCAAACATCAAGAAATGGCAAAAAGAAATTGTTCTCAAAAATGTCAAATGCCACAAGAAATTGGGGGGGAAAAACAAATCAAAAGCAAACTCCCATCATGAAACTCAAAATACATTCATCCCTTTTTCCATTGAACCCACTTTTATGCATGGTGGAGAGGGGACGACCCTTCTTCTTGTCTAGGCAAGAAGGGGAATTCCGCGATTCTACAGTATTTTTAACACCATAAGGAGTCTACTCTTGGCGAAAGCATTTAACGATTGAGGACAAAGTTACCCTAGCTTGACACAACTTGGAGGTGATTTATTGGTATCCTCCTAGGCTTAGTAGCTTGAAGAAACCATATCTTTGATGGAGTGTGTACCCTTAGATTGTTTCCCTTTTAGATAATTTTCGCCACTTAGATGAGGAAAGTGGCCATACATTTTTGTAGATGCATCCATTACTTGCTTTTGTGTGCATAATGCTTGGATGTATCGCCATTTTGGCAAGCCCCACCTTGCCTTTCAAGAAGGCATCCTACCTCATGGTTGTCTTGTTGTGAGTTGAAGGGGCGGAGTGAGACCCGCTAATTGTCTCACATCAGTTATATTACTAGGATAGTTTAAATAAAGGTCTAGTTCTAGCCACCTCTTTACTCGGGACGAGTAAAGGTTCGGTTTGGGGATGTTTGATATGACTCTTAATTGCGCACATTTAGTCCCCTAATTGAACCTATTTTGCATACTAATATAGCATTTCATGGCCATTTTATCCGTCAATTCCTTTCTATTTTGCTTTCCTAGTGCATTTTATATGTCTTATAGGAAAGGAGATAATGAGGCAGAATTCTCATCTCCCGTGCATATTTGGAAGCTTGATGACGATTTTGGATGGACTAGTATGAAGAGGAGGCAAGAATGGTGACCAAGAATGTAGGAATAAAGAGTATATAGAAGGATCATAGGCTTAAAAGCAAGGAGGAAGCCATTACAAGAAGAAATTACTCGGAACTAAACCAATACTTGCGTGTTTGGCTTTGAAAGTATTCTAGATGAAATGGCGTCAAAAAATCAAGTGGTCTAGATTTTTGAATCACTCCAATTGGAGTCCGTATGAGGAAATGACATACGTTTTACAATCCGAGCTCAAATAAACAAGCTGTCCCAGGATCCGCGCGTCCCGAGACTCAATCCGCATGTCCCGAGCTGCTTTGCCAATTCAGAACATCCTGTAAGAGGATCCGCGCATCCCGAGCTCAGGATGAGCATCCTAGACCTAGGATCCGCGCATTTCCCTTAGGACTTGCAAAACTCTACTCAAAACTTAGAATTGTTATTTACTAATCTACCCTTGCTTAACCTAATGATGTACCACTATATATACTCCATTTGTAATAATCAATTGAACCAAGTTCTCTTAGATTAGAACTAAAGCTTCTTTAGATTAGATTAAACCTTCATTAGGAGTAGATTAGAATAGATTACTCTTCAATCTTTCCACAAATTACACATTAATCTTTCCTTAATTATTGTTCAAGTTTATTATTGGGTAATTGAAGATTATTGGGTTATTATTGGAGAATTGACAACTCTTCATCAATCAATCAAGTTTTCTTCTATTATTCTTTCCTTTCCAATTATTCATCTTAAGTTTGGTATAATCTCTTTACTTTTTACTCTCTATTGTTTATTTCCTCACTCTCTTATCATGTTTATACTTGTTGTGATGATTGACACCATTGATAACATGTTTCCCATGATAATAAGTGAGTAGTTACTTAACTAGGATTAGTGGAGGATTAGGGGAGTTAATCATGGGATGGATTTATGCTTAATGAGTTCATATGAATGCTTGCTTATTGTTCTTCAACTTATGAACATGTTATGTTTGATGAAATTCTAGACTATGAAACCTTGCATTTTTTTACCATCTCTTATCTTTTCAATGAGACTTGTAAGACATAAACCAACTCAAGCCTCATTAGACCATGCATATAGTTGAATAGGGAAAACCCAAGTCGACTTGTAGGTGTTGTAAAGTCTTAACCGACTCGGCTCCGAGATGTAAGTTTTCCTAGGATTTGGTTTATCATGCATGTAGTTTAATAGGAAGAATTAATTCAACTTGTAGGTGTTATACAGTCACAAATTACTCAGCTCCGGGACCCAAATCTTCTTATGAATTATATGACATGAACTAACTTAATTCCAACAATAATAAATTGCTTACATCAATATAACTCATTTATGCCATCTTACCATGATTCCCCTGTGATCCCATGACATCCTAGTATCCTCTATTATTTGTTTACATCTTCATTTGCTTTATTGCTTGTTTTACTTCCATTGCTCTCATTAGTTTAGAATCAATCAATTCCCATTTCAATTGTGACAACCCCAAGCACAACTACAATTAGATTGAACAATTCGAGTGCCCCGTCCCGTGGATCGACCCCGACTTGCTTGCTATGCTAGTAGTTGGGTATAAATGTATTTGATGGCGGACAACGACCCGCTCCATCAATTTAATCTTATTTACTTTGTTCTCTAATCGTTTTAGTTGAAGGGCGTGGTAGTAATGTGGTTGTTGGGCAAACGCTAAAGTTATGTTTGGCAAACATTAGTTTTGTGGTTGTTATAATAATGTCATAGTGACTCTATGGTGGTAGGCATGCAATAGTGTTAGTACCTTGGTGACGGTGTAATAACTTTGTAGTATACACGTTGGCGTTATTTGATGATTGCATAAGTATTATGCGACCTTTCATGATGCCTTGTTGCGTGCGTGTGATATGCGAATTGGTGTGGATAGAAACATAGTAATCATATGGTACTAGTTAGTGTTGTGAATTGCATACGTCTTTTCTAGCAATTGTGATTTCAAGTTATATTATCTCCGCTTCATATAAAGTATGGTTACATTAGATAACTTTCGTGCATGCTTATAATTGTTAGAAGAGGTGATGATTGCTTTCGTTAATTGTTATGTTCAAACATGTAAACCTTCTACAGTTGGGAGTGAACTTCGAGGACGAAGTTCCTCTAAGAGGGGTAGATAACATCGCGGCAAAAGAACTTGCAAAACTTCTTTAAATTGCTGCTTTTAATTCTTTAAACTCTTGCTCGAATAACTTTTAATCGTATCTATTTAAACTATTTTAATTTCATCAGCTTTGTTTCCTAAACTATTTAGTGGAAGGATATGGTAATTATGTAGTTGTTTGGTAAACGCTGACTTTAAGTTTGGCAAACATTAGTTTTATGGTCGCTATAATCATGTCACGGTAACTTTGTGGTGTTAGGCAGGTAATAATAATAACTTGGTGGTATATACGTTGGCGTTATTTGCTGATTGCATGAGTACTACGTGATCTTTCATGTTGCCTTATTGCATTACGGTTGGCGTGTGTGACGAACTTCGGGGACAAAGTTCCTTTTTGGGTAGGGAGACTGTAATACCCGCCCTGTTAAGGACCTGTTAGGGACACGAGCTAGTGAGGTTTTGGCTCTCATACACACGGATGTGTGTGGACCATTAACCATCACCGCTAGAGGAGGTTTTCACTACTTCATTACTTTTACTGATGACTTAAGTAGATATGGGTATGTCTACTTAATGAAGAACAAAAGTGAAGCCTTTGACAAGTTCAAAGAGTTTCAAAAAGAAGTAGAGAACCAATTGGATAAAAAGATAAAGACTCTACGGTCCGACCGTGGTGGTGAGTATCTAAATATTGAATTTGATTCACACCTAAAAGATTGTGGTATAGTATCACAATGGACTCCTCCTGGCACACCGCAATTAAATGGTGTGGCCGAAAGGAGAAACCGAACTTTACTTGATATGGTTCGGTCAATGATGAGTCTAACTGAGCTTCCTAGTTCATTTTGGGGTTTTTCACTCTTGTCTGCAGTATTTTCACTAAATCGAAGCCCGACTAAAGCGGCCGATAAGACTCCACATGAGATATGGACAGGGAAAGTCCCTCATTTGTCATTCATACGTATTTGGGGTTGCAAAGCGTACGTTAAGATCAAGTCTGACAATAAGCTTGCACCTAGGTCTGACAAATGTCTTTTTGTAGGATATCCAAGGGAAACACGTGGCTATTACTTCTACAATAAACACGAGAACAAAGTGTCTGTGGCTCGTGATGCTGTCTTCCTAGAAAAGGAATTTATTTCTAGGAGACAGAGTGGGAGAAAATTTGAACTTGAAAAGGTTCGAGAGCCACAAACCGAGAATGAGGTAGAGGAGAACGTGGAGGATAGCATTCCCTCTTCCTGTGAAACGGTAATTATTTCTAGAAAGTCAAGTAGGATTTCTAATCCACCTGATCGCTACCTTGGTAACATCGAAGAGGATGGTGTTTTTTTACTTCTTGAAAGTAATGAACCCACTACCTACAAATCGGCCATGTCTAGTCCCGACTCCTCGCTTTGGCTAGAAGCCATGCGGTCTGAAATGGATTCCATGTACGAGAACCAAGTATGGGACTTGGTGGATTTACCTGAGGGAGTGCGACCTCTTCAGTGTAAATGGATATACAAAATTAAACTCGGCGTGGATAAACATGTGGATGTTTACAAAGCTAGATTGGTGGCAAAAGGTTTCACCCAAGTTCATGGTTTACACTATGACGAAACCTTCGCTCCAGTCGCTATGCTTAGGTCCATTAGGATAATCTTAGCGGTTGCCGCATTTCATGATTGTGAGATTTGGCAAATGGATGTCAAAACCGCCTTCTTGAATGGGATTCTAGAAGAAGAGGTGTACATGATACAACCCGAAGGTTTTGTGGATACATCTAACCCTAAGAAGGTGTGTAAGCTCAAGAAGTCCATTTATGGTCTTAAGCAAGCATCTAGGAGTTGGAATCATCGCTTTGATCATGTCATTAAACAATACGGTTTCACTAGAAGTGTGGAAGAACCGTGTTTATACATGAAGTTTAGTGGGAGTAAGGTTGTATTCCATGTCCTATATGTGGATGACATATTTCTCATTGGGAATGACATTCCATCGCTCACTTCCGTTAAGGAGTGGCTAGGGAAACACTTCCAAATGAAGGACTTGGGAGAGGCACAACGAATCTTAGGTATCCGGATCTATAGGGATAGGTCCAAGAGGATACTAGCATTGAGTCAAGAAGCTTATATTGACAAAGTTCTTGACCGGTTCAATATGAAAGACTCCAAGAGAGGATTTCTTTCTATGGGCCAAGGGATTACTTTGAGCAAGTCACAGTCTCCCTCTACCCCTAAGGAAATTGAACACATGAAGACCGTCCCTTATGCTTCCATTGTTGGGTCTATCATGTATGCTATGATTTGAACTCGTCCCGACGTTGCGTATGCCTTGAGCATGACAAGTCGGTATCAAGCCAAGCCTGGTGAGAGTCACTGGATAGCCGTAAAGAACATCCTTAAGTACTTGAGAAGAACTAAGGATTCGTTCTTAGTGTTTGGAGGAGAAACTGAGTTGTGTGTAAGAGGTTACATGGACGCAAGTTTACAAACCGATCGGAATGACATGAAATCCCAATCCGGCTACGTGTTTATGCTAAATGGAGGAGCTGTTTGCTGGAAGAGCTTCAAGCAAAGTGTTACTGCGGATTCTACAACAGAGGCTGAGTACCTTGCAGCGTCTGAGGCTGCCAAGGAGGCTGTTTGGATTAGGCAATTCATGGAGGGGCTAGGAGTAGTCCATTCCGCCAAAGATCCTATCACTCTATATTGTGATAACAGTGGAGCTATTTTTCAAGCCAAAGAGCCTAAGTCTAGTAACAAATCTAGACACATTGAAAGGAAATATCATGTAATTAGAGATTATGTGGAAAGGAAGGAAATTGACATTTGTAAGGTTGGGACAGATGACAATATTGCTGATCCTTTAACCAAGCCTTTATCAAAGGCTAAGCATGATGGTCATGTCGTCTCTATGGGATTGAGACGAGTACCAGATTTTCTTTAGATTATGGATATGTAATAATTGGATAGTGTATCTTTTATTATATATATGATAATCACATTCATTGTTTTCGTATTCATTCTTTTATGAATCTTTATTTAGTGTGACTAAACTTTAATACCTTGTTTATCTGAATAAGTTGTGGAGACAATGTTAAACACTATTCAAGTGAATAAGATGAACATTGTATTTTGTCCCTAGTCACTTAATGAGGTGACGTCTCGGAGTGACTATATTGTAAGTCGATTGATGGTTGTTCAACACCATAAGGTCATATGTGATGACTGGTCGATTACATAGGCAGAGTGTGTGACACTTTGCCGGACAGTGACCATTTAGAGAGTCCATAAGTTCTATTATAGACGTCTGGTCGTGGCGGGGATCTCTAAGATGTTCTAATGAGTCGATTCTTTTGACTAGAGACTATTATCTGAGCAGGTGTAGTTTCCAAGTGACTTTGGTTTTTGTCTTAGGTCGTGCTGTGAAAGGAGGCCAAAAGGGCATTTACTAGGTCATGGTGTGTTGTATTGTGCAATAGGATAGATAGGGCATACAAGAATTGTCCACCCACGTTGGGTTACTATATCTCAAGGCCACTCGAGGAGTTAATGACTACAAATGCGTGGCCACGCTCGGAAGTAATCTGTGAGAGATTTTTTCGGTCAGGTAGTCACACTCCCGATCGAGAAAACCACTCGCGATGTGTTCATGTGCAAGTGCGACCTGAAAGACACCTTGCATTGAGTGGGAGATTAAAACGGACAAGAGAATTGGTAGCGCACACCTTGTGGCGGACAAGTGGGAGATTGTTGGAGTTAGTGTCCTCCACAATAGTGCGTTAACATAATAAATCTCATTAATGGAATATCATCAGATATTTAATTATTTGATCCTCGTCAGTTGATTAACGTAAATCGATAACGGTTGGTAGACTAGAGTTTGACGTTATTTTTGTGAGGCGGTGATCAATCGGCCCCTTTCGGTCACACCTAAAGGAACGAACCCCAATTGATAACTAATTAATTGTATGAGATACAATTTGTTTAGTCCCTTGATTTATAGACTAAGAGGTTAGTCGATTATTATTAGAGATATTTCGAGTTGCGAACTCGAGGAGCGGCAGTTATTATTTAATTATGCGATAATTAAATAATAAGTTTAGGGAAACGGGTTTTAGTTAATTAACTGTTAATTTACTAAAATTGTACTAATTGATTAATGTGATTAATATTAGTACGTAAATAATATGTGTAGTGGTACACGTATATTTACGGAGTGAATTGGACGAATTAATTATGGAAGTATTTAAACATGATACGATGTTTAAAATGATAATTACACGGATTTGTGCGACAAATATAAAAACCAACATGGACCCGTGTATGGTCATGTGGACCGTGTAAAATAAGTGTAATGGATGATTACTCACATAATCATTTTACCTTATTTTGTATACTACCATAATATATATCTTATACTAGATTTTGCATGTGATGTAAGATAAAATTATAAGACAAAATTGTCCACTCAAGGACTCCACCCACCCGCCACATTTCCCTCCTTAACACTCCATACATTTGTTCACATTTTCACTCTACCTCTCTTACACACTTCACTTCTTTTGCATGTGAACATCTTCATCTATCTCTCTACAATAATTCACCACTAGTATACATTATTAATATTACTAAGATAAGTTAGTGATATTACTAATATTATTATCAAGGGTTCATATTAACAAGTTACTAGTTTATACTTGTTAATATTTTTGGGTTAGTTCTTGGATGCAACTTGAAGGAGACTTTCTAATTGAAGGTTTTTCAAGGAGGATCATCCACATCATTTTAGCTCAAGAACAAACTAGTAAGGAGAACTAGTTTGTGCCCATTTTACCATATATTCAATGTAAGGAAATTGTTTTTCCTTATACTTTCTTTTTTATGCTTTCATATTAGCATGCATGTTACATAGATCACATAAACAACAATTTATGAGATAAATTTATTTTATTAGAGAGTCTAATATGGATCTATGATCTTTCATAGGTCCCATGCGTCGGTATCGGCACAAAGGACGTTTTCTTCAAAAAGTTACCATGTGTCGGTCGTTGGATCCTCATTGATGGGGTTTTCTGCTAGGAAATCGGTGACTGCTTTTCCCTTGATAACCGTGAGGGATACGAATTTGAGGTCAAATTCGGATAGCATGAGTGTCCATCTAGACAGCCTTCCGTTGAGTACGTTTTTTTCGAAAATGTATCTGACCGGGTCCATCTTGGAGTAGATGTGAACTGTGTAGCTAAGCATGTAATGTCGCAGCTTCTTTGTTGACCAGACCAGGGCAAGGCATGTCTTTTCCAAATAGGTGTACCTTGTCTCGTACTCGATGAACTTTTTGCTGATGTAGTAGATAGCTCGTTCTTCGACGTTGACTGTTTGTGCTAGCATCGCTCCCATGGCTGTGTCGGTGACAGTCAGGTATAGGGATAAAAGAATTCCTTGTTGAGGTGGAATGAGGACATGAGGTTTGGATAGGTTTCCATTATCCTGTCGAAGGCATTTTGACAGTCCTTGTCCCAATAGGTGTGATCGGAGGCGCAAAGCTTCTTGAAGATTGGTTCGCAAATCATAGTGAGCTTGGCTATGAAGCGGCTGATGTATTGGACTTGACCGAGAAATCCTCGAATTTCCTTCTCGTTCTTGGGCCGAGGCATTTGTTGAAGAGTTTTGATTTTGGTAGGATTAATTTTGATGCCCCTCTTGCTGGCGACGTGTCCCAAGAGTTTTCCGGAGGTGATCCCGAATGCACACTTCTAAGGATTTAGTCTCATGTTGTATTTCCGGAGACGAGCGAAAAAACTTTCGAAGGGCGCTGATGTGGCCGTCCCGCTCTTTTGATTGACGATCATGTCATTGACATATACCTTCACCTGCTTGTGCATCATGTGATGTAGAAGAGCGGTGGCGGTCCTTTGGTAAGTTGCTCCGGCGTTGATTAGACCGAAGGGCATGATAGTGTAGCAATATGTACCCCACTTTATAGTGAATGCAGTCTTGTGCATGACTTGCTCGGCCATTTTGATCTGTTTGTACCCAGCATACCCGTCCATGAATTATAATAGGGCGTGCTCGGCAGTGTTATCCACCAGGATGTCAACATGTGGCAAAGGGAAGTCGTCTTTTGGATTTGCTTTGTTTAGGTCCCTGAAGTCGACGCAAACCCGAATTCTCCAGTTTTCTTGGGTACGGAAACTATGTTGGCCACCCAGTCAGAGTATTCTGAAACTTTGATGAATCCGGCTTTGAACTGTTTGTATACCTCTTCCTTGATTTTCAGGGCGCATACGGCGCAACGTTTGTTTCACGGGCTTAACCCCGAGTTTGATGGGTATCTTGTGCTCTACAATCTCCCTGTCGATCCCCGACATGTCTTTGTAGAACCATGCGAATACGTCCTTGTATTTATCTAGGAGGTCGATGAACTGCTGTCTTTCCGAGAGGTCATGGGTGGTCCTTATCCTAAGTTCTTGAGGCGTGTTGTTGGTCCATACGTTAATAGGTTCGGTCTACTCAATGATGGGGGTCCTATCTTCTCTTTGTCAAGTACTTTGGCTAGGTGAGGTGGGTAGTCACTCATCCTCACATTCGTTTAGAATTGCATTGCAGTTAAATTGAGATGAGTCATAAGCAAACATAGCGTTCATTAAGTCGATTTGAGCGAAAAGCTCGGATAGGACAGACATCTCATAGGCAGTCAGAGGCGACACAGTAGAGGCGGTGGCCTCCGAAACAAGCTCCAGGTTGCTACCTTCTGCGGGAGCGGGGATGAACCTAGTTGACTCGGCCTCTAAAGCAGCCACAAGTTTGTGAAAAAACAGTGGAAAAGGGACTTTGACCGGGACATCAGGAATGCTAGGAGCTAAGACAGACTCTGACTCTGACTCGGACTCAGACTCCTTCTCATCTTCACTTCCCTCTTTGAACATAGGGCCATCTCCAGTTGTGATCTTGAGAATGCGGCCTTGACGATCAGTCCACTTGAAAGTTTTCCTCGAGCCTTGTGTAGTTTTCTCAGGGTCAGTATCAGAGATTAAGGCGGTGGGATCAAAATGGTTATCTTTTAAAGCAAAGTTGATGATGTCCTCATAGCCGAGGTGCTTGATATTGTCTTCTCCGAAGAGGAGACTCACGGCTTGCCCGTCCAGGCAAGGGGTCGATTCAGATTTGGTTGACGCAGCTTTGGTGTTGTCGGGGATAAAGTAGCAGTCTTGAAAGACCTCTACGCCCGGGTGTTTAACCTTAGCTACGGGGTCGTAGATTGGCTCCGGAAATCCGTTGTAGAGCTCAGAGTCTCCCTCGGGAATGAAGTATTCGATGAGAGTCAACTGGTAGAGACGGAGGATTACTCCGTGCTTTTTGCGTTTCCGTATTAGGAGGTTCATCTACCAGATGTTTTCATCGGTTGGCTCATAGCCTAGCCTGAAGGGGATGTTGGGGACCTTGGCTTACGTCAAGGGAGGAAAGGTGCTTTTTAGCGGATTAAGAGGTAGGTCAGGGAAATAACTCTGGTGCATCAAAATGCGGTTGACTGTGAGGTTCGAGAACGGGTCGCAATCAAAGGATGGTGATTCATCGGTTAGGGCATTCATAGCTTGGAATCCTCACATTTCGTTGTCGTCCTCTTCAATAACTTGAGAGGCTACCCCCTTATTCATGATAGCCTTGATGGGGAGGCGGGAATTGTGATTGTTTTCCCGTCGAAAGGGACCTTGATTTTCTGATGGAGGGTTGAGGTGACGGCCTTGGTGACGTGAATCCAGGGGCATCCCAGAAGCATGTTGAAAGAGGCGTCAATGTCGACCACCTGAAAATTGGCTTTCCAAGGGTCTAGTTGCAATGGTCAAGGTGATAAGCCCCGCAACCTTACGACGAGTGCCGTCATAAGCGCGTACTCCTTGATTAGTCGGGACCAAGTCCGCTTCCGTGATACCCAATTTGTGAGCCGTCTTGAGGGGAATGACATTGACCGCAGATTTGTCATCCACTAGAATCATAGGCACGTTCCTGTTAAGGCATTGTACAGTGATGTAATGGGCCAGGTTATGGTTGGCTCCGAATGGAGGGATATCTTCGTCAGAGAAGATGACCGGGTTGCTTAGGTCGGGGACCTCCCTTGTCATGTGTGCTACCACTTTTTCGGGAGAGGAGGTGGAGGGAACTGTCAACTTTCCCAAGGCTTGTAACAAAGCTTGCCGATGTTCGAATGATGTAGCAATCAGTTGCCAAATTGAAATTTCGGCCTTTGCTTTTTGCAGTTGTTTAAGGATCGAGTTTTCGGGAACCTTGGGTTGAGTGTCCACGTTCGGGACAACTTGGTCATTCGTTGTTCGAACGACCGTTGTATTGTTCAGGTTTTGGTAGGGGCGTCCGGACCAGGTAAGATGACGGATCTCTTTTTCTTGTTTGCCCTTTTCCAGAACAACGTAGACGTCCTCTGCGTCGTCTATCCAGATACCGTCGATTTTGGGATATCGAGGGTACCTTGGAGGGGTATTCCTCGGCGGGTAGTTTTTGTAGGAGAAGTTCTTATGCGGGTAGTTTTTGTGGGGTTGATTATTGTGGAGTTGATTATTTGTGGGGTTGATTATTGTGGGGTGCATGCCAGAATAGTCGCGGGAGAAATTCTTTCTGGTGAGGGGAGTTTTGGGCGCTTGAAGGACCCTCCCTCAGGCGTGGTGTTGGTGTTGGTGGGTTGAAATCAACCGGTGGTAGGCATCCTCAAGTCGGGTAATCATTTCCGAGAGACTGAGTATGGCTTCTTTAATCTATTGGAACATGGTGAGCATGCTTGCGGCACTGAAGATGAATATCCCGTCAGGGGTTTCCTTTTCCAAGGCATTCACCTCGTCATCAATTGGCAGGATGAGGTGTGAGCAATCCAAGGTTGGCTCGTCATCAGAGATGGAATAGATTCCCAAGGGGTTCTTTTTGTTATTTGGTTTGGTGGGTGGAGGTAAAGGTAGTTTTCCTTTCTCGATCATATCTTGGATGGCATGCTTAAGTTTAAAGCAAGCCTATGTGTCATGACCCTTACCCTGGTGGTATTGGCAGTAGGCATTGGGATTCCAGAAATGGGTTTACTTGGCCTCGGACGGGTCTGGAGTCGGCCCAATTGGCTGTAGTTTCCGTTGGTCCATGAGACTTTTTGGGCCCTGACATAGGTTGTCCCCAAGTTTGTGAATACCCTTTGAGGATGTTCAATTTTGTTTGTGGTTGGTTAGATGAGGTTGACCTCATCGATTTTGTTATTTGTCTGACAATAGGGGCGAGATCCCATTGATGTAGATCCCTGATAGCCTCTACCGGTGGTTTTGGCTAAGACAGCCTTGCGGAGGTCGTCTTCAATGCGAGTTCCGAGGATTTATAGATCCTGGAATGTTTTGATGTTTTGATATCTCAGCAGGTTGGGGTAAACTAGGCGGAGGTTGTTGACAAATTTCTCCACCAGAGTTGATTCACTCGGCTTACTGACCAATTGAGTGCTTAACCTCATCCAACGGGTTAGGAATTCTGTGAACCCTTCCTTATCATTCCGAGTCAGGACCTCAAGAGTAAGGGTGTTAGCTTGGATCTCGACGTTGTTAGCATATTGTGTGGCAAATTTAACGGCGACTTCGTCCCAAGTAGTAATGTTCTTGGGGTTGAAGGAATAGTACCATTGGCGGGGAATTGGTTCCAGGGATGATGGAAAGATCAGGGTGAAAAGTTCTTGTTTGACCCCTTTGATAGCCATGTAATCCTTGAAGGCTCGAATGTGGCTGAGTGGGTCCTCCACCCCCTTGAACTTGGGTACATCAGTCAAGGTAAAGTTGTCGAGCAACTGATCCCCAACGGGTTCGAATCTTCGATTGTTCTCAAGGTTGATATTGTTACCACGGGCTAGGAGTTGTTTTTCCAAGAGCTTGAGCCTTTTCTCGGTTTCGGTCAAAGGCGGAGTGTTGTCTTCTCCGGTTTCCTTGTTTTCCAGGGTGTTGATACGGGTCTCAAGACGGTCTACGGTGACCTTAAGAACGGTGAGCAGGCTTGGTAGTTGAGCAGTCGTGAGAGCTCTGTTATTATCGTTGTTGTTGGACGAAGTTGAAGACGTGGCCATGGCTCTGAGACAGAAAATGGCTCACGTTACATCCCAATCTGACATGGTTTTACGACTAAATGCAGACAACACAAAAAACGGAAAGACACTTCAGACCCAACAAGACGAAGGCAACCCTGTGTGGTGCCTCGGTGCAGACTCGAGTTATAGTGTGACGGTTTTGACCGGATTTTGAGTTGCGTTCAACGTAGTGGTGTGACGCCGTTGAACGAGTCTCGAGGTGAGACGACTCATAAGTAAAGACCCATAATTACGCTTGCTTCGACTCGATAGACACGAGGCGGAATTGGAATAGTGGACTGAAATTTTCGAAAATAGAGATTTTCAAAAAGATTCGTTTGTCGGTTTATGGACGGCTTCTGAAGAATAGGGATCTTTGAAAGTCGATCAGTTGAAAAGGTTGTCTTAAGTTTGTTTCCAAAAGACGATTTGAGTTCGAGTTGAGGCGGCTCTAAAAACAATGTGTTGTTTCGAAAGACGGTTTTTGAAATTCAAAATTTTATGTTTTAAAAATCGAGTTTTGAAAGGTTTGAAAAGGTCTCGGAGACGGTGTATGGTCCTTGGGATTTGAAACGAGCCTTGAAAAAGGGGTGTGTGCCATTTTTGGGTTTTGAAAGAGCCATTGTGTCGGAGGGAGACGAGTTAAAATACGTGTCTTGACGCGGCGATTACAACGGCGTAAAAAGGTGTTTTTAAAGTGGTTGTAGAAAACCAAGTTTGAAAATTGTCAATACGACGGCCCAAAAAGGCGTGCTTTTTGAAACGGTTGTAGAAAAAAGGGTTTGAAAATCGTCATTACGACGGCCCAAAAAGGCGTGCTTTTTGGAATGATTGTAGAAAACCGGGTTTGAAAATCGTCATTACGACGACCTAGAAAGGGATGTTTTCCGAAATGGTTGTAGAAAACCGGGTTTGAAAATCATCATTACGACGGCCTAAAAAGGCGTGCTTTTCGAAATGGTTGTAGAAAACCGGGTTTGAAAATCGTCATTACGACGGCCTAAAAAGGCGTGCTTTTCGAAATACAACGGTCGGCGAAAGACTAAAGTTTTAATGGCCATTATAACGGCGCGAAAGGTGTTTTTGAAAGTTTGAAATGACACGAAAGGACTTATGATCACATAACACATAAGCACTCGCAATTTCACTATATTATGCATAATGCTGACACGGGTTTTGGCTAAAAAGGGTGGGTTACACACCAAGCGATCAAACCCGATTTTCGAGTGGAATACCAATCCAAACAAAATGTATAAGGAGGGTGCCCTAGCCTCGTGCTCGAAGGAAATTAAAGCTCTTTGACGAAACAGAAATGTGTAACGTCAACGGTAAGCTTAACTCAATCGGGATTCGAAACGCGGGGATGTGAAAACTCACGCCGACAGGTGAGCCAATTGGTCGAAAAAGTGTCCTAGTTTTCCCCAGCGGAGTCGCCAATCTTTGGACATAAACCACCTGCAACGCCTAGCCAATCTATGGACATGCAGCAATCTGAAAGCCACGCTCAGTGGCGTAAAAATGCTTTCGACTTGATCGTTTTAGATCGGTCGGTTTCGTCTCGACAAGGGTCTCGAAACGATGCAAGAGATGTTCGGAGTCGCCACTAAGCATTTATGAGATGCTTGGAATCCATTCGAATTCATTTTATATCTAGGTCAACCAAGGCAAAAATCCGTGTTTGACATAGGTACTAAAGATAAGGAGTCGTCCCTCTTTAGCATCCTATCTCTAGAATGACTCTCGTTCGCCCTGGATAAGGTCGTCCACTATCCAAAGTTTCTAAGTAAGAGGTGAAGGTACGTATTGGGAAGCCCTTTAATCGGACACCCAATCCCGTCCATGGTAGCAACCTCTAGTGATCGATCTTGGTTGGTTAAATGCAAAAGTTGATAAAATGGGTAAATGCATGAATGCGCATCCACAAGTTTGAACCTAACGTGTAAGCTTTCTATGTCGGTTTGTTTATCCAAATATCAAGTAATTGATGTTAAGATTGATTTATTGTTGATTTGCATGCAAGACGGAAATTAAACATTAATTTACCAAGTTAGGTTTATGGTGCATAACGTGATCTATTTGTTTTAGAAAGGCGTTTTGCAAAGACAATATAAAAGGGGCAGACTTGCCATCTGATCCGTCCTGTATTCGGGTTAACCGAAGTCCGGATCATCCTAGACAAGTGTTGGGAAGGAAACAGGGCCTGAATCAGGTAGCCTATTGAGGCGCGGGCCGTCATGCAATGCAAGCAGGCCTGTCCTGGTTTGAAAATTGGAAAATAGTTGGCCTGTTTAGGCGCGGGACAACAGACGATCCAAAGGAATGTCTTCTGCCTGTTTGAAATCGTTTGTAAAACGATTTTTAAAGGGGTGTTTGAACCCGTCTTTGTTTGAAAAGGTTGTTGAGACCGCTTTTATGCCCATATGAAGAACGGGACTTGAATAATCATCATTGTGTTGACGATATTCGATGCCAGGTTCAGTTTTGCAAGCTTGACATGAATAGTTTTGAAAAATGATTATGAACTAATTGTTTTAAGTTCATTTGTTTATAATTAGTCAATGTTTATCATCATAGTCGGGTTAAAAACCGACATGGTATGTGGAACCAAGGATGATTTTGTATTTATGACTAATATGTTTGTTTTGAAATGAAAAGAAATGAAATAAAAGGTTTTAAAATACCTTTTAAAATGTAATTAACTAAATATTGTCACCGAAACACGGATTAAACCGTCATGGTATGAGGAACCAAGGGTGAAAATGTTTTATGGTTAAAAGTTTATCATGAAAATAATTTGAAATATTCGAAATGGTCATAACCGATTGCAAATAAGAAATGAAATAAAGAGGAAAGATGAGAGCAAACACGGCTGGATTAAGGCCTGAGAGGGCATAAAGGCGCGAGCCCTTGTTGGATCATATAGCTTATATGTTTATGTTTTGATGATGTCAAGGTGTTTTACATTTTATATACTTGTTGCGTGTAATCGTTTGTCAAGTGTTTTAGAATTAGTTTAATACAAACAAGCAACAAAGAAGATTGTGACAATTGCATGTTAAGTTCAAGCCTTCACTCCAAGAGCAAACGGTTCAAAGATTCTTTCAAGAATTATGTGAAGACGAAGTTCGTCAAAAGGTTAATCAAGCTTGGATGATGACGTAGCCTATACTCGAAGATCTCCTTGAAGATTAGAATAGTGTAGGTGATTATCTTGTGATGTTAATCAAGAATGAGTTTCTTGAATTGGTAAAGTTATAGCTTTGCAGCTATAACATTACTAGTAAAAGAGCTCAATGTTATAGCTCTCCTACTATAACATTGAGATGCTGAGTTTTTACACACGACTTATATTGTTTCGAAAATTGTTTTTATAATTGTTTAGAGTTTATTTTAAATATTTTAATGAAAGTATTTATATGATAAAGCCCGGTTTAGTGAGGAGTTCGGCTTTGTATTGGACGTTAATTTGTAGTCGTAATGGATCAACTTATGAGTTAGACTTTGCTACTAATTAGGGTTTCAACATAGCCTCTCCTAAAACCTAAATTCTAAATCATATGTTAAGGCTAGGGTTTGCACGAGTCACGAGGCATATGAGCCGTGACATCTCGTGTTACCTAGGGTATATTAGGTAAAGATTTTATTCTATAATAATATCTTTACATATCTTATATATCTTACTTAATATATTTGTTTATAATAAAAGATATTCTTGTTTTAGGAAATCTTATCATGATCTTAGAATTTATAGTAAAGATAATATTTGAATAGATTATATTCAATCTTTTGGAATATTCTTTATTATCTTTTAAGGCTTTTAGGAAAGAGATAATAAGAATATATGATTTGCTTTTATATCTTATTATTTCGGCTATTAGGGTTTGTGCAAAACCGTGTAGCCTACTCCTTCCTTTCCTATAAATACTTTGTTATTTACAACATTTAAGATAGAGACCTTAAGCATAAAAATTGATTTCAACTTTACAGAACAAACCGTGTGTTTTCAAAGAAAAACCGTTTTGTTATTTTGAAAGGTCGTGTGTTTCAAAACTCGCATACTTGTTCTTATTTTATCGTTATAAGATAATAATGCTTAGTTGATTTCTTAACTTGTTCATTAACGTGAACCTTTGTTAGAATCATTAGTGCTTTCTTATTAGCGTAAGTTAGTCACTCGAGTATTTAACGGTACTCATTGAGTTACAGCTAGAGTTAGTTGTACGAGTTGGGTTAGTAAATTTGTAATCCGTAGAAAGGTACTAAATTTATTAATCGAGAATATTGGACGTAGGTTTCGACTTGTGAAACTGAACCACTTCAAAAACCGTGTGTGTCATCGTTCTTTCGTTTGTTTCGTTTATTTCGTTTACCTTCGTCTGTTGATTAGTTAAAGTTTAATCAATAAACTTTAAATAATCAATTACACTCGCATAATCGAAAAAGCTTTCAAAAGTTTTAAATCCTCAATTCACCCCCTCTCTTGAGTATTTTGGATCAATAGACTCTTCAATTGGTATCAGAGCCTCGTGCTCTTGATTGCCTAACCGCAAAGAGGCTGATCTATCTTGTTTTTCATTTATCTTATCGTTTTACATTCCGCTGCCTATCACGTGATAAATGGATTCCAAATATCTCAAATGTCCCATCTTTGATGGGAAGAATTATGGATTGTGGAAAAACATGATGACTCACTATGTGAAAGGTCACGATTGGGAGTGCTGGAGGATCATTCAAAACGGACCGCACAAAATTCGTGTGGCATCCGAGGAAGGCACTACCTATGAAAAGAAAGAAGAGGACTATGTCGAGGCCGACTACAAGAAGGTTGAAAAGAATTCCAAAGCAATAAGTCTCCTGCAAAACGGAATGACTTCTCTTGAGTTTGATCGGTTCTCTTCATGTTCCACGGCCAAGGAGATATGGTATGGGCTTGAATTAGCTTATGAGGGTACTTCCATTGTTAGGAAGCATCGAATAGATTTGCTTATGCAAAAATATGAGCTGTTCATTATGGAGCGTAATGAGTCCTTAGATAGCATGTCTGCAAGGTTTTCAAGCATCATAAACGAACTGAAAAACCTAGGTAAGAAATTTTGTACTGAGGACATTGCTAGAAAGGTTCTTAGGAGCCTTACTAAGAAGTGGCGTGCTAAGGTCACTGCAATGGAGGAATCACGAGATCTTGAAACCCTTTTCTATCAAGAACTCATTGGTGCTCTCATGGCCCATGAAATTACTCTTAACAAAGATGACGCTGAACCAAGTCGCAATAAGAGTATGGCCTTAAAGAGTGAAGAAGTTGACTCTGAACTAGAGGATGAAACTGTTCTGTTTGCACGCCGTTTTAAAAATAAGATATTTCGAAACAAACAAACAAAATCATCCTACAACAACAACAACAAATCATCCAATAAAAAGGTTACTGATTCTAAGTCATCTTTCGCAAATAGAGGATGCTTCAAGTGTGGAGAATCCGGTCATATGATCAAAGATTGTCCAAGATGGTAAAAGATAAAGGACAAGACAAAACGTGAGAAGACAAAGAGAGAATTCAAACAAGTTATGATGGCGTCATGTTGGGGAGATCTTAACTCAGAAGATGACGAGGAATCTGAAGACGACGAAGTAGCCAACCTTTGTCTCAGCAGCGTTAGTCTTGACCTAATCTCGGACAGCGACGATGAAAGCAAAAATTCTCACTCAAACTATTGCTTTCTCGGAGAATCAGACGAAAATGACGATGAAGAGGTAAGTTATCTTGAGCTTAAAAAACGTGTTAAGAAATTGTCTAAGAGTGCTTTAATTAAATTCTTTGAACAATCTCTTGATAAGTGTCACGAACAGGATTTGGAATTGAAAGATCTAAAGGAACAGATTCTCGAAATCGCGGAAGAGAATCATACTCTCAAGGCTAAAGCTAAGAAGTTGAAATCTAAAGTAATAGCTGAGAAGGCTACAACATTAGATTCTACTATGGCTGAAAAGAAGGAATTAGAGTCCAAAGTCATCCCGACTCCAACAACGAGTCAAACCGAGTCAACCACAATAAACAAACCATTTCAAACCTTATATACTAAGATTTACCGGATTCATGAGTGGTCAAGTACCAAACATATGACTCTCAGACCGCTACAGGACCATAGATTGGCGTGCAGGTGGCCTACGTCCACAGGGCATGACTCCAGGTATAGGGAATGTTTAGATCCTAAATGACTTGGGATACGGTCGAACCAAAATTACGGCGTAACTGATACCCGTCGTTGTGAGTACCAAAAATAATATTTATAAACCTATTAAAACTAACAGAAGCTAGTGGTAACAGGGTCGAACCACAGAGAGACAGATGTAATTATTAGTTGTCTGATTTCAGTCTAAGGTAACGAATGTGGGGGTTGAGTTGATTTGGTCTATAGCTAAAACAATAAAAGAAAATAAACTAAATAAACGGATGAAACAGATATTAAAAAGGGTGCTGAGGATGGTCGGTTCACTATAGTTTCGGCGGCAGCATACTAGGTAGGTCTAAATCAAACACGTGAGACGGGAAAATAAGAGGTCCTCTCGTTCCACTCTCACAGGTAGCATCTTTCGATCTCGCTACAGGTCCCTAATATCACTAATCCTAACATTCGTTCTGAAAAGTGACTAAAGGTCTAAACTAACTTATCTTTTGATCTCGTTAATCTAGTCGTCTTAATTAGGTAGGCTATTTCCCTTCCCTATCTTTCGATCTTTATTGGGTCGGTCAAATCCTAGACATTCAACTAGTCGCGTGCACTCGATTCGTCAAACATAAAAATTAAATTAATTAAAACGAAGCATATCTCACGAGGCCAGTCGATCGACCAGAGTAGGCGGTCGATCGACCGTGGCGCGATTCAGGGTTCCCTATTCTAATGCCGCCTAATCTACAGTTCCCCTACATCCTAGCACAAGCTATTTAGCTACTCATACTGGGAATAATAACAACAATAAAATTGACTAATAAAACTACAGAATTCATGATTAAAACGGCTAAGTAAACGATTAACATAGGATAATAACTCGGCTTTGGGAAACTGATCTAGCAATTCTAAATCTATGAATGAAAGCAAAACAATTGAATAAAATCAGGAGAGTACCGTGTGGAATTGCGAAGGAAAAGAACAAAGCCGAACGCGAAAGTGAATTGTATTGAATACGAAACAATATTGAAAACCCTAATTCTCTATGCTAAACTAAAACTGAATAAAAACTCGACAAAAGGGAACTGCCTTATGCTGAAACTAAAGCTACGTTATATAAGAATACAACGTAGTTCTTATTTCCTAAAACCTAATACAATGGGCTTCAAACTTCTCGATCTTTTAATTCACGTCTGAAAGAGCGTCTTGGTCAATCGACTATAAGCAGCGGTCGATCGACTGGACTGCAGAGTACAGTAGTTCCTGGAAGTCGTAAGCTGGTCGATCGACTAAGGGCAGCGGTCGATCGACTGAAGTAGCTGATATTTGACTTCTAACTTCTCGTGGATTTGTCTTTCGGGCCTCGAAATGCGCACCGAGCTCGTTCCTTGAACAAATACTTCACGTCAAAAGAAATGCAAGATACTCGGGGACGGATTTGGCTCAATATCTACTCATTTCCGCATAAATCTGCAATATTACATAAAAATACGAAAGTAGACGAAATGGGGCAAATAGTAGCCTTAAACTACATAAATGAGCTCTGAAATGCGTGTAAAATAGGGTGTAAAACATCATATAAATGACACGCATCAAGCTTCCCCAAACCAAACCCTTGCTTGTCCCCAAGCAAGAACTAGACTCGATCCTAAAACCTAATGGAACGAGTTCAATCTCAGAGCGAAATGCAACGTGTAAAACCTAAACCAATTTAATGCAATAACCAACAATCAATTACCAATATGAACCATGCAAACGAGTTATGAAGTCGTTAAAAACTGCTGAACCGTCAACTGTAGAGACTTATCATTATGGACTCTCACGGGTCTCTCAAATCACTCAATAACTACAGGTAAGTATATGTAAAAGATAGAAAGAATTCATTTTGTTAGTGACACTCACCTAACTACGACCTATAAGAACATGCCTGCAATCTAATATGAAAATGACCTCTACAACCGTACATATGCATTCCAACCAAACAGATGACCATGACACATGTCGAAGTATATATGGATATGTGAGGTAATGGGCTGGAAGAGGCAAAACATTTATGGGAACGTGGAGGTACAGGTGATCAAGCTAGTACCCTAACAAAACCATATGACAACATCCAACTTCTTGCTCAGAATCAATCGAAACGGTGCTATAGCAAGCACAAAACTCACAATCTCAGAAATAATCAACTCCCCATAAGATACAAATGAAACATGGGAGCAAAAATCGTCATTTGAATAAAGACTTGAATCATGCGAATTGATTTCTTTTCTTCTCGGGTGTCGGTCGATCGACCAGAATTGACAGTCGATCGACTGCATTAAACAGTACAACACTCGTTTTTTTTTTCCTTTTTCGAATCTTTTTTCTTCTATTCCAACTTCCCTTCTTCATCTTCCCAACAACATCTCAAAATGAGCATATGCCACCAAAAACATAGTAAGAATCCCAAAACTAGACTACTAGCTTGACAAGCGCAGGCTAAATGTAGGATGTAGTAACGGAACAAAAAGGTTATTTTTGGCAGTGTGGAGCTTATGGGTAAGATGAGAAAAAGGGGACCTCTACCACATGTGTCAACAAACCACAAACCGAATGCATACAGGTATTAAGCAGATTAGGTTCATATTTATGCATATTGATGTAACATGTCTCATAAGGAGAACTACTCACAGTCCTAGATAAACTGGTCATGAATGTCACCAGTTATAGACTCTAAATCTCAGAAAATATAAGTAGTTTGCCAAATTTCTAAGTCAAGTCTCAAGTTTAGCAAGAATGTAACGAAAACTCGTAGATATGCACATATGATTCTACTAAAAACATGTCAATTACCAAGGCTTAGGCAAAAACAGATGCAAATGCAATGTCATCATTGAAATACTACTGTTCCGACTCGACCTACATGCTAAAATAAACGTGAAATTTTTTTGAATTTTTCAATTTTTTTTCAATTTTTTTCTTTTTGAATTTTATATATATATATATATATATATATAAAGAAATAAAGAACAATGCAAGACAAAATGTAAACGTGAATGCAAGCAAATGAAATGCGACGCAAAACCCTTCCCCAAACCAAATCACACAATCTCCCCATTGTGCAAAATCATATAGTGAATTAAAATGGAAAACGGGAATTTGCGAGAAAAACTAAACAAAACATGAAGTAAGAACTTGGAACTCACAAGACTTTAAGCGCAGCAAAAGGAAACCTCCCCAAACCAGCGTGAGCTAGGAGGTTTCAGTAGCCAGTAGTGCTACCAATAAGTACCTGAAAAGACAACAATACCACGCATAAAACCGAGAAAGCAATTTTGAAAAGATGATTATGTGCAAAAATAAGAAAATGGAAGAAATCAGAAACATGGCGGAAAACAAAGTGGAGCAGAAAACTCCCTCAATTCCGCAGATCGACCAAACACAGCAGGGGAGAGGTCGTGAACAGGTACAGCAGTGCAGGACGGTCGATCGACTAAATCACCCAGTCGATTGACCAGAGTGAACAGGAACAGAAGCTCCTGGAAATCGCAGATCAGTCGATCGACCACTCACGCCAGTCGATCGACTGACTTTCCTGCTGTAAGTTCTGATTTTCTTCGAAATAGCTCAATAACTCGAGCTATTAAGGTCTATAAACCTGCAAATGCACAATAATACGCGCCCAAAAATTGCTTAAAACCCAAAGTAACCAAAGCAAACTTATAAAAAGGCGAAGTCTCGCGCACACAAAACAATAAAAAGTTCAACGAAAGCAATAAAGTGTATAGTTTTTGAAAAAGTCTTAATCAACTAATAGTTGATCAAGAATGGCCACGGAATGGCCCACTTGGTCGGCTTCTGGCTACAAGAGGTAGCCTCAATAGTGCTCATCTTCTCAGCTGCACTCTCCTCAGCTCCAGCGTCCGCAGAACTCAACGGATCAACATGTCGGACATCTTCCCATTCAATGGCCTCTTCAGACTCGTCGGAATCCAGATCAGACTCCGTTGCTTTGACTGGCTCATCTTCGGGCTCCTCATCCGTGCCATAGCTAAGGCATCCTAGACCGCCTCTTTGAACGATTGGCTCCTTCACAGCTGGAGCAACATGTGGCTCTTCCTTCCCCAACCCAGCTCCTGCAATATCTAAAACAGAAGAATCTTCCTCCACTTTGCTCCCAGTCTGGGGCGGAGGTGTCACAACAGGAGTAGGGACAGAGATAGGCATATCAGGAAGTATAAAATAAGATTTCTTTTCAGAAACTGTATTGCAAGAGACGGGCCACATGGGGTCTTTCTTCCTAGCCGTCTGGGCAAAGACAATGGAATGCTTGCCTACCTTAAAGGTCAAAGTACCCGAACCAACATCAATAACTGCACCAGCAGTGTGCAGAAATGGTCTACCTAGTATGATAGGTATGTGTGCATCTTCGGGCATATCTAGTACTACGAAGTCAACAGGGAAGAAGAACTTCCCTATTTGCACGGGAATGTCCTCTAAGACATCTATAGGCTGGACCGCAGAGCGATCAGCCATCTGTACTGTCATGTTCGTGACTGCAAACTTATTCAACTTTAACTTCCTAGCAAGACTCAAGGGCATTACACTAATACTGGCTCCTAGGTCACATAAGGCTTTCTCAATAGGAAAGGTGCCAATATTACATGGGACTGAAAAACTACCCGGATCTTCTAGCTTAAGGGGTGCAGTATGGGTCAAATAAGAACATGACTCCTCAGTTAGTGCGACAGTATGCACAGTTTCAAGTGACTTCTTCTTAGACAGTAATTGCTTCATAAATTTCATGTAAGCAGACACTTGATTGACTAATTCAAGAAAAGGAACTTGTACGTTTAAACTACGAACAACATTTTCAAATTTATTAAACGATACCTGTTCCTTCGTCGGCACTAATCTCTCCAGATAGGGGGCTGTAAGAAGGAACTTGGCCCTCTCTTCTAAATCTCTCATGCCGGCATCGGTGGACTTAGGCTGAAAGTCCACAACCATCTCCTTGTTGTAGCTTGACCCTTCTTCAGACCGTCTCAAATGTGAACCATTAATCGACATAGGGTCTTATTTCGGAACCGGAATGGACCCATCGGCATTTGGGTCTTGCCGCAATATTTTCGGGGCAGTAGTACCCCGAAACAAGTGGTCCCTCAAGTTATCGGGCATTGGAGGACGAAAAGAATCACCTTCAAAGAACACGTCGTCGATCGACCAGGTTGGTGATCGATCGCCCGACCTCTACAGAACAGAGCTTTCGCTTGTCGCGGACGATCGATCGATCGGGTATGTCGATCAATCGACTGACATACCTGCTGATCGTCTTTTTCTTTTTCTTGTTTTTGTTCGTCACAGCCTTCTCCTTGCTTGGTTCCGCCTCATCCTTTTCAGTGACGTCCTCAACCATAATGGGCCCATCAAGGGTAGACCCACTCCTCAAGGTGATAGCATTAAGGGTCTCTTTCTGCTCCGTCTGCGTCGGTAAATGTCTCGGAGCTCGGGTTATATTCTTGCTTGCCAATTGAGCAATTTGGCTCTCCAACATCTTCATCCCGGCCTCTCTAGATTGGGATTCTTTCAGCAACAAGTTCTTCAGTTCGGCAAACTCAGAATTTTGGGATTGTTGTTGCTGCTGAGGGACATACGGGGGCTTTTGGAACTATTGTTGCTTATGAGGGGGCACATAATTCTGCTGCTGTTGTGGAGGTTGAGTCGGATTTAAGACATTTTGGCTGCTCCACCTCAAATTCGGATGGACATTCGGCTCATAGTAAGTGTTTGTCTGCCTATAATGTTGAAAGGCAGCACAGGACTCAAAGGGATTAGGACACTTGTCTGAAACATGTCCCTCAGCTCCACATCTTTTATAGACGAAAGGACCGTCTGAAACAGCATTTACATGGTAAATCCCTCCTTTTGAAGCTCCTCCCAAATCGTACTTATCAAATCTCGCCGTGAGAGCCTCTAATGCGACTACGAGAAGGAGATTCAAGCGACTCTCCTTTGATTTCCCCCGGAATTCCCATACTCGGCTTTATGGGTGGCCAAGTCATCAATGATCTTCCACCCCTTAGTCTCTCCCATGTTCTCCTGGAATCTGCCACTGGCTGCCGCATCCAGGATAGCTCTCTGATCGTCATAGAGCCCATTGTAGAACTGATTGTATAGGCTCCATTTCTTAAACCCATGATGCGGAATGGTTCGCACCAGCTTCTTGAAACGGACCCATGCCTCATGAAAGTTCTCATCAGGCCCCTGTTTGAAGCTCGTGATTTGAGCTCTAATAGCATTCGTCTTCGAGGCAGAGAAATATTTCTTGTAAAATGCCAAGGCCAGTGAATTCCAGTCGGTGATCCCATTAGCAGCTCGATCCAGGTCTCTATACCACTCCCTTGCAGCATCTCGGAGTGAGAATATAAACATAGTCTCCTTTACCTGGTCCTGGGTCACACCGGTCGACGGGGGTATAGAGCAGCAATAGTCAATAAATATCTCCATATGCTTGGTTTGCATCTTCATTTGCAGCTCCCCGAATTGGTTTCTCTCAACCAAGTTGATAAAAGAAGGCTTCGGTTCGAATTTCCTATCAGCTCCCGGTAATTCGAACCCCTTATATAGATTTGCAGCTGTCGGCTCCGAGTGACTGGTTATAGTTGCTTCTTCGGCCATCTCTAGAAAATCTGGAGAAGTGACTGTCTCAGCTGATGAAGTGGAAATGGGAGATGAAGGTGGATCCTCCTCGAACAGCTCGTTCTCGTAGTAACTAGACAGAGTACTCAGCTCTTCCTCTGTCGGCAATACTCTTGATGATCGTCTCAACTCGCGCAAAGTCTTTTCAATCTCAAGATTGAACGGTACTAATTCACCACCCTGTGACCTGCGCATAAGAGGAAATTACAAAAAGAATATGAGAATAGTTTAAGGAACGAATGTCCCTTAAACTAAGAAACAGACTAAAATAAAACAACTAAAAATTAGAACAATTGCCTCCCCGGCAACGGCGCCAAAATTTGATACCCGTCGTTGTGAGTACCAAAAATAATATTTATAAACCTATTAAAACTAACAGAAGCTAGTGGTAACAGGGTCGAACCACAGAGAGGCAGATGTAATTATTAGTTGTCTGATTTCAGTCTAAGGTAACGAATGTGGGGGTTGAGTTGATTTGGTCTATAGCTAAAACAATAAAAGACAATAAACTAAATAAACGGATGAAACAGATATTAAAAAGGGTGCTAAGGATGGTCGGTTCACTATAGTTTCGGCGGCAGCATACTAGGTAGGTCTAAATCAAACACGTGAGACGGGAAAATAAGAGGTCCTCTCGTTCCACTCTCACAGGTAGCATCTTTCGATCTCGCTACAGGTCCCTAATATCACTAATACTAACTTTCGTTCTGAAAAGTGACTAAAGGTATAAACTAACTTATCTTTTGATCTCGTTAATCTAGTCGTCTTAATTAGGTAGGCTATTTCCCTTCCCTATCTTTCGATCTTTATTGGGTCGGTCAAATCCTAGACATTCAACTAGTCGCGTGCACTCGATTCGTCAAACATAGAAATTAAATTAATTAAAACGAAGCATATCTCACGAGGCCAGTCGATCGACCAGGGTAGGCGGTCGATCGACCGTGGCGCGATTCAGGGTTCCCTATTCTAATGCCGCCTAATCTACAGTTCCCCTACATCCTAGCACAAGCTATTTAGCTACTCATACTGGGAATAATAACAACAATAAAATTGACTAATAAAACTACAGAATTCATGATTAAAACGGCTAAGTAAACGATTAACATAGGATGATAACTCGGCTTTGGGAAACTGATCTAGCAATTCTAGATCTATGAATGAAAGCAAAACAATTGAATAAAATCAGGAGAGTACCGTGTGGAATTGCGAAGGAAAAGAACAAAGCCGAACGCGAAAGTGAATTGTATTGAATACGAAACAATATTGAAAACCCTAATTCTCTATGCTAAACTAAAACTGAATAAAAACTCGACAAAAGGGAACTGCCTTATGCTGAAACTAAAGCTACGTTATATAAGAATACAACGTAGTTCTTATTTCCTAAAACCTAATACAATGGGCTTCAAACTTCTCGATCTTTTAATTCACGTCTGAAAGAGCGTCTTGGTCGATCGACCATAAGTAGCGGTCGATCGACTGGACTGCAGAGTACAGTAGTTCCTGGAAGTCGTAAGTTGGTCGATCGACTAAGGGCAGCGGTCGATCGACTGAAGTAGCTGATATTTGACTTCTAACTTCTCGTGGATTTGTCTTTCGGGCCTCGAAATGCGCACCGAGCTCGTTCCTTGAACAAATACTTCACGTCAAAAGAAATGCAAGATACTCGGGGACGGATTTGGCTCAATATCTACTCATTTCCGCATAAATCTGCAATATTACATAAAAATACGAAAGTAGACGAAATGGGGCAAATAGTAGCCTTAAACTACATAAATGAGCTCTGAAATGCGTGTAAAATAGGGTGTAAAACATCATATAAATGACACGCATCAGTAACACCATTGGACTTGACTCGAATTTTGATGGCCCAAAAAGTAAGGGAAGACGGGTTTATAACCCAACATAGTTTTGATTAAGAATGACTCAATTAAAATACTAACTCTAATTCAGCCGATTTGAATTTACGTATTTTTTTTTTAAAGAATTTTTTTTTGTTTAGATCTTTCTCGAAATTTTTTAAGGTTTTTTTTTTGTTTTTTTTTTTGTTGAAAGTTTTTTTTTTAGAACATTGAAATTTGAAAATTGGAATATTAGTTATAGAAAATTTGGCATTACTTGATTTACAGATGGTCTTTCATTTTCGAAAAGATTGCAAATGGAATTATCTACATGAATTTTGACATTATTTTTTTTATAGATGTGATATTTACACTTGTGATTGACTCGGAAAATACATATCATACATACATAAAAAGACATTATAACGGTATGCCGAGTACAAGTGACGCGTTTTGGTTTAGAAGGGTGGTTGGCTCACCAAACTATCAAACCCTGGTCTGTGGAGAGGTCCGTGCCAAACATGAGTAAGGTCGGTTCCTAGTTCTATTTCGTAATACTACGGTTTTATGAGTCCCTGGGTACTCTATCGAGTGGGGCTTACTCTGTCGAGTAAGTATATTTTGGTTTACGAAACATGAGTCTGCTTGTAGGCTACTCGATCGAGTAAGTGGCACTCGATCGAGTATGTTACTTACTCGATCGAGTAAGTCGATTTTCGGGTAATGTTCGACGGGTTTTGTCGATAATGCGGATTAATACTTAATAACTTTTCGTCATCTTCCTAAACACTTTTCACAAACCTAATACACATAAAGAGAGATTGCAAACTACGGTGTTCTCTCCATTCGCATTATTGGCAAATCCCGGAGTTAGAGAGGTTGGATTTCGTTGTTCTTTGCATCCTTGTGATCCTTGCGTCAAGGGTAAGTCCTACATACCATTTTTGTAGTATTTTGTCAAGATTGGTTAAACCCTAATCTTGGGGATTGGGGGTTTTATTGTTTATATTGTTGTAGTAGTAATTGTATGATTGTATGCATAGGAGGAGGATTCGTAGAGGAGAGATTTTGAGACAGCTGCTAGATCGTCTACTTTGTGTTTGCATTCCAGGTAGGGTTTCCCTACTCAGTATTAGTTACATGACTGTGGTGGTTGTGTTGTAGATAGTAATTGTTGATTGTTTCAGACGGTTGTGATATTATATTGTTGATTGTTTCAGACGGTTGTGATAATGTATTGTTGAATGTTTCAGACGGTTGTTGAGGTTGTGTTGTGATTCTCTGTTTATCTCATGTGTTCTTTGAGGTTCGTCCCTGGCTGAGTGGGGTCACTTGCGGGAGTGGCTTCACGCCCTTGATTCGCCTTATGTGGAACCCGCCACAGAAGGGATGTGCACATTAATGAACATGGGTTTATCGCTCGGATGAGATGAGTGGGGCGTAGGTGGGAACGGCGGTCCCCCATGCCGGTGTGGAGTACATTGCGATGGGTACTGCGCGGGGGCTACACACTTTAGTGTGTAGTCGTTGTGTGGAGATTGATGATGAGACCGGGATTGATGTGTTGATTGAGCCGCTTGGTATTTGCTTCATGTTGGTTGGTATCGTGTAATTAGTATGCGACCCGTTTAAATGTTTTGTAAAACGTGGTGATCCATTCGGGATGGTGAGCGGTTGTTGAGCGAGTTTGATACGATGCATTTGGGATAGGCTGGGATGAGTCATCACTTGCTAGTTAGAAGAGTCTTCGCCGTGTCGACGATGTCCTTTAGTTGTTCAGTTTTATTAGCAGACAGTATTGGTTTGATTGTATTTCATTTAACAGTTTTGGTTTGAGACATGTAATCGCTTAAACTATATTTACTTTTAAAGTACGTTTCTTTATTGTCTTATGATTATCATTGACTCGGGTAACCGAGATGGTGACGTTCTCATACCTTAAGTGGTCCTGGTAAGGCACTTGGAGTATAGGAGTGTCACAAAGTGGTATCAGAGCGACGATCCTGAAACCTGTAACCAATGAATCTAATGAACCTAGGGAGTCTAACTAAAATGAATCCGGGTAGAATTTGTAGGAGCTAATGCAAAGGCTTGGGAGACGTCCTAAAGTCGTGAACTCGCTCTACAATTTTTGAACCGGTCACCATGGGATATGAGTCAGGATCGCTATGTGTTTATCTTATGAATTGTGTACCTTTATAGTAATGTGTGGCATGAATCAGTGGATGTACGTTTGTGGAGCATGCGGAATGTGTAGAGAAAGATGATAATGAGGTGATGTTATACATTATTGATTGAAAGCATGATAGTTGTGTAGAAGCTGTTTTACGATATGGCATTATGGAAATACGAAAAGAAAATTTGTTTGGTTTGAGTTATACATAGAGTTATGTATATATATATATATATATATATATATATATATATATATATATATATATATATATATATATATATATATATATATATATATATATATATATATATATATGTTGTTGGTAGTGTTGTACGAGTTTATATAGCTGAAAGTTTGAGTAAGAGCATGAATAATTGGTGGAAAAAGATGAATAATTGTTACATGATAATATAATTTATGATAAAGCATGTTGTATGATAGAAGAGATTTTATAATGTTGCTATGTTAGTAACATGTGAATAGGAGATTTTATGTCGTATATTATGTTATTGTCGTGTGTAAAGATATAGAATAAAAACATGTGGGTAAATCATGGTTGACGAGTTAAATAATCTATGTGCATAATGAATGTTATTGCTTGGCTTTTGAAGATAGTAACATGTGATTAGGAATACTGGTTTTATGAGTATTGAGTTGTTTTTGTCTACCTTGTTGTTGTTTAAGTTGTTTGGAAGTGAAAATCAAGTAGTTGTGTTTTTCGATTATAGAGAGGTTGTCTTTAAAATTTTATAACTCGATATGTATATATGATTTTGATGTGATTCCAATTGGAGGTGATATATTGTTCTTTTACAATTCTAACGATAGGTCACACGCCCAAAACGATCAAGAAACGAGTGAGTTATGACCGTTTCTAAAATCGGACAAAGGTCTTTGAGAAATGCGTAGGGTACTCGATCGAGTGGCCCTCACTCGATCGAGTGCACCTCTTGGTACTCGATCGAGTAACCCTTACTCGATCGAGTAGCCCTAGTAATTTATTTTACGTGCTTCTGACCTTCACCTACTCGATCGAGTAAGTCACTTACTCGATCGAGTGGCCTGTACTCGATCGAGTGACCCCTGTTTTGGGTCATATGCTTATCTTTTGACTTCCGTTGCGTATTATGTTTAATTCAAAGGTGTTATTTTGCTTCTTTATGCATTGTTTTACATGTATGTTGGTCTTGATACCCAATCTTATGGTGTAGTGAGTGGCACCTGTGGTGAGTAGGAGTTCGGTGAGAGGACATGAGTTATATGTGTTGTGATAGATAGTGGAAAAAATAAAAGAAGGTTGGTATGGCTTATTGAGCCATGGAGCATATTTTGTGAGATGAGGTGAGTGATATGATGGTGTGTTGAGTAAAGTAAAAGTAAGTGAATGTGGGCAAGGGATGATGTGAGTTTATGGAACGTGAGAATGAAAAGATGGAAATGAGTAGTGAGAATGGTAGCAACTTGAGATGTGTAAGAATTGTGGAGGGAGATGGTTAGATTGTGTTGGTTAAGAATGTATTTAATAAAAGATCATTATAGAGGGATGGAGAAGAGTGGTACATAGTGAACTTAGTGGAGACTTGTCGCGACGTGAATTTGCAGATAGTGAGCGAGTTTGGGAATTTGTATTATCAAGAGGTGAAACTAATGTGTGATTTCCTTGGGCAATTAACGACATGAAATGAAATTGTTTGAACAGTGAACGTTGATTTTATGGATAGATTAGCGGCAATTGTGAGTGATGGCATAATGAGAGAAGATCCATGGTAAGAAAGAGTGAGATGATATCGACATAAAATAATGGGATTTGAGTTTGGAGCAATGAGAAGGTAACCGGAGCACTAGAAAGTTAGATACAAGTAATGAAGAGTTGAATTATTAATTGATTTTGTCGAGTGTAAAAGAAAAGAATGAGGGGACTAAAACTAGGAACATGTTCACCGAGGTTATGTGATATAAAAGTAAGGAATCGTCGAGATGTATGATATTATCATGAGGATTTGAGTTTACAGTTATATAGGAGTTCCAGGACGACATGATAATCAAGAGTTTCGAGGAATTAAGGAAAGTAAGAAGCCGGGTAAAGAATTTGCACGATATGAGATCTTAGTGGTGAGTTGGGTGACAATACAATTAAGGATGGAATTGGAAATAATGTTGAGGTGATTTTGTTAATGGATTTAATGTTCGTTATTTGGGACGTTAACCAAAGATAGGAAAGAAACGGTGATGTTTAGAGATGAGTGTAAGAGGTTCGCTATACGAGAGTGGTGGTATTGTGGTGTTGTCACTAGTGATTAAGGGTGATGATAGATAAGAAAGGTAGCAATTCTAAAGAGGTTGATTTTGTAGAGACCAGACTGATATGTGTGGTCGTGAGAGAGTATAAGATGTGGTTATATGAGGCGGTTGTTAGTAGTTGAGTATAAATGGTATGGTTACATTTGGCAGGGGGTGATGGATATGCGAATGGGAGAATGTGTTATGAAGGGCATACGAGTTAAGCTCGGGCGAGAGGTAACCTTTACCAGGTGGTAACTTACGTGATCAGGATTGACTAGTTGGATGTCGTTATGGGTCTAAGATGTATATAAATGTTGGTGTGAGGTTCTGACCTCACGAGAAGCGGTATGGTGTGATAGTTATAAAGTTGTTATCCGAATGTTCTGTAATATATGTTGGATACGGTAAACTTAATGGAATAATGATCAAAAGTGATAATTTGGGTGGTCTGACATGACTGGTTATACTTGCATGTGTATTCATGATACATGTTTATTCCGTGAAAAGGTATGGATGGTATGCATGAGATTCTTGTCTGTTTATCCCGTATAATATATTGTGTTGTGATCTAGTAAAGCAGTCTTGAGTAAGTTCTATTATCCGGGAAGTTATTCGGAGTTAGTGTTTATGGGAATTGTATGTAGTTGTGATGTCTATCGATATGGTTGTTAGGCCTCAGGTGGTGATCCGGGCACGGTACTTAATGTTGTGATGCGGGTATTTTCGCACTGCGGTGTGGCTGTTGGTGGCGGTTTTGCGATGCCGTCACCGGTTGGGGTGGAGTAGGCGAGATGATTATGATACGAGTTTTCGAAAGTACATACCAGTTAAACATAGATTGTTGTTTTGTTTGCTGTTGTTCCTTGTGAGTTTTGGTTGAACATGTAAACTGTTGTTTTGTTTGTTGATGTTTCTTACCAGTTTCAGTTTGGAAATGAGGGTAGAGTAGGATATGAAAGAGAGTTGTATATGTTTTCGTTGTTGTCATGGTATAGTGATATTCTGTTGATGGGACACAGTTGTCAGAAGTTGTTACAGTACATTTGATCTTCTTGTAGATGAGGCATTGGTGCTCATGGTCATGGCAAGTGATTTGTAGAACATGTGTTGTACTGATCTGAAAGCTGCAAGTGGTTCATAATCTTTTGTTGAGACAGTGAGTATAGGGTGTTGGAAATTAGTATCATGTTAAGTGATGAATGAGTTTTGCGGTAATAAAAGAAAAAGAAATTGAGGATCTAGTGTGAGTGTATGTAATAATTGTGGATCGTGAGTTATGAGTATGGAGATCGGTGCAGGTATAGAGGATTATGTCATTTTGGCAGTAATAGGGAACAATTGATGTTTTGGTTCAGCTAAAGATTTTGAGGTATAGGTTAGGTGGTGTGACGAGTGAATTGAAGCAAAAGCATTGTTTAAGTAAGAGAGCCTTAGATATATGCATGGCGAGTGTTTAGATTATAGGTGGTTATCTTTGACATGCGGTGATGATGAGGATAATGAGAAGATATAGCTAGGATTTTGTATTAGTGAGTTACAAGGACGTAACATTTATCTTAAGAGGAGTAGGATGCGATAAAAGAGATTTTGATGGTTGTACATATGGTAGTATAATTGGAAGTAGAGTGTTGGTGTAGCATAAAGGACGGATATTTGTTTTGATTGATTTTATTAAAGGTCATGACCGTGCTTGTAGTAGTTCGATGTTTAGGAATGGGAGAATATTTCAATAGTGTTGACAGTTGGATGATGATGTTATGAGTGTGAGTAAACTTCGATGACGAAGTTCCTTTTAAGGGTGGTAGAATGTAACATTTCGTTTGATGTTCATGAGTGTCTTGATATTGGATTTGCTAGTGGATTATATGTTAGTGAAACGGAACTACCGGCATTTGTGGATGGTAGTTGGTAATGTATGGAGTTAGTGTCAAGAGAGGCTATAATGTGGTGGATACGATATCGTGAGTCAGGTTGTGGAGGTAAACATAGTTGGTGTTAAAAGTTCATGTTTTATAGGTTGGGGTTTTGTTTTAAGTTCTTAGGTCCGTTGTTGTGTTTTGATCGGGTTAGTATGTTTGTTTTTGTGTATGGGTTGAACTTCGGGGATGAAGTTCTTTTTAAGGAGGGAAGACTGTAATACTACGGTTTTATGAGTCTCTGGGTACTCTATCGAGTAGGGCTTACTCTGTCGAGTAAGTATGTTTTGGTTTACGAAACAGGAGTCTGTCTGTAGGCTACTCGATCGAGTAGCCTTGGCACTTGATCGAGTAATTGGCACTCGATCGAGTATGTTAATTACTCGATCGAGTAAGTCGGTTTTCGGGTAATGTTCGACGGGTTTTGTCGATAATGCGGATTAATACTTAATAACTTTTCGTCATCTTCCTAAACACTTTTCACAAACCTAATACACATAAAGAGAGATTGCAAACTACGGTGTTCTCCCCATTCGCATTATTGGCAAATCCCGGAGTTAGGGAGGTCGGATTTCGTTGTTCTTTGCATCCTTGTGATCCTTGCGTCAAGGGTAAGTCCTACATACCGTTTTTGTAGCATTTGGTCAAGATTGGTTAAACCCTAATATTGGGGATTGGGGGTTTTATTGTTTATATTGTTGTAGTAGTAATTGTATGATTGTATGCATAGGAGGAGGATTCGTAGAGGAGAGATTTTGAGACAGCTGCTAGATCGTCTACTTTGTGTTTGCATTCCAGGTAGGGTTTCCCTACTCAGTATTAGTTACATGACTGTGGTGGTTGTGTTGTAGATAGTAATTGTTGATTGTTTCAGACGGTTGTGATATTATATTGTTGATTGTTTCAGACGGTTGTGATAATGTATTGTTGAATGTTTCAGACGGTTGTTGAGGTTGTGTTGTGATTACTGTTTATCTGTCTGTGTTCTTCGAGGTTCGTCCCTGGCTGAGTGGGGTCACTTGCGGGAGTGGCTTCACGCCCTTGATTCGCCTTATGTGGAACCCGCCACAGAGGGATGTGCACATTAATGAACATGGGTTTATCGCTCGGATGAGATGAGTGGGGCGTAGGTGGGAACGGCTGCGGTCCCCCACTGCCGGTGTGGAGTACCTGTTGCGATGGGTACTCTGGCAGGGCTACACACTTTAGTGTGTAGTCAGTTGTGTGGAGATTGATGATGGAGACTGGGGATTGATGTGTTGATTGAGCTGCTTGGTATTTGCTTCATGTTGGTTGGTATCGTGTAATTAGTACTGACCCCGTTTAAATGTTTTGTAAAAACTGTGGTGATCCATTCGGGGATGGTGAGCAGTTGTTGAGCAGGTTTGATACGATGCATTTGGGATAGCTGGGATGAGTCATCACTTGCAGTTAGAAGAGTCTTCCGCTGTGTCAGACGATGTCCTTTAGTTGTTCAGTTTTATTAGCAGACAGTATTGGTTTGATTGTATTTCATTTAACAGTTTTGGTTCGAGACATGTAATCGGTTAAACTATATTTACTTTTAAAGTACGTTTCTTTATTATCTTATGATTATCATTGCCTTGGGTAACCGAGATGGTGACGTTCTCATACCTTAAGTGGTCCTGGTAAGGCACTTGGAGTATGAGGGTGTTACACATTCGCTAAAGTAGTAAAAGTCCTTGACGCAAACATAAGTAAGCATCATGGTGTGGTTGACGTCAATTGCTATCCATCTTCTAAGATCTAATAAGAATTTGCGCTATCGAGATGGGACGATTGGTCGAATTGGCTATGTTATGAACCTATGAAGGCTAGATAAAACGATCTAAGAAGATCGAGTAATGAAAATCATCAAATGTCTTATATAAACTATCCCTAACCTCATTCAAGTTTCACCGTAGGTAACACTAGACTTGGCCTAAGTGTATTATCCCCAGCAGAGTCGCCAAACTGTAGACCAACCTACCCGCGCCGCCCGCATCCGCGCATTGGAATTGAGGTGGCGACACTTCTCCCAAAAAACTTTGTGAACAAAGCACGTCAACATGAAGCTTGGCATAAATACTAAAGAATCTGTCTACCCTTAGCACTCTATTTCTAGCATCACTCTCGCGATACCAATGAACAAAGGTGTCCAAAGAGATATTAAGTAAGGGGTGAGGCTACGTATTAGGAAGATCTTTATTTGAACACCTAATCCCGTCCTCCTCGATGGCGGCCTATACTAAAGATCAGGGAAATCATTTATACTTGATGTGTTGTCGATATAATGCATGCAATGCAATAAATAAGAGATTTATTCCTAGCATGTGAATTTAGACTAAGTCAGTTTGAGATACAAATTTAGCATCAAATTGGGTTGAAGTGAAGAATTAGATTTATTTACATGTGAATTGCCAAACAAATAAATCATACAAGAGAAACACACAATATAAATAAGTTATAATGGAATATTGAATTTTCGTTATAAACACGCTCAAAAGGATTTAAAGAAATAAAAAGGAATAAAAGGAATTAAAAGAAATGGAAATATGTCGAAATATGGTGATAAAAAGGATATAGTTGATTACATAGCCTAATAAACATTACGTCGAAACGAGAAAGAGATCAGAGACAGAAACCAATCCAGAACAGGCGCAACACCTGCTGCATCCTCTGAAAGAGGCGCATCAGTCTATGCGCCTGTTCTCGAGTTGGGTTTTGACTGTGAAAGTCAGACCCGCAGTTTTTTAATGTTCGTTGGTTAGTTAGATTGGTTATTGACATGAATTGCTCAAAGGAACACGTTTAATATACGATTTATCATATGAAAACTTGTCAAAGACTAACTACCCAGATTACACAATGATTTACACGACGTTTTATAGCGATTTACGGAATCGGGTATTACAAATCATAAACAAAAAGATGGATTAAAAACAAAGGAAAACGAACGAAAGTAAGAAGCGATACAAAGGTGGAAAATAAATAAAACAGAAACTTGAAAACTTGTACAAAGGCCGAATTTAAGATGTTCAATATAGACAAATCAAAACCCGCAAACTGGTGTTTGACTTTATGACAAAAACCCACAAATATGGATCATTAGGGATTTTAGGTCAAAAGGATTTTTAAGAAAATAAATTGAAAGCTGGAATTGGTAACTAAGAATGGAGAAAATAAGAAGAAAACAAAGAAGAAGATGACTTAACAACAGGGAACACGAGGAAGAAGAAGGAGAGCAACAAAGGCTAAGCAGCCCCTCGAAGAGGCGCAGCAGACGATGTGACTGTTCCAAAGGCATAATAGCTATTGCGTTCCTTTTTTATGGTCTTTCTTTGCTGAATGGTTAAAAAGGGTTTAAGAACGTGATTTTGAAGACGGTTTGAGCGTGTTTATAGTATAAACTCTTACATGAATCATAATACAAAAATAAATACAAATTTAGGATGATATTATACCCTCAGACTTACATATTTAATGAAGCGAGATTAACTAAGTTGTCGTTTAATGGTTGCTTGACTCGATTTAATGCAAATAAAGGTGCCCTTAAAAAAGGAATTTAGAAACAAATTGATTTAGATTAACTGAGGTGGAGTTGGTCAAAATGGTCGGTCATGCAACGAGACTGGTACCTAAAAGAATTTGGGTTACGTGGTCGACTGATCAAGCACGTAGGCGTCAATAACAATAGAAAAGGTCTTAGAATGTAAAGTAACAAAGAAGAGAAGGGGCGGAAACTCGCGCGAAGAATATGTGAGGCGAAGGCCTCTATTTATACTAATCACGAGGAGGGGTTTAGGAAAAAGATCTAAAAGAGTCACGGCGAATTTAGGAAATAAATAAGCCGACTTTGAATTTTGGCGCTGAGACACGCCCGGGAATAGGCAAAAAGGCGCATCAGGTGCTGCTCCTCTTCCCCAGCCTGTAAATCGCTGTTTTAGCGCGTCTAGGTTTCGTGAAGGGCTAGACTTATATCTTTTAGGATATATTTTATGTTTTTGACTCAAATTCCGTGAAAACAAAATATCTTCCGACGTTTTCCGGGGTATTATGTCTCGGGCGAGACGGTTTCCGAATTTTAGGACCATTTTGTCCCCGGACTCTGATTTGGCTCTAACTACTATCAAAACGACTGTATCGGCTTGCGGATGACGACCAAGGGGTTGACATGGTTGTTTAGGCTGCCATTTGTCGATGAACTTACAAAATGTCATAAAGTTGCTCCGTATGTTAAAGAGGCGGCCCAAACATCACTGGATGTTTTGCGGGAGGTGCAGAAATGAGCACTACGCCAAATCTGACCATCAATAACGAGCGTATCACAACGGTTTAATGCATTTAATAACAACACTTTGATTAACGTTTACAAAATATTGGCGAAAACCTAGACCGTGCTAATATGAATAACGGTTTCCGTTGAAAACCGTTGTTATTATAATGTGACAACGGTTGTTTAACAAACCGTTATAAAAAAACGTTTAACGGTTTCCAAAAACTCATTATAGAATCACCCTTATCAATGGTTGTTAGACAACCGTTACCAGTTTAAGAAAACGGCGTTTCGAAAACCGTTACTAAATTAACACCAGCAACGGTTTTTGGTACCCGTTGATATGTTATAGCTACGGGTTTCTTGTAACCGTGATCATTTTCTATTATTAAAGAACGGTTCCTCTGTACCTGTTGTTATTTATCATTTACGGGTTAAAAATAACCGGTATATACTTTTTTCAATGTTTAATATTCAACCAATGCATGTATGATAAATAATGAACCGTTGCATGCTTTGTTTTGTTTGACCATTATTACTATCCGTCCATTATTATATTCACACATGCATACATACTTTCCTATAAATATAACTTATAATGTGATCAATTAACCATATTCACCAATTCAAAGTTCAATTAATCATAGCCTATAATTTAACTAAAAATATTACACTTCGATCACCATATCATCGTCGTCTTCTACACCCGCCGAATCACAATTAAATACCCGTTATGTCCATCATATTACCTATATTATACACAACCTTCCAATCAAATATGATGACAATGGTAAAGCTTTTTCGAGAAGTTTTACTTGGATAAGAGATATGCTTCGTCAAGGTTGTTATACGAACGTTAAAAAGGTCCACCCAGCTTGGACTAAAGTTCATGGTTTTCTTGGTTACACAATGATCGAGTTTGAAGGTTTTCGGAAGAAGCTATAATGTTTTCGTCAAGCGATAAAAATCCACGCAAGATACGAGGATCATGATGCTGGGAAGAAAAATTATTATACGGATGATGTGTTACAAGCGCAGTATTTATGGATTGCAACCGATTGTCACATTAATCTATTAAGAACATATCGGCACTATATTGACATTGTGCCTCGTTCATGGGAGGCGGAACAAGTGCCTCCTAATAATTCACATATTAAATTAATAAGTTAATAAGTCAACTTTTAATGTTTAGGAATTATTAATTGTTTGAATTTTACATGTTATGTAATTAATGTTTAGGAATTATTAATTGTTTGTCCATACGACTCAATATATTAAAAAAATAAATACATGTAAGATATGACCATACGACTCAATATATTAAAAAATAATTGTTTGACCATACGGGATTTTTTAAGTAGTGGTGAATATTTCTCATTATTCTTGATTTGACCAATACACGAACTGTTCAGTTATTTTTTATTGAATCAACGTTGCATTATTGGTGGGTTTGAATCAACGTTGCATTATTGGTGGGTGATTCTATAATTTTAATTTTGTTCCAAAATTATGGTCGTTAACCAAGGTACAAATATTTCGAGTCCACGGGTGCAGAGGGATCGTAAGTTGTCAGAAGAAGCAGAAAATAAAAGATTAAGGGAATTGCGTCGTCAATCGAGCTATATTGAAAGCGAGAAGAAAATAGATGCGTTACGAGAAAGGTTAAAGGAACAATGTCCTTTCCATTTCATTAAGTTCTTTCCAAAACATATAGTTCTTAAAGGTACTGATGAGAATTCATCGGCTTTCGAAGTTGGTTCTTCTGAAGATTTGATGGTGGGGTATATATTAAGATGCGATTGGTATGTATCTACCGTGAGTGAAGCAACAAAAGCTTGGCGTCAATGGTGGTTTAGGTCATCGAAGGTGATGTCGGATTTGGAGGAAAAGACCAGAGTTGAAATAGACTCCTACACCATCGTTAATGGGAGGAGATATTGTCCATGACGACGTGTATTTTAGGTCATTTGATTCATGTATGTTTATTAATTGCTCACTGGTTTTTATTTATGAAACTAATTAAGGAAAAAAGTTTTTAATATATGCATTAATTACATTGGGTTGTGTATAATTTAGTCTTGAATTTCCTTTTTCCCCCAGTTGCCTTATTGTGAGAGGAGCAATATCCGTCACAAGCATGTGACGGATCACAAATTCTCATTTCTGACGAACATATCCGTCACAAGCTTGTGACGGGTCAAATATTATCCACTTGAGTAAGTAAAGACAAACACTTTGTGATTCCCTAAACTTGTCTTATCTACATAAGTGGGAGATATTTGACCCGTCATAAACTTGTGACGGATATATCCGTCACAAGTGAGACTTATTGGTGACGGATAATGTCCGTCACAATGAAGACGCTTTGTACTAACTTAATACTCCCTCCATTCAACTCCACATTACAAGTTTCCTTTTTCACGTTTGCCAAAGCTTGTTTTACGCGGTAAATATCTTTAGCTACGTATTTGCAAAAATTATAAAAGTTAGATATTCTTAATGTACTCCTAAAGACGAATCAAATAAAATCTCAAATGAATATATTTTCACTTATATATCGAGAGAAAATCGATGTTGAATGTTCGCTTGTGAATAGTGTACAAAAGAGAAACTTGTAACGTGGAGTTGAACTGAAGGAGTACCAAATATGGAATATACTTCTTTTTTTTGCGGGAAAAACTTGACACAATGAAAGATAAATGACAACGGTTACACACCAATCGTTGTATTATAATGAAAACAATTACGGTTTTTTAATCAACCCACTACGCCAAATAATCGGTGCAACAACGGTTAGATAAGGTGATATACCGTTGTAATACAAAATACGGAACCGTTATTACATCGACCGTTGTTATTTCGTGACCACGGTTGTTTAAAAGGCGGAACCGTTATGAAATGTAAATAACGGGTTCAGATAACCATAATACAATATTAAGAATGGTTCAAAAACCGTTGTCTATAATATTGAAACCGTGGTAGTATTAGTCTGAATGCTCTAGGAAACCTATGACAACGGTTTTACTGAAACACAACCGTTGTAAAAAAGTAATTATGACAACGGTTTATGCTTATTAAACTGTTTTAAATGTCATGAATTCGACAACGGTTTGTGATTTTTAAACCGTTATATTATGGATGAATATTTCAACGGGTTTCTATTTAAATGCGACCGTTTTCAATAGATTTATTGACCACGGTTTTATTTTTAACCGTGATCGAATTTATAAATATTTTTTTAAAAAAATTGTTTTAGCGAGTTCAAAGAATTTCTTTGAAATGCTAATTTTTGCGAGAGTGAGTTCATTTGAAATGCTCTCGCAAAATAGCATTTCAGCGATTCTTGCATTGCAAAATTTCAGATTCTGCAACATCGAATATTACACAGATTGATCAATTCAACCCAAAGATCAAAATATTATAAACGGGGTGACCAAAACTAAAAATCCAAAGATCAAAATATTCAACCCAAAGATCAAAATATTATAAACAGAATATATACACACATTCATAATGAGCGAACTATTGACACTCCAGTAATGAAAGAAAATAAGTGGCCAACTTATTTCTCATGTCGTCGAGGTCTTCCTTCGAATAGGTTGGGTCTTTGTTGTTGATTGTAGGTGGGAACTACAAATCAAAATATACTTAATCAAAATAGACAGAATAAGTGAAATATTACACAGAATTGAACCCAAGTTACGTTTGAAATAGTTATTAAAACACGCTAACCGGTGAGGGTATGTCGATATACTTTCGGGTGATAATCTCCCACATGGACCGACAACAGAAAAAGGCGCAGTCGTTGCTGCCTGGTTTTTGTATAGGAGACTATTAATCACATACAAATAAGCTAAATTAGATCAACCTCTCGCATAAACATAAATTAAATGATAGGAGTAATTATTAAGAATACACTTACTTTTATCCTGACAAAAGTTGGACTTGATGCTCCCATTATTTGAAACACCCTAATTCATAAATATATACAGAAAATTATAATTAGCATTTGACTCAGTAATACTGATGGGACATTAAAAGGATCCTAGTCTTCAAAGGTCATACAATAACAATTGACATTATAATGTAAGGTTGTAAACTTACTCAGTCATCATCTTTACAAATTTATCAGTGGGAGAATGTCCGCAAGAGTCAATCCAAGACACTATGCCTTTTTCACACGATTACCGTTAGCGACCAATGCTTGCTATGAAATATTGAAAATTGAACTGTTAGTTCATATACATGCATGTAAGCGTGTGTTAATAAATGAATAGAATCGTGATTCATTATAATAAACTACTATACATACTGATTCTCATTGTATGGAGCAAACCATAGACTTTTGGGCATCATCAACCGTTCAGCAATTTTCTCGTTATACTCTTCGTATGTGTATCCAAAGGACTTATGAGAAAAAAATTCAGGTGATACGAATCCGTAGTCATGAGAAACATAGTTCCTCTCAGTCGTGTGTGTACACAGGTACCTATTACGTCAAATGGAACGAAGAATGTTATTTTCATTGATGATTTAAATAAACATCACTATTCGTAAAACCAAATGCCTAGTTTTAATTAAAAAACTTACTTAATCCAAATTCCAATGTGCATAGCATCTAACTCGTCAAGTTCATGAAAAAGACACAGTGATTCCCCATCCATATAAATAATGAACCCAAAACCCATAACATCCTCTGCGATGTCAATCATGAGTACTTCCCCGACAGCTAGCTTCCTTTCAGCCAGCTGGTACAAAGCTACGAACGCTGGAGTACTCAATTTTTGCTTATAATCATCGGTCTGATATTTATATTTAAGAGGAACACCAACGTTGGGTGTTCGTACAGCCCCGGTCTACAATTTAGAAAAAAAAATATATACATTACACGAGACGTCATATATAATTTAAATAACCAAAAAAAAAAAGGAAAAACTCACAATCTATTTTTTAAATTATCAATACCTCTTGAATTTTGGGTAGAGAGGCAGTCGAATCAGTGACTTTGGGTGTTAACGTAGTAGTCCTAATTTCAGCCACAATGGCTTCGTGTAACTCCTGAAAATGTAAAAATACAAATACTTGATATATGTCAGATAAGGTTACCCTAATAAATTTAAAGGCGTTCATTATATAAAATGTGTTCGCTTTAGCATAACTACCTCGGAGATGTCAACATTAATGAATTCTTCAGGCCATTGCACAATAGAACCCACGACATCTTGCAAAAGCCAATTTTCACTACATGGTACTATTAGAAGACCATACTTTTCCAGATATAACTCGGTCACTTCCACTTCCCTCCATCCCTCACGGGGGGCAATGCCTTCAACCTCAACACCCCTAGGAACAGCAGTTCTGCTCGATGCCACTGTAGAGGTTTGGTAGTGAAGAACACAAGGCTTCTTGCAAACGACCTTCACATTTTTAATTAATTAGTATATATACATGCATTACTTTAAATAATAAATTTAATTAATTAGTATATATGAAGCAATTATAAACTAGTCGTAGTAGCTAATACCTCGTCAAAACCCAGAATTGAAGATGATAAGAACGTGTCTTCGGCTCCCACCTCCATGTCCTTCTCCCCTGCCTTCATGGCTTCCTCTTCATCTCCCCCATCTTGATCCTTTGCCATGTCTTCGGCTCCCACCTCCACGTCCTTCTCACTTCGCATGCCCGCTTTTTTCTTCTTATCCCATGTTTCCTTTATGACTTGACGAACCATAACCAACTCTTCTTCAGATGGCAAATCCCCTGTTTCCACCATTCTGAGTATCAACCTGGCCATTGTTTGTAGCTGTGTAGTAGAAATGAATATAATTAAAATTAGTATAATTTCAGAATATACATATATATAAATTATGTTGAATAAAATACAGTATTTATTTACCCTATCATCACCACTCATTGTCCTTCGAGTATTTTTCCTAAAATACTTAGTGATACCAACATGCGTCGATACCCCTCTCACACGACCTGGATGCTATGCTTTGCCGATTGCCCTAGCAAGAATGTCATCGCGTCCTTCAGGCTTCCATTTTTCTTCATGTACCTCCTTCTCACGGATTTTCTACATACACATAAAACCATTATGCAACTTAATTTTATTGAAACTCACAATTATATAACCGACCACCAGTGGTAGGAGTGACACATTTATTCAAACTTACAATTTTCTCTTTGACGACCTAATCATATGGAGTTTCTAACTTTCTATTCTTAGGAGTGTGACCGGCCACCTAAGCGTCGTGATGATTGACAGTTCCAAGCTTCTTCTTAATCAATCTATAACCACCTCTGGAGCCATGAAAGACGCTCTCTTTCTTTGAAATGTTCTCTTGGTTCTGCCTACTCATAGTCTTCATAAAATGAATTGTATCGAGTAACGTAAGCATATTTCATTACTTTTTAAGTGATTACTAATAAAGTGATCCTAATGAGTCGCAGATAAATTACCTTAAACTTCTCAGACTGCCTATAAGCAATAAAGTTAATCCAATCTTGATGGCTGACAAACTTATACTTATTCTTTGGTGGTTTCTTGTTTATCTACCCGGTCTTCTTGTCGAACAAGTGGTTCTGAGCAACCTTTAACTTCCATGCTCTGAAGGAATCCCCTATCTTTCTTCTAAGGTAACCATCATGTTCTTGGGGGACAGTGTAAGCTGCCTGCATATATGGTGAGCATATTTGGTTAGTTTCGGCTAATAGCACATATCCAATACTAAGATAATTTCATCTCACTGCATTTTTATTGTATATACATACCTTTATTCTCCCCCATAGCTTTTCCTCCTTGTCTTGACTCAACTGATTGATACGCGGCAAACCGAGAGGCACATACTCACTTACACAATAACCAATCCAAGTCGCGAAATTTGCAGCAAAATCACCATCTGGCAGCCCCGTTAATGGATCCCATATAAGTTTATTAGGTATCCCTCTTTCTATTGCTTCTAGGGAAACCCTATGGGTCCTTCGCCCAGTATCTGATTCCAAATTATTCTCATCACCTGAATCTTCTTTGTTTGACCTTTTCCCATCATTTCGTTTCCGCTTTCCACCCATATCTAAACCAGAAATTAAGAAACTACTAACTTTAAGCATTAAGTCGACATAGCAGGCGTTGTTTAACACACAATATACTTAAAATAATAGGTGTTGTGTAATACACAATAAACCTAAGATAATTAGGGGAAAATATCACAACTAAGAAAATAAAGACATTAAGTTAATGAGACGAAGGAGTAGGATTTGTTACTACTTCAGGTACGGCGATGACAAAGGGGACGGCGACGGGGATGGCAACGGCAGAGGCAATGGGATGGCAACGGCAGAGGCGACGACGACGGCGACGGCGACGACGACGGCGACGGCGACGACAACGACGACGGAGAATAGTAGTTGTTCTAGGGAAACTCAGTGTTCGAGGGTTTTAAGTGGGCGAGGAGAAGGTTTGTATGTGTGTTGTTTGAATATTTTATTGAAACTAGTAAAAACGGGTTAAGCGAAACCGTATTCTATATTTTGCAATATGACCACGGCTGATTATAAACCCGTAATTGTTGTCATTATATTACATCGGTTGGTGCCTAACCGTTGTCATTTATCTTTCAATGTGTCAAGTTTTTCCAGCCAAAAAAAAAGCATCTTCCATATTTGGTAATCCGTATTAAGTTAGTATAAACTTCTTTCCTCAATTAGGCAACTGGGATAGCAAGTGGGGGAAAATCAAGAATAATGAGAAATACGAAGTATTAGCCACTGGCACACGGCTTAAAAAATACCGTATAGTCAAACAATTAATTATTTTTTAATATAATGAGTCGTATCGTCATATCTTACATTTTTTTTTATTTTTTTTTAATATATTGAGTCGTATGGTCAAATAATTAATAAATGGTGCACGTTGAAGTTAGAACGTCACGATTGACAGCGGTTGTAGGTGAACCGTTGTTAATGAAAAAAATTTACAACGGTTGTAGTTGTAGGCTAACCGTTGTTATTGAACCAATTTACAACGGTTGTAGCTGAACCGTTGTTGATGAACCAATTGACAACGGTTGTAGGTGAACTGTTGTTGATGAGTATTACTTACCAGCAATCTGGATCTTGATTACTGACTGATCTATGGAGTTCAAAAAATGGAAGCATAACTCAACACTTTCAAAATGATCATTTCATTTAAACCAAATACATTACAACAATTGTCATAAATCAAAAGATGTATAATAAGCCGGAACAACCCCGGTTAAGCGTAAAAAGCGCTTCTCAACCTGCCACCAATCACGCCGCTCTGGTATACCGCTAACTTTCGGGTCATTGGCTTCATATTTTGCAATAACATATTGAATATATGCAAGGACATGACTTGCATGTGGAGATAAGGTTGGAAGAGTACAACTCAACATATCTCTGGCTGCAGCCAAGTTGCGAGTAACAGGGCCGACGAGGGTATGAAGATGATGATGATGATGATGAGGCTTTGTTGACAAGCCGGACTTGCTTCACGCCTCTTAATCCAATAATTCCGTTGATGTTCAAGGGATGCTTTGATTAATGGGTGTTGATCGGCGGGAAGCCCGGTGAGAACCTTCCCATCATCTTCAATCGTTTGTGTAAGCCATTCTTCGTTGTTAATAAAATTAGGGTTCATTGCCATGTTGTTTCAAATTTGTGTAATAGGGATGAAATATTGTGATTTGATTAATGAATGTTAGTAGAGGATGCTTTAACATTTATAGTCACATTTATAAGTTTTCTCAAAACCGTTGGTTATTAATTTAATCAGCTAGTCTTGCTATAGACGGATATATCCGTCTATAACTAAAGACGGGTCAAATAGCTTGAAAGTGGTGACATTTTTTGCCCCCACCACCCCACTTGTTGCTTATCCTATTAGGAATATGGCATTGTATTTGGCCCGTATTTAGTTATAGACGGATATGTGCCGTCTATAATGAGATTTTGTGTTAATTTAATGTAAAAGTTGACTTATTAACAAATATTTTAAATTAAACTTACGTAATTTGCAATAAATAATTAGACAATAAAATACACTACCACGCATATATTATTCAAGAAAAACACATACATAACAAGAAATTAAAAGACGCGCGGTTTTAAAACCATTAATTAGAATAATAATAATAATTAATTAACATAATCATCTTGTAATTCCCCTGCGATTGCAATAAATATTGGGAATTCAATATGTGGATTATAAAGAGGCACTTGTTCTGCCTCCCATGAACGAGGCACAGTGTCAATATAGTGCCGATAGGTTCTTAATAGATTAATGTCACAATCGGTTGCAATCCATAAATATTGCGCTTGTAACGCATCATCCATATAATAATTTTTCTTCCCAGCATCATGATCCTCATATCTTGCCTGGAGTTTTCTCGCTTGACGAAAAGATTCCAGCTTCTTCCCAAAACCTTCACACTCGATCATTGTGTAACCAAGAAAACCATGAACTTTAGTCCAAGCTAGGTGGACCTTTTTAACGTTCGTATAACCACCTTGACGAAGCATATCTCTCATCCAAGTAAAACTTCTCGAAAAATCCTTACCATTGTTATCATATTTGATTGGAAGGTTGTGTATAATACACGTAATAGGATGGACATAGCGCGTATTTGATTGTGATTTGGCGGGTGTAGAAGACGACGACGACATGGTGATCGAAGTGTAATATTTTTAATTAAATTATAGGCTATGATTAATTGAACGTTGAATTGGTGAATATGGTTAATTTATCACATTAAAAGTGATATATTTATAGGAAAATATGTATGCATATGTGGATATAATAATGGACGGATAGTAAATAACGGTCAAACAAAACAATGCATGCAACGGTTCATTATTTATCATACATGCATCGGTTGAATATTTTACATTGAAAAAAGTATATAACGGTTATTTTTCACCCGTAAATGATAAATGACAACGGGTACAGAGGAACTGTTATATCATAATAGGAAATGATAACGGTTGCAAGAAACCCGTAGCTATAACATGACAACGGGTGCCAAAAACCGTTGCTAGTCTTAATTTCGTAACGGTTTTCGAAACGCCATTTTTTTAAACTGGTAACGGTTGTCTAACAACCGTTGATAAGGGTGATTATATAACGAGTTTATGGAAACCGTTATACGTATTTGATAACGGTTTGTTATACAACCGTTGTCACATTATAATAAGAACGGTTTTCGACGGAAACCGTTATTCTTATTAGCGCGGTCTAGGTTTCCGCCAATATTTTGAAAACGGTAATCTAAGAGTCGTTATTAAATGCATTAAACCGTTGTGATATGCTCCTTATTGATGGTCCGATTTGGCGTAGTGACCATTGTCATATTGCAAAATAAAGAAGGCGGTATGGCTTAACCCGTGTTTATTAGTTTCAATTAAATAATTCTTCAACCAACACACATGCAAACGTTCTCCTCGCTCACTTAAAACCTTCGAACAATGATTTTCCCCAGAACCACTAGTATTCTCCATCGCCGTCGTCGTCGCCATCCCCATTGCCTCTGCCGTCCCCTCCGTCATTGCCATATCGGGCCCGACTTCTCCTCTTTGAAGAAGTAATAATAAACCCTACTTCTTCGTCTCATTAACTTAATATATTTATTTTCTTTTTTAGTTGTGATATTATCCCTTAATTATCTTAGGTTTATTGTTTGTTAAACAACACCTATTATTTTAAGTATATTGTGTGCTAAACAACACCTATATTTTTAGGTATACCGTGTGATCATTTATTTGAGACAATGCTTCTACTATGTCGACTTAATGCTTAAAGTTAGTAGTTTATTAATTTCTGGTTTAGATATGGGTGGAAAGCGGAAAAAAACATGGAAAAAAGTCATACAAAGAAGATTCAGGTGATGAGAATAATTTGGAATCGGATACTGGGCGAAGGAGCCATAGGGTTTCCCTAGAAGCAGTAGAGAGAGGGATACCTAATAAACACCAATGGAATGGATTAACGGGGCTGCAAGATGGTATCTTTGCTGCAAAATCTCGAGTTGGATTGGTTGTTGTGTAAGAGAGTATGTGCCTCTCGGTTTACCGCGTATCGATCAGTTGAGTAAAGACCTGAAGGAAAAGCTACGGGGGAGAATAAAGGTATGTATATACAATAATAAATGTAGTAAGATGGAATTATCTTAGTATTCGATATGTGCTATTAGCCGAAACTAACAAAATATGCTCACCATATATGCAGGCAGCTTACACTGTCCCCCAAGAACATGATGCTTACCTAAAAAAAACGATAGGTGAATCCTTCAGAGAATGGAAGTTAAAGGTTGCTCGGAACCACTTGTTCAACAAGAAGACCGGGGAGATAAAGAAGAAACCACCAACGAAGAAGTATCGTATGTAGGCCAGCAAGATTGGTATAACTTTATCGCTTATAGGAAGTCTGACCAGTTTAAGGTAATTTATCTGCGACTCATTGGGATCACTTTATTAGTAATCACTTAATAAGTTAAGAAATATGCTTACGTTACTCGACACATTTCATTTTATGAAGACTATGAGTAAGTAGAATCTAGAGAACATTTCAAAGAAAGAGAGTGTCTTTCATGGCTCTAGAGGTGGTTATAGATTGATTAAAAAGAAGCTTGTAAGTACTTAATCCTTATATTATTAGGTGTTTTATGCCGATGTATATATATATATATATATATATATATATATATATATATATATATATATATATATATATATATATATATATATATATATATATAGTAATAAGATCAAATGAGTCCTCCTCTTACATATGAGTCCATAAGTCCTATTACGGGCCATTGGATCTCAAAAATAAGCGGCTGAGATTGAAAGGCCAAATTATGTTTAATTACACCCTCTCTCATACTCTACCTAATTAATCACTAACCTATCTAATTAAACACTACCCTTTCTCTCATTTCCCTCATTTAATCATTATCACAAACCACTCATCTCTCTCTATATCTCACATTCTCTCATCAAACCAAAACAAAACAAAAAACCAATAAAACCCAGAAAACAAAACCACCAATAAAACCAAATAAATCAAAAAAAACTTCCTCACCACCACCCACCACCAGCCCACCCGACACCCACCCACCCGACACCAGCCCACCCACCTACCCACCCACCCCCACTGACCCACCACCACCTTTCCTCCCGACATCCACCACCAATCTCCCTCCCGACACCCACCACCATCGGCCACCTCCCCACCACACACCCACACCTCCCTATTCACAACCCACGGCCTCCACCCCAACCCACGGCCTCCACCCACACCCCACGCCGCAAGCCGCAGCATCACGCGGCCCAGATCTGGGTTTTCTTCTCCCACGCGGCCTCCACCCACACCGCCTGCTTCAGCCCCCACCGCCTCCTCCTTCCGCCTTTTTTTTTCTTTTTTCTTTTTCACCATATTTTCAGATATCGGTTTCACTGTTTAATTTGGTTTGTTGTTGGTGTTAGTGGTAATGTGTGGTCGTGATGCACGGGTTTGCGTGACATTTTCTGATCTCGGTTTCATTGTTTTTTTGATTTGGTTTATCTTCTCTAATCCCTTCAAATACTTTTATTTTGTTATTGTTTTTTTTTCCTCACATTTTCAGATCTCTTTTTTTTTATTGTTTCTTATTTTCGTTTTTTTTTTTGCATTTTTTTATTTCGGTTTTTGGTTGTGTTTGTTTCATATTTTGATTTCGGTTTTTTGTGATATTTCTTTTTTTAAAGTTTGATTTCTTTTAGGGTATTTTACTTTTTATCTACTATCGTCTTTTTATATTTTTTTTCAGATTTTGTATTCAAATCTCGTCTTGTAAAAAATTGTTTTGTTTTAAATTTTTTCAGATTTACTTGTAAATTTATGTCAACAAATTTTATTCTTAATTACACTTTTTTTCAAATTTTTTGAGATCTACTAAAATTACACTTTTCTCTACTAAAATTACACTTTTTTCTATTAAAGTTACATTTTTTTCTATTAAATTTACATTATTTCCTATTAAAGTTACACTTTTTTCTTTTAAAATTACACTTTGGTTGCTTAAAATTACATTTTTTTCTGTTAAAATTACACTTTTGTTAGCTAAAATTACACTTTTGTCTGTTACAATTACACTTTTGTTAGCTAAAATGACACTTTTGTCGCTTAAAATAACACTTTTGTGTGTTAAAATTACACTTTTGTCTGTTACAATACAATTACACTTTTGTTAGCTAAAATTACACTTTTGTCTATTAAAATTACACTTTTGTCTGTTACAATTACACTTTTGTTAGCTAAAATTACACTTATACTCCCTCCCATCCAAACCAAAGGTTACATTTGACTTTTTGGCACTATTCATAATTGTAGAGAATCTTTGGTATTATTAGTAATGTATAAGAGAAAACATAGTCATGCGAGATCTTGTTTGATTCATCGTCATAAATGCCATAAGAATATCAAGTTTTTATAATTTTTAATAATGTGTAACTAAAGATATTCACGTTACAAAACGCGTCTCGGCAAGCGTAATAAAGTCAAATGTAACATTTGGTTTGGATGAGAGGGAGTATCTACTAAGGTTACCCTCTCAATTACTAAAGTTCCACTCTCAACGGACTAAAATTACATTCTCAATGGACTAAAGTTACATTTTCATTGGACTAAAGTTGCACAATTTGGACAATTTGGATTGACTAATAGAGTTATTAATAATTTACACAATTTGGATTAAAGTTACACAAATTTGGACTAAAGTTATACAATTTGGATTAAAATTACACAATTTTGGACTGAAAATACAAAATTTGGACTACAAATACACTATTTACGACTAAATTTAGACTAAAAATACTTTATTTACGACTAAATTTGGACTAAAAATACAATTTTGGTCTGAAAATACACTATTTATACACTATTTATAGAATTTTGTGTAATACACTAGTTACACAATTTTTCTATTTTGAGTCATTAATATTGTGCAATTTCAATCATTGTCCACTAAAGTGTAACTTTAGTAAATTGATAGTGTGTATCTTTTATCATTTTATGAGTGTAATTTAGTTCACAAATGTGTAATTTTAGTCCATAAAAGTGTAATTTTAGTCCACAAAAGAGTAATTTTAGTCCACGGAAGTGTAATTTTAGTTCACAAAAGTGTAACTTTAGTTCATTGAGGGTGTAATTTTAGTTCATAAAAGTGTAATTTTAGTCCACAAAAGAGTAATTGTAGTCCACAAAAGTGTAATTTTAGTCCACTAAAGTGTAATTTTAGTCCATAAAAGTGTAATGTTAGTCCACAAACGTGTAATTTTTGTCCATAAAAGTGTAATTTTAGTCCACGGAAGTGTAATTTTAGTCCACAAAAGTGTAATTTTAGTCCATAAAAGTGTAATGTTAGTCCACAAATCATAACTTTATTCCTCTTATGTATAACTTTAGTATACAAAAGTGTAATTTTAGTCCACAAAAGTGTAATTTCAGTCCATAAAAGTGTAACTTTAGTTTATTGAGGTTGTAATTTTAGTTCATGACGATGTAACTATAATCATTTTAAGTCATTTTTATATGAAAATTTGAAAAATAACAAATATAAAAAAAAAAGACCAAAACATCAAAATTGAAAAAAAAAATAATAAAAAAAAAACGCAAATGAAAAAAAAAAACGGGTCAATGAAAATAAATTTTGATCTATTTTAGTAGATCTAAGATCAAAATAAAAGAAACTCACAAATTTGAAACAAGATTGTATAGCAAAACGATATTTGCGGAAAAAAAAGACAACAAAAAAATAAAAACATCTAAACATTAATTTTTTTTTTTTTAAAAAAAAAAGTCGTCGGCGGTGGTGGCGGTGGTGGTGGTGGCGGCGGCAGCAGCGGTAGTGGTGGGGATGGCGACGGTGGTGGTGTCGAGTGGGTGGTGGTAGTTGGGTGGTGAATGAGAAATAGATGAGTAAATGATTTATTTGGATTTTTTGGTTTTTTTATTTGTTTGGTTTTTGGGTTTTTTATTTTTTGGGGGTTTTGAGAGAGAAGAGTAGTGAAATGTGTGAGATGAGAGAGAAGTGAGTGAGTGGAAAATATATATAGTGAATTAGTGTTTAATTATGTTCTTAGTGATTAATTAAAATGTGTAGGAGAGAGAGTGAAAAATTAGTGTTAATGGTGCTTTTTGATTTCAATCTCCACCATCCATATTGGATGATCCAAGGGCTATAGTGAAGACTTAGGGACTCAAAACATATAAGGGACTTATAAGAACTTTACTATATATATATATATATATATATATATATATATATATATATATATATATATATATATATATATATATATATATATATATATAGAGAGAGAGAGAGAGAGAGAGAGAGAGAGATAGGCAAGATCCGGTGAGTCCACCTAAATATTTGAGTCTCGTGAGTCCACTAATGTATCACAACCTATACACAAGAATATCAAACACTACACGAAACAATATCACTGCTTATACTGAACAATATCACGCAAAATATACAACGAAAACAGTAAAAAGAAGGCTTAAAACTATAGTCAGTGACACTAATCATCGACGACAACCACCCACAACCCACCACCACCCCTTCACCTCCCCAACAACCATCACCCACGATCCACCACCACACGTTCACCTCCACAACAACCACCACCACGGCGCACATGTCCGTCTCACGACCATCGCGACCACCCCTCACTAACATACAATCAACGATCCTTCTTCCATTAACCTCCATCAAAGAACAACGCCGCCGCTGTTAAATTAGGGGTCTCATCGCCAGCGATGAAGGAAATAGGCGAATATAAAGAAGAGAACAAGAGAGGAAAAAATATAAAAGAAGTAATATGCAATAACTCCGACGAACACGCCGCCAAAATCGACTCACCGGCGGGAAAGTGCGTGAGGATGATGGTATTTGTTGGAGCTCCGACCCTAGCACTGATGGGTGTAAGAAAAAGTATGAGAAAAGAAGTTAATAACAGAGGGCTTAATCTGGTTCAAAGCAAGAGTGATATTGTTTAATATGACGCGTGATATTGTTTAGTATAACTTGTGATATTGTTTCGCTGGACTCACGGACTCAAAAAGATAGGGTGGACTCATGTGATCCTAATTCTATATATATATAGAAAGAAGTTAATAACAGAGTGCGAATCTGGTTCAGCAAGAGTGATATTGTTTAATATGACGCGTGATATTGTTTAGTATAACTTGTGATATTGTTTCGCTGGACTCACAGACTCAAAAAGATAGGGTGGACTCATGTGATCCTAATTCTATATATATATATATATAGAATTAGGATCACATGAGTCCACCCTTTCTTTTTGAGTCTCGTGAGTCCACTTATGTATCACACACTCTACACAAAAATATCACGATTTTTTTTATCAGTAAAAAAAAAATTATTAATTATTAAATTTTTTTTTTAAAAAAAAAAAAGCAAAGCTGTGATATTTTTTAGTATAACCTGTGATATTGTATCTAGTCCGTGAGTCCAATAAAAGAGTATCACAAGTTATACAAAAGAATATCACACTTTACAGTAAACAATACCACTGATTGTACTAAACAATATCACGGGTTATACTATACAATATCACACCACTGAACCTGATCTTCAGTGTCGCCCCAACCATTCTTTGATTGTGGTTTTATGAGTATCCATGGAGTCTTGCATTAATATTAAGCAATTCAGAAGATGTAACAATTAATTTTCAAATCTAAAATTCAAAGAGAGAAAAGTATCCATGAAGTCTTGCATTAATATTAGAGTAAGACGGTTTTAGTCTTCAGAAAGTCTAGGATGCAGCTTCTCAAATTTCATACGGAGTAAGAAATCATCATATGTTCACATTAATCATATATGAGCATATGATTCACAGCTTCATCCTCAACACCACATCATGTTTGGATTATTCATAAGATACTCCATAAAACCACATATACACTTTTCCACTCAATTAATAAATCAAGCTTCAGGTGCCGATATGAATGAAAACAACATTCTCTTTCTATCAACAACAACATGGGAAACAAATAATCACTCAAACAATAAATCAAACCAAATGTGTTCAATTTCGAACATCGGTAAATAAAGTCGCACACTCAGTTACATCTTTTAATCTATACATAACATTCTTCTATGTTATACAAATGAGCAGCAATCCCTTGTTGAACCTGCTTTCTCAAATTCTAAACCCCCATCTTTTTGTCGTCTCTTTCTTTGTCCTCTTTGAATTCGGGTCAATTAGGTGTCACGGGCAGCCATGATGAAGGTGTTGATAGAGGGCAAAAAATCGTGATATTCTTGTGTACAGCGTGTGATACATAAGTGGACTCATGGGACTCAAAAATATAGGTGGACTCACCGGATCTTGCCTATATATATATATATATATATATATATATATATATATATATATATATATATATATATATATATATATATATATATATATATTGTATGATCCAAGCGCTATATTGTATAGTATAACCAATGATATTGTTTAATACAATGAGTGGTATTATTTATTTTAAGGTGTGATATTATTTTGTATAACTTGTGATACTCTTTACTGGACTCACATACTCAGATACAATATTACAGGCTATACTAAACAATATCATAACTTAGACTTAAGAAAAAAAAATATTCATAAAAAAAATCGTGATATTTTTGCGTAGAGCGTGTGATACATAAGTGGACTCTATATATATAGAATTAGGATCACATGAGTCCACCCTATCTTTTTGAGTCCTTTGAGTCCACTTATGTATATATATATAGAATTAGGATCACATGAGTCCACCCTATGTTTTTGAGTCCTTGAGTTCATGATACAATATCACACGTTATATTAAACAATATCACAGCTTATACTCAAAAAAAAAAAATTGTGATATTATTTTGTAATATAATATCACCCGTTATGCTACACAATATCACAGTTTACAGTATCACACGTTATACTAAATAATATCACAGCTGAAGAAAAAAGTTTTTGAAAAAAAAAATCGTGATATTGTTTTGTAATACAATATTACACGTTATACTAAACAATATCACAACTTACAAAAAAAAAAAAAAAAAAAAAAAAAACTTTTTCGAAAAAAAAAAATTTTGATAAAAAAATTCGAAAAAAAAATATTTTCGAAAAAAAAAAATCGAAAAAAAAAATTTGAAAAAAAAAATTGAAAAAAAAATTTTTTTCGAAAAAAATAAATTGAAAAAAAAAATTGAAAAAAAAAAAATTTCGAAAAAAAAAAAAAATTCGTGATATTGTTTTATTGACTCATGAACTCAAATATATAGGTGGACTCAAATATAAATAAACGAATGTTTAATTTTAAGGGATACCATTTGTTGTACATGAAATGTCGTACTCTTAATTTTAAGAATATTATTAAGCTACGTAATTAAATTTCTTTTTAAGTTTGTATACTTTAAATAAATATATAAATTTGTAAATTTTATGTGTTAGATTTTTTGAGAGTTAAATTTTATAATTACAGAAGTAAAAATATACAATATTTCCATATTCCAACCAACATTTCACCATACGAAAATAAACTAAAAAAATTGCATGAAGAATTTAATTGATTTTGACTAAAATGTTCTTTTATAAAAATTTTAATTAAAATGTCAGTTTTAGCTATAAATTATGAGGCTTGGATGTAAATTTGTAAATAGGCCACTTATAAAATTTTAAAACTTATCAAATATTTAATATACACAATTAATTAAAAATAATGATGATGATCGACCCTTTGATATTCTTTAATTTGTATGTTTCAAAATATATAATGAGATTTTTGTAAGCAATTTTAGTTAAGTTTTATTTATGTGGAAGAGTTATTTTAATAATTTTATATGAATGTGAGGTGACATCATAATAGACTACAAATGCAAAATGCTTTTTAATTATTTACTCAACATGCTTTTTTTTTTGAGAGTAAACATGTCTTTTAATATTATTGTATGTATAAATAAAATTGTAAATTAATTTACTTTAAGAGTACAAAGCCAAAATTTAATATTTCTATGCTCTAACTATATTTAATGCTCCAAATTTATTTAACTTTAACTTTTTGTTTTCGTTTTCATATAATTGAAGATGATGTGACTTTATAAAATGCACTTAAAAGGGAGATAGTGAAATTTTATGCTTTGTCTTGCCTTTTTATATTATTTATAGATTTTAACAACAAAAAGTGTAACTTTAATTTTTTAGAAGTCTAACTTTAGTCTATCGAAAGTGTAACTTTAGTCCAATACGAGTAAAACCTATTCCATTGAAAGTGTACCTTTAGTCCATATAAAAAGTATAACTTTAGTCCAATGAGAGTGTAACATTAATCCTTTGAGAGGGTAACTTTAGTCCATTGAGAGTGTAACTTTAGTCCATTGAGAGGGTAACCTTAATAGAGATAAGTGTAACTTTAATGGATAAAAGTGTAATTTTAATGGATAAAAGTGTAATTTTAATGGAAACAAATGTAACTTTAATAATAGAGAAAAATGTAACTTTAACAGAGAAAAATGTAATTTTAATAGAAAAAAGTGTAATTTTAATGGAGAAAAGTGTAACTTTAATAATAGAACTTTAACAAAAAAATGTAATTTTAATGGATAAAGTGTAATTTTAATGGAGAAAAGTGTAACTTTAATAATAGATAAAAGTGTAACTTTAATAGAAAAAAGTGTAATTTTAATAGAAAAAAGTGTAATTTTAATAGAGAAATGAGTAATTTTAACTTTAATAGGAAAAAATGTAACTTTATACGATTATGTCAAAAATCTACTTCATATTAATAGATCTAAGATTAAAATAAAAAATCTACTTCATATTTATAAAACCAAATCTATTTGATAGATCTAATATTTAAATCAAAGGTCTAAAAAAAGTTGAAAAACTAGTTTTTGAATAAAAAAAATCTGTGAAAAAATAGGTTAAAAAACAAAAAAAAACAAAATAAAGACACACAACAAAAACAAAAAACAAAACAAAAAAAGGATTCTACCATCACCATTTTTACCCAACGTGAGTAGCTATTTACCCAAAAAAACATAAAAAAAAAAAAAGTGAGTAGCTATTTACCCAAAAAGTAAATAATAGAGTATTAACTATGATTCTACCATCACCATTTTTATCAATCAGTAAAAAAACTCCATCACTCTTTTGGATTTCTGCATGTTTTTGGTAGGCTGACGAAAAAAAAAACGAGCAACCAGATCTGGCAAGGAAGAAATAAAAAAAAGGACGGAAGAGAGGAGGAGCGGCAATGGTGGGCGTCTAGGTTGGTGGCGGTTGGCAGTGGTAAAAAACGGTGGAGGTCGGGGTGGTGGAGAGGAGGATGGCGTTGTTGGTGTGGTTGTTGTAGGTGACGGCGTTGGAGGAGGCGAGAAGGGCGGTGGCCGCAGATCTGGAATGAAAAGAAGGGGAGGAATGTGGTGGGGCTGGTGGATGTCGGGGTGGGGGAGAGGATAATGGCGTTGATGGCGGTTGGAGGTCGTGGTGGGTTGTGGTGCTGGGAAAGGAGGTGCGGTTGGAGGTCGTGGTGGGTTGTTGTAACACCCCCATACTCCAAGTGCCTTACCAAGACCACTCAGATATAAAGATGTCACCATCTCGGTTTCCCGAGGCAATGATAATCATAAGACAATAACGAAACAACATTTTAAAAGTATAAGTTTAGTGAATAAATACAATCCAAAACCAAATGCCCAAAATACGGGTTACAAGTACTCAAAACAACTGTCTAATCAACTAAATGAAATGTCTGATAAACTAATCAAGCTACAGCGGAAGACTCTATCATCTGAAGGTGACACATCCCAGCTATCCCATGTATCTCGAATCATACCTGCTCAACAACTGCTCACCATCCACGAATGGATCACCACAGTTTTTAAAACAATAAACGGGTCAAGATACTAATCACACAATATATATATATATATATATATATATATATATATATATATATATATATATATATATATATATATATATATATATATATATATAACTCAACAATACAACAAACAACACAGCTCAACCGTCACGGATATACTCGAACTCCATCATCAACTCCACAACATCGACTACACACTAAAGTGTGTAGCCCCGCCAGTACCCATCGCAACAGGTTACTCCTCGCCGCCGATGGGGACGCGGTCATTCCCACCTAAGCCCCGCTCATCTCCGTCGAGCGATAAACCCAAATCCATTAATGTGCACATCCCTTCGTGGCGGGTTCCATAGAAGACGAATAATGGGCGTGAAGCCACTCCCGCAAGTGACTCCACTCGGCCAGGGACGCACCGAAGAACACAGAGACAGATACAATCAACCACAACTACTATCAACAATCAAAACCAACAACCGTCACAATACTCGTATGATAATATTCAACAATCACAAAGCACAACTAACACATCATGTGACTAATACTGAGTAGGGAAACCCTACCTGGAATGCAATACAATCAGACGGTCTCAATAGCTGTTATCAAAAGGCCTCCTCTACGAATCCTCCTCCTAACATATGATCATACAATTACTAACAATCATAAAAGACAACAAAACCCCCAAACCCCCAAACTAGGGTTTAAACAACCTTAACAAAATACCATAAAATCAGTACGTAGATCTTACCCTCGACGTAAGGATCACAAGAATGTAAGGAACGATGAATTCCGACCTCCCAAGCTCCGGGATTTGTCAATAATGCGAAGGATGCGAAGTACGTAGGTTGCAATCTCTTTTCAAAGTGATTAGGTTTGTAAAAGCTTTTTATGAAAGTGACGGAAAGATTTAAATACTAATTCGCATTATTAACAAAACCCGACAAAACATCACCCGTAAACCGGGCTACTCGATCGAGTAACTGACGTACTCGATCGAGTGCCGCCTACTCGATCGAGTACCAAGGCTACTCGATCGAGTACCCTACAGGTAAGAAACTATTTTAAAATGCAAAACACCCTTACTCGAAAGAGTAAGGCCCACTCGATAGAGTACCCAGAGGCTCACAAAACCGTAGCATTACAGTCTTCCCTCCTTAAAAAGAACTTCGTCCCCGAAGTTCAAACCACAACAAAACAAAAACATACTACCACACTCCCGACACAACAACCAACATAAAACTTAACATAAAAATATGCTACTAACCAAACTCAACCCGACTCAACCACAACAAACATACCGACACAGCACAAAAAGGGTGTAAAAACTCTTAAAAACTCTTTGCGATCATCTCCTACCCCCCTAAAAGAAACAAGGTTACGTCCCCGTAACCATACATACCTGATCAAAAAGAAAAGGGTAACGCTCTCTCATGGCCTCCTCTGCCTCCCACGTAGCTTCCTCGACCTCATGATTAGACCAAAGGATCTTAAGCAAAACTGTCTCACCACTCCTAGTATTCCTAATCTTCCGGTCAAGAATCTGCTTAGGCACCTCAAGATAAGACAAGGACTTATCTAGCTCTATACTCTCTGCCTCTAACACATGCGACGGATCACTCACATACTTCCGTAACTGAGATACATGAAACACATTATGCACCCTATCCAAAGAAGACGGTAAAGCCAAACGGTAAGTAACCTCTCCAACCCTGTCTAGGATCTCATATGGCCCTATGAACTTCTGACTCAGCTTGCCTTTCTTCCCAAATCTCATAACCCCATGCATAGGAGACACTTTCGGAAGAACCTTGTCCCCAACCTGAAACTCGATATCCCGACGATGTAGATCTGCGTAACTCTTTTGCCTATCCTGAGCTGCTCTCATCCTCTCCCTGATCATCCTAATCTTCTCAACCATGTCATGTACCAACGCTGGTCCTAAGAACACTGCCTCAGCACTGTCGTCCCAACAGATTGGACTCCTACATCTCCTCCCATATAAGGCCTCAAACGGTGCCATGCCAATACTAGTGTGATAGGTGTTGTTGTAAGAAAACTCTATCAAATCTAATCTCTGTTCCCAGCTACCACCAAAGTCCATCACACAAGCTCATAACATATCCTCAAGAGTCTTGATTTTTCTCTCAGTCTGACCGTCTGTCGCAGGATGAAATGTTGTACTCATCTTCAATGTCGTTCCCAAAGATTCCTGCAAGTCTTTCCAAAACTTTGAGATAAACCTCGCATCTCTGTCAGATACTATGTCCTTAGGAACCCCATGTAACTTTAGCACATTCTTCCGGTAAGCCATAGCTAATTGTGGCTTAGTCCATGTATCTTTCATTGGCACAAAATGAGCTGACTTGGTCAATCGATCCACTATTACCCATATCATGTTGTTACCCTGTTGACTCTTCGGCAAACCCACGATAAAATCCATAGAAATGGATTCCCACTTCCACTCAGGTACCTCTAAAGACTGAATCTTACCTTGTGGTCGTCGCTGTTCCCCTTTAACTCTCTGGCATGTCAAACAACGGGCCACAAACTCAGCTGTATCTTTCTTCATCCCAGGCCACCAAAACGTGTTCTTTAAATCCTTGTATAGCTTGTCACCACCTGGATGTACTGAATATGGTGTACAATGTGCCTCTGTCATGATTGTCTTTTTCAGCTCCTCATCATTAGGGACACACCACCTCCCATCAAACCTCAAACTACCATCTGAATGAATAGAGAATCTGGACACTGTCCCTTTCTCTACCCCAGCTCTCCATTCTACCATCTTAGGATCCAACACCTGTTTTCCTCGAATATCATCATAAAGATCAGGCTATACTGTCAAATCTCCTATGGAATCCTTTCTCTGCATCATATGTATCCCAAATTTTCCCACCTCATCTCTCAACCTCATCAAAGATAAAGTTGTACACAAAGAATGTACATTCTTCCTGCTCAAAGCATCTGCAACAACATTAGCTTTCCCTTCATGGTAGATAATATCCATGTCATAATCACCAATCAGCTCCATCCACCTCCTCTGTCTCATGTTCAACTCCTTTTGAGTGAAGATGTACTTGAGACTCTTGTGATCAGAAAATACCTGAAAGGTCGCCCCATAAAGGTAATGTCTCCAAATCTTGAGAGCAAACAGCACTGCACCCAACTCTAGATCGTGTGTAGGATAATTCTCCTCATAAGGATTCAATTGCCTAGAAGCATAGGCAATCACTTTACCGTTCTGCATCAACACACATCCCAACCCATTCTTTGAGGCATCTGTATAAACCTCAAAGTTCTCACTCCCTTCAGGCAATGCTAAGATAGGAGCTGTGGTCAAACGCTCCTTTAATGTTTGGAACGCCGTCTCACAACTCTCATCCCAACAAAACCTGTTCTCTTTCCTCATTAAAGCTGTCATAGGTCTAGCAATCTTGGAGAAATCCTTCACGAACCGTCTGTAATATCCAGCTAAACCCAAGAAACTCCGGATCTCAACAACATTCTTTGGTGCTTCCCACTTGGTCACTGCCTCAATCTTTGCTGGATCCATAGCTACCCCATCCTTAGAGATCACATGCCCTAGAAAAGCAACTCTCTCTAACTAGAACTCACACTTGGACAGCTTAGCATATAACTCATGCTCCCTCAAGGTCTGCAACACAATCCTTATATGCTCCTCGTGCTCCTCCTTAGTCTTGGAATAGACCAAGATATCATCAATGAACACTACCACAAACTTGTCCAAAAACTGACTGAATATTCTGTTCATCAAATCCATAAACACAGCCGGTGCATTAGATAACCCAAAAGGCATCACCACATACTCATAATGACCATACCTCGACGTGAAAGCTGTCTTTGGTATGTCCACCTCTCTAATCTTCACCTGATGGTACCCCGACCTCAAATCAATCTTGGAAAAGACTGATGCACCACTCAACTGGTCAAACAGGTCGTCTATCCTTGGCAAAGGATACTTGTTCTTCACTGTCACTCGGTTCTGCTCCCTGTAATCTATACACAACCTCAAGCTCCCATCTTTCTTCTTCACAAAAAGAACTGGTGCTCCCCATGGTGATACACTAGGTCTAATGTATCCCTTCTCTATCAGATCATCTAACTGCTTCCTGAGCTCCTCCAACTCTTTAGGACCCATACAGTACGGTGCCTTAGAGATTGGCCCCGTCCCCGGTTTCAACTTAACCGTGAAATCTATCTCCCTCTTCGGTGGCAACCCCGGAATCTCCTCTGGAAAGACATCTGAAAACTCACCCACCACTGGTATCTGATCAACTGTCGGACTCTCTATCCGGTCATCTCTCACATGGCACAAGATCAAAGGGCATCCCTTCCTCAGATAGGACTTCAAGGTCACAGTTGCAATCAACTTAACTTTGGGTTTGACCATAAACCCACGATAAGACACACTAACGCCCTTAGGACCTCTCAAAGGCACTTTCTTTTGATGACAGTCTATCTTAGCTTTGCAATTTCCTAACCAATCCATCCCGACTATCATGTCAAAACCGTCTAAAGGAAACTCTAGCAAGTCTACAGGTAGATCAACTTGCCCAACTATCATAGATACATCCTTATACAACCTCCCACATGATACAGACTCACCCGACTATCATAGATACATCCTTATACAACCTCCCACATGATACAGACTCACACTCGTAAAACCTCACATTTACACTTGTAAAATGTTAAAATTATATAAATTCAAAATTTCCGTCACAAAAAAACAAATTTACACTCTTAAAATGTTACATTTACACTCGTAAAATCTCACATTTACACTTGTAAAACTCATACAACATTACATTTACACTTCTGAAATCTAAAACTCAAAACTGATTAATTAGGGGCTAGAGAGAGAAAGAAAAATTAATTAGTGTATAGAAATTTGATTAGTGAAATAATTTTTTTGTTAATTTCAATCTCAACCATCCATTTCAATCCAACCATCTACATTTTTTTCTTTTCTTTTAATATCCCTTAATCCTTCCCTTTTCCATCCATCTCAACCATCCATTTTCTCATCCAATGGCCCTTAGAGGGACTTAGGGACTCAATGACATATGGTGGACTCATAAGAACTCACCTATATATATATATATATATATATATATATATATATATATATATATATATATATATATATATATATATATAGAAATTGCATCAAGTGAGTCTAGGTATCTTAGGTGAGTCTAGCATTTTAATCTCATCCATTAGATCTACTCTAATCAGGTGAGATTCAATCTCGTAAATTATAACAAACCTATAAAAGCTAAGAATTCAAACCTCCCACTCATAATTCAGTTTCACTTTCTCTCTCCTCCGTCTCTTTCCCTCGCTTTCTCTATCTCTCTCTCTAAGTCAAAATTATCCTCTGAATCAAGCAAACAAACCCTAGGTTCCTGTTTTTTACTCGCTTTTATCAATTCATTCACAAATCAATCAAATTCGCCTGCATTTTCCAGGTTCTCGTTGCTACAATGGATGCGATTCTACCGACATTAACATGCAAACAGGTAATTTCCGTAATCCTTTCGTTTTCAGTTTTCCTTTTCGCGATTTCATCTGGATTCTATGTCGCTGATCATTCGCTATTGTAATTTCATTATTCCGTTGCTTTTCAGTTTTTTAGGTTAATCGATTTTATGTTTGCTTCAATTTTAATGACATCCGTTCACTTCTACTTCAATTTGACGGTGTCCTTTCCTTTGATTATTCTCGTATTTGCTTTTCTCTTAAATATTAGGTGAAATATCCTTGTATTTGTTGTTTTTCCTATCGAATTTTCATATTTGCGTTCTCCTCTTTCGCTTACAATCGTAGTTGCTTTATCGTCACATTAAGTCAATTTTGATTATATTTGTCTTTATTCTTTGCTTTTCGGTTTTTTAGGTTAATCGATTTTATGTTTGCTTCAATTTTAATGAAATCCGTTCACTTCTACTTCAATTTACGGTCTCCTTTCCTTTGATTATACTCGTAGTTGCTTTTGTCTTAAATATTAGGTCAAATATCCTTGTATTTGTTGATTTTCTCGTTCAAATTCGGTCAAATTTCATTATATTTGACGTCTTTTCCTGTCTTGTATAATCCTGTTCCCCTGTCTGTATATTCTGTTCATTGTCAATGCTTCCAGGCTCGACTTGTTACAATATCAATATTCTTTGTAACACAATCACATATATTCATTTTCCATTGCACATATAACATATGATGTACCACACTGGATGTCCTCTTGTTTCGTTGTTACTTCAATGTACTTTAGTTTCTTGTTCTAAATTGTACTCGGCCTCTTCGCATATTTCTGTTCTCCCGTCCATCCTTATGTCACTACATTGTCATAGTACTAGTATTTCAGTAACAATGTTACTCTTTGTAATACCACCGTTGTATTTCAGGTCACTAATACTCGTATTTTCCTTTTTGTATTACAGACTCAAGTACTGTCACTCAACCCCATTCTACGCCAATTGTCCAAGAGCAACCCAATCCTCAACCAAATAATCAGCTTGTTCTGTCTCACACGCCTAATGGAGGTGAGCGCTGGATGCGTGTGGTTGAGCACAAGTTTAGACCTACCATTGGTGCAGTTTTCGCCTCCCTTGAGGCTGGAATCAAGTTCTACGAGGTTTATGCTCGGGCATGTGGATTTACCCCTCGGAAGCACAGTACGAAAACACTACGAGGTGGTGTTGCACACCAAAAATTCGTAGTCTGCAACCGTCAAGGGTTCAGGGAATCTAAACCGAAACAGCGTCCCAGAACCAAGGATGATGAGAATATGGGTGATGGTTCGTCCACAGCTAGTACAGTTACACGGCGAGTTAAAATCACAAGAATTGGATGCCGAGCGTACGTCAGATTTGCCCTTCTACATGGCCTTGATGGCCCAGCTATGATTGACGAGTTTTCTGAAGTCCACAATCATCGTCTCACCTCTGTCTGTAACAGAGATCTCGATAAGATTTCACGATCCTTGATATGTTCGGAAGACGCTTATCTTGGACAACTCCAATTTGAATATTTATTTGGATTGACCTTTAGACAGGTTAAGGAACTTGTCAATGGGTATGAAAATATCGGTGCTACATTGATAGATTTTAAGAACTTTCAAAGAGATATCAAGTGCTACATTGGGTTAAGATATCTTGACCTTTTCATCGATCGACTCGAGAAACTCAAAGCGACCCAACCCAGTTCTACTTCACCTATGATGTTGATCCGCAAAACCGTCTAACAAAGTTCTTTTGGGCTGATGCTACATGTATTAGAAACTACTCATTCTTTGGGGATGCTGTGAGCTTCGACCCTACTTACGGAACCAACAAGTATGATATGGTTTTTACACCATTCACAGGTGTTAATCACCACAGAAAGTCGGTGTTGTTTGCGGTTGTCTCTGTTACACGAGGATGACATCTCCTTCCAATGGACCTTTCAGCATTTCTTGACCGCCATGGGACAAAAAGAGCGCAGATTCATGATCACGGATCAATGCCCTGGCATAAAGAAGGTAATAGTGTGACACTTTGTTACTTACGAGACTTACTTAAATTTATTGTACCACAACTTTCGACTCCAACTACCACTGTTCCATCTCTTCCTCTTTTACAAGGTTATTCAATAACAATGTTATCAGTAACTAAATTACTAACATATAATTTACTCACTTGCTCTTTCCTATCCTTTGGTCAATATCACGTTCGACTTGCTTTGTTTCATTATGACGGCATACAACAGGCTTTCCTTACATTTTCAAGACAGCTAGGCATCGTTATTGTATGTGGCATATTACACAAAAGATCACGGACAAAGTTGGTTCAGCACTCTGCAGAGACACGGACTTCCTTGCTCGCTTCAACGCTGTTGTTTGGGACCCTAATATGGAGCCGTCGGAGTTCGAAGAGAAGTGGCGGAAGGTCATTTTTGATTTCGGTGGAAGATAATGATTGGTTGACTACAATGTTCGACGACAGACACCATTGGATTCCTGCCTACCATCGTGACCTTCCCTTGGGCTGCATATTAAGAACAACACGGCGATCGAAAGTACAAATTCGTTTTTCAAGCGCTATGAGAATCACTTTGGTACACTGGTCGAATTTTGGATGAGGTAAACAACTCTTTTTCATTCCTTACATGCCAGGAGAAGTGTATGTTACAAAGTACCATTGTTTCATTGTTACATAAATAATTTGTTCCGAATCCTTGTTGCATTAAAACCAGGTTCCAAAGCTATGGACCAGCAGCGCTATACGGGAAGGTGCGATGATTATAACGGCGACCACTCATTCCCCGAGCTTAAGACAGAATTACCTATAGAAAAGCATGGCGCTATTATATACACACATGCTGTGTTCAAGGTGTTTCAAGAAGAAGTAATGGCTGCCGATTCATGTGGTGTTGATGACTTTGAGACGGAGGAGCATGTGCGCATAATTCATGTAATCGATGCTGAGGCAGGCAGAATTTTCAAGGTGAGGTTGGACCTTAGAAGCACAGATGCAGTATGCGAGTGTAAACTGTTCGAAAGAATTGGATTACTCTGCAGGCATATTGTGTGGGTGTACAAGGGCAAAGGAATTGGGCGAATACCAAGCAAGTACATTGTAGATCGTTGGCTAAATAACACACACGCATCGAACAGGTTTGATTAGAAAACATTATTACAGTGACAGTTTTGACTTGTTACAGTAATTGTTTTACACTAACATTGTAACCATAATTTCTTATAGTAACATTGTCACCATGATAAACTGTAACCTGTTGTTTTACTTCCAGGCTTGATTCGAATGGGAATGTCATTGAGGATGCATATATGGCTACGTCTGATAACAGTCATTTGTACAACGTATGGTCAGAGTTCCGTCAGATAGTTGGTGTTCTCAAAACTTTACCTGCTGAACACACGGAAGAGTTAGCATCCCTCTTAGTTGAGTTCCGGCAGAATTATGTATTGAACCGCTTACAAAAGACCAAGAGATGGAGATTCTGTTGGGCTGCAGCTCGTCGTCTGAAGTCACTATCCACCCTCCGGAACAAGCACGCAACAAGGGCAGCGGAAAAAGATTGAAGTCAGCTAAACAACAGGCCATTGAAAAAGCAGCCAAGCCAAAGAGGCTATGTGCATACTGCAAAGAAAGAGTTACCCACGACGGGGAGAACATGCCCTCTTCGCATAGGCGATGAAGCTGCTGAGAAAGACTAAAAAGAAAAAGTTTGATCTTTTGTTATGATGTTAAAGTAACATTGTGACCTTATCAATAATTAGTAGGATTTTGTGTTCTTTGTGACAATAATATGTCACAAAGTAAAAATAAAAAGTAGAATTGTGTGTTCTTTGTGACAATAACATGTCACAAAGTAAAAAGTCATTCGATTTTCCTACATCATAGTTAACATTTTATACAAAGACTTACAATATTTTAAACAAAGAATAAATATTGTTTTAGGACCATTTTCCGTCCCGTTTTAGGAGCATATTTCCTAAGTTTTACAGTAACAGTGTTATACGATTTGTTTTGTAAATATGCCCTTTGTTTAAGGATTTCGCGGTGTCGCCTAATCCAACCCTAAACCCTTTTCCGTCCCAGTTTAGGAGCGTTTTTCCCCAAATTTAAATCCCGTCCACGACAGGGTATCACTGATAGAAAAGTAGATCTATATACTTGACATATTCATATATGTTATATTAATTTACTCATAAAAATAATGGTGATCTTATGCATGCAAACTTATAAACAAAATAAAGAAGAAACATTCATCCTTACATTGGAAATTCGGTTTATATGGGCACAAGAGAGATCACCTTCTCTCTTGTTCTTGTGCTTTCCTTAGTGGAAGAACTAAGATCCAAGTATAGGATCTCTCCCAAAGCTATATACCCAAAGCACACTCTTAATAAAATTAATATTATGTATACTAGACAATATTAATTTTGTAAGAAAATTGACCCAAAATAATTTGGTTTTATCTCCCAAAAACCGGTTAGGAGAGGAGAAGAGGAAGGTGAAATATTTTTATCTCTCTGAAATATTTTTGGTGGATGAATGAATGAATGATACAACAAAAACATTTTTGTGTATATTAGGTAAAATAAGAGGAAAAACCAAGTGGTTTTTCCTCTCCAAAAACCGGGTGGAAGAGGGCATGGGAGGGAGCCAATGCATGCTCTAGTTGCTCTTCATAATGAACAATAGGTTTTGCATGGCTAGTCTTTAGGTAATCATCATGTTCTCCACTAATTTAATCAACACAATATTAGCCTAATACTCCCTTAATTTCGGTCCATTTAGATAATATGGACTCCATATTATCTTTGTCAAAATGTCAATTTGTCTTATGTCACATGTCATATGTTACATAAATTTGTTATGTATTTTTAACATATTAAAAATCAACGTATTAATAAAAATACGTCATATAGAAAAATCGACTTAGTAATTCATAATTACTTGCACCAAAATATTTTACCAATTATAAATCACAACAATTTGTATTTATAATAATTCATTCAAATTTAATTGTTTCCTTAAACAATAATTTCATCTGAGTAATGATACAATTCGATTACTCAGACCGTATCTCATTTTAATCAATTTCAATGAGATACGTAAATATTACTTCCAAAATCGTCCGTCAATTTTAATTAAATTAATTGACTCGTAACGTTATACGATCAATTAATTGATCAATTAAGAGTGTTGCCCTATAGGTATGACCTAGGGGATCAACTGATCACCACCGTCGCACGACAGTAATGTCAAACTCTAGTCAGCCAATCATTACCGATATGTGTGGACCAGTTGACAGTAAATATTACTTCCCAATTGTATTCTTTATAATGAGACTTAAACATGTGATCATCATGATCAACAGTTGTGACCGCATTATTGTCGGAGGACACATATTCCAACAATCTCCCACTTGTCCTCGACAAGTGTGCGTCACCAATTCTCTTGTCCTATTACTATCTCCCACTCAATGCAAGGTGTCTTTCAGGTCGTACTTGCAAGTGATCATATCGAGAGTGGTTTCCTCGATCTGGAGAATAACTGATTGACCGGATTTATCCACCATGGATACATTCCGAGCGTGCCACGCATTTCGATTCATTACTCCTCGAGTGGCCCTGAGATATTGTTATAACCCTGACTAGGGGTGGACAATTCCTATCGCACTCATTCCCTTCAATTAGCCACAGCCATCATAACCCAAAATATGCCCATTTGACCCCATTTACGAAGGTCGTAGTAACACAAATCAAAGTTAATCCTCAAATGTGCCATCTTAGGCGAATAGTCTTTAGTCAAAAGACTCGACTCATTTGAATACTATAGCAGCTCTCGCCACGACCAGGCTATATAAATTTGCCAGAACTCTATAAGCGGTCATAAGGCCCGACAAAATGTTCCTAACAGTCCGCCTATGTGATCGACTAGTCATATCACATGACTCTATGGCACTTGAACTTACCATCAATCGCATCACACTCTAGTCACTTCGAGACGTCACCTCATGTAAGTAACTATGGGCAAATACAATGCTAATCCATGTTCACTTAAACGGGGTTCAATTTGTCTCTACAACCCGTTGGATGTAACAAAGTATAAAGTGAGTTAATAATAACTCAAACGACAAATGTCGACATCACACTCGGGTAGTCAATACCATATTACATCCTTGTGATGCATATCGTAAGTGTAAACACTTATTGATTGCAATAGAAGTTTAACATGCCATGTGTCCATGTGTTCAAACTTCTTATACTTGCATTTTCTTTTACATTCATGTTCTCTCTCATAGTATGAACCTTACCAAGTACATATCAAGGTTCCTGACCTTGGTTTTGGTTCTTTATCTTGAAAGAACTTCCTTGTCGATTATCACATAACGAACGAATTTGTGGTGAATGATATAACTTGTACTGATCAAGTGCTCCATTCACACACAATGCACTAGGTATATGTTTTGCAGAGTCTTGCAACAATTTGTCAAGATGATTGACCTAGCACTTCTCACAAGTCCTAGCATATTAGGAAAGATTAGTTTTGAGCAACTTCTTATTCAACTAAGTATCTTTCCAAACTTCTTATTTTCCCTTTTAGCTTGAAAGGCTTAGGATTCTCATAAATCCTTACATGTGCTCGAATTTTCTATAATATGTGCAACCTCTTGACACACAATAGAGCATTAGTCAAACACCGAAATCGCTCATCGGATTCTACTCGAGAATTCATGACGTTTCTATTATGGCTTACCAATGAATCATCATGCTCTTATGCATATGATTCACCATTGGACATGTGCATGATTATTCTAATGGCGGAAACATTAGTAACTTTTAATCATGTCATCAACTATATTTAGGTTCAAGGAACGACCATGACTGCTAATGGCAATTCCATTTTCATTTAAATGAATAATCTACGTATCTCGTTGATTCCATGTGTATCTAACAATACTTATCCAACATCTCATGATGTAGTTGGATTCATCATGGTCCATTTTCATCCAGAATTGAAAACTTAAATGATTCTTTATGAAAGAAGGTATTAGCTCGTCATTCTTCAATGAGTGATGAGTTGTAAACATTCAAAGGATGATAGCTCCCACTAAATTCCATGTCTTCACATGATAATTTCTAAACTCCCACTTAATTCCACATGTTTCGAAATTGATTACTCAATTGAAAACATTTCAAAATTGGAACGTGTGTTGCTTTGCAAAGTTTATTAAGATGAAGCCATATATGTTCCCATCATATCCTTTCAAAATTCCTATTTTGAAGAGGTCTCATCTCAACCTTATGGAAAGAGATTTTAGATCTCTAACACATTCATGTCATAATGATGTGTGGCAATGTCATTTATCAAATATAAGTAATATCTAATACACGTCCTTCAAAATATCCCTTTTAGAAGGAGGTTTAACCAATTCATTTTCATAATGAGGTTAAGTAATGACATTTGCGAGGTTAAAACTTGGCTATTGAAGATATCGGTATATCAATCCTTGCAACTTGTTTATAACTAGTATGTTACTTTGATTCATTTAGGCTCTTAAGTAAATCTCAAGGTTGAAACTATTGGTCAAAATTTTCATAAACTTAGTCAAAACTCTTGTTAAGACTTTACATTAGTCATTTTGTTCCAAAACTTTCTTTTGGTCTCCTCGTGTAGTTATCTTGAGAACATATTCTTATGATTACTTCACTTGGTCTCTTTAGTCATATAGAACTTACTTGAGACCATAGATCTCATCTATTGGGTATACTATAAAATAGATATACTTTTATTCAAATCATTCTCTCTTGCGTAGATCTCATTTACACAATCTCATTTACACAACCTTATCTTGGTGTGAGTTGTGTCCTCATTTTTCTCCCACTCTATCTTTAAAATAAATACACTAGAGATTCAAAGATAGCATATGAGACACAAATAATGATGTTGAAGTATAAGGAGAACTATCTCATAGATTGACTAATAGTTGTAGATTTCGTAAGTGTACTTGGTGATTGACATTCCTTTAAGAGAGTTCATAGACTCAAAATCACTTTATAAATGATCATACACAAGCCTTAAGCATGTGAACATATAATGAATCCCGTCATTATAGTGGTCTATTAGATCACTTTAAGTGAATAATCATATGTTTCTAAGAGCAAGCATTTAAATACAAATTTTAGAACAAAGGATAAAGTGATAAAACAGGTGACTTGGGTTTCAAACCAAGCCACCATTATCCAAAATACAACCAATTATCCAAAATACCTTTCCATGTCGAACACGGAAACTTAAAGGTTCTAAAATTCAAAACATGAATAAAATAAGACAATAAAAAGCAAAGCTCCATGAAAGCTATTCCTAACTTCTTGATGGTTTCTCATGCTTACTTTTCCTTTCCCTTGTCTTTGCTTGGTGGAGGCCCTATTTACAATAAAAAGGGAGATACATTATCACAACTTTGTATCACAATACCATAGTTGAATTAGAAACATAAAAGAAGGTAGAGTCATTTACCTACTGGAGTAATCTTTCCAGCCTTAATATCACCAAGATATTTGGAACAATTTCTTTTCCAATGTCCCATACCATTACAATAATGACATTTATCAAGAGGACCCTTCTTGATTTTTGAAGTGCTAGCATCATTAGCCTTAGCTTTGGTGAAAGTGGGAGCTTGCTTCTTACCCTTCCTCCCATTCTTCTTGAACTTCCCCTTACTCTTAGTGCTTATGTTAAGCACATCTTTTGGTGGGTTCACATTTAACCCCATGTCCCTTTCGGCTTGCACAAGTAACTTGTGCAATTCTTCAAGAGACACATCCATATCTTGCATGTTAAAATTCACCCGGAATTGAACATACGCTTTGACTTTGGACAAGGAGTGTAGAATCCTATCTATAATGAGTTCTTTGGGGATTTCAACCTTTTGAATCTTCAAGGTCTCGACAAGCTCCATAAGTTTGAGCACATGAGGGCTAACCTTTTGGCCCTCTTTGAAGTCGATATCAAAGAATGCCGCGGCCGCCTCATATTGGACGATCCGCGGAGTTTGTGAAAACATTGTCACAAGCTTGGAGTAAATCTCATTAGCGTTGCCCATTTTAAAGGCTCTCCTTTGGAGATCCGCCTCCATTGCAAATATCAAGACGTTTTTCATTGCGGCGGACTCCTTTTGGTAAGCCTCATATGCTTCCCTAGTGGCGGCGGTCGACCTAGTAGTAGGTTCGGGTGGAGAGGCCTCGGTAACGTAACGAAGCTTGTCGTCACCTTGGGCGGCTAGTTTGAGTTGGGCATCCCAATCGGAGAAATTTGACCCATTCTTTTCAAGTTTACATCGATCCATGAAGGATCGGAGCCATGATGAATTAGCGAGAGGCGTGGCGTTAGGGGTTGGTGTTGCCATTTCTTATGAGAAAAAGAAGTGGTCTACAAAACAAAATAGAAGGAGTAAAACAAATGTCGTTTTAATAATAATACTCGTAAAAATTTATAATTTAAACAAGTTTTATGCATTTTTCTAGTGACCTCTACCCAACTAGATAAATGATTCCAAGACCCAAATTCATATCGACTTAGGCACGGTATGGCCGATGAAACCCTTATCAATATAACTCGGTGGATTAACGTTTTAATCGATTCTACTTTTAGAACTCTTGGTCGATAAAATTACTTTAATAATTATCTATAGCCCGGAACACATGCAACTACGGTCACGAATACTTCCGTTGAGCTTAATGCAAATTTCGAATAAATGTGTCTATGATCCAAATCCACATCAACTTGGGCACGGTATGGCCGATGAAACCCTCATTAACATGAACTCGGTGGATAAACATTCATCACCCACTTCCCCTACGTAACAAGGTTTGTACCCCGGTAGGGCCGAGTGCACTCCCTCGCGAAATAGGTTTTCATGGTTTCTACTATTTGGTAAGGCTATGTCTCAATTAATTGTTTTAGCGAGAGGTCATGTCAATTTATTATCTATCACGTTTTAAGTGAACTGAAGCGGTGAACTACGATAATTCTAATTGACACGGTCGATAAACTCGATGAAAGAAGATGCATGTTTTAGTTATGGCGATTTAGCGATGCATGCGACATATAAATAAAATGCAAAGCATAAAAAAAAAAAATCCTAGTATGGCCTTCCTAAAATAGGAAATCTAATTAACTATTACATATTCGGAAACCAACCCCATTGGTCCTTTGAACTTCGATTGTGGCACGCATCTCGAGGTAACACCGTCTTTATGTATCGCTATCTTGAAGAAATCCGTCTTGGGGAACTCCGAGATAAATTAAATTATATAGCAAATTACATAATTTCCTATTATACATTTGTAACTAAAATAAAATAAATCCATTAAATTACAAAACGGTGATACGAGATCACAATAAATTACAACCGAATCGATATTCCCATACATTTCGGGAAATACCAATTAAAAACTATGGCCATACTAAGTAAAAATTACATAATTCAAAATTTACATAAATAAAATTATGACAATCATAAAGAAAATGCAGCATTATAATATGTATGAACATGCCCAATTTTATGCTAAATCGCCTTTAAATAGCCAATATCGTATATTACTCGGTTTTTACGGATTTGCGTGATTTCAACATTTTATAATCACAAAATTACATAAATTCATATTTATGCATAAGTTAATTACCCTAACCTCTTAGGACTCAAAATTTAGTCTTCACTAATTATTTGACCATAATTAACTCATATTTCTAAAATTTGTTCATTAATGGACTTAAAATTATAAAAATAAGCTATAAACTTCAAATAAATCACAAAATTTCAAATAAATTCAAAATTTGAAATTTAAACTCATTAACATTCTGGAAAAATACCATACACTCATAATGTTCAAAAACTTAGGTTAAAAATTTCGAAATTTATCCAGAAAAACAATGTTGCGGTTTATCGGTTTTAACTAAATAATCATAAAAACATGAGAAAGATTATATTCACCAACTTTTCAATTTTAGATCTGAAAAAGATAATAAAATGCAACATTGGACGTTTTTCCTTAGTCATGGAGTATGTTTTATTAATATTTCACTAATTAAGTCACTATTCATGTCATTTTTCTTCAAAAATCCATAAATCATGCAAAAAGACTTCAATATAGCCTATTATTTTACACACATCTTGTAAAATTGCATGTGACAACATACTAAATTTCTATGACCAGATTCGAAATTTATCTCATATTAACCTATTTTTCACTTAAATCCGATTTTAATAATGAAAAATCCATTTTTCGAGCATAATAAGTCCAAAAAATATGAAAATTTACAGGTCATCTCAAAATAATATATGTGACAACATATCCAAAAATCACTGGAAAATTCGAAGTTTAGCTATTTTTAGTCCGAAAATGACATTTTATTCATAAAATCTTATTTTTAATGTCATTATTATGTAATATGAACAATAAAAATCCATAAAATAACCAAAATATCCTAAAAACATTTTAGGACCAGAAATTTTAACATGCATAAATTAATTTCGTGATATATCATAATAACACAAATTATACAAGTTTTATATGTTAATCTTTATAACTCGGAAAAACTTTTAACCGATTTGCATGCAAACAACCATGGCTCTGATACCAATTGATAGAAAAGTAGATCTTTATACTTGACATATTAATATATGTTATATTAATTTACTCATAAAAATAATGGTGATCTTATGCATGCAAACTTATAAACAAAATAAAGAAGAAACATTCATCCTTACATTGGAAATTCGGTTTATATGGGCACAAGAGAGATCACCTTCTCTCTTATTCTTGTGCTTTCCTTAGTGGAAGAACTAAGATCCAAGTATAGGATCTCTCCCAAAGCTATATACCCAAAGCACACTCTTAATAAAATTAATATTATGTATACTAGACAATATTAATTTTGTAAGAAAATTGACCCAAAATAATTTGGTTTTATCTCCCAAAAACCGGTTAGGAGAGGAGAAGAGGAAGGTGAAATATTTTTATCTCTCTAAAATATTTTTGGTGGATGAATGAATGAATGATACACCAAAAATATTTTTGTGTATATTAGGTAAAATAAGAGGAAAAACCAAGTGGTTTTTTCTCTCCAAAAGCCGGGTGGAAGAGGGCATGGGAGGGAGCCAATGCATGCTCTAGTTGCTCTTCACAATGAACAATAGGTTTTGCATGGCTAGTCTTTGGGTAATCATCATGTTCTCCACTAATTTAATCAACACAATATTAGCCTAATACTCCCTTAATTTCGGTCCATTTAGATAATATGGACTCCATATTATCTTTGTCAAAATGTCAATTTGTCTTATGTCACATGTCATATGTTACATAAATTTGTTATGTATTTTTAACATATTAAAAATAATCGTATTAATAAAAATACGTCATATACAAAAATCGACTTAGTAATTCATAATTACTTGTACCAAAATATTTTACCAATTATAAATCACAACAATTTGTATTTATAATAATTCATTCAAATTTAATTGTTTCCTTAAACAATAATTTCATCTGAGTAATGATACAATTCGATTACTCAGACCGTATCTCATTTTAATCAATTTCAATGAGATACGTAAATATTACTTCCAAAATCGTCTGTCAATTTTAATTAAATTAATTGACTCGTAACGTTATACGATCAATTAATTGATCAATTAAGAGTGTTGCCCTATAGGTATGACCTAGGGGATCAACTGATCACCACCGTCGCACGACAGTAATGTCAAACTCTAGTCAGCCAATCATTACCGATATGTGTGGACCAGTTGACAGTAAATATTACTTCCCAATTGTATTCTTTATAATGAGACTTAAACATGTGATCATCATGATCAACAGTTGTGACCGCATTATTGTCGGAGGACACATATTCCAACAATCACCCCGTCCTTCCCTAGGGTTTAGTTTTGGTTTTTTTGCACCACGATTTTTGAAGGAAAAGGGTTTAGGGTTGGATTAGGCGGCTCCGCGAAGCGGTGCCGCCTAATCCAACCCTAAACCCTTTTCCGTCCCGTTTAAGGAGCGTTTTTCCCCAAATTTAAATCGTAAATACGTTTTAGGAGCGTTTTCCCCAAATTTAAATCCCGTCCACGACATGTGGTATCACCCGTCCTTCTCTAGGGTTTAGTTTTGGTTTTTTTGCACCACGATTTTTTAAGGAAAAGGGTTTAGGGTTGGATTAGGTGGCTCTGCGAAGCGGTGCCGCCTAATCCAACCCTAAACCCTTTTTCGTCCCGTTTTAGGAGCGTTTTTCCCCAAATTTAAATCCCGTCCACGACAGGGTATCACCCGTCCTTCCCTAGGGTTTCGTTTTGGTTTTACTGTAATAGTGTTGTACTACGAACAACCTTTGTTTAAGGAAAAGGGTTTAGGGTTGGATTAGGCGGCTCCGCGAAGCGGTGCCGCCTAATCCAACCCTAAACCCTTTTCCGTCCCATTTTAGGAGCGTTTTTCCCCAAATTTAAATCCCGTCCACGACAGGGTATCACCCGTCCTTCCCTAGGGTTTAGTTTTGGTTTTTTTGCACGATTTTTTAAGGAAAAGGGTTTAGGGTTGGATTAGGCGGCTTCGCGAAGCGGTGCCGCCTAATCCAACCCTAAACCCTTTCCGTCCCGTTTTAGGAGCGTTTTTCCCCAAATTTAAATCCCGTCCACGACAGGTATCACCCGTCCTTCCCTAGGGTTTAGTTTTGGTTTTTTTGCACCACGATTTTTTAAGGAAAAGGGTTTAGGGTTGGATTAGGCGGCTCGCGGCGGTGCCGCCTAATCCAACCCTAAACCCTTTTCCGTCCCGTTTTAGGAGCGTTTTTCACCAAATTTAAATCCCGTCCACGACAAGGTATCACCCGTCCTTCCTTAGGGTTTCATTTTGGTTTTACTGTAATAGTGTTGTACTACGAACAACCTTTGTTTAAGGAAAAGGGTTTAGGGTTGGATTAGGCGCTCCGCGGCGTGCCGCCTAATCCAACCCTAAACCCTTTTCCGTCCCATTTTAGGAGCGTTTTTCCCCAAATTTAAATCCCGTCCACGACAGGGTATCACCCGTCCTTCCCTAGGGTTTAGTTTTGGTTTTTTTGCACCACGATTTTTTAAGGAAAAGGGTTTAGGGTTGGATTAGGCGGCTTCGCGAAGCGGTGCCGCCTAATCCAACCCTAAACCCTTTTCCGTCTCGTTTTAGGAGCGTTTTTCCCCAAATTTAAATCCCGTCCACGACAGGGTATCACCCGTCCTTCCCTAGGGTTTAGTTTTGGTTTTTTTTTTTTGCACCACGATTTTTTAAGGAAACGGGTTTAGGGTTGGATTAGGCGGCTCCGCGAAGCGGTGCCGCCTAATCCAACCCTAAACCCTTTTCCGTCTCGTTTTAGGAGCGTTTTTCCCCAAATTTAAATCCCGTCCACGACAGGGTATCACCCGTCCTTCCCTAGGGTTTAGTTTTGGTTTTTTTGCACCACGATTGTTTAAGGAAAAGGGTTTAGGGTTGGATTAGGCGGCTCCGCGAAGCGGTGCCGCCTAATCCAACCCTAAACCCTTTTCCGTCCCGTTTTAGGAGCGTTTTTCCCCAAATTTAAATCCCGTCCACAACAGGGTATCACCCGTCCTTCCCTAGAGTTTAGTTTTTGTTTTACTGTAACAGTGTTGTACTACGAACAACCTTTGTTTAAGGAAAAGGGTTTAGGGTTGGATAAGGCGGCTCCGCGAAGCGGTGCCGCCTAATCAAACCCTAAACCCTTTTCCGTCCCGTTTTAGGAGCGTTTTTCCCCAAATTTATATCCCGTCCACGACAGGGTATCACTCGTCCTTCCCTAGGGTTTAGTTTTGGTTTTACTGTAACAGTGTTGTACTACGAATAACCTTTGTTTAAGGAAAAGGGTTTAGGGTTGGATTAGGCGGCTCGCGGCGTGCCGCCTAATCCAACCCTAAACCCTTTTCCGTTCCGTTTTAGGAGCGTATTTTGACAATTTTTAACATAGTTACATAATCGTTGTTCAATTTAATATACCACAATTCTAATAGTAAATTGGACAATTAACCGAATTAAGATGTCATTCATTAAACACAAGTGTTTCAAACACTGATTAAAAACTAAATACTTTCAAACGAAGAATAAATGAGTTAACTTAAATATAAGTGTCACGATGAAGCATAAACCGTAATGTGATTAAGGAAATATTAAATCTTTTACTCCCTTCTTAGTCGTTTGTTCACAGGAGGAGAATGAACGCTGCTTTCGCCCTCAAACAACTCTATTTTCAGAATATTCCTGTAACCTTCCATCTCTTCAATAGCTTTGACACCAAGAGGCCACTTCATGTTAATCGAAGGGTTGACTTTAGCATATGACTCCCTAAGAGCTGTAACACCAAGGAGAAACTGGCGGTCTAAATCAGTTTCAGTGTATTTCTTCACCTTATTTTCTTCTAGCAGTTTCCCAATACACTTGTTTTCCGCCATCAGAAACTTGAGATGAGCTTCAGCATTGTTCAAGTCTTTTTCAAGCACTTGTACTCGTTCTAGCATTTCTATTACCTTACTATCAGATGATATAACCTGCTCAAGGAATGAATCTCTATGCCTTGTCATTTCTTCCAGTTCAAACTTGGTGTCTTCCAGTTTCCTTTGAATTCGTTCCATTTTTCTCTTGCTGAAAAAAAAAAACCCCTATTAAAACAGAAAAATAAACTGTTTTGCCTAAATTAGAGAAAACAAAACCTATTTATAAACAAACATAAACTGTTTTCCCTAAATTAGAGCAAGGTAGTCATATAATAAATAAAATTTTAGCAACCGTTGTAATATTAAACAATCCATACTCTTTATAGATATTTAATATTACAAAAGATTAAAAAAAAATTAGACATGAAAAACCTTTGAATTTGTCTTGGCTTATTTTTTTGTTTAGAAAATGAAGTGTAAATGTTGAATGAAAATGAGATTATTTATAGATAATTGAAAAAAACAAAACAGTTTTTTTTAAAAAAATAAAAAAAATAACTGCCTTGAAAAATGTCACTTTGAAGAAAGTGAAAAACTGTTTTAGAAAGATAACTGCTGCAGATAGAATTCAAAGCGTCAAAACCGCCTCACATTAAATAACATAATTGTGTTTTTTAAAATGAGATTATTTATAGATAATTGTGAAAAACAAAAAAGTTATTTTTTTTAAAAAAAAAAATTAATCGCTTTAAAAACCACTTTTATTAATCGCTTTGAAAACTGTTTTTAAAAGATGATTGATGTTAACCACGTGCTTGTTCCCCATAATTAAGTCCATTATAAATCACAGAGTGGAGAATTCAAAGCGTCAAAATCTTTTATTATAATTTTCATTTATTACTATCACAGTGTTCTGGTAACATTATTTTCATTTTGTCTCGACTTTTTTTGTTAAAAAAAAAACACTAACATTTTAAAATCTGTTTTCAAAATTAAATGCTTTAAAAAAACAGTTAATTTTTGAATTCGAAAAGACAAAATAAGACATGAAATTTATCCAACCCATGTTTCGTTTTCCCTATGAAGTGCAGTTATAACAGGTGCAAGAGTGAAGAATTCAAAACGTCAAATTATGTTTTCTTTTTCACTTTTGCAATTGTCACATCTTTATTCTGATAACATAGTTAATGAATTACGCATATAATAAGTTCTTTGTTATAGTAACAAACTTATTAGTAATATATTCCAAAATATTCAAAAATATATTCCACTGTCTATGACAGCCACTATTACGTTGTTAAAGTAACATTGTTTTAGAGTACATCACTTGATTTTCACTTTAAAACGAAGTACAGGCATTTCGGTGTTGAGTGGCTTCGGTTCATTCTCAATCGGTGGTTGTTTGTCTGACAATTCATGTTCCGTTGCCTTCCCTTTGAGCATTCTAGCGGCTTCCTCCTCCTTATGACTATATCGGATGATTGTTTTCTTTGATTTTTTGAAGATTTCAACAGCGTCCAACAATTCAGCCCGTATTTTGTTGATGTCAGCCATGAGCAAACATGCAGCAATTTGGGAAGTGCATGCCCGCCGATAAAATGTGTTGTTGAGCAAAGAAGACTTGTTTGAATATCCCAAAAAATTGGAGACGACTGTCATAGTGATACAGGCTGACTCTTCAAATACGGAAGCCCGTTTCTGCCATTTAAACTTCACATTTACCACAGGATAGCTAAGCATTTCAGTTACCCTCATGTCGCCCTTTGTGTCCAGGTAGTCACTCATGCAACCAGCCTGTCAGAAACAGAACATTAATTTCCTTTTACTATCAATTAAGAAATATGTATAATCAACAATGTTACAGTATAGGTGTAACAGTAACACTGAAACAATATAAAAATGTTACAGTATAGGTATTACTGTAACACTGAAACTGAAACTGAAACTGTTAACATACAATTTGACAACTAAGGGGACTTACTGCTGCCGTTGCGATGCCGTAAGTGAATGAAGACTCCCAGTTAGCATACGATTGACTGTCGATCACACTAATCTCTTTGTTGAGGAAATTAATACACACACAGAAGTAGTGATAGCCAGCCAAACAAGGTATAAAAATAAGTTCGGCATCAAGTCTGTAATTTGCCTTGCTCGCGTTGATGAAATTATCCCAAATTTCAAACAACTCGTTCTTTATATCGATCGTTCACTATCCTTTTGCATCAAAATGAGAGAGCATCTTTGTAGTTTTTAAAAAAAAAATAAAAAAAAATGTAAGGGTTAGATTTCCCTTGTAAAAGAATCATATGTTATTGAACAGAAGCAGACATTTAACACCGATGCAACTTACCATGTGACCTAGTCCTAAGTAAAGTATGGTTGGCCCTGCTGCCCTTGTGCCTCTTTTGCTGTTCTCGACATAATTCAAGAGTAGAGACCAGCATTCAAACACCATCCAATTTGTGTGACTCTAGGACGTAGTGAGAGTATATCAGCTCTTGTCAACCTCCGGTTGTCTCCAAACGCAACCAGGATCTCACTGCATTTGAGTAACCATAAGAGTCGATTACTCAAGAGTTTTCGCGAAAAGTGTAACATAAACAGTGTTTAAAAAACACTTTTACATAAACAGTGTAACAGTAACACTTTTACAGTAACAACAAGTATTTTACCTTTTGTGGAAGTCGATATCATCCATAAACGCATAATCAAGAACGTGCCTTCTCAGATTAGTTGTCTTTGGACAGCTAGTTCGATTTGCTCTCATAAATTCAGAGACTAGGAATATTTCACCGTCAATTTCACCGTGACCTAGAGAACATCCCATAGCATCATCCTTATGAAATTTAAATATTATCTCCTCATCTTCACCAATTGCTCTAGGAGAACGCTTGTAAGCAACCGACTTCACCCTCGGCTGTTTGGGCTCTTCCTCCTTTTGTTTTTCCTGTGGCTCCTTTGTTTTTTCCTCTTCCTTTTTTCCTTCTTCTCTTCCAGCCTTCTTTTTGCAAAGACTTTTTCTTGTTGTTCTCTTTCATTCCTGAATTTTAATATCCTCCCTTGCACCTCCTTTCGTACTTGATTCAAGTCGCTAAGAACAAATATTGCACATATTTTAGCACGGTACAACATTCTTTTCCGTTCACCCCCCAGCTCAGAGTAAAAAACATTCCCCGTGTAGAAAGCCATGTGCATCATCATGAAAACTCCACAATCCACATTTTTTGCAATGCTCTGCCATTTAAATTTCACATTCTGCAGTGGGAAACTTTCCACTTTGGAGCCTTTTGCAATTTGCATTTCTGGCAACATTTTACCCATGATATTTGCCTGCACAAAAAGTAATACTGTTACTGTATCTATGTTACTGTAACAATGATTTCCAAATTTTTTAATGGAAATTTAAAAGTATAACATTGTTACTGTAAGTAGAGAAACTTACCGCACTTCTTGCCATTTTTGCTTTTCGGGATCTGGCATATAAGGGTTTGTTGTCTAGGTAGTCAACGGTTTGCGACATGAAATTTATGCAAGCACAGAAAAAGTGGTCCTCCAGAATGAGTGGAATGAATATCTGCAATTAAGCAGATATATATCATTGCTAAACAGAACTTCTATACACTCTACTTATATAAGAATAAAAAAAAAAATAACAGTAATGTGGTTTACCATATCACAGTTGAAATTCAGTGGACTCGGGTTGTATTTGATCCAATGTCTGAAGGGTAGCAAAACTTCACCTTCTAAATGTCTGTTTTGAATGGGTTTTCCAAGAGCCATAGTTGCTAATGCGTCCTACAAAAATAAATATAAATACAAAGTCAATAAACATTATAGAAACACAAAATCAATAAGAATAAAAATTTATTTATTACAGTAACATACAGATTGACCTAAGCCCATAAAGATCCTCAGTGGTGTATCACTTGCTACCTTTCTGAAGATGAGGTCATTGAGCAACATTGACTAACATTCATTCACCATTATATAAATAAGCTCACCAGGAGCCAATGAAATTAAATCTTCCCTTGGAATGAAGTGATACTTCCCATACGAGACAAGCCTTTCCCTGTTGGACAATGAGATGTAATAGTCAGAACACCTTTTAATAGAGTAACAGTTTAACAGTAACAACTATTCAGTTGAAACAGTATTCACTTGCAAAGTAAAACGTTTTGTTTATCATAGTGCAAGAGTAAATAAAGTACTCACGTAGCTGAGAGGTTCTCGTCATCGTCGATAAAACAATAGTCAATTGTTTCTTTCCTAACTTCAAGAATAGGCGCCATTATCTCCTTGTGTTTCATCATAGTCTTGGACACAAGTGTTAGATCCGGAGCTGGTAGGCCACATTCGATTGTGTAGCCGTAGCGAGGATCCATCACGCGCATCCAGTCTTCAGTTGTTTCGACATGTAACAAATAGTGGTCGCCAGTATCTTCGTCGTAATCGTCATACAGGATCTCATCACTTCAATCATCGACAATATCAACTTCATCATCGCGTCATCTTCGCTACCGACTTCACCGAGTAGTTATTGGTTCTTCGCCGCCAATGTCTCATCACCGGCCTCACTTTGGGTTTTTCTCCTTCCTCGCCTTTTTCATCATTCCCATCGGCGTCTTCATTATCAGTTGCTTCATCCTCCTTCTTTGTTATCTTCGTTTTTATCGCCAAAGACCTTTGTCTTCATCTTTATCATCATCATTCTCTTCATCTGGTTTTTCATTGCCATCATCCTCTTCTTCATCTTTATCGTCATCTTCCTTTTCATTTCCCTCACTAGTTGGTTGGTCATCATCCTGGCCTGATGCATCATCATCGGCCTCTTCCTTGTTATCTGTGGCACAAGTAATTGAATTGAATATAAATTACTAATGTTTTTCGGACCAACAATGCCTCATAGTTATACCAACAGTGTTACTGTAAATTTGATACTTCAATTACCTTCAGGAGATCCTTCTTCAGCTTCCTCAGTCGTTGGGTTCTTTTCAGCTTGGCTCGATGCATCATCTTCGGCCTCTTCCTTGTCATCTGTGTAGCAGATAATTGAATATATATATCATCAGTAAACTTGATAAAACTACGACACGAAACAGCGTATCAGAATAAAGTTGTTACAATAACAAAGTGTTAACAGTGTTACATCGCCTAATACAACGAGTGCAAATAGATTTCTCTATTACCTTCGGGAGATCCTTCTTGGTGCCTCATTGGGGGTTGTCTTCGGCTTGCCTCGATTCATCAACTTCCGCCTCTTCCTCGTCATCGTGTCACGGTAATTGGATTCAATATATATTAACAATTTTTCTTTGAACCAAAAAAGGCACAATAGATACACTGTAAATTTCTGTTAAAATTACGTCACAGTAACATTGTTATAGTTACATCCTCTGACACAACGAGTTTAAATAGATTCCTCAATTACCTTCATGAGATGCCTCTTCACCTGCCTCACTAGTTAGGTTATCTTCAGGTTGGCCTGATACATCACCTTCGGCCTCTTCCTTGTCATCTGTGTAGCAGATAATGAATATATATTACTAAATTGTTTGTTAAAAAGCACCCAAAGAATGAAAGCCTATAACAAAGATTACACTATTACCTTCACCAGATCCATCTTCTGGCTCGCTAGTTGTTTTGTCACCCTGCCCTGATGCATCATATTCATCAACATCATCGTTTTCATCTAAAAGGAAAGTAATTGAATATTAGTAATTATTTGTAAAATGAAAACTCTATAACAACGATGATGTAACAGTGTTAGTGCAAGTGATTAGATTATTGTAGTAGTGTTACTATATTACCTTCATCAGATGCATCTTTATCATCCTCGCCACTCCCCTCTTTGTCGTCTTCATTTTCTTCGTCTTTATCATTCTCCTCCTCTTCATGTCCGTCATCCTCTTCAACTTTGCCAGATTCATCCTCTTCATCTGCATCATCGTCTTCATCTGCATCATCCTGTTCCTCTGCATCATCCTCTTCATCTGCATCAGAAGTAAGTAATTGAATATTATATTACTAACTATTAATATATATAACATATTACAAGATAATGATGTTATTGTTACAACTAAAAGTAATAATAAAGAATAATCGTTACTCGATCTATTACCTTCACCAGATTGCCTTTCAACATCCTCTACATCCTCCTCTTTGTCCTATTTGTCTTCTTCCTCTTCATCCTCCTTTTCCTTTTCATCCTGTTCATCGTCTTCCTCCTCATCGGCACTTTCTTCATCGTTATCTATGTCCGTGACAACCTCTTGAAGCCTCTTGTTTTTAAGACGACTCTCAACATCGCCGCCATCGTCATCCCCGTCCTCATCATCATCCTCCCCATCATCAGTCCCGTCATCATCGTTGCCATCATCAGTCCCGTCCTCATCATCACTTTCCACTCCACCCTCCATCTCATCTTGCCTGTCCTCGTCATGAACCTCCTCATCCTCTTCATCATCTTTTTCATGATGTTGCTCACTTAAACTGCTCAATACCTCCTTTACCAGGGATTCTGACTTAACTGTCGTAGGACTTTTATCTGTTGGAAATGGTTCCAACTTCCTACTGACTTTAGACCTTGTATATACCGGGAAGTCATTCGTCCTCCTCTTCAACGATTCAGCCTTTCGCACAACATCTTCGGCATATTTAAGGCATTCAGGCTTTAGTGGTGATTTCTATTTCTGCTTCGATTCGAAAACCTTCAGTCGCTGAGCAAATCTCTCGTGAACAAGGTTGGAATCCCTTCTATACATCAGCAACATCAGGTCGGTCTCCTAAGTCAATAAACCAGACAGAAAGAAACGAATTAGATACCGGATTTGGGAGTTGTAACAATTGCACACAATTAAATTTATAAAAACAACTCACATCAACAACTTTTTCCTTCAACTCTAAGATCTGTTTCAATGCCAGGAAGCTTCTCCATCAAGATGTACTCCCTTCCCTCACTATTCTTAAGAAAATCGCCTCGTCATCCTCACCCTCATCGATTCTCGCCCATCCTATTTACGAAACATATTAGTAATTAGTAATTAATATTAATAATTAACAATAAAGTAAGGTAACTTGATAATGTTATTACAAAGAAAGCCATTACAAAGAACGATATTACGGTGACCATATTACGTGACGATATTACACCGACAAAGTGCCACATTACCTTCAGTTGGGGATCCCTTGCCAAGACAAATAGGATAGACAGTTTCTGACATCTCATCAGCTCCTAGACAGCCAATCTTTCCTTCGTCTTTGACTCTTTTTGAAAGACTTTCATCTGTCCAATGCTGTATCAGAGGTAAGTCAGTTGGTTGTACCTCGCCATGGAACTCAAACCGGTGAATGTAGGCCAACGGTAGCACCACAATACACCCACAAAGACACTTAACCGTTCCTGTCTTCAACCCCTTGACACCCTCAGCTACCTTCTCAAAGACATACTTTGACCAATTAAAACCTTTTATTTTTTCAACATCGTCCACAGCCTTCAACAGCCTGAAATCAACAGAATAATTTGGAGTCGGCGCTAAAAAAGTGGAGAGCGCATCAAGAACGAACACCAGCTTGAACTCATCACCGCAGGCGCCCTTGTTATTCTTAAACCAACTAGTCACCAAATCTAGCTTGATGTTCTGTGCTGTAGAGATGTTGAACTTCCTTCTCCATTTGTTTTTTAACTCAGTGTCCTCAGCCTGGGATGCGCGACCAGTCACGGTCAGCACCACATTATTACCCTTCACCGGTAGTAAAAATAGGTCATGAACATCATACTGTGACAGCACAAACTCCTTTGTTTAAGTAACATGAACCTTGAAATTGTCGTAATCAAAAGCCTCAACAAGCAAGTCTGTTAGCCCGGAAGGGACTACTGATATATTCATCTTCAATAGTCCTCCAAAACCAATTTCTTTAATGGCTTTCTTTTGCTTTACGGAAAACTTGCTCATAACATCGACCAACGACTGGGCCCTGCACTTAGTTGGGTAATTAGCACCACCGCTTAAACAGTGTGACACAATTTTATGCCAACAAACCAGCAGTAAGAAAGCAACAAAACAAGGATATAGTAAAGGTGTTACTGTAACACTGAAACTTTAAACAACTCAACACGACGAATAAATAAATCAGTAGAAAGGAGAACGGTAACACACATTAATTGCTCATTTATTACAAATTATTAACCCTAATTTTGAAGCGAAAAATTAGAATGCAGAAAAGCATTTACTCACTTCGAGCAAAACAGTTAGGCTAAATTTATTACGAATCAGTATAATCGACACAAACAACAACAATAACAACAAGAACAGCAACAACCTAATTGTTTAATGGAAAATTAATTTCCTTCTACGATCAATTAACAAACAAGTATAATCGACAATGTTACAGTACATCTGTTACAGTAGCACTAAAACAGCATAAAAATGTTACAAAGATAGGTGTTATTCGTAACATCGAAATCGAAATGAAACTTTAAACATACAAGTTTTGGCCACTAGAAAGACACATACTTTTTTAAGACTTCTTCTTTTTCAGCCTTCACCACCGTCTTGGCTGGTCTCTTCTCTGTTTTAGCCCTCTTCAACGTTTTGGAGCTGACGCTCGAGTCATCCGAAACCTCATAATCTCTATCCCTTTCTTCTTCAGATGACATGGGCTTATCTCTAGGTCTCTTTTTTGTTACTCAAACTGGTTTCTTTGTTTCTGCCACCTTTTTTGGCACTGCGTTTGTCGGTTTCTTTTTTACAGACACCTTCACGCTCTCTTTCTTGCTTACTACCTTTTCTGGTGTTGGCTCTTTTTCCGCTGAAATTTTCTTTTTTGCTACAACCTTCTCCGCCGTCTTTTGTTTGGGCACCTTCTTTGCCACCTCTTCTGTCACCAACTCTGCAGATTTGGCCATTGCTGCCTTCGGGGTCTGACCCTTTGTTATAGTAACTTTTTTGCGCACCTCTTCTTTTGGCTCCTTTGCAACCGCTTTTGATTGCTTAGTCGCTGCCTTTGACGTTGGCACAGTTGCTGCCTTTTGAGGAGGTGCACTTGCTTGCTTCTCAATGGGCACTGATTGCTCCTTCGACAACACTGGCACATCATGCGACGGCTTTTCTGCTGCCTTCTTCCTCGGCACATTGGTTTCTTTTTTACTTTCCCGGATCGGAACCTTCGCACCGCTCCTTTGGTACCGTCGCTTTGGTGGCTTAAGCACCTTTTCGTAGGCACCTTACTTTCCTTCACTGGCACCTTTTTTGAAGGAGCGGTGTTGCACGGCGTAGACTCTCTATAGGCACCTTCGTCGCCTTTTCATTTGTAGGATTTGACAAATTTTTCGGTCCGCATCTTCTTAGTCGGCTTTGGCACGTTCTCTGTCGGCACCTTTTTGCTCTCGTGTCTTCTCCGATGCGGCCACTTTAGCCTTCTTAGTGGGAGCCGATTTCGGGTACCTCTCCTTTCCCGACATTGTTATTTTCAAAAATTAAAATCGAAGTTTACAATAACAATATAATGATAACTATTAAATTGAAAAGGAATGATGGTAGTCAAGTCGTTGAAGAAATGACAAATGGAATACGAATAATGGCGGTCGAATAATTTTTTAAAGATCAATTGATTCTGTTTTACTATAACAATGAGACAATATATCATAAACCCTAATAGTAGTGACTTGCGGTCGAGCAAAGATTTTTGTAGACACATACTCGGATGCATGAGATGCTTCGACTTCCTTCTCGTCTTTGTTGGTTTTGATGGCTTCGTGTCGGCACCTTTTTGCTAGGTGTCTTCTCGATCTTCGCTACTTTTGCCTTCTTCGTCATGGTGATTTCTCGGGCACCTCCGCTTTCCGACATTGTTTTTCCAAAATCAAAATCGAATAAGATTAAAAGTAAATCAATTACAAGCTACTACACCGATAGGTAATGATCTTTGCTCTTTAAAAGGATAGGAGATAGTATACGCGTTATCAGATCGATTGCTAAGAACATTGTTAATGTATATCGTTGAGAAATATTATAAACTTCGAGGAAAAGGGACATTTTATGCAAATCACTAACAACGCAACACAACGAAGAGTCATAGGGACATACTGATCCGCATGAGTTGCTTCAACGTTTTTAGGTGCTGGCATTTTGGAAGTCTTCGTGTCGGCCGCTTTTTGCTGCATTTGTCTTTTTCCGGCTTACACTTTAGCCTTCTTCGACGGCAAATTTCTTACATTACGCCTGCGCTTTTCCGACATTGTTTATCAAAAACCAAAATAGAATAACATTAAAACTAAAACAATTACAAACTATTAAATTGACAGAATGATGGTGGACGAGTCGACAAAGAATGTGGAATGGAACAAGAATGATAGTATCCTCGGAGAATGAGACAGTGTTAAATAAAGATTGTCAAACAATTGTTTTGATATAAAACTACGGTAAGAATTATTCATGAAGCAATTCTTTCGCTCTTGAAAAGGATAGGGGATACACTTTTATTTCGATAGTGTTACAAAGAACATTGTTAATGTAGATCCGTTGAGAAATATTATTAATTTCAGGAAAAGGGACATTTCATGCAAATCAGCTCAACACGACGAAAAGTTATAGGGACATACTGATCGGCATGAGATGCTTCGACGTTTTTCTGTGCTGACGGTTTCGAAGGCTTCTGTGTCGGCGCTTTTTTGCTCGCTGTCTTTTCCGATGCTTCTGATACGTGCATTTTATATAGTCTTTTTAGCCTATTTTATGCACGTATTTCTATGCCTTCATCGTAGTTTATTGCTACGAAATGCTCGAATATGCTACTTTGGTTTATTTTGTCTTATTTGCAGGAATGAACCCGAAAGTAGTGAAATTAAGCCTTTTACCGTCCGTTTAGCATGCATTTGGAGGAAGAGTGAATTTGGAGCGGGAATGTAGCTATTTTGAGATGCGCAAAGAAGAAAGATAGCTAGGCGAGCAAGGGAAGAACTTCAAATTGTTAGTGCCTATTTTGAAGAGCCATATCTCGAGTTATGCAACTTATATTCAGGTGATTCCAATTGGAGATGAAAGCTTGTCCTCTTAGCTTTCCAACGCCACCGGAATCACTCTGTTTGGCCAAGTAACGAAGAAATGGCAGCCGTTTGAAGTTCAGTGCGCAAAGTTGAGAACTGTTGCTGGAAAGTACTCGATCGAGTAGAATATTACTTGATCGAGTCCTTTTTCTACTCGATCGAGTAGTTGCATTTATTGATTTACTCGATCGAGTAGATTTTCTACTCGATCGAGTGGTTTAAGCTTTAGTTACTCGATCGAGTGGTTTTAAACCACTCGATCGAGTGGATTCGCTATGGGCTTGGGCTTTTTAGCTTATTTCCGTTATTAGGTTAATTAATAATCCTATTTTCTTATAAATAGGAAGATTAGGACGTCTATGAAAACACACACACTCTATTTTTCGTTCCTTTTCTCTCGGGTTCGAATACACTGCTACTTTTGCTACTGTTACTTTTGTTCTTCATTTCCGGATCTTTTAATTTAGTAATTCTTTCTTCCCTTCTCTCTTCTTAATTTAATGTTTATTGTTTTTATTTCTTTTATTCTTGTTCCCCTTATTTCCATGTCTAGCTAAATTCCGTAGTATGTTAGGATTAGGGAAGCCGTGGTAGCAATGTGTTATAATTGACTTGAATAGATTAGTCTTGCGATAAGAATTGTATTAGGCAATTTAATTGTTATCTGGTCGAATGAATGCATGCAGGAGACCAATTTATCTAGTTAACCCCGACCTGGATCGAAAGATTGGAAGGGAAGGCTTGCTTAATTACAATAGGGTATTATAGTGAGGGCGAAAGCTAAGCTATTTACGCTCTAGGGCGGTTTAGGGACCGAAAGGTGACGACCATAGCCCTTCTTATCAATAGTTTAATCGTCTCAGTATACCCGATAGTATAGCTGCCACGGTAGACCGATTCCTAGCATATTTCCTTTATCTTATTGTTAATTTCCTTTATCCCTTTTCTCTTGCCTTTAGCTTCAGTAGTTTAGTTAGTCCAAATCAATCAAAACCCCCATTGTGACATTAGACGGATAGAATAGACAAGTAGATAGTACACCGTCTCCCTGTGGAGATCGACCCTACTTATCGCTGACTTCTGTTAGTAGTACTTAGGTATTTATTTTTGGTACGAAACGACAGTATCAAATTTTGGCGCCGTTGCCGGGGAGGCAAATAATTATTTATTTGTTTTAATTTTATCTGTTTTTAGCCTCAGGGTATTTCTCCCTTGAGGCCGTTCTAATCTTTCCTTTAGTGTTGTTTTGATAGGCCTTACAGGTACTACCTAGACAGTTCTAGGTGAAAGATCGTCAAAGGGAAGGCTTGAGTACCTTTGACCCGTCACCTATGTTCCATTATATGGCACAGCAGGTGATTTACTGTGGGAGATGTGGTGCTGCTGGGCATGATGCAGGTTTTTGTCTGGCAGAGAATGACGAAGTTTACGCGTTCCAACAGCGTAGTCGAGCTAGTCAAGCAGCTGTAGTTGTGCCGCCACATCCACCCTATCAATGGCCACCGCAACAAGATCCTCCTGATATACAAGAAGAAGAAATTGCGGAGCTGAAATCTCTATTGGAGACACTTGCATCTCAAATGCAAGTGAGGCAAGATTATGATAGACGATTTTTCGCGCGCATTGATAAGCTCGAAACTGACATTGCTCAGTTAGCAGCTGAGATGCAAGAAGAAGAGGTTTACCTTGCTGAGAGAGGTTTTTCCCCTGAGGAAACCGTGTTGCCCAATGCTGAGGATGACCTCTATGACTCGGATGACGAGTTTCTATCATATTTCAATGCCTTACGCAAAGATTTCAGCCCTGTCCAGGAAATATCACTCAATCGAGTGACTTATATTAGTCGATCGAGTGAAATTTCAGAAGAATCAGTCGATCGAGTAGTTCAAATCACTCGATCGAGTGAAAATCAAGAGGAAAGTGCTCGATCGAGTAATAATTCTACTCGATCGAGTAAGTTGGCCATTGGGAGCTATGATTCGTCATGTGGGTTTGATTTAGATGACGATTTTGACGATGATAACGGTTACGGTGAATCCCCCTTATTCAAAGCCGAGTTAGATGCACTTGAGGCTGAGATTTACGGGTTGAAATCCGTTAAGGAGGTTGATGAAAGGACAGCTGAGTCGGTATTTGCCCCTAGCACGGATGAGGTATTACATTCTTTTGTCAGTGATTCCATTGTTGAGAGCAACCAACCTGAGGTAGTAAACGATAATTTTATTATTGTTTGTTTTAATAGTATATTGCCTCATTTGACTCGCGCTATTTCTTTTAATGCAATACCCCCTTCCATGTGGACATATAAATTAACGAATTTTCACCGTACATGTCATCTCAAAATTGCTAATCTGAATCGGGACCCTAATATATCGTCTATTGCTCCCGCTCTCCTTTATTTTGTGGATAAATTTAGGAGCTCACATAGGAAATTTGTTAGACTTAAACGGTTGTTTGAATTTATTTCCTATTTCTGTATTCCACTTTGGTGCTACTTACATTTCTGTGTAGCATATGCGCAGATGTACGATCTAATGCTGTGCGCTTTGAGCTGTTTTGATTGTAACTAATTAGAGAGGCTTGAAGAAAAGAAGGTCAAGCTGGGACCTGACTGAAGCTAGCGCTACCCGAGAGGCAACCCGGCGATTTTATTTTGCATTTTTATTTTTCAGTTGTAATAAATGGTTTTATTACCATAGACGGTCTCAGTTAAGCTTGTTTTTGTTAGTTTGCGGGCTGTTTTTATTGCGTTTTGCAGAAATTACACCGAGGATCACTCGATTGAGTAGTTTTTCTACTCGATCGAGCACTTTTGCAGAGAAATCCTCTCGATCGAGCAGTTTTCTACTCGATCGACCACCTGCAAATAGAGAACCACTCGATCGACTGTTTTTCCCTTCGATCGAGCAGTTTTGAGCGCCCATTCTACTCGATTGACTACTGTTCGACTGCTATCGAGTGCTTTTGACTTGGATTAGCTTCGAGACGGTTTTTCCGGGTTTTAGCAACCTCCCATGTTCATGGTCGGTTTGGGGAGGTCCCTTTATTCGCGCTATCTTGTGAGTTTTCCGCATTTACTCTCTTTCTCTTTCAGTTTGCATTTCCTTTCCATGTTTTGGTACAATGGGGGCATTGTACGGGTTGGTTTGGGGAGGTTATGCATCCATATCTGTGTCTGCATATTGTTTTTATTGCATTTCAGTTATCACATTTAATTTATGTTTGCACTGTTGTTTATTTTCGTTAAAATTCAAAAAAATTCAATAAAAATCAGAAAATTGTTAAAAATTCAAAAAATTCAAAAAATTTCACGTTTAATTTAGCATATAGGTTGAGTCGGAACGGTAGATTTCAATGATGAAATTGCACTGCAACTGTCTTTTTGCTTAAGCCTTGTATTAAACTGTTATCTTTTAGCTTTGTCTTTTGCATAATCTACGAGTTAATGTTTAATTTAGCTGAACATATAGACTTGACCTGAGATTTTGGCAACCTACTTATATATTCTAAGGATTAGAGCCGTATAAACTGGTGTCATTTGTGACCGGTTTCATGTAGGATTGTGAGTAGTTACTCCTTGCATATCATGTATCATTAATTTGCACATATATGAAATTCAATTGCTTTTTGCCTGCATACATTCGGGTTAGTGGTTGGTGTCACATGCAGGGAGGTGCTTACAATTTCCCTTTCTTTCATTTTTACCCATTTAACTCCACATTAGCCAAATTTGGCTGTTGACCCTTAACTACATTCCAAATTTAGCCTGCCTTGTCAAGCTAGTTTAGATTGTTTTTGCGGTATATTGTCTATTGTATCAAGTTTGGCTTATATCTATTGTTTTGGAGTTGGTATTTATGAAGAAAAGGAGGAAAATAGAAAAAAAAAAAGAGTTGAAAAAAGACGTGAAAAAGAAGAAAAAAAAAAGAAAAAATTCGAAAAAAAAGAAGAAGAAACCGAAAAAAAAAAAAAAAAAATTCGGAAAAAAATGTTGTTTGGTTGACGGTTTCTGCTCCTATGATCTATCTTACATTATTTGAGGAGTATGTTTGGTTTGGTTTGGTGAGATCTTATGCCAAATGAAGAGCATGTGCGCAATTCATAATTGAGTTGGAAATGGATATGTTTCATATGGTTTTGTTTAGGTACTAGCTTGATCACCTATACCTCCACATTCCCATAAATGTTTTGCCTTTTCTTACCCATTGCCTCACTTTACCATATTTTTGTAAGCCCTACCGTGACGGGACCTTGTTTGGTTGGAATGTATGTACGGTAGCTAGAATTGTCTATCATATTAGTTGCATGCATGTTTATGTGGGTCGTAGTTTAGGTGAGCGACTATTTTTCTTTCTCTCTTACATATATATGTTCACCCTTTGCTTCATGAGAGAAGAGTGACCCGTGAGAGTCCATTATTAAAGGTCTTGCAAGGTCGACGGTTCACTTTGTTATAAACATCCTATAACTCGGTTGCATTTGAACTGCTTTGCTATAAGTGTTAGTTTGCTTGCATTAAATTGGTTTAAGTGGGCATTTGTAGCTAGCTCTGAGTTATCTTTTCCGTTCCATTAGTTTGCATTTAGTTTACTCGAGGACGAGTAAAGGTTTGGTTTGGGGAGATTTGATACGTGCATTTTATATAGTCTTTTTAGCCTATTTTATGCACGTATTTCTATGCTTTCATCGTAGTTTATTGCTACGAAATGCTCGAATATGCTACTTTGGTTTATTTTGTCTTATTTGCAGGAATGAACCCGAAAGTAGTGAAATTAAGCCTTTTACCGTCCGTTTAGCATGCATTTGGAGGAAGAGTGAATTTGGAGCGGGAATGTAGCTATTTTGAGATGCGCAAAGAAGAAAGATAGCTAGGCGAGCAAGGGAAGAACTTCAAATTGTTAGTGCCTACTTTGAAGAGCCATATCTCGAGTTCTGAAACTGATATTCAGGTGACTCTAATTGGATATGAAAGCTTGTCCTCTTAGCTTTCCAACGCCACCGGAATCACCCTGTTTGGCCAAGTAACGAAGAAATGGCAGCCGTTTGAAGTTCAGTGCGCAAAGCTGAGAACTGTTGCTGGAAAGTACTCGATCGAGTAGAATTTTACTCGATCGAGTCCTTTTTCTACTCGATCGAGTAGTTGCATTTATTGATTTACTTGATCGAGTAGATTTTCTACTCGATCGAGTGGTTTAAGCTTTAGTTACTCGATCGAGTGGTTTTAAACCACTCGATCGAGTGGATTCGCTATGGGCTTGGGCTTTTTAGCTTATTTCCGTTATTAGGTTAATTAATAATCTTATTTTCTTATAAATAGGAAGATTAGGACGTCTATGAAAACACACACACTCTATTTTTCGTTCCTTTTCTCTCTGGTTCGAATACACTGCTACTTTTGCTACTGTTACTTTTGTTCTTCATTTCCGGATCTTTTAATTTAGTAATTCTTTCTTCCCTTCTCTCTTCTTAATTTAATGTTTATTGTTTTTATTTCTTTTATTCTTGTTCCCCTTATTTCCATGTCTAGCTAAATTCCGTAGTATGTTAGGATTAGGGAAGCCGTGGTAGCAATGTGTTATAATTGACTTGAATAGATTAGTCTTGCGATAAGAATTGTATTAGGCAATTTAATTGTTATCTGGTCGAATGAATGCATGCAGGAGACCAATTTATCTAGTTAACCCCGACCTGGATCGAAAGATTGGAAGGGAAGGCTTGCTTAATTACAATAGGGTATTGTAGTGAGGGCGAAAGCTAAGCTATTTACGCTCTAGGGCGGTTTAGGGACCGAAAGGTGACGACCATAGCCCTTCTTATCAATAGTTTAATCGTCTCAGTATACCCGATAGTATAGCTGCCACGGTAGACCGATTCCTAGCATATTTCCTTTCTCTTATTGTTAATTTCCTTTATCCCTTTTCTCTTGCCTTTAGCTTCAGTAGTTTAGTTAGTCCAAATCAATCAAAACCCCCATTGTGACATTAGACGGATAGAATAGACAAGTAGATAGTACACCGTCTCCCTGTGGAGATCGACCCTACTTACCGCTGACTTCTGTTAGTAGTACTTAGGTATTTATTTTTGGTACGAAACGACAGTATCAGCTTCCACTTTAGCCTTCTTACTAACGGCAAATTTTTCAGGTACTACCTCTGCTTTCCTGAGATTGTTTATCAAAAAACCAAAACAGAATAACATTAAAACTAAAACAATTACAGCTATTAAACTGAAGAGGAATGATGGTGGACGAGTCTGAGAAAGAATGTGGAATGGAATAAGAATGATAGTATCCTCACAGAATGAGACAGTGTTACAGTATTGTCAAACAATTGTTTTGATATAAAACTACAGTAACACTGTTACAGAAGCAATTGCTGCTCTTTAAAACGATAGGGGATACACTTTTACTATGACAGTTTTACAGTAATATTGTTACTGTAGATTTGTTCAGAAATATTATTAATTTCAGGAAAATGAACATTCCCTGCAAATCACAAATAACTCAACACGACGAACAAATAAATCAATCGAAAGCAGAACGGTAACACACATTAATTGCTCATTTATTACAAATCATTAACCCTAATTTTGAAGCGAAAAACTAGAACGCAGAAAATCAGTTACTCTCTTCGAGCAAAACAGTTAGCCTAAATCAATTACAACAGCAACATTAACAACAAGAACTGTAATAACCTAATTTTTTTTACTGAAAACTCAATTTCTTTCTTCGATCAATTAATAAACGCTTCAAATCACTATAATCGAGACTAACAACAACAACAACAACAATAACAACAACAACAACAACAACAGTAATAACCTAATTTTTTACTGAAAACTCAATTTCTTTCTTCGATCAATTAATAAAAGCTTCAAATCACTATAATCGAGACTAACAACAACAACCATAACAACAACAATAATAATAACCTAATTTTTCGCGGAAAAATCAATTTCCTGCTTTGAGCAAAATAGAAACGCTAAATCGATGATTATTTGAAGAAAAAAGAGTATAATCAACACTAAAAACTACAACAATAACAACAATAATAGCAACAGCAACAACATGCAGTGGCAAAATAAGTTTAAAAACAATATAATGAAATAGAGCGATTTTATACCTCTTCGTCATCTTCGAAACGATTGTTCTGAGTAAATATAATAATGATCTTCACTTGATTAGTGCGATTTTGCTTGATGTAATAAAATTTCCGGAAAAAATTTATGGTTTAGTGAATTAGCGCCGAGAGAAAGACAAGTGAAGCGGTTTTAGAGGGAGAGACAGGCGTTTTAGAGAGAGAAAAGGAAGTGAAAATTTATGAGGAATAATGAATGTGTCGTTCTTATTATATCAGCGCGCCTTCTTTTTTTTTTTTTTTAAATTAGAACACGTGTCATAATCAGGATGGTTGGATCAAAAGATCCAACGGTTCTTATTGATATGCTAGACTCATCTAAGATGATAGACTCATGGGATGCTCACTCTCTCTCTCTCTCTCTCTCTCTCTCTCTCTCTCTCTATATATATATATATATATATATATATATATATATATATATATAGGAGTTCTAATGAGTCCTCCTTCCCAATTGAGTCCATACGTCCTTCTAAGGGCCATTGGATGGACTCATTGGATGGTTGAGATGAATTTGATTAAGGGCTATTAAAAAGAAAAGGAAAAAATGTGGATGGTTGGATTGAGATGAGTGGTTGAGATTGAAAATTACCAAAAAAAATTACCACTAATCAAATTTCTATACACTAATTAATTTTTCTTTCTCACTCTAGCCCTTAATTAATCAGTTTTGAGTTTTAGATTTCAGAAGTGTAAATGTAATGTTGTATGGGTTTTACAAGTGTAAATGTGATGTTTTACAAGTGTAAATGTAACATTTTAAGAGTGTAAAGTTGATTTTTTGTGACGGAAATTTTGAATTTATATAATTTTAACATTTTACAAGTGTAAATGTGATGTTTTACGAGTGTAAATGTAACATTTTAAGAGTGTAAATTTGATTTTTTGTGACGAAAATTTTGAATTTATATAATTTTTACATTTTACAAGTGTAAATGTGATGTTTTACGAGTGTAAATGTAACATTTTAAGAGTGTAAATTTGTTTTTTTGTGACGAAAATTTTGAATTTATATAATTTTAACATTTTACAAGTGTAAATGTGATGTTTTACGACTGTAGATGTAACATTTTAAGAGTGTAAATTTGATTTTTTGTGACGGAAATTTTGAATTTATATAATTTTAAAATTTTACAAGTGTAAATGTGATGTTTTACGAGTGTAAATGTAACATTTTTAGAGTGTACATTTGTTTTTTTGTGACGGAAATTTTGAATTTATATAATTTTAACATTTTACAAGTGTAAATGTGATGTTTTACGAGTGTAAATGTAACATTTTAAGAGTGTAAATTTGATTTTTTGTGACGGAAATTTTGAATTTATATAATTTAAACATTTTACAAGTGTAAATGTGATGTTTTACGAGTGTAAATGTAACATTTTTAGAGTGTAAATTTGATTTTTTGTGACGGAAATTTTGAATTTACATAATTTTAACATTTTACAAGTGTAAATGTGATGTTTTACGAGTAAAACATTTGTCCTTTACGAGTGTAACTTTAGTCCTTTATAAGTGTAATTTTGTCCTTTACGAGTAAAACTTTAGTCCGACTACCAAAAAACGCCACTATCATCGTCCTTCCCCACCAACTCATATCCACAAAAAATGTGATTGCAAATTTATATAATTTTAACGAGTGTAAATGTAAAGAAATACGAGTGTAAATGTAAAGAAATAAGAGTGTAAATTTAAATAAAACGAGTGTAAATGTGAGGAAATACAAGTGTAAATTTAAAGAATTATGAGTGTAAATATCCACAAAAATTTTATTTTTTAGTCAAATCATATCAACCACCATGTAGTACAACTTTGGTAAAGAAATACAAGTGTAAATGTAAAGAAATACGAGTGTAAATGTTAAGAAATACGACTGTAAATGTTAAGAAATACAACTGTAAATGTTAAGAAATATGAGTGTAAATTTAAAGAAATACGAGTGTAAATGTGAGGAGATACAAGTGTAAATTTAAGAGAAATACGAGTGTAAATGTGAGGAGATACAAGTATAAATTTAAATAAAAACGAGTGTAAATGTGAGGAAATACAAGTGTAAATTTAAAGAATTAGGAATGTAAATTTGACAAAAATGTATAGAATACGAATGTAAATATGAAAATAAATATATTTATTAGATCTAATAATACAAAACATGACAATATGATTATTTTTCAATAATCTACTATATATTTTTTTAGATCTAAGAATAAAATGTGGTAATTGTCTTTAAACACAAATAAGTAAAAAAAAACACAAAAAAACATAAAAAAAAGGGAAACGAGAAAGAGAGGAAAAAATAAAAAAAAACACACACAATACACGACTTGTTACATTTAAAAAAGAAAAATGCTCTTACAAAAACAAAACAAGACAAATACACAACTCAACAGTCAACACAACTCTCAAATCTTAAAAAAAAAAACAATCATATTGTCATGTTTTTCCTTGCTCATTAATCTTCGAAATCAGAAACACGAACACGAAACATTTAAAAAAAAAAGAAACTAAAATCAGAAACACGAAAAACATGGTGGATGGTGATCGAAAACAGAAAAAAAAAACAATTAAAACTCAGATCTGGAACAAGGGAGAGAGAAGGGTGGTATTGCTGGTGTTGCGCGGTGGTGGCCGTCGTTTTTCGTGTGTGTTGTGGTGGTGACATGGTGGAGTGCTGTGGTGGTGTTGTTATGGTCGGGTTGTGAGAATGGTGGTGTGGATTGTGTCGGATGGTTGTCGGGTGATTTGTGGGTCGTGGCGGGTGGTTTGTTGGTCGTGGCGGTGGTGGGAATTTGTGGGTCGTCGTGGCGGTGGAGAGATCCGAGAGGGACAGTGGTGGTGGGAGGGGCTGTTGGGGTGCGTGGTTTGGTAGAGACAACGGTGTGGGGAGCTGGCGGGTCGGGCGGGGCGGCGTGGTGGTCGGCAGGTATGTGTGTAACACCCTCTCATACCAAGGTTCCTTACCAAGGACTACCCTAGCATGAAAAGCTGTTACCATCTCAGTTTCTCGAGGTTAGTATAGCAAAGTTACCAATTCCAAACAACCTTTATTAAAGTATAAAGAATTAGCGATTACATATCTCCAAAACCAAACCAAAGCATAACGATGAAATATCTATTAATTACAAATAATGCAAGCTAAGTCTCTTGACGGCGGAAGCTAGACTCGAGTGATGACCCCCATAACTGTCCCATATATAAACATCTGCTTTACCTGTCACAATCTGCTCACCATCCCCGAATGGATCACCGCAGGTTTTATAAAACAACAACAACGGGGTCAGTACTATTCAATCAATGTAAGACAAACAAACGATGCAACCGACTGATCATCCACACTCTCCGGTCTCCCGATCTCACATAGTAACCGGCTACACACCGAAGTGTGTAGCCCTGCCAGATTACCCATCGCAACAGGTAATCCACGCCGCCAGTGGGTGACCGCAGCCTATCCCACCAAGTCCAGCCCATCAACGATCTACTAACAATCCCTGTCCCTTAATGTGCACATCCCCTCCCGTGACGGGTTCCACGGAGGGCGAACTAGGATGTGAAGCCACTCCCGCAAGTGACTCCACTACAATCACAACACACACAGCATCACAGCTGTCCCAACTCCACAACCGTCATAACACAACAGCCATACTCCGATCATCAACGGATAACAACAATTACAACACAAGCACAGTCTTAAATCAATTAACAGAAACCGAGTAGGGAAACCCTACCTTTTCGCAATCCACTATGCTGCAATCAATCATGCAATATGCATAACAATTACCACATCGTCACCTACATCAATGATAATCAACAATCACATAACGCAAACACTATATGCAAAACCCCATTTCCCCCAAATTCATAATCAAAGACAAACCCTAGAATTATCATCAACAAACATAGGGATAAAGACTTACCGACGGAGGAATAAGTGATTATACCCAAGGACCACGACGATTGTACACACAATGAGATTAGGGGATGATTAGGCAGTGATTAGAGTGATCGTAAGACGATTAGGGTTGAAAATGATGTTTTAGAAACTGACGTTGCATATAAAATAACCCTAAACATTCCCTAATCAAACCGATAAAATAACACTCGCCAGGCCGGATACTCGGTCGAGTAAAGCTATACTCGGCCGAGTATCCTCTACTCAGTCGAGTATTCTCTATACTCGGCCGAGTATTCCTCGACAGAACCAAAACAGACTCCACAATAGACACTACTCGGCCGAGTTGGCTCTACTCGATCGAGTATACAGCTTAATAAAATCCGTAGTATTACAGTCTTCCGCCCTTAAAAAGAACTTCGTCCCCGAAGTTCCAACCCAACCTATAAAACATGGACACCTACACCAACTCCACTAACCACGCTTACTAAATAACATATCCTCTCGATATAAACTCCATAATATTATCGGCTAACCACCTAATAATTTTGCCAACCTTGTCTCACTTCCATAACACTCACTAGTAACTCAATGCCAATACAATCCATAAAATAAGATCAACCATCAAAACGAAATGTTACCTTCTACCATCCTTTATAACGAACTTCGTCCTCGAAGTTACTCACACACATAAACATCCTCACACAATCCGTTACTCAGACTCCTAAACATCATACTACTACGAGCACTACCACTACCTGTAAAAAAAAAAAATCGACCAGCCCATAAATTCATCCTTATTCTGTACCAACACTCACACTCCCAATTGCAACCTGTATGACCATCAAACTCTCTTGTCGCATTCTACTTCTCTTAAGATAAATGTTACGTCCTCGTAACTCACTAATACTAGGTCCTTTGCTATATCTCCCATAACCTCATTACTACCGCATGACAGCGATAACCCACTATTACCTCAACACCTACAACCATTCCTATGACCAGGACTCTCTTCCTTTAACAGTTCTCGTGCTTCAATTATTCGGTACTCCCATAACATATATCATAAAATCGTCAGTATAACCACTACTCCATCTCTTCTACATTACCACAAAATGACATACTTCTATATACATATACACTCATCTCCACAGTTTTATCTCACAATCCTCAAGTGTTACCAATACTTACATTAGCTTCTCAAGTTCCTCTCCTTTATTACCACAAACTCACCCTTGACTGAACATCATACTAAGTCCCAAAACTCCGTACACGCTGTCCCAAGAAAAGGTGTTAAACCTCATGTAGTTCCAGTTCAATACCACACATGCTCCACAATTCTCTTGCCACAACTATGTCCACCAATGCCTCATCTAAACCAGATCAAAAGTACTCTAACAACCTCCCATAACTGTGTCTCACGAACAGATTACTACTATACCATGACCTCAACAGAACCATACCCAACTCTCTTTTTCATGTCATATTCTATGAAAACCAACAGAACCATACCCATACCGACACTGGTAAGACACATCGGGAACCAAAACAACGGTATACATGCCCCGACCGACACTGACAGGGAACAACAGTAACCAAGCAACAATCTATGACAACATGAAAATACTCGTATCACCACACGAATTACCGTGCACAGTGCACAAAAACCACATCGATAGCCATCACAACTTTTACAATCTCATTACACTGACTCAGCATAACTTCCTTTACCATAAGACTTTCTTAAAACTGCTCTACTAGATCACGACGCAACATATTAGACGGGATCACAAATACCAACCTTATGAATATTATCCATACCATGACTCTTGAGGCCGGAACCTCACACCATCACATACAGATATCATACCTACACATATAAGTATAACCTATGATGCGGAACACACATATAACGACTCGTAACTATCACGTCACACAATTACTCGTGAGGCCAGGACCTCACACAAAGTTTTACACATCCGATGGACCCATAATCGAATCTAACTAGCCAATCCTGATCTCGTAAGTTACCACTTGTTAATGAATACCTCTCATCCGGACTTAACTCAGGTGCCCTTCAGAACATATTATCTCATACACACAATTATCACCCCCCGGCAAACGTAGCCATAACATCAGTACCCAACTTCTAGCGAACACCTCATATATCCACCTCTCGTACTCCCTCACAACCATACATACCAATCAATCTCCACAGAATCAACCCCTTTAGGACAACTGATTTTTTTTTTTTTTTTTTTTTTTTTTTTTTTTTTAATGTAACATCATCCTCAACCACTAGTGACAACAATACGACACCACCATCCTTCATGTGACCGCTCTCTCACTATCACTTCTTTATACAACAGTTTATTTCCTCTTTTGGTTGTCATCCCATACCACGAGCATCAGATCCATCAACAAAATTTTCCTCAACATTGTTCCCGATTCTATCCTTTATCGTATCGTCACCTAACTCTCCACCAAAATCTCAGACCGTGCAAACATTCTACAAGCTTCATACTCCCTTAATACCTCGAAACTCACGGCTAACACGTCGTCTCGTTCTCCTATATAACCATTAACTCACACCCTCTAATGAGGCTATCGTACATTTCCATAATTTCCTACTTCCTTCCCTCTTTCCCCCTTTTCACGCAATAATACCAATTAATAATTCATGTCCTTCCTCCTTCTACCTAACTCTTTAGTAATTTGATTACCTTCTTGTTACTCCACAGCTCAAATTCCATTAATTCATATAAATATCTTCTCATTCTTCCTTATCACCGATCCTCTCTCATCATACTACTCACTCACACTTGTCACTATCAAATCCACACACTAACGGTTACTTTTAAATTAGTCGTATCTCCCTTTCGTATCTCTATAAAACCAAAAATGCACCTCATATCGTCAATTGCCCAAAGAATTACACACTAGGCTCACCTCTTGATATTTCAAATTCCCAAACTCGACCACTATCTACCCATCACGGCATAACTCGATCTCACTATGCACCATTCGTTTCCATCTCTCTATAGCGACCTTTTATCATATATATCCTTAAGCAACTCAATCCAAACCGTCTCCCTCCATAAATCCTTACACATCCCAATATGCCACTATTCATATCCCTCATCTCAATATTTCATTCTCACGTTTCTTTACACTTACATCACCCTTGTCCATATACACTTACTTTTATATTACTCAAACCACGACTATATCACTCATCATATCTCACAAAACATGTTCCTTGTCTCGATTAGCTCATCAATCTACTCTTTTCTTGTTCCACTATCCCTCACAACCATATATAACTCATGTCCTTTATATCCAACACCTATCCCTCATACGCCGGCATCCTCCCTATCATAGCATTTGGTAACTTACGTATCAAGACCGTCACATATATAAAAGAATACGTTAAGACTCAAAACATACGTGTGCACATACCCCACGACTAAAAAAAAATTTAAGAACATAGCCACCGACTTAAAAATTAACGTGAAAATATAGCCACCGACTCAAAATAGTCGCCCACTGAGGTACTCGGTCGAGTACATAGCATACTAGGTCGAGTACAGGATACTCGGTCGAACAACTATATTACTCGGCCGAGTTTTCGACTCAGAAGCGAACGTAATTATCGCAGAGGATTACTCGGTCGAGTAGTGGGAATACTCGGCCGAGTAGCCCTTACTCGGTCGAGTATTACTTTACTCGGTCGAGTACCAACACAATTCTCAGCATCGTCCAGTTTTCGTAAAACAGTCATATCTCACTCACTACTTGGTCGTTTTGAGCATGTGACCTATCGTTAGAATCGTAAGAAGACAAGCTATCACCTCAACTTGGAATCACAACCATATCATTTCTAGAACTCGAGTTATGACAGTTTTAAGACAACCCTTCTGTAATCGGTTTTCATACAAATCAAGTTTTCTCAACCAAAACAATTTGAACATACATAAGGCAACAACAACAACTCAATACTTCAAGAAATCAGTACATAGATGCACTTTTATCATACCCACATGAAAATTAAACACGACATAAACTTACGATAACATACTTAAGCATGCAATTCTATATACTATGCATCGCTACCCAAAGTTAAGCATATTACGTCATAAATCTGAAAGCCACATAGTAAACATGTAACATGCCAATACTTTTCATGCCAAAACCATTTCAACTGATTTCACACATCAATTTCATCATGCCTTTCTACCACTTTCACAATGTCCTTCACAGATTTTCACACATTACACCTTCTACCACTTGTTTCAAGCATTCACTTTCGACACATGACACGCATGAATCAAATACACATACAACACAGTTCCCCCCGTGACCGGCTTGATTTTGTGAGGGACATAGTGCGACTCCGGGACGTCTCCCAAGTCCTTGCGGTAGCTCCAAACAACTCTCCCCGGGTTCATTTTATTTAGACTCCCTAAATTCATTAGGTTCATTTGTTTTAGGTGCCGGAATCTTCGGCTCTGATACCACTTTGTAACACCCCCTCATACCAAGGTTCCTTACCAAGGACTACCCTAGCATGAAAAGCTGTTACCATCTCGGTTTCCCGAGGTTAGTATATCAAAGTTACCAATTCCAAACAACCTTTATTAAAGTATAAAGAATTAGCGATTACATATCTCCAAAACCAAACCAAAGCATAACGATGAAATATCTATTAATTACAAATAATACAAGCTAAGTCTCTTGACGGCGGAAGCTAGACTCGAGTGATGACCCCCATAACTGTCCCATAGCTAAACATCTGCTTTACCAGTCACAATCTGCTCACCATCCCCGAATGGATCACCGCAGGTTTTATAAAACAACAACAACGGGGTCAGTACTATTCAATCAATGTAAGACAAACAAACGATGCAACCGACTGATCATCCACACTCTCCGGTCTCCCGATCTCACATAGTAACCGACTACACACCGAAGTGTGTAGCCCTGCCAGATTACCCATCGCAACAGGTAATCCACGCCGCCAGTGGGTGACCGCAGCCCATCCCACCAAGTCCAGCTCATCAACGAGCGACTAACAATCCCTGTCCCTTAATGTGCACATCCCCTCCCGTGACGGGTTCCACGGAGGGCGAACTAGGGTGTGAAGCCACTCCCGCAAGTTACTCCACTACAATCACAACACACACAGCATCACAGCTGTCCCAACTCCACAACCGTCACAACACAACAGCCATACTCCGATGATCAGCGGATAACAACAATTACAACACAAGCACAGTCTTAAATCAATTAACAGAAACCGAGTAGGGAAACCCTACCTTTTTGCAATCCACTATGCTGCAATCAATCATGCAATATACATAACAATTACCACATCGTCACCTACATCAATGATAATCAACAATCACATAACGCAAACACTATATGCAAAACCCCATTTCCCCCAAATTCATAATCAAAGACAAACCCTAGACTTATCATCAACAAACATGGGGATAAAGACTTACCGACGGAGGAATAAGAGATTATACGCAATGACCACGTCTATTGTATACACAATGAGATTAGGGGATGATTAGGGAGTGATTAGAGTGATCGTAAGATGATTAGGGTTGAAAATGATGTTTTAGAAACTGACGTTGCATATAAAATAACCCTAAACATTCCCTAATCAAACCGATAAAATAACACTCGCCAGGCCGGATACTCGGTCGAGTAAAGCTATACTCGGCCGAGTATCCTCTACTCGGTCGAGTATTCTCCATACTCGGCCGAGTATTCCTCGACAGAACCAAAACAGACTCCACAATAGACACTACTCGGCCGAGTTGGCTCTACTCGGTCGAGTATAAAGCTTAATAAAATCCGTAGTATTACAATGTGCGTGGTGGTCGTTGGTGTTGGTGTCGTGTTGTGGTGGTGCGTGGTAGTAGGTTTTGGGTGATGGGTGTAAGATGGTTGGTGGGTGAGTGAGGAAGAAATGAGGGATTTTGTTAGTGGGGGTGGGTGTCGGTGTGGGTGGTGGCGGGCGTGGGGGTGTGGCTCAGATCTGGAGTGGTGAGGGTGGTGGGTCTGTGGTGGTGAGGATGAGAGGAAGGTGGTGGGTCGGTGGTGGTGTGGTTGGTGGGCGTGGGTAGGTGGCGGTGGAGGTGGTCGTGGGGTCGGGTAGGTGAGGAAAGGGAAGAGGGGGGGATTTTTTTTTTGAATTATTTGGTTTTTGAATGTTGTTGGATTTTTTAGAGGAATTGAGTTTTTTTGGTTTTTAGAGAGATGAGGGGGAGGATAATTGTGAGATGAGAGAGAAGTGAGTGGAAAAAGAAGGGTTTTATAGTGAAATTAAGGCTTGATTAGGGATAGTAGTGAGGGAAAGTGATTAATTAGGATTGATCCCCTAATTTTAGCACTAATCCTCCCTTTTTCCCTTTCAATCTCAGCCCTCCATCCTATCTTTTTAAGGGTCCTAAAGAGGACTTATGGACTCAAGAATTTTTGGTGGACTCACTTGATCCTTCTTCTATATATATATATATATATGTATATACATATATATATATATATACATATATATATATATACATATATATATATATACATATATATATATATATATTATTTTTTTAAATTGTAGACCGAGGTTAAATAAGACGACGTACATTATAAGCCATCTACTTTTGCTGCACACTACCATGTTGTTCCTCTTAAAGTTAAATATCAGAGTGATGATTATAAGCAAAAATTGAATACTCCAACGCTCGTAGCTTTGCACCAGCTGGCTGAAAGGAAGGCAGCTACCGAGACTGTACTCATTATTGAGGTCGAGGAGGATGTTGTGGGCGAAGGTACAATTGTTATTATGGATGAGGAATCACTGTGTCAGTTTCTCGACCTTGACGAGTTAGATACTATGCACATTGTGATTTAGATGAAGTAAGTTCATTAATAAAACTTGTCATTTGGTTTTATGAATAGTGATGTTTATTTAAATCATCAATGAAAATAACATTCTTCATTCCATTTGATGTAATAGGTGGTGTGTACACACATCACTGAGGGGAACTATGTTTCTTATGACTATGGATTCTTGTCATCTAAATTGTTCTCTCAAAAGGTGTTTGGATACACATACGGAGAACACATCAATAAAAATTTTCCAACGGTTGAGGACGCCCAAAAGCCTATGGTTTGCCCCATACAATGAGAATTGGTATGTATAGTACTTTATTATAACGAATCACGATTCTATTCATTTATTAACACGCTTACATGCATGTATATGAACTAACAGTTAAATTTTTAATATTTCATAGCAAGCATTGGGTGCTAACGGCAATCAATGTGACAGAAAGCATAGTGTACTGGATTGACTCTTGTGGACATAGTCCCACTCAGAAATTTGTAAAGATGATAACTGAGTAAGTTTACAACTTTACATTATAATGTCATTTGTTATTGTATGACCTTTGAAGACTAGGCTCCTTTTAATGTCCCATCAATATTACTGAGCCAAATGCTAATTATAAATTCCTGTATATATTTATGAATTAGTGTGTTTCGAGCAATTGGAGCATCAAGTCCAATTATTGTCTGGATAATAGTAAGTATATTCTTAATAATTACTCCTATCATTTAATTTATGTTTATGCGAGAGGTTGATCTAATTTATCTTATTTTTATGTGATTTATATAAGAGTCTCCTCTACAACCAGACAACAAACAATGCGCCTTTTTCTGTTGTCGGTCCATGTGGGAGATTATCACCCGAAAGTATATCAATATAAAGTCATCCGTTAGTGTGTTTTAATAACTATTTCAAACGTAACTTGGGTTTAATTTTGTGTAATATTCCACTTATTCTGTCTATTTTGATTAAGTATATTTTAATTTGTAATTCCCACCTTCAATCAACAACAAAGACCCAACCTATTCGAAGGAAGACATCGCCGACATGAGAAATAAGTAGGCCACTTATTTTCTTTCATTAACGGATGGTCAATAGTCTACTCATTGTGTATATCTGTATATAGAGCCATGTTTATTTAGTTTTGGTCACCCTGTTTATAATATTTTGATACTGGGTTGAATAGATCAATCTGTGTAATATTCTGATGTTGCAGGATTGAATTTTTGCAATGCACAGCTGCTGAAATGCTATTTTGCAGTAGAATTTCAGCGGAACCTGCTACTACAAAAATTAGCATTTCAGCAGCTGTTGGAACCTGCTAACACAATTTTTTTAAAAAAATATTTATAAATTCGATTACGGTTAAAAATAAAACAGTGGTCAATAAATATATTGACGATGGTCGCATTTAAATAGAAACCCGTTGACATATTCATCCATAATGCTACGGCCAAAAATATAATATAACGAAATAAAACCATTGTCGAATTCATGACATTTAAAAAGGTTTATTAAGCATAAACCGTTGTCATATTTAATATTTTACAACGGTTTTGTTTCAGTAAAACCGTTGTCATAGGTTTTCGTAGAGCATTCCAACTAATACTACCACGATTTCAATATTATACACAACGATTTTTGAACCGTTCTTAATACTGTATTACGGTTTTTTGAACCCGTTATTTACATTTCATAACGGTTCCGCCTTTTTAACAACCGTGGTCACAAAATAACAATGGTTGATATAATAACGATTTTCTGTTTTGTATTACAGCAGTATATGACCTTATCTAACCGTTCTTGCACCTATTATTTGGCGTAGTGGAGGTATCTACAAAGCTCGCTAGCCATGAGGAGAAACCATACCTGAGATCTCTTTCCTGAGATGTTTCTGGAGGTACGTAGGAGCCGAGGAAAAGACCTAAAGGATATGTAAGGATTGGTGCTAGGGTGTGGGCCTTAAAGGAAAACATCGATGGAAAGGAGGCCTAATATAAGTTCAACCTAGGGGGGTAACAAAGGTTTAGGATTGGGAACTCTTAGGGAGTGTGATCATAAAGGATTATGATCCTAGGGGATAGAAGTGTATGAAGTCTAGGGATTGGGGTGTATGAACCTAAAAGAAGATGGGATCCTCAGGGTGTACGGACATAAAAGAGTGGTGTATGAACCTAAAAGTTGGGGCATATGAACCTTTGAAAGGCTAGGTGTACGAACTTGAGAAGGGATATGTTTGTATAAGAACTTAAAAGCCTATGAACCAAAGGAGCTAGGTGCATGAACTTAAAGGTTAATTTAAATTTGGTACTGAGCACGTGCGGCCGGGTGTAAGAATTTCATAGGGTATATGAACTAAAATGGGTAGGATGTGAGAACATTCTAGAGGATTTATGTGCCTATTAACCTAGGGAATAGCAGGTAGGAGCTTTCTAGCTTACGAACCTAAATGAACCTAAATCGAGGTATAAGAACCTAAGAAGTAGAAATCCTAACTCAAGGTTTACGAACCTAAGGAAGAAGACTTGGTTTGAGAACTTCTGGGGAACAACACCTTTGCTAAACTCCATAGGGAACACATAAGGGTTCGGAGGACATCTCAGAGATATTTTGAAGGAGAATTGGCTTGCGTCGGCCCCAAACGAACTCAAAATGGGCGAAAATTAGGTGTTTTGAACCCGGACCATCTATTAGTTTTCTGGCAGTTCGAAGCTGACTTAGTACTTGGGCCATTAAGTGCTTCTGAATCCTTATTGGGGAATACGCTGACCATTGCGGCTGCAAAGAAATTTTGCTGGAAGGATATAGACGACTAGGAACATCTTGATCCGCGGGGTAAACATCAAGTATTGCTGGTGAATATCTGATGCCAGGAACTTGACTACCGCTAGGGAGTGTAAAGACTTGGGCGAAGCCCCCAGTTGGAGCAAGCTATGCTTGGTATAATTACCTTCATGGTTAGTGGCCACACAAACAAGCAAATTTACAGACAAATACCCCATATAAACGCATAAGCAAGCGACTAGCACGTAACCTCTTGTGAGGGAAAACACAAGTTTTAAAAACTCTCCTTTTATAAAAAAAAGTTTAAAAACTGTTCAAAGGTGGAATTTATTGTTTTTAATGTGTTATGCATATTCAATGGGCTCTAGACGCATGACTAGACCCGACATAGACTTCATACCGACGTAGATTGACAGATTGACAGAGTGACACAAGGCGTATAGACATAATACAGACTTAGGTTTGACGCGACATGGGGATGACTGTGACAGACTTTGCCTAAGTATTCGTAAACCCTAGCCATATATGGGTAACAACGCGTATTAGTTACAAAGAAAGAAGATCTTCCAGTAATGAAGCCATATAACTGTATTGATAAGGCATGGATTAACTGTATTCTTTGGACATCTTTCGCCATCGTTTCCTATAATAAGATACCCTTCCTGAGGATCTAAGACCTTTGTCATTGCCTGAACCAAGCATTAACTTTACTTGTTTGAGACTCAAAGAGTCAAAAGGAGGAATAAAGGAAGGGTCGCATCTCGGAAGAGAAACCCCCAAGATGAGAAGATGACTAGGGAATTTGGCAAAAAGGGAAACTGGGCGTCGAGAAGGAACCCCAGTAAAGAGGTAGAAGAAGGAAATTGTGGTGGGGATGGTTGTGATGCTTGTGAATTTAGAAGGTATGGTTGTAAAAAAGGGTGTCGATAATTGAGGTTGAAAGTTGATGGTTGGGGTAGTTTTGTCCTTGTAAGAGGACTGCTTACGTATTCACGTGGAGTGAAATCAAACCAGATCGTAGTTCTGAGTGTGTGCCTAAGCTAGATGTTAGGGGCCTAAGAAGAATGGGTAACGAGGGTATATTCTGTTTAGTGACTCGACGAATCTAATTGAGATAATTCTTCCTTTGATCATAGACCAAAGATGTAATTAGATTTATAAACAATTTCCTTGTCATGTGAGCACACTCAAAAGTGGACCCTATGGATGAATTGGATATGCCGTGTTCGAGGCAACAAAGTATACGAAGACTCCAGGTTTGGGTCAAGGTGAAAATGGCTTCGATATTGGGAAAGTGGAGCTTGGAAATAAAAGGTTTTGAATAAACAAATCTCTGGAGCTTGATTTGTGGAGTTCAGGCTTGATGAGGTTATGACTATTATTGTGCTTGGAAATGGGGTATCGGGTTTGATGTAGCAGCGCAAAAAATGGTACGCTAATCGATGTGGGTTCAAATTCTTATGTTTTGGACCTACGGGTTGGGTATATATAACGAGCTTGATAAGATTCCCAAATTCTTAACTATTTCTTTGTAACAGTCTCGGAAAGGACTTAGGGTGTGTGAAAGGCTATATGGCGGTGTTAGCTGACCATTTTGCATCTTCGGTTTTAAGTTCTGCCGCTGACTTTTGGCATTTGATATCTGGCTTCTGTTGGACTTTGACGTTTTTTTTTATTTTGGTTTTATTCTTGATTCAAACCTCGGACTCAGAATATTGCTCTGGGATCTATCTTGTATGTTTTAGACTCTTATCATTTTGCCACATTTGAAAATAACTTTAACATTGAATATTGGCGCTAATTTTTCTTGATTGAGCCTTTCTTCCTTTGACTCTTTTGTCTCGGTTTTCAACATAACTGCGGCCTTGGATATTGTTCTTGGTTTCTCATGATTGAGCCTTGTTCTCCGACTCCTTTGCTTTTGGATCTTGGCTTTCGAATTTGCCTTAGAATTGGTGATTTGGTCTAAACTTTGTCATCTAAGCTAACCAATTGTGGACAAGGCCCTCGGGAACTGCGTCCGCGGGATCCACACTAGGCATAATCGACTCGAGGTTCTTTCGAATCGAATTAAGACATATTAGAGTCGCCACCAAGTTTTTTGGGAACTTGGAACCGTTCAAGTCAACTTTACACCTTTCATCGAAAAGCATAAAGCCAATCGACTACGAGTGATTAAAGATAAAGACTTGTACCCTATATCACTCGATTTGAATGACTCTCGTAATCCAATGGTATTTAGACGGATCCACAAACCATAGATCTTGAGTAAGGGGTGAGCGTACGTGTTGGGAAGCCCATAAGGACACCCAACCCCGCCCGTCAATAACGGCCTCTACTAAGTCAAGTGTCGGATTTCAAACAAGGTCATAGCTCTTTTTGCGATGTATGATATGCAAACGTTGTTTTAACCCTAACATGTGACAACAATTTCTATGTCGTTTTAGATGCAACTAAACTAACTTTGTCAAAGTGGTAATTTAGCATGTGGGTTGATTGATCTAACAACATACAAACAAAGCAAACAAGGCTTAAGGGGGAATGGGGGAGCCGTTGGGATCTACCTATTACAAACCAGGCATTTCATGCCGACACAACAACAAATTAAAGATACAACTCGATCTAAATACAAGTGTTACATACAAAACAATACGCGACAACACACACGGCCGTTTGGCCTAGAAAACCGTGCACATGAGGGGTGGCCCACGGCTCACATAACCCACGGCCTTGGGTCACTCCTCGTAATGCGTGCTCGCGCTTAATCTCATCGAATTAGACATAGGGCTACGCACCAAAGCATGCATTAGCATAAACCGGGCCATGTTGCTTTAAACAACATGCGGTTTACTACGCTCCTACAAGCATTGGGGAACAACCGTCTAACCAAACAAGACTAAGGTTTTTAGAAAAGGTTTTGACTCAATAAAAGTAAAACAAACTTGAAAGATTACAACTCGATAAACAAATTGTAAATTACGAGCTACAAAACAACAAAGAACAAATGATAAACAAAGAAAGAGAAACGAAACGAGAAAGGCAAGACACACGGCCAACTCACGGCCCAAACCAACGGCCATCCTTACGGCCAAGACAAGGTCAACCTAGTTCCTAAGTTAGATTCATTGGTTAGATCGAATGATTGCGAAAAGGGATAGGAAACAAGTTAGAAAACGAGTTAAAAACGATGTTGATTGATTGTCGCATGAGGGTGCATTCTACACGGCCTAAAGGGTCTAATTAGGTCAAATTCGCTAATTAATTTAACTCATCGAGTGTCAATAAGAAGGTGCTAATCACGCACTCTTATTCTAGCGAGAAATTAGGTGAAAGAGAGAGATGCATTCAATTATTTACAGAATCGTCGATTGATTTTATAACTTACGTCGAAGCCACCTATCGTGTCTAATTAGATTATTAAATTAATTTAAAGTCATCTAAATACGTCATAGGTGTCCAATCAGAGGTTAAACTAACATACAACGGGTCCTAGGGTATGTCGATTTGGCCGAAACAATAAGAGGGTCAAAAGCGAAGATCGAAGTTAGGCAACTTGTTTTATTTATGCCCTACCTTGAACACGAGGATATGTAAATGAGACGGGGGTGTACGACCGACAGAAGGAGCGGTTTCTTTTCCCATCTCAAGTCAACGCGGGTATTCATGGTGGTACTTTAACTCATACTCGGACTAACTAGTTTCGTAGTTAATTTAAAACAAACGATAAACAAACGAAAAAACAAACAAAAAAAGACAATAAAAAACGAGCACAAAACAAACGAAATAAAAGAGAAAAGAGGATGATTTGATGCACCCTCAACCTACATGTATCGTTGACACCGTCTTGGGTCGTAATCGATGGTAGATTTTATCTCGAGAGGCCGTCGTCGACGAAGAATAAAGCAAACACGCGTTTTGGAAACTTTCTGGACAGCGATTTTCAAACGATGATATCTCCCTCGTTTCACGACGAAAATTCGATTTGAAAGATGTTTTGGAAACTAGAAAGAGAGGAGAACAGGGATCTTAAAGCAACCCCTGCTCGTTTTGGGTTATTGGGCACGAAAAACGAGCACAAACAGAACTGGACAGACAAGAAGAAACCGCGAAAACAGAGTGTTATTTCACTCTGTTTTTCGAGGGATTTCGTGTACTCTCAAGGGCAATTTGGCTCGTAATTCTTTGTCTAATGTATAGATGGATGTTATGTGGTTAATTAGGAACAAGAAAATCGAATTTTTATGAAGGTTTGATGGAGGAACGAATGAGTTTTCGAAGAGGACACACAAACAGTTTCAGTTTGTGTGTCGGTTTTGTTTAGGGTTTTTGGAGGATGTTTAGGGTTCGTTTCTGAGGTTTAAAGCTTGTAGGTGATGGTAGGATGTATGGAGAACTTAGAGGCCTGAATGTATGGTGAAGGGGTGGTATTTATAAGGAGTTAAAATAGGTTAAAAGAGAGGGAGGAGCAATCGGGCTTGCTCACGGATGGCTGCTGTCCATCGGTTTTTGGGAGGGTTTGAGAGGGGTTTTCTTGGTGATTAAGCTAGGATAATATGGGTAGGATACTAGGGTATGGGTTAGGGTTAATGGGTACGGGTCTTGGTAGTGTTTGGAGCGGGTTTGGGCTCGGGATTTGAGCTGCCAAAACAGGGGCTGCTCGGTTTGGTGCGGGCTGTTTGGGGCTTGTTTTGGACGAGAATTTGGGCCGTGGTTGGGGGGTTCGAACAAGGGTGGATGGGTATTGGTCTAGGTTGGTTAGTGTACTCGAGATTCGTGCCAATTCGTAAAGGAAACGGGCTCAAAAACCGAGCTCAAAAACAAGTGTTCAAAACGAGTTTTCTTCGCTTTTCAAATCGATTTTTCAAATCAAATAACCCATTAAAATAAATGACTTTTCAAATCAAATATGCTCATAAAATGATTTTTCGAATCAATTATTTATTTTATTTTCAATAAAATAAACTTGGGAAAATAAATTCAAAATAAAATAAAATAAATTGAATTTACCTAAAAAGCCATAATTTAAATATCATTTAAATTAACAAAATGAACCCACTTAAAAAAAACATTAGTTTAAATATCATTTAAATTAATAAATTACTTCATCGACGACGCCCATTCTACCTCGTAAAACGAGCTCCAAATAATGACAATGACAACTAACGAATACATGTGTCCTATCATCATCGGGTGTTTGTCGGGTTCTCTATAAATTCCAATATCGACGGATACGGGTATCTACAGAGCCCCCACTTTGACTGAGGCTTGGACAAGGCGAAAGTCAAAGTATACCCCAGTCCCTTTCGACCGAGGATTCTTGGTCGTTTATAGTCCATTAGACTTGCGTATATAAGCTCGCCAGCCATAAGAAGAGATCATACCTGAAACTTCGCTGGGGACTGACTCTTGCTTCTGTTGCGTCGAATTATCATCGTTGGTCATCGACCCATAAATTGCATAAATGGTGGGTTGAGCCTTATCCTCAGGCGCCTACGTATCCGTTTCTGACGGAATCAAACCCGCGTCGTAGTTCGGCCGCTGCTGACTCATGCCCAAAGTTTATCATCTGCTGGCGTTTGTCCAAAATTCATCGTCTGCTGACATTTGCCCAAAATTTATCATCCGCTGGCAGGTGTCCAAATGGGACGGGACTTTCCGAGGAGGTTGCCGCCGCTTTCATCATTTGCTTTCAGCTACGGAATTCTTCCCTTTCATACTCTTGTATTGAATTGAATTCTTGGTGGATGTCATCCTTTTCATCTTGATAATGGTCTCTGAAGCCAGCGGCTTCAGAGCCCCCAGTTTGCAATGGCTCTAAAGTCGAAGACTTTAGAGCCCCCAGTTGAAGCATATCCTGCTACATTTGAAAACACAAAGAAAACGCACTTGCAATCATCACATAAGCACATTTGGATCATCGATCTTGAAATTGGATCATTTGGGATACTGGGTCATCGACCCGAAAATTGAATTTGAAGTTTTTGAATGATTGGGTCATCGACCCGAATTTTTGAATTTGAAAATTTTTGGTATGTTGGGCCATCGACCCAAAAAATTGAATTTGAGGTTTTTGAATTTTGAAAGATTGGATCATCGACCCGGAAAGATTCTACTACTTGGATCATCTATCCACAATATGTAAAAAAGTTTTTGAAATGCCGGAATTTTGAACTTTTGAAATTGAACTTTGATGGGTGAGCATGAAATACGACTCAGACACTTTGTATGACCGGTAAACCACGTGGGCGTAGCCCGCTACCGCAAAACAAAAAAGGAAAATAAAACCGTAAGTGTGCACGGGTTTGAATTCAAATATGGACTTGTCGAGGGTAGAAATGTAAATCGGCCGTTCCGGCGCTCCCCAAAACGCGATAGATGTGCGAAAACCCGATGTATCATGCCAAAGACTGGTGTGAGCTGGGGCGGGCCTAAGAGGCGCGCGACCCAGGGCCCACACGGCTTCAAAAAAAACGGCACCCTAGGGGTGTCATCCTAGGTGCTTCCTTCCCTTATACTTTCTATATATAAAGAAAGAGTCAGATCCGCCAAATTTATTTCGCCTTTTCCCCAAACGGTGCAAATAACATAAATCATTATGAATAATCTAGCGAGTGCTATGCGAGCATGGGAGACCGACTTTACTAGCGCAGAGAGACAAGAATTAAAGACCGTTCACTTGGCGCAATTACTTCCCTTACGCCAAATCCCCCTTCAACCCGCGCTGTTGGAACACTGCCTTAGCTATCGGGATCCTTACAACCATGTCTTCGCTTTTCCCGAGGGGGAGATCCGCCCTCTACCCGAAGAGTTTTCTCGCCCTTGGAGGATGGGATGCCGAGGCCATACGGCTATACCTAAATTTCATTCAGGGTGGCGTGGAACATATCTAGACTGCCTTGGCCTTTCCAGGACGGAGTCTGAGGGGGTAGTGACTGGTGACGAAGTCAACCTTTTTGCTATTCATAGGAGATTTTGTATCTTGCGGAATAAAGATTTCATGCCAACAGTCTTTCGCGCGGGTGGCCTTTGGATTGATCATGTTACACCTTTATGTCTTCGAAGGTAGGATGAACAAGACAACTTGTGTAGGACAAGCGAAGCTTTTGTCTATTGTGTCTCAGATGGAGACGGGACATAACCCTTCCTGGATTATTCTCGCTGAAACCCTTCGAGGTTTAGATGCTAAGAAAATGAACCCTGGTGCCGATTGGTCGGGATGCTCCCGTCTATTGCAGGTAATAAGATTTATTCTCTTGATTTCGCATCCTTAATTGATTTTGTTTTTACCACAATTCTTGTGTTATTGCCACGATTTTGTCACGATTTTGCTGCATTCTGCCACGATTTTGCTGTATTCTGCCACGATTTTGCTGTATTCTGCCACGATTCCCGTCACAAATCCGTTTTTCTTCTTTTTTTTTTTTTCTTTTTCTTTTTCGTTTCTTTTTTTTTCACGTTTTTTTTTTTTTTTTTTTTTTTTTTTTCTCTTTTTTTTTTTTCGTCTTTTTCCTTTTTTTTCTTTTCTTTCTTTTTTTCGTCTTTTTCATTTTTTCTTTTCTTTCAGGTGTGGCTTTGCGAGAGATTTTGGCTCTTCGCCCCGCCGCGCGAGCCCAGCTCGTATCTCGCTCGTATGCTGACTATGCGTGCCAAGCGGTATGAAGATGAGCATCAAAATGACCTTGCCTATTGGCGAAACAAACTGACAGGAGGGGAAGGTCGCCCTCTGTGCTGGTTCATGCCTTGGCTTCGCCTCAAATCCTTTACTATCCTTCCGGAAGATGACAAGACCCGACGTTTGCAACTACTGGGTTTAGAGAGGTCTATCCACATTTACCCCGACCGCGTCCCCGTCGGATGGGCCGCAGACAAATGATTCCCAAGTGTGAGGTCGTTCGGGACGAGCAAGAGAGCCGAATTCCTCTATATGTGATGATTGGCTCAAGAGGTGGCACCAAAGGCGTCTTTGGTACGTATCTGCGCGCCCTCAGACTACCTGGGTATCCCCGTCTTATACTAGATGACTTAAAGAGAAGACCGAATCAGGTAAGGATTTGTGTCGGAAGGATGAGCTTGTCGACATCAAATATTATGACAAAAGCGAAACTTGATCGCGACTTCTTTGTTAACGATTTTTCGCTCGCATCCGGACTGGAACTAAGACCGAGAAGACTCCTAAGACCGACTCACAAAGCGACAGTGTGTGGAAACGGTTGGGTTCAAGGGTGCACTCGGGCTCAGCCTTAGAAGGGAGGCTTGGTCCTCGTTTGAGTGTAAAAGATAGGTCGGGCCCTCGGGAGGAAATGACAATCCCTCCTAAGAAGCGCTAGACGAACGCAACTACCCCTCCTCTACAGAGCCTCGGTCACGTGACCCAAAAGGCAAAGGGAAAAAGAAGATGTAGGAGCCTTCGACTCCAATTTATTATTTGAATACTACTACTTATTATTTGTTGCTTGCTGTTTGTTTTTTTTTTTTTGGATGTTGTAATGGGCATCGCCCGATTTTAATAAGACTTACTATTTATTAAAAAAATCCCAGTTTCTGCATAAAATTTCATTTTATTTAAAGGAAGGGTCGGTTGTACTCTTTTAAAGAGTCGCCTACGTATCTCGTTATCAACAGTAATCAAACCGAGCTCGTAGTTCCACAAAACAAACGCGCTACAATCATCGATTTATAACGCACAAAAAGCAGCGAAGCAAAAGTGCCGCGGCCTAGACTCGCTCACGAGCACTGCAATTCAAAATTTTATTTTACGACATTGAGAATGAGTTCTACGGATAGTATTTCTTCAGTTGATCCAAATTCGTTGGATTTGCGAAGTCATTTCCATCTAGATCTGTTAGTCTGACTGCGCCTCCCGATAATATCTTCTTTACCAGGTAAGGACCGGCCCAGTTCGGTTTGAATTTTCCCCTCGGGTCGATTGGTAGTAGAGCGCGAACGGACTTTAGGACCAAATCCCCATCCTTTATTCCTCGAGGTTTCACCTTTTTGTTAAATGCCCTTTGTATCCTTTTCTGATAGAGTTGAACATGGTGTAATGCATTTAACCGTCGCTCGTCGAGCATGACCAAGGAATCATACCGGCTTTGCGCAGTCGCCCACCTTCAGGGACGACTTTCTAACAGGATCCTTAAAGAAGGTACCTCTAATTCGATAGGCTGAACTGCTTCCATCCCATATGTTAAATAGAACGGAGTTGCTCCAGTGGCTGTGCGAATAGACGTTCTGTATCCCCACAGTGCGAACGGTATCTTTTCTGGCCATTCGCGATAATTGTCGGTCATTTTCTTGAGAATCACAGTGATCGTCTTGTTAGCGGCTTCCACCGCACCATTTGTTTGAGGTCGATATGGTGACGACTTGTGGTGTTTGATTTTATACTTTTCAAGTATTACGGCAGTTTGAGCCTGGAAGTGAGTGCCATGGTCGCTAATGAGCTCATGTGGCACCCCATATCTGCAAATGATTTTATTCTGAATGAACTTTGCTACCTGCTTTGCTTGTAGAACCTTGTATGATTTCACTTCTACCCACTTCGTGAAGTAATCGATGGCGACTAACATGAAACAATGCCCACCTGTTCCAGATGGGTTGACCTTTCCGATAATGTCGATTCCCCATGTTGAGAAAGGCCATGGTGATGTCGAGTATATAATGATGATGGCGCACGTCTTCGTATGTTTGCGAAAATTTGGCAATTATGGCAATGTTTGACATATTGGCGACAATCTGTCTCCATCGAGGTCCAATAATATCCTAGTCTCATGATTTTACGGACCAGCATATGGGCATTCATGTGTGGGCCACACTCTCCGTCATGGACTTCTTCCATGACTCTTTTCGCAGTTGGTGAGTCTATGCATCGCAGAAGGATATTTTGCGCAGTCTTCTTGTATAATTGTCCGTCATTGGTTCTAACGAACTGAGCGGCTAGCATTCGAATAGCGCGCTTTCCGCGGTTATCCATGTCGGGTGGATACTCTCCTGATTCTTTGAATTTCAGAATAGCATGATACCAAGGTTCGGCCTCGGTTTCTTCTGTGTCTCCGATTATATTAACATAAGCAGGTGATGATCTTCGTTCGACACATATCGGCATAGTATCCATATGATCGGTATGTTGATCGGAGCGACTAGCTTTGATAGTGCATCAAAGAACCGGTTTTCGTCTCCGGGGAGGTGCACATACTTGACCTCGGCGAACAACTTTTCTAGTTCCTCGATTTTGCTTGTACGGAGCCAAGCTATCACTTCGAGTTTTCCACGTCCGGCCACTTGATTGATCACTAGTGACGAGTCCCCATGTACTACAAGCTTTTTGATGCCTAACTCGAGAGCACTTTGCAAACCGAGTAGGCATGCTTCATATTCGACCGCGTTATTAGTGACGTTAAAGTCCAACTTGATCGAAATAGGAACATGTTCACCTTCCGGTGAAATGAGCAGAACTCCTATCCCGTACCCCCTATAGTTCGATGCTCCATCGAAATAGAGGTCCCACGTATCATGGTCTATGTGAACGATATCTTCGTCGGGAAACGACCACGTATCCAAAACCTCAGTTTCTTCTATCGGGTTATCCGCCGGGAAGTCTCGCAACCGCCCTTCCCTTTATCACTTTTAGCGGTACATATTTGGTGTCGAACTCGGAAAGCATTAGAGTCCACCTTGATACCCCTGCCGTTCGTAACCGGTTTTTCAAACAAGTATTTGATTGGGTCCATCTTCGAGTGGATGCGACACCGTGATCGAGCATGTAGTGCCGTAATTTCTTTGTAGCCCATACTAAAGCCAAACATGTCTTTTCGAGCTGAGTATACTTGATTTCATACTCCAAGAACTTTTTACTAATGTAGTAAATCGCTCTTTCCTCTTTATCGACTATCTGCCAAAGATTGCCCCCATTGCAGATCCGAATCGTAAGATACAACAAAAGTGGTAACCCAGCCGTTGGTGGGCTAAGCACGGGAGGGGAAGATAGTATTTCTTTGATCTTATCGAACGCAGCTTGACAGTGATCATCCCATACGACGTGTTCCCCGACCTTCAATTTCTTGAAAATTGGCTCGCATATCATAGTTAGCTTTGCCACAAACCGACTTATATATTGGATTTTTCCCAGGAAGCCTCGAATTTCCTTCTCGGTTTTCGGGTGAGGCATTTCCATTATGGCCTTTATTTTTGATGGGTCCACCTCGATGCCACGGTGGCTAACGATGTGACCCAATAGTTTGCCGGATGTGACTCCGAATGCGCATTTTTGTGGATTCAACCTCATGTTATACTTGCGCAATCGTTCGAAGAATTTGCGTAGTGTACCAAGGTGGCCATCACGCTCCTTTGACTTGACAATCATGTCGTCGACATAAACCTCGACCTCCTTGTGCATCAAATCATGTAACAATGTTGTCGCGGTCCTCTGGTATGTAGCCCCTGCGTTTATCAACCCAAAAGGCATTTCTTGTGTAGCAATAGGTTCCCATTGCGTTCGAACGCGATCTTATGCATATCTTCTTTCGCCATCTTGATCTGATTATAACCGGCGTACCCATCCATAAAGGATAGTAACGCGTGTTTTGCCGTGTTGTCAACTAGGATGTCGATGTGAGGTAATGGGAAATCGTCCTTCGGACTTCCCTTGTTTAAATCCCGGAAGTCAACACAAACCCGAACTTTACCGTCTTTCTTAGGCACTGGAACGACGTTAGCCACCCAATCCGAGTATTCTGACACCTTGATGAACCCAGCTTTGAGTTGCTTGTCGATTTCTTCTTTGACCTTCAGAGACCAATCTGTATGCATTTTGCGTAGTTTTTCGCTTGACCGCTTATATCCTGGCTTGATTCGGATCCTGTGTTCGCAATTTCCCTATCAATGCCTGGCATGTCTTTGTAGGACCATGCGAAAACATCTTTGAACTCATGCAACAAATCAATGAACCCTTGTCTTTCGGTGGGACTTAAAGTAGTTCCTATTTTAAGCTCCTGTGGTTCTAAGGTTGTACCTACATTGATAGTTTCGGTATCTTCGATGATCGAAGTTTTCTGTTCGTACTCTTCCAACCCTTTTATCAACTGTAGAGGTGGTTCCATTTCTTCTTCTTCGACCAACTGTTCGTCCGCGACCTCAGTCTCAATGTCATTATTAAAACAATCATTTTCAAAATTTGAATTGCAATGTAAGTAAGGCAAGTCGTAAGCAAACTGGTTCATATTATTATTGATTTGAAATTGCGCGAAATGCGCTAACATTTGAGCCAACTGGTCAGAGCTCAGTGGCGAGATAGGGGTATTCGGGACAGGCCCCGGAATACCACCATTAGGAAAAGGTGCATAGGAAGGGAAAGCTAGGGGAGGGGTATTTTCAACACCTGACTCCTTAGACTCAATCTTAGGACCTAACTCAGACTCAGACTCAGACTCTGACTCAGACTCAGAATCGGTAACATCATCCGGCTTGAACATCTCTCCTTCTCCCGTTGTCAACTTGAAAAGAAGTCCTTTGTTGTCAGTCCACTTGATTGTTTTCCGCCATCCCGTGTTGGTCCTAAGAGGATCCACATCGGTGATGAGGGTAGATGGATCAAACCGCTCGCTCCTCAGGATCATGCTTACCAAATCTTCGTTTGGTATTGGTGATTTCTTCTCTTCACCGAAAAGGAGACCCATGGCGTTCTCGTCATTTATTGGATCCGGTTTGGTTTCTATTGGCATCACGGTTAGAATGTCTTCAGGGATGTAGTAGCAATCTTGGAATACTTCGATTCCTGGGACCATGATGTTCTTCTTTGGGTCGAAGATAGGTTCGGGGAAGTCCATGCAAGGGAGCTCTTCCCCAGCTCTCACGAAGTGACCATTGAGAGTTAGGTGATACGGTCCCATTTTAATATCTCGATCTTCGATCGTTCTTCCCCTCTTTTCCCGTAGATCTTTCTCAGTGGGCTCATATCCAAGCCCGAAAGTTACTCCTTTGGCTACGGGTGGTTTCAACTTGAAAGCCTCCTCCCTTCTAGGATATAAAGAGAAACCGAAGTACTTCCCAGTCTTGAGAATCACCTCGCAGACATGACTTCCCGTATATAGATCTATATTTTCGGAGTTCAGCTCGATCATGTTGACAATCTCGAAACCACATGCGTCATTGGCAGTTTCGACCCTTACTTCAGAAGTAATGTCTCCTCCTGCCACAGTAATTGGCGTGGCGTCAATGGTGACGGTTTTGCCATTGAGTGGAACCTTGATTTTTCGATGCAGCGTTGATGTTACGGCCCTTGCAGCATGGATCCAGGGCCTTCCCAACAATAAGTTGAAGGATGAGCAAATGTCAATTACTTGGTAATTTATTTTCTTTTCCACTTGCCCAGTCTGTACTACCAGGTCGACAAGTCCACTCACTCGACGCACAGTGCCATCGAATGCCCGGACTGTCTGTGTAGTGGGGATGAAGTCATTCTTCTCCAAGCCCAGAATGTGCGCCGTTTTCAGAGGGAGTACGTTGACAGCCGATCCGTCGTCAACCGAGGTCATAGGGATATGCTTGTTGAGAGACACGGTAGCAATATAGAGGGCCAGGTTATGTCGAGGCCCGAACGGTGGCAGATCTTCGTCGGAGAATGTCACACCGTTGGTAATCTGAGGCCGATTCTGGGCGATGTGGGTGACCATGTCCGTGGGAGTAGTATTTGACGACACGGTCATGTTCATCAAAGCTTGTAACAAAGCTTGACGATGCTCGAAAGAGCTCAGGATAAGTTGCCAGATGGATACGTCGGCTTTAGTCTTTTGGAGTTGCTTGATGAGGGAAGCCTCGGAGGTCGACCCTTCACCAAGAACTTCGACCACTGCCGGCTCTTTTTGAGGCGTCTTGTTCGGGGTATCCTTAGCTTTCTCCACACGATACGGGCGTCCGGATCTAGTCAAATGGTTTGACTCTAGGGCATCTTGCCTCACCTTTAAGATTTCTTCTTGGGTGTGAGGGATTGTCGCGCCTTTGACGAGGTAAACATCATCCTCGTCATCAGCCCAAACGCCGTTGATGTCATTGCCGCTTCGGAGTATGTAAGGATTACAATCGACAACAAAATCCCCGAATGTAATCTCGTTTCTCGAGCTTGGTAGGAATTCGGAGCAATCTACGAATATTCTTCCGACGAAAACCCCTTTTAGACGACATGGGCAAATCAAGTGAGAGTAATCGACACTATCTTCGGTAGAGACAAAGTTAGTGTGGTCGCCAAACGGATTGGTGACGTTGTTGGGCTTTATGGCCGGGATTGGGAGCGTTCCGTTCTCAATCATATCTTGAATTTCGTGCTTTAGTCTAAAGCACCTTTCAGTATCGTGTCCCTTCCCTTGATGAAAGGCACAGTAGGCATTCGGTTTGTACCATTTGCCTTGTTGTTCAGCAGGTGGATCCGGAGTTGGACCAATGGGCTTCAATTTCCCTTGGGCCATGAGCCTTTGGAGAGCATAGGCGTAAGTGCACCCGATATCGGTGAATACCCTCGGAGCTTGGCGCGGAGGCCTTTTTGACTGTCCATCTAAGAGATTGACAGTTTCAACAAAGTGGGGCTGCAAGGGTGCTTTTGCTTTAGATGACGAAGCCCCTTGGTATCCCTTTGGCTTCTCGGCCAAAGAATTCGGACATCGTCCTCTACCTTTATCCCGATCCTTATCAATTCTTTGAAAGAACCAAAATTCTGGTATTTCAGAGCATTACGGTAAACAGGTCGTAAATTCTTCACGAACTTATCTACCATTTCAACTTCATCAGGCTTCTTAGCTAACTTCACGCTTTCAGCGCGCCATCTTGCGAGGAATTCAGTAAAGCCCTCTTTCTCCTTTTGCGTCATCACCTCCAAAGTTCTTATGTTGGTTTGAATCTCAACATTGTCAGCATAGTGCTTACAGAACTCCACCGTAATATCTTCGAAAGTGGGGAAGTTCTTGAGGTCCAGATTATAGAACCACGCCTTTGGGTGTTCACCCAGAGATTGGGCGAAAATTTCGGAGAGCATATCAGCAGTACTCCCTTCGGTGCTAAGTATCCTTTATAGGCCTTAACATGGTGGATGGATCTTCGGTGCCCTTGAACTTTGGGATGTCGGTGAGTACCATGTTCGTGGGCGGCTTATCCGAACCGGGCGTAGGCCCTAGCATTCTCATAGTGGATGTTCTTCCCCGGGAGAGCTTCAAACGGTCTTCGATGAACTTGAACCGTTTCTCCAGATCGTCCGTGGTGGAGGGGGTGGAGGTGAATCTTCACTCAGCTTAGATTCGATTGCATCCATTCTAGTCATCATGAGGTTCACGGCCTCAGTAAGCTTGTTAACAGCATCTTCCATTGCTTGACGTCGGGTTTTTGGCGGCCTTTCTACAAGAAAACCCCGTACTGAGTCAATATTTAAAGTAAGAGCCCCTGCACACTTAAGGACTCGACCCCAACTTGACTCGAACAAATACTCGACTTGAGATTGATTAACAAGGATTCGACTCACGGTTTGATTTAGACATCGGTTCATTTTAGACTTGACAAAACGACATGACTCGAACTGTCATAACTCGATTCTAAACTGGACTTGGTGTGACTAAACCCGTGATTGGGCTAACATAGCCCATGGGTTCGAGTGAAAACGTCCTAAAGGGCCTAGCTTGGACGTTTTTTGTGGACTATCCTAGACCAAAAGGTCGACCAACATGACTCAAAGCCCAAGAGGTGAGCTTGGGTGACCCAACAAGGTCGTGTTCTAGACTCTTAGAACGAAACAAACCCGGCCTAACACGGCCATGACCCGGACACGACTCGACGCATTTCATGCTTGGTTGAGGTTCGAGAAACATTTTGGATTGATTTTGGAAAATGAAGGATTGATTTGAAAATGAGATTTGAAATGGGCAGCATGCCGGCTATAAAAGCTCATTTTGGGCCGAAAATTCTAGTCCTATTTGGGCAGCATTCCGCGTTTTTAAAACTATGCTATTTCGAAAATATGTTGTTCAAAAGTTCGGTTTTGAAAAGGACATGGGAATTTTCGAAAATAAAGACTCGGGAAAACATATTGCACATTGTCATTCTCATGTTATAAGGATGTATGCTCCTAGACATCTCTAAGTCTCGGCAAGTCTTCTACAAGAAGGTCTATGCCCTCCATCCTTTTGCGGTCTTATAGAGCAAGGTGTCTTAAGGTAAAGTACCTAGAAGATCGTCCCCACTCCCAAGAACCACGCGAGGCGAAGTAGAAGCGAGCAATGTGCAACTTCCTGGCATAGTGGGACGTCGCCCCCCACGCATCACGAAGAAACGCTGGGACGGCCCGGGCAAGTCCTTAAGGGTTTATGCATGAATCGTAGCACTATGAGTAACGTTTTACTTTCCAACACTTTCTTTTCAAGTTTCACCTCGGAGGAAAAGACCCTAGAAACACAGTGTAACTAGTCCTCTTTTCCCCAGTGAGTCGCCAAATCGTGGACAAGGCCCTCGGGAACTGCGTCCGCGGGATCCACACTAGGCATAATCGACTCGAGGTTCTTTCGAATCGAATTAAGACATATTAGAGTCGCCACCAAGTTTTTTGGGAACTTGGAACCGTTCAAGTCAACTTTACACCTTTCATCGAAAAGCATAAAGCCAATCGACTACGAGTGATTAAAGATAAAGACTTGTACCCTATATCACTCGATTTGAATGACTCTCGTAATCCAATGGTATTTAGACGGATCCACAAACCATAGATCTTGAGTAAGGGGTGAGCGTACGTGTTGGGAAGCCCATAAGGACACCCAACCCCGCCCGTCAATAACGGCCTCTACTAAGTCAAGTGTCGGATTTCAAACAAGGTCATAGCTACTGCGATGTATGATATGAAAACGTTGTTTTAACCCTAACATGTGACAACAATTTCTATGTCGTTTTAGATGCAACTAAACTAACTTTGTCAAAGTGGTAATTTAGCATGTGGGTTGATTGATCTAACAACATACAAACAAAGCAAACAAGGCTTAAGGGGGAATGGGGGAACCGTTGGGATCTACCTATTACAAACCAGGCATTTCATGCCGACACAACAACAAATTAAAGATACAACTCGATCTAAATACAAGTGTTACATACAAAACAATACGCGACAACACACACGGCCGTTTGGCCTAGAAAACCGTGCACATGAGGGGTGGCCCACGACTCACATAACCCACGGCCTTGGGTCACTCCTTGTAATACGTGCTCGCGCTTAATCTCATCGAATTAGACATAGGGCTACGCACCAAAGCATGCATTAGCATAAACCGTGCCATGTTGCTTTAAACAACATGCGGTTTACTACGCTCCTACAAGCATTGGGGAACAACCGTCTAACCAAACAAGACTAAGGTTTTTAGAAAAGGTTTTGACTCAATAAAAGTAAAACAAAATTGAAAGATTACAACTCGATAAACAAATTGTAAATTACGAGCTACAAAACAACAAAGAACAAATGATAAACAAAGAAAGAGAAACGAAACGAGAAAGGCAAGACACACGGCCAACTCACGGCCCAAACCAACGGCCATCCTTACGGCCAAGACAAGGTCAACCTAGTTCCTAAGTTAGATTCATTGGTTAGATCGAATGATTGCGAAAAGGGATAGGAAACAAGTTAGAAAACGAGTTAAAAACGATGTTGATTGATTGTCGCATGAGGGTGCATTCTACACGGCCTAAAGGGTCTAATTAGGTCAAATTCGCTAATTAATTTAACTCATCGAGTGTCAATAAGAAGGTGCTAATCACGCACTCTTATTCTAGCGAGAAATTAGGTGAAAGAGAGAGATGCATTCAATTATTTACAGAATCGTCGATTGATTTTATAACTTACGTCGAAGCAACCTATCGTGTCTAATTAGATTATTAAATTAATTTAAAGTCATCTAAATACGTCATAGGTGTCCAATCAGAGGTTAAACTAACATACAACGGGTCCTAGGGTATGTCGATTTGGCCGAAACAATAAGAGGGTCAAAAGCGAAGATCGAAGTTAGGCAACTTGTTTTATTTATGCCCTACCTTGAACACGAGGATATGTAAATGAGACGGGGGTGTACGACCGACAGAAGGAGCGGTTTCTTTTCCCATCTCAAGTCAACGCGGGTATTCATGGTGGTACTTTAACTCATACTCGGACTAACTAGTTTCGTAGTTAATTTAAAACAAACGATAAACAAACGAAAAAACAAACAAAAAAAGACAATAAAAAACGAGCACAAAACAAACGAAATAAAAGAGAAAAGAGGATGATTTGATGCACCCTCAACCTACATGTATCGTTGACACCGTCTTGGGTCGTAATCGATGGTAGATTTTATCTCGAGAGGCCGTCGTCGACGAAGAATAAAGCAAACACGCGTTTTGGAAACTTTCTGGACAGCGATTTTCAAACGATGATATCTCCCTCGTTTCACGACGAAAATTCGATTTGAAAGATGTTTTGGAAACTAGAAAGAGAGGAGAACAGGGATCTTAAAGCAACCCCTGCTCGTTTTGGGTTATTGGGCACGAAAAACGAGCACAAACAGAACTGGACAGACAAGAAGAAACCGCGAAAACAGAGTGTTATTTCACTCCGTTTTTTGAGGGATTTCGTGTACTCTCAAGGGCAATTTGGCTCGTAATTCTTTGTCTAATGTATAGATGGATGTTATGTGGTTAATTAGGAACAAGAAAATCGAATTTTTATGAAGGTTTGATGGAGGAACGAATGAGTTTTCGAAGAGGACACACAAACAGTTTCAGTTTGTGTGTCGGTTTTGTTTAGGGTTTTTGGAGGATGTTTAGGGTTCGTTTCTGAGGTTTAAAGCTTGTAGGTGATGGTAGGATGTATGGAGAACTTAGAGGCCTGAATGTATGGTGAAGGGGTGGTATTTATAAGGAGTTAAAATAGGTTAAAAGAGAGGGAGGAGCAATCGGGCTTGCTCACGGATGGCTGCTGTCCATCGGTTTTTGGGAGGGTTTGAGAGGGGTTTTCTTGGTGATTAAGCTAGGATAATATGGGTAGGATACTAGGGTATGGGTTAGGGTTAATGGGTACGGGTCTTGGTAGTGTTTGGAGCGGGTTTGGGCTCGGGATTTGAGCTGCCAAAACAGGGGCTGCTCGGTTTGGTGCGGGCTGTTTGGGGCTTGTTTTGGACGAGAATTTGGGCCGTGGTTGGGGGGTTCGAACAAGGGTGGATGGGTATTGGTCTAGGTTGGTTAGTGTACTCGAGATTCGTGCCAATTCGTAAAGGAAACGGGCTCAAAAACCGAGCTAAAACCGAGCTCAAAAACAAGTGTTCAAAACGAGTTTTCTTCGCTTTTCAAATCGATTTTTCAAATCAAATAACCCATTAAAATAAATGACTTTTCAAATCAAATATGCTCATAAAATGATTTTTCGAATCAATTATTTATTTTATTTTCAATAAAATAAACTTGGGAAAATAAATTCAAAATAAAATAAAATAAATTGAATTTACCTAAAAAGCCATAATTTAAATATCATTTAAATTAACAAAATGAACCCACTTAAAAAAAAACATTAGTTTAAATATCATTTAAATTAATAAATTACTTCATCGACGACGCCCATTCTACCTCGTAAAACGAGCTCCAAATAATGACAATGACAACTAACGAATACATGTGTCCTATCATCATCGGGTGTTTGTCGGGTTCTCTATAAATTCCAATATCGACGGATACGGGTATCTACACCAATAAAAACAATATTTATAAACTCAACTAACTACTCTTAGTAGAGTGGCAAGTAAAGGTCGGATCCCAAGGGTCGGATATTGGATCAAGTTGTCGGTTGTAGAAAGCTATGTCTTAGGATGTCATAATTTTGGATTGAGTTTAAAGTTTGCAATCTAAACTATTTAACAATGAAATGTAAAGAAATGAAAGTAAAACAAAGCAAGTAAACAAATAGGGATTGTAAACAAATTATTGAGGCACTAGGGTGTCATGGGTTTATAGGGGAATCATGGTGAAGATCATACAAACATGTTTACATAAATGCAAGCAAATTATTGTTGTAGTGGAATCGAGTTAAATTATGTCTTACAATTTCTAGGAAGATTTGGGTCCCGGAGCCGAGTCGGTCAAGACTGTACAACACCTACAAGTCGACTTAGTTTCTTCTTATTTAACTATATGCATGGTCTAACAAGCCTTGAGTTAGTTTATATCTTACAAGTCTTGTTGAATGGATAGGAGATTCATGCAAGGTTGTCAATCAAGCATTTCATCAAGCATAACATGTGCATAAGTTGAAACTACAACAAGCAAGCATTCTTATGAAAACATATTATATTAAGTATGGATCTACCCCTATGTTTAACTCCCCTAATCCCCCATTAACCCTAGCTAGAAGACTACTCACTCATGATCATGGTAAACATGCTAATAAGGGTGTCAATCCTACTAACAAGGTTAAACATGGTGAATAAGTAAAGCAATAAACAATAATTAAGCAAAAGGGTAAAAGAGATTATACCAACTTAAGGGTGATCCAAATAATAAGCAAAGAATAATAGAAGAACACTTGATGAACGATGAAGAGTTGTCAATTCTTCAATAAACCCAAATAGTCTTCAAATTACCCAACTAAATCTAAGAACACTTGAATGATTAAGGAAAGATTGAGATTTGATTAAGATTGAATTAAGGATTACAATGTAATTAACCTACTAAAACTTGATTAGGAAAATGGTAAATTTACTTTGTTAGTAATTGGTGATTAATCCCCTAAAATAATTGGGTAGTTATACTAAGTACAAGTATTAGGGTAATGACACGGCTGTCGCAATCCTATCAAAAATAAAACAAACTGGCTCTAACTTATGCATCAGAGGTAAGTCGGGTATCGTATCCACAGGAAGGCGGTCACTATCTACTTGTTATTTGGTCTATCTATGGTCACAAAGCAAAGGGGGTATAAGTTGTTTGAACTAAACTAATGAACTGAAATAAAAGTTATGAATGAAATAGGAGATTAATCAGATAGAGAGAAATATGCCAGGATGTCGGTTCACCATGATATTACACAAGTCAGCTAAAGGTAGGTTAGTCGGTCTGATGTGAGAAGGGTAAAGGAAAGGTCCTCTCGGTCCGCTATCCGCCCTAAAATACTACTACCTTATCTCTCGCCCTCATTAGAGTAGTCTATTGCTCATAAAAGGTCTATTCATTCCAATCTCTCGATCTAGGTCTGAATTTAACCAGTTTAATTAATTCAGTTGCATGCATTCAACCTAATAATTACAGTTATATTGCCATGAAACAATTCTCACGATCAAAAACAGTCTAATCTAATTATAACATTATTGCTTTACTACCATGACTCCCCTAATCCTAGCATTCAGGAATTAGCTACACATAATAATGAATAAAACAAGAGCGAAAGATAAAGTAAGAACAAACATGGTAGAAAGAGATGTGCAAAGGAGAATTAGGTAAAATAGAAAGAGAGTAAGAGAAAGAGTACACAAACGAGATCCGGAAATATAGAAAGAGCAACGTCGAACCAAAAGCTGAGATAAAAGTCGAATGAAAGAGAGATAAATAAAACCTAATTGAGTCTCTCCTATTTATAGGAGAGATATTTATTCACCTAAGATACGATAGTAAGATATTAAAATCTTGCGTCAGATAGAAAAGTACTCGATCGAGGACATTAGAACTCCTCGATCGAGTAAGTCTTAGAAAAAACCTCTCGATCGAGCACTATAAAAAAGGCACCTCTCGATCAAGGACTTTAAGTACTCGATCGAGCACTATAGTACTCGATCGAGTGGTTTCCAGCGCGTAATTCCTGCTTTGCGCACTGAACTTCAAACGGCCGCCATTTCTTCGTTACTTGGGTAAATCAGGCGTTGTCAGTGGCGTTGGAAAGCTAAGAGGATAAGCTTTCATCTCCAATTAGAATCATTTGATTATTAGTTGTATAACTCGATATATGGCTCTTCAAATTAGGCACTAGCAATATGAAGCTCTTCCTTTACCCACTAAACTTCCTTATTTCTATGAGCATCTCAAAATAATAGTCTCCGAGCTCTGACTCAACTCATATCCTAAATGCATGCATAGGGACATGTTCTAAGCTTGATTCCACTTCTCTTTGGTTCATTCCTGCAAATAGGACAAGAGAAACCAGAGTAGACAATTCGGGGGACATTTGTTGCTAAACACTACTAAATATGCATAGAATGCGTGCAAATATGGTACAAAAAGTCTATATAAAATGCACGCATCAGGTAACTAAGGGCTTAAATGACGATTAAGTCCCTAAGAAGAGGATTAACGCCTTGCAAGGCCCCAAGGAGCCTCACGACCTCCCTTGAATAGACGTTCATACTGCATAGGGAGCCGCCTAGCCTGAGTGTGAGACGCTCGGTCTGAGCTTTGAGATGCCCGGGTTGTTCTTGGGACGCCCGGTCTGAGTCTCGGGCCGCCCGGGCTGCTCCTGGGACGCCTGGATCATGGATCAGCATATTTTCCTCTTCTTTAAATATCTCAAGATCCATGGGGATCATTTAAGGGGTCGTGGCGGTCTTCATCATTGCCTATTCTACTACTTAGGTCATTAGTATCGGTCTCCTCCTTTTTGCTTGGTCGTTAGATGCGATCCATTTAGCTCCAAATTGCTCCATAAGTGCAAGGTTAGCATTCCTATCCTACCAAGGACACAAAACCTCAAAGAATATTCAAAGTGGGAAGCTAAAGATAAGAAACGACCCTAATATATGCAGGAAAGCATAGGAACGAGGCTAGTTCGGGAACCAAAAGTGCGCAAATATGTTAGAAATCTATATCTCATTACTTAACATATTCATATATGTGATGAATTAATTTAGTCATAAAATTAAACATTGATCTTATGCATGCAAACTTAAATTAAAAGAGAAGAAATCATCAACCCTTACTATGATAATTTCGGTCTTATGGGCACCAACAAGATCTCCTTCTTGTTAGTTCTTGAGCTTTCCAATAATGGATGAACATTCATGACTTCAAAATAGAAGCCCTCCAATTAGTAGCACCCAAGACTATCCCTTAATCCCACAAACTAACATGTACTAGATATTTGTAATGTGGTTTACCTTAAAATCGGTTACTAATACTCATATACTACTACTAGTATTATTAGTGTTTGATTTGTACAAATTAGATTCATAAAAATGAATTTTATGAAGAACAAGAGAGATAAGGTATTGTTTTTCATAAAACATAAGAATAATGAATAAAATTGAGAAAACCTCTCAACTCATCACCCCAAAAACCGGTGGCCTATATGGTATAAGGACCATTTTTCTTTTTCCTTTTTGTCTTCACAAGACAAATTGTGTAAGCCTTTGTCCATAGTCATGTCACTATCAAGCATATTAGACAAATGAATAAGACAAATGGAAAAAGACAAAACTTCTCACATTGCCCACCAATTTTCGGTTTATATGTGTAATATGGAGTCCATTTTATTTTTGTCAATTGTACAATTGTATGTCATGTGACATGTGACATGTCTTATGTCATGTTTTAATTTAAAATGCATATTTAACAAATTAAATATCATTTACAAATTAAATAAATCACATTTAACAAATTGACTAGTAATTCAAAATTACTTTCACATAAAAATGGTCATTTAATTATTAGTTAGTATAATTCACAACATCTTGTAATTATAACTAACTTATCATTCTCATCTCGCGTGTTTCGCAAACACCGATTAATTTTAGTAATATAACTTCTTAAATTACTAAATAAAATCTTATTTAATCACATTATAATAAGATGTCATTTTCTCTCTTATGATAATAATTTGTTCAATTTTAAGGAATTAATTAATCTGTATCGGCATACAATTAAATAACCTTTTCAATTATGGGAATCGTCCTTTTGGTGTGACCTCAAGGGATCAACTGATCACCACCGTCGCACGACAGTAATGTCAAACTCTAGCCAGCCAATCATTACCGATATGTGTGGACCAGTTGACTATATATGTAATGTATCATCCCTTTCGTATTCTTGGTATGAGATTTAAATATGTGATCAATATGATCGACAATTGTGATCGCATTATTGTCGGGGACACTTACTCCAACAATCTCCCACTTGTCCTCGACAAGTGTGCGTCACCAATTCTCTTGTCCTATTACTATCTCCCACTCAATGCAAGGTTTCTTTCGGGTTGTACTTGCAAGTGATCATATCGAGAGTGGTTTCCTCGATCTGGAGAATAACTGATTGACCGGAGTTATCTACCATAGATACCATCCGAGCGTGGCCACGCATTTCCAATTCATTACTCCTCGAGTGGCCCTGAGATATTGTTTTAACCCTGACAAGGGGGTGGACAATTCCTATCGCACTCATTCCCTTCGACTAGCCACAACCATCATAACCCAAAATGTGCCCATTTGACACCATTTACGAAGGTCGTAGTAACACAAGTCAAAGTTAATCTGAAACTATGTCACCTTAGGTGAACGGTCTTTAGTCAAAAGAATCGACTCATTAGAATACTATAGTAGCTCTCGCCACGACCAGGCTATATAAATTTGCCAGAACTCTATAAGCGGTCACTGCCCGACAAAGTGTTCCTAACAGTTTGCCTATGTGATCGACTAGTCATCTCACATGACTCTATGGCACTTGAACTTGCCATCAATCGCATCAAACTGTAGTCACTTCGAGACGTCACCTCATACAAGTGACTATGGGCGAATACCATGTTAATCCGGGTTCACTTTAACGGGGTTCAATGTTGTCTCTACAACCCGTCTGGATGTAACAAAGTATAAAAGGAGTTTTTTTTCAGCTTAAAAACTCGAACGACAAATGTGATTATCACATATGAATAGTCAATACCTGATTACTATTTCATATTCTATAATCTAATTTGATCTTGTATGTAGTTATTGATCTCAATCCAATTGAAATGACATGACTCATCATGTTAAGCCTATGAGAAGGCTTTGGTTAGTAGGTTTTATCAACTTCTTGTACCTTACTCAACCTTACTACATACTCGTTTTCCTTTGTAATGTATACATTTGCATTACAAAACTTTCTGAGTACGTGTCGAGATCCAATCAAGACATAGGCCTTCTAGCCTTGGAATAGCTCCCACTATTTTTACAGTGTGCGAGACTCATCCTTCTTGCATATCCCATGATTGCAAGTGTACTCAATTTCCTTTGTAAATATTTCTCATTGTTCTTTATTGCCTAGAACGATTCTAGAAAATCTATTTCTTAAATAACATAGCCACAATGGTATCTTAACCATCCTAATGTGTTTTGATTATGGTTTTGTCAGAAACCATGCGCAATCTCAATTGTCAATTGTCACTTGTGTAACACCCTTACACAAAATTGCATCAAAAACACTTTGCATTACATCCTTAATGCTTCTGCAAACACTTAAGGGTAATCTTTATGGCTTACTTGGTAACTATTACTTAAATTCGATTTGAAACAATTCATCATACTCAAAGTATATGAAGTGTCATACATCATTTCCTATTTAATTGATTCGACAGCGGAAGCAAATGGAATCAATCAAATATGTTCAATTCAATTGAACTAGTCATGAATCTTATCAACATAAGACTTCTTATCTGACGCTAATATCATGTAGATTTATCTCCATAAATCCGGATATTAAAGATGTATTATATTTCTCCAAAGTCTTAAATCATTCGCAATGATCAATATGTCATCCACATATAAGACTACTAAAATTTTCGTAACTCCCACTAAACTTCATGTATAAACATAACTTCTCAACCTATTGAGAAACGTTTTATCACATGATCAAAATGTTGATTCCAACTCATTGATGTCCTACTTAAGACCCTCTCTTAAGTTTCACATTATCTTAGGATTGCAAGAATCTACTAAACTCAAGACATGTATTGAATACATTCCTTCTAATTGAAGAAGTGGGTTTTAGATTCACTTGCTATATGTATATCATCATAATGAAACACAATCCCTAAGAAGATCCAAATAGACTTAAGCATTTCAACAAGTGCAAAACCCTTTGCCACCAATCAAGCTTTGAAATCTCTCTTTATTAGTGCAAAACCCTTTGCAACTAATCAAGCCTTTTATTTCGGATTTTCTTGGCTTTAAGCCTTGTATTGGGTTGTGACTTAAACATTCTCATGTAAGTCATGTGTTCATTACTTTCCAGAAGTAATCAACTTGAATCAAACAATTTCTTTGTAAGTTGTAAGCTCTTTACTATCTAAAAGTAACACTAATTCATCATCTTCAACAAATGATGACTTTAACCTCCTAGGTTTTGAAGAAACAACGTCTTACACAAATGTACAAAACGTCTCATGTAGCCAAGAAAGACCAGTTTCTTGCGACATATAATTCCATACAATTCTTTTGTGGCTCTTGAATAATTCTCCCACTCTGTCTTTTAGAAATAAACTTGTATTCTAGAAAGACAGTTTCACGAGCCACAAACTCGTTGTACTCGTGATTATAGTAAGGAAAAATGAGCATTTGTTTCTTGTGAAAACTTACAAGCATGGTACCCTACCATTTCATATCTCATATGATTCGTTTTAGATTTAGTGGAAAAATATTTTAGACAAAATGATAAAATCCCCAAAAGGATCAAGTAACTCAAAGTGACTTGATTGAAGTCCAAACCATATCGAATAGTGTTTGATTTCTTATCCAACCACACATTATCCCATAATGTGTGTTAAGAGAGATTAACTTGTGATACTATATCACATTTCATTTGGCTTATATCAGAGTTTTCACTTTGATAATCCCATTACGATTAAATCGTGATTCCTTGAACTCTTTGAACTTCTTCAAAGATTTCTCTATTTACCTTATTAAGTGAACATATTAGCGTCAACTTAAATCGTTGGTAAAAGAAAATGATTAACCTATTTTGGATCAATGATTTACAACCTCGATCTCCTTTTCAACCAAAAGGCACGAGACATCTTGCTTTGAATACAAGATACGCATATACCATAAGATCTAATGGTTTCAAGAGTACTCGATAACTCTTTGCGTTCATCATTCCAGAATCTAAGGTTTAATCTTAGGTTACCAATTTGAGTCTTGCATCATCTACATGATATATCATTCTAGTTTGGTTTAGAATATAATCACCTTGATAATGGGCTAGCCATACATCAAATCGTGGTGTATAGGGTCACAAAAGTGAAACCTCTTTTGTATCTTAACAAGTTTATATTCTTATTTAGAGTTTATGCACTTAATAGTCATAATTAAGTACAACTATAAACCCACAACTAGATTGATTACACAATGACTCTATCTCTCGACATTATTGTTGCTAGTCGTCATATTCTAATCATCCTATGTATCAAGTACAATGATGAAAACCACCACCGGTTTCTAATATTGACGAAGTAGTACTAGCAAAATTTATGTCAATCAAATAAACATTTAAAGAAGAAGGTCCCATTAGATATCCCACAACTAACTTGTTGATTCTTCAATAATTTGGGGGTAGTTTCCTTTCTAGCGCCCAACAATTAAGACAATGGAAACTTTATAGGTCGGGATTGATAGGTTTAGTATTGTTATTCTCAATAACGTTACTTTTAACATTACCTTGTATCAATTCCATTCTAATTTTACTTCTTTAAAACCTTATCCTTTTCTTAACGGTTTAAGAGAATGCTCCCACTTATTTCAATGAGTCTTTGCTTTGAGAAGCAAAATTATATTCATGAAGACTACTCTTCATTCGTTTGTTTAGTCTTAAAACTTTCATTGAAGTGGTTGCGGTATTTTGGTCTATTACGATTTCCAACAAATCTAGTCACCAAAATGATTTAACGTTTCAAAATACTTAACTCAATTAAGCACATGAGAAACCATTCATTGTTAGTAGATATGTTAGTTGAAAATCAAAAACCCTTTTGATCACGAATAACTTTCATCTATACTCTTCACAAGAGATTATTACAATGGATAATACGAAGTTTTTAGAAGAAAAATTCAAATTTTGTCTTTAGTTACGATGTTTTAATGGAGATTTGAACTAAAATCGAAATGATATCGTATATAATTTGTGGTGAAGAAATAGAATGATGCGAACGATGCGACAACGGAATGATGAAAACTAACATTTATCGTTATAATAATACTTGTAAATATAATAACAAGTAAAGCATTTACATAGTGACCTCTACCCAACTATGATAAATGATTCCAAGATCCAAATTCATATTAACTTGGGCACGGTAGGGCCGATTCATCCCTTATCAATATAACTCGGTGGATTAACGCTCTAATCGATTCTACTTTTAGAACTCTTGGTCGATAAAATTACATTAATATTTATCTTTAGCCCGGAACACATGCGACTACGGTCACGAATACTTCCGTTGAGCTCAATCCAAATTTCGAATAAATGTGTCCATGATCCAAATCCATATGAACTTGGGCACGGTAGGGCCGATTCATCCCTTATCAACATGAATTCGGTGGATAGAAATTTATCACCCACTTCCCCTACGTAACAAGGTTTGTACCCCGGTAGGGCCGAGTGCACTCCCTCATGAAATAGGTTTTCATGGTTTCTACTTTTTGGTAAGGCTAAGTCTCAATTGTTTATTTAAGCGAGAGGTCATGTCAATTTATTATCTATCACGTTTTAAGTGAACTAAAGCGGTGAACTACGATAATTGTAAATGACACGGTCGATAAACTCGATAAAATGATAATGCATGTTTTAGTTATGACGATTTAGCAATGCATGCAACATATAAATAAAATGCAAAGCAGAAATATAAAGTCCTAGTATGGCCTTCCTAGAATAGTAAATCTAATAAACTATTTTAGAAATTCGGAAAGCAACTCCATTGGTCCCTTGAACTTCGGTCTTGGCACGCATTTCAAGGTAACGCCGTCTTTAATGGATCGCCTTCTTGAGTGGCACCGTCTTTAAGGATCTCCGGAATAAATAAATTACATAACAAATTACATAATTTCCTATTATACATTTGTAATTAAAATAAAAATAATTCTATTAAATTACAAAACGGTGATACGAGATCACAATAAATTACAACCGAATCGATATTCCCATACATTTCGGGCAATATCAATTAAAAACTAAAGCCATACTAAGTAAAATTACATAAAATAAAATTATGACAATCATAAATAAAATGCAGCATTATAATATGTATAAACATGCCCAATTTTATGCTAAATCGCCTTTAAGGAGCCAATATCGTATATTAAACGGTTTTTACGGATTTGCGTGATTCAACCTTTTAAAATGACAATAAATTACATAAAATCATATTTATGTACTAGTTAATTACCCTAACCATATTAGGACTCAAAATTAGTCTCCACTAACATTTGACAATAATTAACTTATATTACTTAATATTGTTCATAAAAGGACTTAAAATTACAATATGATGCCATAAACATAAATCATAAAAAATTCAAATAAATTTGAAATTTGAAATTTAAACTCATGAACATTCTGGAAAAATACCATGATACTCATAATGTTCAAAAAAAAAAAGAAAAAAAAAGAAAAAAAAATTAGGTTAAAAATTTCGAAATTTATCGGGAAAAACAATGTTGCGGTTTATCGGATTTATCAAATATTATCAGAAAAATGAGAAAAAAAAAATTAATTTACATTTCACTTTTAGATCTGAAATAGGTGATAAAATGCAACATGTGTCGTTTTTCCTTAGTCATGAAGTATGTTTTAGCAATTTTTACTAATTAAAGTCACTATTTATGTTATTTTTAATCAAAAATTCATAAATTATGCATAAAGACTTCATAATAGCCAATTATTTTACATACATCTTGTAAAACTGCACGTGATAACATACTAAATTTCTATGACCAGATTCGAAATATTTCTCATATTAACCTATTTTTCATTTAAATTCGATTTTTAACATGAAAAATCCATATTTCGAGCATAAGAACTCCAAAAATTATGAAAATTTACAGATCATCTAAAAATAATATATGTGAAAACATATCCAAAAACCACTGGAAAATTCGAAATTTAGCTAATTTTAGTCCGAAAATGACATTTTTATCATAAAATCACATTTTAATGCCATTATTATATAAAATGAACAATAAAAATCCATAAATTAACCAAAATATCCTAAATACATTTTAGGATCAGAAACTTTAACATGCATAATTGATTTAGTGATATATCATAATAAACAAAAATTTATAAGTTTTATTTGTTAATCGTATAACTCGGAAAAACTATAACCGATTTGCATGCAAACAACCTAAGGCTCATGATACCGCTTGTTAGAAATCTATATCTTATTACTTAACATATTCATATATGTGATGAATTAATTTAGTCATAAAATTAAACATTGATCTTATGCATGCAAACTTAAATTAAAAGAGAAGAAATCATCAACCCTTATTATGATAATTCCGGTCTTATGGGCACCAACAAGATCTCCTTCTTGTTAGTTCTTGAGCTTTCCAATAATGGATGAACATTCATGACTTCAAAATAGAAGCCCTTCAATTAGTAGCACCCAAGACTATCCCTTAATCCCACAAACTAACATGTACTAGATATTTGTAATGTGGTTTACCTTAAAATCGGTTACTAATACTCATATACTACTACTAGTATTATTAGTGTTTGATTTGTACAAATTAGATACATAAAAATGAATTTTATGAAGAACAAAAGAGAGAAGGTATTGTTTTTCATAAAACATAAGAAGAATGAATAAAATTGAGAAAACCTCTCAACTCATCACCCCAAAAACCGGTGGCCTATATGGTATAAGGACCATTTTTCTTTTTCCTTTTTGTCTTCACAAGATAAATTGTGTAAGCCTTTGTTCATAGTCATGTCACTATCAAGCATATTAGACAAATGAATAAGACAAATGGAAAAAGACAAAACTTCTCACATTGCCCACCAATTTTTGGTTTATATGCGTAATATGGAGTCCATTTTATTTTTGTCAATTGTACAATTGTATGTCATGTGACATGTCTTATGTCATGTTTTAATTTAAAATGCATATTTAACAAATTAAATATCATTTACAAATTAAATAAATCACATTTAACAAATTGACTAGTAATTCAAAATTACTTTCACATAAAAATGGTCATTTAATTATTAGTTAGTATAATTCACAACATCTTGTAATTATAACTAACTTATCATTCTCATCTCGCGTGTTTCGCTAACACCGATTAATTTTAGTAATATAACTTCTTAAATTACTAAATAAAATCTTATTTAATCACATTATAATAAGATGTCATTTTCTCTCTTATGATAATAATTTTTTCAATTTTAAGGAATTAATTAATCTGTATCGGCATACAATTAAATAACCTTTTCAATTAAGGGAATCGTCCTTTAGGTGTGACCTCAAGGGATCAACTGATCACCACCGTCGCACGACAGTAATGTCAAACTCTAGCCAGCCAATCATTACCGATATGTGTGGACCAATTGACTATATATGTAATGTATCATCCCTTTCGTATTCTTGGTATGAGATTTAAATATGTGATCAATATGATCGACAATTGTGATCGCATTATTGTCGGGGACACTTACTCTAACAAAATATGAGTCACATCAATTGGATGTGGACTTGCTATCCAATATTGGGTCAGACTAAAAACTTTTTATGTGAAATGGATCGGTTTTTTAATATCGTGGGTTGCTTATGGTGGGGAAAGGGCATGCCTTCAGTCATGGATCATTAATAAGGGAGACGGTCTAGATCCCTCCTAGAATCTCCTTGCTAAAGCTCGTCGCAAACTAGGTTATAACAAAAGGTTTCTTTTGCTAGACATGGACTAGGTAAAGAAAATGGAGACGTAGTTTCAGGTCCTCCACCACTCAGAGCGGAACATCATTTAAGTGTGCTCAAATTAACTCGACATCTTTGGTTATTGTTTTAAAATGTCTCAAATCAATTATCATTGTCACATGACAAGGTGGCAATGGAAAAGGATATATGAATGGAAATTTATACTTTTATTGAATGAAGAATGAATTTAAAATAGACTCGAGAAGACAAGTGACTCGCGGCACAACCCCAGGTTGTCACTAGAAATGGAAATGGGAACAAAGAAAGACACTAGAAAAATTATGAGATAGAAAGCCTAAGACTCAGATGCAGACTCGGGACTCGATCTTAGATACTTACTCAAAATCGTCAGCCCATGTTTGAACATTTTCTCTTCCAACAAATGGCGGGTCGAATAACAGGTCTTGATCGATGAACCATTTGAGCACCCATCCTCGTTGTTTGAAACATTAGAAGGATAATAGTCTAGGAGACCTTCCTGTTGTTGAAGAGTAACACACTCATGAGGGCCGTTCTTCTCTTTTAAAGGATCTAGGGTCGATAAAAATATCTCGCCATGATCGAGCATATATTTGATGGTATCCCTGAGCTTATTACACTTGTCACTGTCGTGTCCACACCCTCTTCTCGAGACTAGGATTTGGAGTCAGGCCAATTGGTTGGATTAGTCCTTTGGCGAAGAGTCTTTTAACGACAATGGTATAGGGCATGCCCAAATTGGAGAATGAACTTGGAGGTTGGTTTCTCATTCTGGAGAAGGTTCTACGCACTTTACTTCGGTAATGTGGATAGCTTTCTCACTAGGAGTTGGCAAGGGAATAATTTTCCTTTGGAGGTCTTTTTCAGTGAAGCCCATTCTTTTTAAGGTTTCCAGCATGATCGGGTTTACTGAACTCCCTGTTTCCACCAAGACTTTTTCCACAATACAATTCCCAGTGGACAATGTTATGACAAGCGCATCATGATGGTACTCCTCAGTCTTGTGACTGTCTGCCTCATCGAATATAACAGCTAGTAGGTTCTCATGGTTGACCCTGCAGGAAGATTCTTGCTTGTCTCCTTTTACCTCTGCAGCGTGCCTCTTTGTAGTCGAGTATGTCAGGTCGTAGAGATTTGAGCCTCCAGTTATCACGTTTATAATTCTGGGGCAGATAGAAGGTGTTGAGGGCAGGACCTGGCTTGTTGAACTCACCTTGCCCTGCTTGCCCCCACGTGATAGTAGGTGGTCCATATTCTCCTTGTTGTATTGCTCACTCACCTCCTTTTTTAGAGTAATGCAATCTTCAGTGTTATGTTCTATGTCCCGTTAAAACTCGTACTTCTTGCTTTCGTCTTTTCTAAAAGCTTGGCCTTCAATTGGTGGTTTGGGCCACTTGACTTTATCTCCCAAATCTTTCAATGCTTGAAGTAGCCCCTGCTTTCCTGTTGAAAACCCGTATTCCTCCTAGTTTGGTGGCAGCTTTGGATCATTTTTCCAATCCCCAGAGACTTGTGCAATTGAAGTGCTGTAAGGTTTAGATTTCTCCTCCCTTTTTTCAGTCGTGTCTTTTCTGGTGTTCCTTTCTAGTCCTGGAACCACCCTTCTAAATTTGGCATCCTCCTCATACCTAATAGAAACCATTGTATTTGCTTGTGCATCTTCAAATGTACGACAATGGTACCTTGTTAGATCTTTGTATAGGTTAGAATATCGGTGAAGCCCTTGAGAAAATGCTTTTATTGCTGTTGGCACACCACATTCCATGATTGCTAACTTCTCCTTGTTGAACCTGCTTACAAAGTCTCTTGTAGTCTCCTCAAATCCGTATATTGTCCTAAGGTCGCTAGTCTGCTTTTCTAGTCTTCTGCTGCTGGCAAATTGTTGCGTGAAAGCGTTGACCAGTTCAGCGAAGGAGGATATTGATTTGTTTGGCAAACTCATGAACCATTGCAAGGTGGCACCTGACAGCGTTGAGTCAAACCCCTTATACATGCAGGCTTCCTTCAAGGCTCCAACTGCTGTTATTACCATCATCTTTTGCTTTAAATAGCTTATATGATCGTAGGGATCTGTTGTCCCATCGTAGAGCGTCATCGTAGGTGCGCTGAATCCCTTGGGAACCGTTATCAGTGATATCTGGTCCACAAACAGGAAGTCTGCATAGCTGTCGGTGGTTGCTCTCTCCATAGGGATGGGCATCCCCGGAATCATGTTTATTATAGAACGCATTTCTTGGTATTGATGCTCCAGATGGGCGTTATAGCCCGCGTATTGATTGTGTATGAACTGCTGGGAGCCATGTATGTTGCCCTCAGTCCACATTGTCGCCAGATCCTGGTGTTGTGGAGCCATAGGTGTTGCTGCTTCCATAGCCTGATAATAATCTGGCACAGGTGTTGTCGTGATAACCTGCTGATGACCTTGCTCAGGTGCTCGTGTCCTGACCTGGTAATATCCTGACATTGGTGTTGGTGTCATCGTGGCTCTTGGCTGCCACCCGACGACCTGCTGATTGTTGCATGCTGGCATATGGCATCTATCTGGGCTGACATTGCTCTGTCCTCCTTTATAGCCTCGGCTCTCATGCTTCTGTTTCTTCCCTCAGGCTCTCCATGGATTGCCTAAGGGCATCCAGCGTACCCACCATAGTGTGTGCTGCGTTGGGTTGTGGTTGTTGGTGTTTGGCGTGACTCACAGGTCTCGTCTCCTGGTGAGAGATTATTGGCTCCGTCTAGGTGGATTCTATCCCCTCCTCCATTCTGGGTGGAACCGCTATCGTTGTGGGTCCTTTTGTAGAAGATGGGTGAGTAATCTTTGGAGGCAGATCCGCCGTAGGAGGAAGTCTTTATGTTGGAATCTGTATCCCGGGTGCCACCGTAGTTACCAAGCTTGATGTCACAAGTGATGTCTAACTTTTCTCTGACCGAGTTGTTGGATCTTGGCTTCCTTGCTTGTTCCCTGACAAGATGGTGCTGTGATGGAACGATTATAGATGACGACTACCTTGCCCCACGATAGGCGCCAAACTGTTTGCAGGTGTTTACCGCTTTTAGTTGAGAGTGAGTTAAAGTAGGCTTATTCTATAATCGTTTGGTTGTTTGTATGACGTGATTGATTGTATGCAAAGTACGTAAGATGATTGAACACGAAATAAAGAAGGACACAAAGTTTTGTGACATGGAAAACCCTAAGAGGGAAACAACCGCGAGGGGAGACGGAATCTCACCAATTTGTTCACTGGCAATTGTATAATTAGGTCACGGGTAGAATTAGGGCTAACGGCTTAATTGCTAGTTTGTATTTGTGGTGTTTCTTGTGTTGGATGATGAATAATCTCTCCTTCTTGTCTTCCTTTACTTTTACACTGATTAACCCTATTAGGGTTAATTAGCTTGCTCTCCAAGGCATCCACTGAGTGTCGCCTAACCCATGCTCTGTCGTTCTGCTTCCCAATAATCTGCTACCCACAACTTGTCAGCTACCCTTCCTGGCTCCAGCTGGCTTCTGGTTCCTCGGCCCAGTTGTAAGGAAATTGGGCCCCAACAGTAATACATAGTGAAATCCTCTCCTAGCGTGGTGCCCGCGGTTTTCTCTAATTCAAGGGTTTTTCCACGTATAAATTTTTTTGTCTTGTTATTCTTTATTTATGTGATTCCATACTTATTCATTCCTGTCCTGCATTAGATTAACCTAAAGGTGGAGCTATTCAACCCTGTAAATATATAACCCAAAACACTCTTAACGCTCATCTCTCCAATTTTTTTTAGTAAGAAACAAAAAACTGAAGAAGAAACAAATTGCATTCAACAAGGTAAATAATAGTTGATTAGTGGTACAATGATCAACGTTGCACAACCTCTATAAAGAAGGAAATGTTCATGTTCTTCCTTCAAATAGAACATGTAACATTAGTTATTTAATGAAGAGGATCTAGATTCATTTAGAGGAGAAAAATTGCTAATAAAATGTTTCTTTCTCTCTAATGTGGATAGTCTAGTAGTTAAATGTATGTTCTTTTTACTAGTATTTTACAAATTTTCATTTAAGACAGAAGTATCAGTCTTAAGTTTAAACCGGGTTAAGTAATATCCCACTTGCATAGATGTTTGGGCTAAAAATCACATAATAGGAAAGGCCCACGTAATAAGTAATGGACCATAAGAGAATGGATAGGAGAAGGGGAGCCCACGGTTGAGCTGAGTACAAGGAAGGGAGAATGGGTCGGCACGCACGTGAGAAGAAGGCTGAAGCCCGTTAAAAGAAGCGTCTGAACTTAGGAAAGAGGAGTCAGGGAGATCAGGGAGAATAAAGTAAGATCGTGCGTTATGGCAAGAGTTATTATGGAAGTTGTATTCCTTTCCATAATCAAGGTAAGATACGTCTAGGGTTCTTACCCTATAAATAGCCAAGGAAGCAATCAAAGAAGGACATTCACACATACATTCATTCAAGATCCTACACATCCAATACTACTTGCTAGCAAGATTTGCATTACGTCTCAATTGTATTCATCCCCCTATTCAAAGCTAGTGCAATATTTGGCAGGGTACCGTCTCTCCCGCGGTTGTTCCCACATTTGGTTTTCCGCGTCATCAAAACTTACGTGTTAATTTACGTTACAAGCATTATTTCCTTATTTAAGTATCATCATACAAACGATTAATCAAATAACCAACGAGTAAGACCACATTGACCTAAAACAACCAATTTGGTAAAAATCACCTAAACAGTTTGGCGCCCACCGTGGGGCATTGTGGTCGTCAATCGTTGATAATCTAAGTACACAATGGATAAGCAAGCATCGGAAGCCGTGTCAGGGAGCAGACAACCGTCGCCACCGCCGACCTCTACTCAAAATCCGGCATCAACAGTGGCAACACAGGTTCCGGACATACCTCAAGAACCACACCAATGGCAAAAACCTCTTTGCCTCCTAAAACTCCTGCTGTCACAACCCAAGCTAGATCAGATAAGGGAGCAGCAAGCTCAGGCCTCACCCCGCCACCCAGTCCCACACAAATCTTGCTCGCTGGCGTAGAAAACTTTCAGAAGGCCATGGAAAACATGAGAGAAGACCAGAAGAAAGCTGAAGCTGAAGCAAGGAAGAGAGACAGAGAGCTCTGGGCGCAGATAGATATCCTAAAACAAAGATCTGTCACCCGGCAAAGCAAGGGGCGGTGAAGGAAGATCTCCGCTAGTAGATCGACACAAGGGGCATCAGCGACGAGAATTCACTTCGGCGAGATACCGGTGAACGGTAACAAGGTTGGATCTAGCTACGGTACCATCGGATGGAAGGATAACCCCACAAGGATCGGGATACCTCACTGGGGATAAGCGGCGTCGACCCCGGCCGTGTGGAAGTACGAGCAGTGGCACCCCATCGGCAATTCCGCAACCATTGACCGAAACACTGGAGTAGGATCCGAGTGGAACCAAAGCAAGTAAAGCGCGTGAGGAAAAATCGTTACTTTAACCCCTAGGCTGCCGGGACACATCGAGAACCTTCAAGAGTTTGGGTCGGGGCGTATATTGAATCGGCAAGTAGGCCGCGCGGACCGGATTAAGGTACCATAACAAATCAGCAGTACTTAGAGTTAAGAGAGATGCTAAGTAGGGTTCTAGGACTGCCTCCCCCACTTGAGAAAGCAGCACCTGACAGTTATGCCGACTCGCCATTCGTGGACGCCATATCCATCACAGCTATGCCAAAGGGATTCACGAGTCCAAATATGCCTCTCTTTGACGACACAACAGATCCCTTTGACCATATAAGCCAGTAAAAGCAGAAGATGATGACAGTAACAGCCGTAGGGTAGGTAAAAGAGGCCTGCATGTGCAAAGGATTTGGATCCACCTTAACGGGGCCGGCACTTCGATGGTTCTTGAGTCTACCCAATAGGTCGATATCCACATTTGCTGAATTGGTAAACGCGTTCACCCAGCAGTTTGCAAGCAGCAGGAAGCCACAAAAGCATGCAGGGGATCTGTACAGAATCGTCCAGGGGGCAGGAGAAACCATCGGAGAATACAACACCAGATTCAACAATGAAAAGGTGGCAGTACGAGAATGTGACGTTTCGATAGCAGTAGAAGCCTTCAGGAGAGGCCTCCACCATGACTCCGACCTGTACAAGCAGCTGAGTATGCATCCTTGCCATAGCTTTGAAGCAGTGCAAGAAAAGCCAGCTGCCGCAATCAGACTAGAAGAAGACTTCCTAGCCAGAGCCAGACATCCTAATACATCAAGTGTTTCCTGTACCTCAGCCGTAGAGAAATCAGGAAGAAAGCAACCTACCAGTAAGAGGGATGAAAGATATAGGCCATATGGAAGGGGAGTAAACAGAATCAAAGAAAATCAGCAACTCCCTACTCTGGCGGAGTATGGATTCACTACTTGTACCAGAGGAATCCTGAAGGCACTCAGGGAGATGGGAGACAGGGTAAGGTGGCCCAAGCCACCAGTAGAAGAACAGGCATGGCAAAAAGATAGCAAGAAGAAGTGTGAATTCCATCGTGATATTAGGCATAACACTGAAGACTGTTACACACTACAAAGAGAGATCAAGCGCCTGTACGAACAAGGTGAACTGAGCCACCTATTACCACGTGGGGGCAAGCAGCAGGATAAGGTAGGCTCCGCGAAGCCTGCAAATCCACCCACATGCACCAAGATCATAAACGTGATAACAGATGGCTCAGGTATAAGTGGGCTAACGTACTCGGCAACTAAGAGGCATGCCACCGGTACTAAAGGAGATAGACCAGCAAATTCTTGCAGAATTTATCACAGTGATTTACCAGCTGTCACCTTTAATGAAGGAGACACATATGACGAATGGGAACATCATGATGCACTCATAATCACCCTGTCGATGGCTAACTGCACAGTCAGAAAGGTCCTGGTAGATACAGGCAGCTCGGTGAATCTGATCATGCTGAAAACTATAGAAAATATGGGATTCAGCGAGAAGGACTTGCAGAAGAAAACCATCCCGCTAGTAGGCTTCAGCGGGGAGACAACCAACTCACTTGGCGAGATAGTCATCCCAACCTATGTAGGAGGGGTCAACAAGCAAATAGGGTATCTGGTCATAGATGGACTCTCCACCTACAACGTCATTCTGGGAAGACCCTGGCTGCACCAAATGAAAGCAGTCCCCTCAACATATCATCAATGCATAAAATTCCCCACTCCATGGGGGGTAAAAACAATACGAGGAGATCAGGAGGATGCTAGAGGCTGCTACAAGAAAGCACTAAAGTGCACCACCAGTCCTCCAGCATAGAAATTACAGAAGCAGCCTGTCCAGGATGAATACATTGAGCCCCCAGCCGAGGAGCTAGATCAGATCAACCTGGACAAGCTGCACCCAGAAAGGACCGTGTTAATTGGAGCCGGATGCACAGGGAACCTGAGACAGCAGTTAATCAAATTTCTGCAAGATAACATGGACTGTTTCACATGGTCACACGACGACATGATAGGAATAGATCCGTCCATCATAACGCATAAGCTCAGTGTTGACCCAAAGTGTAAACCCATCCAGCAGAGAAGAAGAAAGTTTGCAGCAGAAAGGAATAAGGTAATTAATCAAGAGGTAGATATCCTTCTGGCAACAGAGAAGATAAGAGAGGTAAAATATCCAGAGTGGTTGTCCAACGTGGTGGTGGTACCTAAGAAGAATGGGAAGTGGAGAGTATGTGTGGACTTTACTGACCTCAACAAAGCATGTCCTAAAGATCATTTCCCACTACCTCACATCGATGAAATGGTGGATGCGAGAGCTGGACATGAGATGCTGACATTCCTGGACGCATGGAGTGTATACAATCAAATTAAGATGGATCCTGCAGATCACGAAAAAACAGCATTCATGTCTGAAAGAGGAATATATTGTTACAACGTCATGCCATTCGGCCTAAAGAATGTAGGTTCCACATATCAAAGGCTGGTCAACCGCATGTTTAAAGAGCAAATAGGAAGAACTATGGAGGTATATATTGATGATATGGTAGTAAAATCAGAGAAAGCCAAAGATCATATGCAGCATCTGGCAGAAACATTCAGCACCCTGAGGGAATACAAAATGAAGCTAAATCCATCTAAGTGTACCTTCGGGGTATCCTCTGGGAAATTCTTAGGTTACATTGTAACTCAAAAAGGGATAGAAACCAGTATCGAGCAGATCAAGGCTTTCTTGCAATTGGAGTCACCTGAAAAGCCTAAAGACGTTCAAAGACTAGCTGGCAAGGTAGCAGCCCTGAGCAGGTTCATCTCAAGATCCTCAGATAAGTGCAGGTTGTTCTACGACATACTAAGGAAAAGCCAAAATTTCGAGTAGACCATGAGATCACGAGCAAGTATTCGAGAGAGCTGAAACACTACCTTAGCGACCCCACCATTCTTTGTCAAAACCAGGAACCAGGAGAACGATTGTTCCTCTGCACAGGTATCGTCACGAGGTGGCGGTGGCGCTATTCTAGTCGAGAGAACGGGAGAAGGAATAGAGGCCAGTATACTACGTAAGCAAGTCTCTCTGCCCGGCGAGAGACCGGCTCAACAGCAATTCCCAGGATCGAGAATGTGGAAGCGGATGCCTTAGCAACTCGGGGGCAACGTTCAAGCCAACAGAACTATCCGGCATTCCTATCGCACATATGCTAGAACCTTCTATCCGGAAGACGGATGAAATAGACAAATGAGAAGCTGGAGGATCATCGGGACGAAGTGGGAGTTGACGGACTACGGAGCGGGGAAGGCTCTCGGCCCGGTCGACCGGCCGCTTTGATCGACCATGCACGGGCGGGACAACTGGGATTGGCGCACACCCTACCTAGACTGGCTGCGTCATAATAAGCTGCCAGATTACAAGAAGGAAGTGAGGGCTTTCAGAGTAAAGGCCTCCAGGTTTATACTTATTGGTGATGATGCACTATTCAGGAAGTCACTGGCAGGTCCCTACTTACGATGCTTGAACACGGAGGAGGCGCAGACTGTGTTACATGCTCTCCACAGTGGTGAATGTGGAAACCATGCAGGGGACAAGAGTCTGTCAAATAAAGCTCTCAGACAAGGAAACTTTTGGCCCACAATGAAGGCAGATGCAACAGAATACGCACGTAAGTGTGACGCTTGCCAGCGTTCAGCACCAATGATCCATCAGCCAGCAGAGCCCTTGCACCCTATCATTTCTCCTTGGCCGTTCATGACATGGGGTATGGACATAGTAGGCCCCTTACCAAGAGCCACAGGGAACAGAATATGGATGCTGGCAATGACAGATTACTTCTCCAAGTGGATAGAGGCAGAAGCATTCACAGAAGTGAAGGACAAACAAGGCATCTCTTTCATAAAACGCAATATCATCTGCAGGTTTGGTATCCCATCAGAGATCATATGTGACAATGGCTCACAGTTCATCTCCAACGATCTTTGAAGGATCTTGTGCGGATGGAACATCACCTTGAAAAAATCAGCACCCATGACTCCAAAGTCTAATGGGTAAGCTGAGTCCAGCAACAAAATTATCATGGACAATCTGAGAAGGAGGTTACAGGAGTTAGGAGGAAAGTGGGCAGATGAATTACCACTAGTGTTATGGTCAGATAGAACGACGCCAAAGATAGCAACAGGCCAAACACCCTTCAGCCTGGTGTTTGGCGCGGAAGCAGTCATTCAATCAGAAGTTCTGGTTCCCACTCACAGGTATGGATGTATGACAGAGGAGGTGAACAATGCGAGAGATGGTCGAAGCTTTGGACACGATGACGAAGCGAGAACAAGTGCAAAAATACGTCTGGCTGCCTACAAACAATCAGTGGCCAGGAGTTACAACAAGAATGTGAAAGTCAGGCTCCTGGAGGTAGGGGACTTGGTTCTCCGTAAAGTGTTTAAGAACACTAAAAACCGAAAGGCAGGTAAATTCGCCTACAAATGGGAAGGACCATACCAGGTAGAAGGAGTTGTTGGCCATGGTGCATACAGACTGATGACTATGGACGGTCAAATCATAGAACGCCCATGGAACATACTTCACCTGAAGTGATATTACTTTTAATAATAAGTATATTTTAGCTTACGGAGTAATGTACCATGAAAAGCCAAATTATTTTAAGCAAAGAAATAAAATCCGGTAGTAGGCATACTAACAATTCCATATCCTTTCCTGATATCTTTGTTTTCTATCAACTTTCAAACTACTATTGGATGGTATGGTCTGACAGCGTCCTGGGACCACAATTTCTCTGGTACCCCATGAGATGGCGTCAGGTACTTCATACCATTCTAATAGACTTTTCTGTTTTCAGGCTTCTCTAGGTACGTCACTCGAATCCTAATATCTATGGTACGTTGAAAGTGTATCTAGCGGGATCATCAAGCGCCAATGCGGGGTGACAAGGCACATGGCACTCCAACATGCCTAACCTACTTTCTCCACTAGGAGCACCCTCACCAGGCGGACTGTGGAATATACGAAAGGGAGCCTGGTTGACAGCTAAACAAGCTTACCCAACTACCCCTGATACCACCCCATGGATGTAGCTCGCACTAATCGCAATTAATCAGGGCCCCAGCATGCATGCACACAAATATGGAACGTAGGGATCTCTGAGCTACCATAATCCTGCAACGTCCCATTGGTCCTAGAACGACGATAAACTTGCCTAAATTACGCCCCTGTTGGCTTTAAACGTGATGAACACACCTTGCGTCATGAACAAGGTTAAGTAATCCAAAAACTGCGGCATACGCCTAAATCAGTCATCAGACTGACACGACAGTTAGCTGAGTCTAGATCAGCCTTTTCAGGCTGACTCGACTGGTCTAAATCAGCCTCTAAGGTTGACACGGCCACCCCTCCTTACAGTGCGGCACATGCCTGAGTCGATCACCGACACGACACGGCGGCTAGGCGGTCTCGAGTCAACATCCTCAGGATGACATGACTCGCCTAAATCAGCCAACAGGCTGACACGGTAACCTCCTAAAATAAGAAAAACGAAATCTACCACACAAGATGTAATTAAAACTTGCCTAACTACGGCAAAGGGCATTCCAAAACGCGGCCAAAAAAACGGCCCCAGAGTTTAAATGCCACCATGGCGAGCTACTAGAAAAAGTTTAAAATATTACAAGTCTGCCACCACAGGGCCAGACTACCAAAAGTTCATTGATAAAAAAAAGTATCTTAATTATCGGTCACATTAATGACCTCTACATCTGGCATCTCCTCTGCCTGCTGACCATCTGTTTCAGGTACCGGACCAGCTTGCACACCCTCAGCTGCCATAGATTCCTGAGCTCCGTCGGCGACATCCTGGGCAACCCAAAGCATCTCAGCGAGCGATCTGCTCGGCCAAAGACACGGGAGAGTTCACCTCACCAACCTCAGGCATCAGCGCACTCAGATTAGGTTGAGCGGGGTAGAGCATCTCCAGCTGCCTCTCCTCCTCTTCTATGGCTTGCTGGGTTGGAGCCTCCTCAAGGGCATCACGCATCCCGCTGATCTTTCCCCGCCAGGTGGTATAAGCAACAATATTTGTGGCCAGGGTGATCAACTCACTGATCCTATCCTCAGAACGCTTCAAGGAGTCATAGAATGTGGTGCAAACCTCTTGAGTACGAGCCAGCTGATCAGCTCCCTCCTTCAGCTTCCTCTTGGCGCCAGCCAGATCCGCCTTCAGCTCAGCTACCCTCCCCCTCAAATCAGCGCGCTGCTTCTCTAAATCAGCATTAGACGCAGACAACTCCCTGTTTTTGGCGCTGGTGGCACGGCTGGTGGTCTTCACTATGTTGATCATCTTCCTGTTATAAAGAGCAGACTGGAGGGTCTAAGGCAAGAAAAATTAAAAGTTAGCAAGGAATTAAAGGAAAAATTTAGAGCAGGTGGAAGACGAAGGCTACTCACCATGAAAGCATTGTGCACATCATTCTCAGCCATTTCCTCTGGAGAAAATTCTGAGAAGGCCTCTTTTAGAGGAGGAAAAAGCAGCTGGTCGATTTCTGGCCAATATGGCACCTTATCAACGTTCCCAAAACCCTCTGGGAAGTGAGCAATGATGCCTCCACTAGCTGAAGTACGAGGGCTGGTAGGAGGAGTAGGGGGATGACGAGACAACGGGTCGACCTCCAAGGGTTCAGGCCTAGAAGAGGTGGAGTGAGTAGGAGGATTCAGAAAAGAAGCATCAGGAGCACTCCTCTTGGAGGCAGATGCCACATCAGGGCTGGCAGCGGATCTCTTTCTTTTTGCGCTCTGGAGTATAGCTTCCAAAGGGTCAACTTTTGAACTCGCAAGCAAACATCATTTCGGGTGTCGGGGAAAATTTAGTTGTCGGTAAGGTTGCATGCAGACCGAAACGATTCTGAAAGCTTAGGAAGACATCTTTGTGAGACGATTGAAGGGGTTGGAGGAAGAAGCGGGAGAAAATCCGGGGAAGCGGTCGGAAACTTCCTCTCTAACTGAGGAATGCAGAATAACTTGTTGCGGGCATGGATCTGAGCACCAATACGGGTCAGGTAGCAGGGACCTGCATGAGGACGATGAAGTAAGCTAGTAAGCAGCAAGATAAACGAATCAGATGACAGGAAGGCTACTTACTCGAAGTTATGACCCATTTCTCGAAGATGTAATCAGCAGGCGGCTGGATAGAAGCCTTCCTCATAAAGAAGAAGTCCTCGAACCATTTCTCATCCCGAGATTTTGATACATGCCTGAAAGGAGCCTCTCCAGAGCTCCGGAATGAGAATTGGCCCCTACCCAAGGACCTGATATCATACATATGGGCCAGATCGCCCAGAGAGATGGAATTGCCAGTATTTTGACAAGCGGCCAAGGAGTAGAGAAGAACCCTCCAGACAGTGGCAGAAATTTGTGCCATAGCAAAGTTATTTGTAAAGATGAAGTCTTGAACGAGTTTGGGAAAAAGGAAGCGAAGACCATATCTAAATGGGTATAAATAAAAGCAAACCCACCCTGGACGAATGGCATCAGCTTTCTGGCCGGGCTCAGGAATGGCGACATCCACCCCGTCACCAAGACCAAGTAAATCCTTGATCAGAGGGATGTCGGCATGGGTCAGGGCAGAGTCACAGTCATGGGGGTGAGTGAAGAGTCCCCGGGAAGGAAAGACCGGGTCAGGGTTGCGATCAGAGGGAGTGGAAGTCGATGATGAGTGTCGGGTTTTTCCTATGGCGGAGAAAGAGAAAATGAGAATGAAGAAGGAAAGGGAAAAGAAAATACCTGGGAACGACGGGGGTGGAGCAGTGAAGCCGGCAGAAGAAGGAGGGTTAAGGATTTGAGAGAGAGAGAGAGAGTTTTTATGAGAAATGATTTTGTGGTTAATGAAGTAAAGAAAGGGAAGTTGAGGTTATAAAGGAAGAGAGAGAGAGGGGGCGCGAGAAATGAGGAGGAGGGCGGCAGTGATGATGGATTTGCATGAAAAGGAGTGCAAATGACGGCTTAGGGTTTTAGTAGTTGGTTACGTAAATTCCTTGTTCGACACCTCGAAGCGTACTTCACAAGAAATTTGGGGCAAACTGTTTGGGCTAAAAATCACATAATAGAAAAGGCCCACGTAATAAGTAATGGACCATAAGAGAAGGGATAGGAGAAGGGGAGCCCACGGTTGAGCTGAGTACCAGGAAGGGAGAATGGGCCGGCACGCACGTGAGAAGAAGGCTGAAGCCCGCTAAAAGAAGCGTCTGAACTTAGGAAAGAGGAGTCAGGGAGAAGTCAGGGAGATCAGGGTGAATAAAGGAAGATCGTGCGTTATGGCAAGAGTTATTATGGAAGTTGTATTCCTTTCCATAATCAAGGTAAGATACGTCTAGGGTTCTTACCCTATAAATAGCCAAGGAAGCAATCAAAGAAGGACATTCACACATACATTCATTCAAGATCCTACACATCCAATACTACTTGCTAGCAAGATTTGCATTACGTCTCAATTGTATTCATCCCCCTATTCAAAGCTAGTGCAATATTTGGCAGGGTACCGTCCCTCCCGCGGTTGTTCCCACATTGGGTTTTCCGTGTCACCAAAACTTACGTGTCAATTTACGTTACAAGCATTATTTCCTTATTTAAGTATCATCATACAAACGATTAATCAAATAACCAACGACTAAGACCACATTGACCTAAAATAACCAATTTGGTAAATAGATACGACAAATGTCGTTATTTTTTAAACATTAACTTTTATTTTATTTGATATATTTGACCCGTTTTTAACTAGTGTGGGGCCAATGAAAAATCTTCACGGGGGTAGTATTTCTGGTTTGTTGCTAAATTAGCATCTTTTCATTTATCGCACGTGGGTACTATTCATTTCTTTAATGGTTAAACAATCAATTTGCCTAGTTGGTGGAAGGGCCAGCTTTGATAAAAAGCATGAAAACAAATCAAAACCTCCTCACAAGGATTGTACTATTCTTGCACTAAAGAGTCCTTTGTAAGCAAATAAAGATGATGATGCGGTACAACAATTGTTGAAAAAAAAGCCTATGATTGCTCTAATCTCTTTTTATTCCCTCTCATATATTGCTCCTCATAACATAATAACTCTTCAATCTTTTCACTAAATTCCTCTACATTATTTGTTCAACTCAATGGAGCTTAATCTTGAACCTTCCCTAAGTTGGTATCAATCTATTCATGGATTTTCATCCCATTATCTCTTCTTTAATTTTCACATTAATATTCTTCTCCTCTTCTTCCTTGTACCCTTGATTATTATTCCTATATTCATGGCTTATATACAATTCAAAATGAAATACTTTCATTGCAAGTGTGATACATGCCATAGCTATGTGACCTCAAGTTGGTCCAATAAATTCACTAATTTATGTGATTGGTACACTCATCTTCTCCAAAACTCCCCTACCAAAACCATACATATCCATGTCTTAGACAACATAATCACCTCTAACCCCAAAAATGTTGAGTACATATTGAAGACCAATTTCAACAATTATCCAAAAGGCAAACCATTCTCTACCATCCTAGGTGATCTTTTAGGCCATGGCATCTTCAACGTTGATGGTGAATCATGGCGATTCCAAAGGAAGATGGCTAACCTAGAGCTTGATCGATACTCCGTCCGATCATATTCGTTCCAGGTTAGTCATAATTCGATTATATACTCCAATTCTTATATAATGAAAGACTCGTTTTCAAGATTCTAGCTTAATTAATTATATTCTTATAAGCTTCATTCATATGACTGAACATGTGCTTCTCCAATTATATAATATAGATACATGTGCGCTCATGTGTAAGCATCATCTTCAGTAGTGGTCCTATATATGTATAAGTCAATGAATAGATTCTTAAAGAAAGTTCCTTCGCCCTTTAATTAGTATAGTTTGTTTAAAATATGCAAGCATCAATGTATCAAAGAATATTAGTACGAAATCTTAGTATTATATTTTGTAATAATAATTTTGATTTTCGCGGTTGGAGTAATAGAACTCTAACCACTTGAGCTAACTCTTGTTCTTATTTTTGAAATCGAATGTCCCAGGTAGTGAATGAAGAGATAGAAAGGCAATTGATGCCATACTTAAGCTCAAAATCAGAAGGCCCTATAGAAGTGGACTTACAAGAGATGTTTAGGGCTTTTTCATTTTGCACAATCTCTCGTTTCTCGTTTGGAGTCGAAATTGAAGCTCTACAAACAACTGACCCATTAAAGGAATTCGCGGCTGCATTTGACCTAGCGACAAAGCTATCAGCAGAAAGAGCACTAGAAGTATTCTCTATATCATGGAAGCTAAAAAGGTTCTTTGGCGTAGGGTCAGAGAAAAAGCTAAGAAATGCTATTAAAAAGATTGATGCTTTGGCCATGGAAGTTATTAACAAAAGGAGAAATAAATTACAAATGGATTCCTCTACTTGCCATCAAAAAGACTTGTTATCTAGATTTATGGGTGTTATGGATAACAATGATAGGTACTTAAGGGATATTATTGTAAGTTTCGTGCTAGCTGGGCGTGACACAGTCGCGTCAACCTTAACAAGCTTCTTTCTGTTAGTAGCCACACATCCTGAAGTTGAGTCCAAGATTTTATTAGAGGTGGATGATTATGGTCAAGTTCCGAATGAAGAAAAAAAAAGGATAATTACATATGATCAAATAAAAGGGTTTAATTATCTACAAGCGGCTTTATTTGAGTGCATGAGGATCTATCCACCCGTCCAATTCGACTCTAAATTTGCGTTAAACGACGATGTTTTGCCGGATATGATGAGAGTTAAGAAGGGCAAAAGGGTAACTTACCATCCATATGCAATGGGGAGGATGGAGGAAATATGGGGCAAGGATTGTTTGGAGTTTAAGCCAGAGAGGTGGCTTAAAAATGGGATTTTCTTCGAGGAAAATCCTTATAAATATCCGGTTTTTCAAGCTGGTGTTAGGGTTTGTTTGGGAAAAGAGATGGCCCTAATGGAGATTAAGTGTGTAATTATCTCACTTCTTAGAGAATTTCACTTTGAATTAGTGAATCCTTCAAGCAAAGTCCCACATTTTTCACCTGGTTTAACTGCCACCTTCAAAGGAGGGTTGCCTATGTTGTTGCATGGAAGAAAAAAATAAAAGTATGTATAAGAAACATATTATGGATGATGCAAAACGATATAGGTCATGATTTGTAGAAACATTTAATAACTAAGTATATATGTACTACTAAGCAATTTGTTGAAGATAAGAACATATATAAAATGAAGTGTTGAAAGTATCTGTAAATAATTGTCGGAAATTAATTGCAGTAACGAGAGAAAGGTTCAGAAATACCAACGCGAAAGGTAGTGACGTGGTGCAAAACCACTGCCTTGAAAACTATTATTCCGGTTCGACCGTGGTGGCGATCAGCAATGACCGGTAGTTCCCCAAGGATTACACTACTGCTGCCCCTCAGAGTCGCCCACTCGACAATGACGGACCTGGAACTGATCAGAACTGTACCCAGAAATTTCAGAGAGAAGAGAGAAGAGAAAGACAGAGGAAGAGTATATATTGTTGTGTGATTAGAGTGAAGGCAGTCGCTCTATTTATAGCAAAATAGGGCAACAAACGGAGCCAAAAACTGCTCCATAAAAGCAGCAGTCAAAGACGTAAAACGTGGAGCATTAACAGCGCCCACTAACAGTCGCAATTGACTGACTGTTACTCACACACAACAAGTTGGACAGCCCACTTCACACACAAGCCCAAAAAGATAAAAAGGGGCCTTTGGCCCGCACCGCAGGTGCTCTACCCAAACCCAAACCCGAGCCCGAGCTCGAGCCGGGCCGGGCCGGCGCGCGCGCGCGTGTGTGTTTGGACCCAAACCCGCTGGCCCAATGCTTCCAACAAAAGCCTCCTTGGTCCACACAATTAACTAGTGGAAGACACTAGTTAATATAAAGAGGCCAAGCAAGTCTTCACCCACCGATGTGGGACAAACAATAGAAAACTTGGTAAAACCAAGTGGCTTTCTGACCATCAATTCCAACAATCCCCACGGATGGCGAAGAAAGGCAAAGAGAGAAAATTTCTGGGTAAAGGAAGGATTGGATACTTAGGTATCAATATCTTTCGATTTGAATTGACACTTTAGTGAAGTGAGGAAACAACTTACTTACAGCGAGAGAATATCTTGCGATTTGAATTCCTAACTGAGCTTCAGTCGATACCCCCCACAACACATATCATACCTTCGAATTTGATCGTTCCGCGATTTCAGAGTGCAACGCGCTCTTTAGAGCTTATGCGTTACCTTGGTACTAATAGATGTGTTCACAAGACTTCTCATGGTCTTGGGATCATCACAACTACGTAGGTGGCTCAAGTGCTTCCCAGTAGCACTTCTCACACGAGCCATTAAGGACATAAGTCCAACCTGGTGTATAATTCATCAAGTGCGTCTCAAAAGCACCACCGTAAAGGCTATGAATCATACTACGCCATAGGAATAGAAGCTTTAGACCTAGTCAGATATCAATCTTGACTTAAGGACCTAAGCCCCATTCCCCTCGACGTGTCAACGACTAATCTCTTAGTCAGCCCCTTAGTAAAGGGATCGGCAAGATTACTTTCGGACTTCACATAGTCCACAGTAATCACTCCGTTCTCAAGGAGTTGTTTAACTGCAGCGTGCCTTATTCGCATGTGTCTCTTTTTCGCATTATAGACACTATTCTTTGCAACGCCAATGGCAGCTTTCGAGTCACACAGCATGGAGACCGGTGTAAGCCGTCCTCCCCATACTGGTACATCAGCCAATAGGTTTTTCAACCACTCAGCTTCTTGTCCTGCCAACTCAAGAGCTATGAACTCCGACTCCATGGTAGAGCGTGCAATACAAGTCTGTTTAGAAGACTTCCACGATATCGCACCTCCACCCATGGTGAAGACATAACCACTAGTAGAACAAATCTCATCGTTACCTGCAACCCAATTTGCATCACAATATCCTTCTAACACAGCAGGAAATTTACCATAATGCAAACACAGATCAACTGTTCCTCTTAGGTATTTTAGCAAACGACGAAGAGCATTCCAATGTTCGTTACCAGGGTTATGTGTATAACGACTCAGTCTACTAACCGCATATGCAATATCGGTCGAGTCTGAGTTCATAAGAAACATCACACTCCCTAGGATTTTAGCATACTCTTCCTGGGAAACACTGTTACCCAAGTTTTTACTCAAATGTACACTAGAATCATAGGGTGTTCTAGCAGGCACAACATCAAAGCAGTTAAACTTTTTCAACACCTTTTCAACATAATGAGATTGACTCAAAGAAATTCTATTGGAGTTTCGGATAACCTTAACCCCTAGGATAACATCAGCTTCTCCTAAGTCCTTCATCTCAAAGTGTGATGACAGAAATTCTTTGGTTTTAATTATCACATCTAAATTATTACCAAAAATAAGCATGTCATCCACATATAGGCATATAATAACACAATCAGATTCTATCACTTTGGAATAAACACATGAATCAGAATTGTTAATCATAAAGCCATTACTCATCAAAGTAGTGTTGAATATCTCATACCACTGTTTAGGTGCTTGTTTCAGACCATAAAGTGACTTGTTCAGTTTACACACTTTATTCTCTTGACCCTTAATCACAAACCCTTCAGGTTGCGACATATAGATCTCTTCCTTTAGCTCACCATTCAAGAAAGCAGTTTTAACATCCATCTGATGTATAATAAGGTTATGAATATCAGCTAAAGCGACAAGAGTTCTTATAGTCGAAATTTTGGTCACAGGAGAGTAGGTATCAAAGTAATCAATGCCCTTCTTTTGTGTAAAGCCTCTAACTACAAGTCTAGCTTTGAACCTTTCTATTGTACCGTCAGGTCTCATTTTCTTTTTAAAGATCCATTTATTTGTAATGGGTTTACTACCTTTAGGTAAATCAGTCAACTCCCAAGTCTGATTAGAAACAATAGAATCAAGTTCACTTTTAATAGCGTCTTTCCAAAAATTAGCATCAATGGATTTCATTGCCTCACTATAGGTTTTTGGGTCATCCTCTATTAAAAATGCTGAAACAAACTCATCACTTGCACAAACAGAGTATCCATATTCAGATAAATGTGTTGTAACATAATCACTATAATCCTTTGGACATCTAGGTCTTTTACTCCTCCTAGGTTCAACAACATGATCAATAGGAGTGCTACTACAACTAGCATGTGAAGACATATCAATAGATGCAACAGGTAATGAAGTAGATGAAACAACATTTTTCTGAAAAGGAAAAGCATGCTCAAAAAATTCGGCATCTCTAGCCTCAGATATAGAACGGTCACTCAAAGACATAAATCTATAAGCAGAGCTATTTTGAGCATAACCTATAAAAACACAGTCATAGGTCTTAGGTCCAACGGTAGGTCTCCTAAAGTCAGGTAAACCTACTTTAGCCAAACACCCCCACACTCTAAGGTAACTTAGGTTAGGAGGATAGCCCTTCCAAATCTCGTAGGGTGTCTTGTCAATTTTCTTATGAGGTACACGGTTAAGAATGTGACAAAGCGAAAGTATTGCTTCCCCCACATATCGTCGGACAGGCCGAACTTAAAAGCATAGCATTCATCATCTCTTTTAAAGTTCTATTTTTACGTTCAGCTACTCCATTGGATTGGGGTAAGTAAGGTGGACTAGTCTCATGTATTAAACCGTTTGCGACACAAAAGTCCGCTAAATAATCGGATTTATACTCACCACCTCTATCGAGACCTTACCCTTTTAATCTTCTGTCGAGTTGATTTTCGACCTCATTTTTAAAGTTTATAAACGATTGTTTTGCTTCATCTTTAGTCTTAAGCAAATAAACTCGGGTGTACCTCGAGCAGTCGTCTATAAAAGTCACATAATAATTCTTGCCACCTCTACTTGCAACATTTTTGAAGTCAGCTAGGTCGGTGTGAATTAACTCAAGAAGACTCGTAGTCCTAGTTGTCACAGGTTTACTAGGTTTCTTTGTGAATTTAGCCTCAACACAGCTACCACATTTAGAGAATTCTTGACTCGACAAACTTGGAATTAAACTCATGGTTCTAAGTTTTTTAATGTAGTCGATATTCACATGACCTAATCTACCATGCCAAACATCAATAGACTCAGCGATATAAGCAGAAGTAGAAGCAATATTATTAAAAGCAGAATCAGTGTTCAGTACAAAAAGACCCCCAGACAGATAACCCTTGCCCACAAATTCCCCATTGCGCGACATTACAACCTTGTCAGCCTCAAAAACAAGTTTCAAACCAGCTTTGTTCAATAAGGCGCCAGACACGAGGTTTCGACGCAATGTGGGTACAAATAAAACATTATTGAGAGCAAGTGTTTTCCCCGAGGTGAGTTTGAGAAAGATCTTGCCTTTGCTCTGTGATCTTTGCGGTGAAGAATTACCCATGTAGACGCATTCCCCATCGACTATCTCCTCGAACTCGGCAAATAACCCCTATCAAGAGAGGAAACGGAAGCGCCGATATCAAGACCCATTCAACAACATTACCCACAGATTAGCTTCAACAACCACAGCAGCAATGACATCATCGGTCACGATTGGCTTCGGCGGCGATCTTCTTATCGGTGCCTTTGGTGGGCTTTGTGACCGGTTTCCCACAAACATAGCAAACCAAAGGACCCTTGGGCTTCTGAATCTTTGCAACCGGCTTGGTGTACTTCCCTGGATCAGTCTTCTTTCCTTTGCCCTTACCCTGACCAACCTTGGCCTTACCCTTACCCTTGAACTTTTCAGCAGCATTTGACGGACCACCAGACTCAACCAAATTAGCTTTGACGATGAGATGCATTCACGGCTGCATCGGTAAACAAACGGGGTTGTCTTTGAGGCGATTTGCCTCTTCGGTCCTCATATGGTGATAAGTTCCATAAGGGACATGTCTTTCTTTTTGTGTTTTAGCTGATTTCTATACTCAGACCAGGAGGGAGGGAATTTTTCCAACAGCACATTAGCAACAAAAAGGTCGTCTAATTTCATGCCCTCACTAACAATATCAGCACACAAATTTTCATAGACATGGACCTGTTCCATAATAGATTTCCCATCCACCAACTTAAATTGCAGCCACTTACCCACAACATATTTCTTTTTCCCAGCGTCATCAGCCCCATATTTTTTCAGTAAGGACTCCCAAATGACTTTAGCCGATTTATTATCAGCAAATAAATCGAACAGCGGGTTAACCATGTTATTAAGTATGTGACACCTAGCAGTTTTGTTGTCCTTAACAAATTTAGCAATAACCTCTTCATTGGACTTAACATCTTTAGAGGGATGAGGGGTAGTCTCAGCATCAGACGGAACAATAGGTTTTGGCGGGTCATTAAACAAAACATAATCAATTTCCAACTGCTCAAAAAACATCAACAGTTTATGGGACCAACGTTTATAATTCTGACCATCTAATTGCTCAATTTTCGAAATATCAGGTACAATTTTCGAAATGACAGACATAGCTACTGCAACAGATAATAGTTTTCAAATTGTCGGAAATTAATTGCGATGCTTGAGAGAAAGGTTCAGAAATACCAACGCGAAAGGTAGTGACGTGGTGCAAAACCACTGCCTTGAAAACTATTATTCCGGTTCGACCGTGGTGGCGATCAGCAATGACCGGTAGTTCCCTAAGGATTACACTACTGCTGCCCCTCAGAGTCGCCCACTCGACAATGACGGACCTGGAACTGATCAGAACTGTACCCAGAAATTTCAGAGAGAAGAGAGAAGAGAAAGACAGAGGAAGAGTATATATTGTTGTGTGATTAGAGTGAAGGCAGTCGCTCTATTTATAGCAAAATAGGGCAACAAACGGAGCCAAAAACTGCTCCATAAAAGCAGCAGTCAAAGACGTAAAACGTGGAGCATTAACAGCGCCCACTAACAGTCCCAATTGACTGACTGTTACTCACACACAACAAGTTGGACAGCCCACTTCACACACAAGCCCAAAAAGATAAAAAGGGGCCTTTGGCCCGCACCGCAGGTGCTCTACCCAAACCCAAACCCGAGCCCGAGCTCGGCGGGCCGGGCCGGCGCGCGCGTGTGTGTTTGGACCCAAACCCGCTGGCCCAATGCTTCCAACAAAAGCCTCCTTGGTCCACACAATTAACTAGTGGAAGACACTAGTTAATATAAAGAGGCCAAGCAAGTCTTCACCCACCGATGTGGGACAAACAATAGAAAACTTGGTAAAACCAAGTGGCTTTACAGCCATCAATTCCAACAATAATTTCATAAAATGAATGAGGTTTCATTGGCTCAAACATCATCTTGATAAAATACTCCCGTTGTCTCCGTCACTTGTTTACTATTTATAATTTTTGTGAGGAATTATAACTAAAGATAAATAAATGATCCGAACGTAAAGAGTAGGGGTGATTACGACATGAGACAGGTCGCGAGCAGTTCGAGCTCGAGCTCGGCTCAGTCAAAGCTCAGCTCATGCGAGTTTGGCACGCATTCGGGCTCAATAACTTAGCGAAAATAACAAGTCAAGCCAAACTAAGGTTGGCTCGACTCAAAAAGTTTTTTTTTTTTTTTGATGAGAATGAACGATAACATTAAACACAAGAAGGTTCAATACAAATTAGGGGGGAGGGTCCGGGGATAAAGGAGTACAAACATGAGCAAGATCCGAATTATACAAAGATAAAACAAAAGTAGGTGGTGCTACATCCCAGCTAAAGACGCCCCCATTAGAGCTCGAGTCATGTAAAGCGAACTTGGAAATGGCATCCGCAACATGGTTAGTCGATCTTTTCTCATAGATAATGATCGTTGAAGGTGAGGCTTTTGAGAGATCCCTGCATTCCAAAATGATGTTAGTGTAAGGCCCACAAGGAGCCGAGTTTCCCAAAATCGCATTTACCGCAAGTGAACAATCAGAACTGACAATAAAATTTCCAATGTTTGAGGCTGCAAAGGTAAGACCATTCTTAATCGCAAGAAGTTCGGAGATGAAGGGGTTAGGGGCTAACAATCTGATGGACCAACCTTTTATCCAAACACCTAAAGGGGAACGGGATACACACGCGAGACCAGCTAAGGAGGAAGAAGGACAAAAGGCCACATCGACGTTGATCTTAGACCAACTAGGCGGGGGAGGGGCCCAACGGTTTGGGTAAAAGGATGTGGCGGGTCTTTGGATGAGAGAGTAAAAAGGGGGGTGGGCTGGTGGTGTGTGGTGTGCAGGTGGGAAGCAGGCTGAGAAGAAGTGGGGGTCTGGACTGGCAGATCTGTGTGCGAGCAGAGAGGGGTGTGAGTGCATTGGGCATTGCTCCATTGAGAGGCAAGGGAGGATGAGTGAGTGATCCAAATGGAGTCAATAGGTAGGTTAGAACCCGAGAAGATGAAGTCATTTCGCCTGAGCCAGAGGCGCCAAGTGAGGAAGGAGAAGAGCGTAACCCAAGACTTGTTAGTAGAAGTGCAATTTTCCTTAATCCAAGGTTGGAGGGGGAGGGAGTAGAAATTATGAGGGAGGGTGTAATTATCCCAAACAGAAAGGGCATGGGTGCAATCACGGAGGATGTGAAGTGTATTTTCTTCTAACGAAGGGCTAAGGCAAGCTGTGCAATGTGGTGAATGGATGACACGTCTTTTGTAGAGAGTGAGGTTATGAGGTAATTTGTCCCACCAGGATAACCAAATGAAGAGTTTGATGCGGGGTTGGGATGGAATGTCCCACAGCCAGCTCATGTCAAGCGGGGGCAGAGGATGATGCGGGTCACCAAGGATGTGATTATAAGAAGCCCCAATTGAGAATTTGTTCTTGGAGGCGAAGGACGAAGAAATGAGGTCAGGAAGAGGGGTGGAGGGGAGGGGGATAGAGAGGATGGTTTTTGTGATGCAGGGGGGGAGGTCATATTCAAGAGAGTCAAGGTCCCACTGACCGTTGTTGATAATTGTGCACAGCAAGTCGGTGTCGGAGGAGGGGAGAGGGGTCCATGAAGGCAATTTCTTAAGGGTCCGAGAGGGGACCAATTGTCGTGCCAAAGGCGGATGGTGGAACCATCGCCGATGGACCAAGTGAGGGAGGGTTGGAGAAAAGACCAACCGATGCCAATGCCCCTCCAAATGTGAGATCCACGCCTAAAGGAGGGATGGCTAGGATCAGAGTGTAGATATTTACTATGCAAGGCAATGGAGGTGAAGTTGCCTTTGAGGCAGAAAATCTTCCAAGCAAGTTTGGTAGAATGGGCAGCATTGAGAGGTTGGGCTTTTTTAATTCCAAGTCCGCCATTAGCTTGCGATTTAGTAACAAGGTCCCAGTTTGAGAGGTGTAGTTTGCGGGAGGAGAGGCTAGACCAAAGGAAGGATCTATTGGTTTTGTCGATGAGAGAAGAGATAGAGGAGGGGAGGTGGAGGCATTGCATGAGGTGGGATGGGATGGCATTAAGGGTGGATTTGATGAGGCAGAGTCTAGCAGGGCGAGAGAGGAAGCGCGTCTTCCAATTGGCAAGTTTTGCACTAATTTGATCTATGATGGGCTGGAGGTCAGATTTGTTGGGCTTTCGGGGGAGGAGGGGGAACCCAAGGTAAGTTCCAAGGTTAGAGGCTTTCTTAATGCCAAGGGAGTCTTCAAAAAGGGAAATGTTATGTGGGTGGACGGCTCGAACGTGTGTGATAAGATAAGATAATATCTTACTCTTAGTTTATAAACATATTTATCATGATAATATCTTTTTATAATCATATTCAAATGTTTTCATTGATTTGCAAATATTTTTGAAAATATCGAACAAAAAAAAAACATCAATAACTTACCAATTACATATAGACTCGAGTTGAGATCAAACACGAGTTAAAGCTCAATTTTTTCAAGCTCGGGTAAACTTGAGATCGGCTCGAGCTCATGTTTTGTTTCATAAGCACTAGCCGATCATAGCGAAGCTCTTGCTCGACTCGCCCGTTATCACCCCTCATAGCGAGTAAGTAATTTGAGTGGGAGCAACTGTGTTGGTACCAGGTTTTTACATGAACGAACATGATAGAGGTCAAATATCATGATTGACAAAAAGACGAACATGCCTAAATACCACGGTTATCGCGTAAAACCCTAAAATTCTGTAAAATAATTATGTAAATTTCATTTAATTTTCTTCTCTCGGAAAAACAATTTTTTTATCATTAATATTGAATCCATCCTAAATGGATCAGACCCTTTAATATATGAAGTTTTTGCTTAAATGGGGTTGAAACGCAAAATATTTAACAAAATGGGGTAGGTTTCAAACTATTTACCAAAAATGGGTCCACGTCATTATTTAGGTATTTTTTACCGAATTGATTGATTCGGGTCAATGTGGTCTTACTCGTTGGTTAATTGAATGATTGTTTGTATGATGATGTTTAAATAAAGAAATGAAGTACGAAATATAAATTACACACATAAGATTTGGTGATGCGGAAAACCCAATGTGGGAACAACCGCGAGAGGGACGATACCCTGCCAAATATTGTACTATGCTTGAATGGGAGGATGATTACAATTGTAACGTAATGCTTTTCTCGCTAGCACGAGGTATCGAGCTCGTAAGATCTTGGATGAATGTAGGCGTGTGTATGTGAATGAGTTGATATCTTGATGAGAATGTGGATGTGTGAATGAATGTCCTTCTGTTGATTGTGCTTCCTCGGCTATTTATAGGGTAAGAACCCTAGGCATGTCCTACCTTGATTATGGAAAGCGAATATAACTTCCATAATAACTCTTTCCATGTTTGGTCATCTCCCTTAATTCTCCCTGATCTCCCGACTTCTCCCTAACTCCCCCTTTCCTAATTCCAGACGCCTCCTTCAATGGGCTCCGCCTCCTCCTCCTGCGTGCATGTCGGCCCATTCCCTTCATCGTTCTTATTCCAACTGTGGGCTCCCCTCCTTCTCATTAGATCCATTTATTTATTAAGTGGGCCTTTCCCTATTTTGTGATTTTTGGCCCAAACAGTTTGCCCCAAATTTCTTGTGAAGTACGCTTCGAGGTGTCGAGCAAGGAATTTTACGTAATTAAATGCTAAAACTCTAAGCCATCATTTACACTCATTTTAATGCAACCCCATCATTTCAGCCGCCCACCTCCTCTTTTCTCGCACCCTACTCTCTCTCCCTTCCTTTATAACCTTAACCACCACCTTTCACTTCCATAAATCTCAAATCATAAAAAAACTCTCCCTCTCTCCAAACCCTCAACCTTCCTCTTCTCTCACCTCGCCGGCTCCACTGTTCCACTCCCCATCGTCTCTTCCATGTATTCTTCCCCTTTTCTTCTTAATTTCCATTTTCTCTTTCTTCACCATGGGCAAAACCCGACAATCGTCATCGACCTCAGCTCCTACTGACCGCAACCCTGACCCAATCTTTCTTTCTCGGGGACTCTTCACTTACCCTCACGACTGTGACTCCGTCTTGACTCCCGCTGACATTCCCATGATCAAGGGCTTGCTTGGTCTTGGTGATGGGGTGGATATCGCCATCCCTGAGCCAGGTCAGAAAGCTGATGCCCTTCGTCCCGCATCGGGTTGTTTTTATCTGTACCCGTTTAGATACGGCCTTCGTTTCCCTTTTCCCAAACTCATCCAAGACTTCATCTTTACGAATAATTTTTCCATGGCACAAATCTCTGCCACTGTATGGAGGGTTCTCCTTTACTCCTTGGCTGCTGGTCAAAACACGGGTAATTCCGTCTCCCTGGGCGATCTGGCCCATATGTACAACATCAGGTCCCTGGGTAGGGGCCAATTCTCACTCCGGGGCCGTGGAGAGGTTCCTTTCAGGTATGTGTCCAAATCCCGAGATGAGAAATGGTTTGAGAACTTCTTCTTCGTGAGGAAGGACTCCATCCGCCGCCCGATTACATCTTCAAGAATTGGGTCATAACCGAGTAAGTAGCCTCCCCTGTCACCCGATTTATTTATCTCGCTGCTTATTAGCTTACTTCATCGTCCTCGTGCAGGCCCCTGTGACCTGACTCGCATTGGTGCCAAGATCCCTGCCTGCAGCAAGTTATTCTGCATCTCTGAACCCGAGAGAAAGTTCCCTGACCTGCTTCCTGGTTTCTCACCTGCTTCCTCCTCCAACCCTCTTCAGTCAGCTCACAGCATGTCTTCTGGTAAGCTTCCCACAATTGTTTCAGTTTTCATGCAGCTTTTACTAACGCTTTAATTGCATTGACGCCTGAGATTATATCTGCTTGCAGGTTCAAAAGTTGATCCTTTAGAAATCATCCTCGAAAGCGCAAAAAGAAAGAGACCTTCTGCCAGTCCTGACGAGGCATCTGCCTCCAAGAGGAGTGCTCCTGCTGCCTCCTTCCAGACTCCTCCTACGCAGTCCGGTTCTGCTGGACCTGAGCCCTTGGAGGTTGACCCATTGTCTCACCATCCCTCTACTCCTCCTGCCAGTCCTCGTGCTTCAGCTAGCGGGGGCACTATTGCACACTTCCCAAAAGGATTTGGGAATGTTGATAAGGTGCCCTACTGGCCAGAGATCGACCAACTGCTCTTCCCTCTTATGAAAGAGGCTTTCTCAGAATTCTCTCCAGAGGAGATGGCTGAAAACGATGTGCACAATGCCTTCATGGTGAGCAATCTTCATCTTCTACCTGTTCTAAATTTTAAACTTTGATTTCTCTTGCCGACTTCTGACTTTTCTTGCCCCAGACCCTGCAGCCTGCTCTTTCCAATAGAAAGATGATCAACATAGTGTAGACCACCAGTCGTGCCACCAACGCTAAAAACCAAGAGCTGAAGGGGACAGTTGCCGACTTGGCACAGCAGCGAACGGATTTGAAGGAGCGCGTGGTGGAATTGAAGGCTGAGCTTGCTGTCACCAAGAAGAAGCTGAAGGAAGGAGCTGATCAGCTGGCCCGCACTCAGGAGGTGTGCAACACCTTCTCTGACTCCCTCAAGCGTTCTGATGAGAAGATTAGTGAGCTGATCTCCCTGGCCACCAATGTTGTCGCCTATGCTACCTGGCGGGGAAAAATCAGCGGGATGCGTGCTGCTCTTGAGGAGGCTCCCACCCAGCAAGCTATAGAGGAGGAAGAGAGACAGCTGGAGATGCTTTATCCCACCCAACCTGATTTGAGTGCATTGATGCCTGAAGTTGGGGACGTGAATTCTCTTGCGCTGGCTGAGCAAGCTGCTGGTGGAGATGCCGGAATGCCCCAAGATGCTGCTGACAGAGCTCTGGATGCTATGGCAGCTAAGGTTGTGCAAGCTGGTGCGGTACCTGAAACAGAGGGTCAACAGGCAGAAGAGGTGCCAGAAGTGGAGGTCATTAATGTGACCGATAATTAAGTATTTTTTTATGTTAATGGATTTTTTTGGTAGTCTGGCCCAGAGGTGGCAGACTTGTAAGTTTTTTAAACTCTTTTTGGTTGTTTCGCCAAGGTGGCGGTTAAACTCATGGGCCGTACTTTGGCCATATTTTGGAAATATCCCTTGCCGTAGTTTGGCAAGGTTTTAGTTTATATCCTGTGTGCTTGTTTCTTAGGATTCCTTAGTTTAGGAAGTTGTCGTGTAAGCCTGCTGGCTGATTTAGGCGAGTCCTGTCATCCTAAAGAGGCTGACTTTCCGACTCAGCTAGCTGCCGCTTCAGCCTGATAGCTGATTTAGGCATATGCCGCAATGTAAGGAGGAGTGGCCGTGTCAACCCGAGAGTCTGATTTAGACCATTCTGGTCAGCCTGAAGAGGCTGATCCAGACTAAGCTAGCTGCCGTGTCAGCCTGATGGCTGATTTAGGCGTATGCCGCAGTTTTGGACTACTTAACCTTGTTCATGACACAAGGTGTGTTCATCACGTTTAAAGCCAACAAGGGCGTAATTTAGGCAAGTTTATCGTCATTCTAGGACCAATGGGACGCTGCATGATTCTGGTAGCGCAGAGATCCCTACGTTCCATGTATGTGCATGCATGCTGGGGCCCTGATTAATTACGATTAGTGCGAGCTACGTCCGGTGGGGTGGTATCGGGGTAGTTGGGTAAGCGTGTTTAGTCATCAACCAGGCTCCCTTTCGTATGTTCCACACCCGTCACTTTGGTGAGGGTGCTCCTTGTGGAGAAAATAGGTTAGGCATGTTGGAGTGCCATGTGCCTTGTCACCCCGTGTTGGCAGTTGATAGTCCTGCTAGATTCCCTTTCAACGTAACATAGACACTAGGATTCAGAGTGATGTACCTAGAGAAGCCTGAAAATAGGAAAATCTATTAAAATGATATGAAGTACCTGACGCCATCTCATAGGGTACCAGAGCAATTGTGGTTCCAGGACGCTGTCAGACCACACCATCTAATAGCAGTTTAAAATCTTAAAGTAGTCAGAGACACCAGAAATATGAGTGAAATTGGCAGTATGCCTACTACCGGATTTTTATTTTAATTTCAAAATGATTTGGCTTTTCATTGTACATCATCCTGAAGGCTAAAATCTACTTATTATTAAAATTAATATCTCTTCAGGTGAAGTATGTTCCATGGTCGTTGTATGATTTGACCGTCCATAGTCATCAGTCTGTATTCACCATGGCCAACAACTCCTTCTACCTGGTATGGTCCTTCCCATTTGTAGGAGAATTTGCCTACCTTTCGTTTCTTAGTGTTTTGAAACACCTCTCGGAGAACCAGTTCTCCTACCTCCAGGAGTCTGACTTTCATATTCTTGTTGTAACTTCTGGCCACTGACTGCTTGTAGGCAGCCAGACGTATTTTTGCGCTTGCTCGCAGCTCGTCACTTGTGTCCAGGCTTCTGACCATCTCTGCATTGTTCAGTTCTCCTGTCATATATCCATACCTGTGAGTGGGAACTAGAACCTCTGATGTAATGACTGCTTCTGCGCCAAACACCAGGATGAAGGGTGTTTGACCTGTTGTTATCTTTGGTGTTGTTCTATCTGACCGCAATACCAGTGGCAATTCATCTGCCCACTTTCCTCCTAACTCCTGTAACCTCCTTCTCAGATTGTCCATGATGATTTTGTTGCAGGACTCAGCTTGCCCGTTGGACTTTGGAGTCCCGGGTGCCGACTTTTTAGGGTGATGTTCCACGGCACAAGTATCCCGGTGTCGTTGGAGATGAATTGTGAGCCATTGTCACATATGATTTCTGATGGGATACCAAACCTCCAAATGATGTTTCGTTTTATAAACGAAATGACCTGTTTGTCCTTTACTTCTGTGAATGCTTCTGCCTCTATCCACTTGGAGAAGTAATCTGTCATTGCCATCATCCATGTCCTGTTTCCTGTGGCTCTTGGCAGAGGTCCTACTATGTCCATGCCCCATGCCATGAATGGCCAGGGAGAAATGATCTGGTTCAAGGGTTCTGCCGGCTGATGGATCATTGGTGCTGAGCGCTGGCAGGTGTCACACTTGCGTGCATATTCTGCTGCATCTGCCTTCATTGTGGGCCAGAAGTATCCCTGCCTGAGGGCTTTATTTTCCAGACTCCTGGCCCCTGCATGGTTTTCGCATTCGCCACTGTGGAGAGCATGTAACACAGTCTGCGCCTCTTCCTTGTCCAGGCATCGTAAGTAGGGGCCTGCCAGTGATTTCCTGAATAGTATATCGTCAATAAGTATGAACCTGGATGCCTTCACTCTAAAAGCCCTTACTTTCTTCTTGTCATCTGGTAGCTGGCTATGACGCAGTCAGTCTAGGTAGGGTGTGCGCCAATCCCAGTCGTCTGCCTGTTTGGCTGGCTGAGAGTCCTCACCTACCTATGTAGCTGCCTGGACTCCTTGTTCGTTCTGTGGATCCTCCAGTTCTCCTTTGTCTATTTCATCTGCCTTCTGGATAGAAGGTTATAGCTTGTGTGCTATGGGGATGCTGGATAGTTCTGTTGGTTTGAATGTTGCCCCCAGAGTTCCTAAGGCATCTGCTTCCACGTTCTGATCTCTGGGGATCTGCTTAAGCTTGGAAGTTTCGAATTTCTGTTTTAACTCATTTGCTACTTTTAAGTATGCAATCATTTTCGAATCTCTAGCTATAAACTCATCATTCACGTGATTGACTGTTAATAGAGAGTCACTGTATATGCGCAGGTGCCTGACTCCTAACTCTAGGGCTAGCTTCATTCCTAATATCAAGGCCTCGTACTCTGTTTCATTGTTGGTTGCCTTGAATTCACATCTCACCGCTTGTGCTATCAGGTCTCCCTGTGGTGACCGCAGGATTAACCCTACTCCCGCCCCCCTTTGGTTGGAGGCTCCGTCACTATGCATCTGCCAGACCTCTACCTCCTTGTTCCCCTCTAAGGTGAGGATTTCCTCATCTGCCAGATTTTGGATGGCTGGGCTGAAGTCTGACACACAAGTCGGCCAATGCTTGCGATTTGATTGCTGTTCTGGGGTCAAAATGGATATCGTACCCACTGAGGTGTACAGACCACTTCGACATTCTACTTGACAGTTCAGGCTTCTTCATGATAGATTTCAGCGGGTACTTTGTCACAACATGTATGGTGTGGGACTCAAAATAGGGACGTAGCTTGCGAGATGCTACTACCAGTGCTAGTACTAATTTTTCAAGAGATGTGTACCTGGTCTCTACCGGCAGCAGAGACTTGCTTACGTAGTATACTGGCTTCTGCTCCTTTTCCTGCTCTCTGACCAGAACAGCGCTCACTGCCACCTCTGTGACGATCAGGTATATGAATAGTGGTTCTCCTGGTTCCGGCTTCGACAGCAGTGGTGGGCTACTGAGGTAGTAATTCAGTTCTCTGAAAGCTTGCTCGTGATCGGCGGTCCACTCAAACTTCTGACTCTTTCTTATTATGTCGTAAAACAGCCTGCACTTATCTGAAGATCTTGAGATGAACCTGCTTAAGGCTGCTACCTTTCCAGCTAGTCTTTGAACATCTTTAGGCTTTTCAGGTGACTCTAGTTGTAAGACGGCTTTGATCTACTCGACGCTAGCTTCTATCCCTCTTTGAGTTACAATGTAGCCTAAGAATTTGCCAGAGGATACCCCGAAGGTACATTTAGATGGATTTAGCTTCATTTTGTATTCCCTCAGGGTGCTGAATGTTTCTGCCAGGTTCCGCATGTGATCTTTGGCTTTTTTTGAGTTTACCACCATGTCATCAATATATACCTCCATAGTTCTTCCTATCTGCTCTTTAAACATGCGGTTAACCAGCCTTTGATACGTGGAGCCTGCGTTCTTTAGGCCGAATGGCATGACGTTGTAGCAATATATTCCTCTCTCAGACATGAATGTCGTCTTCTCTTGATCTGCAGGATCCATCTTGATCAGATTGTATCCACTCCATGCGTCCAGGAATGTCAACATCTCGTGTTCAGCTGTCGCATCTACCATTGCATCAATATGAGGCAGCGGGAAGGGAACTTTAGGCATGCCTTGTTGAGGTCAGTGAAGTCCACACATACTCTCCACTTCCCATTCTTCTTAGGCACCACCACCACGTTAGACAGCCATTCTGGATATTTTACTTCTCTTATTTTCTTTCTTTGCCAGACTATCTACCTCTTGGTTGATCATCTTGTTTCTTTCACCGCAAACTTTCTTCTTCTCTCTTTGGATGTGTTTACACTTTGGGTCCACACTAAGCTTATGCGTTATGATGGACGGATCTATTCCTATCATGTCATCGTGTGACCATGCGAAACAATCCATGTTATCCTACAGGAATTTGATTAGTTGTTGTCTCAAGCTTCCTGTACATCCTGCTCCAATTAGCACGATTCTTTCTAGGTGCGGCTTGTCCGAGTTAATTTGATCTAGCTCTTCACGGGGCTCGATGTATTCGTCCTGGACAGGCTGCTTCTGTAATTTTTATGCGGGAAGGCTGGCAGTGCACTTTAGTGCCTTCTTATAGCAGCCTCTAGCTTCCTCCTGATCTCCTCTTATTATCTCTACTCCCCATGATGTAGGGAACTTTATGCATTGGTGATATGTTGAGGGGACTGCTTTCATCTGGTGTAGCCACGGCCTTCCCAGAATGACATTGTAGGTGGAAGGTCCGTCTATAACCAGATATCTGACTTGCTTGTTGACTCCTCCCATATAGGTTGGGATGACTATCTCGCCTAGTGAGTTGGCTGTCTCCCCACTGAAGCCTACTAGCGGAATAATATTCTTATGCAAATCCTTCTCGCTGAATCCCATGTTTTCTATGGTCTTCAGCATGATCAGCTTGACCGAGCTGCCTGTATCTACCAGGACCTTTCTAACTGTGCAATTGGCCATTGATAGGGTGATAATAAGTGCGTCATGATGCTCCCGTTCGTCGTATGTATCTCCTTCATCAAAGCTGACAGTTGGTAAGTCGCTGTGAGAAATTCTGCAAGAATTTGCTGGCCTATCTCCTTTGGTCTCGGTAGCATTTCTCTTAGTTGTTCAGTATGTCAGCCCACTTAGGTCTGAGCCACCTGTTATCACGTTTATGATTTTGGTGCATGTGGGTGGGGTTGCAGGTTTGGTGGTGCCAACCTTATCCTATTGCTTGCCCCCACGTGGTAATAGGTGGCTCAGCTTTCCTTGTTCATACAGGCGCTTGATCTCTCTCCGTAATGTGTAGCAATCCTCAGTATTGTGCCCAATATCACGGTGGAACTCACACTTCTTTTTGCTATCCTTTCTCCATGCTTTCCCCTCTACTGGTGGGTTTGGCCACCTGACTCCATCTCTCATCTCCCTGAGTGCCTTCAGGATTCCTCCGACACCCGTAGTGAATCCATATTACGCAGAGTAGGGAGTTCTTTGATTTTCCTCGATTCTCGTTGACTCCCCTTCCATATGGCCTGTATCTCTCGTCCCTCTTGCCGGTGGTTTGCTTTCTTCCTGATTTCTCCACGGCTGAGGTACTAGAAACACTTGGTGTATTAGGTAGGCTGGCTCTGGCTAGGATGTCTTCTTCTAGTCGATTCGGCGGCAGCGCTTTTCTGTATCTTGCCTCAAAACTATGGCAGGGATACATAGTCAGCTGCTTGTATAGGTCGGAGTCATGGTGGAGGCCTCTTCTGAAGGCTTCTACTGCTGTCGAAACGTCGCACTCTCGTACTGCTACCTTCTCGTTGTTGAACCTAGTGTTGTATTCTCCAATGGTCTCTCCTGCCCCCTGGACGATTCTGTACAGATCTCTTGCATGCTTCTGCGGCTTCCTGCTGCTTGCAAATTGTTGAGTGAATGCGTTCACTAATTCAGCAAATGTGGATATCGACCTGTTGGGCAGGCTCACAAACCATCGAACTGCCGGTCCTGTTAAGGTGGATCCAAATCCTTTGCACATGCAAGCCTCCTTGACTTGCCCTACGGCCGTTACTATCATCATCTTCTGCTTGTACTGGCTTATATGGTCAAAGGGATCTGCTGTGCCGTCAAAAAGAGGCATATTTGGATTTGTGAATCCCTTTGGCATGACTGTGATGGATATGGTGTCCACGAATGGTGAGTCGGCAATGCTGTCTAGTGCTGCATTCTCGAGTGGGGGTGGCAGCCCTGGGACCCTGCTCAATATTTCCTTTAGCTCCAAGTCTTCCGATTTGTTATCTTTTGAATGGGTCACGACTGTCCATTTCTTGGTTGATTGATATCTCCGACCCGAGTTCTTGAAGGTTCTGATGTGTCCGAGCAGCTAGAGGGGTTGAAGTAATGATTGTCCCCTGCTGCCAGTTCACTTGCTGGTTCCACTCGGATCATGTTCAGTGTACGATCGATCGCTGGAAATCGCCGTGGGGATGCCACCTCGCGCCTCCGCTCCGGCACGTTGGGGCGATGGCCGGTGTCGGTGTGGTATCCCAACCCCTGTAGGGTTATTCTTCCGTACGTCGGTACTGTAGTTAGATCCAACCTTGGTACCAGTTCGGCTGGTATCTGTCGAAGTGGATTCCTGCTTCCTGATGCCCCCTGTGTCAGATCTACTAATGGAGACCTTCATTCCCCTGCCCTGCTCATCGGGGTGGCAGACTGCTGTTTTAGGATGTCTATCTGTGCCCAAAGCTCTCTGCCCCTCTTCCTTGCTTCAGCTTCTGCTTTCTTCTGGTCTTCTCTCGTGTTTTCCATGGCTTTCTGAAGATTCTCTACGCCGGTGAGCAAGATTTGTGTGGGACTAGGTGGCGGGGTGAGGCCTAAGCTTGCTGCTCCCTTATCTGATTTGGCTTGGGTTTATGACAGTAGGAGTCTTTGGAGGTAGAGAGGTTTTTGCTGTTGGCGTTGTTCTCGAAGTATATCCGGGAGCCTGTCTTGCCACTGTTGATGCTGGATTTTGAGTAGTAGTGTGTGGTGGCGACGGTTGTCTGCTCCCTGACACGGCATCCGAATCTTGCTTATCCATCGTGTATTTAGAGTATCAACGATTGACGACCACAATGCCCCACGGTGGGGGCCAAACTGTTTAGGTATTTTTTACCGAATTGATTGATTCGGGTCAATGTGGTCTTACTTGTTGGTTAATTGAATGATTGTTTGTATGATGATGTTTAAATAAGGAAATGAAGTACGAAATATAAATTAACACATAAGATTTGGTGACGCGGAAAACCCAATGAGGAAACAACCGCGGGAGGGACGGTATTGTAACACCCCACGGTAATTGAAGAGGCCCATTGATAGGCTTAAATGACTAATGCTTAAAGGGATTGAAAGTACTACTCATATCAACAAAGTGCACTTTCTTTCATGGTCATCCATGCAAAAGAACTCCAAAGTTAAGCGTGCTTGGCTGGGAGTAGTCTTAGGATGGGTGACCTCCTGGGAAGGTTCTCGGGATGCGCATGAGTGAGGATAAAATGCGCTATAAAGGACCTGTGTTGATATGTGGGCCATGTACACAGCCTGGTGAGCTATCATAAGTAACCGCTCCCGACCCGGTTTGGGCCGGGGTGTTACAGGTACCCTGCCAAATATTGTACTATGCTTGAATGGGAGGATGATTACAATTGTAACGTAATGCTTTTCCCGCTAACACGAGGTATCGAGCTCGTAAGATCTTGGATGAATGTAGACGTGTGTATGTGAATGATTTGATATCTTGATGAGAATGTGGATGTGTGAATGAATGTCCTTCTGTTGATTGCTTCCTCGGTTGTTTATAGGGTAAGAACCCTAGGCATGTCCTACCTAGATTATGGAAAGCGAATATAACTTCCATAATAACTCTTTCCATGTTAGGTCGTGTCCCTTAATTCTCCCTGATCTCCCTGACTTCTCCCTAACTCCCCCTTTCCTAATTCCAGACGCCACCTTCAATGGCCTCCAGCCTCCTCCTGCGTGCATGCCGGCCCATTCCCCTTCTTCGTGCTTATTCCAACCGTGGGCTCCCCTCCTTCTCATTAGATCCATTTATTTATTAAGTGGGCCTTTCCTTATTATGTAATTTTCGGCCCAAACAGTTTGCCCCAAATTTCTTGTGAAGTACGCTTCGAGGTGTCGAGCAAGGAATTTTACGTAATCGAATGCTAAAACCCCAAGCCGTCATTTACACTCCTTTTCATGCAACCTCATCATTTCAGCCGCCCACCTCCTCTTTTTTCGCACCCTACTCCCTCTTCCTTCCTTTATAACCTCAACCACCACCTTTCACTTTCATTAAGCTTAAATCATAAAAAAACTCTCCCTCTCTCCAAACCCTCAACCTTCCTCTTCTCTCACCTCGCCGGCTCCACTGTTCCACTCCCCATCCTCTCTTCCAGGTATGCTTCCCCTTTTTCTTCTTAATTTCCATTTTATCTTTCTTCACCATGGGCAAAACCCGACAATCGTCATCGACCTCCGCTCCTACTGACCGCAACCCTGACCCAATCTTTCCTTCTCGGGGACTCTTCACTTACCCCCACGACTGTGACTCCATCTTGACTCCCGCTGACTTGCTTGGTCTTGGTGATGGGGTGGATATCGCCATCCCTGAGCCGGGTCAGAAAGCTGATGCCCTTCGTCTCGGATGGGTTTGTTTTTATCTGTACCCGTTTAGATACGGCCTTCGTTTACCTTTTCCCAAACTCATCCAAGACTTCATCTTTACGAATAATTTTGCCATGACACAAATCTCTGCCACTGTATGGAGGGTTCTCCTTTACTCCTTGGCTGCTGGTCAAAACACGGGTAATCCTTGAACTCGAGGTTTATTGGCTAATCCTTCTTTGTATGTTTTACGTTTGCTAGTTTTTGTCACATTTCAACTTCTCTGATTCAAGAGAAAGATGATTGAGATAATATAAATGGATTGCCCCAAAACCGAAATCGTTTGTGGATAGTGATATTGCGGGTCATCTTTTGCGCAAAATATTGAGCTAATAACTCAAACAAAGACGTGTGTATGATAAGGAAAGTGTGACGAAGAGAATTGTGGTGATATTTCGTTATTTGGTTGTCGGAGCAAGGAGAACGGGGAGGACGAAACTAGCTTGTCTATTACCGTAATATGTTAAGCAATATCTCGCTGTCCGGGACAGCGAGAAACTAATAACTCCTCAAAAAAAAAAGAATCTGGAAATAATGACGTGGACCCACTTTTGTTAAATAGTTTGAAACCGACCCTATTTTGTTAAATAGTTTGCATTTCAACCCCATTTAAGCCAAAACTTCTTAATATATTGCTTCAAGTGTGAAATATGGTTGTGGCTTATAAAAGTATAAACCCAGATCCATCATTATAAATAGGCGTTTGAATCGTTACTTCTTTTTTTTCCACTTCAACTCAAACTCAAACTCTAAAGCCCTCTCCTTTTGCCCTCATCGGTCTGTGAGCCTCCCTCCCCTTTCTTCCTCTTTTTTTTTCCTTCTCTCCCTCACTTCACTTCTTTGTTCATTTCCCCTTCAAGTTTAAATCGTTCCTAGCCTATATCTAGCTAGCATCCTACATTGAAGTTAACTATTTCTATAATTATTTTTAATTATCGGGATATTCTCTCGTGTACCCCCAAACTTTTTCGTTTTCAAAGGTGTACCCTTCGTTTTTCACAAAAAAACTTTGACCGACGATAATTCTCTGCTAGGAGTTCAGGAAACGATATTTTTTTTAAAAAACCAATTATGTAACACCCCGTATTTTATAATAACATTTTATTATAAAAGTATTTTATTCAATTAATTATTTCAATATTTAATAATGTATTTTGGAAATATTTATATTTATCGTCTTCGTTCTTTATTTTATTATTTCTCATTTTAATCTACTTTTGATTGGGTTAAAATGTCCGTGCACGATTTGACTATTTTAATTTAATAATTACTTTTCTAATATAAGCTCTCCTTACGTTTTAATATGGTCCAATCCATCTTATAATCAGATAATCCATTGTGTGGGCAAATGAACCCAAAGCCCATTAATTAATCTCCTTATAAATAGAATTAACCTAGCAAGGAACTAGGTCAATCCTTTTATTTCATGCGTGAAGTCTGCCGCACGCTATTTCTCTCCTTTTCTCTCTTTTGTTCTTCTTTTCTCCCTTTGACTCCATTGTTGAATATCTTTTCTTCTTCCAAACTCATACACAAATTATATTTCAACAATCCTTACTCTTACCTATACAACATGTTATTCTCCAAATATTTTTATGAGAATTATTTGTATGGACATTTAGACCTACCTTTAAGGTCTCTTATTTTAATGGGTAAAGAAAAAGAAGAGTCTTTTATATTGTTTTCATGGATTTGGATTCGTGCATCTTTGATGTCGGTTTTGGGGACGTTGATACGTGTTGGAGACAAGACTTTGTTGGTCATTTTCTTTATGGAGGTTTTCATCAATTGCTAAAAAGGTAACTAGGTTTTTTCCTTTAATTGTGTTTATGCCAGTTGATATAATTTACATGATTTAATAATTGATTTGTATAATTGGTACGTGTTTGATTGTTTATTACCATGTTTAATTGTGTTTTTGTGTTTACGTCTGTGTTCTATTGTTTAAATTGCATAACTTATCTTGTCTATGCTCCGTTTGGGTGTTTGGGGTGTGCGGCTAGGGTTCCCCATGGAAACCCTAGTAGCAGCTTGGTGGTGGTTTATGTGAAGACCTAGTTATAGCTAAACTATTATAACCTTGAGATTATGGCTGAATGTTATAGCTGGGTTGGTACAACTCTGAGGTTATGATAAAGTTATGAGTGAAGCCGTATAACTTTAAGATTATAGCTCAATGTTATAGCTGGGCTACTATAACTTAAGTCACATGTCGATGTTATAGCTAATGTTAATGTAACATTGGGCAAATGAAGTCAATGTTATAGCTAAGCTAATATAACGTTGAGTTACGAGGTAAGGATATTGTTGAAGTTATAGTTGGGGTATTATAACATTGAATGGTTGATACCCGTCGTTGTGAGTACCAAAGATAAAATTTATAATCTCCTATTAAGACTAACCTAGGCTAGTGGTAACAGGGTCGAACCACAAGGAGGCAGTTGTAAACTTTAGTTGATTTATGTTCAGTCTGAGGTAACTATTATGGTGGTTGGTTTGAATAGGTCTAAGACTAAGAGCAAACAAAGCTGACAAACTAAAATTACGAATTAAACAAATAAAAGAAGGGTACTAGGATGGTCGGTTCATTACAGCTTCGGCGGCAGCAAACTGAGTCGGTCTGAATCAAACACAGGTAAGGCGGGAAATAAAGAGGTCCTCTCGGTCCACTCTTAACAAATAGCATCTCTCGATCTCGCTATAGGTCCCTAATGTCACTAATACTAACTTTCGTCCTGAGAAGTGACTAACGGTCTAAACTATACCTATCTTTCGATCTTAGCACAGTTTAGTCGATTTAATTGATGGTCAAATAACTTCCCTATCTTTTGATCTAATGGGTCGGTCACGAAATAGGTATCTAACTGGTCGCAGGCATTCGATTTGTTAAATACAAGATTAAATTCAATAAAACGAATATGAACCCTACGAGGTCAGTCGATCGACTGAAAAGGTCAGTCGATCGACCAACACGCGAGACAGTTCTCCCTAATCTAATGCCGCCTATGCCATAAATCGCCTACATCCTAGCACTAAAGAATTAGCTACTCATGATGAAAGTAATAACAATAATAATACTAATAACAATTAATGAATTCATGCTTAGAGTAAATAACAACAATGATGATACGATAATTGGCTTTTGGGACAATAGCTATCAATTCTATACTAATAATGAAAGTAAAGCAGTAAATTGAAACTAGGGCAGAAAGAATACCGAGACTTAAGAGGAAAGATTAAGAACAAGGGTAGAATTCCAATGCTAAAATCGATAACCCAAACCCTAGTTACTCGAAATAAACTAAAACTCAAGGCCCTGTATTGTGATGAAAACTTGGATAAAAACTTGATCTCTAAACTGATGGTTTTATGTTACGTTATATAGCAATCAATGCAACATCTTATTTCCTAAACCTAGACTTCACGGGCTTCAAGATTCACGGTCTTTCAATTCACGCCTCAAATAGAAATCTGGTCGATCGACTGATAAGGCTGGTCGATCGACTGCTCCTCAGCAAACAGTAGCTTCTGGAACCCGAGCATTGGTCGATCGACTGAAAGTGCCGGTCGATCGACCGGATGAGCTGCTACTTGACTTCTTTATTCTCGTGGATTCGTCTTTTGGGCCTTGAATTGCGCACCAAGCTCGTTCCTTAAGTGATTCCTTTACGTCATTTGCAATGCAGATTACTCGGGGACGGATTTGGCTTGATTTCCCGTTGAATTCTTCACATTTCTGCAATAATGTACAAAATACGGAAGTAGACGGAAATAGGGAGAAATGTAGCATAAACTACAAGAATGAGATCTGAAATGCGTGTAAAATGGGATGTAAAACATCATATAAAAGACACGCATCAAACTTCCCCAAACCAAACCCTTGCTTGTCCCCAAGCAAGAACTAGACTCGATCTAATGACCTAATGGAACGAGTTCAATCTCAGAGCGAAATGCAAACTGTTAAGCCTAAACCGATTTAATGCACAACCAACAATCAATTAGCAATGTGAATCATGCAAACGAGTTATGTAGTCGTTAAAAACTGCTGAACCGTCAATTGTAGAGACTTATCAAATTGGACTCTCGCGGGTCGCTCAAATCACTCAATAAGTACAGGTGATATATATGTAAGATAGAAAGAAGTAATTTTGTAGTGACTCTCACCTAACTACGACTTATGAAAACATGCCAGCAATAAAATATGAAAATGACCTCTACGACCGTACATACGCATTCCAACCGAACAGATGACCAATGACACATGCCGAGGTATATATGGGATATGTGAGGTATGGGTAAGAAGAGGCAAAACATTTTATGGTAAAGTGGAGGTACAGGTGATCAAGCTAGTACCAAAACGGAACCAAAGGACAACATCCAACTTCTTTCTCATAAACAAATGAAACGGTGCTATAGCAAGCACAAAACTCACAATCTCCAAACTATCAAATCAATAAAACTCCCCATAGGATGTAAATGAAACATGGGAGCAAAAATCGCCAGAAGATAAGGATTAAATTATGCGAATTGATCTCTTTTCTCGAATCTCAGTCGATCGTCGATCGACCATGTGTGGCATTCGATCGATCCATTTGAACAGTACAGAACCTCTTTTTTTTTTTTCTTTTTCGAATCATTTTTTTTTTCTTTTTTTTCTTTCTTTCCTTTTTTTCATTTCATTTCCCAACCATCATCTCAACAGAGCATATGCCACCAAAAGCGAGTAACAAATCCAAAACACAGACTACTAGCTTGAAAAGGGACAGGCTAAATGTAGGATGTAGTAATGGGACAAAAAGGGGTATTTTTGGCAGTGTGAAGCTTATGGGTAAAATGAGAAAAGGAAACCTCTACCACATGTGTCAACAAACCACAGTCTGAATGCATACAGGTATTAAGTAGATCAATTTCATATTCATGCAAATTAAGGAAACATGTCTCATAAGGAGTACTACTCACATTCCTAAATGAACCGGTCATGAATGTCACCAGTTATAGGCTCTAAATCTCAGAAATATAAGTAGCTTGCCAATTTTCTAAGTCAACTCTCAAGTCCAGCAAGTAATTCAACGAAAACTCGTAGGTATGCACTTATACGATTCTACTAATAACATGTTAATCTAGCAGGCTCGTGCAAAAAACGAGTTGCAAATGCAAAATCATCATGGAATTACTACCGTTCCGACTCAACCTATATGCTAAAATAAACTTGCATTTTATGGAATTTTTGAAATTCTTCAATTTTTTTGGAATTTTGTATATATGTAAAGAATTAAAAAATGCAAAACAAAATTAAACGTGAATGCAAGCAAATGATATGCGACGCAAAACCCTTCCCCAAACCAAATCGCACAATGTCCCCATTGTGCAAAATCATGTAATGAAGAAAAGAGAAATGGGAATTTGCGAGAAAATAAATAAGCAAGACACAAAGGAAAGATATGGAACTTACAAGACTTTAAGCGCAGCAAACGAAACCTCCCCAAACCAGCGTGAGCTAGGAGGTTTCAGTAGCCAGCAGTGCTACCAATAAGGACCTAAAAAGACAATTAAAAACCACGCATAAGACTGAGAAAACAATTTTGAAACGTAAAAATTGTGCACAAATGAGACAATAGAAGAAATAGATAATTCGACGGAAAATAAAGTGGAGTAGAAGACTCCCTTAGGTCCGCATATCGACCAAACACAGCAGGGGAGAGGTCGTAAATGAATATAGCAGCAGCAGTGGTCGATCGACTGAGGAGATTAGTCGATCGACCAGGTGGGCGTGAACAGTAGCTCCTGTAAACCTGCAATTCAGTCGATCGACCAATGGTGCCAGTCGATCGACTTAAAACACTGTTGCAGCGTCCTATTTCTTCGTAATTGCTCAATGATTTGAGCTAACAAGCTCTAAATACCTGCAAATGCACAATAGTACGCGCCCAAAATTGCGCAAAACCCAGAACGAAGTCTAAAGTACTTAAAGATCCTAAGCAAAATAAACTAAAAGCGAAGTTTTCGCGCACACAAAAAAAGCAAAAAAATTGTCTTAACAAAGCAAATAAAGAGAAGTTTGCAACGAGCTTGATCAACTAATAGTTGATCAAGAAGGACCACGGTATGGCCCACTTCGTCGGCTTTTGGCTACTAGAGGTAGCCTCAATGGTGCTCATCTTATCAGTTGCACCCTTCTTAGCATCGACAGTCGGAGAGCTCAGCTGATCAGCTTCGTCACCTCTCCAATCAAGGACTTCCTTGGGATCGTCAGACTCCAAATCAGCCCATCTCACCTTGGCTGGCTCACCTTCCACTTCCTCATCGGCCCCATAGCTTAGGCATCCAAGACCTCCTCTTTGAATGATAGGCTTTGTCGCAGCTGGAGCATCCAACGGCTCTTCCTTCCCCAAACCAGCTCCTGCATTATCTAAAATAACAGATTCTTCCTCCTTCTTGCTCCCAATCCGGAGCGGAGGGGTTACACAAAGAAGTAGTAATAGGGACGGTCGATTCGGGAAGCACAAAGTACGATCTCTTTTCGAGACCGTATTACAAGTAATGAGCCACATGGCGTCCTTCTTTTTAGCGGAGTTGGGCAAAAATGATATAATGTTTCCTAACCTTGAAGGTCAAGGTTCCTAAACCGACGTCAATAACTGCACCAGCAGTGTGCAGAAACGGCCTACCTAAGATGATTGGTATATGGGCATCCTCAGGCATGTCAAGGACAACAAAGTCAACAGGGAAGAAAAACTTCCCTATTTGGACGGGTATATCCTCTAGGACTCCTATAGGCTCGACCGCAGATCGGTCAGCCATCTGAACTGTCATGTCAGTGATAGAAAACCGGGTCAACTTGAGTTTCCTAGCTAAACTCAAGGGCATGACGCTTATACTGGCCCCTAAGTCACACAATGCCTTCTCAATTGAGAAGGTACCTATTTTACAAGGAACGGAAAAGCTACCCGGATCCTCTAACTTATGGGGCGCAGTGTGAGATAGATAAGAACAAGACTCCTTAGTAAGTGCGACGGTGTGCATCTTTGTTTCAAGCGACCGCTTTTTGGACAACAGATTGTTTCATAAATTTAGTGTAAGCGGGTACTTGGTTAACTAACTCAAGGAAGGGGACTTGCACATTCAGACTACGGATAACTTTCTCAAACTTATTGAAAGATACCTGTTCTTTGGTCGGCACGAGTCTCTCCGGATATGGGGCTGTAAGGAGCACCTTAGCCCTCTCTTCTAAGTCGCGTGTGCCGGTATCCTTGGACTTAGGCTGAAAGTCTGTCACCTTCTCTTTGTTGAAGCTAGACCCCTCCTCAGACCGTCTCAAATGAGAACCATTAATCGTCATCGGATCAAACTTTGGAGCCGGGACTGACCAATCAGCACTCGGGTCTGCCCCTAAAATCTTCGGGACTGTGGTACCCCGAAACAAGTGGTCTCGTAGATTATTTGGCATCAAAGGACGAAATTCTTCAGCATCAGCAGCGATCTCAGTCGATCGACCACTCTCCTCAGTCGATCGACTGAGATGTCTGATTCCGGTAAGCTCCGTAACTCGTGTTTGATCGATCGACTAGGTATGTCGATCGATCGATCGAAATACCCGCGACGTCTTTTCTTTGTTTGTCTTGTTCGTTGAAGCTTTCTCTTGACTCGTTTCCGGCTCATCTTTTCCAACAACATCCTCAACCATGGCAGGACCATCAAGGGTGGACCCGCTCCTCAAAGTGATGGCATTTAGGGTCTCCTTTTGTTCGGGTTGAGTGGGTAAGTGTCCGGGGGCTCGAGTGTTATTTTTACTAGCCAATTGAGCAATTTGGCTCTCTAGTAGCTTCATCCCTGCCTCTCTTGCTTGGGACTCCTTTAGCAACATATTCTTGAGCTCGGAGAATTCAGAATGCTGTGATTATTCTTCTTTGCGGCACATAAGGAGGCTTCTGGTATTGTTGTTGCTTTTGATGAGGGGGCACATAGGGTTGTTGCTGCGGCGGATGTTGGGTTGGATTTTGGACATTTTGGCTCCTCCAACTCAAGTTTGGGTGGCTTGGCTCGTAGTAGGTGTTTGTCTGCCTATAGTGTTGAAAGGCAGTACAAGATTCAAAGGGACTAGGGCAGTTTTTCGAGACATGGCCCTCAACTCCACACCTTTCACAGACAAAGGGACCGTCCGACACATCATTGACTTGGTATATCCCACCTTTAGAAGCTCCTCCTAGCTCATACTTGTCAAATCTCGCGGTAAGAGCCTCAAGTGCAGCAACAGAGGAAGATTCAGCAGCTCTCCTCTGGTTCCCTCTCGAATTCCCATACTCGGCCTTGTGGGTAGCTAGATCGTCAATGATCTTCCACCCCTTGGTTGCTCCCAAGTTTTCAGCGAATCTGCCATTAGCTGCAGCATCCAAAATGGCCCTTTGATCGTCGTACAACCCATTGTAGAAATGATTGCACAAACTCCACTTTTCGAACCCATGGTGCGGTATGGTTCGCACCAACTTCTTGAATCGGACCCATGCCTCATGGAAATTCTCATCTGGCCCTTGTTTAAAGCCCGTGATTTGAGCTCTAATAGCGATCGTCCTTGAAGCAGAAAAGTACTTCTTGTAGAACGCCAATGCCAATGTATTCCAATCAGTGATCTCCTGAGCGGTCCGGTCCAAATCTCTATACCACTCCCTTGCAGCATCACGGAGGGAGAAGATGAACATGGTCTCCTTGATTTGATCCTGGGTCACGCCGGCTGGTGGGGGAATGAGCAGCGATGAGTCAATAAAGGTCTCCATATGCCTTGCTTTGCATCTTCATTTAGCTCCCCAAATTGATTTCTCTCAACCATAGTGATGTAGGCGGGCTTTGGTTCGAATTTCCTGGCATCTCCCTAACTCGAACCCCTTATATAAGTTGTCTACTGTCGGCTCGGAATAACTAGCTATACTTGCTTCCTCGGCCATGACTGGAATTTCCGGAGAAGTAACTGTCTCGGCTGAAGAAGTGGAAACGGGTGAAGACTGTGGGTCTTCTTCGAATAGTTCGTTCTCGTAATAGCTTGACAGAGTACTCAGCTCTTCCTCTGTCGGTAATACTCTTTGTGTTCGTCTCAACTCGCGCAAGGATCTTTCCAGCTCAGGGTTCAACGATACTAATTCTCCACCCTGTGACCTGCGCATAAGATGAAACTACAAAAAGAATATAAGAAAAGTTTAAGGAACAGATGTCCCTTAAACTAGGAAAGACTAAAAATAAAAACAACTAAAATTAGGACTATTGCCTCCCCGGCAACGGCGCCAAAATTTGATACCCGTCGTTGTGAGTACCAAAGATAAAATTTATAATCTCCTATTAAGACTACCCTAGGCTAGTGGTAACAGGGTCGAACCACAAGGAGGCAGTTGTAAACTTTAGTTGATTTATGTTCAGTCTGAGGTAACTATTATGGGGGTTGGTTTGAATAGGTCTAAGACTAAGAGCAAACAAAGCTGACAAACTAAAATTACGAATTAAACAAATAAAAGAAGGGTACTAGGATGGTCGGTTCATTACAGCTTCGGCGGCAGCAAACTGAGTCGGTCTGAATCAAACACAGGTATGGCGGGAAATAAAGAGGTCCTCTCGGTCCACTCTTAACAAATAGCATCTCTCGATCTCGCTATAGGTCCCTAATGTCACTAATACTAACTTTCGTCCTGAGAAGTGACTAACGGTCTAAACTATACCTATCTTTCGATCTTAGCACAGTTTAGTCGATTTAATTGATGGTCAAATAACTTCCCTATCTTTCGATCTAATGGGTCAGTCACGAAATAGGTATCTAACTGGTCGCATGCATTCGATTTGTTAAATACAAGATTAAATTCAATTAAAACGAATATGAACCCTACGAGGTCAGTCGATCGACTGAAAAGGTCAGTCGATCGACCAACACGCGCGACAGTTCTCCCTAATCTAATGCCGCCTATGCCATAAATCGCCTACATCCTAGCACTAAAGAATTAGCTACTCATGATGAAAGTAATAACAATAATAATACTAATAACAATTAATGAATTCATGCTTAGAGTAAATAACAACAATGATGATACGATAATTGGCTTTTGGGACACTAGCTATCAATTCTATACTAATAATGAAAGTAAAGCAAGAATTGAAACTAGGCGTAAAGAATACCGAGACTTAAGAGGAAAGATTAAGAACAAGGGTAGAATTCCAATGCTAAAATCGATAACCCAAACCCTAGTTACTCGAAATAAACTAAAACTCAAGGCCCTGTATTGTGATGAAAACTTGGATAAAAACTTGATCTCTAAACTGATGGTTTTATGTTACGTTATATAGCAATCAACGCAACATCTTATTTCCTAAACCTAGACTTCACGGGCTTCAAGATTCACGGTCTTTCAATTCACGCCTCAAATAGAAATCTGGTCGATCGACTGATAAGGCTGGTCGATCGACTGCTCCTCAGCAAACAGTAGCTTCTGGAACCCGAGCATTGGTCGATCGACTGAAAGTGCCGGTCGATCGACCGGATGAGCTGCTACTTGACTTCTTTATTCTCGTGGATTCGTCTTCTGGGCCTTGAATTGCGCACCAAGCTCGTTCCTTAAGTGATTCCTTTACGTCATTTGCAATGCAGATTACTCGGGGACGGATTTGGCTTGATTTCCGCTGAATTCTTCACATTTCTGCAATAATGTACAAAATACGGAAGTAGACGGAAATAGGGAGAAATGTAGCATAAACTACAAGAATGAGCTCTGAAATGCGTGTAAAATGGGATGTAAAACATCATATAAAAGACACGCATCAATGGTTAATGTTAAAGTTATAGGTGGAGTACTATAACATTAATTGTTAATACTTGTTCACATGTTGTGTTATGTCCTTGTGTTGCATATATCTTTGGTTATTTTGTTCATATGATAAGTGGGATAGTCAGTTATATTATCTTATGAGTGGAGTCGTGATGTTGTTCACGCATGTTGGTACAGTCAGTTATACTGTGCATTTGTGGTTTGCTAGTCTGAATAGATGACAGTAGTATTAGTTATATACTATCGGAATGAACTAACGCCACCCGTTGATGCGGGATTTATTTTGGTCTATGTTCGGAGGTGGCCAGAGTCGTCAGTTATACGCTCTGGGTCCCGAGTGTCGTTCGGTGTACAGTTATTGCATCGAGATGTCTGGCCAGGTCTTAGGTATATAGGCAGTGGTGATACGCTATACATAGTACCGTGGAGGCAGTGGTGATACGTTCTACACCGATGGAGGCAGTGGTGATACGCTCCGTCAGTCAGAGGCAGTGGTGTTACGCTCTGATAAGTTAGAGGCAGTGGTGATACGCTCTAACATGCGTTCTCTCTATTTGCTATGCTTTGTTGCTAGCTTTGTGCCTTCTATTGTTGTGGATTGTGTGTTACCGTATTCGCTATGCTTTAATGCTAGCATTGTGCCTTAAGTTGTTAGGGGTCGTGTGCTACAATGATTGTTAGTGTACATGGTCTAGTTTCTATATATGGTTTCGATTTGCATGATTCCGTTTATGATTGATAAGTCATGGTAAGCTTTGTTGGGTTTTTCAAGAGTATAGATGATCTCACATGTTTACTAGTTTTACATTTCATTTGTTAATTATTGTTGATTATATTTAATTGTTGTAAACATGACTGGGAGAGCATCTAGTTACTCCCGACTGATTGTCGACCCCCATTCTCAGGTTGTTCAGATGTTGCTTATTGGTTGATGCTTGCTTGGGGAATTTGCGAAGCGAGTTTAATAATAAATAGGAGTTTGCTTTTAAGTTTTAAGAACCTTTTGAATAATGTATTAGCTTGGTTTTGGATTTAGTAGTTTAACCGGATTGGTCGGTGTTTCCGCCACCTTGACCCTTTTATCAGTATCGTACTCTGATATTTATTTTATATAAGTTTTTTCTTTGTTTTATAATCCGGGTTGTTAAAAATTATCTCGTCAAGCCCTTGAATTTGAGAAAAAAATCACCGCTTTTTTAACCCATAGCCGGTACTTATGGTTGGTCAAAGCTTTTTTAATGAATAAACTTTGACCAACCATAATTCCCGACTACGAGTTGAGACGTCGATGAATTCTTTTTCAAACTGAAGACCTCTCTAAGACGGTCAATTTTTTTTTTAAAAAGTATCATATTTTGAACTTGTAGTCAAGAGTTATTGACGGTCAAATTTTTTTTGCAAGAAAAGAGGGGTACATCTTAGAAAATGAAAAAGTTGAGGGGTGCACGAGAGAATATCCCTTAATTATATAATTGTTAGGCCATATATATATGCTCTTGTTTTGATAATGACAAATGTGCTTTACAATATATATCTTTGTGCTCGTAATCGTTTATTTAGTCATAATTAGATTGAATAAGGGTTACATTATAAGCAAGCAATGTTATAGTAGTCTTGACTATAACTATGATTATTTATGATGAACTATCGAAGTAAAGTTATAGTTGCTTGAGCTATAACATTGAAGATTCATTTAGCAAATTTGATGATTACTTCAAGATAAGACAAGTACAAGTTTTAGAAGTTGAAACTGAAGAGCTTATGATCAAGATAAAGAGATGATCCATAAACAGAAGATCTCCAGGAAGATTAGCCAATATAAGACATCATTCAATAATGGTATTTTTAGAAGTAATGTTGGCAAAGTAAAGTTATAGTTGTTTTACCTATAACTTTACTTACCAAGCTTAATGGTATAGCCATTTGACTTACAACTTTGAGCTATGATATGAGGCGCACGACCTAGGGTTTTAAAAATCAAATTTTGGAAGCTTGATTCTTAAATATCTTTTCATGAAAATGTGTATGTATACTAGAATAAGGTTTGCGTCCAATTAGATTGAATAAAAGTGTGAGTATCCTATTGATTAGTAAAACAACTTATGAGTTGTCATGCTATCTAGGGTTTTCTAGTTATTCTTCTCTATACCCTATATTAGTCCATCTACCTAATATCTTACTAGAGTTTTTCGTGATGAGGGATTGGGCCTATGAGCCGTTTTCTCCCTTGATTGATAATTCCTTGTAAAAGATAAGAATTAGGGTAAATCTCTTGATAATATTTGTTAGACATATTCTATCTCCTTATATCATGTGATTTATTATTTTTTATCTTCTAATATATTATTGGATTAAAAAATAAGAGGATTAGATTTATTTCTTGTGCAATAAACTACAAAAGATCCACGACACCTTTAGGGTTTTGATTAAACCTAGCTCTCCTCTCTACTATAAATACACAAGTGCTTCATTGTTTCAAAACAACTTTTCATGCTATTAATTTTGTTTGCAAACAAAACGGAGTAAAGCTTTTATAAATTTAAGGATCAATTGATGAAAACACCCTTTAATGTTGCCCTTTTTAAAACTTAACACCTTATGAAGAGTTTTTTAAAACTTACTACCTTAATGTGCACTTCATTCACATCTTGATACCATAAGTGGGTTTAGGCTAAAAAAATGTGAAATAGTGCCGACATAGAATCAACCGTGACTTGTAGTTATAAGGGGGAAGGGAAGAAGCTAAAGCGTGAACGGAGTGCATCATAAATATGTCGTCATGTCTTTAAAAAATGGCCGAAATATTCCATTGTTTGGTCTAAATCCACTTAAGGTACGAAAATGTGAATGAAATACACATTAAGGTATTAAATTTTATAAATAACTTTCATAAGGTGTTAAGTTTTAAAAAGTGCAACATTAAAGGGTGTTTTCATCAATTGATCCTAAATTTAATTAAGTGTTATTTTGTTTTGCATTCAAAAATGTTTTTAGAAAAGTCGTGTTTTATATTGCTATTTATTTCTAAGAATTATGTTATTGGATAATAGTGATTAGATTCGTTCTTATACGTTCAATTGTGTGAACATCGGAAGAACAATAAAAACACTTTCTTATTAAAACATAAGATAGTTGAGTATTTAACGATACGCAAATTGAGTTTAAACTAGAGTTAGTTGTACGTGTAGGTTGATAATTTTATAATCCGTAGAAAGGTACTAAAGTTATTAATCGAGAATAATGGACGTAGGCTTCGACGTGTGAAGCCGAACCACTTTAAATATCGCGTGTCCCTTGCATCTTTCTTTATTTTATTATTTAGACTTTAAATTGTTAATTAATTAGTCAAGTTTAACTCATAACCCTCGAGTAATTAATTTACATATCACGCTCATACGGACAAATCGAAAAAGTGGGCATATTTACATATACTTAATTCACTCCCCCCTCTCTCTTAAGTATATTGGATCAATAGACTCTACAATAATTTTGTAGTTAGATTAATCAGACACATTTTCCCCTGTTGCACTTATTTATTTGATGATGTATGCTTCGTGAATGATCTGGAAAAATATTTTCGACCTCATGGAACATGATTTACCTTAATTAATTGCTAAAAATTTAAATACGTGTTTTTCTTTTAATTGCGTATACAGGAATCAGGTGTCATGATGTTATTATTAATTGTATGAATGTATGATAGTGTAGAATTCACATTCATGATTAATATGCTGCTATGCATTTAAATTCATGTTTGTTACTTAATACGTGAATTCCTTGCTGTTCTACGCCACTTAGGTTCGAACACAAACCCTTGTGTGAGCGTACGTGATTCCCGACCTTAGGGCGGCCGTGGACGTGTGTGGTGGATTTTTCCACCTTGGGAGAGGTTAGGGTTTGGTTATTTAATGAATTAGGGTTTTGGCATTACTAAATTACCGTTATAAAAAGTTTTACTATAACTTCACATGCGTAACTTAATATTTAACATTGAGTTACTATTGTAACACCCTCTTCTTACCCGGCCAAGGCATGGGTGGATTTTACAATCTCGATTTCCGGAGGCGGTGAAATCGGAGTTGCAATAGAAACAACTTAAACAAATAATAAGTTTAGTGATTTACAAATAAATGAATAATAAATGTGAATTAGACATCATACAACTTGTCTACCATCTAAGCCATCTATCAATGCCACTCGACTCCAAGTCTGTTGCTCGTCTCGTCTCCCACATGACATCAAAACAACCTGTACTTAACCTGCTCCTCATATAATCGGAAATTTCATATGGATCGATACAGGCCACCCCGAAAATAGGTGACAATTACACAGATAGACAACACGGCAGTTTCAATAAATAAATATAAGACACAACATTACAATTAAATATGCAACATGCCAATGATATGAATGAGGTACGATTATACAATCACAATGTTGGTACGGGGACACGTCCAGACGTATTCTTCATCACGGTGCCAGCAACATGCCCACGACACCACTCCTCACATAAAGGTACCGAAAAACGCCCAGACGTACCGAGTTCGAAAGCCAACCGGATCCCCTGCCAGAAGTCGTGTCTCAACCACACGAGTCCCTCTATACTCAAGTCATTAATGTGCACATCCCTCTTCGAGTGGGAAGCTCCAAGAGGCGACTTAACCGTAAGACGATTTCCCAACCGTCTCACGTCTCCTCAACAACAACTATATCCTCAAAATATACAACAACAACAACAATAACAACAACAACAACAACGATATAATATGCAACACCACAAATCAAACTAAGACCAATTATGAAATATACTCCTCAACATGCCATGGACATCTAATACTCAATTATTCCGACTCCTTGAGTACTCATGAACCAATATCATGTTATAATGCATTTCCAACAACAGAAGAGACCCACCAAGATACTCAAACATTACCATGTGATGCAATACAACTCTTAATATGAAAATAGTGTAAAAGACACACTAATATGCACACATATTATTAAAACCGAGTATAATCAAACTACCTTTTAGGAATCTTCATAAGCTTACTCGAGTTCGACCTGATTCCGTCTCATGAAACCGTCTCATCCTATACAAACCACATAATACTATCACAAATACATCCTATACTATTATACACTACAAAACCCCTTATTGTCATCCATTAATTACCCATAATACATAACTTAATTGCTAATTAATTACCCACCACAAAACCCCCAAAATTTAGGGTTTAAATTAATTAAAGAATGGTAGATCGTAACTTACAAAGTAAGAGGAAGGAAGGAAGAGGATGAACAATCCACGAAATAAAGTTTGAATCCCATGAGAGTGTGTTTGTGATGGTTTAATAGAGAAGGGAGAGAGTTTAGAGTAAGAAGGAAGAAGGAGGAAATGATTTGGATAAGATAAGGTGTAATCCCGATATTGGTGTTTATCGGGTGCTGCACAGTTGCACTCGGTTGACTGCCGAGTCCACTAAGTCGAGTGCTCGTCCACTCAACCGGGTTTCAGCCACTCAATCAAGTAAACCCCCTACTCGGTCTAGTGTAGCCCATTAGGTCAAGTGTACGGTCATCCCTTGATTTCGAGTAGTTCCTCACCAACTCTGAGGCCTCCTCACGCATCACAAGCTTTTGTGGTTCTCAAAGAATCCGCTTATTCCCCCCTTAAAGCAAACTTCGTGGATGAAGTTCGCCTTACTCTCTATTTCCATTATTCTCTCAAGTCCATATCTCTGTCTCGTTACCAACTCTATAGTCTCGTCTCTATCCCAAGCCCTTATACCGTATTCAGTTTCTTACATACAAACGCTTCCTGACTCAAGGTTCCCTTGACATTGTCATTCTTATAAAGCTTAGTTTCTTTCTTTAACTTCCCGAATATTACATTCACTCCCCCTAAAAAAGAACGTCATCCCGAAGTTCAACGCTCGAATACATGGATAAACTTATAAGCTACTTACGAACATATAACAAGGAACGAAATGGCGGGTACCACGTAATAGGTTATGTATTCTACTAGAATTCAATTACTATCCTCGTGTTACGCATATATCGCGCCAAATGTATCACATGAACGCACACGTATTTGTGTCTATTTTTACTTTATGTAAGTATTACGTCTATATCCATCACAAGATTCATTGGTGCAACAAGCAACTATCATGAAATTCACAATGTCATTCACTATAAAGTAATTGAACCATTACATGTCACATAGATTATCTCATGCCTTCGTTGTCCATTTAGCCACGTCACATTGCTATTGATTAATTAAATACACCTTGATTAATAATATTTTAAATAATAACACAACATCTAAAGCAATAATAACACACTAAGTACTATGGTCAAACGTAAACAATTCACGAAAGTCAATCGTATAAACCCTTTTCATGTCCTTCATTGTGAGGGATTCTAGTACCCAATCTGATGATTAGATACCATAAGCTTTGAAGAACCCCGAAGTATTCCTATCCCTAGCCCAAAAGCTAGGACATTGAGTGGGTCTCACACCTTGGTTGTAGGTAAACTCATGCACGTCTCTTAGAACTAGGGAGTGTTTCACCTGATCGATAAGGTCCGCCATAGGGTATTGGTGATCATAGGCCGGTTGGAGTCGGGTATATTCCCCGGTATGCAATGGCATATGCATATAATGCCTAGGAGGGTCATGAAGTGGCGAAGCCACGTGCATATAGGAAGATGACGGGGAATATGTAGAATGCCTAGGGCGATCGTGGGGCGGTGAAGGCATTGGCATATATGAAGGTGATGGATCATGTACCGAAAGATAAGGGAGTCCATGGGGTATTGTCGGAGTATTAGCCCATTCTACTTTTTCATAACTAAGGTTATATGTGAGCTCAACCGGAATGAGATAAGATTGGGCCGGAGGACGAGGTGGTGTCATCTCAGGTAGGTGGGAGGTTACGGGCAATCTTCTGGGCGCGGGAAGTTTCATGTACAAGTTCGTGTTCACTTTCCACGAGTACCCATCCTTATCCCTTCTATCCACAATACAAAACATTTTCTTCATATAGGCGATGTCAAAGTACAACATCCCCGCACTCATAGGCCTATCAATCTCCCCCGATTCATAACCCAATAAGTTCTTGGCTAATCAAATCACTAGGGAACCGCAATCAAAATAGCACTTGTCGGATTTGGCCATCCTCTCAAATGCTAGGCTCACCATGGTAAAGAGGTTAAAGTAGAAGCGTCTTTCATAATGTGAGTTGAGGTAGGAGCTTTAAAGTAACACTTCCGTGTAGTTGAGTTTGCTAGGATCTTTCCTCTCATAAAGGATATTGGTCATAAGGCAAAGGAAAACTTTGAAAACGTGGTGTTTCACATCTTTATTTTCATTGCACTCACATTGGTATGTTGGTTGCCCGTATAAAGATCAATGTACTTTGTGGCTTTCATTTCCTTTTCCACCTTGTCATAGGTAAAGGTAGTCCTTTTTCCTACACCTAATCGTTCTGCAAAGACATCACTAGATAGGTTGAAGAAGCTATTCTTGAGTAGCTAGGAAACTCACGAAATGGTCCCTTTTGTTGCAGGTAAATAAACTCAAGAATTCAAGGGTGAGATTGCGCTAGCTTATTTCCGCCAAATTATATAGTCCCTCCATGCCAAGGACACTAAAAATGTCATGTACTTGTTGATACGGTCGTTATGTACCAAAAATAAATACCTAAATATAACTAACAGAAGCTAGTGATAAGTAGGGTCGATCTCCACAGGGAGGCAAGGTATTCATCTATAAGTCCGTCTATGTAAGTCACAATTGGGGGTTTGTATTTTGTTTTCTAAACTACTAAAGATTAAGGGCAAGAGAAATAAAGTAAGAGCGATAAAGCGAGGAAATAAGAGATAAGTGATCAGATAAAAGAGGTATGTCAGGATTTCGGTTCACCATGGCAGTTCATCGACTCAGTCATAAATAGCTTAGACAATCTTCTGTGAAAAGGGCAAGGGAAAGGTCCTTCCGTTCCGCTATCCACCCTAGATTTCCACTAACTTAACTTCCGTCCTCATTAGGGTAGTTCTTGTTCATAGCAGGTCTGTTTATTCCAATCTTCCGATCTAGAAATAAAATTAACCAAATTAAAGTTATTTAGAAGCGTGAACTCAACTAAATATGTTACAGTTATATTGCTATGGTTAAAGATTCTCACAAGTAAATCACCTAGTCTATTTACTACATCGTCTCATCACTACCATGGATCCCTAATCCTAACATAAGGAAATTAACTACTCATGTTTTTAATGCAGTCAACAATAATAACGATAAGCATACTAATAAGAGACATAATAAGGGAATGATAATAAAGCATAAACTAAAAATAAGAGAACAATTAATGAGAGCAAACAGAGAATTAAGATTAAAAAGAAAGGAGAGATTACACAGTTCGAATCCGGAGAGAAAAGAGGCAGAGAAAAGTTCAGTAGCAATTAGCGTAAAGTAGAGTGTGTAAAACGTCATTAAGACCTAATAAACACTTTCTTATATAGGGGAGCGAAATTTTACAAAAATAAACCTAAACACGGATTAGTCAGCCCGTGTAGACTAGCAAACCACTCGACCGAGTCCTTTCAGACAACTCGATCGAGGACTTCTCCAGCAAAACTGTTCAATCGAGCACTTGAGGCTCTCGATCCAACTCTTCCAATTCAGCACATTTCGATTGAGTATAAAAACCATCCGATCGACTTCAAAGATCATCGCCAAAACACACGATCGGACTCCAGAAGCTCTCGATCGAGTACTTCCCACTGAGATCAGCCTTCAACTCGTCTTGGCAGCTTCCTAAGACCCTCCTTCATGCTTCCCGAGGTATGACTTCTGTTCTAATATCTCCGCCTCCTTAAAAAGCATGCAAAGTGGGACGACTAAGGCACGATTCCACTACTTTTAGGTCCATTCCTGCAATTAAGACAGAACCAACCAAAGTAGCCAATTCGGGGCATTTTGCAATATAAAGCGATACAAATGGCATAGAAATGCGTGCAATAAGAGGCTAAAAAGTCTATATAAATTGCACGTATCAAATCTCCCCAAACCGAACCTTTACTCGTCCTCGAGTAAACTAAATGCAAACTAATGGAACAGATATGAAAACTCAGAGCTAGCTATAACTTGTCCACTTAAACCATTTAATGCAATAAAAAGTTAACAGCTGTAGCTACAGCAGTCAATACTCAAACGAGTTGTATGATGTCTATAAATAAGCTGACCTGTCAACGTTGCAAGACCATTAAAATCGGACTCTCACAGGTCACTTTTCTCTCATGAAGCAAAGGGTGAAAGTAGATGTGTAAGAGAAGAAGAGAAAACAGTCACTCACCTAAACGGCGACCTACATAACATGCATGCAACAAAAATCAAGACGATTCAAGTACCATAAATACATTCCAAGCAATAATGTCCGTCATAGCCGAGGGCTTACAAATGATATAGGAGAGTGAGGTTACAGGTAAGAAAAGGCAAAACAGATTATGGGAATGTGGAGGTAAAGCGTCAAGCTAGCACCTAAACAGGACCATATAAAACTATCCATTTCTCAGCTGACTAGAAATCGAACACAAGTGCCCCTCATTGGCACAAAACTCACTAACCATTTACACAATCTCCTCAAAAAGATATGAATACAAACGGAGGAGTAAGACCATCACAAACTTCCCTTTTTAATACGGTCTCATTTTCATTTCAACTTTTTTTTTCTTTTTCTTTCTTTCTTTTCCATGCTTTTCTCGTTTTCCTTCCCGCATTTCTTTCTTTTTCTACCAAGTCCATATAAATGAGAATGAACCAAACTCGCAGCAATAAGGATATACCACAAAAATTACACTAAACTAGCTTGACTGGCAGGCTTAATTTGGGTGTAGCTAATGGGTCAAAAGGCTATTTTTGGCCAATGTGGAGCTAAATGGGTGAAAATGAAAGAAAGGGGGATATTGTAAGAACCTCCCTTCATGTGACACCGACCAAAAACTCGAATGTACGCAAGCAACAAGCAATCGAATTTCATAAAAGTGCAAATGTCATGGACTTGTTATGCAAGGAGTACTACTCTCAATTCCTACATGAACTCGTCATGAATGATACCAGTTATATGGCTCTAATAACTCAGAAATTGTAAAGTAGGTTGCCAATTCTATCAGGTCAAGTCTACACAGTCAGCTATATTTTTAACATTAACTCGTAGATATGCACATGACTAAGCTAATAACTGCCAATTAGATGCAAGGCTCAACTGATATGACAAGTTAAAGTGCAATTTCATCATGGAAATCTACTGTTCCGACTCAACCTATATGCAAAATGAAACGTGAATTTTTTGTTTTTTTTTTTGAAATTTTCTATTTTTTAGATTTTCGATGATTTTTTTTTGAAATAAATACAATGTAAGCAAAAAAAGTAAACGTGAATGCAAAAACAAATGCAAAATGCAGACTCAAAGGATGCAATTCCCTCCCCAAACCAAAACGGACAACGCCCTCGTTGTCCTCCAGCATACACCAGTAGCATATATAATGGGAAAGGGATAAACAACCAAAAAATGAATGAATAAAATAAATAAAAAGGAGACGAAAATAAAGAAAAGAGCAAAAATACATACAAAATGACGAACTTCCCCAAACCAGCCAGAAAACTGGGGAAGTGAGTAGACCAGCAGCTACTCGTCATTAGTGTCCTCCTCCTCCTCTCCCACCACCGTGTAGTCGGGATCTCGCTCCTGCTCCCTCCTTCTCCCCTCCTCAGCTCGGGCTCTCTCCTCCTCCTCCTCCTCAGCTGTGTCCGCCTCGCTAGCTGGCTGTGGGTACCCCTCAGCCGGGTACCGGTAGAAAGAAGGGTGTGGCCAGCCCAAGGAACGGGGCGTCCTCGTCTCATGTGATACTTGTCTAGAGGGAATAAGGTAAGTGCAATGTCCCGCTCCCTACGAGCCTGCCTGGTAAGCAACTCGAGAAGCAAACTGTCACGGCGCCCTTGGTCAATGACCTCGAACGCCTCAAAGGATGGAGGAGAAATAAAATTAGCCGTGTAGACCGGCTATGTAACAGAAGAAGTGGGAATAGGGATCGGTGTAGGCGTGGGCGTGGAAGACTGCCCAGCCTCAATCGGTGTGGATCCATGTCCAGTCTCAGGTCACTTCCGCTTCTTAGAAGTGGAAGTAGTGGTAGGTGGAGCGAGTGGAAGGTGGTAAAAGGCAAAGGTGGAGGCAACCTACCTCTAACAGTGGTCAAAGGTACAAGAGGGGGTAGGTCGGTAGAAGGTAAGGTCATGGACAAGGAGCCACAAATCTTCCAAGTTCGCTGGTCAGAAGCTAGCCAAAACATTGCCAACATGGCAGAAACATCTAGGTACCTGTCCCTATCTACATGTGCTAGGTCACGAGGGAAATCAGGGAAGATGGAGCGGGCGAGGTAGATGGCTATGCCACCTCAGACAATGGTGCCCGACTTCTTCTTACCAACCGCATTAAAATACTGAGCTGTCAGATAAGCAATGTTAAGAACAAAGGGGCCCTCTCTATCAATGTTAGATAGCCCCCGAGAAACGACAACTCAACATTATTAATGTTGTTGGGCTCTTTACGGCCGAAAATCTTCCCTCCAATGAGATGTAAAACGTAACGGGCCGGCGGGAGGTGAACATGAGCGAGTCTGCGCTCCTCAAAGGGTGTCTATGCTAAGGTCCGCCAAAGTATACGTAGGACCTTCCTAGGAGGATCCGACTCACCGTGGGAAGACATACCTAACCTACTACCAAACGAAGCTAAGGCCCAGGTCATATTCCGGTTAAACAACCGGAAGGAGACACACGAGCAGTCTGGGTCAGTGGCGTAGGCAGCAGCAGAAAAGGTAAAGGAGCTGCAAAACTCAAGGGATAGCTCCTTATAGGTCAAGGCACTCATAGTGGTCAACCCAGCCATCCCCGTCCCGTTCAAAATCTCGGCTACAGGCTTATAAATGCCTAACTTCTCAAGGGAGTTCCGACACAAGAATTTAGTAGAAGAAAAGTCACAGCGCTCTAAATCATAAAAAACGGGTACGATGAATTGAGTTAACGAAACGTACCTCTGGATAGTTTGGATGCGGGTCCAAGGACTCATCGGCATGGAACGTGGCACGTCCAGCAGCAGGCGTACCTCGTCCTCGACCCCATCCACGCCGTCCAGTACCCGAAGAAGAAGCCAGTCCAGTAGCTGGGCGGAGTACTAGGGCAGACCTGTAAGCAGCTGTGACAGCCAGTGACAATGCAGCAGGGGTCGTCATCGTAGAGGGTACAGTACCAGCACTAGTAACGGTAGTGGCAGTGGCAGTAGAAATAGTAGAAACAACGGTGGCAGCAGCAGGGACCACCGTCTCAGTCAGGGATGGGGTAACAGAGGAACTAGTCGAAGGCATTGTGTTACTATCCATCCTAATCAATCAAATAAGTCCTCAAATTAATCAAACACAATACGATTTCCCCTAATTCATCACGATTTTCGAAAAAATTGATTCCTAATTACGTAAATTAGGTCGAAAAAAGGCAATAAATTAACAATAAACAGAGGGGGATACTTACTTGATTGATAACCCACAAGAATATGCAAAGAAATTGACAAAAATGCAAGAAACTGATCGGATTAATCCCGACTTCGAACAAACCCTAATTCCTCAATTAAATTGCAACAAAGACGAAATTGAAAGAGGGAATAAGGGGCAAATGTCGAAAATAAAATAATAAGCATACTGTGGGTGGTGATTTTGGTAAAAAGGGGAGATTAATGGAGGTTTTTGGGGATTTTGTGTGGGTTTTATCGCATAACAAAGAAGGAGGAGAAATTAGAATGGAAATAAAAGAAGGGAAGGGTCACTTCCTGCGTGTTATTAAGCATAGTCACTCGATCGAGTGATTTGAAACCACTCGATCGAAGACTTTATCATCCATTCTGCTCGATCGAATGAAAAACCCCTCGATCGAGAACTGCTCTATTTTGACAATTCGATCGAGTGGCTGAAACAGCTCGATCAAACACTTTTGCTGGGCAATCCTCTCGATCGAGTACAAAAATCACTCGATCGAGGTGTTTTCTATGGCACACGTCCCAATGCGATATATCTTCCCCAAACCTGCATAGAAACATGCAAAAACACTTCCCGCAAATACCAAATCACAAAAGTATGCAGTCTATATTCGGTTTTCGCTAAAACTAACTATGCTACCGTCTAATAGTCTAAAAACGCAATTAAAATGTCTTACGGAAATTCAAAATTACAAATTAATACAACGGGGCATTCCCCGCTCATCGTTCAAAACACTGTAGTAGCCCACAAGAGGGCTTCTGACTAGAGGAGGTCCCTTCAGTATCTCGAACCATCCTATTTCATCGCCACGAGCTTATACTCGAACTGATGGAAGGAGAATAGTTAGCGTCCACATACGTCCTAACTTTCTTCTTCCCTTTGATATTCCTATCTGCATTGGTGTCATTCCCATCACTTGAATTGACTTCAACTGTACCTTGATCGATAGCATCTCCAGTACCCACTCTGTCTGTACCTGCAGTAAGGAAACCAACAGAATGAACCGCCTTTTTGCTCTCAATCTGAGGCGAAGGTGTCACTATAGCAGCGCAATATTCAATACTCTCAGCTGGAGTTTCTGTACCTGGGTCAATAGAGGGTAAGGCATTGCAAGGATGAACTTGCATAGGTGCCCTACTAGATTTGGACTGATGAAATATTAGCTCCTCATCTCCTACGTGGAAGGTAAGGGTCTTTCCCCCGACGTCAATTACTGCGCGAGCAGTAAACAAAACTGGTCGCCCTAAAATAATAGGGGTATGAGTGTCCTCGGGTATGTCTAAGACCACAAAGTCTACGGGAATAAAGAATCTCCCGATCTTCACAGGTATGTCCTCTATTAGTCCTAGTGGCCGTGATATACTATGGTCGGCCATCTGAACGGTCATATTGGTACAGTTAAACTTGGTCAAACCGAGTCTCTTAGCAAGAGACAAAGGTAAGACACTCACTCTAGCTTCTAAGTCGCATAGCGCGTTGTCAATCAAGTGGGTCCCTATATGACATGGAATTGAAAAGCTACCCGGGTCTAATTGTTTGGGTGGTGTCTTATTCTGAACTAAGGCGGTCCATATTTCAGTCAAAGCCACCGTTTCGTGGTCATTTATATGTCTCTTACGCGATAAAATTTCTTTAATGAACTTCATGTAAGAGGGTACATGGGTAAGCACTTCGGCGAAAGGAACGTTGACGTGAAGGCTCTTCAGGATCTCAACAAATTTCCCGAACTGTTGGTTTGCCTTATTGTTCTGCAATCGCCTTGGGAAGGGGACCGTGATCGGAATTTCTAACCCCTTATTCCTTTCTTCCAATGTCTCGACAGGTTCGAACTCATTTCTACTCGATCGGTGTCTTTTACCTCTCGATCGAGGTCTTTCAGCAGCTTTTTCATTCAATCGAGCATTATCAGCTACTCGATCGAAATCCTCTTTATCAGTATTACTCGATCGAGGCATGATTTCACTCGATCGAGCATTTGTCTCATAATTTTCACTCAATCGAGACATTTCCTCCTCTCGATCGGTTTCTTGATTGGCAGCTTTACTCGATCGATAAAAAATACCACTCGATCAAGTACTATCTCCAGCAATTCCTCTCGATCGACCACCAGAAATGAGTCCATCGAGTATTTTCTTCGGATGCAGCACTGTTTCGTCTATGGACGATTGTTCACCATCAGCAACAATATTCTCCTGGTCCGATATGTCCTCAACATTTGACATTTTGTGTCCTTCATAAGAAAGACCACTTCGCAAGTTTATTAGATTTATCATCTCTTGTGGATTCTTTACAGATTGAGACGGTAAATGACCCGGCTTCCTCGTGGATTGGTTAGTGGCAAGTTGGGCAATTTTGGTCTCGAGTGACTTTATCGATGCTTCTTTCTGTTGGTCACTCATCTGCAACTATTTAGTCAATGATTGGATCATCGATTTCAACTCAGCCAATTCATTTACTCCACTAGAAGAAGCTCCTTGATGCGGCGGTGGAAAGGATGGAGGATTTTGAAAGCCTTGTTGAGCTTTGTGAGGAGGAACATAAGCTTGTTGCTGCTGCGGAGGAGGGGTAGGATTAAGTACATTATGACTAGTCCATCTCAAGTTAGGATGGACTCCATTCTGATTATTATAATAGGATCCTCCTTGCCTATATTGTTGAAAGGTAAGGACTTGCTCCTCCTCAGTTAGACAGTCAACAACAGTGTGACCGTCATTACTCCCACATCTCTCACAAGTAACGGCTTCTTGTCTAGTCAACAAGTGAATCGTCTGTTGATCACCAGCAGTCTGCAACTCTAGATTATCAAAACGGGCATTCATGGCTTCCAGCTGAGCCACAACTGCGCTATTTACTGAAGAAACAGTACGAATATCTCCTCTAGGGTGCCCATACTCAGCAATATGTGTACCCTTTTCTTCTATGATACCGAATACCTTGTCATCGTTATTGTTCTTCTGAAATCGCTCATTAGATGAGGCGTCCAATATAGCACGGTGGTCATCATACAACCCATTATAGAATTGGTTGCATAAAAACCACTGACCCAAACCATGATGAGGAAGAGACCTCACCAACCTTTTGAAACGGCACCAAGCTTCATACAAGTTCTCATCAGGTGTCTGCTTAAAACTTGTAATTTTCTCTCTCAGCTGATTAGTTCGTTGTGGAGGAAAATACCTTTTATAAAAAGCAAGGGCCAGACTCTTCCAGTCAGTAATACCGGCTGCACTACGATCAAGATCAGTGAGCCATTCACGGGCTCCGTCGGTCAAAGAGAAAGGAAACAAGACTTCCTTAATCTTATCCTGGGTTACTCCTTTAGTGGCGGGAATGGTAGAGCAATAGTCAGTGGCTTTGTAGCAGAAATAGAGTTGTCTTCTTCGCAAGACTAGTCTTCTGCAAACAGAAAATGTTCTAGCACGGGTTCAAAAGTACTCCAGACTTCCTTTTGAATCTTCCTTTGCAGTCTTAGTCTATGACAAAAAGATCTTTCTAGCTCAGGATCAGCAGGAACTAATTTTGACCTGTTAGACCTGGGCATACACAACACTGAAGGAAATATGTGAGAACTGTCTCAAGGATTAAAAATTCCTTGAGACCAAGAGAGATAAACGAAACAGCAACAGACAGATAAGGCTATCGCCTCCCCGGCAACGGCGCCAAAATTTGATACGGTCGTTATGTACCAAAAATAAATACCTAAATATAACTAAAAGAAGCTACTGATAAGTAGGGTCGATCTCCATAGGGAGGCAAGGTATCTATCTGTAAGTCCGTCTATCTAAGTCACAATTGGGGGGTTTGTATTTTGTTTTCTAAACTACTAAAGATTAAGGGCAAGAGAAATAAAGTAAGAGCGATAAAGCGAGGAAATAAGAGATAAGTTATCAGATAAAAGAGGTATGTCAGGATTTCGGTTCACCATGGCAGTTCATCGACTCAGTCATAAATAGCTTAGACAATCTACTGTGAGAAGGGCAAGGGAAAGGTCCTTCCGGTCCGCGATCCACCCTAGATTTCCACTAACTTATCTTCCGTCCTCATTAGGGTAGTCTACTGTTCATAACAGGTGTATTTATTCCAATCTTCCGATCCAGGAACAAAATTAACCAAATTAAAGTTATTTAAAAGCGTGCACTCAACTAAATATGTTACAGTTATATTGCTATGGTTAAAGATTCTCACAAGTAAATCACCTAGTCTATTTACTACATCGTCTCATCACTACTGATCGGTCCGTTTCGTGTTCACAATTAAAGGTGTGGTCGTTGGGTCACGTCCGAATCAAAACACAATTTATAGCTTCACAAACAACTCTACAATTAGTAAAGAGGCAAGTAAAGGTCGGATCCCAAGGGACGGGTATTAAAATGAGATTTCTATTGCAACTAGTGGTGTCTAAGGGGTGTCACAAATTGGGTTGATGTAGAAGGTCACTAAACTAAAATAGCAATGAAAATAAACAAGCAAGATGAATTAAAGGGGTGTAAACAATTGATTAAAAAGCACTAGGGTGTCATGGGATCATAGGGGAATCATGGGAATTGATCATACAAACATGTTCTCAAATTATAAGCAAGCAATTATGTTTGTGATGGATTGAGTTGGGTTATATCTTACAATCCTAGGAAAGTTTGGGTCCCGGAGCCGAATCGATTAGATTGTACAACACCTACAAGTCGACTTAATCTTCCCTACTCAACAACATGCATAGTCTAATGAGACTCGAGTTGGGTTATGTCTTACAAGTCTCATTGAAAAGATAGAAGATGGTAGTAAATGCAAGGATTCATAGGCTTAGCATTTCATCAAATATAACATGTGCATGGGTTGAGATCAAAACAAGCAAGCAAATAAAACATGAAAGCATATTAATTTAAGCGTGAATCATTCCCCATGTTGGTTTCCCCTAATCACCCATTAACCCTAGCTAAGAGACTACTCACTCATTATCATGTTGATCATGCTAGCAAGGTTGTCAATCATACCAACAATATGAAACATGATGAATAAATGAAAGTAATTAACAATAATTAAAAAGGGATTAAGAGAATTATACCTACTAATGATTCCAATAATAAAGCAAAGATAAAAGAAGTACTTGATGCTTGATTGAGAGGTTGTCAATCTCCCAATAATAACCCAAATAATCTTCAATTCCCCAAAATAAAGGATGAACAAAAGAGAGATTAAGGAAATAAAACTTGTATTAGAACTTGATTAATTGTTGATTACAAAACTAAAGAGAGATTTGATTGATATTAACTACTCTAATTATTGATAAGAAGAACATGCTCCTCTAATTAGACTAATGGGGTATTTATAGTGGAAACTAGGGAGGATGCATTAGGGTTAACTAAGGGCTAAACTAGTAATTACACTTTTTAGATTGATCAAAGAGGAGCCGGTATTTTTCGAAGGAAGGGCTTCTTTCTTTGTAGCTTGGAGAAGAGGAAATCGTGCCGTGCTGGAATCCGGGCGGAATAAGGTCGGGACGGGCGGATTCTGGCGATGGGGTCCGAGCGGATTCGAGGGAATCCGAGCGGATTGTGGAGGTGGAATCCGAGCGGATTACAGGAAAGCCGCACGGATTGTGCAGCTGGGGGACGGCCGGATTGGTGACAATCCGCACGGATTGTCACTCAGCAAGAAATCTTCTTCTTTTCTTCCCTTTTCTTCATAAATTCCTTGGGGATTTCCTTGGGGACTCAAGGATCCTTTCTCAACATTGCTCTTCTACTATAATATGTACAAAGGCCTTCTAATCTTGTCTCTCCTTGATGCTTGGTCATTGGATTCGATCAATTTAGTCTCGTTTTGCCATGAAAATGCAAGATTCTTACTCCTTTCCTACCAAGGGATCAAAATCTCACAAAATATGCAAAACAAAGAACTAAAGATAAGAAATGACCCAAACATGCACTAAAAAGCATGGAAACAAGGCTAATTCGGGGGCTAAATATGCGCTAATTATGGTCACATCAAATATCCCTAAACCGAACCTTTGCTCGTCCCGAGTAAAGAGGTGACAAAGACTAGGACCAATACTAACCTATCCTAATAATATAGCCGATATGAGACAATTAGCGGGTCTCACTCCGCCCCTTCAACTCACAACAAGACAATCATGAGGTAGGATGCCTTCTTGCAAGCCAAGGTGGGTCTTGCCAAAATGGCGACACATCCAAACATTAAGCACACAAAATCACATAATGGATGTATCTACAAAAGGAATAGCCACTTCCTCATCAAGTGGCGGAGGCACTAAAGAGGAACAAATTTAAGAGCATGTAATCCTTCACAAATACTAGTTCAACAAATTACTAAGGCTAAGAGGATGGCACTAAATCACCTCCAAATGGTGTTAAACTAGACTACTTTCGTCCTCAATTTCCAAATGCTTTCGTCAAGAGCGATCGGATGGTGGTGGAATGATAATCCCTATGATGCTAGTAGCATATGACATGACAAGTCTCGAATTCTCCACAAAAGTAATGGTCATGGATCGTCCCAAGCTCGACCAAGTGGCTTGACAAAAGGCTTTTTGGGAATGAAATGCTCAAATCTTTATTCACAACGGGTGGATATGACTAGTATTCAAAATTGTCCTCATTTCACTTTCACATTTCAAAAATTTAAAATGGGGTTTGTCCCTTCCGGGCTAGTGTCCTTTGCTTTCGCCAATCGCTTATTAGGCAACCGGTTAACCTCTAGACAATAGCTTTTCGGGGTGATAGTCACTCTGTCTCTAGGCGGCCGAATTCACAACCGTATGGGGGCCCAATTCAATGGATCCCGCACCAAAGCATATCGAAGTGGTACGCCTCCATCAAAACAACTTTAATTTCTCAACATTCAACAATTCATAACATTTGAGGTTTCTTGGCATTAGATTACTTCCACATGACAAAATTCTTTGAAATGAGCACTTCAAGCTTATTGATAGAAAATATTTTTGGGTTGCCTTACCACAAGGTCAATCAAGGTCACCTAGACAAGTTAACCAAGTCCACATCGCATCACGGGGTTGGATAGGTGACTCACATGCAAACCCTTGACTAGGCTTTGGGTCATGGGTCAAAAGACACTAGTATGACACTATCTAGGGTGTTTTACAACCATTCTAGTAGGCAAAGTCTTAAGTTGAACAAGTATTTGTAATGGCTTAGTTGCTCTTGTCAAAGTTCCTAATTAGGCATTTTTCAAAACATTTCTAACATGCAACTACATGCTATGATGCAACTAATATAAACATCCTAATGCAAGTGATTCTATCAACTAATATGACATATAAACTAAATACAAGTCCTAAGTTCACATTGTTATACCGCATCAATCAAAATAAAGCCACATAGTCATTAACATAAAGAGGAAAAAGGAGATTGGAAAGATCATACCATGCGGTCTTCAATATCCTCATGTCTCGGATGTGGCGTAGTCAATCAATGTGAACAAGGATAGAACAAACACAATATATACAAAACTATATATACAAGACTACAAAAGGAAATAAACATGTTTTTGGGTTTTCAATTTTCAAATTTTTATGATTTTTGAAATTTTTCAATTTTTTTTGGATATTTGAATAAGAGTTAAATGTTAGAATTCCCATCCTCACACTAATATGGGCATTGTCCTCAATGGCCAAAATGATGGAAATTATGCAAAGATGATGCATGATTTCTATGCTAAATGTAATCTACACTAAGCTACACTACATGATGCATGGTGTTTGTTATGACGGAGAGGATAATTTAGATTACCTCCCGTTGTGTATGCATTAACTTCCCCAAACCGAGTTAGACACTATTGCTAATGTCCAAGGATGGGTGTAGTTCATGCACACACTATGCAATGCATGAAACTAATTTGTCATTTTGGGTTTTGAAAATGGGAACAATAAAATGAGAACACCTCAATGGTACCGAGGTGTGAGTCCTCTATGGTGCTAGGACTACTCCAACAATGATCAAAATTATAATTAAAACAAAGAGAGAAATAGACAAACCATGAGAGGGTAGGAGTCTCCAAGGCTTGCTAATCTTCCATCATATCATCACCATCATCACTTTCCTCATTAGAAGTGGTCACATTGCCACTTCCCTCTTCACTTGCTTCTTCACCTTGCTCATCATCCATTTCTCCTTCTTCACTTGCTTCCTCATCAATGTTATCATCGACTTCTTCATCATTACCAACAACCTCATTGTCACCCGAAACGACCCTAGATGCACCCGAAAATAAGACATCTCTATCCGCCTAACTAGGCAAAGGACATGATGGATCAAGTAGTCCTTGCCTAGCTAAGTGTAGGAGGGGTGGATATTGAGCCAAGTAAGCATTTTTCCGATCCTCAAAGGCTTGCTTGTCCATTGCTTGCATGAGAAGAGTCAAATAATCATTTCTAGCTTCAACTCCTTCCGGCTTGAACTCTTGATACTCAAAGGGGTAAGGTGGTATGACAATGGAAGAGGAGGGAGTTTCAAGATCACCCTTTTGTTGTTGAATAATATACTCGGCCTCTTTAGAAAGGGGAAGTAGATAATTGGTCCGGTGGACGCTTAGACGACAAATCTTTGAGGGCAAAGTGAACGATCTAGCTTCACTAGTGAGCCATCCATACTCGGTGTCAAGAGGATTATTGGCAACCCACTTGTACTTGTGTATCATAGTATGAATATCAACAAGATGACCACCCTCCTTTGCTTTGTACTTGTTATCCTTGTTAAAGTTAGGATCAAAGTACTTAGCTAGGATAGTGACTAGGCCGCCATTGACAATAACGGTAGTGCCCTTCTTCCCACAATCAATGTTGAGCCATCTATCTACAAAAAGCCTCAAAGAGTTGAAAGGCTTGGTGTGTACTCTTCCAATGTTCAAAGCCGATTCAAGGAGAATAAAATCAAGTTTGGTGAAATGGTTGGTATCTTTCCTTGCAATAATGGTGTTGCCTATGACCTTGTGCCATACTCTTATGCCCGGATGGTGGACCAAAAGAGCACGACTCGCATGAAAGTCCTCAAATTTCCTCCCGGAAATTGCCTCCCAAATAGGGTCGGGGTCATGTGGACAGCGGGCCGCCCACGGGGGCGCTTGGTGAAGGTCGAAAAACAAGCGTTTGCATTTTGTAAGGAGTCGCCACCAATTTTTATGGGAAATTGGAACCGTTCGAATACCTCATGTCATGTCAAGACATAAAGTAGTGACATGAACACTAAGCAATCGTTACCCTTAGCATTCTATGTCTAGAATGACTCTCGTGGATGCCAATGAACACGGGTGCTCACGGAGATCTGGAGTAAGGGGTGAGGGTACGTATTAGGAAGCTATTTTGATCGAACACCTAATCCCGCCCGCCTCGATAGCGGCCTCTACTAATGATTAGGGAAGTTATTCGTACTCGATATATCGTCGGTTATATGCATGCAATGCAACATCCAAGTTTTAATCCTAACATGTGAAGATTAGACTAAGTCGGTGAAACATGTAATTTAATCATACAATGAATGTCGAAGTAGGATTTAGGCTTATTTACATGCGAAAACATACAAACAATAAAAGAGGAGCAATAATTATAAATTACAATAATGAAAATTACATTAATTACAACAGAATACGCGATTTATGTCAAAAATACCTTTAAAACGGATAATTTGAGAAAAAGGATAAAAGAAAGAAAGAAATAAATCAGTGTGATAATACGAATAATAGTTAATTATACGTAGACTAAATAACTAAGTCAAGGCAAAAACGAAGTTCGTGATTTAACTCCCAGAACAAAGCAAAGCAGAGTGCGTCCTTTGAATAGGCGCAGCAGACACACTGCGTCTTCCGGGCTCAATTGGGTTTGTGAAGCCGTAATTGCAAGCCGTTAATGTTAATTTGTGATTTAATGATTGATTAAATTATTTACTCGGATGAAAGTGATTAATAGGTTATTTAACATATGAATGGGTCATAAAAACGGTAAAACATGTATAAGACGGAATAATTACATGAACGAATGATTTAAACTAATTAAACAAATTATTTAGGTTAAATACGATGGATGAACTAATGATGAATATATGACAAAAGACAGGTTAGAATGTATCAATTACTTAATTCCAGAGATTCAATATGAATGAATCGAACCTCCAAAACCCGGGTTTGAATTGAATGACGAAAACCCGCAAATATGAGATTACTTGGGATTTAAGTCGGATTTATGGTAAATTAAGACATATTAACGATGATGAATTATATACATGTGATTATTAAACTATCATGTGAGAGAATTAAAGACAAACATATGAAAACAAATAAGAAAGACGGAATTTACAGAGGACGAAGAAGAAGAAAAGAAGCGAGAGCTGGCGGCCCTCACGAAGAGGCGCAGCAGGAACTGCGCTCCTTCGAAGAGGCGCAGCAGTTGCTGCGTCTTTTCTCGACTGTCAGTCTTCTGAAAATCCGTAAAAAAAGGGGTTTTAAACAAAGGGTTTTAGAAATCGGTTTTAATGAGGTACTTTCGACATAAACCTTACATGAGTGATACGATAAAGATAAAATACAATAAATAAATAAGGATTATACACCCTCAGACTTACATGTTTGACGAAACGAGAAGGACTAAGATATCGATTAGTGATGCTCGACGCGAATGCAAGGAAAGTGCCCTCGTAAGAGGAAAACGATTAAAACAAATTGATTAATTAAATTGATTATTGTGTAGTTGGTCAAATTGGTCGGTCAAGCAACGGAGAGGCTGGTACCCGGAAGGATCCGAGCTTACGTGGTCGGAAGTCCAAGCACGTAGGCGCCAATTAGTAAGAACAAAGTCTAGAATGCAAAGGGAGAAGAGAAGGGCGGACACTCGCGTGAGAAATATGAGGAACGAGAGCTCCTATTTATACTAATCACGTGAAGGAATAGGGTTTCGGAGACTCTTTGGAAGTGAATCTCGGAAAGATATAAAAAAAGATACGTAAATCATGCAAAGAAGGGCCTGGGAAGAGGCGCAGCAGCCACTGCGTCCCTTGGAAGAGGCGCAGCGCTCGTCTGCTGCATTCCCGGGAGGTTTCCTCCGTTGAAGAAAGATTTCCGTGTTTGAGTTATGGTAGGACGGAAAAAATTCGATTATCTTATGAATATTACGGGATATTATTTGACAAAAGATAAAATTTATGAAATATGGAATAGAAATATCCGGAACATTCCAGAATATTCCGACTCGGGATTTAATGATTATCGAAAATGGAGACGGTTTTTGACCGGACTCCGAATGTACTCTAATTACCGCCAAAACGACCGTATCGGGACGTAGATGACAACTAAGAGGTTGACGTTAATATTTGAGCAAACACTTGACGATAATCTTACGAACTGTCACAAATCGTTCCGCGAATCAAACATGCGGCCCAATCATCACCGGGTGGTTTGCGGGAGGTGCAGAAACGAGGTGTCTACAGAGCCCCCACTTTGACTGAGGCTTGGACAAGGCGAAAGTCAAAGTATAGCCATCAGGTCAATCGAAGATTACAACCTGACGACTATGGCGACGCGAGGCGGCTCAAGGGGTCTGAGCCAAGGACCTGTCGTCGGGAACATTTTAGAGTCTGTCGACTATCGGGGAGGGTCGTTTAAAGTCCATTAGACTACGTAAGGAGGCTCGCCAGCCATAAGAAGAGACCATACCTGAGACTTCTTCTCGAGATGCTTTCGGAGTTGCGTAGGAGCTAAGGTTTGAGCATGGGAGCTAAGGGTAAGACCTAAAAGATATGTAAGGATTGTACTAGGGTGTGGGACCCTAAAGGAAAGCATTGACGGGAAGGAGGCCAAATACAAGTTCAACCTAAAGGTGGCTAAGTTTTGGGTATAGGAAACGGAGAATGACACCTGTCGAACTCCGCTGGGAAACAAGAAATATTGAAAAAGAGGACGTCGGTAGAAACTGGGGAATCCGCTGCGTCGGTCTCAAGCGAACTCGGCGGAACTTGAGGTTGAATCTGCTTGCGTCGGTCTCAAACAAACTTTTGTTGGGAAATATTGACGACTAGGAACATCTTGACCGTCATGGGAGAAATCTTGAGTGAGCAGTACTGCAAAATACTACTGCGCTGGGGACAGACGACTAGGAACATCTTGATCGTTGTGAAAGAAATCTTGAGTGAGCAGTACTGCAAAATACTACTACGCTGGAGATAATGACTTGAGCAATACTGCAAAATATTACTGCGCGGGATAAAATGGATTTGGACAATACTGCAAAATACTGTCGCTATTTGGATAAAACGAGGACCGGAACGAAAGAAAACCATCGAAACGGACCAAAAAATATAATAGCGTTGAAGAAGAGGCGCACCAAAGATGGGCCCACTAATAACGAACTCATAACGAATTTTTGAAAATTCGTATGGAGGGAACACAAGGAAGAGGCGCAGCAAGAGCTGCGTCTCTTGGAAGAGCGCAGCGCTCGCCGCGTCCTTTCCCCAATTTGGCTATTTCCGCGTAAAAACGCGAAATCAGAAGGATTATAATTCATTATTTCGAAACACATTTCCTTCAATTTCTCTCTCAAATCTTCACCATTTCCGTCGAGGTTTGATCCGAAAGCTTGCTTTAAACATGACTAATCGAGGTATGTGTCTTAATCTTGCATTAATCATCTACATTTGTTGAATTTTGAGCCGCGAGAATTAGGGTTTTCGACCCTTTTGATCGAAAATTTGGGGCTTTTCCCCCAAATGGATTTGCTTTGCCAAATTGATGCTAGAAATGGATAGTAGGCAATGTTAGGAACATAACCATGTATTTTCTTTGAATTTTCATCGAGTTTTGAGCCCTTGAGCGAATTTTGAGACAGTTTCTGGTTTGAACCGTAAATTGCTTCGAAAATAGCCTTAGGATTGTCCATTGGCGGTGAAATTTGATATTTGGGATCCTTGGATGATGGGTAAACTTCCTGCCATCTCGAAATTTTGGTTTGTGACAACTTTTTCAGGACACCTTTCTAGGGCATAATCGCCGCTATAACGAAATGCTGCCGAATTTTCGACTTTAACCCGGAACTAGGCTTTGACTTGGACTTGACTTGACCCAATTTATCACATGGGTGATTGGGTTGGCGGGAATATGGCCAAAGATGGCCAGAAAGGGGCGTTTTCCGGGCCCTGGAGGTTCGAAAGATCCTTAATAAAGGCTTGTCGTCATGTGACGCGGCCTAAATTTACTTTAATGTTGCAGGTGATAAGGCTTCTACTTCTGGGAGGACTCCCATGGAGATAGACGTTGTTACGGTTGAGGAGGCTTTGGAGCAGGCCCTCACCGCTGCGGTGATGGTTACTGGAGACGAGGCTCACGAGGAGGAGGAGGAGGCCCCGAGACGGGCCAACGTCAGGCGAGGAGGTCGTCAGCTGAGGGGAGCTCCCGCGTGGGCTGAGACCTGGGAGAGTAGGCACCTTGTGTGGGCTGCAGAGGGTCACCTGTCCTACAGGACGGTGAAGAGCTTGGTAAATAAGAATTCACTACTCATTACCTATTCTCTTTCATTCTTCTTTTTGTCCAAACTTCTTGCAAATTTCATTCAAAACTAAAGATAGCTTTGTTTCAAATCATAATAGGAGGCCGGGAACATCAGGTCGTTCTCGGGTTACACGATAGCGATGGAGCACTACGAGCGGCTGTCGGTGGAGGAGAGGGCCATGATCGAGCGTGGAGCGTTTGGTCCTCCGGTTGTGTCCTGGAGGGATATCGTGAAGAGGAAGTTGCGGGCTAACCTTAGCCTGGTCCGCGCTTTCTTGGATCGATTCTGGGATACGACTTCCACGTTTCACCTGCCTTTTGGTGAGGTGGGAGTTACTCTGGAGGATTACGGCATGATTTCAGTCGGTCCGCCGTGTGGGACCGAGGAGATGGTGTGGCCGGAGATCGCTATGAGGGCGGATTCGGCCGAGGCGAGGAGATTGATCGGCCGGAACTTGTCGCCGAAGGCTGTTGCGATCGGGTTTGGTACCCAGCACCTATGTCCGAGACTACTTTGCGGGGAAGACCCGGCGGCTGGTGACGATTGATGGGAGGGAGACGCTCCTCCTCCTGTCTACCGAGCAGAGGGCTCGCCGTGGCTTTGGTGGTTCTTGTCTTCGATTTACCTCGGAGACAAGGGCGAGAGGCTATCGACGAAGCTTCTTCCCTTTCTTTTGACCGAGTTCCCTAGGACGCCGGGACCGGGTCATTTCTTGGTTTTGCGGTCCTCATCCGCTTCATGAGGGCCATGGTTCGTCCGGAGTTGATGGAGAAGGGGACTTCTCCCGGCGCGCTCGTTTCGGACTGGACTACCGTTGGAGGTATGAACCTTCCAAAGTAAATTCCTTTCTTTATTGAAACACGAAAATCGTCATTGATTATTCTGTTTTACAGGCATGGGTGTACTCTTACTTCCCGAGTCTCGCGCCCAAGAGGACAGAGCGCCGGAGAAGGCCTATCCCGTGGTGAGGGATTGGGTGATGTGACGGACGAAGAGCAAGCGCTCTTCTCACAATGTCTACCGGCGGGATGTGAATGCCCTTCTGCTGAGCAGCGTGAGTATCCCACTCGTATTTACATCTCTTACACTTTGCTTTCACTTGATCATAGGAATGATCTTTGCCTTAACTTGTCGCAGTGGGTGCCCAGACCTTGGGCGGAGTACGCTGGAGCGCCTCCTTTTGTCGTTGAGGTCCTTCGACCTAGGAGCCCGAGTCCTGGCTTTGTTGTGGACGTCGATGGGTCATGTGTGGTATCCGGGCGAGCGTTTGGCTCGTCGGTGCTCTCGGGCGCGTTGACGGTTCCCATTGACCCTCCGAGGACGATGTTTAGGGAGCCCACCGAGTCCGAGAGGGAGGCGGACTGGCCGGTGCCGCCGGCGACGACCTTCTTCTCGCCTCTGGCGAGGACTACTCGGCGTTCCTTTACGGGAGGTTGGCGATGCGCGTAGTGGTGAGTATCTTTTATTTTTCTTGATTTGATTTCGAGAATTACGACGAAGGATCATCGATTAATGGGAGCTATTTGTCCTTGCAGGAGGTTGAGGCGGCGGGCATCGAGCCCCCAGTGTACCCCGAGACTCTTGAGTACACTGACGCGACTGGGAGGACGACGATCTCCGAGTTGCGTGACTTCGACGTAGCGTGGCGGATCGGCCTAAACGACCGGGCGATCTCGATTCGAGGGTGAGCCTCCACTTATATACCTTTCGTGTAAGAACACATTTGATTGAACTTGTTCACTTTACTGAGAATTCTTTTGAAATGCAGGTCGCGCCTTCTCGGTTCGTGGCACTATGGAGGGTGGCCAACCGGCTACGAGCTACCGCCATCGAGGCACTCGTCGGTGGTCGAGGTCGTCAGGTACGACCCTCATTTGATTTCTTTTGATTTTTGATTTTCAGTTTTGTTTGAGTTGATTGACATGAGCCAATTTGTTGTTTACAGGGTGACCGCAAGCTGGAGCGAGAGTTGGCCCAGTCTCGGGAGGAGACGGCTCGCTTGTCGAGGGAGCTCGAGTTTCGGGACGCCGAGATTGCTTCTCTTACGGCGAGGGTTGCTGAGTTGGAGGGTGTCCATCAGTAGTTTGGCGTAGTTTTGTAGACTTGTACATCTGATTTTGAACATTTTTGGACTTGTTTGGGGCGCAAGCCCCCAGTTTGCTTGGACTTTGGACTTGGTTGCGCAAGCCCCCGATTCTTGTACATTTGTATATATGATGGCACGAGTGCTTTTTGCTGCTGGGTTGTGTTGCTTGTACCTGCAGGTTAGTTCTTGAACAGGTTTGGTAGACAACGGTTTACGCCGTCATGCTGCCGAAATTCACATGGAAATCACGCAAAACATACATTTTATACACATATGGTCTTAATTAGCGCAAAAAAGAGACTCAAAAGAATACAAAAAATGCAAAATGCAAAAATTTTGTCAGAAATGACCGGACGGTAGGGAGGGTTACCCCCTAAAAAAGAAAAAAAAGAAGAAATCTGTAAGTGTAGAAATGAAAATGTTGAAATGAAAACAAAAGAGAATTATTTCCTAAAAATGAAATTAAAATGAAATTTATGAAATATAACTAAAATGAAATTTATTTCCTAAATGAATTAAAATAATAATAAAAAGGAGAAATAAGTGCGATGAAAATAGCGAAGGTGTCGACGTCGCCTCGAAATGCATGCCCGCGAATTTAGAAAGTTTGAAACATGGTAAACTGTTCGTATTTACCAAAATAAAATCCCGTAGGAATAGGAAATTATTTGCTATAGAATTAGGAAAGATCCAAACGCGGAAATCGCAGAAAGTGAGCCTGGGGAAGAGGCGCAGCATGAGCTGCGTTCCTTTGAATAGGCGCAGCAGGAGCTGCGCCTGTTCCCAAGCTGGTCGCTCCTGGCGGATTTTTGGAAACAGCAATTAGTATAAATAGAAGCGTTGACGAAGCTTTAAATCATATAATTCTTCCGTCTCTTCTCCGTTAATCTCATAAAAAACTCTCAAAATAAATTTTCAAGAGAAAATTTGTCATCATGAATACTTTGGAGATCCGCTTGAAGGAATGGACTAATGAATTCTCGAATATTGAGAAGCACGACATGGGTGCTCATAACCTTGGGTCTCTATTGAGTTTGAAACTCATTAAGGTGGTAAAACCGTTCTTGGATGCTTGCCTTGACCTCGGGACCCAAATTGTCATGTTTTCGCGTTCCCAGGTGGTGATATTTGTCCTTTTTCCGGAAGAAATTGCTGCTATTGGTGGGTGGGACCCTGAGCATTTACCTGCCATTCCTTCCACTTCACAAGGGTATAAGACCAAATTCAGAGACTTGCTTGGATTGACTAGACTCGAGGTGGATCGTTTAGTTACCCCGAAAGGCGTGAGAATGCTGGACTTTGTAGACCGATTCATCAACAGGGCTGACCCCACCGTCTCTTATGTTGCCAGGAGGAGAGCCTTTGGCTTTTGTTTGGTGCATGTGTATGTTTTCCATGGGCACGTTGATGAAGATTTGCGAGGTGATCCCCGCCTTTTGGGTCTTATCGAGCAAATAGAGCTGCGCAGGAGCCCAGCTTGCTTGTGCTTAGGGGAGATTATCTTGGGTTTGGATAATAGGAAATCCAACCGCGATCTGCCGCTTTTGGGGAGTCCCGTCATCTTACAGGTAAAAGACACCCTTTCTCTTTTTTTTTCGTTTTTTTTTTTTTTTTTTTTTTTTTTTTTTTTTTTTTTTTTTTTTTTTTTTTTTTTTTGGGTGTCTAATACCTGCTTTTGGTAGGTTTGGCTTATGGAACGGCTCCGACTGCTCGAGCCCCCAGTATATGCACTTTCCTATCATTCCCGTATGATTGCGATGAGGACGCGGTTGTACATGGTGGACTTCACCCGGGTCTGTGACTATTGGAAGAACAAGCTGAAGAATGATGATGGCCCGTTGATTAGGTGGGTTGTACCGTGGTGGCATCTCAAGTCTGTCACTGGAGTGTCTTCTTTGGATCCCACTAGGTCCGTGCGCATTCCGGGATTGGAGTTCATGGTATGCATCTTTCCGGAAAGATTGATGAGGCAAGTTGGGCTGAAGCAGACTATCCCGAGGCTTGATACCGTTCCGCAGACTGCTGTGGCGCTTACCACCGAGAGCCGAAGGGAGTGGGCTATCAAATGGGCCCAAAGGAACATGTGGTTCTTGAGCTTCTCCGCCAATGCTTTGTGGGTGTCGGATTCCTATCTGAGGTGGAGAAAGGCTGCGACTTCGGAAGAGCGCGAGAGACTGAGGAAACGCGAGCCTGTCGACTACAAGGTGCGCGAGGGAGAGAAAGAGAAGGAGAAGCATCTGACAGAAGGAGAAGAAGAAGCTGGATTTCAGGTCGTTCATCCTTCGAAGAAATCAAAGACTACTCCTGTTGCGGAAATGGTGGTTAGCAAGAATGGAAGAGTCAGGCCTCGAGAAAGACCGTTGGTGATTAGGTCTGAAGTGGTGCAAGAGCGCCCGGCTCGAGGTCGTGACAAGAAATATGACAAGAATGACAAGGGCAAGGGGAAGATGGAGGAATAGCCCGAGTCCTTATTTTATTATTTGATTATTATTATTATTGTTGTAATAAAAGGAGGGATTTTTAGAATCCTAGCCTATTCTATTTTTATTATGTATCGTACTATTATTATTAGAAAATGAAAGGAATAAAAAAGGTTGAATGGTTAAGAAACCGCTGTGATTTTCTTTTATTATTCTTGTCGAATTTCAAATGCAATGCAAATGTCCTTCTATTTACATTTTAGGTATAATGGGTTGAATCCTGTGAAGGATTGCCTACGTATTCACTTAAAAAAAAGCGAAATCAAACCCTTGCGCGTAGTTCGAGTAAATGTAAAAGAATAATTGTTCGAAGCAAGAGCTTGTAATGAACATAGAAGATAAGCATGAGCTTTTGCTTGTTCTCAAGGTGCGGATTTAGTTTATTTGATGATATGAGGATGACAATTTTGTCGGAATGCAAGAGCATAGTGACACTTAGCTTATTTTAGCTTGGCCAGGGGCCGTTTATTTAGTGCCACAAGAGCGACACATGGGTTTACGCGAGGCGCGTTTTTTGTCCTAATCTAGGCATAGTATCGTTTCAGTTGGACAAGGTTTGTGGGGTTCGAAAACTCATTCCCATCTAGGTCTGTGATTCTAACCGCACCCCCTGGAAGTATGGATTTGACTAGGTATGGTCCGGCCCAATTAGGTTTGAATTTTCCCCTTGGGTCGACGGGTAAAAGAGCTCTAACCGATTTGAGTACTAAGTCTCCTTCTTTGATGTTTCTTGGCCTAACTCTTTTGTTGAAAGCTCGTTTGATACGTGCTTGATATGTTTGGACATTATGTAAGGCGCGTAGCCTACGTTCATCCAGGAGGATGAGTTCTTCATATCTATCTCTCTTCCAATCGGCTTCAGGGATTTGGCTTTCGAGTAGAATACGCAAGGATGGTATTTCTAGCTCGACTGGTTGTACGACCTCCATGCCGTAGGTCAAATAGAAAGGAGTAGCCCGGTGGGCGTCCTAATCGATGTACGATATCCCCATAAAGCAAAGGGTATCTTGCTTGGCCAATCTCTATAGTTGTCAGTCATTTTCTTGAGAATTGTGACAACGTTCTTGTTTGCCGCCTCTACCGCGCCGTTAGTATGTGGTCTATAGGGCGAAGAGTGGTGATGCTTAATCTTGTATTTGGCTAGCAATTGCTCGGTTTCGGCTTGGAAGTGTGACCCGTTATCGCTGATGATCTCATGTGGGCAACCATATCGACAGATGATGTTGTTTTGTATGAATTTTGCCACATTTTTAGCCGTAAGAGCAGTGTAGGAAGCCGCTTCTACCCACTTGGTGAAGTAGTCAATTGCTACTAGAATGAAACAGTGACCTCCCGTTAAATTTGGGGTTATCTTCCGATTATGTCAATTCCCCATGCAGAGAATGGCCAAGGAGATGTCATTGTGTATAGCAACGAAGGAGGGACGTGTTGTACATTCCCGAAGATTTGGCAGTTCTGGCAATGTCTCACGTATTTGATGCAATCGGATTCCATGGTAGTCCAATAATACCCTAAGCGTGTGATTTTCTTTGCCATCATGGGCCCGCTCATGTGAGCACCGCATTCTCCGTCGTGGACTTCTTCCATCACCTTTCGTGCCTGTGAATGATCAAGGCAACGTAGGACTACACCGAGAGGTGTTCTTTTGTATAATTCTCCTTGCATCAGGATGTATTGGGAAGCTAATAGGCGTATAGCACGTTGTCCCCTTTTGTCCATATCCGGTGGATAGGTACCATTGAGCTTGAAATTCAGGATTGCTTGGAACCAGGGTTCCTGTGCGATTTCTTCTTCATCGGTGATTTGATGGACATAAGCCGGTTCTGATCGTCGTTCAATACACAAAGGCATTTCTACCATGTGGTCTGGCATATTTATCAAAGATGCAAGTTTCGCAAGAGCGTCTGCAAATTGATTTTCCTCTCGAGGTAGGTGTAGGTAGGTTACGTGGTCAAAGAATTGAGCCACTTGGTCTATCCTAGCTTGATAGGGTGCGAGGCTTTCGCTTCGGATTTTCCAGGATCCTGTAACTTGATTGATGATCAGTGATGAATCCCCATGTACTCGGAGGTTTTTGATGCCTAAGCTTACTGCCGCTTGCAGTCCAATGAGGCAAGCTTCATACTCTGCAGCGTTGTTTGTCACCTCGAAGTCGAGTTTGATAGCGATTGGTGTATGCTCACCTTCAGGAGAAATGAGCAACACTCCTATTCCGAATCCTCTTAAATTTGATGCTCCATCAAAGTATAGGTCCCAAGAGTCTACGTCTGTTTGAAGTATATCCTCGTCGGGAAATGACCAAGTGTCTATGGTTTGTGCGTCGTTGATAGGATTTTCTGCGAAGAATCGGCGACGGCAGCGCGACCTTTTATGACTTTTAGTGGCACATATTTGAGGTCGAATTCGAGAGCATCGAGTCCACCTTGCAAGACGTCCGTTGAGGACGGGTTTCTCAAGAGGTATTTGATGGATCCATTTTGGAATATATCTTGACGGAGTAGCTAAGCATGTAGTGACGTAGCTTCTTCGTTGCCCACACAAGAGCGAGGCATGTCTTTTCGAGTTGCGAGTATTTGCACTCATATTCAAAGAATTTCTTACTTAGGTAGTAAATAGCTCTTTCTTCACTTCCTACAGTTTGAGCCAAAGATAGCACCCATGGCGTTTCGATTCGTGAGATATAAACCAAGAGGTTGATCTCGTTGTGGCGGCATGAGCACCGGTGGTTTAGCCAATATCTCCTTGATTCGGTCAAACGCCTTTTGACAGTCATCATCCCACATGGTGTGGTCTGTTTTCTTGAGTTTCTTGAAGATAGGCTCGCAAATCATGGTAAGTTTCGATAGGAATCGACTTATATATTGTACCTTTCCCAGGAATCCTCTGACTTCTTTTTCTGTTTGAGGTTGTGGCATTTCGATCAGAGCTTTGATTTTTTAGGGATCTATTTCTATACTGCGTTGGCTGACGACATATCCCAGGAGTTTTCCGGATGTTACCCCGAATGTGCATTTCTGAGGATTGAGTCTCATGTTGTACTTTCGTAGCCTCGCGAAGAACTTGCGAAGGTTTGCAATGTGTCCCTCTCTTTCCTTGGATTTGACGATCATGTCATCTACATATACCTCAACTTCTTTGTGCATCTTGTCATGTAGGAGTGTAGTTGCGGTGCGTTGGTATGTAGCTCCGGCGTTGGTCAATCCGAATGGCATTACTGTATAGCAATATGTTCCCCATTGGGTGACGAATGCGGTCTTGTGCATATCTTCTATGGCCATCTTGATTTGGTTATAACCCGCATATCCATCCATGAAGGATAGAAATGCGTGGTCGCGATTGTCCACCAATATGTCAATGTGAGGTAGAGGGAAGTCGTCTTTTGGACTCGCTTTGTTTAAGTCCCTGAAGTCAACACAAACACGGATTCTCCCATCCTTTTTGGGCACAGGTACTATGTTGGCTACCCAGTCAGAGTACTCGGAAACTTTAATGAACCCGGCTTTGAATTGCTTATCAACTTCTTCTTTAATCTTTAGAGCCCATTCCGTTCTCATTCGTCAAGCTTCATTTCACGGGTTTGAAACCCGGCTTAATCGGAATCCTATGTTCGGCGATATCCCCTGTCGATCCTCGGCATGTCTTTGTAGGACCAAGCGAAAACGTCTTTGAATTCATTTAGGAGGTCTATGAAATCGGCCCTTTCGGTAGAGCTCAAGGTAGTCCCTATCCTAAGTTCTTTGGGTTCGAATTCGGTTCCTACGTTGATGGGTTCGGTATCCTCTATTACTGGTCCCCCTTCCCCTTCCTGTAATATTTCTTTGGCTACGTAGGGAGGTATTTCGGTCAAGTCTGGGTCTTGGTCATCCTCAGTATCATCGTAAACAGAATTGCACTCGAAAGAACACAGAGAGTAAGCAGAACCTGATTTATTCATATTAAGATTTGAGTAAAGTTGAAACAAAGAAGCCAACTGATCCATGGTTAGTGGCGGCAAAGGAACAGTAATTGGGGCATTCCCCGAACTACCGTGACTACTCGAGGCTAAGCTAGGAGAAACGAAGGGAGTGGGGATGACAACAGGAGTAGACTCTCTAATGACTTCTCTAGACTCCGACTCCGACTCCGACTCAAACTCGTCGTCTTCTGGTTCTCCTTTGAACATCTCTCCTTCTCCAGTAGTGAGCTTGAAGAGGATTCCTTGGTTGTTGGTCCATTTGATAGATTTTCTCCATCCTTTCTGCTGCTTTGTGTCGATTTCTGTGATCAACGCGGTGGGGTTGAAGCGATCGTCCTGAAGTATCATAGTAATGATCTCATCTCGCGCGCCCTAATGAATCGGTCTTCTCCAAATAATAGGCTAACAACTTGTTCGTCAAAGCAAGGTGCTTGGCGGGTTTTGACGGTAGGAACCGTTTCGGGAGGAATGACGTAGCAATCGTGAAAGATCTCGATTCCGGCTAACTTCCTCTCAAGATAATGCCAAGGTTCGGGAAATCCATGGAAGAGTTCTGAACTTCCTTCTTGAACGAAGTATCCATTTAGAGTGGGGAGATATGGTCTCATTTGGACTCCCACGTGCTTGCGATTTTGGACTTGAGCGAGCATTTCGAGAACTTCTTCAGTTGTGGGTTTGTATCCTAGTCCAAGTGGTATCCTTGTCGAGTTGCCTTTCTTGTATGGTGCGAAGGTGTTCTTCCGAATTGGGTTTAAAGGCATTCCAGGGAAGTATCCCTGGGATTTGAGTATGTGGTTGACCACCAAGTTGGAGTAGGGATTATAGTATAAGGGTGCCAATTCACTTTCTATGACATTCACACTTTGGAAGCCCCCAAGTTCGTATATGGGATCCGCAAGGACTTGATTGTTTGATTGCTTCTCGATTATTGCCTTGATGGGTGACGAAGTGATCGTCACAACTTTGCCATTTAGTGGGATCTTGATCTTTTGATGAAGGGTGGATGTTACCGCTTTGGAAGCGTGAATCCAAGGCCTTCCCAAAAGTATATTGAATGAAGCTTCGATATCCACTATTTGGAAGTTAACTTTTCGTTCGATTGGTCCCGTGGCTATGGTTAGGCTAGGAAGTCCAACTACTTTTCGTCGTGTACCGTCATATGCACGTACACCTTGATTGGTGGGAGTCCAATCCGACTCCTTCATGCCTAGTTTGTATGCCGTTTTGAGGGGTATGACGTTGACTGCGGAGCCATCATCTACCAAAGTCATTGGCACGTTCTTATTTAGACAAATGACATTGATGTATAGAGCAAGGTTGTGACTAGCGCCAAAAGGTGGCAAGTCTTCATCTGAGAAAGTAATAGGATTACTTAGCCTCGGTGATTCTTGGAAGACCAAGTTGACTACATCTTCGGGAGTAGAGTTATGCGCTACATTTAATTTGGCCAAAGCTTGCAGTAAAGCTTGGCGATGCGGAAATGAGCTTGCCACTAGTTGCCAGACTGAAAGATCAGCCTTGGTTTTCTGTAATTGCTTGAGAAAATGATCGGTGGGGTCGTCTTCGTTGTCATTTGGTGTGACGACATTGGTTGGACCATTTTGAGTAGTGCTTTGATATGGGCGACCCGAACGAGTTAGGTGATCCACATCTTGGTCTTCACCATTTTGGACTATTTCCTTGACTAAGGAGTTTTCAATGAGGTATTCGTCTTCATCGTCATCGGCCCAAACCCCATTGATTGCAGCTAGTTCCTTCATTCTCATGATATCACTTTCTAGTTGTATGATTTGGTCGACTAGTTTATCAGCCACGGCGACTACTTCTTGCATAGTGGCATTTTGAGAGAAGATCAATGGTACGCGTTCTTTAGGCATTGCATTGGGGTTGCGTAAGGCCGTTACCATGTTTTCTAGTTCCCACACTTGTCTATCTACACTCCTTGCCCATGCGATGAAGTCGGAAATGGTAGGGGAGATGGTAGAGTAGAGCCTTTCTTTCTCAATTGCATGAATTTCGTTTTCGGTGGGAGAAATGAGATGTGAGCAATCTAAGGTAGATTCGTCACTTGTAATCACTAGAACTCCAAGAGGATTCTGAGTGTTGTTGGGCTTACCTCCTGGTGGAATTGGAAGTCGACCATCTTCGATCATATCTTGAAGCACGTGTTTCAACTTGTAGCATTTTTTTGTGTCGTGCCCTTTGCCCCTATGGTATTCAAAGAGGAGTTTTCATCCCGAATTTGGACTTCTTTTCAGGTTCGGGAGTAGGTCCAATGGGTTGGAGTTTACCTTGCTTCATTAGCCTTTTTAGAGCGTTGGAGTACGTATCCCCAAGGTTTGTGAACTTCCTTGGTGGGCTAGTTTTCTTGGATGGCTCGAGAAGGTTAACTTCGTCGGTCTTGCTAGTAGAGCCGTATGAACGACTCGTGGACCCTTGATATCCTCGACCTACCGTTTTGGACAAGAGTCCTTTACGGATGTCATCTTCAATTCGTGTCCCTAGTACAGTTAAGTCCTTGAAGGTCTTGATGTTTTGATATCTCAAATGGTTGGCATATATGGGTTTGAGATTATCCACGAACTTTTCCACGAGGGTGGCCTCATCCGGGCGTTCAACTAGTTGAGTACTAGTCTTCCTCCACCTACTTAGGAAGTCGGTGAATCCTTCTTTGTCATTTTGGGTAAGAACCTCTAGGGTACGCATGTTGATAAGGTTGAAGTCGTATCACCTTAATCAAAGTAAACCTAAACTACTACTAACAAAATAGCTAGCGGTAAGTCAGGGTCGAATCCACAGGGAGGCGGTGATTATCTAGTTTGTTTATATTTAATTCCGTCTTAAGGTAACCAATTTTGGGGGTTTGATTGTTTGTATGCTAATCAACTAATTGCAAGTAAATAAAAGATGAATAACAATAATATAAAAAGGTCTAGGGATCGGGTTCACTAGGTCGTCGTCAAAGGGTAGAATTTAATTCATTGATTGAGCAATGTATATTGTTGAAAGTCATATGATCGGTCGATTCAATATTTCTTTTAGATCTAATTTAACATGCGGTCGCTATCATTAAATTATCTCTATTCAATTATCGTGGCCTATACTAGTCTTAACCCGGTCGGTGATAATCCTAGTTTATACAAGACTAATTAATCAATTCTGATCAGTAATTAACTAATTGGAAGTAATACGATACTCAAACAACAATTAAGAGCAATTTAACAATCAATTCATAATAATCCCTTTTCTAACAACCTAGATCCCCTTTCACCCTAGATAAGAGATTTAGCTACGCATAATAGAAAGAAGAACAACAATAACATTAATAAGAAACATGATTGCAAGCATAAAAGATGAACAATGAAATAAATGACTAATAATAAAGGAAAGATTAAGAACAATACCGTAAATAGCTAGATCCGGAAGTAAGAACAATAAATAAACTAAACTAAGTATTTTAGAGAGTTTTCTAAGGTAGCTATATTAAACCTACTGAAAATAAAGCATAAAATAACCTAGGGTACGAGTTTTGGTATTTATAGCAATACATAACCGACTTAAGGAAAGTTGCGGGAATTATAAAACTGGAAGGTTCCTCGATCGAGTCAAGAGTGACTCGATCGAGGCACCAAAGTTCATGAACACCCAACTCTCGACATTGAGAAATTTAGTTGATTAGGTTGGTTCCTCGATCGAGTCGCGAGTGACTCGATCGATCATGAAGTTCCTCGATCGAGCCAAGGTTGACTCGATCGAGGCACCAATTTCCTGCTTCGCGCACTGAACTTCAAACGGCCGCCATTTCTTCGTTACTTGTCAGAAACAAGCGATTTTCGCGGCGTTGGAAAGCTAAGAGGAAATGCTTTCACCTCCAATTAGAATCACTTGAAAATCCATTGTAGAACTCGAGATATGGCTCTTCAAAGTAGGCACTTGTAATAAGAAGCTCTTTTCTTCGTGTTTTCTTCTTAACCTCTCTTCCTTCATTCTTATGGATTCTCGTGCCATGCTTCGTGTATCCCTTCATGCTCACGCCGCGATGCCCAATTCATTCCTTTGCTCCTCAAATGCATCATTCCTGCATTAAACATCAAAAGGCGGAAGTATCAACATTCTAACATAAAAGGCATGTAAATGATATAAACTAGCACGAAAACCGTATCAAAAGTAATTAAGGGGAGGCATAAATATGTATATAATTATGACTCATCAAACTCCCCCAAACCATCTTTTTGCTTGTCCTCAAGCAAAGCAACACACAATATAAAAGGCAATCATACAAATGGCAAATAAACAACTCAGAGCTAATGTTTAATGCACATACAAATCCCAAGCTATCCATATTTGTAACAAAGCAATGACTAAAGTGTACCAATAAAACAAATTCAAAGGTACGGGAAATAGAAAACATAGCTCAAGTCTCAAGTCACCATACTATAGACAAATGCCAAATACCTTTCGATCTTGCAAGACAAATTAGTTGGATTCTCGCGGATGTCACTCATGCACTCATAAGTATATAGGGTGAGTTATATGTGAAGATAGAAAGAAGTAGAAACACTCACTCAACTTATGAAACATGCATGCAATCTAATGTGATAGAGATTTCCCCAACTAATATGCAATCATCATATGTAGACAAAATTACATGTATCAAGGACAATAAGGGTGGCAAATGGGTTAAAGGGATAGAAATGGTTTGTGCCTAAGCACGTTATGTATATGTGGAGCTAAGACGGTAGTCGCAGCGCTAACCCAAACCAAAAACCAAATCTTTGATAATAAATGAACCCAACTTAGAGAAATGATCTCAACTTTACAACATATGAGAGCTAATAAATTACTCTCCAGTTATGCATTAGACTCTAACAACCATCCTTTTGATCCTTGACAAAACCAAATGAAGCAATCTCTTTTCTTCTTCTCTTTCAATTCTCTTTTTTTCGATTTTTCTGTCTTTTTTTCTTTTTTTTTTCTTTTTTTTTTTTCGCTTCATATTTTTCTTTTCCAACACAAGGATACAACACAATTGCTAAAAGTATTTTGCTATACCCACAGGACAACAATAAGTCCCAAGCCAACCATAATAGCAAAATAATTATGATAAACAAGCAACTGCGACTGTCCCGAAAAGGTAGGCAAATTCTGGATTGTAGCTCATAAGATGTAATTAATATTTGCTACAAGGGTTCAAACGGGGCTAACAAAAGGTAATGTAAGGATTATTTGAACGATAAGAATCGCCTATCCACATGTACTTAATCAAATGAAAGCAATAAAAGTATCAAGAAATCAATGTCACACTTATGCAGTTTGATATTACACATTCCACAAGGAGTAACCACACTCAAGCCTAATTGACAATGAGACCAGTTTATTGATGTTCCTGGCTTAGGAAGCTCTATAGACCTCAGAATTTAAGTAGTTTACCAACGTAATTGTGTCAAATCTAATCAATATAAGGCATGTCAATATGGTTAAGACTTGAATTATGAGCTTTGTTTTCATGGCTAACGAGTCAAAACAATGTACATGGACAACTATTTGGGATTCAAATGCAAAAACAATGCAATTTAACATCATTGTTATTCAATTCACCAAGACTCGACCTAAAACAAAGGAAAAACATGTTTTTGTATTTTATAAATTTTTTAATTTTTATGGATTTTTTATATAAATGCACACAACATAAATAAAAAGCACACAACATAAATAAAGACTCCTCCCCCAAACCTAAATGTCACAGTGTCCTCATTGTGACGCCTACAGCATAGCAATCACACAAAAATCCAGCAACCTAAAGGACACAACTAACAAAAAGAATGGGAAATAACTAGATAATACAATAAAAGAAGGTACAAGGGAAGAGAATACCGGGTAAGAGCTTATGATTCCCCCAAACCAGCTGCAAAACAGGGGTAAATAATCATCCTCGCAAATGCTATCATCGTCTGGCTATGAATAAACCCAAAACGTGGTGACTCGATCGAACCCCATGACACTCGATCGAGGCACCTGTTGCCGTCCTCTTACTTTCTTTATATATCAATTACCCGCAATTGGGAACAATCAAAACAGCTCAAAGCTCTTAAGAGTCGATCATAAATCTGCGCATGTGCTACACAAAAGCATAAGTAGCACCAAGATATAACAAGAGCATATAAAATCAATGTTAAAGACCGTCTCAGCATATCAAATATTTGATGACAATTATAGCAAAACCGCATCAAATTGTTAGTCCAACCAAAAGAGTATGAAGTATGAAAGCACAAAGTAGAGGTCATACGAGGTAATTTATCACTCACTACACCAGTAATCCTCATGAAATTATCGTCAACAATTACCTCTTGGTCAGGAGGTCTACCACTCTTAATATAAGAATCGGTGGCAAAAGAATATACTACCTTTACCAGGCTAGGAGTATTCATTGACTCATATGCCTTCTCATTCCCTTTGTTTATAAGCTCTATCCCATATACTTCAGCCTCTAAAGCATCCAACTCGGCTTTCCAAATGGGAGATTCACCTGCACATGTCTCAAAAGATATCAAAGCATCTAAAGGGTCCATAGTAGGGGGCCCTTGTGCAGAGTATTCATTAATATCATCTTCAACATCAGAAACATCAAAATATGCATTCTGCACAGGTGTAATAAAATGAACCTCACTAGACTCAAAATTAGAATCATATTCAACAACTGAAGGGGATGTATCCAAAGAAAGAGTCAACATATCGTCACATGAGTCCCATTTAACCTCAATATCTTTGAATCGTGCATCCTCACTCTCCTGATCCCAAGACTCATCATAAAAGGGGTAATCTAAGGGGTCTGTCAAGTCTTCCTCATGTGACTCACTGTCTGTAAAATAGTCATAGAGGGGTTCTTGATTGTCGTCAAAGAAGGGGTTATCAACTGAGCATATGGTCTCATCCTCTATGTTTCCCTCAATATCCTTTTCATTCTTTAAAACGGTGTCTATGGTCTCACTCACACCCTCATCCATGTATGGCTGAAATGAAAAAGTAGGTTTAATACATTCAATAGCAAGCCATTCAAAGAAAGAAAGGACATCTTCAATATTCTTACCACCAAAATCTCCCATACCTATGGAATCAATGTAGGCTTGGGTTTGTCTGTTCATACCTTTTATGATGGTAAGGCACATAGTAAGCCGTGGAATTTTAGCCTCGTAATTATGGGAACGAATCCAATCATTCCATCTAAGCATGTAATCATGGAAGTTCTCATCTTTATCCTGTAGAAACTCGATGGAAAACATTAGAACGGTCTCAAGGAACTGATGTTCCCTGAGACAAAAGACAAACTAAACAAAAACAAACAGAAAATTTGTTGCCTCCCCGGCAACGGCGCCAAATTTGATAAGGTTGAAGTCGTATCACCTTAATCAAAGTAAACCTAAACTACTACTAACAAAATAGCTAGCGGTAAGTCAGGGTCGAATCCACAGGGAGGCGGTGATTATCTAGTTTGTTTATATTTAATTCCGTCTTAAGGTAACCAATTTTGGGGGTTTGATTGTTTGTATGCTAATCAACTAATTGCAAGTAAATAAAAGATGAATAACAATAATATAAAAAGGTCTAGGGATCGGGTTCACTAGGTCGTCGTCAAAGGGTAGAATTTAATTCATTGATTGAGCAATGTATATTGTTGAAAGTCATATGATTGGTCGATTCAATATTTCTTTTAGATCTAATTTAACATGCGGTCGCTATCATTAAATTATCTCTATTCAATTATCGTGGCCTATACTAGTCTTAACCCGGTCGGTGATAATCCTAGTTTATACAAGACTAATTAATCAATTCTGATCAGTAATTAACTAATTGGAAGTAATACGATACTCAAACAACAATTAAGAGCAATTTAACAATCAATTCATAATAATCCCTTTTCTAACAACCTAGATCCCCTTTCACCCTAGATAAGAGATTTAGCTACGCATAATAGAAAGAAGAACAACAATAACATTAATAAGAAACATGATTGCAAGCATAAAAGATGAACAATGAAATAAATGACTAATAATAAAGGAAAGATTAAGAACAATATCGTAAATAGCTAGATCCGGAAGTAAGAACAATAAATAAACTAAACTAAGTATTTTAGAGAGTTTTCTAAGGTAGCTATATTAAACCTACTGAAAATAAAGCATAAAATAACCTAGGGTACGAGTTTTGGTATTTATAGCAATACATAACCGACTTAAGGAAAGTTGCGGGAATTATAAAACTGGAAGGTTCCTCGATCGAGTCGAGAGTGACTCGATCGAGGCACCAAAGTTCATGAACACCCAACTCTCGACATTGAGAAATTTAGTTGATTAGGTTGGTTCCTCGATCGAGTCGCGAGTGACTCGATCGAGCATGAAGTTCCTCGATCGAGCCAAGGTTGACTCGATCGAGGCACCAATTTCCTGCTTCGCGCACTGAACTTCAAACGGCCGCCATTTCTTCGTTACTTGTCAGAAACAAGCGATTTTCGCGGCGTTGGAAAGATAAGAGGAAAAGCTTTCACCTCCAATTAGAATCATTTGAAAATCCATTGTAGAACTCGAGATATGGCTCTTCAAAGTAGGCACTTGTAATAAGAAGCTCTTTTCTTCGTGTTTTCTTCTTAACCTCTCTTCCTTCATTCTTATGGATTCTCGTGCCATGCTTCGTGTATCCCTTCATGCTCACGCCGTGATGCCCATTTCATTCCTTTGCTCCTCAAATGCATCATTCCTGCATTAAACATCAAAAGGCGGAAGTATCAACATTCTAACATAAAAGGCATGTAAATGATATAAACTAGCACGAAAACCGTATCAAAAGTAATTAAGGGGAGGCATAAATATGTATATAATTATGACTCATCACATGTTGACTTGGATCTCGGCATTATCCGCGTATTGTTTTGAGAACTCGATTGCGGCGTCTTCCCAAGTAGCGACCTTTTTGTGATCTAAAGTGTAGAACCATTGCTTTGGGATGGTGTCAAGAGATGAAGGAAAGATCCTTAAGAACATCTCGGGTTTGATGCCTTTGATAGACATGTAGTCTTTGAAGGCGTGGATGTGGTTCAAAGGGTTCTCATGTCCTTTAAACTTAGGGATATCCGTCATGCTAAAGTTAGTGGGCAATTTGGAATTGACGGCTTCATACTTGCGATTGTTTTCCCTATAAATGTCATCCCCCTTAAGGTACATCAATTGCTCCTCTAGGTATTGGAGTCTCTTCTCAGCTGCGGTTGTCCCTAGGACAGGATTCTCATCTTTAGACTCGTCATCGGAAAATTGTAGTACTTCACCTTTAAGGGGGGGCAACCTTCCTTCTACATCAAAGATTCGGCCTTCGATAAGTTCAAGGCGGTCATAGGTTTGTTCTTGAGTGATTTGCATTTGGGTTATCGCGGCTAGGATTCGATCATTACTTTCTTGAATTTGCTGGAGGTTCGTTTCATCACTTGACCCGGGCATCTTGGAAACTGGATAAGAGATCGGCGACGAATCAAAACACGATCGACCATTCTATCACACTTGCTAAAAGAGGAAAAGTTTTGACTCGTGAAGTGGGTGTGTGCCACTTGTGTTGAGTGAGTTTTGAAGAAAGACAAGGTCTTTGAAAATGTGTGTCCTAGTCAACTGTAGTGTAGTTGTAGGAGTGGACTCGAAGTGAGGTTTTGAAATGGGCTTGTGGCCCGAATTTTGACGCGACAAACGGACAGAGTCTTGACCGGATTTTGCGCTAATTAAAGGCCTATTTTTTCGAAATTCTTGTTTGGAAAGGAGGATTTTGATTTTTTTGAAAATTCGTCATAGTTTTGTTTAAAAGTGGTGATCACGTAAGGTTTACATATTTATACAAGCATTATAACGGGATGCTGAGTGCATTTAAAAGGGTTTTGGTTTAAAGGGTGGGTTGCCATACCGAACCATCAAACCCGAAGTCTGTGGAGAGGCTCGTGCCAAACAAGAGTAAGGCCGATTCCTAGTCCATTTCCTCAAGTAGTGAAGGCCCTTGATACAAACAAGAGTAAGCATCATGGTATGGATGACGTCAATCGCTATCCATCCTTAGGCCCAAATAAGAATTAGGACCGTTTAGACGGGACGATTGGTCAAATGGGTTGGGTTGGGCCTAGGAAGGCCGAATAAACGATCTTAGGAAGACCGAGTTATGAAAACCGACAATTGTCTTGTACAAACTTATTCCCTAACCTTGTTCAAGTTTCACCCTTGCTACACGTAAGTGTATTTTCCCCAGCGGAGTCGCCAAACTGTGGACAGCGGGCCGCCCACGGGGGCGCTGGGTGAAGGTCGAAAAACAAGCGTTTGCATTTTGTAAGGAGTCGCCACCAATTTTTCTGGGAAATTGGAACCGTTCGAATACCTCATGTCATGTCAAGACATAAAGTAGTGACATGAACACTAAGCAATCGTTACCCTTAGCATTCTATGTCTAGAATGACTCTCGTGGATGCCAATGAACACGGGTGCTCACGGAGATCTGGAGTAAGGGGTGAGGGTACGTATTAGGAAGCTCTTTTGATCGAACACCTAATCCCGCCCGCCTCGATAGCGGCCTCTACTAATGATTAGGGAAGTTATTCGTACTCGATATATCGTCGGTTATATGCATGCAATGCAACATCCAAGTTTTAATCCTAACATGTGAAGATTAGACTAAGTCGGTGAAACATGTAATTTAATCATACAATGAATGTCGAAGTAGGATTTAGGCTTATTTACATGCGAAAACATACAAACAATAAAAGAGGAGCAATAATTATAAATTACAATAATGAAAATTACATTAATTACAACAGAATAGGCGATTTATGTCGAAAATACCTTTAAAACGGATAATTTGAGAAAAAGGATAAAAGAAAGAAAGAAATAAATCAGTGTGATAATACGAATAATATTTAAGTATACGTAGACTAAATAACTAAGTCAAGGCAAAAACGAAGTTGGGGGTGATTTAACTCGGCCGAGAACAAAGCAAGCTGCGTCCTTTGGAATAGGCGCAGCAGACACTGCGTCTGTTCCGGGGCTCAATTCTGGCTGTGAAGCCGTAATTGCAAGCCGTTAATGTTAATTGGTGATTTAATGATTGATTAAATTATTTACTCGGATGAAAGTGATTAATAGGTTATTTAACATATGAATGGGTCATAAAAACGGTAAAACATGAATAAGACGGAATAATTACATGAACGAATGATTTAAACTAATTAAACAAATTATTTAGGTTAAATACGATGGATGAACTAATGATGAATATATGACAAAAGACAGGTTAGAATGTATCAATTACGAATTCCAGAGATTCAATATGAATGAATCGAACCTCCAAAACCCGGGTTTGAATTGAATGACGAAAACCCGCAAATATGAGATTACTTGGGATTTAAGTCGGATTTATGGTAAATTAAGACATATTAACGATGATGAATTATATACATGTGATTATTAAACTATCATGTGAGAGAATTAAAGACAAACATATGAAAACAAATAAGAAAGACGGAATTTACAGAGGACGAAGAAGAAGAAAAGAAGCAGGAACTGCGGCAGCCTCACGAAGAGGCGCAGCAGGAACTACGCTCCTTCGAAGAGGCGCAGCAGTTGCTGCGTCTTTTCTCGACTGTCAGTCTTCTGAAAATCCGTAAAAAAAGGGGTTTTAAACAAAGGGTTTTAGAAATCGGTTATAATGAGGTACTTTCGACATAAACCTTACATGAGTGATACGATAAAGATAAAATACAATAAATAAATAAGGATTATACACCCTCAGACTTACATGTTTGACGAAACGAGAAGGACTAAGATATCGATTAGTGATGCTCGACGCGAATGCAAGGAAAGTGCCCTCGTAAGAGGAAAACGATTAAAACAAATTGATTAATTAAATTGATTATTGTGTAGTTGGTCAAATTGGTCGGTCATGCAACGGAGAGGCTGGTACCCGGAAGGATCCGAGCTTACGTGGTCGGAAGTCCAAGCACGTAGGCGCCAATTAGTAAGAACAAAGTCTAGAATGCAAAGGGAGAAGAGAAGGGCGGACACTCGCGTGAGAAATATGAGGAACGAGAGCTCCTATTTATACTAATCACGTGAAGGAATAGGGTTTCGGAGACTCTTTGGAAGTGAATCTCGGAAAGATATAAAAAAAGATACGTAAATCATGCAAAGAAGGGCCTGGGAAGAGGCGCAGCAGCCTCGCGTCCCTTGGAAGAGGCGCGGCGCTCTGCGTCTGCATTCCCGGGAGGTTTCCTCCTGCTGAAGAAAGATTTCCGTGTTTGAGTTATGGTAGGACGGAAAAAATTCGATTATCTTATGAATATTACGGGATATTATTTGCCAAAAGATAAAATTTATGAAATATGGAATAGAAATATCCGGAACATTCCAGAATATTCCGACTCGGGATTTAACTTGATTATCGAGAAAATGGAGACGGTTTTTGACCCGGACTCGAATGTACTCTAATTACTGCCAAAACGACCGTATCAGGACGTAGATGACAACTAAGAGGTTGACGTTAATATTTGAGCAAACACTTGACGATAATCTTACGAACTGTCACAAATCGTTCCGCGAATCAAACATGCGGCCCAATCATCACCGGGTGGTTTGCGGGAGGTGCAGAAACGAGGTGTCTACAGGTCATACTTTCCATAATTCTTAAAATAACGTGGTTCATCACTAAGACCCAAAATTTCACCCAATTCTCTAAAGGAAATGCGTCTACTAACATTAGCTAGACGAAACTCGAGATTCTCCCTATTCTCAACTTTGGTGACTTGCAAAGAACTCAAAAATTCCAAGGTAAGGGAGGGGTATGTCAACTCTTTTGATTCAAACAACTTCTCTAACCCCATGGCTTTGAAAAAGGCTCTAGTTTGCTCAAGGACACCCAACTTTCCCAAGGTGTCTTCACAAATAAATTTGGTGGATTGAATTGATTTCCTAGCAAACTTGGCAAAAGTATCTCTATGGGTTTTGGAAATAAAAGTTACCTCCGGATATTGCAAAAGTTGATCGATTTCCGGAGTAGAAGATGTTGTTGCTCCCATAGAAGGTTGTTGTTGTTGTTGCATTTCCAAGTTTGGTGTTGCTACCACCATAGCCAATGCTTTCTTTGCTTGAAGAGCCTTTTGCCTTTGTGAAAGTGCCTTTGGTGCCTTTGTTGCCTTTGTTGCTCCCTTAATCCTTGCCATTGATGAATTAACCAAGAAAAGAATGAAAAATCTTCAATTTGTAGTGTACCCAAATCGATTTAAAGGTGAAAGGTTTTGCCTTTATGAATTCAAAAATCGACTCAAAGGTTGAAGATTTTGTGCTTGGTTTTGATTTTTATTGAAGAAGGAGTGATTGATTTGTTGTTAGAAGGATGATTTGATTTGTTTTTGGTGAATGTAGTTGAGGGACTTTTTTTTTGTGATGGAGAGGATGAGGTTTTTGATGTTGTGGGTAGTGTTTATGAATGAATGAATGAATGAAGGAGGGTGGGAGGGATTTTATAAAGACCGAAAATTTTGAACTGCAGGGGCAATCCGTGCGGATTCTGCCCAATACGGGCGGATTCTGCACTTTCTGGGTTTGATAAAACTCGCCTAAAGACGGGCGGATTCAGAAGAAGACGCTCGGATTTTCTTGATACGGGACGGGCGGATTTGCCTGAAGACGGACGGATTTGAGTCCAGGAAATTTTTCTTGTTTTCCTTAGCAGAGAAGACGGGCGTCTTCTATCCAAGACGGACGGATTTTCAGAGACGGGCGGATTGCTGTTCAGGACGCCCGGATTCTCTTACAGTCAAAAATATTTCAAAATTGCATCTCATAGGGACGTGCGTCTTCAACCCAGTACGCTCGGATTGCTGGAAAACGGGCGGATTCTCTTGAATCCGCTCGGATTGTACCCTTTTGTACCCGAATTTAGTTCCATCCGTGTACAATGCATTTCCCTTACCATTCTTCTATTCTTTCTTTATGTCTCGTGTTCGTCATTGTGGGGGCACTACTAGGCATGGATAGCCAAGGCAATTGCCATCCCCACACTAAGCTAGAGCACTACACATCAATTGAAATTATTAGTCCCTCCCTCACTTCTCTCAAACATGACAATTATCTTGATGAAAGTAAATAAAAATCCAAAGATGACAAAAAATGCAATACAAGAATTGAAATGTAAGTTAGGGAGTTAGAAATATTTACAAGTGGTGGTTTAGGGAGGACTCCACCAAACTCTCATTCTTGATGAGATGTCAAGGGGGCATGTCCAAGGTGTTGTTGATGTTGCTCAACACCTTGAAAAAGTAATCGAAAGCTTGTTCATTATCATGGTAGAGGTCTTCAATAGACCTTGGCCCTTGTTATCGGTCTTGATCGATGGCATTACCAATGTAGGGATTAAAAATCCCTTCAAATTCGTTGTCCCAAAGACCACAAACTTCATTAAGTTGATCATTGAAAATCTCTTGATTAGATGGAGACAACTCTCCCAATTTCTTCTCTTGGCCAATGAGGCCATCCTCTTCTTCCTTGATTGATTTTGATGAGCTTTGCAAGCTCTCCTTGTCACAATTCACTTGCTCTTTGAATGGAGCATCTTCAATTTTCTTCTTCCATTGGAGTTCCGATTTCTTCCTCTTATCCTTTCGGCTATAATGATCAATCATGAAACATGGTTCATGCAAACGAGGAGCTCTCATAGTCTTGTCAAGATTAAAAGTTATGCTTTCATCTCCCACTTCTAGAGTGAGCTCACCATGTTTCACATCAATCACCGCACCCGCGGTGTGTAGGAAAGGTCTTCCTAGAATGATTGGAATGTTGGAATCTTCCTCCATATCGACAATGACAAAGTCCACCGGGATGAAAAACTTCCCAATTCGCACGGGGACATCTTCCCATATCCCTAATGGTGTCTTCGTCGATCTATCGGCCATTTGGAGTGTGATATTGGTGCATTTAAGCTCTCCCATCCCCAACCTTTTACTCACCGAGTACGGCATGACACTCACACTAGCCCCTAGATCACATAAGGCTTTGTTGATCGTTGTGTCGCCAATGGTACACGGTATTGAGAAGCTTCCCGGATCCTTTAATTTTGGAGGTGAACTACCTTGAAGTATTGCACTACTCACCTTAGTGAAGGCGATAGTCTCAAGTTTCCGGATCGACTTCTTCTTTGTGAGGATATCTTTCATGTATTTCGCATAAGCCGGCACGTGATTGATTAATTCCGTGAAAGGAATTGAGACTTTCAAATTCTTCACAATTTCCATGAACTTTCCAAGTTGGTCATCAAATTTAGGTTTGGCTTGACGACTTGGAAAAGGGAGTCTAATCACAATGGGCTCCTTCTCCTTGACCTTGTCTTCATTTTTCTTTGAACTTTCTACTTTTGATGATTCTCCATCTTTGGAGCTTTGCACAATTTCTTCCTTTTCACTAGCTTCCACAACTTCATCCTCAACTTGCTTCCTTGGTGCTTCATACCTTGTACCACTTCTCAAGTGAATGGCACTAACCGTTTCATGTCTAGGGGGATTACTTTGAGGTGGTAATTGCCCCTTTTGTCTTTGTGAGCTTGAAGATGCTAGTTGAGTCAATTATGTTTCCAACATCTTGGTGTGAGCTAGGATGTTGTTGATGGTGGTTTTCTTTGCTTGTCTATCTTTTTCCATTTGAGTGAAAAATTCTTGTTGATTCTTTTGCATTTGGAGGACCGCTTTTTGGACATCAAAACCTTGGTCATTTTGGTGATTGTATGGATTTTGATTTTGGTAACCTTGGTTTTGATTGAAAAAGGGTCTTTGATTTTGGTTTCTCATGGGTGGTGGAGTGTATGTTGTTTGAGGGTTTTGAACATTTTGGCTTTTGTATGAGAGATTTGGATGGAATTTGGTGTTTTCATTGTAATAGTTGGAATAAGGGGTACCACTCTTGTATGCTTGGAAATCATTCACTTGTTCATTTGTTCCCCTACATTCACCTTGGTCATGTCCCAAAGTTCCACAATTCTCACATATCCCACTTGGGATTGATGAGGATGCCGTCATGGCATTAACATGATGATTTGATGATTTTGAGTTTTCTTCAAGTCTAGCCATAGCTTGTTCAAACTTCAAGTTGATTGTGTCAATGTGAGCACTAAGTTGAGCACCCAATTGAGTAACGAAGTCCACTTCATGCTTTCCTCCTCTAGTAGCCTTGCGAGGTCTACTATATTGTGAGTTATGGACCGCCATTTCCTCAATATTGTTCCATGTTTGATTGTCATCAACTTCGGTGAACATTCCATTTGATCCCATATTGAGAATGTTCCTTGAATCCTCATATAAACCGTTCCAAAATTGTTGTACCAAAAACCATTCGCTAAGTCCATGGTGAGGACATGAGCGACAAATTCCCTTAAACCGCTCCCAAGCTTCATACAAAGATTCTTCATCCCTTTGCTTAAAACCCGTAATTTGATCTCTTAGCATGTTAGTCTTTTTCGGTGGGTAGAATTTTTTGTAGAAAGCTAGAGCCAACTCCGAGGGTGGCCTTGTCAAGGCCCTTTAACCATTGCTTCGCGGTGCCGATTAAAGAAAAAGGAAATAAGACCCATCTAATTTGGTCTTGAGTCACACCCGTTTGAGAGATTGCATCACAATAGTCGCAAAAGGTTTCCATATGAGAATGAGGGTCTTCACTAGGCATCCCCCCAAATTGGCTCCTTTCAACAAATTGAATGAAGGCGGACTTGGCAATAAAATTTCCGGTTAGATGTTGCGGTGTAGGAGTACCATTTGGTAGATTCTCCTCGGTGGGTACGGAGTGTGACGAGAATTTAGGCATTGTAGGTGGATTTTGTGGGGTATTGTGTAATGGGTTCTCCTCTCCTTCTATTGCGAAAGGATTGATGAACTCACTAGTGGGTTGAACAATCTCACTAATACCTCTCAAATTCCTCCTAGCAAGTCTCCTATTGTGCGTCAAGGTTCTTTCGATTTCACGGTCAAAAGGTAACAAATCACCTTGTGACCTTCTAGACATGCAAAATATCAAACAACTCAAAAACAATTAGAACAAACCTTGAGGAGTTTTACTTCCCCAAGGCGAAGAAAGACACAACTAATAACAATAAAAAGGAAATCTAAATCAAACAAACAGCGTCCCCGGCAACGGAGCCATTTTTGATCGGTCCGTTTCGTGTTCACAATTAAAGGTGTGGTCGTTGGGTCACGTCCGAATAAAAACACAATTTATAGCTTCACAAACAACTCTACAATTAGTAAAGAGGCAAGTAAAGGTCGGATCCCAAGGGACGGGTATTGAAATGAGATTTTTATTGCAACTAGTGGTGTCTAAGGGGTGTCACAAATTGGATTGATGTAGAAGGTCACTAAACTAAAATAGCAATGAAAATAAACAAGTAAGATGAATTAAAGGGGTGTAAACAATTGATTAAAAAGCACTAGGGTGTCATGGGATCATAGGGGAATCATGGGAATTGATCATACAAACTTGTTCTCAAATTATAAGCAAGCAATTATGTTTGTGATGGATTGAGTTGGGTTATATCTTACAATCTTAGGAAAGTTTGGGTCCCGGAGCCGAATCGATTAGATTGTACAACACCTACAAGTCGACTTAATCTTCCCTACTCAACAACATGCATGGTCTAATGAGACTCGAGTTGGGTTATGTCTTACAAGTCTCATTGAAAAGATAGAAGATGGTAGTAAATGCAAGGATTCATAGGCTTAGCATTTCATCAAATATAACATGTGCATGAGTTGAGATCAAAACAAGCAAGCAAATAAAACATGAAAGCATATTAATTTAAGCATGAATCATTCCCCATGTTAGTTTCCCCTAATCACCCATTAACCCTAGCTAAGAGACTACTCACTCATTATCATGTTGATCATGCTAGCAAGGTTGTCAATCATACCAACAATATGAAACATGATGAATAAATGAAAGTAATTAACAATAATTAAAAAGGGATTAAGAGAATTATACCTACTAATGATTCCAATAATAAAGCAAAGATAAAAGAAGTACTTGATGCTTGATTGAGAGGTTGTCAATCTCCCAATAATAACCCAAATAATCTTCAATTACCCAAAATAAAGGATGAACAAAAGAGAGATTAAGGAAATAAAACTTGTATTAGAACTTGATTAATTGTTGATTACAAAACTAAAGAGAGATTTGATTGATATTAACTACTCTAATTATTGATAAGAAGAACATGCTCCTCTAATTAGACTAATGGGGTATTTATAGTGGAAATTAGGGAGGATGCATTAGGGTTAACTAAGGGCTAAACTAGTAATTACACTTTTTAGATTGAGCAAGGAGGAGCCGGTATTTTTCGAAGGAAGGGCTTCTTTCTTTGTAGCTTGGAGAAGAGGAAATCGTGCCGTGCTGGAATCAGGGCGGAATAAGGTCGGGACGGGCGGATTCTGGCGATGGGGTCCGAGCGGATTCGAGAGAATCCGAGCGGATTGTGGAGGTGGAATCTGAGCGGATTACAGGAAAGCCGCACGGATTGTGCAGCTGGGGGACGGCCGGATTGGTGACAATCCGCACGGATTGTCACTCAGCAAGAAATCTTCTTCTTTTCTTCCCTTTTCTTCATAAATTCCTTGGGGATTTCCTTAGGGACTCAAGGATCCTTTCTCAACATTGCTCTTCTACTATAATATGTACAAAGGCCTTCTAATCTTGTCTCTCCTTGATGCTTGGTCATTGGATTCGATCAATTTAGTCTCGTTTTGCCATGAAAATGCAAGATTCTTACTCCTTTCCTACCAAGGGATCAAAATCTCAAAGAATATGCAAAACAAAGAACTAAAGATAAGAAATGACCCAAATATGCACTAAAAAGCATGGGAACAAGGCTAATTCGGGGGCTAAATATGCGCTAATTATGGTCACATCAACTACCATGGATTCCCTAATCGTAACATAAGGAAATTAGCTACTCATGTTTTTAATGCAGTCAACAATAATAACGATAAGCATACTAATAAGAGACATAATAAGGGAATAATAATAAAGCATAAACTAAAATAAGAGAACAATTAATGAGAGCTAACAAAGAATTAAGATTAAAGAGAAAGGAGCGATTACACAGTTCAAATCCGGAGAGAAAAGAGGCAGAGAAAAGTTCAGTAGCAATTAGAGTAAAGTAGAGTGTGTAAAACGTCATTAAGACCTAATAAACACTTCCTTATATAGGGGAGCAAAATTTTACAAAAATAAACCTAAATACGGATTAGTCGGCCCGTGTAGACTAGCAAACCACTCGATCGAGTCCTTTCAGACAACTCGATAGAGGACTTCTCCAGCAAAACTGTTCGATCGATCACTTGAGGCTCTCGATCGAACTCTTCCAATTCAGCACATTCGATCGACTTCCAGCATCTACCAAAACTCTCGACCGGACTCCAAAAGCTTTCTATCGAGTACTTCCCACTGAGATCAGCCTTCAACTCATCTTGGCAGCTTCCTAAGACCCTCCTTCACGCTTCCCGAGCTATGACTTATGTTCTAATATCTCCGCCTCCTTAAAATGCATGCAAAGTGGGACGACTAAGGGACGATTCCACTACCTTTAGGTCCATTCCTGCAATTAAGATAGAACAAACCAAAGTAGCCAATTTGGGGCATTTTGCAATATAAAGCGATACAAATGGCATAGAAATACGTGCAATAAGAGGCTAAAAAGTCTATATAAATTCCACGTATCACTTGCACCTCTATTCCCAAGGTCTCCAAGGCACTCTCCAACACACACCTAGTTGCATTCATACACCTTTGGGCATAGGCTAGAAATGTATTTTTGTGGGGTTCACTTTCAAACTCTGTTCCCGGATCTCGTGGAAGGGGAATGGCGGGTGGTGTCTCCGGTTTGGTTTGGGGTCGGCAGTTGTTCCTTCCATTGATGCTTCTTGTGTTCCTTGACATGCTACAAAGTAAAACCACGCAACAAGATATTTAAAAGAAAAGGTAAGAATCGAGGCCAACTATGGATATGAATGAAAATTTTCCCCAACTTCTTTATATGATAAGTGGCAAATTAGAAAGAATTTTAGTATGGTTCCCTTTGTACTTCAAGCAAACCAAAATTTCTCATGTTACAAATTTTCCGGAAATTGAAATTCTTGTGAAATCCTGCAATAATTAGACTCTAATTAAGGACAATGAAAGACAAAATGATCAAGTTATGACACCAGTAAATCAATTATGGAGCATGGAAACCGAAAATTTCATACCCTTTGCTCATGCTTTGGAAACATTTGGGTGGAAACTTGGAAACAATTTACCCATTTAAGGTGACATGTTACTCTACTAATCAAGGGTTTAAGTTTTGTAACACAAGTAGTTCCATATTCAAGCTTAAAATCGAATTTCACATGAGTAATACATGAATTGTCAAGAGTTTGGTCAAAATTTTAAGACGAAAGTTTTTCACTTAAACTATGTTGTAGCAATGCTCATGAAATTATCGCTTTATAATGTCATTAAACCATGTTTAAGGTGTAAAAAATCAAACCCTGGTCAAATACATGGTAAATTTCGAAAATTTGGGTAACATTTTGAGACGAAATTTCCGTTTTAAGACAATGCATAGTTTCATCAACAAAGAAAGTAGCCTTTTTGCACAACTAAACCAAGTTTTACGCATGAAAAATAAAAATTTGGGCATGAACACCCTATATTTCGAAATTTTAAGATGAAATTTTCACATATAACACAAGATCCAACATTGATAAAAAAAGGTTAGGCCTTTCTTGTCCAACTAAACCCATCAACAACATAAGAAAATCAAATTAATTTAGCAGATTCTGTAAATCTGGGAAAAATAGCAAATGGACTCCTAAAATCATGAAACTGTGTGACAATATACTTTGATATTAGGACTCAGTCAGGACAAATTTTTTAGAATTTTAGAAGCACTCTAAGTATTTTTAACAATTGATCAAAGACGAACTGTCTGGGTGACTGGTCAGAATGTTTTCTGTAATCTGAGGCTAAAGACTGAGATATAAATATCAACTTAGTTTCTAAGCAAGCACAATAAATCAAGCCAACAATTTTGACAACTTAGATTATATTAATTAAGCAATCACAGATCAATCCAATAAAGTTAACAAAAAAATAAGACAAACCAAGAAAGCACAAGTTTGTTTCAGTCTTACTACAGGTACTTAATCAACTCCTAAGCAAGCACAAGAAGTCACTAAGAGTTACTCACAACTACCGCAAGAATTACACAAGTTGAAAAGATTTGAAGTTGACAGAAACTTAGGTTTTTATATTTATGAAAAGCTGCCTAGAACAGATGGAGAAGGGGCCTTATATAAGCCTCTTCTGGTTGTTTTAATACAAATAAAACCCTAGAGATCTCATCAAAGGGACAAGGTTATTCCAAAGATACAGACAAGAGTCTTAAAATTATATTACAAACGGTCACAAACTAATTAATGCAAGCTGAAATAAAAAACAAAAGAGGTGTAGGCTTGATTGTGACAGGTTGCTCCTTGGTTATTGTTTATCTTTGGGTGGAAGTGTAAGGTCATTTGACTGTGGTCTAGGCCTCGACTGAGGCTCAAGGTTGTATCTGAAAGTGTTGAAACAAAGCAAATGGTCCTTGCTAGCAGTTCCTTCCTTGTTTAGCCTGAAATGGTAAGTTATTTTATGCAATCTATCACTAACAAACCGAGTAGGATTAACCTACCTTTTAGCAATCTTCATAAGCTTACTCAAATTTGACCCGATTCCGTCTCATAAAACCGTCTCATCCTATACAAACCACAATACTATCACAAATACATCATACACTATTATACACAATAAAACCCCTTATTATCACCCATTAATTACCCATAATACATACCCTAATTACTAATTATTTACACACCACAAAACCCCTAAAAGTTAGGGTTTAAATTGATTAAAGATGGGTAGATCTTAACTTAGAGAGTAAGAGGAAAGAAGGAAGAGGATGAACAACCCACCAAATCAAGCTTGAATCCCCATGAGAGTGTGTTTTTGAGGGTTTTAGAGAGAAGGGAGAGAGTTTAGAGTTAGGAGGACGGAGGAAATGATTTTGATAAGATAAGGTGTAATCCCAAAATTGGCGTTTATCGGGTGTTGCACAGTGGAACTTGGTCGAGTGCTCGCTCACTCGACCGAGTGTGACCCACTCGATCAAGTAAATACCCTACTCGGTCTACTACAATCCCACTAGGTCTACTGTACAGTTATCCGTGGCTTCCGAGTAGTTCCCCACCAACTCTGAGGTCTCGTCGCGCATCCCAAGGTAATTTTTCTATACACTATGCTTGGTATATAATGAGTAATATTTATACTCTCTGGTCAAGAAATTGTTATACGCTCCGATATTGGTTATCTAAATTCTTAATAGTTTTTGTCTTAAAAAAATTCTTAATTTTTGTTGCAAGTTTCGTTCTCATTAAATCTATGTTTCACATGAAGTCTCATCTTGATTTGTGATGATTTTCTTATGTCCTCATGTTATAAAACTTTAGTCACATGTTATTTTATGGACCAACGTCACCCGCATAGTGCGCATCCGCGCGTTGATGTTAAGGCCGCGATACTTCTTCTCACGGAACTTTTTAAACAAAGAACGTCTTGGGCCGTTACCGATTTGAAAGACTTATAAACCAGTGAAAGGTTGAGCAAGCGTGCTTTTAAGGATTCGCTTCAATTTTGTGGAAAATTGGAAACCGTTCGATTATTTCATGCCATGTCAAGAGATAAAGTATTGACATGAACACTAAGAAATTCGTTACCCATAGCATTCTATGTCTAGAATGACTTTCGCGATGCCAATAAACACGTGTACTCAAAGATATCTTGAGTAAGGGGGGAGAGTACGTACTAGGAAGTTCATTAATCGAACACCTAATCCCGTCCGCCTCGATAGCGGCCTTTACTAAAGACTGGGAATGTTTTTTTTTTATTATGTCGATTATATGCATGCTACACAACAAACAGTGTATTAAAGCTAACATGTGAAATTAGACAAAGTCGGGTGAACAAACAATTTAGAATTAAGGGTCAAAGTCAGAGTCTAGATTCAATACATGTGAAAAACAAACATTAATTAAACAAGGATACACATGAATAAAATAAGGGAAATTAATGTCATACAAATTCCAAGACAGGATTAGAAAGAAAATAAATTGAGTAAAATAAGAAAATAGGAAAATATGGTTAATAAAATAAATTAGACTATTGATAAGGCGATAACAGAGGATATTAGTTACTTAACAAGTGTAACACCCCGGCCCAAACCATGGGTCGAGAGCGGTCACTTACGGTAGCTCACCAGGCTGTGTACATGGCCCACAGATCAACACTGGTCCTTTCCAACGCATTTTGTCCTCACTCATGCGCATCCCGGAAATCTTCCCAGGAACTCACCCATCTTAAGACTACTCTCAGCCAAGCACGCATAACCGTGGAGTTCTTTCGCATGGATAACCAGAAAAGAAAGTGCACTTTGTTGATATCAGTAGTACTTCCAATGCTTTTAAGCACTACACATCTTTTAAGCCTATCAATGGACCTCATCAAGGAGGTACCCTACCCAAATAACATCTTCGGTTCAGTGGAGTATTAGACACCCCTGCTTGAAGAACGCAAAGTCTTCGTTGTGCCTAGCAGTATTTGACCGCAGCCGAGCCTAACCCAAAATCCTCCCCCGCTAGGTTGGTGACCCAGGTACTCCAGACCACAGGCTCACCAGACGGTCGCAGGGTTGCTCTTGTACCACTTATTTTTTGTTCTTTATTTATCATTCTTGTATGATTTAGTTACTTGGCCAAATTGAGTGCTTAATTACTTGTCAACCGACGTAGTCTAATTTCACATGCTAGGTTAAAAACGTGGATGTTGCATTTCCTACATATAATTGACAACATATTAAGTATAAATAACTTCCTTGATCATTAGTAGAGGCCGCTATCGAGGTGGGCGGGATTAGGTTTTCAAATAATCGAGCTTCCTAATACGTACCCTCACCCCTTACTCAAGATCTTTGTCATGAACACCCGTATTAATTGGCATCACGAGAGTCATTCTAGACATAGAATGCTAAGGGTAACGAATTTCTTATTGTTCATGTCACTACTTTGTATCTTAACATGACATGAAGTATTCGAACGGTTCCAATTTGTCATAAAAACTGGTGGCGACTCCACAATTACAGGCTTGTCAAACCTTTCACTGATTTCAATACCTATTAAACCAGTAACGGCCCATGATGTGCATTGGACTCACGTCGGAGTTCCATGGGAGAAGTGTCGCTGCCTCTAAACCAACACGCGGGTGGCTGTGTCCACAGAAACTTATAAGGGCATCCATTCCCAAGTTGGTGTGAAGTTGATTTTCGCTTTGAAGATGTTGAATATGATGAGGAAAGCTTACTTAACCTATTTATGTATGGTGAATTCTACCGCTACTTCATTGCCAAAGCTTGAAGAAGTGCACGTTGTTCGTGAGTTTGTCGATGTTTTTTCCGATGACTTTCTCGGAATACCTCTCGAGCGTGATGTAAAGTTCTCTATCGACCTTGTGCCCGGAACCAACCCAATCGCCACAGCTCCCTATCATATGGCGCCAACCGAGTTGAAGGAGTTGAGGAAGCAACTTGATGAGATGATTGAGAAGGGATTTATTCGAGCTAGTGCCTCACCTTGGGGTTCTCCCGTTCTCTTTGTGAAGAAGAAAGATGTATCCATGAGACTTTGTATTGACTACCGTGAGCTCAACCTTGTTACTATCAAGAACAAGTACCCTCTAGAAAGGATTGAAGATTTGTTTGATCAACACAAAGGTTCTTCTGCTTTTTCCAATACTTATTTGAGATCTGGTTATCATCAAATTCCCGTTCGTGAGTCTGATATTCCCAAGACCGCCTTTAGCACGAGATATGGACATTTCGAATTTAAGGTGATGCCCTTTGGTTTGACCAATGCTCCTGCTATCTTCATAGACCAAATGAACCGAACTTTTAGCGAGTTCTTGGAAAAGTGCGTTGTGGTGTTCATTAACGATATTCTCATCTTTTTGAAGTCCGAAGAAGAGGTTGTCTAAAGTGTCTTTCCTTAACCACGTAATATCTAAGGAAGGTATCATGGTGGATCCTTCAAAGATTGAACTCGTGATTGAGTGAAAGAGTCCTACCAATGATGGTGATATCCGTAGTTTCTTGGGTTTGGTGGGTTATTACCGTCACTTTGTGAAGTATTTCTCCACGCTTGCTAGTCAAATGACTTAACTTCTGAAGAAAGAGACCAAGTTTTTATGGACCGAAGTTTGTGAAGAAGCGTTCCCTCAGAATTAAAGAAAATGTTGACTACCGCTCCCGTTTTGACCTTTCCCGAAGATGGAGTTGATTTTAATATGTTTTGTGTTGCTTCTTAGATGGGTTTAGGTTGTGCACTCACTCAAAATAGGAGAGTTGTTGCCTATGCTTCGCGACAATCGAGAGTTCATGAGGTAAAGTATCCTACTCATGACCTTGAGTTAGCCAACGCGGTTCACGCATTAAAGATTGGAGACATTACCTCATTGGAGTTCATTATCATATCTACAATAATCTTAAGAGTTTAAAGTAAATATTCACCCAAAAAGAGTTGAATATGATATAGGAAATATCGGTATACTTCCCTTAAAATTAAGGATTATAACGAAATTATAATCTATGAAAACTAGTCATAAATGAATTGCATAAACAAAAGAATAGGGATTAAGAATCAACCTTCGGTCCTAGCAATTATGGCCTAAGAACAATATCAAAAAGATATTCGCCTAATCGTTGCACCCAAGATGTTCCGAGAAATGCCCCTCAAATTGCTAGAATGAGATCCCCAAAAATTTTACAATTAATTTTAGGGTTTTTGTTTTCTTGTGTGCTGAGTGAATTAGGTTAGAAAAATTAGGTTTAGAAAATGATCTCACCCCTCCTTTAAAACCGTGTAAAAGAGTAATATAAGGGGAGATAATTTCTTCCCTTTTTTTGTCAACCCAACCGAAAAAATAAGAGAAATTATCTCCTTATTTTCGGTTTTTCACCTACCAAAAATAAAAAGATTAAATCTTCTTATTTTGGTAGTTTTTACAAAATGTATATAAAGTGTATTATTTATAAATTGTCATTTATTTTATTCCGTATTAATAAGTCTACACACAGCAGCTTGCAGTCGATTTATTAATACCGGTCTGTAATAATTTATTATGACAATATCATATAATATATACTTTAACTATAAATATCGCATATTTATAATTAGCTAATTAAATATAACCGATTACGTTTAATTACGAATTAACATCTTAATTTGTTCAAGCTAACATTATATACATTAATTAAATATAATAGTTTATATTCAATTTACGAATTAACAACTTAATTCGTCTCAGCTAATATTATTTAATCGGTATTAAATAATCGTCTCATCATCACATTGACTAACTGTTTAGTCAAATTCATGGACTAACCTTTTAGTCATATTAGGCATCAATGTGATTACATTTCCATAATCACATCTCTCAAACACATCCTTTAGGTGTGACTTTTAGGGACCAGTTGATCACCGCCATCAGTATGATAATAACGTCAAACTTTCTAGCAAGCCAACCGTTATTAAGTAATCGTTAATCAACTGATAAAATACAAAGTATACCCTTGTTAACCTATAAGAGATTTATAAATGTTATCACACTAATTGTGGAGGACACAAGCTCCAACAATCTCCCACTTGTCCTCACAAGTGTATGTGCGATAACCGATTCTCATATCCTAAAATTTCTCCCACTCAATGTAAAACAATTTGCAAAATCCGTATTCACAAAGGTGGTATTTTACAAGTGATCAATATCAAGAGTGGTTTCCCCGACTAGAGAGTAACTTAACTGATAAACGAATCATCATTCGAGCATGGCCATGCATTTCAGTTACAACTCCTCGAGTGGCCCAGAGAAATAACTAAACCTGATAAAGGTTGGATATTTTCTTCAACTCGAATCCTGCAGATGTAAGAACAGTATGAAATGACCCGGAAAAAATCTGCTTAGCCTCCTGTTACGGCAGACCATGAGAAAGAAACCAAAGTCACCCAAAAACTGCCTTTATCTCAAGAGACAGTCGATAGTCAAAAGAATCGACTCTAGGAACACAATGGACGTCCAATCCACGACCTAGCACCGAATGTTTTTAAACATTTAGGACTCCATTACGTTGTCACAAAAATTGTCCTACGAGGTATCGTTATAACTCGTATCTGTGATCGATGAGCCAACTGTTTGACTTATGGCTCGTTGAACCCACCATCAATCAACTTCACAAAATAATAGCCAGAGTTATCAGCTCATGTAGGCGATTACGGACCAAAACAAATATAATGTACTTTGTGGCGTTCAATGTTGTCAGTACAATCCATATGAAATAAAACGATAATGTATCGAATCCGTAATCAACTACTACAACTCAGGAACACGTTTAATTCCCATGGAAATAATGGCCCTTCATGCTTATCATAATTCAACGGTTTAGTGAGAGGATCTGCGATGTTGTCATCCGAAGCTATCTTGTCAATCACTATCTCTTCTTGCTCCACGTAATCACGGATCAGATGAGCTTTTCGATGTACATGTCTAGACTTGTTGCTAGACTTAGGCTCCTTAGCCTGGAAGATGGCACCACTATCGTCACAATAGATGGTGATTGGGTCATTCGAACTAGGAACTATCGTAAGTCCTTGTAAGAATTGACGCATCCATATAGCTTCCTTTCTTTGCTTCCGAGCGGCGGCATAGTACTCAGATTCAGTGGTAGAATCTGCTACAACATTCTGTTTGGAACTTTTCCATCTGACCGCAGCACCATTAAGAGTGAAGACGAACCCGGACTGAGATTTTGAATCATCTCGATCCGTTTGGAAGCTAGCATCTGCGTAACCGATTGCGCATAGCTTAGTATCTCTTCCATAAGTCAATACCCTATCCTTAGTCCTCCTTAGGTACTTAAGGATGTTTTTAACAGCAATCCAGTGTGTTTCACCTGGATTCTTTTGGTACCGACTCGTCATAGTCAATGCATATGCCACGTCTGGACGTGTGCATATCATGGCATACATGATTGATCCTATTGCTGATGCATAAGGAACACGACTCATGCGCTCAATCCCTTCAGGCGTCGTGGGTGACTAAGACTTCCTCAACTTCATCCCAGACGTCATTGGAAGGTTCCCCTTCTTGGAGTTGGTCATGCTGAACCTTTCAAGAATCTTATCCAAATAAGACTCCTGACTTAATGATAACGTCCGTCGTGATCTATCTCGGTAGATAAGGATTCCCAATATGCGTTGTGCCTCACCTAGATATTTCATCTGGAAATGGTTCTTCAACCATCCTTTAACCGAAGATAAGAGAGGAATGTCATTCCCAATCAAGAGTATGTCATCAACATACAATATCAAGAAAACAATCTTGCTCCCACTCGAATTGATATATAAGCATGGTTCCTCGACCGATCGAGTGAAACCATACTCTTTTATCACCTGGTCGAAACGATGATTCCAACTCCGAGAAGCTTGCTTAAGTCCATAAATGGAACGCTTAAGCTTGCACACTTTCTAAGGATTTTCAGGATCTATGAAACCTTCGGGTTGCACCATGTACAACCCCTCCTCCAAATAACCGTTTAAGAAGGCGGTTTTCACATCCATTTGCCAAATTTCATAGTCATGAAAAGCGGCAATCGTTAAGATAATCCGAATGGAAAGCAGCATAACTACGGGTTCAAAAATTTCATCATAATGCAATCCGTGCAGTTGAGTGAAACCTTTTGCCACTAGTCGTGCCTTATAGGTGTCTGGTTGCCCGTCTACAGAACGCTTTATTTTGTAAAGCCATTTGCACTGTAGAGGTTTTACCTTATTTGGTTAATCAACTAGATCCCATACGTCATTCTCATACATGGAGTCCATCTCGGATTGCATGGCTTCAAGCCATAGCTTTGAGTCGGAATAGGTCATGGCACCTTCATAGGTAGCGGGTTCATTACTCTCTAGGAGCAAAACGTCACTCTCCTCGACCATACCAATGTATCTGTCCGGAGGATTAGAGACTCTACCCGACCTCCTAGGTTCTTGAGGAATATTAACCGTATCATCAGTTGGAGGAACAACTTCCTCCATCTGTTCCTCGGTTTTTGGTTCTTGAATCTCCGACAGCTCGAAGGTTCTATTACTTGTCTTGTTCTCGAGAAATTCTTTCTCTAAGAACGTCGCACTAGCCGCAACAAAAACTCGATGTTCGGTAGTCGAATAGAAGTAATGACCAAACATTCCTTTTGGATAACCAATAAAGTATGTCTTGACTGATCGCGGGCCGAGCTTATCCTCATGTCTCCACTTGACATAAGCCTCGCAGCCCCAAACCCGAATAAAGGACAAGTTGGGGACCGTTCCCCTCCACATTTCATATGGAGTCTTGTCGACAGCTTTAGTCGGACTTCGGTTAAGTATAAGAGCAGCTGACAAAAGAGCAAAACCTCATAATGAATCAGGTACTACCGTGTGACTCATCATGGATCTAACCATATCAAGCAATGTTCGATTTCTCCGTTCGGACACAGCATTTAATTAAGGTGTTCGAGGTGGAGTTAAATGTAAAACGATTCCACAGTCTTTAAGGTGTTGATCAAACTCATTTGAAAGATATTCACCACCCCGATCTGAACGGAGTGCTTTAACCTTTCTTCCCAGTTGGTTCTCAACCTTATTCTGTTATTCCTTGAATTTCTCAAAGGATTCACTTTTATGCTTCATTAAGTAGACATATCCGTATCTACTCAAATCATCCGTGAAAGTGATAAAAAATCTATAGCCATCTCTAGCGGTAATTGACATAAGTCCACATACGTCAGTATGTATGAGTCCTAATAGGTCACTCACGCGCATTCTAACACCTTTGAAGGAAAATCAAGTCATTTTGCCAATGAGACATGATTCACACGTGCCAAATGTAGAAAAATCGAATCCGGGAATAGTCCCATTCTCGACGAGTTTCTTTACACGTTTTTCATTTATGTGTCCCATTCGACAATGTCATAGATAAGTTTGATCTTTGTCACCAACCTTTAATTTCTTATTATTCATGTGTAATATATCCGTGGTTTGATCTAAGATGTAAATTCCATTCATGGAAAATGCTTTGCCATAAATCATTTCATTAAAAGAGAAAATACAGCTATTATCCTTTATTGAAAATGCAAAACCGTCTTTATCGAGTACGGAAACAGAAATAATGTTCTTAGATAAACTGGGTACATAGTAACAGTTATATAAATATAACTCAAAACCACTTGGGAGTTGGATTACGTATGTTCCCTTTGAGACTGCAGCAACTCTAGCTCCATTCCCGACTCGCAGGTCCACATCACCCTTTCCGAGAGGTGTGATGTTTTTTAGGCCCTGCAAATGATTACACAGATGAGAACCACAACCACTATAAAGTACCCAACTTCCGAAACTTGCATGGTTAATCTCAATCATATGAATATAAGATGACATACCAACAGGAGTGACGCGGCCTGCTTTTATGTCCTCACGGTACACGGGACCGTTCCTCCTCCAATGTCCAGTCTTGTGGCAATGGTGGCACTCAATGTCACCACCCTTGCTCTTTGCCTTGCCTTGTGAGCCATTAGTCTCACCAAGCCCACTCTTACCGTTTCCTGGCTTCTTAAACTTTGGCTTACCTACAGTTAGGTCGCCGGGAGCTTTGCCCTTACCCTTATTCTTGTCGGAAATCATGAGAACATCTTGCTTCATGCTCCCACTTAATTTCATATCCTTCTCGGTCTGTACGAGAAGTGAGTGTAGGTCATGAGGACTTTTCTTCATGTCATTCATGTAGTAATTTGCCCTGAAGAGGGCAAAACCATCATGAAGTGAATAAAGCAACGGTCAATGACTATGCTCTCACTGATTTTGCAATCAAGTGCCTCCAATTTCTCGACATTCTCAATCATGTTAAGAATGTATGGGCTAACCGGTTAGCCCTTCTGGAGTTTTGCATCAAAGAAGCGACAGGTATGCTCATAAGTAACGATTCTCGGTGCTTTTGAGAACTCGTTAGTGAGCGTGGTGAAAATCTTGTTTGCACCTTGGGCAATGAAGCGTCTTTGCAAATTGGTTTCCATTGCAAAGATGAGTACGTTCTTTATCGCACCCGCTTCCATGACGAAGTCACTATAAGCAAGTGACTCGTTAACTCCTGCATTGGGGACTGGGTTTACCGGTATTGGCTCAGTTAAGTACTTGAGCTTACCGTCAGCAATGGCAGCATTCCGCAATGATGCCTCCCAGTCCGCAAAGTTGGACCCGTCATTTTTCAGACGTGTGAACTGATTCATGTGGTCAATGAAAGCTTTCAGCAAGGACTCGAGTCTAAGTGTGGCACTTGGCATTGTGATTTCATTATTTCTAGCCATTTGTTGTAACAGTATTATCAATATAAACGAATTCTACACTGCGAAAAGAAGAATAAAATATAATAAGCATACTCATCGTTATGATTTAAGTCTAATGCAATACTGTTATAACGCGAAGACTCAAGCATTTATACAATTGACCTCCCTCAAGAATTATATAAATGATCCCAAGACTCAATTATCTGTAAATTGATAAGACAACCTTTTAGCTAATTCTACTTTTAGAATTCTTCGTCGATAAATTTTTGTAAATTCTATTATAGTCCATCATAATCACGAGAAACTCTTCGGATTATAATGTTGAGGTAAACTAAGTCAACACAAACTACTTATCCAACGTAGAAGGGGTCATATGGAGAGTAAGGTCCTATATGCCTACCGACGAAGAAGGGATTCATAGTTGTTTGCCCTTATAAAGACTAGTCTCAATTTTAGTTTTAGAGGAAGATCCCATCAACTTTATTTTAATTCATTTTAAGTGAACTAATATCTAGCATGCGAGAATGAATAAACTAAGGTGATGGATTAAAATGTGTGACATCTGTATGTCAATGAAAACTAACAAACAACCTATATGAGTCAATTTTCATGCATTTTAGTAGGTGGTTTGGTTTAGGTGGAAAATGATGCACTAACTATCATGTGAATGAAAAACAATAAGAAAGGTAAAACGTAAAACAAAATAAAGTCCTAGTGTGGCCTATCTACCAAAATGAATATAAATACAACTTTGGAATCCATCCTTGGACCCGAGAAGCTTGTCTTGATGTTCCATCTTGGTCCATGTAGCGGGAGTGAGCAATCCAATCTCCATCTTTAGTCTTCTCAAAAATTACAATTTAAAAATTACATAATAAACCTATTTACATTCTAATTTCAAAACCATAATATAATAGAAAACCAAACGGAGATACGAGATCTCAAATTACATTAAAAATTATGTTTGCATCATTACGAAAACATAATTTAACTAAGGCCACACTAGATATTACAAATTACAACCGATTGAAAAAAATACGTAAATAAAACCATTCAACGATTCATTCAACTAAAATAAAAATGTATCAACTATAAAATTAAACATTCAAAACATAATTCCTTAATTATGTAGGTTAATTTATCCAAACCACCTATTTAAATGATCAAATTATGTGACAATTCCTCAATTACTCACATTAATTTCAATCTTAATTCATATTGACCTATAATATGAATTATTCACCAATATTTTAAACCTCTTTAAAATAATATGGGTATCTCAAATGTGTGAACCTTTTCACAATAATTATTATTCATTATAGATAATAATAATAATTGGCCAAAACCTAACAAATTTTTTTATTTCGGCAATCCATAAAAATACAAAAAAAAACCCCACTTTTTTTTCCCTCTCGGTAATTCTTCAAAAATGAAAAAAAACAGAAAACCTTTTTTCTAGCTTACGGCAAACAACCCTAAAATAAAACAAAAACGTTTTTTTTTTCTCTTTACAGTGCCCTCGGCATTTAACAATGAACAAAAAAACATAAATTTTTTTTTTGGTGAACTGTGAAAATATATTAATAATAATCAAAATTGTTCCTTACAAAACACCATATGCAATCCTAGCAAAAAAACATCATTTATATGAACAATTTGTTTTAGTTGCTACTAGGTCATGATTGGCATAATCATCAACATTTAAATTAATGAAACACGATTCTTTAAACAACAATTTAATCTCATGTATGCCAAAAACTATATAGCAAAAACAAATTATCATCATAAACAAAGCAATTCCATTTACATATCAATTTAATTTTTATTAAATCAACACAACTACAAATTTATTATATTATCATTTTAACCTATTAAAACAACAATATTAATAAATCAAATGGAAATAAAAACATCAAAAACGCAAAAACATTTCGGCAAAAAAAAATTTTCAAGCAATTTTTTTTTCTTTCCTTAGTGAGCAACCTTTTTTGAACTATGTTTCTTCAAATTTGTTTAAATCATTTAGGAAAATCATAAAAAATATTTTCGTGGCCTTGGCTCGACCCATCAACCATTTATAGGAAATAGCCACATTATACTACTCACCTTAAAATTAAATTATAAGAAATTATAATCTATGAAAACTAGTCATAAATGAATTTTACGCCATGTAAACAAAATAGAATAGGATTAAGAATCAACCTTTCATATAAATATGATCTTAGCAATTATGGCCTAAGAACAATATCAAATTGATATTAGCTAATCGTTGTTCCAAGATGTCTAGAGAAATGCCCCTCAAATTACTAGAAGGAGATCCCCAAAAATTTTACAATTAATTTTAGGGTTTTTGTTTTCTTGTGTGATGAGTGAATTAGGTTTTTTAGGTTTAGAAAATGATCTAAAAAAACATCATTTTAAAACAATTTGTTTTAGAGTAATATATGGGGAGATAATCTTCAATATTTAAATTAATGAAACACGATTCTTTAAACAAAAAATAAGAGCCAAAAACTATCTCCTTAAAACAAATTATCATCATAAAAAAGAATTCCATTTAAATCTTTAATTTTATTAAATCAACACAACTAAAATTTATTATATTATCATTTATTTATTAAAACAAAATATTAATAAATCAAATGGAAATAAAAAAATCACTTTTTGAAAAAACGCAAAAACAATTAAGATTTTTTTTGAGAAATGCCCCTCAAAAATTACTTAGAAGGAGATCCCCAAAAATTTTACAATTAATTTTAGGGTTTTTTTGTTTTTTGATGATGTTTTTATGATGAATTAGGTTTAAAATTTAGGTTTAGAAAATGATCTCACCTCTCCTTAATACAAACCAATTAAACCCCAAACATCATAAAAACATCTTCCCTTTTTTTGTCAAAACCTCAAGTTGGTGAAAAAAATAAGAAAATTATCTCCTTATTTTGGATTTTTTTCAAAAAAAAAAAAATAAGAAGATTAAATCTTCTTAAAAAGTAAATTTTACAAAATGTATATAAATTTTATTATTTATAAATTGTAATTTATTTTATTCCGTATTAATAAGTCTACACACAACAGCTTGCAGTCGATTCATTAATACCGGTCTATAATAATTTAATATGACAATATCGTATAATATATACTTTAACTATAAATATCGCATATTTATAATTAGCTAATTAAATATAACCGATTACGTTTAATTACGAATTAACATCTTAATTCGTTCAAGCTAACATTATTTACATTAATTAAATATAAAAGTTTATATTCAATTTACGAATTAACAACTTAATTCGTCTCAGCTAATATTATTTAACCGGTATTAAATAATCGTCTCATCATCACATTGACTAACTGTTTAGTCAAATTCATGGACTAACCTTTTAGTCATATTAGGCATCAATGTGATTACATTTCCATAATCACATCTCTCAAACACATCATTTAGGTGTAACTTTTAGGGACCAGTTGATCACCACCATCAATATGATAATAACGTCAAACTTTCTAGCAAGCCAACCGTTATTAAGTAATCGTTAATCAACTGATAAAATACAAAGTATACCCTTGTGAACCTATAAGAGATTTATAAATGTTATCACACTAACTGTGGAGGACACAAGATCCAACATATGAGACAACAATGATGGTTGGAATTGGTAAATGATTATGATGTGCAATTGGTATATCATGAAGGAAAGCCAAATATAGTTGCCGATGCCCTTAGTAGAAAGTCGACTCATTCGTTGAGTGCTCTCTGTGTGCTCCACATGACCTTTATGCCGAGTTTCGTAGGTTGAGCATCTAATTTGTGGAAAGTGGATTCGATTATCTTGGTGCTATTGTTGCCGAGCCCATCCTCTACCGCGAGATTCGTAATAACCATGTGGATGATGCTACTTTCAGAGGTTTTAAAGCCAAGATTATTGAAGCTAAAGCTAAGGATTGTGAGATTAATGCTAATGGATACCTTCGCTATCTAGGCCGCAAGTTTTATCCCGACTCCGTTGACTTGAGAAAGAGAGTTCTTGATGAAGCTCATTTATCCGCTTATTCAGTTCACCCCGGAAGTGACAAGAAGTGAAACGATTTGAAACTCCAATTTTGGTGGCCTAACATTAATAATGACATTGTGACATATGTTGGAAGATGCCTCACTTGTCTACAAGTAAATATTAAGCATAAGAGACCCAGAGGTTTGCTACAACCGTTGGATGTTCCTTTGTGGAAGTGGGAATCCATCTCCATGGATTTTGTTATGGCACTACCTAAGACCGTTGGCGGAAAATATATCGTGTGGGTAATCGTGGATAGATTGACCAAATGTGCTAGGTTCATTCCTATTAAAGAGACATGGAATTTGGATCAACTTGCTAGTGCTTATGTGGAATAGATTGTTCGTTATCATGGTGTTCCAACAGAGATTGTTTCAGATCATGACCCTACATTTTGCTCGAGATTTTGAAAAGCTTTTACGATGCTTTAGGTAGTAACTTGTTGTTGAGTACCGCTTATCATGCCTCTAACGATGGACAAAACCGAAAGAACGATTCAAACTCTTGAAGATTTGTTGTGTGCTTGTGCCCTAGACTTTCATACTAGTTGGGAGAAAAGCTTACTTTTGGTGGAATTCTCCTACAAAAATATTTATCATACTTCTATCAATATGGCTCCCTATGAAGCATTATGTGGAAGAAAGTGTCGTAGCCTAATTTTTTGGGATCAAGCAAGTGATGCTCGTGATTTAGGACCCGACAAGCTAACCGAAACTATTGACTATGTAAAGCTCACTCAAGAGAGAATGAAATCCGCTCAAGATTGCCAAAAATCTTATGCCAATATTCATCGCGGCCCTTAGAATTTGAAGTTGGTGATAAGGTTTTCTTGAAAGTATCCCCTATGAAGGGAGTGAAAATATGTGGAGTTAAATGAAAGTTGAGTCCAAATTACATTGCACCTTATCAAGTGATAAAGAGAATTTGAAATGTGGCTTACAAATTGGATTTGCCCCCAGTTTGGGTATAAGATATTTTCCGTGTATCCCAACTTAGGTAGTACATTAGCGACCCTAGTCATGTATTGCAAAATGAGATTCTCGAGCTTGAGCCTAGTATATCTTTTGAAGAGAGACTGATTCGCATCTTGGACAAGAAGGATAAGAAGTTGATAAGTAAGGTAGTACCCTTAGTGAAAGTTTTGTGGGAGTGTGGCAATGTGGAAGAAGAAACTTAGGAACCGTAAGATTGTATGCATATCAAGTATCCGAGTTTGTTTCCTTGAGGTATCCTCCCTTGTTTCAAGTTTCGAGAACGAAACTTTTGAAAAAGAGGGATGATTTGAAAGGAGAAGATTTTGGGAAAATTATGTGTGTTGTTTTCCAACGTGAATTACAAACGTATATATACACAAAGCAAGAGCCTATGACCTAAGGAGAGCCAACGTTACGCGAGATACACGACTTCCCTAATTACATGATATTTACCGAAATACCAAAACACAAAATATGAACACAAACAGAATATGCTAAAATCATAATATTCGAATATATCATAATACCCCCCCCTCTCCTCAAGTTGGAGCATGAAGATTCGAAATGCCCAACTTGCGGAGAAAATCGTGAAATTAAAAGGCGTAGGACCCAAAGCTTTTGTAAGGAGATCAGCAAACTGAACTTTAGTCGAGACATAGCTGGGCTGAACAACGCCAGGAAGAACTTCATCCCGAACAAAATGACATTCCACTTCAATATATTTTGTGCGCCCGTCAAATACCGTATTACGAGCAAGATGAATCGCGGATTTATTATCACAAAAGAGTGGAACAGGAGCAGTTTGGGAAACTTCAAGCATAGACAATAACCCACGAAGCCATTTTACCTCATAGGTAGTGAACGCCGTTACTTTATATTCGGCCTCAGTGGAAGACCGAGAAACCGTATTCTGGTTTTTAGTTTTCCAAGAGATATGAGAAGAGCCTAGGAATAGGACATAAGCGGTAAAGGAGAGATGAATGAGAGGACAACTGGCGTAGTCGGAATCACAATGGGCGCGTAATTGAAGATTACAACTGGCCTGCCCTTGTGACGCAATAAATAAACCTAAACAGAGCAAGAAAAATCATCGACAATAGTAAAAAAAATAACGATAATCACATGACCTATTAGCTGAGTATGGCCCCCATAAATCAAAGTGAATCATATCAAAAATAGCATCGGAATTATTATTGCTCACATTAAAAGATTCACGAGTTTGTTTTGCTCGAAGGCACACATCACAAGTTTTGCTAGTAAAAGAACAATCCGACGTAGGAGAAACAAAAGGCAGTAAATTAGTTATTTTAGTAGAATGATGACCCATACGACGATGCCATAACTCCATATTATCATTTGTTTGAGTCGAGAAACCTTGAGCATTTGTCGCACGCACTCCCCGTAAATAGTATAGTCCCTCGCACTGCTCACCCGCACCAATCACCATCAACGAGGCACGATCATAAATGACACAAAGTCGGTGAGTAAAATGAATAGCAAGGGTGTTGTCTAATAAAAGACTAGAAACGAAAATGAGATTACAATTTAAATATGTCGCCACGTTTAGTAGCCATAGCTAATTCACCATTAGGCATACCAACAGGACGCGTTGCAATATCAACAATATTTGTAAAAGAAGCAAGATTACCCGACATGTGATGAGAAGCCCCTGTGTCAATAATCCGAGGGTGATTTAGGACATTACCGTTAAGACGATCACCACCAAGATCATGTGACTTGAGGGAGTTCTACATGAGTGTTAACTCATCCCAGTCGGTTGGTGTTAAGTTGTTGAAATCAAGACGATCACGAGCCTTAAGAGTAGCACCGCTGACAGCAACATTGGCACGAACTGAAAGAGTGTTACGACCTACTTGTGGAACAGATGGCGAGGCAGGAGCTATGGCACTCTCGATACTTGGTGGCCACAGAATCAATTCACGGGACCGATTACCCCACTATGGAGGGAACTGTCCTGACACTCTAAAACAATCCTTGACGACATGTCCACGACTTTTGCAAGAGAGGCAAACAGAATGAGGAACAGCTGGAACAATAGGGTCCTCGATTATAGCATCCCGTCGTGCCCCCCTGAATCATGAGCCCCTCCTTGAACACAAGCCAAAAACGCCATAGGGTCGGGTCGAGGTTCAGACCATTGAAAGAAGGAGTGAACTCCTACTTCATGAAAAATCAAACAGTAAATACGATTTAACGAGGGCAAAGGTTCCATACCTAGATTATGTAAGCGAACAGTAGCAAAACCTGAATCTAAACCCATCAAAAAAACCGGGCACGCAGGGCATCACGTCGATCGTCAAAAGTCTTGGCGAGATTGTACTTACAGCCCTTGCAAGTACAAGCCGGAAGAGGGTCACAATCAATCAGATTGTCCCAGAGTTTCTTAAGAAGACAAAAGTATGTCATCACATATTCATTAGGCTGCAGTTTGTAAGCAAAAATGTCATTTTCGAGTTGATAAATCCTTGCGCCGTTACCAACAGAGAACGCAACTTCATGTCGTCCCAAAGAGCTTTGGGCACATTACGATGAGAGATCTTTTTGCGGAGATCTTTTTCCACCATTTTCAGTATCCAAGAAACGACCATTACATTCACTGCAACCCACGAACCATGGTCCGTGGAAGTAGGAGCCGGCTGCTTGATGGTACCATCAATTAAACTGAGTTTTTTCTTTGCAATGAGCGATGTTTGAAAGGCACGAGACCATTCCTCGTAATTATCACCAACAAGATAAACCTGGGAAATAGAGGCACCAGGATTATCATTTTTGAAAAGAGTATAGGGAGTTAGAACTTGAGTCCTATCTTTTGCAGCGAAATCAGATCCAGGCATGGCTGCCGCGAGAGATTAAGCGAGGCAGATGAAAGAAAAATATAGAGTTTTCTTAACCTAAACCTGATACTATCAAAGGAGAAGATTGTGGGAAATTTATGGGTGTTGTATTCCAACGTGAATTACAAACATAAATATACACAAAGCAAGAGCCTACGACCTAAGGAAAGCCAATATTACACGAGATACAAGACTTCCCTAATTACATGATATTTACCAAAATACCGAAGCATAAAATATGAACACAAACGGAGTATGCTAATATCATAATATACGAATATATCGTAATATGATTGGAACACCCGCGCTTTTCATGTTATAGTTTTTAAATCATTTAATCGTTTTGTTTAAAACAATTATATTTTAAAATTTATTTTTTTATAAAAATATCGCTTAGATGTATAATAATAGTATTTATGACCACTTAGGCCATAAAAGTCGTGTAGCTAGTTTTAAGAAGAGTTTTAAGTCTATCCCGACTTAAATTGGGTAATTTGGGCCTAGGCTTGTTAATGGGCCTATTTACTTCTATATCCCCACTCAAAACTCTTCTTACACATACATCTTTTTTATCAAGAAAATCTAAAAATTTCCTCTCAAAAGAGAAACCTATGTATACCTACCATTTGTATACACTGAAACCTGCATATCTCCCTCATCTCTAAACCAAACTTCGTCATTTTCGCGCCATTGTCTTCCTTGTCTCGCCATCCTTCCTTCTACGTAAGAAAGCTGCAAGCTTTCTTTGCCTTTTAAATTTCCGTCTTTCTAGAGTTTGGTCATTTGACTAAATTCTTTGAATATTTTATGTTTAGGGACAAACTTTGACGACCCGGAGGCGGACACATACGCGATTGACGACTCTTTGGAGGATTGAAGTGCTAAGAGGTAACGGTGATAGGTTACTCTACATTATATCAAATTTGTGTGCTTAATTGTTGTAGTTTAGTCTCTTGGATGTTAAAGTTGGAATCTTTATATTTTTTACATGTTTCTTGCATGATAAAGTGATATGTGGTTTTGTCTTAAATTATATCGAGAAATTCTAGTATGTTGCTACATATGGGTTCATATGGATGAAACGGGTTGTTTACATATGTTAATTAGAGAATAAATTTTCTAAATTATGTCTACTAAACATGTTTAATTAATTCGTGAGATTATTGGTTGAAAATATTGGTATTGGAACAATTGGTAAAGTTGGGTATTTGGATGAGTTAATTGTTAAATTTCGTCTCAAACTATGCCATATTTTACATGTCTTAATTATGGTTGTAAGACACTAATTATGGAGTATTGAAAATGCTATTAATTGGGTAAGTTGGTAGTGATTGCTTTTAAATCTTGTTTTTAAGACTTTTTATTCATGTCTAAATCTTACTAATGGGACTTGTTGTAGCATATTAAGTCATGTTTAATCGCAAAAAAAGAAAGATTAAGTCAAACTCTTGTGTTAAAAGTAATTTCGGAAGGTACCAACGTTTTGGGATTCGACTTGTCCAGTAAAAAGCGTAGGGTGAAGCCATAAGCACAGGCTCCGTAATAGTATGATTTGAAGTCCAAGTTAAAAGTGCAGACTACGGCCGCTACCGCAGGCCCCGGTTTAGCCTACCCATGTTTCGTATAGTGGCCATACCTTCTTCGTTTATTGTTTATTTTAGACTTATGACCTACCGTTAGAACCGTAAGAGGATAAGCTAGCACCTCCAATTGGTTTCATGTCATTTGCATGTCTATAAATTAAGTATGATCGTTTGAAGTTGACGCTGGTTGTGGTCGAGTTCTAAGCTTATCATTTGGAATTGGGGTTCGGGTTCCTTATTGGTTATGCTTCACCACCTTTGTTCTAATACATATGTGTGACTCGGGTTTTGGATTGTTTATGTAATACCCGCCCTTTTAGAGACCCTTTGACCAGCTTTGACTGACCTTGGGAGCGAGAATAGTCTTAGAAGTGAGTGCCAAAACCATCTTGAGTTGCGTGTTAAGAGTGGTAATCGATAGAGTAGAGGCTACTCGATCGAGTAGCTACGTTACTCGATCGAGTAGGGGGCCACTCGATCGAGTATGTTGGGTACTCGATCGAGTACCGAGTTTTCAGCGAGGGTTTTATATCGCGTTTTGTTAAATCCGCATATCACTTCCGCCACTTTCCTCCTATCCTTTAGTCACCTCTTTCCCTTCCCTTCACCACAAAACCTCCATGAAAGCCTTTTTGAAGATCCTTGTGCCTTAAGAGAGCGTCGCTTGAGTCGGGTAGCGGTCTTTTGCTGAGTTTCTCCCTATAGGTATGTCATAATCATCATCCGTGTCCTTGTTCTTTATAGTTAGGGTTGCTTGTTGGTAATAGATAATTGTATTGTGGTTATAGGCATTGCTTGGTCGCTGGATATATTGTTTGTCGGCATGGATTGGTTGCGGTTGCTTAAAGGTAGGTTCGCCTACTCAGTTTCTATAGATGGTCTAGTGTGTCGGTCGTGTGGTTGTATTGTGATTGCTTAGTATCGTAATTGTATTGTGACGGCTGTGATTGTGATTGTGGTCGTTGTCTCTGGATCTCGAGATGCGTCTCGGCTGAGTGGGGTCACTTGCGGGAGTGGCTTCACGCCCTAGTTTCGCCCTCCGTGGAACCCGCCACGGGAGGGGATGTGCACATTAATGGACATGGTTGTCGCTCTATATGATGAGCGGGGATTTGGTGGGAACGGCTGCAATCCCCCACTGCCAGGGCGGGTCCAGTGGATAGTCAGTGACAGAGTTGGTTGGATTATGGTGATTGTGGTTGGGATTGATAGCATTGTGTTGTGTTGATAATTGTAGTTGCTGTTGTCGTATCTTATCTTAGTACTGACCTTGTGTGGTTGTTTGTTTGTTATGTGTCTGCCGTGATCCCTTATGGTGAGTAGTCGGTCTTAGCAGGTGTTGATGTTGTTGATAGCTGGAGTCCGGGCAGGGATGAGTCTTCACGAGATTTGATAGCAGTAGCGAGTAGTCTTTGAGTTGTATCTTTCACATCGTTTGTTGGTTTAAATCGTTGTAATTATAACATAATAGTTCTTTTATCGACATTTGATTATTACTATCCTCGGGTAACCGAGATGGTAACGCCCTTATATGCTAAGGAAGGCCTAGTTAAGGCTCCTCTGAATATGGGGGTGTTACAAAGTGGTATCAGAGCGACGATTTTGGAACCTGTAACAAATAAAAATAATGAACGTAGTGAGTCTAATAAAATGAACCTGGTGTATGTGTAATGGGAGCCCCAGCTAATGCTAGGTTTTGGGTGAGTAGGCGCCCTCATTTCAAAATCTTGGCCCCATGATACTTAAGCCAGTCACATGGTACTGGAACGTGGAGTCCGTGTGTATATGTGTGACGTGTATGCTAATTGTGTCGGAGCTACTTGTAGTTGAGCATTGGTTAGAGTTAATAAGGATATGATAGTAGTATTTGGGCCGTGTTTAGTGAAGTTTTGGCATGATTAGTGAGCTTGTGTGATGATTTTGAGACACGTGACAAAAGTCTATTCGATAGAAATGCGTGGAATTGTGAAAGGGTGTGCTATAATAGAAGGATGAACATGTTGGTGTTTGCTGTAAGTTGATGGTGACAGTAGTCATGTACGAGTTTATAAACCCTGCCGTGAGTACGATGATGATGGTTATAGAATTGTTGAGTTATAATTTGAATCATAGCATATGGTAATGAATATATGCTTTGTTAGTTAGTTGAAACTTTTCCGCTGCGTGACAATCGATTTGTGTAAAATGAATTACTTATAATTATATTGGAGAACATGGATAGATTGATTTGTTATGAAGGATATACAATTATATGTTATAAGAAATAATGGATTAGTGTTAATTATATGTTTCATGTTATTGTGAACGCGAGTTTGGTAGCGATATGTTAAGACAAGTTTAAGTGTTATATCATGACGTACTTATGTTTATGAGGGACTCAGTAGCAGTTAAACCGAGTGGGTAATTGTGTAGCGTAATGTTACATTCACCTTATTTGTCGAGACGATGCTTAATGCTTGAGTAATAATAGTAATGCGGGAATGAGCGTGATAATTTGTGCCGAATTCCGAACTTAGTTTGGAATCGACACGTGGTGTTGTTTTGTAGGTATTTTCGATTTACTTCGTATCTTTGACCGAGTACTTAACAAAACTTGACCGAGTGCGAGTGTTTACTAGACCAAGAAGGCCTCACTCGATCTAGTTAGGAAGCTATGACGTCGGGATGTGGAAAGATTTCCTGCAGATACTCGACGAAATGGCTCCTACTCGATCGTGTAGGGTGGTACTCGATCGAGTACCCTAGACACTCGATCGAGTAGGTTACTGTACAGAGAATCCTACGGGTTTCTTAAAACCCTTCTTCTTTCTATTCCTTCTCATTCTTCCTCTATATTTCGAAAACCTAAGCCTATTTCCTCTCAAACCCTCAAAAATCTCTCATATCTAGTGTTTGTAGTGGTTAATTTGGGGTTATTTTTCTCTGTTTAATTTTGTTCCTTTACTTTACTACTTGATCAAGGTATGCTTTTCTTCCTAATTTACATGGTTTATTGATTTGAATGTGTTAGAGTAGTAACACAATCTGAAATTTTCGATTCTTGTGATCAATTGTTGCTATTATTTGTTGAAACATGATTCACATGTCTTCTTTCTTGATTGTTGATGATTAATTGCTGTAATATAGACTAGAAACTTGCAATTTGGGGGCCGAAATTTCTAGGGTTACAAAAATCAAAATCGATTTTTGGGTATTTTACACGGATTAGATGATGAAATTGAGTACTATACCTTGTTTATATCACATTGGAGAATGAATTTTGATGATTTTCATCTTAGAAACTTACCTTAAAAATCCGTCTGAAAAGTGCCTCAAATGGAAATTCGTGATTTATATGTGGAATTTGGTGTTGTATATGAATGATTAAGTAAAGTTTGAACTTCAATATGATAATAGTAATGCTAAATGATGAAGAACATGTCAAAATAATTATAGCTGTAGAGACCGTCTGACAAGTTGAATTGAATTATTTGTCTCTAATAGTGAAGATGATGATAATATGTCCTAAATTACTTCTCCATGGACTTGTACAATTGCCTCACATATTATTGGAAGTGTTATGGAGTAGCGTTGGAATCATGCTAGGTGGTTGGAAATTGCTAAGTACATGTGTTCACCATGCTAAATTTTCACAACTATGGCTTATGAGTAGTTATAAATTAAGTTCATGTATCAAATTGAGGAAACTGTTGGTGAATGTGTGTACCTAGCTGAGCATTCAAGTTTAAAGACACGAATTATGTGCTTCACATGTCGAATTTGTGGGTGAAATTTGTGTGCCTAGCTGAATGTGTAAAGTCCGAATTACGTGAAGTAAATGTTTACATGTTTATACAAGTTTGTTTGAACATATGCCGAAATAGATGCCGAGACTGAACATAGGAACTCGTCAAAGTAAACGGGGGAGGGGTAATCCGACTGAGGTTAGGAAGGGAGTGGACCTGTGGTACCCGCAGTTCCAGAGTACCCTTCTGTTGTTTTTGTTGATTTCAAACAGCGAGAGCGTTTTGTAGTTTTACAAAAATGCAAGATGTGACCAACGAGGTGTATAGATACGGCATTGTTGGAGGAATTGGAGATAGAGACGGATGTCCGTCACATATTTGAGACCTTGGGCCATATGGGTTTGTATAGGCTGAGGAAACACTCTTATCCTTTTCTCACACTGGAGTTTATGAGCTCCTTTATCTATGACTCCGTTGGCCAGACCGTTGAGTTTCGGTTGATGAATACTAGTTTCTTCCTTTCTATGGATCAATTTGCTTCTCACCTTGGGTTGGCCAAGCCTCCCAAGGACTCCATCACAGATATCCTTGCTGAGTGCGGTGTGTGCCGTCTAATGCCTTGTCTGACCGGGAAACCAGCTTCCACCTCAAGTAACATACTGATTAGTGACGTTCAGCATGTCACATTAAGGATCTTTCTTCGTTCTCTTTCGAACCTCCTTTATGATCGACCGGATATCAGTAAGCTGAACAATCATGAAGTTTTGCTTTTGATGTCTTATCTCAACCCGGAGCGGGCCAGGAAAGTGGTCTTTAATGCTCCTTCGATGTTTGTGCTGCCCTTGCCTTGATGGCAACTGCCTCTTCCCGGTACTTGAGTTGTGGCGCTATCGCCACTCGGTTAGCTGAAAAGCTAACCTCTTTCGAGGCTTCTTCGGAGTACGTGCCTCTAGCTACCCCAGTGCCCACTATGGATCGTGACTACTATCTCGACCTGAAATGGTTGAGGACTTTGGCTGACGGTAGCCTAGCTTGGAGGGTGTGGGGCGTGAGTTGGATGAAGATTCCAGGTCCTGAGCACCTCCCACCCACGGAGCCCTTAGAGCCGGTGGTAGTGACTGTGGACTCCGAGGATGAGGAGGAGGAGGAGGAGGATGTTGATAGACCCCGCCAGCTGCAGACATACCTCATCGACGACACGATTCTTGAGGTGATGCCGGAACCGAAGATGGGTGAGAATGCGTCAGTTGTGGTAGTGGAGAGACCTAGGTTGGGGAGAGGACCCCGTCGAGTGAGGGAGAGGACTTCGGAGACTAGGCCACGGCCGGTGGCACCACAGCAACAGCCTTTTCCGTGCTACCCTTACCTCGACACCCCGGAGACGCGATCCAGCTACTTGGCGGAGAGAGTGTCATCTACCTTGACACTCCGGAACATGCACGAGATGGCGTATGCTCATAGGATAGGGACCATAGTACCGCATCCGGTTTGGTAGAGTGGAGTGGGGGACTACACAGGGGTTTTCCATTCCTACGGGGTGGATCAGTCGACGTGGGGGACACCTCAGTCCTTTGCCTACGGTGGCTTGACTCCATGGTACGTGAGCCCAGGAGCAGGAGCAGGAGTGGATGCGGGGATTGGGTCATCAGGAGCGGGTACTTCTGGCGGTGGTGGTGATGACGAGGTGATGGTTGAGCAGCAGCAGCAGTGGCAGGAGGAGTGATACTCCTTATTCTTATCTTTGTTGATGGTAGTTGATGTTGGTAGCATTGTTAGACGTTAGCAGTTGTTTTATTGAGACATGGTTTATGAACTTGTATTGTTGGCCATAAGGCCGGATTTGATACTTTGACCTTATTGCAGGATGATGGGAGTCGGGGAGTCATCGTCGGGGAGTCATCCCGACTCGATTTATATGACGTTTATGTACATGTATGTTGGTTTATGACGAGCTTCATAGGCACTTTGGCCTGTAGGTACTCGACAGAGTACCCCGTACTCTATCGAGTAGCTGCAGGCATGAATGAAGTAAAGCATTCTGATCTGTGGGCTACTCGATCGAGTAGCCAGGACACTCGATCGAGTAGCATGGGACTCGATCGAGTACCGCTACATACTCGATCGAGTAGCACTGTTACAGGAGGTTTTCGAATATTAAAAATGTTCAATTGTTTTATAATTGCAAGTTTGATGTTTAATGTAGTTATTGGTGCGTAGTAACACCTATGAATCGTTAATTTCATATGTGGGAAGTCAAGTTTCAGTTTTATATGCATATTTGTAACGATTAGTGAAGTGGCGACGGTTTCTTGTTGTTTTAAGTTTACATATGCCATATTACGATTCATTCATTGAAGTTACATTTCTTCATACGTTTGTGCATGCGATATTAATGTACTTTATCGACGGCAGCGAGTTATCCCGATGTATGTATACAATTTATAATTTAACGAGTATATCCTTAACGAGTAATGTCCATAATAAATAATATGCTTTTAATTCATGTCATGAACCAAGTAATAAGTAATATGCGTTGTAATCTTTTTGGTGAACTTCGAGGACGAAGTTCCTTTTAGAGGGGAAGAGTAATGTCGCAAAATAAAAAGGCTGAATTTGAAGCATATGGTTATACGTTTACAATGTTTTGATATGTTATGTTGTTACTCGTTACAATGTTTTGTTGTCGTTATAGTACGTTGATCACATTGCTTACATGATGTGTAAGTGGTTACTTTAGTTCATTTTGGTTCATTGAAATGAATAGGATAATATGTTTTAAAGGACCGTCATAAAGAGCTGGTTGTGGTGCGATGTGTCGTAATAGAACAAATTAGTGAGTAACACGTGGTGTTAGTTGTGCAGCATGAAGTTGATACGAGATACGTTTCGGGTTGATAGTTGTTATCACATGATGAGTGATGGTCGGATGTGTTGGCTCGTATGGCAAGGTCGATGTTTGATGTATAGTAGTTCGTAAGAATTGATGCATACATATAGAATGACAATTGACAGTGATAATGTTTGCATGATAGTTGTAAGAATCGATAGGTATAGAGCGTAGACGTTGATGATGATGACATGGGGGAGGGGGGGACGGTATTGCCAGGGAGTAGTGGTTTGAGTAGGAAGTTTGGTGATGTCGTGTTTCCGTGTCTTGTGCGTGAGATAGGTGAGTTGAACTTCGGGGACGAAGTTCGTTTAAGGGTGGAAGACTGTAATACCCGCCCTTTTAGATACCCTTTGACCAACTTTGACTGACCTTGGGAGCGAGAATAGTCTTAGAAGTGAGTGCCAAAACCATCTTGAGTTGCGTGTTAAGAGTGGTACTCGATAGAGTAGAGGCTACTCGATCGAGTAGCTAGGTTACTCGATCGAGTATGGGGCCACTCGATCGAGTATGTTGGGTACTCGATCGAGTATCGAGTTTTCAGCGAGGGTTTTATATCGCGTTTTGTTAAATCCGCATATCACTTCCGCCACTTTCCTCCTATCCTTCAGTCGCCTCTTTCCCTTTCCTTCACCACAAAACCTCCATGAAAGCCTTTTTGAAGATCCTTGTGCCTTAGGAGAGCGTCGCTTGAGTCGGGTAGCGGTCTTTTGCTGAGTTTTTCCCTATAGGTATGTCATAATCATCATCCGTGTCCTTGTTCTTTATAGTTAGGGTTGCTTGTTGGTAATAGATAATTGTATTGTGGTTATAGGCGTTGCTTGGTCGCTTGATATGTTGTTTGTCGGCATGGATTGGTTGCGGTTGCTTAAAGGTAGGTTCGCCTACTCAGTTTCTGTAGATGGTCTAGTGTGTCGGTCGTATGGTTGTATTGTGATTGCTTAGTATCGTAATTGTATTGTGACGGCTGTGATTGTGATTGTGGTTGTTGTCTCTGGCTCTCGAGATGCGTCTCGGCTGAGTGGGGTCACTTGCGGGAGTGGCTTCACGCCCTAGTTTCGCCCTCCGTGGAACCCGCCACGGGAGGGGATGTGCACATTAATGGACAGGGTTGTCGCTCGATATGATGAGCGGGGATTTGGTGGGAACGGCTGCGGTCCCCCACTGGCAGGGCGGGTCCAGTGGACAGTCAGTGACAGAGTTGGTTGGATTATGGTGATTGTGGTTGGGATTGATAGCATTGTGTTGTGTTGATAATTGTAGTTGTTGTTGTCGTATCTTATCTCAGTACTGACCTTGTGTGGTTATTTGTTTGTTATGTGTCTGCCGTGATCCCTTATGGTGAGCAGTCGGTCTTAGCAGGTGTTGATGTTGTTGATAGCTGGAGTCCGGGCCGGGATGAGTGTTCATGAGATTTGATAGCAGTAGCGAGTAGTCTTTGAGTTGTATCTTTCACATCGTTTGTTGGTTTAAATCGTTGTAATTATAACATAATAGTTTTTTTATCGACATTTGATTATTACTATCCTCGGGTAACCGAGATGGTAACGCCCTTATATGTTAAGGAAGGCCTAGTTAAGGCTCCTCTGAATATGGGGGTGTTACAGTTTACGTTTGCCTCGTGTTTCGTATAGTGTAAATCATTTGTTACCATTTATTTATACTTTATTCTAGTAACATGTAAATGTGAAATTAAATGTTTATTCATGTTACTAAAATATGAAATGATGTAATATATTTCATACACGAGTTATGACTTGCTCATTTCCATTTATTTATCGAATTTCAAGTATGATTTGTCTATGTTGAACAAATACTTATGTTGAGTCGTATTCTTGTGGAAATGTCACTATGTTATACCCTCTTGCTTAACTAGTTTACGCCTCTCTTGTTGGTCATTCTGCCGAGAGTTTTTCATCTTGCTCTTTTGACTCCTCTTTCGTTGGTCGTTCTGCCGAGAATTAGTTGTCCCATTCTATTTCTGCCACTCTCGTTAGTCGTTCTGCCGATAGTTAGGTAATCGACTTCTGTTATGTCGATCGAGTCTTGGATGCAAAATCGTTATCGCATGTCGAATCGGCAAACGTTCATCCCGAGAGTCTAGCCACGTTTAGACTAGGACGTACATATTATCGTCTCCTACCGGGAGGAAATAAGTCTAAGAGTAGTAAAGTTCTTGCATTGTCTTGGATACTTGCATATGTCATTTGTCACTAGAATGCGTGCTCGTGGTAATTAAATCGTGTTTATATTCTTCTATTTGTCTCTCATGCTAGTGTATGCGTATGATATTTTAACTTATCATTCTCTCATATTCTCTCTTATCAAGTTAACATGTATAATCTATATTTGCCCTTACTTCTCTATTTATATTTTTTACGTATTATATTTAATGTGCGCTGTTTTAATTACGTTCTCTATTATGTTCGTTTTGATATAATATGGCTAGGAGAACCTTGAGTTACTCCTCACTGACTGTAGCATTCATGTTTCATGAATGACAGATATTAGTTGGTGCTACTTAGGGAGAAGAAATGTGTGAGCTAGCGATTACCAATGATAATTTGACTTTTACCTTCCGTTTTGTTTAGACTCACTTTTGTGACATGTGTTTGCGGGATTTATTTCCCCCTTTTAGCTAGACTTGGTTTGTAATAACCTAAGTTTACCTTTCGTTTCTTACTTGTCTACTTATGTTAGTGAACCCATGTGCTTAAACATAAATGTTTTTTAAAAACTCATATTTTACGTTGCTTTTAACTTGTTTATTATTACATATTATCGCGAGGTTCACAAGTCAGGTAGAATTTTCTAATCGGGAACTTAAAGAAATTTTAGCAAAAGTTGTGTCTAAATCACGGAAATATTAGAGTATGAAATTAGATGATACCTTATGGGCTTATAGGATTAGGTTTAAGACACCGATAGGTGAATCACCAAATCGTTTGGTCTGTGGCAAGTCTTGTCATTTGCATGTAAAGTTAGAGCATAAGGCATGGTGGGAAATTCGTGAATTAAATTTTGACCCTAATTGTATGGTGAGAAATGTCTATTACAACTAGATGAGCTTGAGGAGTTTAGGCAAATGCCTATAACAGTGGCCGTATTTACAAAGAGAAGACAAAAAGATGGCACGACAAGAGGATAATACCACGCGAGTTTGAAATTAGGGAGAAAGTGTTGCTGTTCAATGCCTGACTCCGTCTATCCCTTGGTAGGGTAAAGTCCAGGTGTTGTTGCCCTTACACGGTAACTTCTGTTTCCAAGTTTGGGTCAGTTCAGCTAGAAAACTCCGCGGAAGAAAGGTTCTAGGTGAATGGTAACCAGGTGAAGCACTACTATGGAACTGATGATTTTCTTGGAGAGGTCCACGTATTGTACTTCGACCCTATTTCTTAGTAAGAAGATTGAGGTAACAAGGTCGAGCGGGACATTATAAACCAGCACTGACCGGGAGACTGTTGGAGTGTCCCCGACAATAATGCGATCACAATTGTCGATCATGATGATCACATGTTTAAATCTCATATTTAGGAATACATGAGGGAAAGTAATACTTTACAGTCAACTGGTCCACACATATCGGTAATGATTGGCTGATTAGAGTTTGACATTACTGACGTGCGACGGTGGTGATCAGTTGATACCCTGAGGTCATACCTATAGGGTAATACTCTTACTTGATCATTTAATTAATCGTATGCCGATACGAGTTAATTAAATTGCTTAAAATTGACGGATGATTTTGTGAGTAAAATTAACGTGTCTCATTGTAATTCGATTAAATAAGATACGGTCTAAGTAATCGAATTGTTTTATTACTTAGATTGAATTATAGTTTACGAAACAACTGAAACAGGTTGAATAATTTATTATAAATACAAATTATTGTAATTTATAATTCTATAAACCATTTTGGTACAAGTAATTAAGAATTACTAGTTAATTTTGTATGTGACATATTTTATTAATATGTTGATTTTTAATATGTTAAAAACACATTATATCGTGACATGTCATGTAACATGTGACATATGACAAAATTGACAAATGACAAAATAAATCTGACCTTCCATTTTATATGTGTGCCGAAAAATGGAGGGAGGATTAGAGTTTATATTGTGTTGTTTATTTTAAATGGAGACACAATGATTAAACTCTACCTATAGCCATGCAACCCTATAGATTTTGATAAGAGCAACTTTTGCATGCATTGGCCTCAAGAACTAGGAGAGATTCTCCAACCTTTGGAAAGCTCAAGAACTAGTAAGAAGGTGAACTTACTAGTACCCAGATTCCGAAATCATCAATGTAAGAATTGATTTTCTCCTTATACTTGTATTTGTTTTCCATGCATAAGATCCGATTTAATTTTATGACTAAATTAAACTATCATACTATGAATATGTAAACTTTTGAGATTAATGAATCCTTACAAGTGGTATCAAAGCACAAGGTTGTTGCATGCAAAATCGGGTTTGTTTTTCCGAGTTAATTAGTTAACAAATAAAACTTGTTATTTAGGATTTATGATGATAAATCACGAAATAATTTTGCATGTTCAAAGTTTCTGGTCCTAAAATGTTGTTGGGATATTTGGGTTGATTTATGGATTTTATTGTTAATTATTTATATTATTGGCATTAAAATGTGATTTTTATGAGAAAAATGTCATTTTTGGACGAAAAATATCTAAACTTCGAATTTTTCAGTGATTTGTGGATATGTTTTCACATATATTATCTACTGGTTGCATGTTAAATTTCATGAGAAACTAAGTTATTTTGCATAAAATATGAATTTTATGAGTTTAAATCGAATTTAAAGGGTTTATTTGGTTAATATGAGTTATATTTCGAATCTGGTCATGAAAATTTTATATGTTGTCACATGCATTTTTACTCAGTGTATGTAAAAATCTTAGATGGTTTGAACTTCTTTTGCATGAACTTAAATTAGCCTATAATGCTAAACCATATTTCATGACTAAAGAAAAACGTCATATATTGCATTTTATCCCACATTTCATATCTAAACGTGAAAAGTTGATTAAAATTAATTTTATCATATTTTAATGGTCATATTTGATAAAACCGATAAACCGCAACGATCTTTTTCTCGAAAAAATTTCGAAATTTTTAACCTAAGTTTTGAACGTTATGAGTGTCATGGTATTTTTCCAGAATGTTCATCAGTTTGAATTTCAAATTTTGAAATTATTTGAAATTATTATAATTTAATTTGGAGTTTATAATATAAAAATGTATTTTTTGGGTCCATTATGAACAATATTAAGAAATCAAGTTGAATTATTGTCAAAATGTTAGTGAAGACTAAGTTTTGAGTCCTAAGATAGTTAGGGTAATTAACTTGAATATAAATATGAATTTATGTAACATATTGTGATTTTAATAAGTTAAATCACGCAAATCCATAAAAACCGATGTAATATACGATATTGGCTCTTAAAAGGCGATCTAGCATAAAATTAAGCATGTTCATACATATTTTAATGCTGCATTTTATTTATGATTGTCATATTTTTTATTTATATAATTTTTGAATTATGTAATTTTACATAGTATGTCCTTAGTTTTTAATTGGTATTACCCGAAATGCATGGGAATATCGATTCGGTTGTAATTATTGTGATCTCGTATCACCGTTTTGTAATTTAATAGATTTAATTTTTTCTTATAAATGTATAATAGGAAATTATGTAATTTTTAATTATTACTTGTAATTTCGGAGATCCTTGAAGACGGTGCCTTTTGGAAAGGCGTTCCAACAAGACGGTGTTGCCTTAGAATGCGTGCCAAGTGAAGTTCAAGGGACCAATGGAGTTGGTTTCCGAATTTGTAATAGTTAGTTAAATTTTCTTTTTAGGAAGGCCATACTAGGATTTTATATTTATGCTTTGCATTTTATTTATATGTTTGCATGCATCGCTAAAACGCCACAACTAAACATGCATTTTATTTTATCGAGTCATCGACCGTGTCAATTATAATTATCGTAGTTCACCACTTTAGTTCACTTAAAACGTGATAGATAATAAATTGACATGACCTCTCACTAAATTAATAATTGAGATTTAGCCTTACCAAATAGTAGAAACCATGAATCCCAATTTCATAAGAGAGTTAATTCGGCTTCACCGTAATAAAAACCTTGTTACGTTGGGTAAGTGGGTAGTAAAATGTTATTACTTCGAAATTTGGATTGAGCTCAACGGAAGTATTCGTGACCGTAGTCGCATGTGTTCCGGGCTAAAGATAAATAATAGAGTAATTTTATCGACCGAGAGTCCTAGCGGTAGAATCGATTAAAGAGTTAATCCACCGAGTTATATTGATAAGGGATGAATCGGCTCACCGTGCCCGAGTTAATATGAACTTGGATCTTGGAATCATTTATCATAGTTGTGTAGAGGTCACTAGATAAATGCAATAAAACTTGTTTAAATTTAAATTATTTACAAGTATTATTATTAAAACCATAAATATTTTATTCCTTCTATTTTGTTTTGTAGACCGCTTTTATTTCTCAACAACAAATGGCCGCACCAAACACCAACGCAAACACTCTCACTAATGTTTCATGGCTCCAATACTTTATGGATTGATGTAAACTTGAAAAGAATGGGTCAATTTCTCCGATTGGGATGCCCAACTCAAATTAGCCGCTCAAGGTGACGACAAGCTTCGTTACCTCATTGAGGCCTCTCCACCCAAACCAAATGCCAGATCAAGTGCCGCCGCTAGGGAAGCATATGAAGTTTACCACAAAGAGTCCGCCGCAATCAAAAATGTATTGATATTTGCTATGGAGGCGGATCTCCAAAGGAGAGCCTTTAAGATGGGCACCGCCTATGAAATCTACTCTAAGCTTGTGACAATGTTTTCACAAACACCGAGGATCGTCCAATATGAGGCGGCCTCGGTATTCTTTGATCTCGACTTCAAAGAGGGCCAAAAGGTTAGCCCTCATGTGCTAAAATTGTTGGAGCATGTCGAGACATTGAAGATTCAAAAGGTTGAAATTCCCAAAGAACTCATCATTGATAGAATTCTTCACTCCTTAAGCAAAGTCAAAGCATATGTGCAATTCCGGGTGAATTTGAACATGCAAGACAAGGACGTGTCCCTTGAAGAGTTGCACAAGCTACTTGTGCAAGCCGAAAGGGACATGGGGCTAAATGCTAGCTCCCCTAAGGATGTGCTCAATATAAGCAATAAGAGAAAGGGAACCTTCAAGAAAAGTGGCAAAAAGGGCAAGAGGCAAGCTCCCATGAAAACCAAGGCTAGAACTTTTGAAGCTAGCACTTCCAAACCCAAGAAGGGTCCCCTTGACAAGTGCCATTATTGTAATGGCATTGGACATTGGAAGAGGAATTGTTCCAAATAACTTGGTGACATCTAATCTGGAAAGATCACTCCAGTAGGTAAATGACTATCCCTTCTTTTATGTTTCTAATTCACTTTGGTATGTTGATACAAGTTGTGATAAAGTATCCCCTTTTTATTGTAATTAGGGCCACCTCCAAGCAACAACAAGGGCAAGGAAAAGCAAGCTTAAAAGATCGTGAGGGAGCTAGGAGTAGCCACCCATGAAGCTTGGCTTTATTTGTTGTCTTTATTATCATGTTGTATTTTGAATTTCTAGAACTATTTTAATTTCCTTGTTTGACATGGAAATTTATTTTAATCCTTTGAACAATGGTTGTAATTTTGGATTAATAGTGACTTGGTTTACAACCCAAGTCACTACGTTTATCGTATTTTTAATTGTTCTAAAATTCATCTTTATATGCTTGACATAGAAACATATGAATATCTACTTAAAATTGATCCAATAGACGATTATAATGATAGATTCATTATATGTCCATAAACTTAGAGTTTGTGTATGATCGATTATAAAGTGATATTGAGTTAATGAACTCACTTAAGGTAAACCTAATAACCTACATACACCCATTAAATCTTTAAAATCAAATGAGTCTATTAATCTATGTGATATCTCTCCTTCTTCACCGAAACATCTTTTGTGTCACAAAAGTTATCTTTTGAATATTTAGTGTATATATTCTAAAGATAGAGTGGGAGTAATATTAAGACACAAAGAATGATTTGTATGATTTGTATACCTTGAGTAGATGAGATCTATATAAGAGAAAATAATTTGTATACATTACTAATTATGTATAGATGGATCCATGTGAAGAAACCAAAAGAAGATGTTCTTAGGGTAACTACGTGAGGAGACCAAAAGAAGATGTTCTTAAGGAAACTACGTGAGGAGACCAAAAGAAAGTACTTAATGGAACATGACTAATGAAAAGACTTAACATAAAGACTCTTGTTTGATTATGATCAAACTAAACAATAAGATTCAACGTTAACGTTTACTTTAGAGCCTAATGAAACAAAATGCATCCTTGAATATAAATGAGATTTATGATTAAGAGTTGCATAGAAAGACATATCGATGTCGATAATAGCTAAGTTAATTGTTAACCATGCTAGAGTCATTGCTAAACTTCATAAAAATGGACAAGTTATACCTCTTTCCGAAATGAGTATTTTTGAAAGGGATGTATGAACTCCATGTTGTATTTTACTTTTAGTAATGAGATTGCTTCGCTTGAATAATTTAGAGATTAAAATCTCTTTCCATTGTTAGAGATCGAAACCTCTTTCCAAATAGGTATTTTGAAAGGATATGTTGATAACGTATGTGGTTTTATCATAACAACCGAACAAAGCAAAAATGATTTCAATTCATGAAATGTTTCGATTGAGTGGTCAAAAACGAAACATGTGGAATTGAGTGGGAGTTTGAAATTGTCATGTGTAGACATGAGATTTAGTGGGATTAATCATGCTCCATGAATTTTACAACTTATTATTCATTGAGAATGACGAGCATATACTATCTTTTATAAAGAAAACACTTAAGTTTTCATTTGTGGATGAATATGGACTAAAATGAATCCAATTAATACATGGGATGTTGGATTGAAATTAAAATGCGCACATCAAATCAATAAGATACGTAGGTTATTCATATTGATGAAGATGGAATTACCATGAGATGCTCATGGTCATTCATTGAACCTAAGAACTGATGACTACATGATTGAGATCACTAATGTTTCCGCCATTAGAATAATCATATGCTTAGAGCATGATGAGCCATATAAGAATCGTCATGAATTCTCGAGGAGAACTAATGAGCTATTCTAGAGTTTGGAAGAACACTCAGTTGTGTGATAAGAAGTTACACATGCTAGAGTTTCCAAACACATAAGGATTTATGAAGATCCTAAGCCAATTACGCTAAGAGAGAAATAAGAATTTTGAAGGATACTTAGTTGTGGTAAGAAGTTACACAAAACTAGTATTTTCTAAAATGCAAGGATTTGTGAGAAGTCCTAGACCAATCATCTTGACAATTGTTGCAGGATCCTACAAAACATATACCTAGTGCATTGTGAGTTAGTGGAATACTTGACTAGTGCAAGTTGTACCATCCACCATAATCCAAATTGTTGGTTATGTGATAACAACAAAAGGGTTTCTTACAAGATTAAAGAACCAAAATCTAGTTTGAAGACTAGACATGTGCTTGGTAGAGTTCATGCTATGAGAGATGACATGAAAATAAGGGAAATTGCAATTCGAAAGTTTGAGGGCGTGGACACATGCTGTGTTGAACTTTTATTACATCAACAAGTGTTAACACACTTGTAAGACATATGGTAGTAATATGGTATTGACTACTCAAATGAAATGTCTACATTTATCGTTTGAGTTATCATTAACTCATCATGTACTTTGTTACATCCAAACGGGTTGTAGAGACAATATTGAACCCCGTTAAACTGAACCCAGATTAACATGGTATTTGCCTATAGTCACTTGTATGAGGTGACGTCTCGAAGTGACTAGATTGTGATGCGATTGATGGCAAGTTAAAGTGCCATAGAGTCATATGAGATGACTAGTCGATCACATATGCAGACTGTTATGAACACTTTGTCGGGCCTAATGACCGCTTATAGAGTTCTGGCAAATTTTTATAGCCTGGTTGTGGCAAGAGCTACTATAGTATTCTAATGATTCGATTCTTTTGACTAAAGACTATTCACCCTAGGTGGCACAATTTCAGAGTAACTTTGATTTATGATCCTACAACCTTCGTAAATGGGGTTAAAGGGATTATTTTGGGTTATGATGAGCTTTGTCTAGTCGAAGAGAATAGTGCGATAGGAATTGTCCACCCCTTTTTCAGGGTTAAAACAATATCTCAGGGCCACTCGAGGAGTAATGAACTGGAAATGCGTGGCCACGCACGGATGACATCTATGGTAGATAATTCCGGTCAATCAGTTTATTCTCCAGATCGAGGAAACCACTCTCGATATGATCACTTTCAAGTACGACCCGAAAGACACCTTGCATTGAGTAGGAGATAGTAATAGGACAAGAGAATTGGTGTCGCGAACTTTGCGAGGACAAGTGGGAGATTGTTGGAGTGTCCCCGACAATAATGCGATCACAATTGTCGATCATGATAATCACATTTTTAAATCTCATATTTAAGAATACATGAGGGAAAGTAATACTTTACAGTCAACTGGTCCACACATATCAGTAATGATTGGCTGACTAGAGTTTGACATTAATGTCGTGCGACGGTGGTGATCAGTTGATACCCTGAGGTCATACCTATAGGGTAATACTCTTAATTGATCATTTAATTAATCGTATGCCGATAGGAGTTAATTAAATTGCTTAAAATTGACGGATGATTTTGTGAGTAAAATTAACGTGTCTCATTGTAATTCGATTAAATAAGATACGGTCTAAGTAATCGAATTGTTTTATTACTTAGATTGAATTATAGTTTACGAAACAACTGAAACAGGTTGAATAATTTATTATAAATACAAATTATTGTAATTTATAATTCTATAAACCATTTTGGTACAAGTAATTAATAATTACTAGTTAATTTTGTATGTGACATATTTTATTAATATGTTGATTTTTAATATGTTAAAAACACATTATATCGTGACATGTCATGTAACATGTGACATATGACAAAATTGACAAATGACAAAATAAATCTGACCTTCCATTTTATATGTGTGCCGAAAAATGGAGAGAGGATTAGAGTTTATATCGTGTTGTTTATTTTAAATGGAGACACAATGATTAAACTCTACCTATAGCCATGCAACCCTATAGCTTTTGATAAGAGCAACTTTTGCATGCATTGGCCTCAATTACTCCCCCCCCCCCTACCCGGTTTTGTGCATAAGAATAAGCCACGGATTTTTCATCTTATATTATTCACCACTTTACTAATTTTCTAAAGTTAGAAAAATAACCATTCTCTACAACTTTTGTGAAATAAACTTAGAGATAGAAACGCTCATAAAATCCTCTCTTTTAACCGAAAAAAAAAAGGAGAGAACAAAAATCCAATTTTTGTGTCAAGTTTATGTTAGATTTTAATTAATACTAGATCATATTAATTAAAATTATTAAGGGTGTTACTTTGGGTATAATTCCTTAGGAGAGATTCTCCACTTGAATCTTGTTCTTCCACCTTTGGAAAGCTCAAGAACTAGTAAGAAGGTTAAATTACTACTGCCCATATTCCGAAATCATCAATGTAAGAATTGATTTTATCCTTATACTTGTATTTGTTTTGCATGCATAAGATCCGATTTAATTTTATGACTAAATTAAACTATCATACTATGAATATGTAAACTTTTGAGATTAATGAATCCTTTTAGAGACAACCCGGATTTGATATATTTTGTAGTTTAGCCAAAGAGATTTTAGTTTATTTATTTACTGCATTAATTTATTCGGGTTTGAATTAGGAGTTATTTCTGTTTTCTAATGAAACTTTTAAGATGTGTGTTTTGTTATTTGTTGGTAGATGTGTGTGCAATTCTCAGATGCATTGGAAAAGAAGTCGATCGACTGGAATTATAGTCGATCGACTAAAGTTGAATTTTTAAGGACTAAAAGAAGTTGATCGACTAGAACTTTAGTCGATTGACTAAAAGGAAAAAGAGTAGATTTAGAATTAGTCGATCGTCTGATCAGACTCGTCGATCGGTTAATTTTTCGTCTCATCTGAATTAATTATAGTTCAACAATGGAAGGAAGTAAGAGAAAGAGAGTTGTTGGGCAGTCTTCACTCCGGTAGCGCACAGACCCCACGACGGGTCAGACGGAGGATCAGCTAGTGGTTCCGTCTTAGAAAACCAAGAATCCGCTTTAGCAACACGCGATAATTTGGATAGTTTACCTGACTATCCCAAGGTAACATTCTCGTCTGATGATCAGCGAACCCGTTTTTAAGACCGGATGCTTTTCACCTTAAACCGACTCGGTTTTTGGACCATGACAGTTTTACCACTTTGGGATTCCTAGGCCCTGTTGTTGACTTATTAAACGGTACTGGGATGGCGGGATTAGTCAATATATGTGAACATACTTGCCGTATCCCGACTATAGAATTCTTTATTAGTTTTTACGTCTTTGGGGGTAACGATGATACTAACCCACTTGGACCATCTATCCGGTTTTGACTCTTTAACCAAGAATTTAACTGGACTTTGGCTATATTTAGCGCTCATCATAGTCTCACTAGTGACGAGAGCATTGAGGCCCCTAGGAAGTTAGGCACCTTATTTGGGGGGTAATTTCTGATAACTTTGACGGTAAAAAAAAGGGGTCAAGATGTCCACCTTCCACCCTTTCGTTATTGGCTCCGTTTGGACGCAAACACAATTTTCTGCCGAAAGGAGTCCAAAAATGTGAACATACTTGAGTTGGATGTTTTTGTTTTTTTGGGTGGGGGTGGGGGTGGGGGTGGGGGTGGGGGTACTTCAATATTGATAGAGGTACCCCGTATGTACTTAACATTCCCTACTAGACTGCTCAGCATTTCCATAACATTGGGAATAGAGCCTTTGACAACCACTATAGCTGGTGGTTTAGTTACTTATATCGCTCGCCAGCTCTTCCCATATTTTCCCAGAGGCCTGCTGCCCATTCGCCATGATTCTCCTAATAGCTCGGATGACTTATGTTTAATGGATATACCTTATATGATTGATGTGTATTGGCTGATGTCGGACTTTACGTGGAAGATCTCCACGACCCTCTCTCTGACTTTACCGTCTCTTACTCATCCACCGCTTGTACCTCTTCTAATCACCCCATACGGGGTGCCTCGACCACCTCCACCCTCTTAACTTTTAGAGTATACGATGCCGAAGGATTTTACAGCTGGGTTGAGGCAGGTCTTATGCACTACTAGGGAGGAAGGTCAATCTTCTAGGGCCCCTCACTCTTCCCACGTGCTGCACCCACTGACACTAGACCCACTACTTGGACGGATACTGAGACTAGACCTCAACCGATTTATCCGGCTCACTTTGTTTTACCTCCTCTCTTTGTACTCCCTACCTATGTTCTTTAATGAGTGATAAGCGACCTGTGAGAGTCCGATATTGTAATACCATGGTCTTCTGAGTCTAATTTACTCGGCCGAGTATGGCTAAATCGGCCGAGTAGGGTATCGTGTGTCTTCTGGTCAGGTTACTATCCAGGAACACTCGGTCGAGTAGTGAGATACTCGGCCGATTAGGGCGTACTCGGCCGAGTACCCGAGGTACTTGACCGAGTAATCGGTCTGATAGGATTTATTTCCGCGGTTTGATTAAGGATGATTAAAGGTTATATAAATCGTGTTTTACAGTTTACTTTCATTTTTTCCAAAATCTAATTACATTCTACGCTTCTCTAATCATTCTTAATCACTCTCAAGGCAATTGATCATTCGTGAGTCTTTCGTTAATCTTTTTCGCGTCAGTTCGTCGGTAAGTCACTAGTTTCACATCTTTTGTTTAGAGTTGTTTTTAGGGTTTTGCCCTAATGTTGTATTTGGGGAAAAAGGGTTGTTTGCCATGTTTATGATTAGATTCTTGTGATGATTATTAGGTGAAGGATTCATAGAGGAACGTTTCTAGCTTCCGTTGTATACTCGTGATTTGGATCAGTGATAAGGTAGGGTTTCCCTACTCAGTTGCTTGTTTAATTGATTTAAGATGGATTGTTTGTTGTATTGGCATTATTAGTATCGTTGTTGGAATTGTTGGTTGTGGATTGGTTGTTGTTTGTCTATGTTTGCGAGGTGCGTCCTCGGTTGAGTAGAGTCATTTTCGGAAATGGCTTCACGCCCTTGATTTTCCCCTTGTTGTTCCCGTCACAAAGGGGGATGTGCATATTAATGGACATGGGTTGTTGGTCGTTGCGATGAGAAGGGCTTAGGTGGTCATGGCCGCAGTCCCCCACTAGCGGTAAGGATTACCTGTAGCGACGGGTAATCTGGCAGGGCTACACACTTATGTGTGTAGCCGGATATGAGATATGATTCGAGTTGGAGAATGGTTGTTCAGTTGTTTTCCTGGGTTTTTTCTTTGTGATTAGCATATCTTGATTATTCAGTGCACTGGCCCCGTTGTGTTTTATAAAACTGTGGTGTTCCATTCGGGGATGGTGAGCAGATTGTGACAGATGATGATTACGTTTAGCTGCGGGGACTAGGATGGGATGTCATCACTTTGAGTCTAGCTTCCGCTGTCGTGAGTTTAGATACTTTGTTTTGGATGTATGGAGATTTATATACTTTTACTTTTTTTTTTTCATTTGAGACGATGTATTCACTAAACTTTATACTTTAATAATTGTTGTTGGATGGTTACTTTTGATATACTTACCTCAGGCAACTGAGATGGTAGCATCTTCATATTCTAGGGTGGTTCTTGGTAAGGCACCTTGATATGTGGTCTGTTACAGATATATTTAAGTCTTGCAAGGTCAATGATTCAGTAACTTTATCATTGATTTTACTCGGTTTCTTTTGCTTTCATACTTTGGTTTTAGCTTCTTTGCATTAAATGGGTTTAGGCATGTAATGCGTCGTTAGCTCTGAGCTTATCTACCGTTTCATTAGTTTGTTTATTGTCTCTAGTCTTTGCTTGCTTAGGAACAAGAAAAGGTTTAGTTTGGGGAGGTTTGATGCGTGCTCTTTCTATACATTTATTCTACCATTATGCACGCATTTCTATGCTATTTTGAGTAGTGTAAGCTACTATTCTTCTTTATTTCTGCTACTTTGGGTTGTATTTTGTTCCATACAGGTTAATGGCCCACGCGAGTGAAAACGAGCCAGATCTCGTCCCCGGAGTTCCATTTTTGATACTAGTAGAGTTGAGCTTCGTATGTGACTTATATTTGCACACATTTGGTTCCCGAACTAGCCTCATTCCTACGATTTCTTGCATGCGTTAGGGTCGTTTCTTATCTTTAGCTTCCTACTTTGGATATTATTTGAGGTTTTAGGTCTTTGGCAGGAGAGAAATGTTAACCTTGCATATATGGGGCAAAATGGAGCTAAATGGATCTCATCTAACGACTAAGCAACAAAGAGGAGACCAATACTAAAGGCCAGGCCTAGGTCAATAAAATAAGTATTTGGGCAATGTTGAAGGACCCTCAAGGCTCCACAACTATCCCCACGGAAACGGGCATCCCAAGCACGACCCCAGCATCCTGAAGAGAAAGACGGGCGTCCCAAGACTCAGCCCAAGAGTCCCACAAGCAGGACGGGCGTATTTTTTTACAGCATAGGCGTCCAATAGGGGCAGGCCGAGCGTCTCCTTAAGGGCCTTGCAAGGCTTTAAACTTTATCTTAGCGATTTAATCATCATTTGAGCCCTTAGTTACCCTAATACTTATAATTAGTATAAATACCCCATTGTATTAGGAGATTAATCATCAAGCTTTAATAGAGTTTTAGTAGAGTTTATTACCAAGCTTTAATCAAGTTTTATTACACAATTCAATCTTAATCACATCTTAATCTTTCCTTAATTATTCAAGTGTTCTTAGATTTAGTTGGGTAATTTGAAGACTATTTTGGGTTTATTGAAGAATTGACAACTCTTCATCATTCATCAAGTTTTCTTCTATTATTCTTTGCTTATTATTATTTGGATCATCCTATGTTGGTACAATTCCTTTTACACTTTGCTTAATTATTGTTTATTACTTTACTCCATCATGTTTAGCCTTGTTAATGTGATTGACACCCTTATTAGCATGTTTTCCATGATCATGAGTCAGTAGTCTCCTAGCTAGGATTAATGAGGGACTAGGGGAATTAATCATGGGCTAGATCTTTACTTAATAAGTTCATATGATTGGTTGCTTGTTATAGTTTTAACTTTACACATGTTATGCTTGATGAAATGCTTGATTGACAACCTAGAATGAATCTCTTATCCATTCAACAAGACTTGTAAGACATAAACTAACTCAAGGCTTGTTAGACCATGCATATAGTTGAATAGGAAGAAATTAAGTCGACTTATAGGTGTTCTAAAGTCTTGGCCGACTCGGCTCCGAGACCCAACTCTTCCTAGGAATTTTAAGACATAAACTAGCTCGATTCCACTACAACAATAACTTTCTTGCATCTATGAAACTTGTTTATGTGATCTCACCATGATTCCATTTAGAATCCGTAACACCCTAGTGCTTTAACCAATTGTTTACTACCCCATTTGCTTGTTTTGATTTACTTTCATTTGTTTACATTTCCTTTGTTAAGTAGTCTAGATTGCAAACCTCAAACTCAACCCAAATTCTGAAACCCTAAGACATAACTTTCTTCAATCAATAACGTAATCCAATACCCGTCCCTTGGGATCCGACCTCTACTTACCACTCTATTAAGAGTAGTTTGTTGAGATTATAAATTGTGTTTGATAGGGAGAATAGACGACGTTCCAAACCCTCATCAAAATGGCACCGCTGCCGAGGACGGTGTTCAATTGAGTTGTTATTTGTTGTTTTTAGTTGTGTCTTTCTTAACCTTGGGGATGTAAAACTCCGCAAGGTATTTTTAATTGTTTTCTAGTTGTTTGATTTTTGCATGTCTAGGAGATCACAAGGCTAACCTTTGCCTATTGATCCCGAGATTGAACGAAATTTGACAAATATTCGATGAATTGTTAGAGGTACTTCGACAATTGTGGGTATTGGAGAACTTGTGGACATTGGTATTGTCCAATTGGATAGTGTTGAGTTTACCAACCCTTTTTCAAGACAAAGAGAGGAAAACCCAATCCCAAACCAACCACAAAATCAACCTACAATGCATAAATTTTCATCTCATTCCGTACCAACCGAGGAGAACCTAGCTAATGGTACTCCAGCACCACACCACTTAACCGGTAATTTCATGTGGGAAATATCGGTATACTTCATCAAGAATTCGGATTATAACGAAATTATAATTATGAAATTACGAGTCGTAAACGAAATTACATAAACAAAAGGAGTAGAGATTAGAATCAACCTTTGGTCCTAGCAATATGGCCTAAGAACAATATCGAGATCAATACTCTCCTAATCGTTGCACCCAAAATACTTTGAGAAGTGCCTCTCTTCTTTGCTAGAATAGATCCCTAATTTCTAATGATTTTTAAGGTTTATTTTGTGATGTGAGAATTAGGTAAAAAAGGAATGAGAAAAATGATCTCCCTTTTTTCTCTTAAAACCGTCCAAGGGAGATAAAAATGGGGAAGATATTTTTCTTCCTTTTTTTCTCCTTTTTCGGTTTCACCAACCACAAAAATAAGGAGAAAAATCTTCTTATTTTTGGTTGTTCTCAAATTGTATATAATGTGTATCATATTAATTGTCAATTATGTCGACATGTATTAATAAGTCCACACACAACAGCTTGTAGTCGATTTATTAATACCGGTCTGTCAACATTTTATTATGACAATTTCGCATAATATATACATTAACTATAAATATAACATATTTATAATTTGCTAATTAAATATAAGTGGTTACGTTTAATTACGAATTAATATCTTAATTCGTTTAAGCTAACATTATATACAATAATTAAATATAACAGTTTATATTCAATTTACGAATTAACAATTAATTCGTCTCAGCTAATATTATTTAATTGTATTAAATAATCGTCTCATCATCACATTGACTAACTGTTTAGTCAAATACATGGACTAACCTTTTAGTCATATAAGGCATCAATGTGATTACATTTTCATATAATCACATCTCTCAAACACATTCTTTAGGTGTGACTTTTAGGGACCAGTTGATAACCGCCATCTGTATGATAATAACTTCTAGCAAGCCAACCGTTATTAATAAACGTTAATCAACTGATAAAATACTAAGTATACCCTTGTGAACCTATAAGAGATTTATATATGTTATCACACTAACTGTGGAGGACACAAGCTCCAACAAACTCCCACTTGTCCTCACAAGTGTATGTGCGATAACCGATTCTCATATCCTAAAATTTCTCCCACTCAATGTAAAACAATTTGCAAAATCCGTATTCACAAAGGTCGTATTTTACAAGTGATCAATATCAAGAGTGGTTTTCCTGACTAGAGATTAACTTAACTGATAAACGAATCATCATTCGAGCATGGCCATGCATTTCAGTTACAACTCCTCGAGTGGCCCTGAGAAATAACTAAACCTGATAAAGGTTAGATATTTTCTTCAACTCGAATCCTGCAGATATAAGCACAGTATGAAATGACCCAGTGAAAATCTGCTTAGCCTCCTGTTACGGTCGACCATGAGAAAGAAACCAAAGTCACCCAAAAACTGCCTTAATCTCAAGAGACAGTCGATAGTCAAAAGAATCGACTCTAGGAACACAATGGACGTCCAATCCATGACCTGGCACCGAATATTTTTAAACATTTAGGACTCCATTACGTTGTCACAATGTCCTACGAGGTATCGTTATAACTCGCATCTGTGATCGATCAGCCAACCGTTTGACTTATGGCTCGTTGAACCCACCATCAATCAACTTCACAATATAATAGCCAGAGTTATCAGCTCATGTAGGCGATTACGGTCCAAAATAAATATAATGTAATTCAGTTCACTTTGTGGCTTTCAAAGATGTCGTACAATCCACATGAAAAACAAAATATGAAATAAAACGATGAAGTTATAAATAGCATATGAAAAGAAAACGTATCGAATTCATAAGCAACTAGTACAACTCAGGAACACGCTTAATTCCAATGGAAATAACGTGCCCTTGATGCTTATCATATTTCAATGGTTTAGTGGGAGGGTCCGCAATGTTGTCATCCGAAGCAATCTTGTCAATCACTATCTCCTCTTGCTCCACATAATCACGGATCAGGTGAGCCTTTCGATGTACATGTCTAGATTTGTTGCTAGACTTAGGCTCCTTGGCCTGGAAGATGGCACCTCTATTGTCACAATAGATTGTGATTGGGTCATTCGAACTAGGAACTATGGTTAGTCCTTGTAAGAATTGACGCATCCATATAGCTTTCTTTCGTCAAGCGGCATAGTCTCGGATTCAGTAGTAGAATCTGCTACAACTTCTGTTTGGAACTCTTCCGGTGACACAGCACCATTAAGAGTAAAGACGAATCCAGATTGAGATTTCGAATCATCTCGATCCGTATGGAAGCTAGCATCTGCGTAACCGATTCCATAAAGCTTAGTATCTCCTCCATAAGTCAATACCCAATCCTTAGTCCTCCGTAGGTACTTAAGGATGTTTTTAACAGCCATCCAATGCGTTTCACCTGGATTGCCTTGGTACCGACTCGTCATACTCAATGCATATGCCACGTCTGGACGTGTGCATATCATGGCATACATGATTGATCCTATGGCTGATGCATAAGGAACACGACTCATGCGTTCAACCCCTCCAGGTGTCGTGGGTGACTGAGACTTGCTCAAATGCATCCCAGACGTCATTGGAAGGTTTCCCTTCTTGGAGTTGGTCATGCTGAACCTTTCAAGAATCTTATCTAAATAAGACTCCTGACTCAGTGATAACATCCGTCGTGATCTATCTCGATAGATGCGGATTCCCAATATGTGTTGTGCCTCACCCAGATCTTTCATCTGGAAATGGTTCTTCAACCATCCTTTTACCGAAGATAAGAGAGGAATGTCATTCCCAATCAAGAGTATGTCATCGACATATAATATCAAGAAAACAATCTTGCTCCCACTCGACTTGACATATAAGCATGGTTCCTCGATCGATCGAGTGAAACCATACTCTTTTATCACCTGGTCGAAACGATGATTCCAACTCCGAGAAGCTTGCTTAAGTCCATAAATGGAACGCTTAAGCTTGCACACTTTCTTAGGATTTTCAGGATCTTTGAAACCTTCTGGTTGTACCAAGTACAATTCCTCCTCCAAATAACCGTTTAAGAAGGCGGTTTTCACAACCATTTGCCAAATTTCATAGTCATGAAAAGCGGCAATCGCTAAGATTATCCGAATGGAACGCAGCATAACTACGGGTGCAAAACTTTCATCATAATGCAATCCGTGCACTTGAGTGAAACCTTTTGCCACTAGTCGTGCTTTATAGGTATCTGGTTGCCCGTCTACATAATGCTTTATCTTGTAAAGCCATTTACACTGAAGAGGTTTTACCTTGTTAGGTAAATCAACAAGATCCCATACGTCATTATTATACATGGAGTCCATCTCGGATTGCATGGCTTCAAGCCATAGCTTAGAGTCGGAACAGGTCATGGCACCTTTATAGGTAGCGGGTTCATTACTCTCTAGGAGCAAAACGTCATTGTCCTCGACCATACCAATGTATCTGTCTGGAGGATTAGAGACTCTACCCGACCTCCTAGGTTCCTGAGGAATATTAACCGTATCATCAGTTGAAGGAACAACTTCCTCCATTTGTTCCTTGGTTGTTAGTTCTTGAACCTCCGACAGCTCGAAGGTTCTATTACTTGACTTGTTCTCGAGAAATTCTTTCTCTAAGAACTTTGCACTAGCCGCAACAAAAATCGATGTTCGGTAGGCGAGTAGAAGTAATGACCAAACATTCCTTTTGGATAACCAATAAAGTATGTCTTAACCGATCGCGGGCCGAGCTTATCCTCGTGTCTCCATCTGACATAAGCCTCGCAGCCCCAAACCCGAATAAAGGACAAGTTAGGGACCGTTCCCTTCCACATTTCATATTGAGTCTTGTCGACAGCTTTAGAAGGACTTCGGTTAAGTATAAGAGCAGCTGACAAAAGAGCAAAACCCCATAATGAATCAGGTACTACCGTGTGACTCATCATGGATCGAACCATATCAAGTAGTGTTCGATTTCTCCGTTCGGACACACCATTTAATTGAGGTGTTCTAGGTGGAGTTAACTGCAAAACTATTCCACGGTCTTTAAGGTGTTGATCAAACTCATTTGAAAGATATTCGCCACCCCGATCTGAACGGAGTGCTTTAACCTGTCTTCCCAGTTGGTTCTCAACCTTATTCTGGTATTCCTTGAATTTTTCAAAAGACTCACTTTTATGCTTCATTAAGTAGACATATCCATATCTACTCAAATCATCCGTGAAAATGATAAAATATCTATAGCCGTCTCTTGCGGTGATTGACATAGGTCCACATACATCAGTATGTATGAGTCCTAATAGGTCACTAGCGCGCATTCCAACACCTTTGAAGGAAATTCGAGTCATTTTGCCGATAAGACATGATTCACACGTGCCAAATGTAGAGAAATCAAATGTGGGAATAGTCCCATTCTCAATGAGTTTCTTTACACGTTTTTCATTTATGTGTCCCATTCGACAATGCCATAGATAAGTTTGATATTTGTCACCAACCTTTAATTTCTTATTATTCACATGTAATATATCTGTGGTTTGATCTAAGATATAAATTCCATTCATGGAAACTGCTTTGCCATAAACCATTTCATTAAAAGAGAAAATACCGCTATTGTCCTTTATTGAAAATGAAAAACCGTCTTTATCAATACGGAAAAGAAATAATATTCTTAGATAAACTGGGTACATAGTAACAGTTATATAAATATAACTCAAAACCACTCGGGAGTTGGATTACGTATGTTCCCATTGAGACTGCAGCAACTCGTGCTCCATTCCCAACTCGCAGGTCCACATCACCCTTTGCGAGGGTTTGATGTTTTTAGGCCCCCGCAAATGATTACCTGAGATGAGAACCACAACAAGATTATCAAGTACCCAAGTTCGAAACTTGCATGGTTAATCTCAATCATATGAATATAAGATGACATACCAACAGAAGTGACGCGGCCTACTTTTATGTCCTCACGGTATACGGGACAGTTCCTCCTCCAATGCCCAGTCTTGTGACAATGGTGGCACTCAACGTTACCGTCCTTGCTCTTTGCCTTTCCTTGTGAGCCACTAGTCTCACCAGGCCCACTCCTACCGTTTCCTGACTTTTTAAACTTTGGCTTTCCTACAGTTAGGTCGCCTTGAGCTTTGCCCTTACCCTTGTTCTTGTTGGAAATCATGAGAACATCTTGCTTCATGCTCCCACTCAATTTCATATCCTTCTCGGACTGTACGAGAAGTGAGTGTAGCTCATGAGGACTTTTCTTCATGTCATTCATGTAGTAATTTGCCCTGAAAAGGGCAAAACCATTATGAAATGAATGAAGCATACGGTCAATGACTATGCTCTAACTGATCTTGCAATCAGGTGCCTCCAGTTTCTCGACATTCTTAATTATGTTAAGAATGTGTGGGCTAACCGGTTTGCCCTTATGGAGTTTCGCATTAAAGAAGCGACAGGTATGCTCATAAGTAACGATTCTCGGTGCTTTTGAGAATTCATTAGTGAGCGTGGTGAAAATCTTGTTTGCACCATGGGCAATGAAGCGTCTTTGCAAATTAGTTTCCATTGCAAAAATGAGTACGTTCTTTATCGCACCCGCTTCCATGACGAAGTCACTATAAGCAAGTGACTCGTTAGCTCTTGCATTGGGGCCTGGGTTTGGCGGTATTGGTTCAGTTAAGTACTTGAGCTTACCATCAATGGGCATTCCGTAAAGATGCCTCCCGAGTCCATAAAGTTGGACCCGTCATTCTTGATCGGGTGGGTGATTCATGTGGTCCATGAAAGTTTTGAGCCAGGACTCGCGTGCAAGTGTGGCACTTGGCATAGGGATATCATTATTTCGAGCCATTTGTTGTAATGTATTATCAATATGAAACGAATTCTACAACTTTGCGAAAAGAAGAATAAAAACATAATAAGCATACTCATCGTTATGATTTAAGTCTAATGCAAAATGTTATAGCGAAGACTCAAGCATTTATACAATTGACCTCCTCAAGAATTATATAAATGATCCCAAGACTCAATTATCTGTAAATTGATAAGCCAACCTCTTGGCTAATTTCTCCGTTAGAATTCTTGGTTGATAAATTTATGTAAATTCTATCTTTAGTCCATCATAATCACGAGAAACTCTTCGGATTATAATGTTGAGGTAAAATAAGTCAACACAAACTACTTACCCAACGTAGAAGGGGTCACATGGAGAGTAAGGTCCTATATGCCTACCGACGAAGAAGGGATTCATAGTTGTTTGCCCTTATAAAGACTAGTCTCAATTTTAGTTTTAGAGGAAGATCCCATCAACTTTATTTTAATTCATTTTAAGTGAACTAATATCTAGCATGCGAGAATGAATAAACTAAGATGATGGCTTAAAATTGTGTGGCATCTTTATGTCCATGATAACTAACATTCAATCTATATGAGTCAATTTTCATGCATATTAGTAGGTGGTTTGGTTTAGGCGGAATATGATGCACTAACTATCAAGTGAAGAAAAGCAACAAGAATGGAAAAACGTAAAACAAAAAATAAAGTCCTAGTGTGGCCTATCTACCAAAATGAACATAAATACAACTTTGGAATCCTTCCTAGGACCCGAGAAGCTTGTCTTGATGTTCCATCTTGGTCAATGTAGCGGGAGTGAGCAATCCAATCTCCATCTTTAGTCTTCTCAAAATTACAATAAATAAATTACAAAATAAACTTATTTACATTCTAATTTCAAAAACATAATACTAAAGAAAATCAAAGGAGATTCGAGATCTCAAAATTACATCAAAATTATGTTTCCATCATTACGAAAACATAATTAACTACGGCCACACTAGGTAATACAAATTACAACCGATTGCAAAAATACGTAAATTAAACCATTCAACAATTAATACAACTTAAATAAAATGCATCAACTATAAATTAATCATTCAAGACATAATTCCTTAATTATGTAGAGTAATTTATCCAAACCACCTATTTTATAATTATCAAAATTATGTGACAATTCCTCAATTACTCACAATAATTCCAATCTTAATTCACATTAGCTAGTGATATGAATTAATCCAACATTATGTTAAACCTCTTTAAAATAATTGGGTATCTATAATTTGTGAACTTTTTCACAACAAACAATTATACATTATAAATTTAATGTATAACAATTATCGGCCAAAAAAACAATTTTTTTTTTAACATTGTTCTCGGCATTTCAAAAAAACAAAAAAAAACAGATTTTTTTTTCTCTTTTAATGCTCACGGCATTGCAACCCTAAAAACAAAAAATTCTTTTATGGCTTACGGCCTATTGCCCAAAAATAAATTAAAAAAAAAAACAATTTTTTTTTTCTTTTCGAAAATTGACCCGTTTTATAAACAAATTTGTTTAATGTTGCAAATATAACAAGATTGGCATAATCATCAACTTTTAATTTTAATATAGATTCAAACTAGATGATTCAATTTAACCTCTTAAAAGGAATATCAAAATTATGATTAAATCGATTATCCGAATATTTGATTCATCACAATTGATTTGAACATTATTAAATTTAATGAATCATGATTCTAAACAACAATTTAAAACCATGTATGCCAAAAACTGTATAGCAAAATAAATGAACAAGATCAATCAAAAACGATTTCCATTTATATTTTAATTTAATTCTTACTAAATCAAAACATATACAAATTTATCATATTATCATCTTAACAAATTAAAACAACAATATCAATAAATCAAATGGAAACAAAACATCAAAAAAGAACAAAAAGGTCTCGGCAGAATTTTTTTTTTTTTTTTAAAACGGCCGAACCCTTCTTTTTTTCTTTTCTCAAATTTTTGTTTAAATTCATTTATGAAAATCATATAAAATAATTTCGTGGCCTAAACTCTGATACCACTTGTGGGAAATATCGGTATACTTCATCAAGAATTCGGATTATAACGAAATTATAATTATGAAATTACGAGTAATAAACGAAATTACATAAACAAAAGGAGTAGAGATTAGAATCAACCTTTGGTCCTAGCAATATGGTCTAAGAACAATATCGAGATCGATATTCTCCTAATCGTTGCACCTAAAATGCTTTGAGAAGTGCCTCTCTTCTTTGCTAGAATAAATCCCTAATTTCTAATGATTTTTAAGGTTTATTTTGTGATGTGAGAATTAGGTCAAAAAGGAATGAGAAAAATGATCTCCCTTTTTTCTCTTAAAACCGTCCAAGGGAGATAAAAATGGGGAAGATATTTTTCTTCCTTTTTTTCTCCTTTTTCGGTTTCACCAACAACAAAAATAAGGAGAAAAATCTTCTTATTTTTGGTTGTTCTCAAATTGTATATAATGTGTATCATATTAATTATCAATTATGTCGACATGTATTAATAAGTCCACACACAACAGTTCGTAGTCGATTTATTAATACCGGTCTGTCAACATTTTATTATGACAATTTCGCATAATATATACATTAACTATAAATATAACATATTTATAATTTGCTAATTAAATATAACTGGTTATGTTTAATTACGAATTAACATCTTAATTCGTTTAAGCTAACATTATATACAATAATTAAATATAACAGTTTATATTCAATTTACGAATTAACAATTAATTCGTCTCAGCTAATATTATTTAATTGTATTAAATAATCGTCTCATCATCACATTGACTAACTGTTTAGTCAAATACATGGACTAACCTTTTAGTCATATAAGGCATCAATGTGATTACATTTTCATATAATCACATCTCTCAAACACATCCTTTAGGTGTGATTTTAGGGACCAGTTGATCACCACCATTTGTATGATAATAACGTCAAACTTCTAGCAAGCCAACCGTTATTAATAAACGTTAATCAACTGATAAATTACTAAGTATACCCTTGTGAACCTATAAGAGATTTATATATGTTATCGCACTAACTGTGGAGGACACAAGCTCCAACATTTCATTGCCAAATCCGCATTCATACAATTAGTTGATAGAAGTTAATTTGGAGGGATGCCTAGTGAGAATCCTCATATACACATGGAGACTTTTGTGACTATTGTGATGCCATTTCCCAAACGGGGGTAACTCAAGACCAAATTCGATAGGTATTGTTTCCTTTTTCCTTGATCGGAACTGCAAAACAATGGTTAAAGAGCCTAGACAAGGCCACTCTTGGAATTGATTCATGGAAGAAGTTAGCACATGCCTTTTACAAGAAGTTCTACCCTCCGGAGAAGACCAACGTGTTAAGATCCCAAATAACCGCGTTCAAACAAAGAGATGAAGAGTCTTTATATGAGGCATGAGAAAGATTCCAGGATATATGTCGCTCTTGTCCGGCCTCATCATGGACTAGGTGAATGATTTCTAGTCCAACAATTTTGGATTGGGTTGTTTGAAGATGCAAGAAATGTGCTCAACATGGGTTCTAATGGAAGGTTAACCGAGGTTGATGACAACAAAATTTGGGGAAAGATAGAGGAGATGGCGGTTCATAACTCTCAATATAGTAGGCCAAGAAAAGCTACTAGGAGAGGGAGAGATTAAGTTGATTCCATCACACAATTGAGTGCTGATTTGGGTGCCCAACTAAGCTCCCATATTGACACAATGAACTTGAAATTTGAGAAGGCCATAGCCAATATGAATGAGGCCTCTCAATCATCCAAGAAACATGTCAATGCCATGGTGGCAACTTATTCTATCCCAAATGGAGTGTGTGAGAGTTGTGGAACGTTGGGACATGATCAACAAGAGTGTAGGGGCACAAGTGAGCAAGTGAACAATATCCAAGCATACAAGTATGGCACCCCTTACTCCAACTATTACAATGAAAGCACCAAATTCCACCCAAACTTCTCATACAAAAGCCAAAATATTCAAAATCCTCAACCAACATACACCCCGCCTCCGATGAGAAATCCTACTCAAAGACCATACTTCAATCAAAACAAAGGATTCCAAAACCAACCTTCTTACAATCAATCAAATGACTAAGCCTTTGATGTTCAAAAAGCGGTCCTCCAAATGCAAAAGAGCCAACAAGATTTCATTGCTCAAATGCAAAGAGATAGCCAAGCCAAAGACACTATCATCAACAATATCCTTGCTCATACGAAGATGTTGGAAACACAATTGTCCCAGTTAGCCTGTTCAAGTTCCCAAAGACAAAAAGGACAATTACCTCCTTAAGCTATTCCTCCTACAAGACATGAGACCATCAATGACATTCACTTGAGGAGTGGTACAAGATACGAGGGACCTAAGGTGCCAATTGAAGAGGATGTTGTTGAGGAAAATGTCAAGACAAGAGATGTGATGGAACCATTAAGAAGAAATCCTAAGGTAGTGGAACCAACTACCATTGAATCATTGAAGAATAAAAGTGATGAGAAGGCCAAGTCACCAAGCCAAGCCCAAGCTTGATGAGCAACTTGGAAAGTTCATGGAGATTGTGAAGAACCTAGAGGTTTCCATCCCATTCACGGAGTTGATCAACCATGTTCCGGCCTATGCAAAATATATGAAAGATATCCTTATCAAGAAGAAGTTGGAAACCATCGCCTTCACAAAGACAAGTAGTGCCATACTTTAAGGGAATTCCCCACCTAAGCTCAAAGATCCCAGAAGCTTCTCCATTCCATGTACTATTAGTGATACCACAATCAACAAGGCACTATGTGATCTAGGTGCAAGTGTGAGTGTCATGACATACTCGGTGTGTGAAAGGCTAGGAGTGGAAGAACTCAAGTGCACTAACATGACTCTATAAATGGCGGACCGAGCAACAAAGAAACAACTCGGGGTATGGGAATATGTGCCGGTGAGGATGGGAAAGTTTTCCATACCGGTGGAATTTGTTATTGTTTATATGGAGGAGGATTCCAAAATTCCAATCATTCTAGGAAGACCATTCCTACACACCACCGGAGCAGTGATCGATGTAAAGCACGGGATGCTCACAATTGAAGTGGGTGATGAAATAATCACCTTTAATCTTGATAAAACTATGAGAGCTCCCAACTTGTTTGAACCATGATTAATGGTTTATCATTATAGCCGGGAAGGTGACAAGAAGAAAATGAAATCCCAATTGAAGGGTCAAGTGAAAGATGGAAATCCTAGCCAGGAAGGCAAAGGAACATCCGCCAATTAGAAGAAAGATATTGATGATGTTGAAGTGGCTCTATTTGGAGAGCATGGAATTTTTCACAACAATAATGAGATCTTGTAAAAATCACCCCTCGTGACAAGAATTGATGAAGGCCTCTTTGGCCAAGACAACAAAGAATAAGAGTTGCTCTTGCCAACTCATGATCCTCCCAATAAGGGGAAAGAAGCAGGGGAAGTATGTTGTCTATGGGATGACGAATTTGAAGGATTTTTTAACCCTTATATTAGGAATGCTATGACCCTAGACCAAGGCTTTGAAAATCCTTGTCACCACATTCTTGACTCGGACTACTTCAAGGAAGACAACAATGTGCCAAGGTCTATGCAAGACCTTTATCATGACAATGAACAAGCCTTCGGACTACTTCTAAAGGCATTGAGCAATATCAACAATGCCCTTGTTGCACCCCCTTGATACCTCTCAAAGGAAGGAGAGTTTGGTGGAGTCCTCCCTAAACCACCATTTGTAAATATTCAAATCTCTTAACTTGTATTTCATTTAAATTGTATGTTCTCAATTTTTGCATTGTATTTTACATGCTTTGTTTGTAGAACTTGTATAACATGAGAGAAAGTGAGGGAGGGATTTTAATATGTTTCGAATGCGTGGTGTTTGATGATCAAGTATGGGGAAGCAATTGCCTAGGCTAGCCAAGCCTTTGTAGTGCAACCTCATGACAATGGAATAGGAAATGAAGAAGCGAATATTGTGGGAAAGGGATCCCCATGGGCAGACCTGAGCTCGTGGGGGCTGAAGCAAGGAAGAAAAGAAAAAAAATTGAGCTGCAGCAGAATCCGCCCGAGCTGGCATCAGGACGGGCGTCCCATTGCTCAATCCCCTCGAGCCGAGCTCAGGTCGGGCGTCCCCAGAGCTTAAACAAATTTCCAGAATCAAAATTCGCCCGTCCCCATTTGAGGTCGAGTGTCCCTACCTGCTATAACACCAAAACACGGGATTTTCTTACTTCATTCTTCATTTCTATTCTTCTTCAAACACAAACACAACAAATTCACTCGCTACAACCATCAACCCCATCATCCAAAAACCCAAATTTCTCAACCAAATTCATCCAAATCAATTGCAAACTTGCTCATAATCAAAACAAATCACTCCTTTGTCAACAAAAAGACCTTCAAACATCAAAATCTTCACAAAATCAACCAAAATTTCTAGGGTTAGGGTGAAATCCGAAAACCCCCAAATTTATTAGAAATTTGATTGAAGTTGGAAGATAAGAGGAACATTCAAGCATAATCAAGGTTTGTTGACACAAATTTAAAGGAGAAATCAACAATGGCAAGGACAAAGGGCAATACCAAAGCACCCATTCCCCAAACACTCTCCAAAAGACAAAAGGTTCTAGAATCTAAAGCTTTAGTGGTGGTTGAGCAACCAAGTGTGCAAGTAAGGGAAGTCGTTGAGGCCGTATTGTTGGAGCTTGTGTCCTCCACAAATTAGTGTGATAACATTTGTAAATCTCTTACAGGTTCACAAGGGTATACTTCGTATATTTAATCAGTTGATTAACGTTTACCTAATAACGGTTGGCTTGCTAGAAAGTTTGACGTTATTATCATACAGATGGCGGTGATCAACTGGTCCCTAAAGGTCACACCTATAGGATGTGTTTGAGAAATGTGGTTATAGAAATATAATCATATTGATGCCCAATATTATGTAACACCCCACGGTAATTGAAGAGGTCGAGTGATAGGCTTAAATGACTAGTTCTTAAAGGGATTGGAAGTACTACTCATATCAACAAAGTGCACTTTCTTTTATAGTCATCCATGTGAAAGAACTCCAAAGTTAAGCGTGCTTGGCTAGGAGTAGTCTTAGGATGGGTGACCTCCTGGGAAGGTTTCCGGGATGCGCATGAGTGAAGACAAAATGCGCTATAAAGGACCCGTGTTGATCTGTGGACCATGTACACAACCTAGTAAGCTATCACAAGTAATTGCTCCCGACCCGGTTTGGGCCGGGGTGTTACATATGACTAAATAGTTAGTGAATGTGTTGATGAGATAATTATTTAATGAAAATTAAATAATATTAGTTAAGACAAATTAACTGTCAATTCGTAAATTAAATATAATAAGTTATATTTAATTAAATGTATATAATGTTAGCTTGGACGAATTAATCTGTTAATTCATAATTAAATATAATCAGTTATATTTAATATCAACAAGATGAATGTGTCATAGTGGTAATAGTGAGGGTACACAAACCAAGAGGTCTTGGGTTCAATTATTCTTTGCTTTTTATTATTTCGATCATCCTAAGTTGGTTTAATTCTTGTTACTCTTTGCTTAATTATTGTTTATTACTTTACTCCTTCATCATGTTTTGTAACAGCTGTGGACAAGGCCCTCGGGAACTGCGTCCGCGGGATCCACACTAGGCATAATCGACTCGAGGTTCTTTCGAATCGAATTAAGACATATTAGAGTCGCCACCAAGTTTTTTGGGAACTTGGAACCGTTCAAGTCAACTTTACACCTTTCATCGAAAAGCATAAAGCCAATCGACTACGAGTGATTAAAGATAAAAACTTGTACCCTATATCACTCGATTTGAATGACTCTCGTAATCCAATGGTATTTAGACGGATCCACAAACCATAGATCTTGAGTAAGGGGTGAGGGTACGTGTTGGGAAGCCCATAAGGACACCCAACCCCGCCCGTCAATAACGGCCTCTACTAAGTCAAGTATGGATTTCAAACAAGGTCATAGCTACTACGATATATGAAATGCAAACATCGTTTTAACCCTAACATGTGAAGTTTCTATGTCGATTTAGATGCAACTAAACTAACTTTGTCAAAGTTGTAATTTAGCATGTGGGTTGATTGATCTAAGCAACATATGAACGAAAGCAAACAAGGCTTAGGGGGAATGGGGGAGCCGTTGGGATCTACCTATTACAAACCAGGCATTTCATGCCGAAACAACAATAAATTAAAGATACAACTCGATCTAAATACAATTGCTACATACAAAACTGTACACGATACATTACACGGCCATTCGGCCTAGAAAACCGTGCACAAGAGGGGTGGCCCACGGCTTACATGACTCACGGCCTTGGGTCACTCCTCGTGATGTGTGCTTTCACTTAATCTCATCGAATTAGACATAGGGCAACGCACCAAAGCATGCATTAGCATAAATCGGGCCATGTTGCTTTAAACAACATGCGATTTACTACGCTCTCACTTGCATTGGGGCACAACCGTCTAACTAAACAAAACTAAGGTTTTTAGAAATCGTTTGACTCGATAATGGAGAACTAATTACAAACAAGTTACAAAACACGACTCGATAAACACAAATTAATTACAAGATACAAACAATGAGACTAAGATAAAAAAAACGAGAAAAGGGATACAAAAGACACGGCCAAACACGAGCTCATACACGGCTATCCTAGTTCCTAGGTTAGATTCATTAGGTTAGATTGATTTGCAAAGCGATGCGGAAAAGGAAACAAGTTAGAAAACGAGTTAGAAACAACGTCGATCGATTGAAAGGATGTCACGCAAAGGTGTATTCTACACGGCCTAAAAGGGGTCAAATTAGGTCAAGTTTGCTAATTAAAATAACTCATCGAGTGTTAATAAGAAAGTTCTAATCACGCACTCTTATACTAGCGAGAAATTAGGTGAAAGAGAGAGATGCATTCAATTTAAGTTACAGAATCGTCGATTGATTTTAAAATCTATGTCGAAGCACCCTAACATGTCTAATTAGGTTATTTAAATGATCGAATGTCGCCTAAATAAGTCATATGTTAACAATCAGAGGTCATACTAACATGTGATGGGTCCTAAGATGGGTCGAATTGGCCGAAACAAACAAAGGGTCAAAAACGAGGAGCGAAGTTAGAAGTTCGTTTTATTTATGTCCTACCTTGAACACGAGGATATGTAAATGAGACGGGGGTGTACGACCGACTGATGTAGCGGTTTCTTTCCCATCTCAAGTCAACGCGGGTTTTCATGGTGGTACTTTAACTCATACTCGGACTAAGCTAGTTTCATAGTTAATTAGACAATCGATAAACAAAAACGATAAACGAATAAAAACAAACTATAAAAAACAAACATAAAAAAACGAAATAAAAGGGAGAAAGAGGAGGATTTGATGCACCCTCAACCTACATGTATCGTTGACACCGTCTTGGGTCGTAATCGATGGTAAATTTTATCTCGAGAGGCCGTCTTCGACGAAGAAACAAAGCAAACAACACGTTTTTACCGAATCTGGACAGCAACTTTCAAACAGCGATTTCTCTCTCGTTTCACAATGAAAATTCGATTTAAAAGATGTTTTGAAAACTATAAAGAGAGGAGAACAGAGATCTTAAAGAAACCCCTGCTCTTTTTGAGTTATTGGCACGAAAAACGAGCACAAACAGAACTGGACAGACAGGAACAAACCGCGAAAACAGAGTGTATAACACTCTGTTTTTCGAGGGATTTCGTGTACTCTCAAGGGCAATTTGGCTCGTAAATCTTTGTCTAATGTGTAGATGGATGTTATATGGTTAATTAGGAATAAGAAACTCGAGTTTTGATGGAGGTTTGAAGGAGGAACGAATTGTTTTTCGAAGAGGACACACAAACAGTTTCAGTTTGGATGTCGGTTTTGTGCAGGGTTTTTGAGAGGCAATTAGGGTTTGTTTCTGAGGTTTAAAGCTTGTGAGTGAAGGTAGTATGTATGGAGAACTTAGAGGAATGAATGTATGGTGAAGGGGTGGTATTTATAAGGAGTTAAAATAGGGTAAAAGGGAGGAGAGGCAGACGGGCTCGGCTGAGCATAGCTGCTGTCCAGCAGCTTTTGGGGGGTTTTCTAGGGTTCGTATGGGGGGTTTTCTTGGTGGTTAAGGTAAGGTAATATGGGTAGGATATTAGGGTATGGGTTAGGGTTAATGGGCACGGGTTTTGGTGGTATTTGGAGCGGGTTTTGGGCTCGGGATTTGAGCTGCGAAACAGGGGGGCTGCTTTGTGTATGCGGGCTGTTTGAGGGGTGTTTGGGATGGGATTTGGGCCGTGGTTAAGGGGGTTCGAACTGGGTTGGATGGGTAGAGTCTTAGGTTGGTTAATGTACTCGATATTCGTGCTAACTCGTAAAGAAAACAGGCCCAAAAACCGAGCTATAATCGAGCTTCAAAACACATGTTTAAAACGAGTTTTCTTCGCTTTTAAAATCGATTTTTCAAATCGATTAACACATTAAAATAAATGATTTTTCAAATCAAATATACTCATAAAATGATTTTTCAAATCAAATATTTATTTTATTGAAAATAAAATAAACTTGAGTAAATAAATTCAAAATAAAGTTTTAATTTAAATATCATTTAAATTAATAAAATGAATTCACTTAAAAAAACATTAATTTAAATATCATTTAAATTAATAAAATACTTCATCGACGACGCCCATTCTACATCGTAAAACGAGCCCAAATAATGACAATGACAACTGAAGAATACATGTGTCCTATCATCATCGGGTGTTTGTCGGGTTCTCTATAAATTCCAATATCGACGGATACGGGTATCTACAGAGCCCCCACTTTGACTGAGGCTTGGACAAGGCGAAAGTCAAAGTATACCCCAGGTCCCTCTCGACCTGAGGATTCTTCGGGTCGTTTATAGTCCATTAGACTTGCGTATATAAGTTCGCCAGCCATAAGAAGAGATCATACCTGAAACTTCGTTGGGGATTGACTCTTGCTTCTGTTGTGTCAAATTATCGTCATTGGTCGTCGACCCACAAATTGCATATATGGTGGATTGAGCCTTATCCTTAGGCGCCTACGTATCCGTTTCTGACGAAATCAAACCCGCGTCGTAGTTCGGCCACTGCTGACACATGCCCAAAGTTTATCATCTGCTGGCATTTGTCCAAAATTCATCATCTATTGACATTTGCCCAAAATTTATCATCTGCTGGCGCTTGTCCGAATGGGACGGGACTTTCCGAGGAGGTTGCCGCCGCTGTCATCATTTGCTTTCAGCTACGGAATTCTTCCCCTTCATACTCTTGTATTGAATTGAATTCTTGGTGGATATCATCCTTTACATCTTGATAATGGTCTCTGAAGCCAACGGCTTTAGAGCCCCCAGTTTGCAATGGCTCTAAAGTCGAAGACTTTAGAGCCCCCAGTTGAAGCATATCCTGCTATATTTGAAACACAAAAAAATGTACTAGCAATAATCGTCACATAAGCACATTTGGATCATCGATCTTAAAATTGGATTATTTGAAAGATTGGGTCATCGACCCGAAAATTGAATTTGAAAATTTTGAATAATTGGGCCATCGACCCGAAGTTTAAATTTGACATCATTTAGTATGTTGGGCCATCGACCCGAGGTTTGAAGCTGAAGTATTGGAATGTTGGGTCGTCGACCTGAAATTGAATTTGAAAGACTGGGTCATCGACCCGAAATTTGAACCTGTTGAAGATTTTGAATAATTGGGCCATCGCCCCAAATTTTGAATTTGACATCACTTATGATGTTGGGCCATCGACCCGAAATTTGAATTTGAAACGAATCATTTGGGTGTTGGATCGTCGACCCATAATTTGATTTTGAACTTTGAGATTTGAACCTTGACTTGGATCATCTATCCATAATGCGCAAAAAGTTTTTGAAATTTTGAAATTTTGAAATATTTGGCATTTTGAAATCGAACCTTGATGGGTGAGCATGAAATACGACTCATACACTCTGTATGACTCGTAAACCACGTGGGCGTAGCCCGCTACCGTAAAACAAAAAAGGAAAATAAAACCGTAAGTGCGCACGGGTTTTAATTCAATTATTGATTTGTTGGTGGTTAGAAATGTAAATTGGCCGTTCCGGCGCCAAAGATGGCAAATGGGAATCACAAGGTCGTCGACTTGGGATGTAGATATCGTATGTCATGGGCGTGCTCCCGAGGGCACATGGGAATCAAGATCACTTGGCATTGACAAGGTGGATTAAACTCATGGAGCAACAACGTTGGCTTCGCCTAGACACTAAACACAGACTGATTTTATGAGAACACTTAGACATCACACATGACTTTTGTTGGGAACATTCTATCACTCTTCTCCTCGCCTCCTTTCTTTTCAGCGAGTTTTCATCATTTCTTGCCACCGCCTTCTTTCTTTTCAGCGGGCATTTTTCATATTTTCTCTTCCCAACACAAACCCACATCTACGTGACTCAGCATCTTTGCATAAACCATTAGATAAAGCTCATTCTGAGACTTGATACTATTCATCCGAACCTATATCCTTATCCTAGCCTACATCGAGTGCTAAGACCGACTCAAACAAAGGTGGCTTCATTTGGACTTGGTTAGGACCCGTAAGAAACCGACAAGATGACAACTTGGTTGATGAGCGGATTGAATCCCTTATTCTGAAGGACTGCCTATGTATTCGCGTGGAGCGAAATCAAATCCGACGTATTTCGATCAAGGTGCATTAAATTTGGCATTTTGATTGTGTGTACACACTCGAAGGTTTCACCTAAGGTATCATGTAGTATCCCATTCTAGCCTGTAAGGTACCGTTAAATCCCGTGTCCAGGGTTGGTACAAAAGGCTGTGGTTCTTTGGGATGTGGAGCTTGGTAAAAAATAGGTTCGTAAGGTAAACCATCATTCTGAAGGTTTGCTTTGTGGTGCTAAGGCCAACGGGTTATGGCTTACATCGTGGTTGGAAAAGGTGTCTCGGTTTTGATGAAATCCGAGTGCAAATGGGTTGGAAAACAATGTGGGTTCAAATTTCCATGTCTGGACCCTAAAGGTTGGGTGTAACAACACAAGCGGAATAATTCTCAAAATTCCCGACTATCCCTTTGTAACTGTCTCAGGAAGGACTTAGAGGGTAAAGAGGTTACTACTTAAGCTTTTGGGCTTCGCCCATTGAACCTCAACTATGGGTACTTGACTTGAATTTTGGCTTCCGTAACTTCGACATTCAACCAAAAAGCATTCCGCAATAACTTCAACATCTTTTCTTTTTTATTTTTCTTTCATCCTTTTTTCATTTTTTCATTTTTCTCATTTTTTTCATTTTTCCAATTTTTCTCTTTTTCTCATTTTTTTCATTCTTTTTCACCTTTTTTTTTCTTTTTTGAAAATGATCTTCTATTCATTCTCTTAGTCATAAATGGATACACCTTGAAAACTGGGCTTCGCCAACTAATTTGGGTAAGAACTAACAATTCCTTGTTAGAACGGGTTGATATCTTCTCTCTTCGAGATGGGATGATTTTGTGGGGATGGGCTTGCCTTCCATCATCGATAGGGGAAACAAGGAGCTAGTTCGGGTTCGTCATAGAATCATCTAAAAGCTTATCATAAGCACTGGTTCTGATGGAGGTTTTCTACCGCCAGACATAGAATAGGTAAAGGAATCAAACACGGAATCCTATTGTACCTTACGTTTTGAAACGGGACATATTTCTACCCCAGGGATGCCTTTGAGCGTGTTGTGCATTTTATCATGCTTTCAGAATGATTGAGGATTGAAAACAAGACATATTGGGAAACGAACTGCAACTTTTATTGGAATGACACATGCTTAACGGACTCGAAGGGATGATTCCTAGGACACACCCTAGGTCATCGTGGAACAAACGACTCAACTTCAATAAAAGAAAATCCTAGACTCGACTCAACTAAGATAAGAAAACAAATCCCGACTCATAATTTTCAAATCTGGTCTTGAGCTTTCTCTTGTTCAGCTGTCAGCTTAGATGCTCGGCCTTTGTCCTTGATCCCAATGATGGTCTGCCTCCATCCCAAGGTAGTCCTCTGAGGATCTACGCCAGTGATGAAGGTTGGTGAATCGAATGGTCTTTTATTAACTTCGTTAATAAGAGGAGCACATTCTAGAGCAAGACTCCTGACTTGAATTTCATTCTTTGGGTTCGGCAAGAATTCAGAGCAATCTACAAATAGATTCCCGATAAACACTCCTTTCCAGTGACATGGGCGGATAAGATGGGAATAGTCGACACTGTCTTCGACAAAAACAAAGTTAGTGTGATCGCCAAATGGATTGGTGATGTTATTGGGTTTAACAGTTGGGATCGGGAGTGTTCCATTCTCGATCATGTCTTGAATTTCGTGCTTCAATCGATAGCACCTTTCAGTATCATGGCCTTTCCCTTGATGAAAGGCTGTGAGGCATTTGGTTTATACCATTTACCTTGTTGATCAGCGGGAGGGTCCGGAGTTGGACCAATAGGCTTCAGCTTTCCTTGGGCTATGAGCCTTTGGAGAGCGTATGTATAAGTGCATCCAATATCGGTGAATGCCCTAGGTGTTTGGCGCTGCGACTTCTTCAATTGCCCTTCTAAGAGATTGATGGCTTCATCAATATGGGTCGTTGCTGGGGCTTTTGTCTTGGATGTCGAGGCCCCTTGGTATCCTTTTGGCTTTTCAGCCTCTGCCCTTATGACATCATCTTCTACCTTTATCCCGATTCTTATCAATTCTTTGAAAGAACCAAAATTCTGGTATTTCAGAGCATTACGGTAAACAGGTCGTAGATTCTTTACGAACTTATCTACCATTTCAACTTCATCAGGCTTCTTGGCTAGTTTCACGCTTTCAGCGCGCCATCTTGCGAGGAATTCAGTAAAGCCCTCTTTCTCCTTCTGCGTCATTACCTCCAAAGTCCTTATGTTGGTTTGGATCTCGACATTGTCAGCATAGTGCTTACAGAACTCCACCGTGATATCTTCGAAAGTAGGGAAGTTCTTAAGGTCAAGATTATAGAACCACGCCTTCGGGTGTTCACCCAGAGATTGGGCAAAAATTTCAGAGAGCGTGTCAGCAGGTACTCCCTTTAGTGCTAAGTACCCTTTATAGGCCTTAACATGGTGGACTGGATCTTCGGTGCCCTTGAACTTTGGGATGTCAGTGAGTACCATGTTCGTGGGCAACTTATCCTGAACTAGGGCATAGGCCCTAGCATTCTCATAGTGAATATTCTTCCCCTGGGAGAGTTTCAAACGGTCTTCGATGAACTTGAACCGTTTCTCCAGATCAGTCAGAGGTGGGGTAGATGGAGGGGAATCTTAACTCAGCTTAGATTCGATTGCATCCATTCGGGTCATCATGAGGTTCACGGCCTCAGTGAGCTTGTTGACAGCATCTTCCATTGCTTGAAGTCGGGTTTTTGGCGGCCTTTCTACAAGAAAACCCCGTACTGAGTCAATATTTAAAGTAAGAGCCCCTGCACACTTAAGGACACGACCCCAACTTGACTCAACCAAAGACTCAACTTGAGACCAACTAACCACAAGGTTCGACTCACGGTTGGATTTAGACCTTGATTCATTTTAGACTCGACAAAACGACATGACCTAAACTGTCATAGCATGATTCTAAACTAGACTCGGTGTGACTAAACCCGTGATTGGACTAACATAGTCCTTAGGTTCGAGTGAAACGTCCTAAAGGGCCTAGCTTGGATGTTTCTGTGGACTATCCTAGACCAAATGGTCGACCAACATGACTCAAAGCCCAAGAGGTGAGCTTGGGTGACCCAACAGGGTCATGTTCTAGACTCTTAGAACGAAACACACCCGGCCTAACACGGCCATGACCCGGACACGACTCGACGCATTTCATACTTGGTTGAGGTTCGAGAGGCATTTTGGATTGATTTTGAAAAACGAATGATCGATTTGAAAAATGAGATTTGAAATGGGCAGCATGCCGGCTATAAAAGCTTGTTTTGGCCGAAATTTCTAGTCCTATTTGGGCAGCATTCCGCGTTTTTAAAACCATGCTATTTTGAAAGTAAGTTGTTCAAAAGTTCGGTTTTGAAAAGGACATGGGAAATTTCGAAAAGACTCGGGAAAGCAATTTGCACATTGTCATTCTCATGTTACAAGGATGTATGCTCCTAGACATTTCTAAGTCTCGGCAAGTCTTCTACAAGAAGGTCTATGCCCTCCATCCTTTTGCGGTCTTATAGAGCAAGGTGTCTTAAGGTAGAGTACCTAGAAGATCGTCCCCACCATCAAGAACCACGCGAGGTGAAGTGGAAGCGAGCAATGTGCAGCTTCCTAGCATAGTGGGACGTCGCCCCCACGCATCACGAAGAAACGCATTTGGGACGGCCGGCAAGGCAAGTCCTTAAGGGTTTATGCATGAATCGTAGCACTATGAGTAATGTTTTACTTTCCAACACTTTCTTTTCAAGTTTCACCTCGGAGGAAAAGACCCTAGAAACAAAGTGTAACTAGTCCTCTTTTCCCAGTGAGTCGCCAAAGCGTGGACAAGGCCCTCGGGAAGCTGCGTCCGTGGGATCCACACTAGGCATAATCGACTCGAGGTTCTTTTAAATCGAATTAAGACATATTAGAGTCGCCACCAAGTTTTTTGGGAACTTGGAACCGTTCAAGTCAACTTTACACCTTTCATCGAAAAGCATAAAGCCAATCGACTACGAGTGATTAAAGATAAAGACTTATACCCTATATCACTCGATTTGAATGACTCTCGTAATCCAATGGTATTTAGACGGATCCACAAACCATAGATCTTGAGTAAGGGGTGAGGGTACGTGTTGGGAAGACCATAAGGACACCCAACCCCGCCCGTCAATAACGGCCTCTACTAAGTCAAGTATGGATTTCAAACAAGGTCATAGCTACTACGATATATGAAATGCAAACATCGTTTTAACCCTAACATGTGAAGTTTCTATGTCGATTTAGATGCAACTAAACTAACTTTGTCAAAGTTGTAATTTAGCATGTGGGTTGATTGATCTAAGCAACATATGAACGAAAGCAAACAAGGCTTAGGGGGAATGGGGGAGCCGTTGGGATCTACCTATTACAAACCAGGCATTTCATGCCGACACAACAATAAATTAAAGATACAACTCGATCTAAATACAATTGCTATATACAAAACCGTACACGATACATTACACGGCCATTCGGCCTAGGAAACCGTGCACAAGAGGGGTGGCCCACGGCTTACATGACTCACGGCCTTGGGTCACTCCTCGTGATGTGTGCTTTCACTTAATCTCATCGAATTAGACATAGGGCTACACACCAAAGCATGCATTAGCATAAACCGGGCCATGTTGCTTTAAACAACATGCGATTTACTACGCTCTCACTTGCATTGGGGCACAACCGTCTAACTAAACAAAACTAAGGTTTTTAGAAATTGTTTGACTTGATAAAGGAGAACTAATTACAAACAAGTTACAAAACGCGACTCGATAAACACAAATTAATTACAAGATACAAACAATGAGACTAAGATAAAAAAACGAGAAAAGGGATACAAAAGACACGGCCAAACACGACCTCATACACGGCTATCCTAGTTCCTAGGTTAGATTCATTAGGTTAGATGGATTTGCAAAGCGATGCGGAAAAGGAAACAAGTTAGAAAAGGAGTTAGAAACAACGTCGATCGATTGAAAGGATGTCGCGCAAAGGTGTATTCTACACGGCCTAAAAGGGGTCAAATTAGGTCAAGTTTGCTAATTAAATTAACTCATCGAGTGTTAATAAGAAGGTGCTAATCACGCACTCTTATACTAGCGAGAAATTAGGTGAAAGAGAGAGATGCATTCAATTTAAGTTACAGAATCGTCGATTGATTTTAAAAGCTATGTCGAAGCACCCTAACATGTCTAATTAGGTTATTTAAATGATCGAATGTCGCCTAAATAAGTCATATGTTAACAATCAGAGGTCATACTAACATGTGATGGGTCCTAAGATGGGTCGAATTGGCCGAAACAAACAAAGGATCAAAAGCGAGGAGCGAAGTTAGAAGTTCGTTTTATTTATGTCCTACCTTGAACACGAGGATATGTAAATGAGACGGGGGTGTACGACCGACTGATGTAGCGGTTTCTTTCCCATCTCAAGTCAACGCGGGTGTTCATGGTGGTACTTTAACTCATACTCGGACTAAGCTAGTTTCATAGTTAATTAGACAATCGATAAACAAAAACGATAAACGAATAAAAACAAACTATAAAAAACAAACATAAAAAAACGAAATAAAAGGGAGAAAGAGGAGGATTTGATGCACCCTCAACCTACATGTATCGTTGACACCGTCTTGGGTCGTAATCGATGGTAGATTTTATCTCGAGAGGCCGTCGTCGACGAAGAAACAAAGCAAACAACACGTTTTTACCGAATCTGGACAGCAACTTTCAAACAGCGATTTCTCTCTCGTTTCACAATGAAAATTCGATTTAAAAGATGTTTTGAAAACTAGAAAGAGAGGAGAACAGAGCTCTTAAAGAAAACCCTGCTCTTTTTGAGTTATTGGGCACGAAAAACGAGCACAAACAGAACTGGACAGACAGGAACAAACCGCGAAAACAGAGTGTATAACACTCTGTTTTTCGAGGTATTTCGTGTACTCTCAAGGGCAATTTGGCTCGTAAATCTTTTTCTAATGTGTAGATGTATATTATATGGTTAATTAGGAACAAGAAACTCGAGTTTTGATGGAGGTTTGAAGGAGGAACGAATTGTTTTTCGAAGAGGACACACAAACAGTTTCAGTTTGGATGTCGGTTTTGTGGAGGGATTTTGAGAGGCAATTAGGGTTTGTTTCTGAGGTTTAAAGCTTGTGAGTGAAGGTAGTATGTATGGAGAACTTAGAGGAATGAATGTATGGTGAAGGGGTGGTATTTATAAGGAGTTAAAATAGGGTAAAAGGGAGGAGAGGCAGACGGGCTCGGCTGAGCATAGCTGCTGTCCAGCAGCTTTTGGGGGGTTTTCTAGGGTTCGTATGGGGGGTTTTCTTGGTGGTTAAGGTAAGGTAATATGGGTAGGATATTAGGGTATGGGTTAGGGTTAATGGGCACGGGTTTTGGTGGTATTTGGAGCGGGTTTTGGGCTCGGGATTTGAGCTGCGAAACAGGGGGCTGCTTTGTGTATGCGGGCTGTTTGGGGGGTGTTTGGGATGGGATTCGGGCCGTGGTTAAGGGGGTTCGAACTGGGTTGGATGGGTAGAGTCTTAGGTTGGTTAGTGTACTCTATATTCGTGCCAACTCGTAAAGAAAACGGGCCCAAAAACCGAGCTATAATCGAGCTTCAAAACACATGTTTAAAACGAGTTTTCTTCGCTTTTAAAATCAATTTTTCAAATCGATTAACACATTAAAATAAATGATTTTTCAAATCAAATATACTCATAAAATGATTTTTCAAATCAAATATTTATTTTATTTTCAATAAAATAAACTTGAGAAAATAAATTCAAAATAAAGTTTTAATTTAAATATCATTTAAATTAATAAAATGAATTCACTTAAAAAAACATTAATTTAAATATCATTTAAATTAATAAAATACTTCATCGACGACGCCCATTCTACATCGTAAAACGAGCCCAAATAATGACAATGACAACTGAAGAATACATGTGTCCTATCATCATCGGGTGTTTGTCGGGTTCTCTATAAATTCCAATATCGACGGATACGGGTATCTACAACACCCCGTAAATTTGAAGACCTTTATTATATTTTAAGAGTAATATTTTAATCTATTTTAATTTAATATTAATTTATTTGAAATAAAATTTATTTGATAAAATATAACTTTATTTTATTTTGAAGAAATGTAAACATTTTTGATTGTTTAGAAATGTTTAAAAGTGATTTAAACTATATTTAAACCTTTTCCTTTGTTAAAATAGATTTCGGATAAAAGTCGTAAAATTGGGATTTTCCCATTTCTTACGGTCGTTGGGTAAACGAGTTTGGATTTTGGGCATATGAGTACTTAATCTTTTAGTAAAATCGTGTTTAAGAACTTTACTTTTCTCGGAAATCGCGTTCGACGAATATTTCTAATTTTTTAAACGAACCAAAACGTAAACAAATGACCCATCTCCCCATGTCTTTGGCTGGCCACCTACCCTCCATTTGTCCCCTCTTCCAATTTTCATTTCCTCCATAACTCAAGCTATCTCCTCCTTCTCTCAAACACCAAAAACCCACTAAAAATCCTCCTTACAATCCCTAAATCCACCATAAATCCTTCATTTCTCCACCAATTTGCATAAAAATTATATATTTGGAATCCTCTTTTCATCCTTCATCTACTAGTAAGCTTTATTTTCATTTCCCCCAATTTTTGTTTAAGACACTTTTTTTTAGGGTTTCGAATTTAAGCTTAATAATTGTGTTTTTGTTGTTCTTATAGATGAAGAATTTGAAGATGAGTTAGGTGACTCATATGTTGTTGAAGATGAAGAGTAATTTTGGGTTTTAGAAGCTTTCTCAAGTTATTACTTGTCTCTTTGCTAGCTTAAGGTAACTATTCCGAGTTACTCGACGAATTAGTGTCACATTAGTAGTTGTATTTGTTGTTTGTTGTTGTTTGAGACGATCTTGCTGATAAATGAATGAATGGAGTAAGATGAGTATGCTTATGTTTAATTTATGTTACCCATTTGTATATTATTATTTGGAACAAATTTGGATGAGGAATTATGTGTTGTGACAAGTCCGTGTTTTGCATTTGGAACGCGTCGATGCATCGAGACGGTTTCCAATGTTTCCAAAAATATGACACATTGAACGGCGTCAAAAAAATTGGTGGTTTATCCACTTGAATCACTCAATTCGGAGTCCGTATGAGTAAATGGCGTCGTTTTATCGATAAAATTTATAGAAAAGTTTACCCTTGTGTGAGACGGTTATTTATGCTATTTTATTATGCGAGAATTTTGTGGAATTAGTTATTTTGTAAGTTGGAATATATTTTCTTATGTTGATAGTCTTTCACATGATAGAAATTGCAATAGTGCATGAAAATGATATTGTAATGAATTTTTTGATTTGGGCCAAAGTAGGCCAAGACTCTGAGCTGGGACAGATTGACCGAACGAGTTTGGTCAAACTAGGTTTAAACCGGTCAGCCTCGATTTGACCGATGACCCGTCGCGGGACTCGGGTCGAGGGTTTGTCTTTGAGGTGATATTGGTTGTCATTGGATGTTTTATGTTGATTCCTTGATATTTGTAATTATCATTTCACATGTTGGTTGTTGGATGCTTTGGATGCCTTATGCTTGAGTCTTGTTGCCTCTTTGCCATTTTAGCTTGTTCTCATGGATTATGGTACTAGTGGCTAGCTGGAATTTGGATTATTATTGATATCGGAGATATTGTTGGATTGTCAGCTAAATATGCTCTTGCGAAGCCTTTCATATGCTAGGGTGTGTATGATCATTTGTGTGTGCAAGTTTGGACTCTTTGCCTCTTTTTTTTGGTTAATTGGGTGTCCTACTTGTCTTGTGTGGTGTGGGCTAAAGTATTCAAGCTGGGACTAGGTCCTAGGTGAGTATTTCGGCCTTCATCATAGATAGGCCATTATAGTCTTTGACGAGTGTATTTTTGCGGCTTAATAGCCTTTGTGTCTTAGCTTGGTGGGTTTATATCCAAGTTAGGGCATGACCTCCCGACGTACTCGTAGAAGTATGTGGTCAGCTTAAGTACTAGCCAACCCTTTGGTGGACTCCTTAGGGGTACTCATGTGTGTGATCATGGGTCTTAGATGCGGTATTTTTCGCATGTCGCTAGGTCTGCGCAGGTTTTGGACTAGGGTGTTTACCTTACCTCGTGGTATAGACTCGAGTTACAGAGTGACTATTGACCGTCCTAAGAACTTATGCCTGTCTCTAGATATATTGTCCTTTCTTGTTTGATGATTCTATGAATCATAGAAGGTGAGATGCAAGCCGACTATGGTTGATAGAGTTTGGATTCCTGGATGTTATGTGATTCACATGATAGTGCAATATGAGTCGGTCTAGTATTTACATGCTAGGACTATGTGTTGTTATATTGTTGTTCACATGATAAGCATGATTGTCTAGCATCTATATGCTAAGGCTATGTGTTATTCATATTCATATTCTTATGTTTACATGTTATATTAATCATGACATTTCGTGGCTGGGAGAACTCGGAGTTACTCCCCACTGACTGTGGCTTTCGTATTTGTATAAAATGCGATTGACAGGTAGGTGATGCATATATGGGGTACATGGACGAGCTAGCGAGCAAAGTAACCTTGGGACCTAGATTGGCTTTATTTTATTGTGACCCTTAAACACTTTTTATGTCATATACTTTTTAGGGACATATGTCTCCCTTTTTCATACTTGGGTTGTATAACTTTATTTCCCGACTTTAGCGATGTTTTATTTATGAGGTTTATTTTGGACCTTGCATGTTTGACACCTTCCCATTTGGATATTTTTATAACAGGTTCAGGTTTTAAAAATTACAGGTTTTTACCCAAATGAACCTATTACAAACATATCCATGCAGTTTTTATCTAGAATTATGTGTTCACTTTTCCGTAATAAATGAGGGTGTCACAGTTGGTATCAGAGCATATTTGCTCCCGACGCACGTTTGTGCACCCCAATATAAATAACTTGACCTTCAAATAATAAACTTGAGAGATGGGTAGGATGGGTAGACTTAGGACCTTATGTTGTAGTCTCTTTGTGTTTGCTCTTTTTTAGGTTCTAACATGTTTGTTGATTGCCATGTAATATTTGTTGTACCTTGTATCAATAACCGTAAACCTACCAACGTGAAGATCAAGATTTGGTGCCTATTGCCGAGGACTGAAGATTTGTTTACCTTTGAAGAATGCTTCTACTTCCTCGAAGATGTTTCTCATTCTTTGTGTACCTTGTCTTATTCTTTATCTCTTGGTGCTTATTCTCCTTCTAAACTCTCTTTTCTCTTTCCTTGAAAGTTACTCTTGTACCCTCCTAACTTGTCTTTTGTTCCTTGCTTATCTTCCCTTAACGCCTTTTTATAGTACTCTTTCTTTTGAGGAATGTTGGCCTTGGTTGGAGAATTTGACTTTTGAGGAGATTGTTTGTGGTTAACCCATAACCCTGGTTTTGAGGGGTTGTGATGTTAGAAAGACCTAGGTAGTGTGATGAGACATACTTAATGATTCTTAGACCTATATCCTTGATAAAGTGAGTATTCTTGATTGGTGGATTTTGTGTTGTCAAGTGTGAGTTGCGTTTGTTACTAAGGCTATAGAACTTGACTTTGTTGTTTAGGTTTGGGATTTGAGAGCCTTGAGAAGTGTAGTGAGATATGTCTTGGGATACTAGTGCTTGGTACTTGACTTTAAATGGATGGAATTGAATGGTGGAATATTTAAGGAACCCTTTCTGGGAATTTATAGCTTGGTATTCGGATCTTTGATTGAGGATTTTACTATTTTGAGAAACCCATGGTTGACGCTAGTTGGATATGAGTATAGCTTTGTTGGAACTTTGACCTTGATCTTGTGGAAGTTGTTTGTGGATGTTTGAGGATTTGGAGTGGTGAAATCACACTTATAGTGGAGTACCCTGTTTCAGGGAATAGATTAGGATGAAGTAACATGAGCGTTTTGAGAAAATCCTTGGGAGTGATGTGGTTATAAGTTTGTTGCTAAGAAGTTTTCGGAACCGCTTAGGTTGATATTGTTGTGTGAGATTTGAGTACCTGGTGTTCCTTGTTGTCTAATTTCCTTTCTTCTTTGACCATAAGCGTTACCGCTCATACCTCCTTTCCTCGCTTCATCTTGCTCATGATCTTGAATTAGCCGCCGTGGTACATGCCTTGAAGACATGGAGGCATTACCTTATTGGAGTTCATTGCCGCATTTATACCGATCATAAGAGTTTGAGGTGTATCTTTACCCAGAAAGAATTGAATATGAGGCAAAGAAGATGGCTAGAGTTAGTGAATGATTATGATGCCGAGGTTATTAATCATGAAGGAAAAGCAAATGTGGTGGCCGATGCTTTGAGTAGGAAGACTAGTCACTCTTTGAGCACTATCCGTGTGTTACCTGATGAACTTACCACGGAATTTCAAAAGTTAGGGATAAGCCTTGTTGGGAAGGGCTTTGACTATCTTAGTGCCTTGAGTGCAGAACCCGACTTTTACCGTCAGATCCGTACTTGCCTACCTGAGGATGCTACTTTCTGGTCCATTCAAGCAAAAATCCAACTTGGGCAAGCTAAGGATTGTGTGGTGGATAGTGATGGATACCTTCGTTACCAAGGTAGGATGTATGTTCCGAGAGTAGCCGAGTTGAGGAAGAAGATCCTTGATGAAGCTCACCTTTCTCCTTACTCTATTCATCCTGGTGGTGACAAGAAGTATAAAGACTTGAGATTACAGTTTTGGTGGCCTAGGATGAAGATTGATGTCCTAGAGTATGTTAGCAAGTGTCTTACCTGTCAGAAAGTGAAGATTGAGCATCAGAAACCCGGGAGTTTGCTACAACCTTTGGATGTTCCCCTTTGGAAATGGGAATCCATCTCCATGGACTTTGTGATGGCTCTACTTAAGACTGCTAGCGGAAAAGATGTGGTTTGAGTGGTTGTGGATCGATTGACCAAGTGTGCTAGATTTATACCTATCAAGGAGACATGGAACTTAGTTGTCCTAGCTGAGGTCTACGTGAAGGAGATAGTACGCTACCATGGAGTGCCTAAGGATAAAGTTTCAGATCGTGACCCGAGATTCTGTTCCCGTTACTGGACTGCTTTGCAAGAAGCCATGGGTAGTAAGCTACTGATGAGTACCGCGTTTCATGCCGCTCTGATGGATGGACAGACCGAGAGGACTATCCGGACTTTAGAGGACCTCCTCCGTGCTTGTGCTTTAGACTTCCACACTTCTTGGGAGAAGTGCTTACCTCTTGTTGAATTCTCCTACAACAATAGCTATCATACTTCTATCAAGATGTCACCTTATGAAGCTTTGTACGGTAGGAAGTGCCGTAGTCCTGTTTGTTGGGATCAAGTCCAAGATGCTCATGTGTTGGGACCCGATTTGGTGGACCGAGACCATCAATCGGTTGAGATCATTCGAGAGCGTATGAAAACCGCTCAAGACCGACAGAAATCTTATGCCGATGTCCGTCGTCGACCACTTACCTTTGAGGTTGATGATCGAGTGTTCCTTAAGGTATCACCTATGAAAGGGGTGAAACGGTTTGGTGTGAAAGGAAAGTTAAGTCCCAAATACATTGGACCTTTCCGTGTGCTTGAGAAGATTGGCCCCGTTGCTTACCGTTTGGAGTTGCCCCGAATTTGAGCAAGGTTCATAATGTCTTCCATGTATCTCAGTTGAGGAAGTACATTAGTGATCCGAGCCATGTTATTCAAGAAGAAATCCCAGATTTGGAACCCAACTTGGCTTTGGAAGAAAGGCCGATCCGAATCCTCGAAAGAGCAAACAAGCAACTTAGAAACAAAGTTGTGCCCCTAGTTCGTATCATTTGGCGTTGTGGAAATGTCGAAGAAGAAACATGGGAGCCTGAATCCTCTATTTTAGCTAAATATCCCGAATTTTTCTCGTGAGGTAATCCTCTTTCCTTTATCTAATTCTTTTGAGTTTTAGCTATCCTTTCGAGTGTTCCTCTCCTTCTCTTAAATACCCTCCGCGTTAGTAGTCCTTGCTTAGTTGTTTAAAAGTCGTAGTTAGAGTTTGGTCATAGCTAGTGGAGTTATTATCCTTTTTATAGAGTTTCGAACTAAAGATTTTTGAAAATGTTTTACTGTTTTCCACTGGTTTTTAACGTCAATGAGTGGTAAAGCTCGTTATTGGAGACGTCCGATAATTGGTTTTCTCATTTGTTGGTGTAAAAATAAATATTTTTATGTCTTTGATTTGGAATGTTGATGTTCTTGAACGGCTGATGAGGATTTTCCGTTCCATTGAAAAGACACTTATACTTCATACGTCCATATTTTGAAGATTTTGTTTACTTGATTTTAAGGAGATAGATCTACATATATACAATGTTCCTTCTTCTAAGTTTCGGGGACGAAACTTCTTAAAAGGAGGGATGATTGTAACACCCCGTAAATTTGAAGACCTTTATTATATTTTAAGAGTAATATTTTAATCTATTTTAATTTAATATTAATTTATTTGAAATAAAATTTATTTGATAAAATATAACTTTATTTTATTTTGAAGAAATGTAATCATTTTTGATAGTTTAGAAATGTTTAAAAGTGATTTAAACTATATTTAAACCTTTTCCTTTGTTAAAATAGATTTCGGATAAAAGTCGTAAAATTGGGATTTTCCCATTTCTTACGGTCGTTGGGTAAACGAGTTTGGATATTGGGCATATGAGTACATAATCTTTTAGTAAAATCGTGTTTAAGAACTTTACTTTTCTCGGAAATCGCGTTTGACGAATATTTCTAATTTCGTAAAACGAACCAAAACGTAAACAAATGACCCATCTCCCATGCCTTTGGCTGGCCACCTACCCTCCATTTGTCCCCTCTTCCAATTTTCATTTCCTCCATAACTCAATCTATCTCCTCCTTCTCTCAAACACCAAAAACCCACTAAAAATCCTCCTTACAATCCCTAAATCCACCATAAATCCTTCATTTCTCCACCAATTTGCATAAAAATTATATATTTGGAATCCTCTTTTCATCCTTCATCTACTAGTAAGCTTTATTTTCATTTCCCCCAATTTTTGTTTAAGACACTTTTTTTTAGGGTTTCGAATTTAAGCTTAATAATTGTGTTTTTGTTGTTCTTATAGGTGAAGAATTTGAAGATGAGTTAGGTGACTCATATGTTGTTGAAGATGAAGAGTAATTTTGGGTTTTAGAAGCTTTATCAAGTTATTACTTGTCTCTTTGCTAGCTTAAGGTAACTATTCCGAGTTACTCGACGAATTAGTATCACATTAGTAGTTGTATTTGTTGTTTGTTGTTGTTTGTTGTTGTTTGTTGTTGTTTGAGACGATCTTGTTGATAAATGAAAGAATGGAGTAAGATGGGTATGCTTATGTTTAATTTATGTTACCCATTTGTATATTATTATTTGGAACAAATTTGGATGAGGAATTATGTGTTGTGACAAGTCCGTGTTTGGGCTGGAACGCGTCAGTACCAGACTGAGACGGTTTCCAATGTTTCCAAAAATATGACAGATTGAACGGCGTCAAAAAAATAGGTGGTTTAGCCACTTGAATCACTCAATTCGGAGTCCGTATGAGTAAATGGCATCGTTTTATCGATAAAATTTATAGAAAAGTTTACCCTTGTGTGAGACGGTTATTTCTGCTATTTTATTATGCGAGAATTTTGTGGAATTAGTTATTTTGTAAGTTGGAATATATTTTCTTATTTTGATAGTCTTTCACATGATAGAAATTGGAATAGTGCATGAAAATGATATTGTAATGAATTTTTTGATTTGGGCCAAAGTAGGCCAAGATTCTGAGCTGGGCCAGATTGACCGAACGAGTTTGGTCAAACTAGGTTTAAACCGGTCAGCCTCGATTTGACCGATGACCCGTCGCGGGACTCGGGTCGAGGGTTTGTCTTTGAGGTGATATTGGTTGTCATTGGATGTTTTATGTTGATTCCTTGATATTTGTAATTATCATTTCACATGTTGGTTGTTGGATGCTTTGGATGCCTTATGCTTGAGTCTTGTTGCCTCTTTGCCATTTTAGCTTGTTCTCATGGATTATGGTACTAGTGGCTAGCTGGAATTTGGATTATTATTGATATCGGAGATATTGTTGGATTGTCAGCTAAATATGCTCTTGCAAAGCCTTTCATATGCTAGGGTGTGTATGATCATTTGTGTGTGCAAGTTTGGACTCTTTGCCCCTTTTTTTGGTTAATTGGGTGTCCTACTTGTCTTGTGTGGTGTGGGCTAAAGTATTCAAGTTGGGACTAGGTCCTAGGTGAGTATTTCGGCCTTCATCATAGATAGGCCATTATAGTCTTTGACGAGTGTATGTTTGCGGCTTAATAGCCTTTGTGTCTTAGCTTGGTGGGTTTATATCCAAGTTAGGGCATGACCTCCTGACGTACTCGTAGAAGTATGTGGTCAGCTTAAGTACTAGCCTACCCTTTGGTGGACTCCTTAGGGGTACTCATGTGTGTGATCATGGGTCTTGGATGCCGTATTTTCCGCATGTCGCTAGGTCTGCGCATGTTTAGGACTAGAGTGTTTACCTTACCTCGTGGTATAGACTCGAGTTACAGAGTGACTATTGACCGTCCTAAGAACTTATGCCTGTCTCTAGATATATTGTCCTTTCTTGTTTGATGATTCTATGAATCATAGAAGGTGAGATGCAAGCCGGCTATGGTTGATAGAGTTTGGATTCCTGGATGTTATGTGATTCACATGATAGTGCAGTATGAGTCGGTCTAGTATTCACATGCTAGGACTATGTGTTGTTATATTGTTGTTAACATGATAAGCATGATTGTCTAGCATCTATATGCTAAGGCTATGTGTTATTCATATTCATATTCTTATGTTTACATGTTATATTAATCATGACATTTCGTGGCTGGGAGAACTCGAAGTTACTCCCCACTGACTGTGGCTTTCGTATTTGTATAAAATGCGATTGTGTGTAGGTGATGCATATATGGGGTACATGGACGAGCTAGCGAGCAAAGTAACCTTGGGACCTAGATTGGCTTTATTTTATTGTGACCCTTAAACACTTTTTATGTCATATACTTTTTAGGGACATATGTCTCCCTTTTTCATACTTGGGTTGTATAACTTTATTTTGCGACTTTAGCGATGTTTTATTTATGAGGTTTATTTTGGACCTTGCATGTTTGACACCTTCCCATTTGGATATTTTTATAACAGGTTCAGGTTTTAAAAATTAAAGTTTTTTACCCAAATGAACCTATTACAATCATATCCATGCAGTTTTTATCTAGAATTATGTGTTTACTTTTCCGCAATAAATGAGGGTGTCACATGTTTAGCCTTATGAATATGATTGACACAATTATTAGCATGTTTTCCATGATCATGATTGAGTAGTCTCCTAGCTAGGGTTAATGGGGAATTAGGGGAATTAATCATGGGGTAAATATTTACTTAATAAGTTCATCTGATTGCTTGCTTGTCGTAGTTTCAACTTATGCTTGATGAATTGCTTGATTGACAACCTAGCAAGTATCTCTTATCCATTCAACAAGACTTGTAAGACATAAACTAACTCAAGGCTTGTTAGACCATGCATAGAGTTGAATAAGAAGAAAATAAGTCGACTTGTAGGTGTTGTAAAGTCTTGACCGACTCGGCTCAGAGACCCAAATATTCCTAGGGATTGTAAGATATAACCTAACTCGATTCCACTACAACAATAACTTGCTTGCATCTATGAAACTTGTTTATGTGATCTCACCATGATTCCCTTAATAACCCATCACACCCTAGTGCTTTAATCAATTGTTTACAACCCCATTTGCTTGTTTTGCTTTACTTTCATTTCTTTACATTCCCATTGTTATGTAGTCTAGATTGAAAACCTCAAACTCAACCCAAATTGTGACACCCTAAGACATAACTTTCTACAATCGATAACTTAATCCAATACCCGTCCCTTCGGATCCGACCTCTACTTACCACTCTACTAAGAGTAGTTTGATGAGATTATAAATAGTGTTTGATAGGGAGAATAGACGACATTCCAAACCCTTATCAGCTCGGCAACCATCGACTTGAGATGCATGAAAATGAAAAGGAACAAGCTGTGTGAAGGATTCATTTATGTTGTACGGCTGATTAGTCGATCAAATTCTTTCACTAATTGATGCATTGTTTTTTAGTCAATCGACAACTTCGTTAGTCGATTGACAGGTTTTAGTATTGATTTCGGCCCACTAGTTGCTTGTTTAATAATCTACTCCATTTTTTATATAAGGAGTAGGGTGTAAACACATTAGGTCATCTTGGATATTAGAAAACTTTCTTTTACGCTACTTTGGCTGCTACCTTTTAGATCTAAGAACTTTGTAATCTATCCCTTCATTTGCTTCGGTAATTCAATTAAGCTTCGTTCTTCTTTATTTACCTTTCTTATTTCTCTTACTTTCTAATCTTTCTTGTTTATTTTTATTTAAGTTTAATTGCTATTGTCATACATTCGTTATGTCTAATTCAATTTGTAAGGATTCATTAATCTCATTTGTCTACAAATTCATAGTATGATAGTTTAATTTAGTCATAAAATTAAATCGGATCTTATGCATGCAAAAAAATACAAGTATAAGGAGAAAATCAATTCTTACATTGATGATTTCGGAATATGGGCACTAGTAAGTTCAGCTTCTTACTAGTTCTTGAGCTTTCCAAAGGTGGAAGAACAAGATTCAAGTGGAGAATCTCTCCTAAGGAATTATACCCAAAGTAACACCCTTAATAATACTAATTAATATGATCTAGTATTAATTAAAATCTTACTCAAACTTGACAAAAAAATTGGATTTTTGTTCTCTTCTTTTTCGGTTAAGAGGAGAGGATTTTATGAGTGTTTCTTTCTCTAAAATATTTCACAAATTGTAGAGAGTTTTTAATTTTTCTTACACTAGAAAATTATGTAGTGAATGGTTGAATAATAAGAGAAAAACTCTTGGCTTTTCTTATGCAAAAACTGGGCAGAGGGAAAGGTAGAGGGCCAATGCATGAGCTTCACATTCTACCCAAGACAAATTAGGTATGCATGGCTATGAGTAGAGTATAATCATTGTGTTTCCATTTAAAATAAACAACGCAATATAAACCCTTGTCCTCCCTACTTATTTCGGTACATACATAAAATGGAAGGTCCATTTTATTTTGTCATTTGTCAATTTTGTCATATGTCACATGTTACATGACATGTCACAATATAATGTATTTTTAACATATTAAAAATCAACATATTAATAAAATATGTCACATACAAAATTAACTAGTAATTCTCAATTACTTGTACCAAAATGGTTTATCGAATTATAAATTACAACAACTTGTATTTATAATAAATTATTCAATCTGTTTTAATTGTTTCGTAAACAATAATTCAATCTAAGTAATAAAACAATTCGATTACTTAGACCGTGTCTTATTTAATCAAATTAAAATGAGACACGTTAATTTAACTCACAAAATCATCCATCAATTTTAAGCAATTTAATTAACTCGTATCTGCATACGATTAATTAAATGATAAATTAAGAGTATTACCCTATAGGTATGACCTTAGGGTATCAACTGATCACCATCGTCGTACGACAGTAATGTCAAACTCTAGTTAGCCAATCATTACCGATATGTGTGGACCAGTTGACTGTAAAATATTACTTTCCCTCATGCATTCTTAAATATGAGATTTAAACATGTGATCATCATGATCGATAATTGTGATCGCATTATTGTTGGGGACACTCCAATAATCTCCCACTTGTCCTCGACAAGTGTGCGACACCAATTCTCTTGTCCTATTAATATCTCCCACTCAATGCAAGGTGTCTTTCGGGTCGTACTTGCAAGTGATCATATCGAGAGTGGTTTCCTCGATCTGGAGAATAACTGATAGACCGGAATTATCTACCATAGATACCTTCCGAGCGTGGCCATGCATTTCCAGTTCATTACTCCTCGAGTGGCCCTGAGATATTGTTTTAACCCTGACAAAGGGGTGGACAATTCCTATCGCACTATTCCCTTCGACTAGCCACAGCTCATCATAAACCAAAATAAGCCCTTTAACCCCATTTACGAAGGTCGTAGGATCATAAATCAAAGTTACTCTTAAATTATGCTACCTTGGGCGAACAGTCTTTAGTCAAAAGAATCGACTCATTAGAATACTATAGTAGCTCTTGCCACGATCAGGCTATATAAATTTGCCAGAACTCTCTAAGCGGTCATTAGGCCCGACAAAGTGTTCCTAACAGTCTGCCTATGTGATCGACTAGTCATCTCATATGACTCTATGGCACTTGAACTTGCCATCAATCGCATCACACTCTAGTCACTTCGAGACGTCACCTCATACAAGTGACTATGGGCAAATACCATGTTAATCCGGGTTCACTTTAACGGGGTTCAATATTGTTTGTACAACCCGTTTGGATGTAATAAAGTACAAGATGAGTTAATGATAACTCAAATGATAAATGTAAACATTTCATTTGAGTAGTCAATACCATATTACTACCATATGTCTTACAAGTGTGTTAACACTTGTTGATGCAATAAAAGTTCAACACACCATGTATCCACGTGCTCAAACTTTAGAATTGCGATTTCCCTTATTTTCATGTCATCTCTCATAGCATGAACTCTACCAAGCACATGTCTAGTCTTCAAACTAGACTTTGGTTCATTAATCTTGTAAGAAACCCTTTTGTTGTTATCACATAACCAACAATTTGGATTATGGTGGATGGTACAACTTACACAAGTCAATTGTTCCACCAACTCACAATGCACTAGGTATATGTTTTGTAGGATCCTACAACAATTGTCAAGATGATTGGTCTAGGACTTCTCACAAATCCTTGCATTTTTGAAAATACTAGTTTTTTGTAACTTCTTACCACAACCAAGTATCATTCCAAATTCTTATTTCTCTCTTATCGTAATTGGTTTAGGATCTTCACAAATCCTTATGTGTTTGGAAACTCCATCATGTGTAACTTCTAAGTCTTCTTCCAAACTCTATAATAGCTCATTAGTTCTCCTCGAGAATTCATGACGATTCTTATATGGCTTACCAATGACTCATCATGCTCTAAGTATATGATTTATTTAGGACATGTGCATGATTATTCTAATGGCGGAAATATTAGTGATCTCAATCATGTAGTCAACAGTTCTCAGGTTTAATGAATGACCATGACCATCTCATGGTAATTCCATCTTCATCAATATGAATAACCTACGTATCTGTTGTTTTGATGTGTGCATCTTAATGTTAATCCAACATCCCATGTTTTAATTGGATTCATCTTAGTCCATATTCATCCAGAATTGAAAACTTAAGTGTTTTCTTTATCAAAGATAGTATATGCTCGTCATTCTCAACGAGTAATAACTTGTAAAAATTCATGGAGGCTGATTACTCCCACTAAATCTCTTGTCTACACATGACAATTTCAAACTCCCACTCAATTCCACATGTTTCATTTTTGACCACTCAATCGAAACATTTCATGAATTGAAATCATTTTTTCTTTGCTAGGTTGTTATGATAAAACCACATATATTATCAACATATCATTTCAAAATACTTATTTAGAAAGAGGTTTCGATCTCTAACAATGGAAAGAGATTTTAATCTCTAACTTATTCAAGTGAACCAATGTCATTACTAAAAGTAAAATACAACATGGAGTTCATACGTCCCTTTCAAAATACTCATTTCAGAAAGAGGTAGAACTTGTCCATTTTTATGAAGTTTAGCAATGACTCTAGCATGGTTAACCATTAACTTAGCTATTATCGACATCGATATGTCTTTCTATGCAAGTCTTAATCATAAATCTCATTTATATTCAAGGATGCATTTCGTTTCATTAGGCTCTTAAGTAAACGTTAACGTTGAATCTTATTGTTTAGTTTGATCATAATCAAACAATAATCTTTATGTTAAGTCTTTTCATTAGTCATGTTCCATTAAGTACTTTCTTTTGGTCTTCTCACGTAGTTACCCTAAGAACATCTTCTTTTGGTTTCTTCACATGGATCCATCTATACATAATTAGTAATGTATACTGATGCCCGTCGTTGTGCACCAAAGATAAATTTATAATTCCTAACTATAACTATAGATAGCGGTAGCAGGGTCGAACCACAAAGAGGCAGATGTAATTATTAGTTGTTTAATTTCAGTCTAAGGTAACGATTATGTGGGGGTTGTTTTTAATTGGTCTATAACTAATGAGCAATAAACTAAAGAAATGTATAAAATCAAATTTAAAAGGAGTACTAAGATGATCGGTTCACTGTAGTTTCGGCAGCAGCATACTAAGTAGGTCTGAAATAAACACATGAGGCGGGAAAACAAGAGGTCCTCTCGGTCCACTCTCAACAAGTAGCGTCTTTCGATCTCGCTACGGGTCCCTAATATCACTAGTACTGACTCTCGTCGAAAAGTGACTAATAATCTAAACTTTACCTATCTTTCGATCTTAGCATAGCATAGTCATTTTAATTGGTAGTCTAACAACTTTCCCTATCTTTCGATTTAATGGGTCGGTCATTTACTAAGCATTCAACTAGTCGCGTGCACTCGATTTGTCAAATATAGAATCAACTAAAACGAAACAAAACCTCACGTGGCCAGTCGATCGACCAGGGTGTGCGGTCGATCGACCAGGGTGTGCGGTCGATCGACCGTGGCGCGACTCAGGTCGTACTATTCTACTGCCGCCTAATCTACAGTTCCCCTACATCCTAGCACGAGGTAATTAGCTACTCATGATATTGGTAAAAACAACAACGAGATTAACGAAATAGACTACTGAATTCATGCTTAAATTAACGGAACAAAAGATTAGCATAAAACGATAATTATGGCTTCGGGAAACTAATCTATCAATTCTAGCTACGAACGAAATAAAGCAATAAAACTGAAATAATGAACAAAGGAATACCAGTAGAAGAATTGCAGGAACAAAAGCACGAACGAAAGAAATCGTATTGAATGATTCAACTCGGAAACCAAACCCTAATTAATGATAAATTAAAACTGGATGCAAGCTCAATAAAAATTGAATACCTAAAGTCTAATGTCAGGTTACGTTATATAGGAATCTAACGTAACAACTTATTCCTAAACCTACAATACATTGGGCTTTCTTATTCTCGATCTTTTAATTCACGTCTGAAATAGCGGCTTGGTCGATCAACCACACAAGGTAGTCGATCGACTGAGGTATGCTGAACAGGAGTTCTTGTAAGTCGGGCTCTGGTCGATCGACCATTGGATCCAGTCGATAGACTAGAGTAGCTGATAATCCGCTTTTAATTCTTCATAAAGTTGTCTTTCGAGCTTCGAAACGCGCACCAAGTTCATCTCTCGAGTCTCTACTTCATGTCAAATGCAATGCAAGGTACTCAGGGACGGATTTAGCTCAATATCTACTCATTTCCGCATAAATCTGCAATATTACATAAAAATACGAAAGTAGATGAAATGGGGCAAATAGTAGCATAAACTACACAAATGAGCTCTGAAATGCGTGTAAAATGGGGTGTAAAACATCATATTTAGGACACGCATCAAACTTCCCCAAACCAAACCCTTGCTTGTCCCCAAGCAAGAACTAGACTCGATCCTAAAATCTAATAGAGCGAGTTCAATCTCAGAGCGAAATGCAACATGTAAAGCCTAAACCAATTTAATGCTACAAATCAACAATCAATTAGCAATATGAATCATGCAAACGAGTTATGAAGTCGTCAAAAACTGCTGAACTGTCAACGATAGAGACCTATCAATATGGACTCTCACGGGTCGCTCAAATCACTCAATAAATACAGGTGAGTATATGTAAAAGATAGAAAGAATTTACTTTGTAGTGACTCTCACCTAACTACGGCCTATAAGAACATGCCTGCAATATAATATGAAAATGATCTCTACAACCGTACAATACGCATTCCAACAAAAAAAATGATCATGACACATGCAGAGGTAAATAAGGGATATGTGAGGTAATGGGCAGGAAGAGGCAAAACATTTATGGGAACGTGGAGGAACAGGTGATCAAGCTAGTACCCTAACAAAACCATATGACAATATCCAACTTCTTGCTCAAAATCTTCGATGAAACCAGTGCTATTAGCAAGCACAAAACTCACAATCTCCGTAGTAATCAATCAACTAACTCCCCATAAGATACAAATGCAGCATGGGAGCAAAAATCGCCATATAATAAAGACTTTGAATTATGCGAATTGTTTTTTTTCCTTCTCGGGCATCAGTCGATCGACCAGGATGGTCAGTCGATCGACCACGTCTACAGTACAGTACTCTCTTTTTTTCTTTCTTTTTCGAATCATTTTTTTTCTTTTCTCTTCTTTTTTCCTTTCCAATTTTTTTCTTTCTTCTTTTCCCTTCCTTTCTTCATCTTCCCAACAACATCTCAAAATGAGCAAATGCCACCAAAACCATAGTAACAATCCCAAAACTAGACTACTAGCTTGACAAGGGCAGGCTAAATGTAGGATGTAGTAACGGGACAAAAAGGCTATTTCTGGCAGTGTGGAGCTTATGGGCAAAATGAATAAAGGGGAACCTCTACCACATGTGTCAACTAACCACAAACCGAATGCATACAGGTATTAAGCAGATCAAATTCATATTTATGCATATTTATGTAACATGTCTCATAAGGAGAACTACTCACAATCCTAAATAAACTGGTCATGGATGTCACCAGTTATAGGCTCTAAATCTCAGAAAATGATGTAGTTTGCCAAAAATCAAAGTCAAGTTTCAAGTCCATCAAATAAATTAACGAAAACTCGTAGACTATGCATATTTGATTCTACTAATAACATGTCAATTAGCAAGGCTTAGGCATAAACAGAAGCAAATGCAATGTCATCATTGAAATACTATCGTTCCGACTCGACCTATATGCTAAAATAAACGTGAAATTTTTGAAATTTTCGATTTTTTTTTTTTTTTAATTTTCTATATATATAAAGGAAAATAAACAACAATGCAAGACAAAATGTAAACGTGAATGCAAGCAAATGAAATGCAACGCAAAACCCTTCCCCAAACCAAATCGCACAATGTCCCCATTGTGCAAAATCATATAATGAAATAACAGGAAAACGGGAATTTGCGTAAATTAACTACATAAGGCATGAAGTAAGAACTCGGAAACTCACAAGACTTTAAGCACAGCAAAAAGAAACCTCCCCAAAGCAGCGTGGGCTAGGAGGTTTCAGTAGCTAGCAGTGCTACCAATAAGTACCTGAAAAGACAACAAATACCACGCATAAAACCAAGAAAGCAAAGTGGACGCGGTAATTATGTGCAAAAAATAAAAACGGAAGAAAACAGAAATATGGCGGAAAATAAAGAGGAGAGAAAACTCCCTCAAGTCCGCAAAACGACCAAACACAGCAGGGGAAAGGTCGAAAACAGTACAAAGAAGCCGGCGGGCAACGGTCGATCGACCACCTCACCCGATCGATCGATCGACTGAATATCGAATGAAGCTCCTGGAATCGTGCGCCCAATCGATCGACTATACAGACCAGTCGATCGACTGGAATAGCTGCTGCAACCTTCTGATTTCTTCGAATTAGCTCACTAACTTGAGCTAATATGGTCTATATACCTGTAAAAGCATATAATAACGCGCCCAAAATTTCGCAAAACCCAAAGTAACCGACTAAAGTGTTTAAAATCCTAAGCAAACGTATTAAAATGCGAAGTCTTGCGCACACGAAAACAATAAAAAGTCTTAAAAAGCAATAAAATGAAAGTTTGAAAAAGCATGTGATCAACTAATAGTTGATCAAGAACGGCCACGGAATGGCCTACTTGGTCGGCTTTTGGCTACAAGAGGTAGCCTCAACAATGCCCATCTCCTCTGCTGCACTCTTCTCAACTCCAACATCTGCAGGACTCAATGGATCAGCAGGTCAGACATCTTCCCACTCAATGACCTCCTCTAGCTCATCAAAGTCCAAGTCAGACTCCCTTACTTTGACTGGCTCATCTTCAAGCTCCTCATCAGTGCCATAGCTAAGACATCCTAAGCCGCATCTTGAGACGATTGGCTCCTGCACAGCTGGAGTAACATGCGGCTCTTCCTTCCCCAAACCAGCTCCTGCAATGTCATAAATAGACGAATCTTCCTCCAATTTGCTCCCAATCTGGGGCGGAGGGGTTACAATAGGAATAGGTGTAGAGACAGGCATATCAGGAAGTACAAAATAGGATTTCTTTTCAGAAACCGTATTACAAGTTATCGGCCACATGGGGTCTTTCTTCTTAGCAGTCTGGGCAAAGACAATAGAGTGTTTTCCTACTTTAAAGGTCAAAGTCCCTGAACCAACATCTATAACTGCACCAGCAGTGTGCGGAAATGGTCTACCCAATATAATAGGAATGTGAGCATCCTTGGGCATATCTAGTATAACGAAGTCAACAGGGAAGAAAAACTTTCCTATTTTCACAGGAATGTCCTCTAAAACTCCTATTGGCTGGACCGCAGATCGGTCAGCCATCTGTACTGTCATGTTGGTAACTATAAACCTAGTCAATTTGAGCTTCCTAGCAAGACTCAAGGGCATTACACTAATACTGGCTTCTAGGTCACACAAGGCCTTTTCAATAGAAAAGGTGCCAATACTACATGGAACTGAAAAACTACCCGGGTCTTCTAGCTTATGGGGTGCAGTGTGGGTCAAATAAGAGCATGACTCCTCAGTGAGTGCAACAGTGTGCACAGTTTCAAGTGACTTCTTTTTAGATAAGAGTTACTTCATGAATTTCATATAAGCAGGCACTTGATTGACTAACTCAAAAAAAGGAACTTGTACGTTTAAGCTACGAATAACATTTTCAAACTTATTAAACGATACATGTTCCTTCGTCGGCACCAATCTCTCTGGATAAGGAGCTGTAAGAAGTAACTTAGCCCTCTCCTCTAAATCTCTCATGCCGGCATTGGTGGACTTAGGCTGAAAGTCCACAACCTTCTCCTTGTTGTAGCTTGACTCTTCTTCAGACCGTCTCAAATATGAACCATTAATCGATAAAGGGTCGTACTTCGGAACCGGAACGGATTCATCAGCATTCGGGTCTTGCCTCAATATTTTCGGGGCAGTAGTACCCCGAAATAAGTAGTCCCTCAAGTTAACGGGCATCGGAGGACAAAAAGAATCACCTTCAGCAGCTTGGTCAGTCGATCGACCATGTTGCTCAGTCGATCGACTGAGTTCTACAGTTCCAGAAGCTGTCTCTTTGCGCGGACTGGTCGATCGACTGGGTATGTCAGTCGATCGACTGACATACCTGCTGATCGTCTTTTTCTTGTTATTATTCGTTACAGCTTTCTTCTTGCTCGGTTCCGCATCATCTTTTTCAGAGACATCCTCGATCATAGCAGGCCCATCAAGGGTAGACTCACTCCTCAAAGTAATGACATTAAGGGTCTCCTTTTGATCCGTCTGAGTCGATAAATGTCCCGGAGCTTGAGTTGTATTCTTGCTAGCCAATTGGGCAATTTGGCTCTCCAACATCTTCATCCCGGCCTCTCTAGCTTGAGACTCCTTCAGCAACAAAGTCTTCAACTCATTGAAATTAGAACTTTGGGATTATTGCTGCTGCTGTGGGACATACGGAGGCTTTTGGAACTGTTGTTGCTTATGAAGGGGCACAAAATTCTGCTGTTGCTGCTGCTGTGGAGGTTGAGTTGGATTTAGGACATTTTGGCTACTCCACCTCAAGTTTGGATGGAACTTCGGCTCATAGTAAGTGTTTATCTGCCTATAATGTTGAAAGGCAGTACAAGACTCAAAGGGACTAGGACAATTATCTGAAACATGTCCCTCGGGCTCCAAGATCTTTTACGAGGACGAAAGGACCGTCTGAAACAGCATTTACATGATAGATCCCTCCTTTCGAAGCCCCTCCCAACTCGTACTTATCAAACCTCGCCGTAAGAGCCTCTAATGCAGCTACAGAAGGAGATTCAGCAGCTCTCCTTTGATTTCCCTTGGAATTTCCATACTCAGCTTTATGGGTGGCCAAGTCATCAATGATCTTCCACCCCTTAGTTTCCCCCATATTCTCCTGGAATCTGCCACTAGCTGCCGCATCTAGGATAGCTCTCTAATCATCATAGAGCCCATTATAAAACTGATTGCATAGGCTCCATTTCTCAAACCCATGATGCGGAATGGTTCGCACCAGCTTCTTGAAACGGACCCACGCCTCATGAAAGTTCTCGTCATGACCCTGTTTAAAGCTTGTGATCTGAGCTCTAATAGCATTCGTCTTTGAGGCAGAGAAATATTTCTTGTAGAATGCCAAGGCCAAAGAATTCAAGTCGGTGATCCATTAGCAGCTCGATCCAGGTCTCTATACCACTCCCTTGCAGCATCACAGAGTGAGAATATAAACATAGTCTCCTTTACCTGGTCCTGGGTCACACCGGTCGGCGGGGGTATAGAGCAGCAATAATCAATAAATATCTCCATATGATTGGCTGCATCTTCATTTGCAACTCCCCCGAATTGGTTTCTCTCAACCAAGTTGATATAAGAAGGCTTCGGTTCGAATTTTCTATCAGCTCTCGGTAATTCGAACCCCTTATATAGATTTGCAAAATTGTCGGCTCGAGTGACTTGCTATAGTCGCTTCTTCACCATTTCTAGAAAACGGAGATGTGACGGTCTTAGTGATGAAGTGGAAATGGGAGATGAAGGTGGATCTTCCTCAAACAACTCGTTCTCGTAGTAACTAGACAGAGTACTCAGCTCTTCCTCTGTCGGCAATATCCTAGATGATCGTCTCAACTCGCGCAAAGTCTTCTCAATCTCAGGATTGAACGGTAGTAATTCACCACCCTATGACCTGCGCATAAGAGGAAACTACAAAAACAATATGAGAATAGCTTAAGGAACGAATGTCCCTTAAACTAAGAAACAGACTAAAATAAAACAAATAAAAATTAGAACACTTGCCTCCCCGGCAACGGCGCCAAAATTTGATGCCCGTCGTTGTGCACCAAAGATAAATTTATAATTCCTAACAACAACTATAGATAGCGGTAGCAGGGTCGAACCACAGAGAGGCAGATGTAATTATTAGTTGTTTAATTTCAGTCTAAGGTAACGATTATGTGGGGGTTGTTTTTAATTGGTCTATAACTAATGAGCAATAAACTAAAGAAATGTATAAAATCAAATTTAAAAGGAGTACTAAGATGATCGGTTCACTGTAGTTTCGGCAGCAGCATACTAAGTAGGTCTGAAATAAACACATGAGGCGGGAAAACAAGAGGTCCTCTCGGTCCACTCTCAACAAGTAGCGTCTTTTGATCTCGCTACGGGTCCCTAATATCACTAGTACTGAATCTCGTCCTGAAAAGTGACTAATAATCTAAACTTTACCTATCTTTCGATCTTAGCATAGCTTAGTCATTTTAATTGGTAGTCTAACAACTTTCCCTATCTTTCGATCTAATGGGTCGGTCATTTACTAAGCATTCAACTAGTCGCGTGCACTCGATCCGTCAAATATAGAATTTAAATCAATTAAAACGAAGCAAAACCTCAAGTGGCCAGTCGATCGACCAGGGTGTGAGGTCGATCGACCGTGGCGCGACTCAGGTCGTACTATTCTACTGCCGCCTAATCTACAGTTCCCCTACATCCTAGCACGAGGTATTTAGCTACTCATGATATTGGTAAAAATAACAACGAGATTAACGAAATAGACTACTGAATTCATGCTTAAATTAACGGAACAAAAGATTAGCATAAAACGATAATTATGGCTTCGGGAAACTAATCTATCAATTCTAGCTACGAACGAAATAAAGCAATGAAACTGAAATAATGAACAAAGGAATACCAGTAGAAGAATTGCAGGAAGAAAAGCACGAACGAAAGAAATTGTATTGAATGATTCAACTCGGAAACCAAACCCTAATTAATGATAAATTAAAACTGGATGCAAACTCAATAAAAATTGAATACCTAAAGCTTAATGTCAGGTTACGTTATATAGGAATCTAACGTAACAACTTATTCCTAAACCTACAATACATTGGGCTTTCTTATTCTCGATCTTCTAATTCACGTCTGAAATAGCGGCTTGGTCGATCAACCACACAAGGTAGTCGATCGACTGAGGTATGCTGAACAGGAGTTCTTGTAAGTCGGGCTCTGGTCGATCGACCATTGGGTCCAGTCGATCGACTAGAGTAGCTGATAATCCGCTTTTAATTCTTCATAAAGTTGTCTTTCGAGCTTCGAAACGCGCACCAAGTTCATCTCTCGAGTCTCTACTTCATGTCAAATGCAATGCAAGGTACTCAGGGACAGATTTAGCTCAATATCTACTCATTCCCGCATAAATCTTCAATATTACATAAAAATACAAAAGTAGACGAAATGGGGCAAATAGTAGCATAAACTACACAAATGAGCTCTGAAATGCGTGTAAAATGGGGTGTAAAACATCATATTTAGGACACGCATCATATACAAATTATTTTCTATTATATAGATCTCATCTACTCAAGGTATACAAATCATACAAATCATTCTTTGTGTCTTAATATTACTCCCACTCTATCTTTAGAATATATACACTAAATATTCAAAAGATAGCTTTTGTGACACAAATGATGTTTCGGTGAAGAAGGAGAGATATCACATAGATTAATAGACTCATTTGATTTTTAATATTTAATGGGTGTATGTAGGTTATTAGGTTTCCCTTAAGTGAGTTCATTAACTCAATATCACTTTATAATCGATCATACACAAACTCTAAGCTTATGGACATATAATGAATCTATCATTATAATCGTCTATTGGATCAATTTTAAGTAGATATTTATATGTTTCTATGTCAAGCATGTAAAGATGAATTTTAGAACAATTAAAAATACGATAAACATAGTGACTTGGGTTGCAAACCAAGTCATTATTAATCCAAAATTACAAGCATTGTTCAAAGGATTAAAACAAATTTCCATGTCAAACAAGGAAATTAAAATAGTTCTATAAATTCAAAATACAACATTATAATAAAGACAATAAATAAAGCCAAGCTTCATGGGTGGCTACTCCTAGCTCCCTCGCGGTCTCTTAAGCTTGCTTTTCCTTGCCCTTGTTGTTGCTTGAAGGAGGCCCTAATTACAATAAAAAGGGGATAATTTATAACAACTTATATCAAAATACCAAAGTTGAATTAGAAACATAAAAGAAGGGATAGTAATTTACCTACTGGAGTGATCTTTCCAGATTTGATGTCACCAAGATATTTCAAACAATTCCTCTTCCAATGTCCAATGCCATTACAATAATGGCACTTGTCAAGGGGACCCTTCTTGGGTTTGGAAGTGCTAGCTTCAAAAGTTCTAGCCTTGGTTTTCATGGGAGCTTGCCTCTTGCCCTTTTTGCCACTTTTCTTGAAGGTTCCCTTGCTCTTATTGCTTATATTGAGCACATCCTTAGGGGAGCTAGCATTTAGCCCCATGTCCCTTTTGGCTTGCACAAGTAGCTTGTGCAACTCTTCAAGGGACACATCCTTGTCTTGCATGTTGAAATTCACCCGGAATTGCACATATGCTTTAACTTTGCTTAAGGAGTGAACAATTCTATCAATGATAAGTTCTTTGGGAATTTCAACTTTTTGAATCTTCAATGTCTCGACGTGTTCCAACAATTTGAGCACATGAGGGCTAACCTTTTAGCCCTCTTTGAAGTTGAGATCAAAGAATGCCGAGGCCGCCTCATATTGGACGATCCTCGGTGTTTGTAAAAATATTGTCACAAGCTTAGAGTAGATTTCATAGGCGATGCCCATCTTAAAGGCTCTCCTTTGGAGATCCGCCTCCATAGCAAATATCAATACATTTTTGATTGCGGCGGACTCTTTGTGGTAAGCTTCATATGCTTCCCTAGTGGCGGCACTTGACCTAGCATTAGGTTCGGGTGGAGAGGCCTCAATGAGGTAAAAAAGCTTGTCGTCACCTTGAGCGGCTAATTTGAGTTGGGCATCCCAATCGGAGAAATTTGACCCATTCTTTTCAAGTTTACATCGATCCATAAAGGATCGGAGCCATTAAACATTAGTAAGAGTGTTTGCATTAGTGTTTGGTGCGGCCATTTGTTATTGAGAAATAAAAGCGGTCTACAAAACAAAATAGAAAGAATAAAACATTTATCGTATTAATAATAATACTCGTAAATAATTTAAATTTAAACAAGTTTTATTGCATTTATCTAGTGACCTCTACCCAACTATGATAAATGATTCCAAGATCCAAGTTCATATAAACTCTGGCACGGTTAGCCGATTCATCCCTTATCAATATAACTCGGTGGATTAACTCTTTAATCGATTCTACCTCTAGAACTCTCGGTCGATAAAATTACTCTAATATTTATCTTTATCCCGGAACACATGCGACTACGGTCACGAATACTTCTGTTGAGCTCAATCCAAATTTCGAAGTAATAACATTTTACTACCCACTTACCCAACGTAACAAGGTTTTTATTACGGTGAAGCCGAATTAACTCCCTTATGAAATTGGGATTCATGGTTACTACTATTTGGTAAGGCTAAATCTCAATTATTAATTTTGCGAGTGGTCATGTCAATGTATTATCTATCACGTTTTAAGGGAAATAAAGCGGTGAACTACGATAATTATAATTGACACGATCGATGACTAGATAAAATAAAATGCATGTTTAGTTTTGGCGATTTAGCAATGCGTGCAAACATATAAATAAAATTCAAAGTATAAATATAAAATCCTAGTATGGCCTTCCTAAAAAGAAAATTTAATTAACTATTACAAATTCGGAAACCAACTCCATTGGTCTCTTGAACTTCACTTGGCACGGATTCCAAGGCAACACCGTCTTGTCGGAACGCCTTTCTAAATGGCACCGTCTTCAAGAATCTCCGGAATTACAAGTAATAATTAAAAATTACATAATTTCCTATTATACATTTGTAATAAAAATTAAATCTATTAAATTACAAAACGGTGATACGAGATCACAATAATTACAACCGAATCGATATTCCCATGCATTTCGGGTAATACCAATTAAAAACTAAGGCCATACTATGTAAAATTACATAATTCAAAAATTATATAAATAAAAAAATGACAATCATAAATAAAATGCAGCATGAAAATATGTATGACTCATGCTTAATTTTATGCTAAATCGCCTTATAAGAGCCAATATCGTATATTACATCGGGTTTTATGGATTTGCGTGATTTAACTTATTAAAATCACAATATGTTACATAAATTCATATTTATGTTCAAGTTAATTACCCTAACCATATTAGGACTCAAAATTTAGTCTTCACTAACATTTTGACCATAATTCAACTTGATTTCTTAATATTGTTCATAATGGACCTATAAAATACATTTTTATATTATAAACTCCAAATTAAATTATAATAATTTCAAATAATTTCAAATAATTTCAAAATTTTAAATTCAAACTCATGAACATTCTAGAAAAATACCATGACTCTGATAATATTCAAAACTTAGGTTAAAAATTTCGAAAATTTTTCGAGAAAAACATCGTTGCGGTTTATCGGTTTTATCAAATATGACCATTAAAATATGAGAAAATTAATTTTAATCAACTTTTCATTTTTAGATCTGAAAAGTGGGATAAAATGCAATATATGACGTTTTTCTTTAGTTATGAAATATGTTTTAGCATTATAGGCTAATTTAAGTCACTATTTATTGAATTTTTACTCAAAAATTCATAAATCAAGCAAAAAAGTTCCATCCGTCTAAGATTTTTACACACACTGAGTAAAAATGCATGTGACAACATATAAAATTTTCATGACCAGATTCGAAATATAACTCATATTAACCTAATAAACCCTTTAAATTCGATTTAAACTCATAAAATTCATAATTTATGCAAAATAACTTAGTTTTCCACGAAATTTAATATACAACCAGTAGATAAAATATGTGAAAACATACCCAAAAATCACTGAAAAATTCGAAGTTTAGCTATTTTTCGTCCGAAAATGACATTTTTCTAATAAAAATCACATTTTAATGCCAATAATATAAATAATGAACAATAAAATCCATAAATCAACCCAAATATAACAAAAACATTTTAGGACCAGAAAATTTTAACTTGCAAAATTATTTCGTGATTTATCTTCATAAATCTTAAATAACAAGTTTTAATTGTTAACTAATTAACTCGGAAAAACAAACCCGATTTTACATGCAACAACCTTGTGCTCTGATACCACTTGTAAGGATTCATTAATCTCATTTTTTTACATATTCATAGTATGATAGTTTAATTTAGTCATAAAATTAAATCGGATCTTATGCATGCAAAACAAATACAAGTATAAGGAGAAAATCAATTCTTACATTGATGATTTCGGAATATGGGCACTAGTAAGTTCACCTTCTTACTAGTTCTTGAGCTTTCCAAAGGTGGAAGAACAAGATTCAAGTGGAGAATCTCTCCTAAGGAATTATACCCAAAGTAACATCCTTAATAATAATAATAATTAATATGATCTAGTATTAATTAAAATCTTACTTAAACTTGACACAAAAATTGGATTTTTGTTCTCTTCTTTTTCGGTTAAGAGGAGAGGATTTTATGAGTGTTTCTTTCTCTAAAATATTTCACAAATTGTAGAGATTTTTTAATTTTTCTTACACTAGAAAATTATGTAGTGAATGGTTGAATAATAAGAGAAAAACTATTGGCTTTTCTTATGCAAAAACTGGGTGGAGGGAAGGGTAGAGGGCCAATGCATGAGCTTCACATTCTACCCAAGACAAACTAGGTATGCATGGCTATGAGTAGAGTATAATCATTGTGTTTCCATTTAAAATAAACAACACAATATAAACCCTTGTCCTCCCTCCATATTTCGGTACATACATAAAATGGAAGGTCCATTTTATTTTGTCATTTGTCAATTTTGTCATATGTCACATGTTACATGACACGTCATAATATAATGTATTTTTAACATATTAAAAATCAACATATTAATAAAATATGTCACATACAAAATTAACTAGTAATTCTCAATTACTTGTACCAAAATGGTTTATCGAATTATAAATTACAACAACTTGTATTTATAATAAATTATTCAATCTGTTTTAATTGTTTCGTAAAAAATAATTCAATCTAAGTAATAAAACAATTCGATTACTTAGACCGTGTCTTATTTAATCGAACTACAATGAGACACGTTAATTTAACTCACAAAATCATCCGTCAATTTTAAGCAAATTAATTAACTCGTATCTGCATACGATTAATTAAATGATCAATTAAGAGTATTACCCTATAGGTATAACCTCAGGGTATCAACTGATCACCACCGTCGTACGACAGTAATGTCAAACTCTAGTCAGCCAATCATCACCGATATGTGTGGACCAGTTGACTGTAAAATATTACTTTCCCTCATGCATTCTTAAATATGAGATTTAAACATGTGATCATCATGATCGACAATTGTGATCACATTATTGTCGGGGACACTCCAACACAATTATCACATTGATTATTGATATTTGCATTACAATGAATATGCGTATCTAATGTCCTATGCTAGGATTTAGGGGATCTATGGTTGTAGGACAGTTTTTATTAGGTTGTTAGATTTGGCATAAATATGACTATGTGTTGTTAATTGTAGTAGTTAAAAGCGATCAGTTGATTAATGCTCATATTTAATTAATTTATTTGGTAAACTCCGACCTAGATCGAAAGATTGGAGAGAGTTAGACCTGCTACAAACAATGGGATACCCTAATAAGAGCGATAGCATATAAGGAGCAATGTAGGGTGAATAGCCAACCGAAAGGACCTTTTCACTACCCTTCAGACCATTTTATGTTGATCTTCGACATCTACCTTGATCGTTGTAAAACCATGCTGAACCGAGTATCCTAGCTATCTCTCCTCTTATATTTAGACTCATTTCTTTTATTCTTAAGTTCTCTACCCTTCACTACTTTAGTATAGCAATAAAAAAATAACCCCCCCCCCCCCAAGGTTTGTTACTTAGACAGTTATAGAATTAGCAAATAGAACACAATTTTCTCCCAGTGGATACGATCCCGACTTCCTCTACTACATTAGTTTAGGCTTGTTGGTTTATCTTTGATTAGGTGTGCAATTTAGCTTGTTACCTATGATTTTAGGACTTCCCTTGGGTTTGGGATCTTCAGGAATGGGACCTTCTATGGGAGGAAGTGTAGTTTTTACCTCAAAGATGTGGTCTTCAATTGTTTGCAGGCGACATCCTGACTAGTTTGGAGACGAGAATTGGAGCCAAGATTTCAGCATTCCCATTACCAAAAACTTTATGTTGGCGTTGACAATTGATACTTTCATTACTTCCGACATTTTCGACCATCTTGGACTGAGAAGAAACCGACGGTGTATCAATACTCACTCGACAACGGCGCACACTTATCCAAAGAACAAAACACGAAGACTAACACTCAAGGATGACTTGACGTGGATCTGACCTTTGAACATGTGTGGGTGTTCGAGAGTGGTGTGCGCAGTGTGTAGAAAATACAGTATTTTGAAATTGGTTTTAAAATGTGATGCATAGCCAATCAGTGTGTGTGTGTGTGTGTGTGTGTGTGTGTGTGTGTGTGTGTGTGTGTGTGTGTGTGTGTGTGTGTGTGTGTGTGTGTGTGTGTGTGTGTGTGTGTGTCTGTGTGTCTGTGTGTCTGTGTATCTGTCATTGTAGGTGTATGACTTGAGGTGATGAGACTTAGGAGTTCAAAATGACGGCATAACGCCTAAGAACTTGAGTTGAGGACGAGAAATGTAACGGAAATGGATCGCGAAATCCAACAGAGATTTGAGTTGGTCTAATTTGATTAGGGTAATTTAAAGCCTAAATATTTTACATTTTACATTTTGAAAAACCAAAGTTATGTGCAAGAAACTTTTTCGAAAATCTGAAAGAGGACAAGAAAAGAGGATTTTGAAAATTTTCTGTAACACCCCCTTCTTGCTCGGCTAAGGCAATGGGAGGATGTTACCATCTCGGTCTCATGAGGCGATGAAATGAAAGTTGCAATTTTGAAATAACTTAAATAAGTAACAAGTTTAATGATTAATAAATGTCAACAAATGAATAAACGAATACAACTCATGACCACTATACTTTTCTAGCCAACTATACTCGACTCGGATGTCATCAAGCTTGTCCCATCTCCCACATGCTACCAATGATAACTTGTACATAAATTGCTCCCCATATGATCGGAAATATCATATGGATCAACACAGACCACCCCGGAAATAGGTGACAATTACTTAGACACACAACATGTAACCTTTAATAATTTAATATAAGACACAACATGATAAATAAGTATGCAACATGCCAATTAGATGAATGAGACACGATTACACAATCACAATAGCAATACCGGGACACGCCTAAACGTACCCACAACCACCGGTGCCACGGACACGCCCACGACACCACACCTCACCATAAAGGTACCGAGATAGACCCAGACGTAACGGGTTCGGAAGCCAACCGGATCCCCTACCAGACGTCATGTCTCACCCACACGAGTCCCTCCGATCTCAAGCCATTAATGTGCACATCCCTTTTGGAGTGGGAAGATCCACGAGGCTACTCAAGCGTAAGACGGTCTCCCAACCATCTTACGTCTCCGCAACAACAAATATCACCACCAACAATTATCAACCATCATAAATATTGTTAGAAGCACCACAATATGTCAATATGCTCGTCTCATAATGATTATGCAAAACTCTGACCAATATACCTTTTTCTTATACATCATGAATACTAACTAACCATATGATGCAATACAATCCTAACAACATAAAAGACTCCCCAAATTCCTCAACACTACCATGTGATCCAAATCCGACTTAATTTATGCAAATGGTGTAAAAGACATATAAATATACGCACACATTATTAAAACCAAGTAGAATTAACCTACCTTTTCGCATTCTTCATGACCTACTAGAATTCCATACGACTCCGTCTCGTAAGACCGTTTTATCCCTAAACCAACCATATATACCATCACCAATACATCCTACACTAATATACAATACAAATCCCTTTTTATTACCCACTAATTAGCCATATTACTTATACTAATTACTAACTAATTAACCCAAATGAAAACCCTCAAATGTTAAGAATTAAACAAGGGTGAGTGAAAATCGACTTATAAATGTGGATGGTGAAGATCAAAGCGAGGGATTCCTTAAAGCAAGCTTGGATCCATGGAAGAGGATGTTTATGAGGTTTTTTAGAGAGAAGGGAGATGATTTGGAGTGATAAAGGATAAGATGAAATGAATAAAGATGAGGTTTGAGATTCTCTTATCCCGATTTCTGATTCAGCGTCACTCGACCGAGTGCGAGTCCACTCGAACGAGTGCCACTCACTCGGTCGAGTGCCTCCCACTTGGGCGAGTGTTATACCACTCAGCCGAGTGACACTCACTCGGTCGGGTAAACGACTTACTCGGTCTATAACTGCCACACTAGGTCTAGTCCAGGTCTCACTTGGTCTAGTGTATCATCATACTTTCACTCTCGAGTACATCCTATATCATCCGATGGTCCTTTTACGCAAACTAAGGTATAAAAGTGGGTCCAAAAGGTACGGGTATTACAATCTTCCCCCCATAAAATGAATTTCGTCCACGAAGTTTGCCTCACTCTCTCTTTTCCTTAATATCACAGGTTTATTTCTCGGTCTTGTTGCCACTCTCAGTCTCCTCTTTTCCAAAAGTCTTACCGTTTTCCCCTTTTACATACACCCGTTTACCATTGTCGTTCTCATGCCTTTGGTTTCGCTCTTTAGTTCCTTAATTATTACATTCACATTCCCTAAAAGGGAACTTCGTCCCGAAGTTCACCACTCATTAACCATGACCCTTTTTCCGTGTTTTATAGTACTTTCTCATTATATCACCATTTCGTGTGTATGACTTTCAACCTACGGTTTCCTACATGGTCAAAGTACAAGTCAATCTTTAAGCTTACATTCTGCTTTCATAGAATACCCCGACTCGTGTTACTATTCGTACATATTGTTCATTATTATATTCAAGTAATAGTATGTATGTATCATGTAAAACCCACCGTATAGTCATCTATATGTTCATTCTTTCTAGGTTTCATACCATCATTCTTGTTTATAACCATGAAAACCTCAATTATGCAAGCAAATCATTACGTACCACACGTCATATGGCAACGTTTTCTACTATCATGACACTACATATGGTTTATGTTACCAAATATAATCACAAAATTAGTGCATAATATCCAAGTTCATAATTTTACCTTTGTTATCTACTTAATCGTGACGTACTACTATATGTTAATCAATCATTATGAAGGATGCCACACCAAGTCAATATCAACATACTAGGCACATATTCAAGCGTAAACAATTCATGAAAACCAATTATGTAGTGTTTCTGTGGTCATCCAATCATTAGGAGGGCATTAAGGTCTCAAAAATTGAGGTACCTATAAAATAATTGGTCGAAAATAGACAAAACCGCATGCAAACATTACACTCGATCGAGTGAAATGGCCACTCGGTCGAGTGGTCTGGCAATCGGTCGAGTGAAGCAGGCACTCGATCTAGTGTCCACTAGGCAGATATTTTTTGAGAGTTTCTTACTCCCTAACTTGTCCACTTTCCTACATAAGTGCCAAATAAGTTCCGATGGCGATTACCACACCATCTAACACCCTAAAATAAGCAAGTTCTATACCTTATGGCCATAATTACAACACCCAAAGTAAATAGCTCAAGTGTCAAACAGACACAATTGTTATACAAGTTTACTCAAAGAAACCAAGACTAAGAAGAGGACTTCCTCCTCTTACCAAACCTCTTCAACCATCGGACTAAGGATTTGTCAATCTTTAGTGGCAACTCGTCTCTTCGGGGGATAAGCTCATCACTCCTTGTCTTGCACAAGGTGTCCATTGTCGCGTCTTCCACTATTGCATTAACATATAGGCTATGGTACTCTATAAGTTCCGGTGCCTAACTCCACGCTCCTCCTCTACTCCCGCTCCCAAAGAAAACCCCACCCCCACCCTCTTGGGTGACACCACCCATCTCCTCTTGGTAGGTACTACCCATGTTCTCTTTGTAGTCACCTCCCACATTCTCTTGGTAGGATATTCACCACCCACATTCTCTTGGTAGCCACCACCCTCATTTTCTTGGTAGCCACCACCCTCATCACCTTGATAAGCATCACCAAAGAAGCTCCCGGGGGTATACTGATGTCTTGCCCAAGGACAAAGTAAGTGTATTTCACCGTGAGGGATCCTAGTACTGGAATATGAGGGATGGATACCATAAGCTTTAAAGACTCCTGAGGTGTTACCATCCCCAGACAAGAAGCTAGGGCGCTAAGTGGGTCTTATACCTTGGTTGTAGGTGAACTCATGCATGTCCAGTAGTGGAGCTATGGGAGGCTAGCGGAGGCCCCCCTCCCCCTCCGCCGGATGAAATTTTCGACGTTTTTAGTTAAATTTACGAATTTTTTTCGAATGTACCTTATGAAATTAGCCGTTGCCCCCCCTCCCCCCCCCCCCCTCCCCCAAGTTCAAATCTTAGCTCGGCCACTGTGCATGCCCCTTAGAACTAAGAAGTTGTTAACCCTCTCAATAACGTCCACCATGTGGTATTGGTGATCATAAGTTGGTGGGGGTTTGGTATATCCCTCGGTGTAAGATGGCATGCGCATGGAATGCCTTGGTGGATCACGGAGTGGTGGAGACTCGTGCATATAGGAAGATAGCGGGCATAAGTAGAGTGCCTAGGGCAGTCAAAGGGCGGCGAAGGTATGGGCACATAGGAGGATGATGGAGCGTGCGGAGAAGTCCTAGGAGGGTCGGGAAGTAGGGGCGGAGGCGAATCCCATCCTACCCCTTCACCATCAAGGGTAAAAGTAAGCCCACTCGGGATGAGATATGTCCGGGCCGGAGGGCAAGATGGGGTCTTTTCGGGCAAATGGGTGGTCTCGGGTAATCTCCCGGGCGTGGTAAGTTTCATGAACAAGTCCACATTTACATTCCACAAATAGTCGACCTTGTCTTTCCTATCTGTGAGCCAAAATATACTCTTCATATAGGTAATGTCAATGTAGGGCACTTTAGTACTCATCGGTCTATCAATCTCCCTTGGGTTATAGCCTAATAGGTTTTTGGCTAACCTAGTCCCCAAAGCACAACCATCAAAGAAGCATTTTTCGGACTTAGTCATCCTCTCAAAAGCTAAAATCACCATGGTCACGGGGCTAAAGTAAAATCGCCACTTATAGAAAGGGTTGAGGTAAGAGCTCAAAAGTAGTACCTCAGTGAAGTTTAGCTTACTAGGGTCTCTCCTTCCATAGAGGATATGGGTCAAGGTGCGGAGAAAGATTTAGGACGGGGTGTTCAACATCATTGATTTTCATAGCACTGACATCAGTGTGTTGGTTTCCCGTGTAAAGATTAATGTATTTTGTGGCTTTCATCTCCTTATCTATTTTATCGATGGTAAAGTCGGTGCTCTTTCCCACACCTTAACGTTTTGCAAAGGTGTCACTCAGTAGGTTGAAGGAAGTATTTTCAAGGCGGAAACTCACGGAGTGATATCTCTTGTTGTAGACAAAAGAACTCCAAAATTCTAGTGTGAGGTTTCGGTAACTTATCTCTGCTAAATTATATAAACCCTCCATTCCAAGGACCCAAAAGATATCGTGCACCTCCTCTTTTATTCCTAAGGAAACCAAGGCATCTTTCGACACACATCTAGTGGTGTTCATCCATTGTTGGGTGTAGGCTAGGAAAGCGTTCTTATGGGGTTCACTTTTAAAGGCTATGTCCGTGTATTGATAGGCTATCGCACACCTAAAAAGGATAAATACCCTGGACACAAATGAATTTAGTAATAAGGGTCAAACACAAGAAGACGGGAGTTGCTAAACAAGTTGTCATGGAGTGAATTCTATCAAGGTCGGTTATCGTATGATTGTTCGGTTGGGTTTTTAAAACAATGATAAAGCAATGAAAGAAATCAATAATAAAGAAAGAGCCTACGGAAGTCGGGTCACACATGCAAATTATGTAAATGTTCGTGTCAAACTAAGAAATTGATAATACGATAATTGGTTAGGCTTAAAGACAATCACCTCACGGTCTTATTGTCAACCATAGAACGGGTTCTAGCGAGCTCTCGCTATCATGCAAATTATTTAAATATTCATGTCAAACTAGGAAATTGATAATACGATAATGGTTTAGGCTTCAAAACAACAACCTCTCGGCCTTATTATCAACCATAGAATGGGTTCTAGCGAGCTCTCGCTATGGCTAGATCGGTCTACTAAAACATGCTAAGTCTAATTCTAAGATATTGGCCAACAATCAAAGATTAACAATTCAATACAAGCATGTGATAGAAACTGTTATACGATTACAATAGCGTCTTAATTCAACAATTGCAAAAACTATTTATGCATGGCTTCCCTATTCCCTAGACAAATGAACTACTCTTGCATAATGAAAACTAAACCAATGATATATGAAATGATAAATATGAACATACTAACTAGTAATGGAAATGACAAATGAATAACAAAAGTATATTAGAAATGAGATTACCTTGACAATGGAAACATAACTTGGGAAGGAAGAACAAGATAACAAATGGAAGGCTAGAATTATAACTTGTATATAACTTGAAATGCTTAAATAAAATTGTTTATAACATAAAGGAAATGCTTACAGAAATCCTAAACTAAACTAAACAAAGAACTGAAATAAAGTGTATGAAAAACATGTAAAGGTGGTGTAAGAGTTGTGTAAGAGGTCTCGGATCAACACCCTTTATATAGGAATAAGGGGTGTAAAGTAAACGACCTAAAAGGGGGCAACCTCGATCAGGGACAACCCACCACGATCGGGGACGTGTGTTTCGTCAATTTCGTCTTAATTCCGTCTTAACTTCTTGCTTTATGGTGATGCGGAATCCGATGCATGCATGTTTATGAGTCCGTCTAAAGCATCCTAGGGATCATTTAGCATCCAATGCATTCTCTTAGCTTTGTCTTTTAATTGGACTAATTTCTTTACTATGCACACCAACCAAAGTTGGTTTCTTCATGCTCGGGATTTTTAATTGCTTCCCGAAATGCTCCTATACTTCCCGGAATATCCTTTCATGGTCAAGACTTGCTCTCATTAGCCTGGTGAACTTGGGTGAATGCTAATTTAACGGGAAAAAGCTACCAAAGGCTTCATTTCCTACAAAATTCAATGAATACAAGCAAAAACACCTAGAATACGGAATTAGCTCACAAATACACTCATTTAAGCGCAATAATCAAATAAAACCGAGCTAAAATAGGGAGTTAAAGTATATATAAAATGGACCTATCAAAATCCCCCAAGCTAAACCCTTGCTTGTCCTCAAGCAAGCACACAATATAATGTATGGTAAGGACAAGGGTACGAGCAACAATCATCTCATCCAAATGCAATTCCCGTCAAGTAATTTTAAAGCACAATGAATCAAATCCCGAAACAACATGAGCATAGGGAAAATGTAACAACATGGATGAGATTTACATGGCGGCGTAGTACAAAGGACTTCACATGGACATTTCAACACTTGCATGATCTTATTGAAAACGGACTCCTCACGAGATTCACTCACACTCATATTATGAATAAGGCAAATATATGTGAATGTGACACTCTCCTATCTACGACTCAAGAGAATGCGCTCGTAATCCAGTATAGTACACATTCCAATTTAACAAGATAATGTTAATCATGATCAAATATTCACAAGAAAAGAAGCCAAGAACAAAGAAGAAGGTTGGAGGAAAAAGGTAAGAAGGTGGGCAAATGTTTTTGGTCATGTGGAGCTAATGTCGAGCTAGCAACTAACCAAAAAGTGCAATGATGATCATTCCAAACCTTACCCCTTCCCAAACGACAAGAACTAGAGCCAAAAGCATCATATTGGCTCATTAAACATTACAACACAAGAGACTACTTCCCAAAACAATATATCTCAAACATGGAAGCAACTCATATTTCTTTCTTCTTCTTTTTCGTCATTGTTTCTCATTTTTTTCACAAACTTCTTTCTTCCTTTCTTTTTCATTTCATTCTTTTCATCTTGTTCTATCTTTTTCAACTCTTTTTCTTTTTCTTCACCACCATTCACCAAATTACAGGAATCAGCAGCCCCGTAACAATAATGCTCACAATAGTGACAAATAACCATATCCCAAATAAGAGAGTACCCCCAACACAAGTAGCAAGTCACTAGCTCAACAAAGGTAGGCAATTTTATATGTGGCTAGGAAATGGGCAATTTTTGGGCAATGTATGTAATCATACAAGTGAATGGCTTGTAAATGCAATCATGATAGCAAAACTCATACAAAATGGAACAAAACTCATACTTGTGCATATAGATGTAACGCACACCAAGAGGAGAAACTACACACACCTAGATGAGACTGGGTAAAGATGCACCGGCCATTGGAGGCTCTACCTTACCATATATATGTAGCTTACTAATGTCAAGATCAAGTCTACTTTGCCCAAAATTCATCCAACACCTACTATTTCAAGACATCCTCAAGCAAGCAAAACCCGTCAATAAGCATGAATCATTAGCTTAAAAAGCTACAATGGGAAATGCAAGGAAAAATGACAATATGCATAAGACATAGGGTGGACACAACATCAAACTCTTTATGAAATTTTTCAATTTTTTTTTTGGACTTTTTGAATATATGAAAGCAATAAAGCGACAAGACACACTAAATCCCTCCCCCAAGCTAGAACAACACATTGTCCTCAATGTGTAAAACGGGTTTAAGTGCAAAAAATAACATAGAATGACAAATAAAACAAACAAGGGGAGATGGGAATGACACGTGCGGAAATAAAGAAAGTAAAGAAAGCATACAACCGCGTAGAAGCTCCCCCAAGCTAGCTTGAAAACGGGGCAAAGTCCAATCCAAGTAGCAAAGTACCTGCGAAAGACAAGCTACTACATACGAAAGCAAGCTAATTGTCTTATTGTCTAAACTATTACATCCAAACCAAATGAAAATGCAATTGCCCAAAAACAGTAAATTGTCTTAAAAACATAAATAAACACGTGTTGCCTCCCGAGAAGCGCAAATTTAAAGTCTTGCTAGACTTGTTTTTCTTCAAGTGACACAACCATTTTTATCTTTAAAAAACAAGTCAAGACCCTTAGAAGTCTATCATATACCTGTATATGAGTAATACAAAATCAAATGTAAGTAATTGATAAGATATAAGCATGAGAGATCAAGGGTAAGGAATAGGGTATCTTATCAAAGCGCATATGAGAGACTTCAAAAAGAATCACCGTACTACTCCACTCGTCAGCAAGAGATGGATCATCGTACTTAAGACCATAAAGTAAACCGTTAGTGCACAAATTATCATTATAATAGGTTTCAAATTAGTGGTATGAAAACTCAATGTGGTAGAACTCATCAAAAATGGGTGGTGCATCCCACTTAACCTCTATGTTAGTGTCAATAAGTCCTTCATCAACCTCAAAAGGGTCAACTACATCCACAACGAAAGGATTCTCAATGGTTGCAAATGACTTGGGCAAAACCTCTTCATTTTCATACAAACGGGCCCAACATCATCTATGGTGAGTGTCTCATCTACTACAAGGTCATTTTCTTTAACATCAGTCTCTAAATTTTCAATTGAAAAGAGACTAGGGGGACTTTTAAAAGAAAAAGTCGGACTATCATCATCGTCATCCAATAATTCAAAATCATTAGGTGGAAAAGACTCACATTGGGAGGGTAGAAAGGCATAAGGAGAGGTAATAAGCTCACATTGTCTCGCTTCCTTTTAAGAAAGTTGTTCCAAACGAGCCTGTAACACTTTGAGCTCCTCTTGGATGCGCCATATATTGAATTGGCGCGCTAACTCCCGACATTCGGAAGCCATGAAATTTAAGAAATTCCGAAGTTCCGCCCAACCATGTAGTAGACCCTCCCATTACTCAAGTTTAGAGCCAATTCACGAGTCTCAAAATCCATGCCATCAAGCGCGAGATGACCCAATAATCTCCATCAAGGATGTCTCCAGGGGAGAAGAGACCATTGCGAAAGTAGTAGAACCAGTCAAAATAGTCATGAAAAGGCTCATCTTTGAGTTGTGGAAATCGGAATCCATCATTCATTATGAAAGTCCAAGCTTTATTACCTACAAAATAGGCACTAAAACTACATACAAACCGTGAGAACGGTCCCAAGGAATAAGTGTTCACCGGGACAAATAAAACAAGATAAAATTCAACAACTAATTAGCAAACATAACCAAGCTCCCCGGCAACGGCACCAAAATTTGATAGGCTATCGCACGCCCAATAAAGATAAATACCTTAGACACAAATGAATATAGTAATAGGGGTCGAACACAAAGAGACGGGATTTGCTAAACAATGGAGTGAATTCTATCAAGGTCGGTTATCTTATAATTGTTCAGTTGGGTTTGTAAAACAATAATAAAGCAATGAAAGAAATCAATAATAAAGAAATATCCTATGTAAGTCGGGTCACACATACAAATTATGTAAATGTTCATGTCAAACTAGGAAATTGAAAATACGATAATTGTTTAGGCTTAAAGACAACCACATCTTGGCCTTATTGTCAACCACAGAACGGCCTCTAGCGAGCTCTCTCTATCATTCAAATTTTGTAAATGTTCATGTCAAACTAGGAAATTGATAATACGATAACTGTTTAGGCTTAAAGACAATAACCTTTTAGCCTTATTGTCAACCATAGAATGGGTACTAGCGAGCTCTTGCTATGGCTAGATCGGTCTACTAAAACATGCTTAGTCTAAATTAATTTCGTGCCTCTCGACTTATAAAAGTGAAATAAATAATTTAATCTAAGATAGTGGCCAACAATCAAAGACTAACATTTGAATACAAGCATGTGATAGAAACTATTATACGATTACTATAACATCTTAATTCAACAATTGCAAAAACTATTTATGCATGGCTTCCCTATTCCCTAGACAAATGAAATACTCTTGCATAATTAAAACTAAACCAGTGATATATGAAAGGATAAACATGACCATACTAACTAGTAATGGAAATGACAAATGAATAATAAAAGTATATTAGAAATGAGATTACCTTGAGAATGGAAATACAACTTGGGAATGAAGAACAAGATAACAAATGGAAGGCTTGAATTATAACTTGTATATAACTTGAAATGCTTAAATAAAATTGTTTATAACATAAAGGAAGCGCTTAAGTAAATACTAAACTAAACTAAACTAAGAACTGAAATAAAGGGTATGAAAAACATATAAAAGTGGTGTAAGAGTAGTGTAAGAGGTTTCAAATCAACACCCTTTATATAGGAATAAGGGGTGTAACTTAATCGACCTAAAAAGGGTAACCCCAATCGGGGACACCCCACCCCGATCGGGGACGTGCATTTCTTCAATTTCGTTTTAACTTCTTGCTTTATGGTGACGCGGAATCCGATGCCTGAATGTCTATGAGTCCGTCTATGGCAGCCTAGGTTTCATTTAGCATCCAGATGCATGCTCTTATCTTGGGCTTTTACTCGGGCTCATTTCTTTACTTTGCACACCAACCAAAGTTGGTTTCTTCATACTCGAGATTTCCAATTTCTTCCCGAAATGCCCCTATACTTCCCGGAACATCCTTGCATGGTCAAGACTTGCTCTCATTAGCCTCTTGAACTTGGGTAAATACTAATTTGACGGGAAAAAGCTACCAAAGGCTTCATTTCCTACAAAATGCAATGAATACGAGCAAAAACACCTAGAACACGAAATTAGCTCACAAATACACTAATAGAAGTGCAATAATCAAATAAAACCGAGCTAAAATAGGGAGTTAAAGTATATATAAAATGGACCTATTAGGTATTGATATGGCTGTCGCAACCCTATCAAAAATAAAACCAACCGGTCTCTATTAAATGTAGTAGAGGCAGTCGGGTATCGAATCCACAGGGAGATGGGAAAATGTATGCTAAACTAATTCTGTCTGAGTAACTGTTTCTTGGGGGTTTGATTGTTTATTCTAAATTACGGAGATTTAAAGGAAAGAGAACGAAAGAGGAATAATAAATAAGCTTTAAAGAGATCAGCAAAAAGAGAGAAATAGCTAGGACAGTCGGTTCAACATGGTTTCCTAAGAGTCCAGTCTAGGGACATAGGTCAATATAAACTCGGTCTGCAAGGTAGTGAAAAGGTCCTCTCGGTCCGCTATTCGCCCTAACACATTACTAACTTAGCTTTCACCCTCATTAGAATGCTCTAATGTTCATTGCAAGCCTTACCCCTTCCAATCTCTCGATCTAGGTCAAGGTGTACCGAATCAAATAGCTAAATGCGTCGACTCAAGCAACTAATCGCTATTAAATTCAATGATTAACAACACAGACCTAATTTGCACCAAGCCGTAATCACCTATTCATAATTCCCCAAATTACCATGGCTCCCCTATGTCCTAGCATAGAAGATTAGCTATGCATACTTATTAAAGAATCACTAACAACAAATAAAACAAATATATAGGACATGGTGATAAATTACTAGGCAAAACAAGGGGAAGAATGAAAGAGAAAAGAGATGAATAGAACAAGAATGATAAAATACAATAATGATTAATTAAATTGAAGATTAGAAATACCAATACAAGAGAGTTCCAAGCAATCCAGAATTTTAGGTTTTTAGATTAACGTTCTAAGAGAGGAGATGAGAGGGAGAGAGAGAGAGAGAGAGAGAGAGAGAGAGAGAGAGAGAGAGAGAGAGAGAGAGAGAGAGAGAGAGAGAGAGAGAGAGAGAGAGAGAGAAAGAGAGAGAGAGAGAGAGAGAGAGAGCTGTCTGCCGTCCTTTCTCTTATTTATTCCAAGATATAAAATAGAATATCCGAAATTCAACTAAAAGATTGCGTAATAAGTTAAACCTCATGATCGAGTAGAACTAAACTACTCGATCGAAGACAATAAGCAACAAACCTCTCGATCGAGAGTAACAAAAGTACTCGATCGAGGAACTCAGTAAACACCCATCTCGATCGAGTAAAGAAAGGACTCGATCGAGATCTTTTAGCATCCAAAGTACTCGATCGACTGGTTTTGACAACCAATCTTGGTCGATCGAGTATAGCAGCAATATATCAGCGTAGATCAACTCCGAACATCTTCCGAGGCCACTTCACGCACCCTTAGGCAACAATTTCCGGGCTCCGATTCTTCTTTCTTCAAAATGCACGCACATGGGGCAAGTTTAGGCTCGATTATGCTCCTTCCGGCTCATTCCTGCAAATAATACAAGATAGACCAAAGTAGACTATTCGGGGGACATTTGTAGCTATATGCTAGATAAATAACACAGAAATGCGTGTAAATATAGGGTAAAAACCTTATATAAAATACACGCATCAAACCTCCCCAAACCAAACCTTTGTTTGTCCCCAAGCAGGCTATAAATGCAACTAAGGACAATTAGTGGAACGGGACTAACTTACCAGCTACAAATTGTCCACCGAAGCTAATTTAATGCAACAACTACCAAAGTGGCGAATGTCATTTGAAAACGAGTTAAATCAATGTTTTAAACTATTGAACCATCGACCTATCAAGACTCATGCATATCGGACTCTCACGGGTCGCTCGTCGCACAAATTAAGCACAAGGTGAATATAATTGTATAAGATAGAAGGAAAAAAAGATGCTCACCTAACTCAACCTATAAGAACATGCATGTATCTAACATGAAACCTATTTCTACCGACCGTACATATGCATTTCAACCAATCAAGTCCGAGACACACGCCGAGGACTTACATGTAGTGAGGTGAGGTAATTGGGTAAGAAGGGGCAAAATAAAATTGGATAAGTGGAGGTAAAGCCAAGCTAGTACAACCATAACCAAATAGTAAACTCATTCCGCTTCACTACTCAATACAAAACGTAAAATCTTGCCATTGTGGCAAAACATCACTCACACCAACAAAAGACTCCCCATAAGAAATAATGATAAGCATGGGAGTCATAATCTGCAACATTTCACATGATTCTTTTTTTTCTTCTTTTCTTTCTTTTGCCTTCTTTCAATTTTCTGTTTTTCTTTCTTCATTTCTTTTTCATTTCATTTTTTTCGTCTTTTCTAATTCGTACTACCAACTTCAAATCTTTCAAAGCAAGCCAAAATGACATGGATAACAGCATACCGCAAAAACCACTGAACTAGATTGACATGGTAGGCTAAGTTTGGATATAGTTAAGGGGTCAAAAGGCAAATTTGGCTAATGTGAAGTTAATGGGCAGTAATGAAAGAAGGGTTGTAAGTTACCTCTCCACGTGTGTCACCACCGCAAACCGAATGCATACAGGTACTGAGAAAATGGCGTCATGCACGTGCAAATTGATGTTACATATCTTATAGAGAGTATTACTCACATCCTAAATGAAACCGGTCATGAATGTCACCCATTTATTAAGCTCTAAATCTTAGAATGTATGTGTAGCTTGCCAAAATTAAAGTCAAGTCTGTTTGTTCAGATAAGTTTAAACCAGAAAACTCATAGATTATGCACATTACCATGCCAAACAAAATGTTAAGAATGTGCAAGGCAAGGGTAAAAGACTCAATATAGCATAAAAGTTCCATCGTTCTGACTCAACCTAAGTGCAAAAGTAAACGTGAAATTTTTTGAATTTTATAAGAATTTTTAGAATTAAAACAACAGTGCATGCATAAATTAATAAACGTGTAAACTGAAATGCAATAAAAACAACATGCAGACACAGATATGGATGCATACCTCCCCAAACCAAACCGTACAATACCCTCATTATACCAAAAATAGGGAAAGGAGATGCAAACTGAAGAGAAAAAAGAGGGGTGTAGCCGCGGAAAACTTACAAGATATCGGGAATTAACAACCTCCCTGAACCTGCCAGCAACATGGGAGGCCGTAAACAGCCTCGAAATAACCTCTCAGGACACGGGTTCAAACAGCAGCACTCGATCGAGGAATAGGGCATTCGATCGAGTGGGTTGGTCTTCCGGTAATACTCGATCGAGGAAATAAGGCACTCGATCGAGGTGTCCTCTTTTGTAGGTACTCGATCGAGGGAAGTAGGTGTTCGATCAAGCGGAATAGGCGGCAAAAGTTCTCGATGGAGAACAGAAAGTACTCGATCGAACCGTTCAGGTATTGTTCCTGCAAAAAAACGCAATAAACAACCTACGGAACTAACAAAATAAGTTCAAGTTCAGCCTATTGTTTAGAAAACTAGCAACTAAAGCACACAAAATTAACTAAAAGTTTTAACAGAAGTACAATAAATTACAGGCCAGATTGCCTCCCGGATAGCACAGTTTTAAGAGATCCCGCACGACCTTTTGTCTTCAATTGTCCGTCTCATAAGGATTGTCGAAGTAGAAAACTTAGACCTTTCCAACTAAGTCATTTTCTCCATAATAATGCTTCACATATTGGCCATTCACATTAAATATTTTGCCCTCGGAATTCTCTAATTCAACAGACCCAAATTTGGTGACAACAGTCACTGTATAGAGGCCACTCCACCTGGACTTCAGCTTACCAGGAAATAAGCGCAGTCGAGCATTAAACGGCAACACCTTCTGCCCGACATGGAATTCTCGCGGTATGATCCTCCTATCGTGCCATCTCTTCATTTTCTCTTTGTATATGCGTGAGCTATTGTAGGCATTTAGCCTAAACTCTTCCAGCTAATCTAGCTGCAATAAACGGTTCTGACCACACAACTTAGGATCATAATTTTATTCACAAATGGCCCACCAAGACTTACACTCTAATTCAACAGGTAAATGACAAGACTTCCCATAAACCAACCGATATGGTGATGCACCAATCGGTGTTTTAAAGGCAGTCCGATATGCCCATAATGTGTCATCCAATTTAAAACTTCAATCCTTCCGTGATTTAGAAACTACCTTAGCCAAAATCTCTTTTAGTTCCCTATTAGAGACCTCAACCTGCCCACTAATTTGGGGATGGTACCCCAAACCTCTGCGATGTTGGACACCGACTTTAGACAGTATAGCTGTCAGTTTTCTTTTTTTAAAATGCATTCCTCCATCACTAATGACGACCCTAGGAACACCAAATCGAGGAAAAATAATCTTTTTAAACATTTTAATCACGGTCTTGGCATCACAGATAGGTGAAGCAATATCTTTCACCCATTTCGACACATAGTCTACAGCTACAAATATATACCTGTTACCTTGACTAGGCGGGAATGGTCCTTGGAAAACAATGCCCCAGACATCAAAAACCTCGACCTCTAGAATGCCGTTTTGTGGCATCTCGTGTCTCTTAGAGATATTCCCAGAATGCTGGCAAGCATCACAAGCTGAGACAAACACTTTAGCATCGGCAAATAAAGTAGGCCAGTAAAAACCGGATTGAAGTACCTTAGCAACGGTTCGCGATAGGCCGTGGTGACCACCATAAGAGGACAAATAACAGCCTTCTAGGATTGCTTTTGTCTCCCATGGCGGAATACACTGTCTGTAGAGACCGTCTATACACTCCTTAAATAAATAAGGATCATCCCAGAAGTATTGCTTTGCATTGTAAATAAATCGCTTCCTCTGCTGATAAGACAGGTCGGGTGGCAGCTCGCCACTGACAATGTAGTTAGCTAAATCTACATACCATGGATCATTGTTAGTATTAGTAAATACGGCAAATAAAGAATCATCAGGAAAAGAGTCATCACTAGGTAAAGGATCCTCTCCCTCCTGTTGTGATAATCGCGACAGGTGATCAGCTGCCACATTCTCTGCGCCCGTCTTATCTTTGATTTGCAGATCAAATTCCTGGAGAAGGATTATCCAGCTCAATAGTCATGGCTTAGCTTCCTTCTTAGCAAGAAGCTGTCTCAGCGCTGCATGGTCCGTAAAGACAGTAACTTCCGAACCTACCAAGTAAGAGCGAAATTTCTCAAGCGCATAAACCACAGCTAATAGCTCCTTCTCAGTAGTCGTGTCCTTCACTTGAGCCTCATCCAGAGTTCAGCTTGCATAGTAGATCGCGCTCAAAGCCTTGTCTTTCCGCTGGCCTAACACCGCTCCTAGTGCATAATCACTAGCATCACACATAATCTCAAATGGCAGCTCCCAGTTAGGAGGCTGGATAATCGGTGCTGAAATCTAGGCCTGCTTCAACCTGTTAAAAGAAGAAAGACACTCATCAATAAAAACAAATGGGGCATCCTTAATCAACAGCTGTGTAAGTGGTTTAGTAATTTTCGAAAAGTCCTTAATAAACCGGCGATAAAAGCCGGAATGACCAAGGAAACTCCTCACTCCTTTAACATTAGCAGGAGGAGGTAATTGCTGAATCACTTGCACCTTTGCCTTATCCATCTCGATGCCCCTATCAGAAACTAAGTGCCCTAAGACAACTCCCTCATTGACCATAAAGTGGCACTTTTTTCAGTTAAGCACAAGATTAACCTTAATGCAGCGCTTCAACACTTTATCAAGGTTAGACAGACAATTATCAAAATCACTCTCATAGACGCTGAAATCGTCCATAAAGACCTCTATAATAGACTCTATATACTCAGAAAAGATCCCCATCATGCACCTTTGAAAGGTGACAGGGGCGTTACACAAACCAAAAGGTATTCTACGATTAGCAAAAACACATTAAGGACAAGTAAAAGTAGTCTTTTCCTGATCATCCGGATGAATAGGGATCTGAAAGAACCCTGAATATCCATCTAAAAAAAAGAAAAACTTATGAGAGACTAACTTTTCTACCATCTGATCAATGAAAGGAAGGGGGAAATGATCTTTCTTTGTAGGGGCATTTAGCTGTCTGTAGTCTATGCACATCCGCCAACCAGTTACTACTCTAGTAGGTATCAATTATTTTTTGTCATTCTTAACCACAGTAATTCCTCCTTTCTTTGGAACCACCTGAAATGGACTCACCCATTTAGAATGACCAACAGAGTAGATAATACCTGCATCAAGTAGCTTCATTACCTCGGCCATCACAACATCCCGCATTTTCTGATTCAGCCTGCGCTGACCCTCTCTGCAAGGCTTGTGATCTTCCTCTAGCTCAATTATGTGCATACAAATGTCAGGACTGATGCCCTGAATATCAGCCAATGAATAACCCATTGCTTTCCTGTTTTTCTTTAGAATAGCTAACAAAGTGGTCAGCGGCTTATCATCCAATTTGGCACTAACAACGACTGGATACTACTCTGTATCATCTAAAAATGCATATTTAAGATGAGAAGGAAGAGGTTTACGCTCAGGTACCTTTACCTCCATAGCGCAAAGAGTATTTACCAATTGTTCTACCCTCTCTCCTTCAGTGTCGGTGAGTTCACGCTCATCTATCGCAGCTTCTAGCAGATACAACACAGCGTCATTGTTTTCTGGGTTATCTGCACACTCATCTAACACCATCAAAGCATCTAGTGGATCATAATCAAGGAATATGACCAGAAGTCATAGACAGACTCATCAATGATATCAACTGAATAACAAGTATCCTCTATCATTGGTCTAGCAAGTGTACCAGGCAAACTGAAAGTGATAGCACCATCCCCTACTGCAAGAGTCAAACGTCCTTGTTTGACATCAATAATAGCCCTAGCTGTACACAGGAATGGTCTTCCTAATATAATCGGGGTCCGAGTATCCTCAGCTATGTCTAAGACAATGAAATCTACTAGTATAAAGAACTTGCCTACTTTGACAGGCACGTCTTCTAGGATACCTAGGGGTCGTCTAACCGATCTATCAGCCATCTGGAGGGTGATATTAGTCATTTTAAGGGGACCTATATTAAGCTTCTTGCAGACAGAGTAGCGCATGACACTGACACTGGCTCCTAAATCACATAGAGCCTTATCTATCACTTCATTGCCTATGATACAGGTAATAGAGAAACTAACCGGGTCTTTTATTTTAGGTGGAGCTTTGTTAGGAATTAAATTAGTAGACTCTTCCATAATGCAACAGTCTCAAACTCACTTAGCTCTCTCTTACGCGTCAAAATGTCTTTTATAAATTTTGCATAAGAAGGTACCTGGGTAATTAGTTCGGTAAAAGGAACGGTCACCTGAAGATTCTTGACCACGTCCACAAACTTACCATATTGTCGCTCAACCTTAGCATCTTTCAGACGTCTCGGATAAGGAATTCGGGTAATAATAAGTGGGTCTGCGACTTTCTCTTTACCTTTGTCTAAACGTGGCATCTCCGTAGCAGAAGAAGATGACCCAGCAGTGTGTTTAGACTTGAAAACAGTGTCTCCGCTAGTGCAAAAGCTCGAACGAGCAATGTTTTCACTCGATCGAGAGCTTTTCCCTTGTGATTGACTCGATCGAGGAACAACACCCTCTTGATCGAGGTCTTCTATTTCGGCCTCTCTCGGTCGAGATGTTCCTATTCCTCGATCGAGCAATTCCCATTACTGATCGATCGAGGACTTTGAATGACAGAATTACCCGATCGAGTACCCAACTCAATCGAACGAGGACTTTGACGCAGCGTCTTCGTCAATTTGCTCTTCCAAAACAGTTTCCAGACTTTCATCAATAAGTATATCAGCATTTTCTGGCATTATCTGTCCGTCATAGGTAAGACCCCTTCGGAGATTAATAGCATTATTCAGATCGCAAAGAAGTAACTGGCTTGCTTGGTTCATTTTCTCAGATGTAAGTTGTGCGACTTGATCCTGCAACTTCTTCATAGACCCTCATTTTCTTCCGCATTTTTCTGAACTTGAAGTGCTAAAGTTAGCATCAAGGATTTCAGCTCATCTATTTCTATATTCGCGGAAGAAGATCCATCTTGTTGCGGTGTTGAATCAATAGGACTAGGATTACTTGATATGGCTACCTCTTCATAAAATTGAGAGAATGGAATTCCTTGCTTGTATTGTTGATAAACACGGACTCTCTTTACTTCTGCCATACAAGTGATAGGATCGTGTCATTCCGCACCACATCTACCACAAACCACTTCTTGCTCAATCATAGCATGGAGTTGCTCATGTTCACCTGAAGTTTGTAAAATCTCCGAATTGTCAACCCTTTCATTAGGACTTTCCACCTCAGCTACTAGAGATTCGCAAGCTCTTTCGTTCACTCGTCTACCTCCTCTGGGATTCCCATACTCTGCTACATGAATGGCCATATCTTCAATAAGACGCCATCCCTTGTCATCTTCAACATTTTTCTGAAATCTCCCTTCTGCTGCATTATCCAATACGGCTCTTTGATCAGTATACAGCCCATTGTAAAATTAGGTGCATAAGAACCATCGTTGGAAACCATGATGAGGTAGAGAGCGAACTAACTTCTTGAACCTAGTCCAAGCTTCATTCAAATCTTCAGTGGCCAATTGCGTAAAAGTAGTGATTTGGCCTCTCAGCGCGTTGGTGCGCTGTGGTGGAAAATACCTTCTGAAGAAGGCTAAGGGTAGGGAATTCCAGTCAGTAACACCAGCAGCTTCCCAATCCAAGTCTGTCAACCATTGCAGAGCATCACCAGTCATAGAAAAAGGAAAAAGAACTCCCTTGACCCTATCCTATGTCACCCCAGCAGCTAAGGGAATGGTGGAGCAATACTCAGTAAACAACTCTATATGCTTACATGGATCTTCACCATCTACTCCCTTGAAAAGATTCCTTTCAACCCATTGAATGTAAGATGGGTGAATTCCAAAGGTGTCCGAATCTGTAGTAGGAAGCAGGAAACCTTTAGAAAGAGAATCCACCGTAGGTTCTGAGTGGCTGGCGATGTTCGACATTTCCGCAAACGGAGTTGTAAGAACAGCAGATATAACGGTGCCCTCTTCCAGGATAGATTACCTGCAACACAATTATACCACTAGAGAAAAATATGAGATCAGTCTCAAGGAATAAATTCCTTGAGACGAGAGGCAAAAATAAAGCAACAAAAATGACACCACCTTCCCGGCAACGGTGCCAAAATTTGACACGGCTGTCGCAACCCTATCCAAAATAAAACCAACCGGTCTCTATAAATTGTAATAGAGGCAGACGGGTATCGAATCCACAGGGAGGTGGGAAAATGAATGCTAAACTAAGTCCGTCTGAGTAACTGTTTCTTGGGGGTTTGATTGTTTATTCTAAACTAAGGAGATGTAAAGGAAAGAGAACGAAAGAGGAATAACAAATAAGCTTTAAAGAGATCAGCAAAAAGAGAGAAATAGCTAGGATAGTCGGTTCACCATGGTTTCCTAGGAGTCCAGTCTAGGGTCATAGGTCAATATAAACTCGGTCTGCAGGGTAGTGAAAAGGTCCTCTCGGTCCGCTATTCGCCCTAACACATTACTAACTTAGCTTTCACCCTCATTAGAATGCTCTAATGTTCATTGCAAGCCTTACCCCTTCCAATCTCTCGATCTAGGTCAAGGTGTACCGAATCAATTAGCTAAATGCGTCGACTCAAGCAACTAATCGCTATTAAATTCAATGATTAACAACACAGACCTAATTTGCACCAAACCATAATCACCTATTCATAATCCCCCAAATTACCATGGCTCCCCTATGTCCTATCATAGAAGATTAGCTATGCATACTTATTAAAGAATCAATAACAACAAATAAAACAAATATATAGGACATGGTGATAAATTACTAGGCAAAACAAGGGGAAGAATGAAAGAGAAAAGAGATGAATAGAACAAGAATGATAAAATGCAATAATGATTAATTAAATTGAAGATTAGAAATACCAATACAAGAGAGTTCCAAGCAATCCAGAATTTTAGGTTTTTAGATTAAAGTTCTAAGAGAGGAGATGAGATAGAGAGAGAGAGAGAGAGAGAGAGAGAGAGAGAGAGAGAGAGAGAGAGAGAGAGAGAGAGAGAGAGAGAGAGAGAGAGAGAGAGCTGTCTGCCGTCCTTTCTCTTATTTATTCCAAGATATAAAATAGAATATCCGAAATTCAACTAAAAGATTGCATAATAAGTTAAACCTCATGATCGAGTAGAACTAAACTACTCGATCAAAGACAATAAGCAACAAACCTCTCGATCGAGAGTAACAAAAGTACTCGATCGAGGAACTCAGTAAACACCCATCTCGATCGAGTAAAGAAAGGACTCGATCGAGATCTTTTAGCATCCAAAGTACTCGATCGACTGGTTTTGACAACCAATCTTGGTCGATCGAGTATAGCAGCAATATATCAGCGTAGATCAACTCCGAACATCTTCCGAGGCCACTTCACGCACCCATAGGCAACAATTTCCGGGCTCCGATTCTTCTTTCTTCAAAATGCACGCAAATGGGGCAAGTTTAGGCTCCATTATGCTCCTTCCGGCTCATTCCTGCAATTAATACAACATAGACCAAAGTAGAGTATTCGGGGGACATTTGTAGCTAGATGCCACATAAATAACACATAAATGCGTGTAAATATAGGGTACCTTATATAAAATACACGCATTAGGTATCCTGGGTGAGTAAAAGCGGGTGGTTCCTCCGGTTTTTGTTGGGCTTGTTGTTGGCGGGCATTTTTCTCTCGGGTACTCCTTGTATTCCTTGACATGCTACAAAATGAAGCCACATAACAAGATATAGAATAGGGAAGGTAAGAGTTGGAAGCCAAAATTGGATGTAAATGAAAATTGTCCTCCACTTCTCAATTTGGTAAAAGACCATTAGAATCAAATCCTAACATAAGAGGTTACATGTTATCGCAAATCCATTTAATTCCTTAAGAAGTAATTAAGACAAGAATTTACTTGATAAAATTACAGCTCCGGGTAAGTGAAATGCTTATTTTCGACACTTTAAAGTCCTTAAGACGGAAAAAATTTCAATGTAAGGCTACCTCAAGCATCATAAGTTTAAGGTTTTGAGAAATTATGAGTAAGCAACACAATTAGTACGGATAAAAATTAAAATTTTTACATGGTTTGTGCCGGATTTTCAAGAATTTGGTCACATTTTAAGACAAACTTTTCTTAGTTTACCTCATATTATAGTAACAACTATCAATTTCATAGTCCAACAACATACTTAAACCATTTTTAAGACGCAAATTACTTTTGTTCATGGGTGTTTTAAGAGGAATTTGAAAATTTCACCCAAGTTTTAAGACAAATTAGGTTTCGTTTTGAGACCGGACACCACATTACTAATCAAGATAGTAGTCTTGTAAGGCAATTAAATCAAGTTTTTACCCAAGAAAATCAAAATTTGGGCATGACTTACCTATATTTCAAAAATTTGGGCATGACTTACCTATATTTCAAAAATTTAAGACGGAGTTTTAAGACGAAATTTTCACATGCTAAACAAGATTCATCAATAACAACAAAGGTTAAGCCTTTGTTGTTCAATTAAACTCAACAAGAAGTACCAAAATCTAAGGTACAAGCTCGACTATTATTTTCGTCTTCTTCACATTAGGTTGTAAAATTGGCACAAAATCTTGATATTTAGCAACAACAATGGTGTAGAAAGCTATTTACTACCATGAATTAAGGAACAACATTAAATTGGTTGGCAATTCTTGAGCACATTATTGTAGATCTAGCAATTAAGATGGAGTGAACAAGAGAAAAGATGGTCTACTTACATTTTTAATTAGGAAGAGATTTAAGACGGAAAAATTAGAGTAGAAGCTTAATCCAAGTAACAAGTTTCAACAATAGAGTTTTGGTATGATTTTTGCAGGAATTTTGGCATTGAAATAATGAGGTGAAAGTAGGATATGAAGGAGATAAGAAATGAGAGGAATCGGATTAAACCCGTGTAATTCCCAGCCCAGCTCTCACTCGGTCGAGTGGTGAGTGCACTCGGTGTGAGTGGCATTTTTTCAGAATGTTTTTAGTTTCTGGAAACGGGTCAACTCAGTCAAGGGCCAGGGTCCATTTGGTTGAGTGCACTTTACTCATCCGAGTGTGGACTCATACTCGTTAGAGTAATTACTTACGGCTTAAAATTTTAGGTCGAATTAGAACGATGAAGTTCCTGCAACACAAAGAGAAGGTTCGGTGGTCCACCGATTATCGGCGATTCACCCGAGTTAGTCCCTACATTACGCTACATACCCTCTTTGGTACGCTACCGTAGCACTAGTAATTACGCTACCAACATACTTCACTAATCATATATTACGTATACACTAGCATGCATTTAATTAGCACACGGTGCAACAATTTTGAGAGTAAAACTATCATCCATATACCAACACGTGCTATTCATCCTCAACCATGCTACTCACACTAATCTAAGCATTCAAACTCATGCACATTCACACATCATTGAGCACAACTATATCATATAAGGAATTTAACGCTAATCATACATTCATTCAACCCCACAACTTTTCACACAGTGTTCACCCATGACCGTAACCACCCTCGTAATGACCAATCGAGACAATAGGCACTAGTTTTGATATGACGGCGCCTACTCATCCAAAACCAATCTCCCATTATACTCATGTCGGGTCCATTTTATTAGATACAGAAAGGTTCATTTTGGTTCATTGGTTTGGGTTCCATAATCGTCGCTTTGATACCACTTTGTAACACCCCCTTCTTGCCCGGCAACCGCAATGGGAGGATGTTACCATCTCGGTCTCTCGAGGCGGTGAAATCGGAGTTGCAATTTATAAACAACTTAAATAAATAACAAGTTTAGTCATTACATTAATGCAAAGAAATGAATAAAAGAATAAACTCATGACCACTATACTTTTCTAGCCAATTATACTTGACTCGGATGTCATCAAGCTCGTCCCATCTCCCAGGTGCTACCAACGATAACCTGTACTTAACCTGCTCCCCATATGATCGGAAATATCATATGGATCAACACAGGCCACCCCGGAAATAGGTGACAATTACACAGACACACAACAGGACAATTTCAATAATTCAATATAAGACAAAACATGATAAATAAGTATCCAACATGCCAATTACATGAATTAGACATGATTACACAATCATTATACCCGTAACGGGACGTGCCCAGACGTACCCTCAACCATCGGTGCTAGGGACACGCCCACGACACCACACCTCACCACAAAGGTACTGAGACAATGTACCGGGTTCGGAAGCCAACCGGATCCCCTGCCAGACGTTGTGTCTTACCCACACGAGTCCCTTTGATCTCAAGCTATTAATGTGCACATCCCTCTTGAAGAGGGAAGCTCCAAGAGGCGACTCAAGCGTAAGACGGTCTTCCAACCAACTTACGTCTTCGGAACAACAAAGATCACCACCAACAATTATCAACCATCACAAATATTGTTAGATACACCACAATATCAATATGTCAATATGCTCGTCTCATAATGATTATGCAAAACTCTTACCAATTTACCTTTTTCTCATACATCATGATTACTAACTAACCATATCATTTCAATCCTAACAACATAAAAGACTCCCCAAATTCCTCAACATTACCATGTGATACAAATCCGACTTAGTTTATGCAAATGATGTAAAAGACATATAAATATACACACACATTATTAAAATCGAGTAAGATTACCCTGCCTTTTCACATTCTTCATGAGCTACTCGAATTTCATACGACTTCGTCTTATAAGACCGTCTTATCCCTAAACAAATAATGTAATACCATCACCAATACATCCTACACTAATATATAATACAAATCTCTTATTATCACCCACTAATTATCCATATTACTTATACTCATTACTAACTAATTAACCCAAATAAAACCCCCAAAAGTTAGGGTTAATACTTAAATAAGGTTGAGTGGAAATCGACTTACAAGTGTGGATGGTGAATAACAAGGCGAGGAATTCCTTAAAGCAAACTTGGATCTTTGGAGGAGGAGGTCTATGAGGTTTCTTAGAGAGAAGGGAGAGGATTTGGAGTGAGAAAGGATAAGATGAAATGAATAAAGATGAGGTTTGAGATTATCTTATCCCTATTTCTGATTCAGTGACACTCACTCAGTCGGGTAAATGACTTACTCGGTCTATAATTGTCTCACTAGGTCTAGTCCAGGTCTCACTTGGTCTAGTGTATCATCATACTTTCACTCTCGAGTACATCTTACCTCGTCCGATGGTCCTCTCACGCAAACCAAGGTATAAAAGTGGGTCGTAAAAGGTACGGGTATTAAATTTTCACATGGATTTGTTTATAAAAGGTGATAACAAAAGACTCGAAACAACGTATAGAATTTGTACAAACATGCATTATAACTGTATGCATAGTGCTAGTAACGGGTTTTGGCTTAGAAGGGTGGTTGTCACACCAAGTTATCAAACACTGGTCTGTGGAGAAATCTGTCCCAAACATGAGCAGGGTTAGTTCCTAGTACCATTCGCTCGAGTAGTAAAAGCTCTTGATACAAACATGAGTATGCATCACGGTGTGGTTGACATCAATCGCTATCCATCCTCTAAAAACAAATAGTAATTTGTGCTTGATAAGAGTGTCGTTGGGGCTCTCAAACAAACATGATAGGGCAGTCGTATACCTATCAAAAATAAACTAACTAAACTAACTATATAGCTAGGGAAGTCAGGTCGATCTCCTCAGGGAGGCAAGATATTTGTAGAAGTCCGTCTATTTGGTCACAAATGCGGGGGGTTGTTTAAATTGGTTTTCTAAACTAGAAGGTTTTAAGGAAAGAGAAGTAAAGACAAGAGCAGTAAAGGCAGGAAAATAAATTTAAACTATCAAATAGCGAAAGGTCATGTCAGGATTTCAGTTCACTACGGTAGTCCAGTGACTCAACTGTAAACAGCTTAGACAAATTCATGCGAGACGGATATGGAAAGGTCCTTCCGGTCCACTTTCTACCCTAAACTTCCACTAACTTCACTTCCGTCCTCGTCAGGGTAGTCTACTGTTCATAGCAGGCCTATTTAGTCCAATCTTCCGATCCAGGATTAATTTTAGCCAGATTAAAGGGGTGACTCAGAAGCGTGCAGTCAACTAAGTCGGTAAAAATACAGTTAAATTAATATGGTGACAGAGTCTCACAATTAACTCATCTAAACTATTTACTACATCGTCACATTTCTACCGTAGATCCCTTAATCCCAACATGAATTAGATTTAGCTACTCATATCGCTATTAATATTATCAAAACTAACAACAAATGATGAACTAACAATAAACATAATGAAATAAATAATAAAGTGCATAAAAGAGAAGTAGGGCAGAAAATAAATGAAGCAAGACAAGTAATTAAAGCAATCGAAATAGAGATTATTATTAAGAAAGGAGAAAGAGATTACAATCGTGCGAATCCGGCGTAAAGAACACACAAATCCAAGCGAAATAATTTCGAAAATAAGGTTACAGTGAAGAGAAAAAGTAACACAGTCTTTGTTGTGAATAATGGATAAAAGCTCAGTAAAGAAAAAGAATCCTCCTAATAACCTAGCTAATGCGTGCTTAAATAGGAAAATAACCAAGTTTATCAAGTTAAAACAACTCACGGGCTAATTAAAGCCCACGCCAACAGAAACCACTCGATCGAGTAGAATAAATCCACTCGATCGAGCAGAACACCAGAAAATCTACTCGATCGAGTAGAATAGTTACTCGATCGAGTAACTCTCTTTTCAGCACTTCTGGATCGAGTAAATAACTACTCGATCGATCAACTGAGGCCATAAAAACCACTCAATCGAGTGATAAAACTACTCGATCGAGTCTTCTTCCTTCAAATCAGCCCAATCTCGTCACCGACTGCCTCGTAAACCGTGCCTTCACGCATTCCAATGCAGTATCTCACTCTGGAAAATCCCGTCTCCTCTAAATGCATGCAAACAGGACGAAAAGTGGTACGATTCCACTACTTTCGTGTTTATTTCTACAAAACAGACAAAATGAACCAAAGTAGCCAATTCGGGGCATAATACTATATAAACAGTACAAAAATGCATGGAAATACGTGCTAAAATAGGCTAAAAAGACTATACAATATGCACGTATCAAATCTCCCCAAACTGAACCTTTACTCGTCCTCGAGTAAACTAAAATGCAACTAATGGAACGGAAATGAAAACTCAGAGCTAGCTTAACTTGTCTACTTGAACCAATTTAATGCAACAAAACTAACAGTTATAGTTAAGCAGTCAATACGCATACGTGTTATAAGCTGTTCAGAAATATAACCAACATATCGACCTTGCAAGACCAACAAAATCGGACTCTCTCGTGGTCACTCTTCTCTCATGAAGTAAAGGGTGAATGTTATATGTAAAAGAGAGAAGGAAAGACAGTCACTCACCTAAATGCGACCTACATAGCATGCATGCAACAAAAATGAAAGACAATTCAAGTACTAATGCACACACTCCAACCAATAATGTCCGTCACAGCCGAGGGCTTACAAATAATATGGGAATAGTGAGGTTCAGGTGAGAAAAGGCAAAACAAGTTATGGTAATGTGGAGGTAAAAGCGTCAAGCTAGTTCCTAACAGGACTATAATAAACCATCCGAATCTCAACTAACTGAAAAATAGAATACAAGTGCCCTTCATTTGGCACACGGCTCACTAAACTCATACACAATCTCCTCAAAAATATGGAATAAGAACGGAGGAGTCGGACGGTCACAAACTTTCCTTTTTAACACCGTCTAAATGAATCAAATCAAACGTTTTTTTTCTTTCTTCTTCTTTCACGTGAATCAGCCTCTTTTTTTTATTATTATTATTATTATTTTTTACAATATTTCTTCTTCACGTTTTCCACTTTTTTTTCTTTTTCAATTCTCCTTTTTTTTTTCTTTTTCTCCCTCCTCTATTTACCCCAACTCCATACAAATAAATACGGGCCAAACTGCAGACGGAAAATCATACCACAGAAGACATACTAAACTAGCTTGACTAGGCAGGCTCAGTTTGGAATGTAGCTAATGGGTCAAAAAGGCAAGTTTTGGCTTAAGTGGAGCTAAATGGGTGAAAAATATAAGGAAAGGGGGAAAATTTGCAAGCACCTCCCTGCATGTGACACCAACCACAAACCCGAATGTGTGCATTTGACAAGAAATTGAATGCCATAAAAGTGCAATAAAATGATGAACATGCTATGCAAGGAGTACTACTCTCAATTCCTAATGAACCGGTCATGAATGTCACCAGTTATGGGCTCTAAAACTCAGAATTTATGGAGTAGTTTGCCAATTTATCAGGTCAAGTCTAAACAGTCAGCTATATTTGAACAGAAACTCGTAGACTATGCGTATGATAGAGCTAATAACTATCAACAGAAGTGCAAGGCTCAAGTAAAATGACAAGTTATAGTGCAGTTTCATCACGGAAATCTACCGTTCCGACTCAACCTATATGCAAAAATAAACGTGAAATTTTTGAATTTTTGAATTTTTTCTAATTTTTTTGATTTTTTTTTTTGAATTTTTTAAAGAAATAAACAAACAATGCAAGCTGAAATAAATAAACGTGAATGCAAAACAAATGCAAATGCGGACTCAAAAGGATGCAATACCCTCGTCAAACCAAAACGGACAACGCCCTCGTTGTCCTCCAGCATACACCAACAGATATATACAGGGGAACGGGAATATACAACCAATAAAGAATAAAAACAATAAAATAAAAAGGAGACAAAAATAAAAGAGTAAGATGTACATACAAAACACGAACTTCCCCAAACCAGCCAGAAAACTGGGGAAGTGAGTAGACCAGTAGCTACTGATCAGCCTCGTCATCACGGACGTCCTCCACCGTGAACTCTGGATCCTCCTCCTCTGCTCAACTCGAGCTCTCTCCTCCTCCTCCGCTCAGCTCGAGCTCTCTCCACTACCACCTCGGGGTCCTCGTCCTCGTCCTCCTCCTCCTCCTCAGCAGGCTCCGGGTACCCCTCAGCTGGGTACCGGTAAAAGGAAGGGTGTGGCCAACCCTCTGGGATCGGGCGGTGTCGACTCAAGTGGTACTCGTATAGAGGGAACAAAGTCAAAGCTAAGTCCCCCTCCATACGAGCCTGTCTCTCTGCAATCTCAACTAGAAAACCGTCACGACGCCCTTGGTCCGTGACCGAGGACTCCTCAAAGGGTGGTGGAGGTACAAAATTAGCCGGTTGGACCGGCTGTGCCGGTGTCTGGTCGGTGGGTGCAGGAGTAGGAGTGGGAGTAGGGGTCGGGATGGGAGTAGCCGTGGAAGGCTGGACACTCCCAGAAGGTGTGGACCCCTCTCCAGTCTCAAGTCTACGCCGCTTCTTAGCGGCGGGTAAAGTGGGAGGTGGTCGGAGTGGAAGGTGGTAGTCAGACAGTGGTGGAAGTCGGGCGCCCCTAGCGACCGTAGGCAAAGGGGCTAGAAAGGGGGAGAGTGTCACAAGGTAGGTCGACAGACAAGGAACCGTCTATCTTTCATGTCTGGTAGTCGGTAGTGAGCCAATGCTGACAGTGCATGGCATCCAGGCTCAAGTACCTCTCTCCCCGGAGGTACGGTAAGTCACGAGGCCAGACAGGGAACAGGCAAGAATGGTGGCTATGCCATCGCAGGCAATAGATCCCGTGATCTTCAGCCCCTGGGCCTGGAAGTACTGGGCGGTCAGATACGCGATGTTGAGGGTAAAGGGACCCTCGCAGTCGATGTTCAGGTAACCGCCTAAGATGGAGAGCTTGTTGTTGTTGATGTTGTTTGGCTCCTTTCGGCCAAAAATGGTGCTCCTCATCAGTCTAAGAAAGTAATGGGCAGGGGGGAGGTAGACCTGTGCGAGCTTTCGCTCGGGAAAGTTGGTCTGGGCCAAGGTCCGCCAAAGCTGAACAATGACCTCCTAGGGGCAGTAGCGTCGCCCGTAAAGGAGAGGCCAAGTCTACTACCAAAGTCCTCCAAAGTCATCGAAAAAGTCCGGTTGAACAACCGGAAAGACACAGAAGGACTAGTGGGGGCAGCGTCGTGTGCCCTGGAGGAGAAGGTGAAGGAGCTGAGGAACTCAAGACTCAGCTCCAGAAAGGTACGGCCACTCATAGTAATGAGTCCGGCTATCCCCGTGCCCCGTAAAAGCTCACAAACTGTCTCGTAGATGTCGAGTCTCTCAAGTGCCGATTTATCTAAAAACCGGGTAGGTAAAAACTCACAGCCTAGGAGGTTATAAAACCTCTTACGATGTACACCGTTAATGAAAATTACCTGCGGGTAATCTGGGTGAGAGTCGAAGGAGTTATCCCCTCGAACAGTGACCGTGCCAGAAGGAGCAGCTGAAGTGGAAGTGCTAGGAGCTAGCGTAGAATGGGAACGTCCACGACCTCGGCCCCGACCTCTAGAACCCGAAGTAGAAGCTCGTCCAGTGACGGTGCAAGGAACTAAGGCCGCTCTAAAGGCAGCTGCAACTGCTGGTGAGTCTGCCATAGGTGTGCTCACCGTGGCTGGAGTAAAGGTTGTGGCTGTTGTGACCACCACTAACGAAGAAAGACTAGAAGAGCGGCGGTGGTGGTGGTCAGAATCGAAGTGGCAGCCAAAAAGAGCTAGCAAGCAGTGCTAGTCGGCGAAAAAAAAGATCCGGCAACTGAAACTAAGAAGAAGTGAAGTCTTTGGGCGGTGCGGGGACAAGGGACTACCGTCTCGCAGACAGAGACAAAGACGGACGGCGTAAGAGCTCGACGAAGGCATTGAGATAGAGTCCATCCCGAATAAATAATAAAGGGGGAATTGATAAGAAAACAGCGGCTAAACAGCATGAAAACCAGCATGGTAACGGCATGACAATCCTCAAACAGTCGAAGAATTCGACTACAAAATTTAAAATTCCCATAATTTCCTCAAAATTTCGAATGAAAGCGGGTAAAAAGCAAGAGGGGCGGGGTAGCAAGCATCAACAGCAGCAGTTAAGCAACAATTGAAGTTAACTAAGCATATGGCAGCAGCAAAAACCAAGTCTTTCAGTCAAAAACCAGGTTTCAGTCGAAAAATTCGACTGTAACGTGCCCTAAACGCAAATTTCGCGCAAAATTCGAATTAAACATGTAAGAATCAATGAGGCAAGGGGTAGCTCTGGCTCGAAAGTACTCAAGTCTTCCTTTCGTGATTTTCTCTGCAGACGGAGTCTATGCCTGAATAGTCTCTTTGGCTCTGAATCAGCTGAAACTAACTCAAACCTGTCTGACCTGGGCATAAACAACACTGAAAGAAAATAAATAAGAACTGCCTCAAGGAATAAAAAAATTCCCTGAGATGGATAAAATAAACGAAACAAAGAAAGATAGGGCAATTGCCTCCCCGGCAACGGCGCCAAAATTTGATAGGGCAGTCGTATACCTATTAAAAATAAACTAACTAAACTAACTATATAGTTAGGGAAGTCAGGTCGATCTCCTCAAGGAGGCAAGATATCTGTAGAAGTCCGTCTATTTGGTCACAAATGGGGGGGTTGTTTAAATTGGTTTTCTAAACTAGAAGGTTTAAAGGAAAGAGAAGTAAAGACAAGAGCAGTAAAGGTAGGAAAATAGATTTAAACTATCAAATAGAGAAAGGTCATGTCAGGATTTCGGTTCACTACGGTAGTCCAGTGACTCAACTGTAAACAGCTAAGACAAATTAATGCGAGATGGATATGGAAAGGTCCTTCCGGTCCACTTTCTACCCTAAAGTTCCACTAACTTAACTTCCGTCCTCGTCAGGGTAGTCTACTATTCATAGCAGGCCTATTTAGTCCAATCTTCCGATCCAGGATTAATTTTAACCAGATTAAAGGGGTGACTCAGAAGCGTGCACTCAACTAAGTCGGTAAAAATATAGTTAAATTACTATGGTGACAGAGTCTCACAATTAACTCATCTAAACTATTTACTACATCGTCACATTTCTACCGTAGATCCCCTAATCCCAACATGAATTAGATTTAGCTACTCATATCGCTATTAATATTATCAAAACTAACAACAAATGATGAACTAACAATAAACATAATGAAATAAATAATAAAGTGCATAAAAGAGAATTAGGGCATAAAATAAATGAAGCAAGACAAGTAATTAAAGCAATCGAAATAGAGATCATTATTAAGAAAGGAGAAAGAGATTACAATCGTGCGAATCCGGCGTAAAGAACACACAAATCCAAGCGAAATAATCCCGAAAATAAGGTTACAGTGAAGAGAAAAAGTAACGCAGTCTTTGTTGTGAATAATGGATAAAAGCTCAGTAAAGAAAAAGAATCCCCCTAATGACCTAGCTAATGCGTGCTTAAATAGGAAAATAACCAAGTTTATCAACTTAAAACAACTCACGGGCTAATTAAAGCCCACGCCAACAGAAAGCACTCGATCGAGTAGAATAAATCCACTCGATCGAGCAAAACACCAGAAAATCTACTCGATCGAGTAGAATAGTTACTCGATCGAGTAACTCTCTTTTCAGCACTTCTGGATCGAGTAAATAACTACTCGATCGATCAACTGAGGCCATAAAAACCACTCGATCGAGTGATAAAACTACTCGATCGAGTATTCTTCCTTCAAATCAGCCCAATCTAGTCACTGACTGCCTCGTAAACTGTGCCTTCACGCATTCCAATGCAGTATCTTAATCTGGAAAATCCCGTCTCCTCTAAATGCATGCAAAAAGGACGAAAAGTGGTACGATTTCACTACTTTCGCGTTCATTTCTACAAAACGGACAAAACGAACCAAAGTAGCCAATTCGGGGCATAATACTATATAAACAGTACAAAAATGCATGAAAATACGTGCTAAAATAGGCTAAAAAGACTATACAATATGCACGTATCAAAACACATTTGTATTTCAACAAACAACTAGTTAGTGGTTAAGTCAAGCTCGATCCATGGGGCGGGGGTACTCAAATTGTTTAATCTAATTATGGTTGTGCTTGGGGTTGTCACAATTGTAATGGGTTGATGATTCTAATCTAATAGAAGCAATGGAAAGTAAACAAGCAACAAAAGGGAAAGATGTAAACAAATGACTAAAAATGCTAGGGTGTCATGGGTTCATAGGGGGTTTATGGGAGTTGATCATACAAACATGTTCTCTACTAGATGCAAGCACTTATTGTTGTGATGGGATCGAGTTGGTGTATAAGCTTACAATCCATAAGAAGGTTTGGGTCCCGGAGCCGAATCGAGTAGATTGTACAACACCTACAAGTCGACTTAATCCTTCTTATTCAACTATATGCATGGTCTAATGAGACTCGAGTTGGTGTATAAGCTTACAAGTCTCATTGAAAAGATAGGTGATGGGTAAAAAATGCAAGGATTCAAAGGCTTGCATTTCATCAAACATAACATGTGCATAAGTTGAAATCACAACAAGCAAGCAAATTAATTATGAAAACATATTAGATTAAGCATGAATCATTCCCCATGTTTGTTTCCCCTAATTCCCCATTAATCCTAGCTAAATGACTACTCACTCATGATCAAGTTTAACATGTTAATAAGGTTGTCAATCATACTAACAAAGCAAAACATGATGAATAAATGATGTGAGTAACAATAATTAAACAAGAGTAAAAGAGATTATACACCTACTTGATATGATCCAAATAATAAAGTAAAGAATAAAAGAAGAGAACTTGATTGATTGATGAAGAGTTGTCAATTCTCCAATAATAACCCAATAATCTTCAATTACCCAATAATAATAAACTTGAACAATGATTAAGGAAAGATTAATATGTAATTTTGTGGAATGATTGAGATTAATCTATTCTAATCTACTCCTAATGAAAACTTAATCTAATCTAAGAGGACTTGATTTAATCTAAGGGAACTTGATCCTTTTATTATTACAAATGGAGTATATATAGTGGTACATCATTAGGTTAAGCAAGGGTAGATTAGTAAATAACAATGCTAAGTGTTTGAGCACGGAACTGCAACTCTCGAGGGATATGCGCGGATCACGTAGCAAGGAAAAGCCTTATGTATAACAATCCGCTCGTCCCGAGCGAAATACGAGCAACCTGAGCCTCAACCCAAGCGGGTTGATTTTGTCCCGAGCGGGTTGAGGAGTATCCCGCTCTACTTGAGCTTCACCTGCGCGGGTTGAGCTGATGTTCTCTTTTTTCTTGCTTTTAAGCCTATGATGCTTCAATATACTCTTTATTCCTACTTCCTTGGTCATCATTCTTGCCTCCTCTTTATACTTAGTCCATCCAAGATCGTCAACAAGCTTCCGAATATGCGCGAGAGACGGGAATTCCGCCTCATTATCTCCTTTCCTATAAGACATATAAAATGCACTAGGAAAGCAAAATAGAAAGCATTTGACGGATAAAATGGCCATGAAATGTTATAATAGTATGCAAAATAGGTTCAATTAGGGGACTAAATGTACGCAAATAAGAGTCACATCAAACAGCCCCAAACCGAACCTTTACTCGTCCCGAGTAAAGAGGTGACTAGAACTAGACCTTTATTTAAACTATCCTAATAATATAACCGATGTGAGATAATTAATGGGTCTCACTCTGCCCCTTCAACTCACAATAAGACAACCATAAGGTAGGATGCCTTCTTGCAAGGCAAGGTGGGGCTTGCCAAAATGGCGACACATCCAAGCATTAAAGCACACAAAACAAGTAATGGATGCATCTACAAAAATAAATAGCCACTTTCCTCATCTAAGTGGCAGAAATCATCTAAAGGGGAAGCAATTTAAGGGTACACACTCCATCATAGATATTGTTTCTCCAAGCTACTAAGTCTAAAAGGATACCAACAAATCACCTCCAAGTTGTGTCAAACAAGGGTACCTTTGTCCACAATCGCTAAATGCTTTTGTCAAGAGTAGGCTCCATATGGTGTTAGAAACACTGTAGGATCGCGGAATTCCCCTTTTTTCTTAGACAAGAAGAAGGGTCGTCCCTTCTCCACCATGCAACAAATAAGATCAATGGATAAAAAAGGGATTCAAAGTGTATGAGTTTCACATTTGTAGTTTGCTTTTGTTTTGTTATTCCCCCCAATTTCTTATGGTATTTGACTTTTGAGAACATTACTTGCCATTTTTTATGTATGGCATTTTTGATTCTTTGCAATTCTTTTCAATATTGCATTTTTGAACATTTTTCAAAGTCACCCCATTTTGTAGCAAGGGCACTTTTATTGAAGCATAGGATTCTATTTTTGCTCATCTTTTCATTTGATGCAATTTGCAAACTTCTTATTTTTTTTCGTTTTTTTTTATGCTTGAACTCAATTTGGTAATTTTTGTGCCAAATCCCTTTTTGTTGACAAAATATGATGATAGAAGTGTAAGAACGGTTGCATGGCTTCAAAGGTCACCTTGGAATAAACGGTAACCAAGGAGTTATCACACCACAAGGTACTCTTGACTAGGCCTTAATCCATGGGTCAAAGGATACTAGCATGTCACATCCTAGGGTGTTTTACAAGCATTCTAATGACCAAAGTCTTAAGAAGAAAAAGTATCTACAAGGGCCTTATATACACTTGTCAAGTTTCCCAAATAGATGCTTTCACAAAATTTTTTCTAAATGCAACTATATGCCATGATGCAACTATCATTTATACAACCTAATGCGTATGCTTCTACCTACTAGTATGTCATATAATCTAAATGCAATCCTATAATCACATTGTTTATACCGCATCAAACAAAATAGAGCCACATAGTCATTAACATAAAGAGGAAAAAGGAGATTGGAAAGATCATACCATGTGGTCTTCAATATCCTCATGTCTCGGATGTGGCGTAGTCGATCAATGTGAAAAAGCATAAACAAACAAGCAAACAAGTACATACAATATATACAATTCTACAATATGAAGGAAATGAACATGTTTTTGATTTTTTCAAATTTTCAAATTTTTATGGTTTTTGATTTATGAAATAAAAAGACATGTTTTTGTATTTTTCAAAATTTTTAATTTTTTTGTATTTTTGGAATATAAATTCCCATCCCCCACTTTATTTTGGACATTCTCCTCAATGTACATGTAGGAGTAGGAATGAAAAAGAAAGTACATGTTTTTTGGATTTCTGAATTTATGGAAATAAATGCAATGATATGAATGAATGCATGCTCTAACTAAATGCAATTCTATATGACATATATAACAAATGAATGCAATCTAAACTATATTATATAACGCATGATTTCTAGTAAACTATGGTCACCTATGATCAAACTTCCCCAAACCGATTTAAACACTATTTCTAGTGTAGATAGAAATAGGTTTGGTCATTAGCGACTATGCATGAATTCTAGTCTATATGCAACTAACTATATAAATCATGTGAGATATATTACAATGCAAACTAGTCTAACCATGTGAGATATATTACAATGCAAACTATACTATATGAACTAACTAACGCAATATAAAATATAATACAAATACAAGCCTAAAATATATGATATATGTATGTCGCTTCATGGTTTAACCTCCCCAAACAGATTTTAAACACTATTTCTAATGTAGGAAGAAAGGGGTTTAATCATGAGGTAACTACATAAATACAACTATATATGAGAGATAGGGAAAGAAAAGGGTTATTACAATCATTGTTGGAGATGAAGATGGTAGATATGAAGCATATATATAGCCATGACACAAGCCAAATGAGAGAAAAAGATGAATTTCAGGGTCAACCCGCTCGGGTTGAAAATAACCCGCTCGAGTTCAGCCTCAACCCGCTTGGGTTGATTTGGTCCCGCTCGGGTTGAAGGCTGGGACGCGCGTTTTCTCAGGAATCCGCCCAGATTCTTGAGCAGGGAACTTTCTTTCTTTTCTTGGCCTTCAATACGCACGAGTTGGACTCGGGACGCACGGATCTCAAGCAGTTTTGACCCAACGCCTTTTTAATGATAGAAAAGATGTTCACAAGCCCAAAATCTCAATTTTCTTCATTTCTTTACATTTTCTACCTTCTTATTTTCATCAATTTCCTTCAAAAAGCTCAATTAAAAATATGAGATCCCTCCCTTTCATCTCTCATGCAATTTATTAAATGAATGAATGCAAAATTACACTAAATGCATATATACAAATTAATGGTTATTGAGGAACTCCATCAAACCAAATATTATCAATAAACAATTTCATGGAAGATTATCACGAGCACTCAAAGCACGTAGAAGTCGGTCAATTCTTGGGAGTGAGATATAAATAGGCATGGAATGGGTAGTTGGTTGGCAATTCACTCAACTCTTCCTCCAAATAGTCAAAATCACCACATTCAATGCAAGTACTCTCATTATCATCTAAGGTGATTTCAAGTGCGTCTATTTTGGGTTCCCAAATGTTCTCATATTCTTCATCCCAACAAGGACCATTATCAAAGGAGTTGTCATAACAAGGCTCGCCAAGTTCAACACAATTGTCTCCCTCTAAAATGTCATCCTGAAAGGGTGAATTTTCACTCAAGCTCACATACATATCACTCTCGCTTTGCCCATTAACATCAAATTCCATGGAAGTTGGTTTCATTATTACACAAAAAGAGTAAGGTGACGGCATCCAAGCATTGGTTTCACAATCAAGAATGTACTCCTCCTCCTCATCACTCTCTTCATCTAGCACTCCATCTTCCCAAGGAGGGGAAAATGTATGGGCATAGTAGGTTGGCTTAAGGTTATAGGAAGGTTTCTTATTCTCACAAATCTCATTTTCATCATAGTTTTCCTCAATGAATTTTTGAAATGTGGTTTTTATCGCTTTCATACCTTTCTTGGCACTCTCAAAGTTGTCATGTACAATTTGCTTAAGACAATGGATGGTCATAAACTCAACAAATTCCCAAAATTCCTCACAACTCATCTCACATATCCTACCACCACTCAAGTGAAATGCCAAGTTGCGGGTTTCAAGGTTTATGCCATTATAAACAACACAACATACTTCATAATTTGAAAGAGTAAAACCATGATGCCAAGCATGAGTCATATAATCTTCAAATCTTGCAATATATTTATCAAATGACTCATTTTCATATTGCCAAAAAGTGAATGTAGACATGTTAAACATATGAAATAATGTAAGTACAAGAATTAAAATTCTCAAGGAACCAAAATCCCTCAAGAAGACGCACAACTAAAACTAGACAAAAGAACAATTCAAACACACAACACCGTCCCCGGCAACGGCGCCATTTTGATGAACGTGTCGTTGTACGCCCTCAAACACATTTATACCCAACTATTAGCATAGCAAGCAAGTCGGGGTCGATCCACGGGATGGGGGTATTCGAAGGTAAATAAAACGAGATGCAAACAATTGATTAAAGGCACTACGGTGTCATGGGTTCATAGGGGATTCATGGGAGTTGATCATACAAACATATTCTCAAATTATAAGCAAGCACTTATTGTTGTGATGGGATCGAGTTGGTGTATAAGCTTACAATCCCTAAGAAGGTTTGGGTCCCAGAGTCGAATCGATTAGATTGTACAACACCTACAAGTCGACTAAATCCTTCCTATTCAACTATATGCATGGTCTAATGAGACTGGAGTTGGTCTATAAGCTTACAAGTCTCATTGAAAATATAGGTGATGGGTAAAAAATGCAAGGATTCAAAGGCTCGCATTTCATCAAACATAACATGTGCATAAGTTGAAATCACAACAAGCAAGCAAATTAATTATGAAAACATATTAGATTAAGCATGAATCATTCCCCATGTTTGTTTCCCCTAATTCCCCATTAATCCTAGCTAAATGACTACTTACTCATGATCAAGTTTAATGTGTTAATAAGAATGTCAATCATACTAACAAAGCAAAACATGATGAATAAATGATGTGATTAGCAATAATTAAACAAGAGTAAAAGAGATTATACCTACTTGAGATGATCCAAATTATAAAGCAAAGAATAAAAGAAGAGAACTTGATTGATTGATGAAGAGTTGTTAATTCTCCAATAATAACCCAATAATCTTCAATTACCCAATAATAATAAACTTGAACAATGATGAAGGGAAGATTAATATGTAATTTTGTGGAATAATTGAGATTAATTTGTTCTAATCTACTCCTAATGAAAGCTTAATCTAATCTAAGAGGGCTTGATTTAATCTAAGGGAACTTGATCCTTTTATTATTACAAATGGAGTATATATAGTGGTACATCATTAGGTTAAGCAAGGGTAGATTAGTAAATAACAATTCTAGTGTTTGAGCACGGAATTGCAACTCTCGGGGGATATGCGCGGATCATGTAGCAAGGAAAAGCCTTATGTCCAACAATCCGCTCGCCCCGAGCGAAATACGAGCAACCTGAGCCTCAACCCGAGCGGGTTGATTTTGTCCCGAGCGGGTTGAGGAGTATCCCGCTATACTTGAGCTTGACCCGCGCGGGTTGAGCTACTGTTCTCTTTTTTCTTGCTTTTAAGCCTATGATGCTTCTATATACTCTTTATTAATACTTCCTTGATCATCATTCTTGCCTCCTCTTCATACTTAGTCCATCCAAGATCGTCAACAAGCTTCCGAATATGCGCGAGATACGGGAATTCCGCCTCATTATTTCCTTTCCTATAAGACATATAAAATGCACTAGGAAAGCAAAATAGAAAGTATTTGACGGATAAAATGGCCATGAAATATTATAATAGTATGCAAAATAGGTTCAATTAGGGGACTAAATATACGCAAATAAGAGTCACATCAGTGCTATTGAGACAGGACGATTGGTCAGAATTGGTTTTGGTAAGAACCTAAGAAGGCTCGCTAGATGAAACGATCGAAGAAGATCGAGTAATGAGAATCAGCAATTGTCTTATATTAACTATTTCTCAACCATGTTCAAATTTCAAAACGGGTACTATCAGACTAAGTCTAAGTGTATCATCCTCAGCGAAGTCGACAAACTGTGGAACAACGCCACCTGTACTGCACGCACCGACGAGTTAAAGTTTAAAGCGGCGGCACTTCTTCCCATGGAAATTTGTAAACAAAACACGTCATGGACCGTTACGGACTTGTAAGGCTTAGAAGCCAGTGGAAGGTTGAACAAGCCAGCATTTGAGGAGTCGTCGCCATTTTTTTGTGGAAAACTAGAAACCGTTCGAATACTTCATGCCATTTCAAGGGATAAAGTATTGACATGAACACTAAGAAATTCGTTACCCTTAGAATTGTCTTGAATGACTATCAGAATGACAATAAACAAGGGTGCTCACATATATCAGAGTAAGGGATAAGGGTACGTACTAGGAAGTTCTTTAATCGAACATCTATCCCCCCCCCCCTCCCCTCCACCTCGATAAGAGCCTCTACTAATGATTGGGAACGTCGTTTATACTCGATATAGTTGATTATATGCATGCAATGCAACATCCATTGGATTAATCCTACCATATGAATATTAACAAAGGCTCTGTTCTTTTGGATTGAAATTGTCCGAACTGAACTGAACTTAATGGAGCAGAACTGAACTGAACTGAACTGAACTTAATGGAGTTGAACTGAACTAATCTGAACTGAACTAAACTGAAATAATAATAAAAAGATTACACTAATAATAGTAATACCAATAATAATAAATATTATAATAACAACAATACCAATAATAATAATAAATATTATAATAATATTATTCATTAAGAATAATAATATATAAATATAATAATAATAATAATAATAATAATAATAATAATAATAATAATAATAATAATAATAAAATATAATAATAATAATAATAACGAAAAAATAAATAATATAATAATAATAATTATAGTTCTAATATAATAACTTATTAATATAATAATAATAATAATAATAATAATAATAATAATAATAATAATAATAATAATAATAATAATAATAATAATAATAATAATAATAATAATAATAATAATAATAATAATAATAAATAATAATAATAATAATAATAATAATAATAAATATGTTATGAATAATATTAATAATAATGAATATATTAAAAAAATAATAAATATAAATATAATAATAATAATAATAATAATAAATATATTAAATATAAATATAATAATATAAACAATAGAAATTAATTATTAACAAATACTACCTTCTATTCACAATAAACTTCCCTATTTCCTTTTTCGTCTATTCACAATAACTTTCCTATTTCCTTTTTTGGTAAGTGTTTGTGTAGTCCAAATTTAATTGTATGGTGGGGTAGTGTATTGTGTGGTCCAAATTTAATTATATGGTGGGGTAGTGTGTTTCCTTAATTTTTGTGTCAAAATGAAAGGGGGAGTTTATTGTGAAAAGAATGGAGTATAATAGTAATATAATAATATAATAATAATAATAGTAATAACAATAGTAAATACATTAATACAATAATAATAATAATAATAGTAATAGTAGTAATAGTAGTAATAATAATAATAATAATAATAATAATAAGAATAATAATAATAAGAAGAAGAAGAAGAAGAAGAAGAAGAAGAAGAAGAAGAAGAAGAAGAAGAAGAAGAAGAAGAAGAAGAATATCAATAAGAATATAAAATAAGAATAATAATATTAATGTTGAAATAAACTAATATGAACTTACCTGAACTGAACTGATCTGAACTAAATTGAACTGAACTGAATTGAATGGAGCTGAACTGAATTGAACTGAACTTAATGGAACTGAACTGAACTGAACTTATCAGAATTGAAATTAAGTCCAAAAGAACAAGGCCTAAGTCGGTGAAAAAACAATATAGAAATTAGAAGGTCAAAGTGGGAATTTACATAAATTACATGTGAGGAAAGCCAAGCAAATAAAGCATACATAGCAAAATACTAGATTAAATTACAAGGCGAAAGATGAAATTTACGTCATAAGTATGCTTTTAAAAGATGTTTAAAAGAAGAAAACAAAATAAAATAAAAGAATAATTTTCAAAACAGTATATAAACGATTGGATATAAATTACAAAAGTCAAATATATTAGAATTAGGCGATAAACAAGCATATTAGTCGATTTGTAAGGAATATATACGAGTTACGTTGGGACGAGCTTAGTTCGGGGGCATACACCAACTCGGAACAGGCACAACAGATGATGCGTCTTCTGGAAGAGGCACAACATCCTTTGCGTCTGTTCTAGATCAGTGGGTTCTGACTGTGAAAGTCAGACCCATAGTTGTTAGTGTCAATTGATTTGATTTAATCGATTGCTTTGATTATTATAACACGCAGGAAGTAATTTAGGCATATTTTACATCTTGGGATCGTCACGAATTCATTGAAGTCTGGTTTGTAGGTGGATCATACAACGATAAAGAATGTCGTAGTCGGAATTGATTTACAAGTTACAAATTCGAATTAAGGCAAATAATTAGATCGAAGATTTAAGATTGATATAAAGATATTTATCTGAAGTTAAGAACGTGTACAAAAATTTGAATTCAAGAGACTTAGGGAAAATCGAAGCTCTTTAACCCGAATTTGAGACGGTGACGAAAAACGATTAATATTGATTATTAGCAATTTAGGTCGAAAAAAAGGGTTTGATGAAAATAATTTACAAACACGGTTTAGAAAGAACTAAATGAAATAAAGAAGAAAAAATGAAGAAAGGAAAATAAAGACGAAACAACAAATACTCGAGGAAGAAGAAGAAGTGCAGCAACTGAATAGGAGTCCCTAGAAGAGGCGCAACATCTGCTGCGGCTGTTCTAGAAGGCGCATCAGTTGATGTGATTCTTCCCCACGTTGTTTCTTTACTGTTTTTGTCAAAAGGGTTTAAAGCCTGATTTTTATGAAATACTTATGACTTGTTAGCATCCTCGTGATATAAACTCTTACAAATTATTACAGAAACAATAAAACAAGAATAAATGATCGGATTACACCCTCGTACTTGCATGTTAGAGAAGCGAGATTTAACTAAAATCATCCTTTAGTGGTAACTCAACTCGATTTTAATGAAGTTTGACAGTGCCCTTGATTGCTCAAGAAATTTAGCGAAATTGATTGATTGATTAATGTGTAGTAGTAAAATTTGGTTAGTCATAAAACGAGACGGGTATCACGAAATGATTCGGGTTTATGTTGTCGAATTGATCAAGCACGTAGATGTCAAAGGCAATAACAAAGTTCTAGGATACAAAGAGAGAAGAGAAGGGCGGACACTAGCGTGAAAAGTATGACGGACGAAACCCTGATCTATTTATAGTAGTTGTGAAAAGATCCGGAAAATACTTCAAGCTGCTAGAAATCAGGCTCAGGAGAAGGCGCAAAAAGTATTGCAACCCTTCCAAGAGGGGCAGCACCCATTGCGTCTTCTCCTCAGACCTTTCCTCCTCAACAAGAAAGTTTATGCGGTTTATTTAGGAAAAAGGAAGATATAGGACTTCTTTATTCCGCAAGGCAAAATTTTCGTGGAAATTAGTAATAAAATAATATTAGTGATACGAACTTCTAGAATATTTTGATTCGGATTAAGACGGTTTTAGAAAATGAAGACGGTTTTTTACCCGTACTCCAAATGAACCCTAATAACGGACAAACGACCGTATCGGCACGTAGTTGACGACCAAGGAGTTAACACGAATGTTTGAAATACCACTTGTCGACGGATTTATAAGATGTCATAAAATCGCAATGTATACTAAACATGCGGCCCAATTATCATCAGCTAATTGGCGAAAGGTGTAGAAATGAGGTACACTTATCATGATTATTCAATTTTTATCTACATTTTTCAAGTTTCACCTAACCGTTAACTAATCATGCCAAATAGAGTTGTAGTGTGCTTTCTAAAAATGAAAAAAAAACTTGACATAACTAAACAGTTATAAATACAATCAGATGAATACGAAACTTTAGCAAATATTAAACAACAATTTCCACCGTAGAAGAAAATTTTGTTTTATCATTCTAATTTCAATAAAATGGAGTTAATGGCGAAGTTGTTGAAGCGTCGACTGTAGAGCTATTGTCACGGCATGCCAACCAGCTTGTGTAGGGTGGACTAAATCCCAAAAGAAATATGACTCGGGATTTTTACAAACATTATACATTTTATTACCTTTTTCATCCACATCTCCGCATTCATATGCCTTATTTATACCCATGCAACATGGCTTTAATGGATTGTCAAACCTTATATTTCCTGCGTAACAAACCCAGATTAATTGAGTTGACATACTTATATATATATATCGTCACATAATTAACTAATAAACATGAAGAAGACAAACCTTGTTGAGCTCCTTTTTCATGGATGATGGATGAGAAGGCGGTGTATAGATCAACAACAACAAAAGGGTTATGAAGGTGTTTATTCAACTTGGAGACCGCTTGTTGTAACAATAGATTATGAAACTTGACAGCCTTGTTAGATGTAGAATTGCACAGCTGAAATGATGTTTCAAATGTGTTTGTAGGTAAACATCCCAAGGGTTGTAATGATGTTAATGATATCTTCTTCACTCCTAAATTGTATATCCGTTGAAGATCAATTACTAGTTGGTTCACCACTTGTGCAATATATGATTGAAGATCCTGTTGCATTTATATAAAACAATGCTATCTAGTTAGCACTTTTGCAAGCCCGCAAAAGTGGGTGTTTTTTTCACCCGCTTTGAAAATTACTAACTATTACGTAGTAGATTTTTTTTTTTTAGATAAGGACGATATAAGTTATATATACGTAAGAAAAAAAAATTAATCGTTACCAACCAACGACTCTAAACTTATGTGATTTTGATACGAAGCACCCCATTAGCTCCTGCCACATGGTCTAATAAGATTTTAAACTTATAAGTTGTAAACTATTATAATTACGCATGTAAAACTAATAATCTAGAAAATTCTTGTACATATATAAGTAGTTCTTAAACCTTTAATGATAGGCAAAAATGTCATTAAGGAGGGTGCCAAAACATCTTACGATGTTTGTATGTAGTAATATAAAGGATTAATTCAAAACAATAATCCCAATTATGAACGACCTTTTTATATTAATTCATACTATATTTAAATTTAGAATAATCTTAACTATTTGCCTCGTTTTCTCAAAATAGAAAACTGTAGATTTTAGCTTGTTGTTTTGTAAAAAAAATGTATATAATAATAACTACTCAATTTACTCTCTTTAGGGCTTGCTTGGGATGAGAGTAATAACTAAGGGAGTAATAGAGCTAAAATGAACTAAAAAATTGAGGGAAGAGATGGAGGTTGAAGATAGAAATGGGCAAATATAGTGTAATAGTCCCTCCATGCATTAAGGGAGTAATTGTTATCCACCTCCCCCTCCAAGTAATTATTACCTCCATATAGAGGTAATAATTCCTCCCTCACCTCCTCTTTCCACCCTCCACAACCACCACAAAGCATCAATCTCCTCTCATTTCTTCTTATTTTAGCTCTCATTACTCCCTTAATAATTACTCTCATCCCAAGCAAGCCCTTAAAAGAATCACTACCTCATATACTTTTGTCCGCCATTTAATACAAATGAGGTTTTTTGACCGGCCTTAGCTTAGACTATTTTAAGTTGAAGATTTGATAGTTGAGTTTATTCTAAATTAAAATGTAGTATGGATTAATATGATAAGATCGTCCATAATTAGAACACCAGGCGATGTCATTAGACCCACTCGAGGTATTCGACAGGAAGACCCGCTTTCGCCGTATATATTTATTATGTGCGCCGAAACTTTATCAAGATCACTACAAAAAAAATAGTGATCTTAGTTCTATTGATAATGGTATTAGAATTGGAGTTGGGGTGGAGAAAATTTCATTTCTTACTTTTGCGGATGACACTATTATTTTCACTAAAGCCTCTAATCAGAGTTGTAGAACCATTAAGTCTATATTAGATAAATTTTGCACGATATCAAGACAATTTGTTAATTTTGACAAATCTACTTTTCAATGCACTAGAAATATTGATCGTTCTCTTCGTGAATCTTTTAGCGGTATTATTCGTATGAACGAGGAAGCTCATTTAGGTAAATATTTATGATGTCCTATAATTGACAGCAGAGTGACTAAAAATACTTCTGAAAGTATTGTTCATTCTTCTTGCACTCAATTATCGAAATGGAAAGCGAATTCATTATCGCAAGGAGGTAGACTAGTTCTGGTAAATGCTAATTTAGCCGCGAAGGGAACTTTTCAAATGCAAAGCTTCCTTCTTCCTTCATCATCCATAATAGATTAGATAAAATTAATCGAGACTTTCTCTGGAATAAGAACCATTTTCAGCGTTCCAATAATTTGATTTGTTGGCATAAAGTTTGTTTACCGAAATCGTTTGGTGGACAGGGGATAAAGTCTTCTGAAGCAGCTAATAAAGCTCTTCAAACGAAACTTTTATGGAAAATTCTTATGGATAAAGAAAGCATATGGGTCAAAGTGATTACTAAAAAATACCTGAGAAATTGTTCACTCTTTGATCATAAGCCTAATTCAGTCTCTTTGTGGCAATGGCGTAAACTTATGAGTCTTTGGGCTCTATTTAGAAAAGGGTTGTGATAACAGGTAGGAAATGGCAGCAATATTAAATTCTGGACTGATAATTGGGTCTTTTCACACCCAATTACCAGCACTATTGGTGATGATAGTACCCGTGATCCTAATTTTTTGGTTAAAGATTTCATTACCTCTGATAAACAATGGGATGTTTGTAAATTATCCAATTTAGTGAACAACGATGTTGTTAATCGGATTACTAACATTCCACTGCCACATAATGATATTCCGGATACCCTCCTTTGGGGGTTGTCCGTAGATGGAATTTTTTCTACCAAAACAGCAACATGGTTAGCACAAGGTTTGTTCGATCAAAGTCTTGAAAAATATGAATTTTACTGGATTTGGAAATTGAATATTCCTCCAAAGTTAAAATTTTTCCTTTGGAAAGCCTGTGTTGATGGCCTTCCAACGAAGAGCAGCCTTCTTAAAAGTCATATTAATGTCCCACCTATTTGTGTTTTGTGCAACCATCATATTGAAAATAAAGAGCATTTCTTTTACGAATGTCCCTTGATTGGTTCGGTTATCCAAGACATGAATATTATTAGCTTTAATAATTTTTTGTCAAATTATGATAATATTACAAGTCAAAGCTTTCTTATGAAATTCTATTATCTCAAAGACTTAATTCCAAAAGATGATTTCATTAAAATTATCTTTATTTGGTGGAATGCATGGTTTTATAGAAATGACTTTATCTTTAACAATGTTCATATCAATAGCAGCAAAATTATTATTTTATGTAATAATAACATTAAGATCTGGAATGAGACTAGACAAAAGGACCTAAACAATCCCAAAAAAGACAAGTCAACTAGAATCAATTCTAGTAAGGAAGAAATCTGGTGGGATCGAGAAACTTAGAAACAGTTTCCTAAAGCTAAATTTTGACGGTTCGAGAATAGAAGGCAATAAAGTTGCTTTAGGATATTGTATAAGAGATCATAATGGTAAAGTCGTTTTTTTAGGAGCAAAAAAATGTGAATCTAATAGTATTCTTCTTGCGGAAGCTCTCGCTTTAAAAGAATGTATTTTCGCCGCTAAACACTTAAGAATCTCAAAATTAATTGTGGAGGGTGATAATTTATGTGTTATTAACTCACTTCGTAGTACTTGGCAAATTCCTTGGAAAATCTCTAGTATTATCAAGGATGTGAAATTAGACCTTCATTTCTTCGATGAAGTGATAATTAAACATTACTTTCGTGAAGCTAAACAAGGTTGCTGACTTCATGGCTTCTATTGGATGTCCAACTCTTTCGAGGTGGTTTGAAAGCCGGTGGCTTCAACTTACCTCTCTCATTCGAAAGGATAAGATAGGTTAGTTCTATCCTGGAGGTAGGGGCATCTTGTAACAAACGGAGGCCCGGGACATCGCAAAAAAATGAAGCCCCAAATATGAATGTACAAGTTTACTATACTTCGATGTTTATATTGAATTCATCAACAATGCTTGTAAATTCAGTGTCCAAAATTGAAGGCCCGGTTTCTCCGCCCGTGGTTGCACGGGGTCTTAGACGCCCTTGCCTAGAGGATCGACACTACTAGAATAAATGGAAAAAAGATCATCAATAAATAACCAAGTAAATACTTACATGGTTTCTTTAACATAAGAAACCAATTTTCATAGATAAATCGTGTCTTAAAAAGTAACAAAGAAACCATTGTTCTTATAAAAGGTTTCTTAGTTTTAAATTAAAAAAAAATTAAAAGGCTGAAATTAACCCATGCCATTCCCTCTCTAGTCATTAGATTCCCTTCCCACACATTATCCCTAATAACCCCTTTACCCCTCTATTTCTATCACAGGTATGCCGCCTCTCCAGCATTCCGTGAGTGGCAGGCCGACGGTGCAAGGTCACCTCCACGACTCCGTCACAATCATCGTTGACACGTTTTTCGCCCTCTCTTCAATCTCTCCACGCAGCTGTGAGTCGATTGTAAGTATTCTTCCCCAAATCCCAAATCTCAATGTTATATCATCAAGCCCTATCTAAAGTCATATTAACTCTATTAGATTAATTATTACTAGTTTTTGGATTTTTTGCATAATTGTATGCATTTTCGGAGTGGTTTTGTGGTTATATACCTTCAATTCTCAATTGCTCAAACCCTAATTAATTAATCAATTTCAATTCATATTCTTTAATTTTGACGATTTGGTAGTTAGTTTTGAGATAGTTCTACTTTGGTACCTTGACTTTTCACACGATTGAAATGTGGTAGTTTTAAGACTGTTTTTACTGATTTCTAAGTTATGGATTGAAAAAGGTGAATCGTTTATATGGTTTAAGCCTGTGTTTACTTGAATTCGTCATGAAAATAAAGAAGATAGTCTTTTTGAAAGAATTACAATGCTAGATGATGCTTTCTTTAGTGCGGATGTATAAGGAAATGCTAGAATTTGGAATTGGTTCTTCAATTAGAATCGCTGGTACTTTCTAAATAACAAGGTTTGGTTGCCTGTTTTGGGAGTTTTAATTGTTCTAGAGGAGTGAAAGGATTAATAGCTTAATGTTTTGACTGCAATGACTATTTTGTTCACAGGTTATTATGAAACCTGGTACATTACTTAATACCATGAATTTTCTTCAAGATTCAATCAAGGTAACTTGAATGTAGATACATCAGTGAGTTAATAACTATTTAATATTAATGAAACATAGATAAAGATAAATGAACATGTGTTCATAACGGTTCAATGGAAATTACTGTTTGTTTCTAGGCTGGTACCCTTGGTAGCTACAACGTTGAGCAACCAAACCCTTATTAAAGGCCATGGTAATTCCCCAAAGGTATATCTGAGTTAATAGTTTGTGTTTATGTTACTCCATCTCCTCAAATTGTCTAGAATGACATACCTATCTGAGGTTCTTCAAAATGAGACTAAGTAATACTGTTAAGTGTTTAAGAAGCAGGTTAAGTTGAATTCTATTGTAAGTTGATGAATCACTCATTATGTTTGTTTGTTTTATCAAAATACAGTCAAGGAAACTAAAGAACTGAATCTTACGAAGCGACACTAGAATAAACGTTGGGAAGGACACACTTTTCGTAAGTTAATCAGTCTCTTATTATATCGAACTTCTTTTTCTAGGAATTATGAAATTTATATATGGCTTTTAGTCGTTTGTTGTTTTTATAAACTTGAGTTTGTTAACGTTATGGGCTACTATTTTTTAGTCTCATATTTAGAGTAGATTTATGAGTTCTTATTTAGGGTTTATATGCAAATTTGCAATTTCCATGTTGTTCGTTTGATTTCCACCAAAGTTCAGAGATGTTACTTGTATGTAACACCTCAAAACTAGTGTCTAAGCAAAGCACCCGATCATGTTCTTAAATAGATTTTCATGTGAAATAGTCCCATTATATCTATTATTACTGAGAGCATTTTTATATTGCAATTTTGAACACTTTTGCAAGCTTTAGAGAACTGAGGTTCGTCTTTTAGATGTAATGTCATCACATCCAATAAGCCCCTTCTCTTTTTCTCCCCCCACCTCATCTATGTAACTTCTTGATATTTTTAAGTTAAAGATAATACTATATTGTAATACCCAGGATATTTAAGAACGTTGTTGACCGATCTTGTTGACGAAACAGACCTTAGGGATGAATGGGTGAGGGATCAGGCTTGTAACATGAGGTTTATAGGATTACTTACTCAACCTAGCTGAGGCTTCTCGGCCGAGTATCACCTATACTCGACCGAGTAGAGCCTACTCGGCCGAGTACTCCTGTACTCGACCGAGTATGGCTGCTGTCGACACGTTAATATAAACGCAAGTTCGCGAGATTAATTTCATTTTCTCATTTCCTCGACATTTTCTCTTTCTCTAACCCTAGCCTATCTCCCTCCCCTATCACTCCATAGCTTCACACTTTAATGTAATTAGCCTAAACCTCCACCATGGGAATGACGGGATTCGCTGAGGAAGGATGACGTGGGTGGTGGTCGTCTATGCCATCGTCGATGCGTAATGTTAGGTAAGTTTCTGCCTTGTGTTCATTTGAGTGATTCTTTGAGTATAGATGTGTAATAGGAGATGGTTATCGTGGTTAGGATGCTTATTAGAGTCGTGCGTGGCTGTGTATGGAGGTCTTACATGCTTAGCGACGAGGTAGGGTTTCCCTACTCAGTTTACTGTTAATTGATTTAAGATTGTGATTGTACTGTGTATAATTTTTATCTACTGATCATCGGAGTATTGGTGTAGTGATGACGGTGGTGTTGTGGCGGTGTTATGACGATTGTGGTGTTGTGACAGTTGTGAGGCTGTGTGTGTTGTGATGGTGGTGGGGTCACTTGCGGGAGTGACTTCACACCCTAGTTCGCTCTCCGTGGAACCCGCCACGGGAGGGGATGTGCACATTAAGGGACAGGGATTGTTAGTCGCTCGTTGATGAGCTGGACTAGGTGGGATGGACTGCGGTCACCCACTGGCGACGAGGATTATCTGTTGCGATGGGTAATCTGGCAGGGCTACACCCTTCGGGGTGTAGTCAGTTATTGTGCGAGGTCGTGAGACTGGGATAGAGGTGATGATTGTTTACATTGTTATTGTCTTACATTTGATTAGTCGATCGACCCCCGTTGTTTTTTTGTAAAACTGCGGTGATCCATTCGGGGATGGTGAGCGGTTGGCTTAAGGTAGTCTTGATTGTGGTGCTAGGATTGGAGGGATCGAGTCATCACGCTACCAGTTTAGAGATGGGGGTCATAAGTGTTGTAGTTGTATCTCAGTTATAAAGACTTTGTATTGAGTTGTATGGTACGAATCATTTAATAATATAAGATTGTTCTTTTGTTGTCTAATTTGATCTACTCCCTCGGGAAACCGAGATGGTGACACCGTCATACACTGAAATGGTCCTTGGTAAGGCATCCTGGTGTGCGGGGGTGTTACAAAGTGGTATCAGAGCCGACGATTTTGGAACCTGAACCAATGAATCTAATGAATATAGGGTGTCAATTAAATTAAACCTGGTGTATGTACGTTGGGAGCCCCAGCCGATGCTAGATTTTGGGTGAGTAGGCGCCCTCATTTAAAAATCATGGCCCCATCGGACTTAAGCCAGACACGGGAAAAAGGTAGCTAGTGAGAGTCGTTGATTTCTTGGTGATGATTGTTGTGTGTATCTATTATTAGGGTGATATGTGTTTTGATGTATGTGTGGAAAAGTTGGAGTGAGTGATGGAATTGTTGCAATGTGCGACCAGTGGTAAGTTAACCAATTTGTTTCACGATGAATGGGTTGTGTGTTGAATTGCTGCTTTGCAAATGTGGTTAAGGTGTATGGCTGGTGACTAGTAGAATTAGAGATGATGTGACATAAGAGCTAAATCTTGCAGGTACCGTAATTAGATTGTTGACGTATGTTATAAGGGTATGGGATAATAGTTTCTTGGCATAGTGAGGAATGAAGGTAGGAGTGATGATTGTCTGACGATGGATGTACAAATATACGTGTTGTTATGTGTTTATGTGGTAGAAATCAGCTTTAATAGTGACGAGCCGGTTGCACGGAACTCCGAACGATATTATCTAATTTTGCAGGAACAATGAAAAGTTACGACTTTGTCTTCACTTTCGGAAAACTCGACCGAGTAGGTGACTGTACTCGACCGAGTAGACCATACTCGACCGAGTATCAAGCTATACAACCGAGTATACGTTTTGTGGAAATAAAAATTGCTTCTGTTCTTCAAAATTCGACCGAGTAAGAAGGGTACACGACCGAGTAAACCACACTCGGCCGAGTATTCCTAAACACTCGACCGAGTAGTCGACACTCGACCGAGTATTCCCAATACTCGACCGAGTAGTACTGTAGCAGGTCTTATACGGGTTATACAAAAACCCTATTTTCGTGCCTTTCTTTCTTATTTCCGCCTCCCATCTTCACCTTCCCTTCTCTCTAAAAACTCCATATCCTTCCTTTCTCAAGCTTTTGGGTAAAACCTTGGTGTTCCACCTGTTCTTGTTTGCCCCAAATCAATTTAAGGTAAGATTTAAACTCAATTTCCTCATTTGTTTCCAAAGTTATGGTATACTAGCATGCTATATTTCGATTTTCTTGCTAAAACAGTTGAAATTTAGTCTTTAACTTATTGGTTCTTGGATCCAGCTGTATATAGATCTTGTGTATGCCTTGATTGATTAATTTCATGGTTTAAAATTCAATTTCTGAATTCTAGGGTTACCAAAAACGAAACTCTCTTGGTTGTTGATGATTATTCCTTAATTTGAAACAATTTAAAGCTTGCAACCATATAAATTGTAGGGTAATTGGTGATTTTCTGATAATTTGTCTTAAAAAGATTGTTCAAAAATCGTTATACAATTGAAAACAGTCCGTCTTTTGCACTAAGAATTTTTGTGTCAATCCCTTGTTAAAGATTGTTTCCTTGCAGTATGGTGAAAACCAGAGGCTTACCCAACAAAAGAACTCATGCTAATGTCCAGCTAGAGACTGGTCAGTCAAGCACTGAACCGGTAGTTCCACCGGTGGAGGCACATCCATCGGTAATATTCTCTGACTTCAATCATCGTAAGGCTTTTGTGGCTCTTATGCGTCGCCCTTTTCGTCCCACCCGCTGTGTTAATCCTGGTATCCTTGAGACTTTAGGGATCAAGGAGGACATATTTCACATCTTTCAGATTTTGGGTATGGAGGGTTTGTACCATCAGAGAAAGAAATCCTACCCCCACTTGACCTTAGAGTTTTTGAGCTCTTTTGTTTATGATAAGAAGGGAAAGACTGTCTCTTTTCGTTTCATGAATGAAGATCATGAGCTTACCCTAGATGAGTTTGCTGATCATTTGGGTCTTGAGGCCGAGGGGGAGGGGTACCTTAGTGATGTAGCCAAGAACAGTGGTGCACCTCTTTACCTTCCATATTGGACTAGCAGACCTGCCCCTAGTGCCAGTGCCATGCTTATTAATGATGTTCAGCACATTTCCCTTCGTATGTTTCTGAACATGATGACCTGTTTGTTGTACTCGAGAGATGATGTGAGCAAGCTTAATTCTCATGAGGTTATGCTTCTTATGTCTTACCTTAACCTACACCGTCAGAAACCGTTCTACTATAGTGCCCCTGGTGTAGTGTGCTCTAGTCTTGAGCGCATGGCACAGTCCGAGACTCGACATATTGCCTGCGGGGCCATAGTGACCCGCCTAGCTCAGCGCCTGACAGATTTTGAGGCCCCACCTCCTGAGGGGAATGAGTATGTAGAGATTGTGCCTACCATGGATGCTCAGTACTGGCGTCAGAACCGATGGTTGAGGAAGATGGATGATGGGTCTTATGCCTGGAGGGTGAGGGGAACTATGTGGATGGTGCTTCCGAACCCAGCTCATCTCCATGTTGTTGATCATTTGGCTGAGTGGGAGACTTGTGCCATTCCTAGACCTGAGCCCCAGTCCTACCTGATTGACCCACGGATTCTCTTGGACTTACCTGAGCCTGTCACCGTACCTGAGGGACAACAGCAGGCACCTCCCCCACCTAGGGAGCGCCGTGGAGTGAGGCAGTCTAGGGCAGACCCGGTTGTACCTGAGCCCTCTTACTCTGCTCCTGACTCCTATCCTTACCATCCTTACCAGTATTCGCCCTACCCCACAGTGCATGATCCCAAGATGCAGCCGCATGACCTGGCTGAGCGGATCTCTTCTACTTTGGTGCTCCGCAACCTGCATGAGATGACCCTCAACCAGGGCATAGGGACAAAGTTAGCACAGCCTGTCTGGTGGAGGGGACCGGGAGTGGATACTGGAGTATTCCACAGCTATGGGGTTGACCCGAGTTACTGGAGACCTCCGGAGGAGACTGAGTTCGGCTACCTCGCGGGACCGTGGGGAGCCAACGCTAGCAGTCAGCTAGGAGGGGATTACTCAGCAGCAGCAGGCTTTCCAAGAGCGGGGAGTTCAGGTGCAGGTACTTCTGGCGCAGGTGGTGATGATGACATGGAGGAGGGTCCTCATTATTGATCTTATGTTGTTGCGTTATTTGGTTTGACTTCTTTGATGTTGGATTTATTTCGTTTGTGCCGGATTTAGTACTTCTATTTTGGTTGTTGCTTTCGGGATTTATTATCTATTGTTGGATGACTGTACTCGGCCATAAGGCCGTTACTTACTTAATTTATCGTATGGAGACGTGTTGAATGTCGTTTATGTTAGGAATTAGTTGTGTTTAATATTACTGGGAAGAATTTGATGCAGGTTGATTGTGAATGCTCTAGGTAATGTCGTCAAAACGCTCTCTGACTGTCATAACTCGACCGAGCATAGTTACTACTCGACCGAGCATAGTTACTACTCGACCGAGTAGAGCTTACTCGGCCGAGTATACAAATATACTCGACCGAGTAGAGCTTACTCGACCGAGTAGCCTTTCATACTCGGCCGATTATTGCTGATACAGAGAACTGATGGGAAATAGCTATGTGAATTACATAATTATTGTGATAATTGTATGAAAGAGTTTGTTAGTGCCTTATTTTTGCTATTTTATACTATAAGATGTTCCACAGATGGATTATGATTGTATCACGGATACGTGATTGTTGGAATAAGCTATGAATTTGTGAATGTTTCGTTGTATAACATTGGTTGGGTACCATAAACTTAAATTGTTTAGGGGAGGAATACCCGAATCACTAAATTATATGAAAGGTAACACCATACTCATACAGCGTGGTAACTGTAACAAGTTTTATACGTATATATGTTTGGTTACAGTGATAATTGCCTCAACGGGTTACGCATAAAACTGCTATTTCTCATTAATTCCATATTTTAATTTTTATACACTACTTGGTTGCTGAAATATTTTGTCTTTATAAGTCACAAGGGTGTAATGTCATAAAGTAAGTGTGCTACAAGAGTCTATGAGTAATGTCACCGTCATGAGGTACGTATTGGCTTTGGGCACGGGAAGTGGCTAGTGGTGAACTTCGGGGAGGAAGTTCCTTTAAGAGGGGAAGAGTAATGTCGCGGAACTAAGTATTTATTTATATGAAATATGTATTTAATTATACGTATTTATTTATGAGAAATATGTATTTAATTATACCTGTGATATTTGGAATCACATGTATGTTAGGCATGTTAGCATTCGGAATTACATTCATGTTTCCTTTAAGTTGTATCCATGTTGTATTCAAGTAATATGAAGGTTATACTGTGCACGGGTGTCTCAATTCAATTTATGATAATTGATATAAGCGTACGGAATGTGGTGGTTCGCATTTGTGTATGGTTTTGCATTTGTATATTTGTATATTTGTATGGTTGAGTGCTCTTCTGAGTATTGCTTCACATTGGTGTATGGTTGATAGTAGTTGTGTCGCTTTTGGCAAAAGAATGCATATGAATTCGTTAATTTCCGTATGTATATGTGAAAGTTGGTGATTAGTATTGTTTGGAGGAGTAGCTGTGATAGGTGGTTGTTGTTTGAGTAAGGTGGTATGATGGTAATGTCAGGATGGTTTGAATTTGTGCACCTTGGTGTAGGTGGTTAATGTCACGGTACGTAAACCTGAGGAGAGTGTCGTGCGGGCTGAACTTCGGGGATGAAGTTCTTTATAAGGGGGGAATACTCTAATACCCAGGATATTTAAGAACGTTGTTGACCGATCTTGTTGACCAAACAGACCTTAGGGATGAATGGGTGAGGGATCAGGCTTGTAACATGAGGTTTATAGGATTACTTACTCGACCTAGCTGAGGCTACTCGGCCGAGTATCACCTATACTCGACCGAGTAGAGCCTACTCGGCCGAGTACTCCTGTACTCGACCGAGTATGGCTGCTGTCGACACGTAAATATAAACGCAAGTTTGCGAGATTCATTTCATTTTCTCATTTCCTCGACAGTTTCTCTTTCTCTAACCCTAGCCTATCTCCCTCCCCTATCACTCCATAGCTTCACACTTTAATGTAATTAGCCTAAACCTCCACCATGGGAATGACGAGATTCGCTGAGGAAGGATGACGTGGGTGGTGGTCGTCTATGCCATCGTCGATGCGTAATCTTAGGTAAGTTTCTGCCTTGTGTTCATTTGAGTGATTCTTTGAGTATAGATGTGTAATAGGAGATGGTTATCGAGGTTAAGATGCTTATTGGAGTCGTGCGTGGCTGTGTATGGAGGTCTTACATGCTTAGCGACGAGGTAGGGTTTCCCTACTCAGTTTACTGTTAATTGATTTAAGATTGTGATTGTACTGTGTATAATTGTTATCTACTGATCATCGGAGTATTGGTGTAGTGGTGACGGCGGTGTTGTGGCGGTGTTATGACGATTGTGGTGTTGTGTGTTTGTGAGGCTGTGTGTGTTGTGATGGTGGTGGGGTCACTTGCGGGAGTGACTTCACACCCTAGTTCGCCCTCCGTGGAACCCGCCACGGGAGGGGATGTGCACATTAAGGGACAGGGATTGTTAGTCGCTCGTTGATGAGCTGGACTAGGTGGGATGGACTGCGGTCACCCACTGGCGGCGAGGATTACCTGTTGCGATGGGTAATCTGGCAGGGCTACACCCTTCGGGATGTAGTCAGTTATTGTGCGAGGTCGTGAGACTAGGATAGAGGGTGATCAGCTGTTTACATTGTTATTCTGTCTTACATTTGATTAGTCAGTACTGACCCCGTTGTTGTTGTTGTTGTTTTGTAAAACCTGCGATGATCCATTCGGGGATGGTGAGCAGTTGGCATAGCAGGTAGTGCTGATTGTGGCTGCTAGGATTGGAGGGATCGAGTCATCACGCTACCAGTTTAGAGATGCGGGTCATAAGTGTTGTAGTTGTATCTCAGTTATAAAGACTTTGTATTGAGTTGTATGGTACGAATCATTTAATAATATAAGATTGTTCTTTTGTTGTCTAATTTGATCTACTCCCTCGGAAAACCGAGATGGTGACACCGTCATACACTGGAATGGTCCTTGGTAAGGCATCCTGGTGTGCGGGGGTGTTACATATATATTTTTTAAATGATAGGTTCCTAAACAACCACTTGAATCGCTATATTGTGGATTTTAAGTTTGCTGCTATTTGCTAGAAACAATTGCAAACAACTCCTGAACAAGTATTACTTCTAACTTGCATCTTCGCTTTAACTACAATATGCTTCCATGATATATTTGTAGTAATGGCCAATGGGTTACTATGGTAATGGGTTGTTATAGATGTTCTTGTGATAATGCATTGTTATAGTTATGTTGTTGTGCGGGTGAGATTGTGTTGTTGTGCGGTTAACGTACTGGTTATTGTTATGAAACTCTTCCAAAAATTAGATTATTAGAAACCTTTATTTGTCATAGACTATAAGGATAATGTTTTTAAGTAAACTTTAAGGATAACTTGTAAAAGGTAGCCTAAATCATTCTATCTCAAGCAATTTATCGTAATTTTATCATGTGGTCACTTGATTGCTCTATTGTTACTATATTGTCTACTTTATCTTTTTGCCACTATTCTTAGCTTGACGAGGTAGCCTAAATTTTTCTTTTCGTAATTTTTGTTTGGTAGTATTTTGTAGATGTCCCAAAGACTTGTTCCCAACAAATGCTTGACGGATGAGGTTAGGGAACTATGGATTACATTTGTTCTCAAACACACACACAAGGAAGTAGAGGAAGATGGTACCGAGGTTGATCATTGAGAGTTAGGTTTTATTTATTATTGTATTCTTTTTTTTTTCTTCTGAAGATATAGTAATCTTTTTTTTTTCTTCTGTATTAGTGCCACAAAATGTTACTTGCTTTAAGTGGTTGTATGAACATATACACTTTTCAATATTATATATATGGTTTAGAATTTTAAAATTTGGTTGTATGTTTGTCCAGTTGCATGAAACATGAGTACACGCATTATCACTCCTTCTTGCCCCATTAATAATAATGTCGATGCAGCAGTTCAGGCGAAAAAAAAATAATAAAAAAATCGAAGAGACCATACTTCTCTAATAAATGGTTTTAGTAAAGAAACCATTTATCTATGTTGAATGGTTTTTAATCCTAAGCTAAGAAACCATTTTTCTTACTTTAATGGTCTCTTTTTTAGTTGGAAAAGAAACCATTTATCTATGAGGGATGCTTTCTAACTTTTATTCAAAGAAACCATTTTTATTTACATGGTCTCTTACCCTAAGAGACCTTTGAGCTTGAGACCATCTCTATGTTGGTTTCTTAGGTCATTTTCCAATGGTCTCTTTTGCCTTTTTTCTAGTAGTGCGGCCTAGTTTTCTTACCTTATCAAAAAAAATACTCCCTTCGTCCCGGTCAATTGTTGTCCTTTGGTTTTGGCACAAAGACCAAGGAAGGAGGAGATGACCAATAACTAAATGACAAATGGAACAAATTGAATGAGTATGATCAAATTACTCATCAAGTTCATTCTTAAAATAGAAAGGACAACAAATGACTGAAATACCCTAAAATGGAAAAGGACAACAAATGACCGGGACAGAGAAAGTAGTAAAAATAAAAAAACTGAGTTTAGTTGCTATGTACCAGAATAGAACCACCTTTAGCAAGGTAGTTTGAGTAGTCGTTGCCGGCTAAGCTGACATGGGCCACCGAATTTTGGAGGTCCGAATGAGTGAAAACGGACTCATTGACAAGTCTTTGAAAAAAATCAATCTGGGTTGTCATGTTAGGGTACGGAGCCATTGTATCAAATACTCCAGTTCCTCCATATGCAAAGTTCATACCATATTTCAATTGCCTTTTCATGTATTTTCGCCATCTATATGCTATTGGGGACTTCAATCCAAGTGACCTTGCTGCCCATTTAGAATTATCACAAAATTAAACTAAAACATATTCTCCTAATATTTAAATTAAAGACAAATAAATGATTGAAACGGACAAAATATTTGGCCAAATATGACTTACTCGTATTTTATTTTGTACTGTCGTATTAGTTATAAAACTATAATTTAAAAGGTTGGGTTAAATATAAGTATGTGATAATCCTAAGACCATCTATCTTTATTTGTATAGAATTTTACTTCCCGTATGTGTCTGTGATAAGAAAACAATAATCAAACAATTAGTTGCAGACGCGCGAATTTAGTACAAAGAGGCACCGAAATTTTTTTAGCGCATTATCTTCCATCTTCGATTGCATTTTCATATTTAAAAAAAAAAAAAAATGATATTGATTATTCAGTTTTATACCAAGCTTGTTGAATTATGAGCCACTTAAAAATAATATATAAAAATAATATGAATAACTCAACAACTTAAGCAACTTCAAAGTTTATGAAATCAAAAGCACCTTTAATAAAAGGATTAAAATTGTCTATTATTGTTATTTTTTATAAGACCTTTAACAGCACTAAAGAAATATAGACGATGGATAAAGATACTGCAGTTAGGGCAGTGCGTTTGTAAAGCCGAAAAGGAAGAATAAAGAGGAAGAAAGTGCGGCAAGCAATTATGTAAATTTGACAGACAGGCTTCAAGTGATTTAATCTAAATTGGTAACCACAGCATGCAAAGTAGGACTATGGTATAATGATATTATTGTAAAACAGCAAGTCTTCCGGATAACGACGGATATATCAACGGGTTAAATATCATCTATATAGATAGATAACATAAAAATTAGAGTGCCTAGGATCTATCTAAGTGAATTTTATATGACCTTGTCACAAGATTGTGACGGAGATTATTGATAAAAAATAAAAATATGTGATGCTAAAAGCCATTTTCTAAGAAATAGTGTCACACGTGCTATTTGAGCCACCTTAAATTGCTACTCATTACGGGTTTCCGGCATGTTATAAGTACTAAATCTTTTATATATATATATATATATATTTATAATTGGGTTGAAGTCCTATGGATGTGACACGTGTCAACCCAACATTAAATATAACTATTAATTACAGCTGAATATTAAATATAAACATACTAAATGCTACATAAATTTCAGCAAAGTATTAATTAAAGTTTAATAAATATATTATAAAATTAAATATAACAATTACGGTGATTTAATTTTAAATTTTATATAAAAAAATTTAAAATGTAAATCATTACCTTTATTGCGAAAAATGCTTTAAATTGAGTATACTTTCAATTATATTTATTGAGATATTTTGATATGTATAGATGATTAAAGTGAGTGTTTCACAACGTGTTACATTTACTTATCGAAAAACATTTTGAGAAATTTATAATACTTAGAGCATTAAATCCATCAAGAAAAATATACTTGGAAGAATCATTATTATGTTTATTAAAAACAAAACTTAAAGTAACTACTAAGAGAGAGGTTTTTATGATGTGATAATGAAAAAATTATATTGGACAAGTTAAATACATTTGAGATTTAAGAGGGTTTAACCAATGTGATAACGAGTGGAGATTTGTACATGAATGCTGGCTTTTTGGATTTTTTTTTCGAGTAGGTTAAGATGATATTTTCAGGCGACTTTATCCCTATCGTAGAAAAAAGTTAATATTTTGGTACTAATTAGTGATTACTAATTATTGATTATGTTTGTACTGATTATGAAAAAATTTCCTTATATTGGTTTGTTTATCAATTCATCCTATTTTATATGTTGTTGTTTCAAAAAACAAAAGGTGCGAATTTCTTATAAATAAGTTGTTTGAAACATAGCATATGCAACACATATACAACCAAAACATTCGAATAAATTGAGTTTTGACCATATATGTTTGATACATAAATATCACACGTTATACATTAGAAGTTGAAAAATCCATCAAATTATATTCACATCGTTTTGAACCAATATTAATTAATTTGGAGCATAATTGATAGTATCAAATAAGTCGTGTCTATTTTGATAATTTTAGGTTGTTTATTCTAATGTTGGAGCCAAGTTTTGCGTTAATCTCGGAATTACCGGCTCACTCTATTTTTGTGTAGTTTGGGTCACAAAGGATTTAGTCTTGAATTGATCACCTTTTGAGACAAAGGAAGCAACCGTGTCAAAGAGTCAAGGTGAAGATTTCATGTGGTTTCAACCAAGACAAGAAGTCCGTCTCAAGCAAGCAATGACGAGTGAAGTGTGGAAAGTAAAGAAGCAAGCAGAACTTGGAAGTTGATAGGAGAGTCCCGAGCTGGTGCGCAGCCTGCGCCACATTCCTGCGCAGCCTGCGCCGCTTACAGAGTTTCCTGCGCCAGGTTGTTTTAAAGACGGGCTTTATTAAGCAAATCAGTTTTTGGGCTTGTTTTTGGAGGGTTTAACCTAGAAAGGAGTGCAGCCCTATAAATACTCCTCATGTTTGAAGACCTAGTTATCATCTAATTATTGAATAATCTCTAGAAACTTGTAGTAGAAAGAACACTTTATTTTGGGCGAAAGTTGTAATCTTTTAGCTTTGGATGGTAATCTTTCTTCATTTCTTGGGTTTTTCTAAGAAGATGGAACCCTTTGCTTGATGTAATTTGATCAAAGTATCCAACTTTGGTATTGTAAGACTCTTAAACCTCTCTTAATTTATCTAATGCTCTTTTCTTGTGCTTAATTTCTTATGTTGAGTAATTGAATGTTTGGGTTGGCCATCCTTGCATGTTATTTACTTGACTAGTGCAAATCCTAAGGAAATGGTTTAATTTAGTTGGGATTGTTGAAGCAAGTTTGTTGTTTGTTGATTTGGTTTAAAGGATTCATACAACAAATAGGAAAGTCCATATCTTTTGCTCATTTGTATGGTTTAATCTTATGAGGAATTGATCCTAGCTTCATCTTTTGGTAAATTCTTAATGCTCATGCTTAGTCTCTTTTCATGGTTTAATGACTTGTTGTCAAAGTTGAAGGGTATGTGTAGATGGTTTAATTTGCATGTATCAACATCTTGAGGTGATAGTATTGGGTAGAAATTTGTAAGAGAGTAAAAAGAGTCAAGCTTTACCATTGTTGGGTTACTAAGAGAGAATTACATCAAGTTTTCCTCTTTATATTGAATCTTGCATACTAGTTGTTTGTGGAATTGTCTCAATAGGAAGATCTCCAATCTTTACTCATATTTCCATGTTTGTTTCCCAAAACCAATCATTTTCCATCTATGTTTCCTACTAGTTGATCTTTGTTAATAGCCATTGTTTGTGATTATTGCCTTTTGTTAAGTTTAAGTTGTTATTAGGATCTTGATTAGTAGTAGAGACCTACTTAGTAGTCAATAGTTTACAATTCAAGTTGTTAGTCTTAAATCTCTTCTCTTGGGTTCGACCCTTACTTCCCTTTACTACTATCCTTAATAACATAGTGTAGAGTTGAGTTTGGTTTATAAATTGTTAATTTGATAGGTTAATTCTAGCTTTTTACGACACCTAGTTTTGTGCTATCAAATTTTGGCGCCGTTGCCGGGGAAGGGCAACATAGCTAAAGGCTTGATTGTTAAATTGCATGTTAGTTATTTCTCTTCTCTTTGTTTTGATAAGTAAGTGAAAGTTCTAACTTGTGTGTGTAGTGCGAAGGTTTATGTTTAGTTCTCCACAACACGGTGAATCAACCCTCGTGGAAGAGGACGCTTTTGGAGCATATTCGCGGTTATTTACTAATCCTTGGTACCAATGAGCACAAAGAGAACATCGAGTAGAAGAAGCACCTTTAGAAGAACCTATTGAAGTAAATCCGATTGAAGTAGAGTATCCCCCTATGGCGAACGACACGAGAACCATCCGGGAGATACGAGCAAAGAATTATGATGAGCAACCCTTGTGTATCACCTATCCCCCTTTAGGAGCCAATGCAAATTTCGAACTCAAAGGCTTCTTTATTCATAACTTGTCTAAGTTCCATGGCCATGCGGGGAATGACCCAAACCGTCACCTTTCGGAATTTCACATGATGTGTGAAGGTGCCATTCCGAATGGGGTGACGGAGGATCAATTCAAACTACGAGCCTTCCCATTTTCTTTGTTGGATTCGGCCAAAGATTGGCTCTTTTATCTTGCTCCGAGATCTATAAGAACTTGGAAGGAAATGAAGGCGGCTTTCCTTGAGAAGTACTACCCCGATTCATGCCACAACCGTGCTAAGAAGGCCATTACCACCATAGAACATGACCTCAATGGTGAAACCATGTATGAGTATTGGGAGAGGTTCAAGAAGTTGGTAGCCCAATGCCCATACCATGGGTTGAGTGATGATGATCTTCTTGTGAACTTTTATGAAGGGTTGGGGCAAGATGATCAAAGAATGGTCAATTCCGCTATCGGAGGAGGTTTGGAGAATTTCTCCATAGTGGATGCCAAGGAAATCATAGAGAGACTTGCCTCAACTACAAGGAACTATGGAAGAAGCCAAAGGGGAACAAGGAACACATCTTCAATGGGAACATCTTCCTCATCTACTCAAAACCTTGAGCAAAGTGTGAATGATTTGACTAACTTAGTGAAGAATATGATAGTGAACAATCCAAACAAAGATGGGGGTAAAGGGAATCAAGTGAAGTGCAACTATTGTCAAGGTCCTCACTTGGAGGAAAATTGACCCATCATGATTGAAGAGGGAATTGGTGTGGAGAATGTAAGTGCAATGGGCTATGGGAATTACAATGCTAGGAATCCTTCCGGGGGAGGGTATTACAACTATGATCCTAGTGGCAACACTTACAATGTTGGGAGTAGTGACAACCCTCGACTTGGTTGGGGTGGTGACACCTCAAAGAGCTTTGTGAATGGTCAATTCAACCACTTGAGGGACCAAAATTCCCGACAAGGTCAAGGTTCAAATTCTCAAGGAAATAGGAATGGGAATTTCAATCAAGAAGGAAATAGGAATGGGAATTTTAACAACCAAGGTAGAAACCAAAACCAAGGTAAATCATCCTAATTTAGCAATCAAGGTAACAACAACAATTCTCAAAAGGAACCAAGTGTTCAAGACTTGCTTAAGAACATTTTGCAAGAGCAAGTCAAAACGAACAAGAGGTTTGACAAGATTGATGCCGAAAAGAGTGTTAGTGATGCCAAGGTTGCCATCCTTGAAGTCCAACTTGGCCAAATTGCTCAAGAACTTGCCAAGAAAAATCAAAGGACCTCAACTTCTATTCCCTCCACTACATTTCCTCCTAGAGAGAATGCTAGTGCTATGACATTGAGGAAGGGGAGAACTTTAGAATCCCCTCCCAAGAAGAAGAGAAGGGGCAAGTAACAAGAACGGGTTATTGACATTGAAGAGCAAATTGAAGAAGAGCTTGTGGTTGAACAAGAGAAAGGGTCATCTTCAAAAGCTAGTGAGGAAAAAGAAAAGAGTCCTTTGAGCATTGACAAAGGAAAAGAAGGAAGCACCAACACAAAGGATCAACTTGAAGAGATTGAAAAAGAATATGAACCGGAGGTACCATTCCCAAGTGCCCTCACAAATCCCAAGAAGTTTGATAAAGACTCCGATCTTTATGAAACTTTTAGGAAATGTGAGGTCAACATCCCTCTTTTTACCATCATCAAAACCGTTCCTAGGTATGCAAAGTTTCTCAAGGAACTTTGCACCCCTAAACGGAAGCCAAAAAAAGGAATTGAAAGAGTCACGGTTAGTAGGCATGTCTCGGCAATTTTCAAACAAAATCTTCCCAAAAAGTGCGATGACTCGGGCATGCTAACTATACCGTGCTCAATTGGAGGCAAAACCTTTGCTAGAGCGATGCTAGACTCGGGGTCTTCTATTAATGTCATGCCTTATTCAATTTATGAGACTCTAAAATTACCCCCCTTGTCTAGAACCAATGTTGTGATCCAATTGGCGGATCCCTCTACAATTCACCCCAAGGGTCTTGTAGAAGATGTGTTGGTAGAGGTTGACAAATTCATGTTCTCGGCCTATTTTTACGTTTTAGACATGGAACCGGACTCTAAGGCTACACCCCTCTTGCTAGGGAGGCCATTTATGAGAACCTCCAAAACCAAACTTGACATGTATGATGGAACTTTGACCATGGAGTTTGAAGGGAAAGTTTTGAAGTATAATGTGTATGAGACGATGAAGAAGGCCGATGACTTGAGTTTTTGTTACTTTCTTGATAAAATTAAACCCTTGGCAAACCGAGTTTATCAATTGAATCATAGGGACCCACTTGAAGTGGCCCTCACTAACAATGTCGAGAAAGAAGGGTTGCGGTTTTTGTTGTCTCATGATGTGCAGGAAAGTATAGAGGAGTTGGAGAAGGAAGAACCCTTGGAAGAATCTAAAGAAGAGGAAGAAATGAGGGAAATTGAGGAGGACATCCCGAGCGAGGGCGCAGCCTGCGCAGTTCCCAGCTCCACCAAAGATTTTTTTTCTTCCTCCTGTTATGATTATCAAGATAAATTTCTTCCTCTAGAGGCCTCCTTTGAAAGAACACTTCCATCCATCATTAAGCCACCCACCTCCAATCTAAAACCACTCCCCGACCACTTGAAGTACGTGTTTCTTGGGGCAAACAACACTCTACCCCTCATAATTTCAAACCAACTTGAGGGTGATCAAGAAAAGAGATTGGTGGAAGTTTTGCACAAGTACAAGGAAGCTTTTGGGTGGAGCATTGCGGATCTAAAAGGGATAAGCCCAAGCGTTTGCATGCACAAGATCCGGTTGGAAGGGAAAGCAAAGTCGGTTCGGCAACCACAAAGAAGATTGAACCCACCAATGATGGAGGTGGTGAAGGAAGAGATCATCAAACTATTCCAAATGGGAATCATCTACCCCATTAGCGACTCTCAATGGGTAAGTCCCACTCAATGTGTACCTAAAAAGGGTGGTGTGACGGTAATCGAGGGCAAGGAAGGATCTTTAATTCCCACCCGGATTCAAACCGGGTGGAGAGTTTGCATCGATTATCGCCGCCTAAATGCCGTGACTTTCAAAGATCATTTTCCTCTACCCTTTCTAGACCAAATGCTAGAGAGGCTAGGGGAAAGGAATTTTATTGTTTCTTGGACGGATATTCCGGATACTTTCAAATTCCCATACGTCCGGAGGATCAATCCAAGACAACATTCACATGCCCTTTTGGAACATATGCATACCGAAGGATGCCTTTCGGTTTATGTAATGCTCCGGGTACATTTCAACGATGCATGGTGAGTCTTTTCTCGGATCTTGTAGAAAGAGTCTTAGAGGTCTTCATGGACGACTTCACCGTCCATGGAGATAGTTTTGAAGCTTGTTTGAACCACCTAACTATGGTCCTATCACGATGCACGGAGTCACACCTTGTGTTGAATTCCGAAAAATGTCACTTTATGGTTAAAAGCGGCATCGTGTTAGGTCACATCGTCTCAAAGAGAGGGATTTAGGTGGATGTGGCTAAGGTTGAAGTGATAAAACCCTTGCTATATCCTACTAATACTCGGGAGATAAGGTCGTTCCTAGGACACGCGGGCTTCTACCGTCGATTTATTAAAGACTTTTCCAAGATTGCTTACCCCTTGTGCAAGCTTTTGCACAAGGATGTGGAGTTTGTTTTTGATGATGCTTGTAGGTTGGCATTCGATTCTTTGAAGGAAAAGATTGTGACGGCCCCGATAATTCAAGCTCCAAAATGGGACCTCCCGTTTGAAATCATGACCGATGCTAGTGATTATGCCCTTGGCGCGGTTTTAGGCTAAAGGGACGGGAAGATTGCTCATGTGATACAATATGCTTCTTCACTCTTGAATGATGCTCAACTTAACTACACCGTCACGGAAAAGGAATTCTTAGCGGTGGTGTATGCCATTGAAAAGTTCCGGGCTTATCTCTTGGGTGCCAAGGTCATCATCTATACCGATCACAAGTCTATAAGGCAACTTGTAGACAAGAAAGACACCAAGGCAAGGTTAATGAGATGGGTGCTTTTGTTGAGCGAGTTTGACATCGAGATCAAGGACAAGCAAGGAAGTGCTAATGTGGTAGCCGACCATTTAAGTAGGCTTCACATCAATGAGGATCTCGTGAAGACCATGGGAGTAGTGGACGGTAGCTTACCACATGAATCTCTATATTCCATGAAGGCCGTTGAGCCTTGGTATGCTAACCTTGTCAACTACATGGTAACCAAGAAGTTTCCCACCTCACTCTCATCAAGTCAAATAAATAAGATCAAGTCCGATTCTAGATTCTATATATGGGATGACCCATATCTATGGAAAATATGTCAAGATCAAGTCATCCGACGTTGTGTACCGGATGTAGAAATCCCATCCATCCTCAAACATTGCCATGAGTACGCTTGTGGGGGTCACTTTGGGCCTCATAGAACGGCACGTAAGATCCTTGAGTGCGGGTTCTATTGGCCCAAATTGTTCAAAGATGCTCACGTTTTCGTCAATACTTGTGACAAATGCCAACGGGTTGGCAACATCTCACGACGAAACGAAATGCCTCAACAACCGATGCTTTATTTGGAGGTTTTTTATGTGTGGGGGATAGATTTCATGGGTCCATTTTCCAAGTCGGATGGGTATCTCTATATCCTATTGGCGGTGGACTATGTTTCAAAATGGGTCGAGGCTATACCAACGAGGAATGATGACGCAAGGACGGTCTCAAGCTTTGTTCACAACAATATCTTCTCGAGGTTTGGCTATCCTAGGGCGTTGATAAGTGACCGGGGGAATCATTTTTGTAATCGGATTTTGGAAGGGTTGTTGAAGAAGTATGGGGTCGTGCATAAAGTCTCCACCGCCAACCACCCACAAACCAATGGGCAAGCGGAAGTATCCAATCGGGAGATCAAGAACATCTTACAAAAAACAGTGAACCCCGATAGGAAAGATTGGAGTCAAAGGTTAAATGATGCTCTTTGGGCGTACCGCACCGCTTACAAGATACCAATTGGTATGTCCCCATACCGACTCATTTATGGGAAGGCATGTCATCTCCCTTTGGAAGTGGAGCATAGAGCCTATTGGGCCATCAAATCCTTCAACCAAAGCATAGATGATGCGGGCCTCCATCGGAAGCTTCAACTTCAAGAAATTGAAGAAATCCGTCTTGACTCTTATGATAATGCCGCCATATACAAAGAGAAAGCTAGAATATGGCATGATCGAATGATAAGTCGGCGGGTTTTCAAAGAAGGCACCAAGGTTCTTGTTTTTCAAAACCGGTTGAAGTTGTTCTCCGGGAAGCTAAGATCAAGATGGGTTGGACCGTTTATTGTGAGCAAAGTCCACCCTCATGGAGTGGTCGAAGTTGAGAACCCAAGCACGGGAAAGACAATCAAGGTGAATGGACAACGACTTAAAGAGTATCATGAAGGCATGGAAGCACAAATCGTTGAACAAGTCAATTTGGAAGACCCCATTTACCAAGCTTGATCATGAGAAGCACTAAGTCGAGCCATCGACGTTAAACATACGGCAACTTTTGTAAATATTCTCACTTTATAGCATAGAATTTACCGCTTTCTTGTCAATTTATTTACTCTTAACGCGTTTTAGAAGCATGCATTATGGATTCTTTTGATAGTTTGTTGAAATATTTGAAGGAAGTAGGATGAAGTTCCTTGGGAAGCGTGCCCCAAGTCGTAATGGGAGGTGAAATGACTCGGGACACCATCTACACGAGTCAAATGAAGGAAAAGCACCAAAGGAAGGCAAAAAATCCCGACAAGAAAGAAGTTGAAGGCTAGCAATTTGCACGACAACCCGCCAGGAAGCGCAGCCTGTGCCAAAAAGCGCAGCCTGCGCAGTTTCAGTGCGCAGCCTGCGCAGGTAGCAGCCACGGGATAAAGAAAAGGCTTTTTACAAACCAAAATCTACTTACCCTTCATTATTGTCGACACACTCCACCCTCAACCCCCAATTACCCATCTCAAACTCCATCAACCTTCATCAAATACACCATCAAACCTTCAACAAACTCCCTTCTTTCATCAAAATCATCTCTCAACCCAACACAACAACTCAAATACTCACTTTACTCTTCAAAATTCTGATTTTCCCCAATTTCATCCCAAACCCTAACTTTCCAAGCTTTGGATTCAAGTTCGTTTCAAGAGATTTATGGGCCATTGGAGCATTCTTGGAGGGATTTTTAGCATTATACTTCGATCACCTAGCATTTTAAGTGGATTCGGGGAGGTATAACAACTTTTCCAATCTTTCTCTTTACTTACTTTGCTTTAATCCGGAATTTGGTGTTTTTACATTGAATTTTTGAATATTTTTGTGATTGATTGTAGTCTATAATTGCTGGGATAAACTTATTTTCTGAGAAAGGGGAGAGGTATTCAACAAACATCACTTAATTCTACCTTCTTGAGTTTGTGCCTAGAAGGTGTTTGTTGAATTGCCTCAAAGAGAGCAAAACTGTTTTGAGTGTTTTTGTTGGTCTATTTGTACTCTTGCTTGCTAGGTACCATGGTTTTTGGTAAGAGGAAAACTCAACAAGGGGAGGGAAGTAACCACAAAGTGTTTAATGGGAACGAGGGGCTTAATGCCGAACAAAAGAAATTTTTTGCAAAACTTGAAAAAGAAAACCCCGTCCCCATCACAAAATTTCTCCACCGTGACACCCTTCAAGAACTAGGAATAGAGGAACTCACCTTTCAACTTTTGAGTCGGGTAGGGTTAGAGCAATACATAGACCTTCATGATGACACCTACCGATCTTTCACTTATGAATTCTTGTCCACCATCTCAAAAACGGGGGAGGGGGCAAATGAGAGAGTGAATTTCCGTCTTCATAAAGTGTGGCACTCTATTTTTTTTGATGAGGTGAGAGAGATTTTAAGAATCACATAAATGCCTTCCCCGGTCAACCCACCCAAGGGGAAACTAAATGAGGTGTGGTGTCATCTCACGGGAAGACAAGCACAAGATCATAATGACAAACTTTCCGCCATCACCAATCCCGCAATCCGCCTTTTGACAAAATGTTTGGCTTGTTGGTTCTTCTCCATGGGAGAGCCAACAAAAGTTAGCGATGCGGTGAGGGAGTGCATTTGGGCCATGCTCCTGGAAGGGAGTGGTGTGCCGGATTGGGCAAGACTTTTTATTGATTCTTGTTTGAAGCATAAAAAGAGGAGGGGAGATAACATCAATAATGGGGGTTTAATCACCCTTTTGTGGAGAAGTTTGTGGGCTCGACGTCGGATGACCAACTCCCCATTTGGGGAAATCATTTTTACAACACCCAAGGACTTGAGGAAACACACATGATCAAGGTCCTAGATAAACAGAATTTTTGATTTAATTGGTTGGGAGTGGGGAAAGATCCTTACATGGTTCTACCAAAGAATGGCCCGATTCCTCATGGTACCCATGCCATTCATTTTTTTTGCCCGGCCGACACGCCGGAGCAAAGAGGGGTAAAAAGGAGAAGGGTCGAAGCACCCTCGGTTGTTCATCTTGATAGTGAAGAGGAGAGGGAGATAAGGAACATAGAGCGTGACCCACCCATCCATGACACACCAATGTTTGAGGCGGGGGCAAGCTCTACTCCACCAATCGCCCCATGGCAACAACAAATGTTTGAATACTTCACGGAGACCCGAGGGACTTTGGAGGCAATTAGTGGGAGAGTTGATAGCTCTCATGCTTGGAAAAAACAACAAACGCCAAGACTTGAGAGTTTGGATCAATGGAGGGTAGCTAGTATGGAGCACCAAAGATTGAGTGAGGAGGCCGAAAAGGCTCAAATGAAGATGCTTCAAGAGATGGCTAAAAGGCAAGATGAGGCCTATGCTTGGCAACAACAACAAGCCAAGTACATGGAAGAACAACAAGCCATGTGGAAGGCCCGAAATGCATGGAGGGAGCAAACAACTCAACAATTCGGGGTGCAAAATGAGAGGCACCACCAATATGTTGAAGACTCCTTTGAAGATGCTCAAGCTCAAGAGGATTCTTTTGGGCTCATCCGTGGCCTTTTCGGCATGACCCTCCACCAAAATGACCCCCATTAAGAACCAACCATCACCGAGCCATAAGTGGAGGAGGCCTATGAGAGGGCCACAAGAGTGAGGCAAGCAAGAGAAAGGAGAAGGAGAAATCAAGGGACATATGAGCAAGGGGAAGGCTCGGGTCCCTCCAACTACCAACCATGAGAGGATGAGCATACTCCTCCACATTGAGGACAATGTGGAATCTAAGTGTGGGGAAGTAAGATGATTGAAGTTGTAATATATGTACAATTCTTTACATTTCCATTGAATGTGTGCTTAAAAAAAATGAAAATCCCGGCTAGGTAAAAACCCACAAGGGTGGGCGCCTAGGCAAGATTGGGAAAGGTGGCCGAGGACGGAATGAAAACCCGAAAGGGCATTCCGGGCAAAATGAAGAATCGAGTTGCGAGCCACCGATGAGAGGAAAGGAAAAGCTAAGGTGAAAACCCGAAAGGGCACCTTAGGCAAAATGAGGGATTTTCACCAAAAAAAAATTGAAAATTTGAAAAATTGCAACACCAAAAAGATGGAGGGATAAGAAGGGAGCGATAAGGAGGATTTAGGAAGGAGGCTAGATTTAGGATTTAATTTATTTTTGAGTCAAAGAAAATTGTTTCAAATTGGTGGTTTTCATGTTGGCTACTAAGTTGTTGATCTTCATTGGTGTTTGGCCAACTTAGTAGCATGACTTGCTTTGCTTGGAGTGATAAGGGGGTGATATAAGGGGAGCATGAATGAATTGGAGGATTGTGTAGGTCACTTTGCTATTGCCTTGGGATAAGGCAAGAGTGACCATTACTACTTGGGTGATATAAGAAGGGTGGAGTTGCGTGATGAGTCGGAGAAGGAGGTGTGTTGTGTCTTGTTAAGAGGGATGACATAAGGAGGGCATGTGAGAGAAGAGAGAGTGTGTGTCAACTTTGAGTCTTTGTTTTTCTTTTCGTAGGTGGTTGTCAATGAGGGAGACATAAGAAGGTCGTGGTGAGGGAAGAGCGGTCATTTACCCCCGTACTCACCTTTGGGCTTGTGCAATTTCTTGTTTCGGGTTTTGCTCGGGACGAGCAAAAGTCTAAGTGTGGGGGTATTTGATAGTATCAAATAAGTCGTGTCTAGTTTGATAATTTTAGGTTGTTTATTCTAATGTTGGAGCCAAGTTTTGCGTTAATCTCGGAATTACCGGCTCACTCTATTTTTGTGTAGTTTGGGTCACAAAGGATTTAGTCTTGAATTGATCACCTTTTGAGACAAAGGAAGCAACCGTGTCAAAGAGTCAAGGTGAAAATTTCATGTGGTTTCGACCAAGATAAGAAGTCCGTGTCAAGCAAGCAATGACGAGTGAAGTGTGGAAAGTAAAGAAGCAAGCAAAACTTGGAAGTTGATAGGAGAGTCCCGAGCTGGTGCGCAGCCTGCGCCACATTCCTACGCAGCCTGCGCCGCTTTCAGAGTTTCCTGCGCCAGGTTGTTTTAAAGACGGGCTTTATTAAGCAAATCAGTTTTTGGGCTTGTTTTTGGAGGGTTTAACCTAGAAAGGAGTGCAACCCTATAAATACTCCTCATGTTTGAAGACCTAGTTATCATCTAATTATTGAATAATCTCTAGAAACTTGTAGTAGAAAGAACACTTTATTTTGGGTGAAAGTTGTAATCTTTTAGCTTTGGATGGTAATCTTTCTTCATTTCTTGGGTTTTTCTAAGAAGATGGAAGGCTAATCTTCCCTTTGCTTGATGTAATTTGATCAAAGTATCCAACTTTGGTATTGTAAGACTCTTAAACCTCTCTTAATTTATCTAATGCTCTTTTCTTGTGCTTAATTTCTTATGTTGAGTAATTGAATGTTTGGGTTGGCCATCATTGCATGTTATTTACTTGACTAGTGCAAATCATAAGGAAATGGTTTAATTTAGTTGGGATTGTTGAAGCAAGTTTGTTGTTTGTTGATTTGGTTTAAAGGATTCATACAACAAATAAGAAAGTCCATGTCTTTTGCTCATTTGTATGGTTTAATCTTATGAGGAATTGATCCTAGCTTCATCTTTTGGTAAATTCTTAATGCTCATGCTTAGTCTCTTTTCATGGTTTAATGACTTGTTGTCTAAGTTGAAGGTCGGGTATGTGTAGATGGTTTAATTTGCATTTATCAACATCTTGAGGTGATAGTATTGGGTAGAAATTTGTAAGAGAGTAAAAAGAGTCAAGCTTTACCATTGTTGGGTTACTAAGAGAGAATTACATCAAGTTTTCCCCTTTATATTGAATCTTGCATACTAGTTGTTTGTGGAATTGTCTCAATAGGAAGATCTCCAATCTTTACTCATATTTCCATGTTTGTTTCCCAAAACCAATCATTTTCCATCTATGTTTCCTACTAGTTAATCTTTGTTAATAGCCATTGTTTGTGATTATTGCCTTTTGTTAAGTTTAAGTTGTTATTAGGATCTTGATTAGTAGTAGAGACCTACTTAGTAGTCAATAGTTTACAATTCAAGTTGTTAATCTTAAATCCCTTCTCTTGGGTTCGACCCTTACTTCCCTTTACTACTATCCTTAATAGCATAGTGTAGAGTTGAGTTTGGTTTATAAATTTTTAATTTGATAGGTTAATTCTAACTTTTTACGACACCTAGTTTTGTGCTATCAATAATGTATCGTGAAATGATCTAACTTAAGAACTTAATGTTAATTGTTGGTTTATTCGAATACATTTATTTTAATTAATATGATATTTGATAAGTCACAAAATTATTTATATAATAACGTTTATCATGAATAGAACTATCACTTACTCCCTCCATTATTCATTATATGTCGTTTTAGGAAAAAACACAACTATTAAGAAAATGAATTAAGTGTGATAATGACATTAATTAAGCATTTAAATAGAACTTTGGAATGAGCAAAATGGTTGGAATTTACATCTCATAGTGAATTTCTTTATTGTAAACCAATAAAACAAACGGTTTGCATAGGACGTAATTCAGAACCCATAAAGAGAGAGCGTCTGTAAAACGACATATAAAAAGTAAAAATTTTAATCACCTAAAACGACTTATAAAGAATAATGGAGGGAGTATTAGTTATAATTAAAACTCTATGTATTTTATTTTAAAAGATTGAAGTTAAACCTAAGAAAATAAGAGTTGAGAAAGTTAATTTATTTTTATTTATAAGTAAAGATATTAAATGTCATATATGAATTATATTATTTTTCTTCAATTATAATTATAAAATTTTCAAACAGATCGCGCGGAACGCGAGATACTACCTAGTTTAATAATGTTTGTGACCAATTAACCATTTTTATGGCATCCTTTAAGTACTCATTACGGGCTTCGGGCATCTTTTAAGTACTGACCAATTTAAAAAATTTCATGTCGCAGATTTTCTTTACGCCTTTCATTAACTGTTTTATTTTCCATTGTGAAATGATACAGCTTGTAGGTGATAAGTGAATAACACATATACTTCCGTCTCAACTCTCAATCATTTGTTAACATCTGAATAAACCCCAACAAAGAATAAAAAAAAGTAAATAATTAAATGGGGCGGGTATAATCATTACACAATCGTATTAGTGGAGTACAAAGATTTAAGTTATAGATAATGATATGCTTTCAAAGCGTCACGAGTTCATTTAGCTATGTATCTCAAAAATGTCTTAACCTAACCGAGTAGTCTCCCTTTGAGATGGCTTATATTAAGACCAGAAAATGTCCAATATTTTTTAGTACACGAAAATAGTTAATGATAAAATGTTATAACTGAAGTTGTCATATACTATGTTACCCTTCTCTCTAACTTCCTCTCTCTTACTTTCCCAAAACAACCAAAAACAAAAACCCTAGATTTTGCTCCGCCGCCTCCTCTGACCAAACACTTCCATCCCCGTCTCCCTTACCCCTTCGCCGGAGATGGGGTCGTCCCAAGGCCTATCTCCGGCGAAGCTTTGCATCTCTTCTCAGTTTTCGCTCCCTCCGATTGACCTCGGTTTTTGTCCCTTTTGACGGTGATCGATGGCCCTGTTGCTCGGCCGATGGTGACTTCGGGTGGTTTCCTGGTTTGGTCTTTTTCTCTTCCCGCTCTAACGATTCTCTGTCCTGTCATTGAAAGTTATACATGCAACCCAGGGGTGTTCCCCGTCCCCTCGTCCCTTCCCCCACCCCTGGTAGAAATCAATCTTGCGTGTCTTTAGGTCGGTTGGTGTCGATGAGTATAGCTCATCTTGTTTGGGTTTTGTGTCGTGATGGTGAGGGCTGGGTTTTGTTGGTGTCCTTTTCCCCTCGGTCGTCTCCGCATCTCGGTGGTCTTTTTCAGGGTCTCTTTCGTGTCAGTATGTGGGTTCTTCTTGGTTGATCTAGTTGCATGTAGACCAATGGTCCTGGGGAGTCTTGTTTGCTGTCGGGGTTGTTTTTGGTGTTTTGGTGTTTGCTGGTTTCGCCTCTTTGGTCGAGTTTTTGGATCATTGTTTTCGTCTTTCTTTTGTCAGAGGTCAAGGTTGGGGTTTCTTGATGGAGGTGTGTGGGGTTGGGTGGAGTCGGGTGTTTGGATGTGTTGTTGGGTCGGGTCGGATGCGGTGGGATCCTTTTTCCGCGCATGATTAAGTCAGCGTTAGCGTTTTTCCTGTTTTTCCTCATTCTGTTTTTTCTTATAATAAATTACCGGTGGTTTGGGGTGTCCTGTCCTCTTATCCACGGGTTAATTAGGACGACTGGTACTTTGCATTGGGTCTGTGTTGAGCCAACCTCTCTGCGGTCGGCGGAGATGGTTTTGTTTAGGGGGAATTTCAAGTGGTTTCCTCCTTTAGGTCCCACCTATTTACTCGCTTTAACTGGCTATGGGGTTCTGGTCAGCGGGGCTTGTGTTACAAAGTGTAGGAGTTTTATCTCCTCTGGAGTCAGATTTTTGTGGTCTGCTTTCCGTCTTTTCTTTCTACGTCCTTGGGGCGTAAGTGCACTTTGTTTTCTCTCGTTGGGTTTAGGGGCTTGTTGTTGTCCAGATGAGGTGTATCACAGCCAAGGAGATGAATCTCCAAGACGCTTTTTTGGGTCTTGTAGTAGGTATTTCTCTGAAGCTGTTTTGATTAAGACGAGTAAAAATAAGTTTGTGGAAGCTCGTTGGTTTTCTGAGGAAGATTTTCACAGCCAAGGAGATGAATCTCCGAGACCCTTTTTTGGGTCTTGTTGCAGGTATTTCTCTGAAGCTACATCAATCAAGACAAGTAAAGATGGGTGTCTTCCTTTGGCCAGCGTTGCTCATCCATTAGAGAATAGGGTGGATTGTGAGTTTGAAGAGCGTGTTCCGACTTCAGTCGTACGCCATCAACACGACGTTGTTTACCGATGCATTTGTTACCAACCTTTAGTTTATGTTATTAGTAGATCTATAGTGTTTTATGTTGTAGTTTATAGGTATGGTTTATCAACGTACTCACTATAATGTAAAATAAAAAAAAAAAAAAAAAAAAAAAAAAAAAAAAAAAAAAGAAGTTGTCATATACTAACAAATAACTTGGGATAACATTTTATCAAGAAATACTTGCATTATATTGTAAAATAATAATAATTGATCCGTTCTAATTTCATACGAAAATAGTCCTTCTTGCTTAACCTAATGGATAGTGGATATAGTAATGGATAGTAGATTTGTAAGTTCAAATCATCCGCCTTCATTTGTTTTGATGCCAGAAAAGTTAATCTATGCAAATTTAAAATTTTTATGTAATGGTCACGGAGAATTTATGAAGGATGATGTTAAAGCCACGTTTGAAGCGGTCACAAATAATATTGAGAGTTATGAAAACATGATCGAGTACGCGAAACGTGGGGAGAAAAGTAACGAACCTAGGAAATCGGTGAATACGCGACCATCAGAGAAACGGCCAGAAGGTTTTCCGGGAAAGGTGATGCCATAAGGTTCCTTCCACGAGCCGCTCATAGATTTCCGGTTATTCCCAGTGTCAGCGTATGAATCTCCGAATACTAAAAGCCTTTTCGCTATCCGGTGGTGGCTGATGTGGTGTTGATGGAGGTTAGAGGAACTTTGTACCACTTCAGTACCTATATAGATTCCAAAACAGAAACAAATTTCATTTAATTTTAAGGTTAGGTGCTCGGACTTAAACTTCAATTCATTTGCATATGTGTGCATATATAGACTCAAATGTTAGAAACGATAACGAACTGATCATAAAAGACGAGTGTTATAAGCATGCAAGATGAACAAGAATGATGATTAATCATAATGAAATCAAAACTTGTCATGTATAATTACCAATTATCAGAAGAATAATGGAGGAGAGGAAGAAGGTGAAAAAGAGATTTTGTGCCGCCATTATTATGTTTGGTATTAGTAACAAAGAGGAAATTAAAAGGATGAGGGTGTGTGTATATGAAGAATATGGAGATGATGAATTGGTCATAAAAGAAGAATGCTTTAGTGTCTTTTTTCCATTATCAAAAGCAATATTTATAGTACCTTCCTTGTCAAGCGGACAAAAAAGCAACTACATGCAACTAACACATACAAGAAAGTAGAGCTGGACAACATAGCGGGCCAGCCCAGCACAGCCCGGCCCAACCCGGCCTCACGGGCCAAAATTCAGCAGCCCGACCAGCCCATGGCCCTACACGGCCCAGCCCTACGGGCTGTGCTAGTGTTGGGTTTTTTCAGCCCAGCCCGGTTTCCAGCCCGATTTTTTAAAAAAAAAAAAAAAAAAAAAATTGTAACTTGCCCGGCCCGGCCCGCCCCTATAGTGCCGTGCCCGGGTCTGACCAAAACCAGCCCAGCCCGACCCGGCACACCCCGGTCCTATGTTAGTGCCGTGCCAGTGCCGCTCTACCCCAGCCCAGCCCGCCCTTGGCCCGCACCAGCCCGGGCCAGCCCAGCCCAATGTCCACCTCTACAAGAAAGTATTCACTCACCTTAAATATTTATATAGGAAAAGGAGATGGCGACACCGGGTGTTACTCAAATTGAGCGACACCCGGGTTATTATTGTAAATTACTAAGGTGTTTTTCTTTCCTCCATCAAAATTCGAATTTCAAACTAATTAGGATTAAAGGATAAATTAGGAACTTAACATTAATTAATTAATTGTAACAATAATATCCAATGGCAAATAATCTTTAAACTTCACATTTTTTATGCTTGTTTTTTATTCACTTTGACAAATTCATCCAATCAATTTGGCATCAATGGACAAAAATTGCAGAATTGACGATGAATTAATTGTTTGGTCAATTCTTCCCTTAGAAAGACCAATCTCGACGACTATTTCTCGTCTGAAATAAGACGGGCAACATGTTATCATTTTACAATAAAATATTGTTATTTTCGAATAACATGTTACCATTATTTTCCACAATCATTTTCAGGGTAAAAAGTGACACTTCTAGTAACAACATTTTGTGGATTAAATGTTTACATTCTCTTAGAAAACGGCAACATTTTGCCGGTCTTATTTCAGACGGGAAAACAGCTCGTCTGAAATAAGAATTTGTGTATATTGAAACTATTAAAAGAAGATGTAGACATCAAGACATGTAGGGGAACAATGGCAAGAAGATTGATAGCATATCTCAGATAGCGTTGTACTTTGTATGATATAGTGATGATAAAGTGATGAAGATAAAGAATAGTTTGTTATGATATGTAATTATAAGATTATTATATTGTATATTATATTAGATATAGATTAACTTTAATTAGTATATTTGATTAATATAATAAAAGATTATGAATTACGTTCTTACCCTACTATGTTGGCGCAAAAACGAAAACTACTTTACTATTTTTTCTATTTTTCTATTTTTTTTAATTAGGGTGTTACCGAAATTCGGTAACACCCGATGTCGCCCTATCACTCCCCATTTATATATTCTAATATTTTTTACAACAATAAATTGATGTATTAAATATAAAAGCGTTAATAGTTCATATGACTCGAGAAATAATCAGCCTGTAGCAAGACCGACACACCAATGACCGTACAAGCATAGCAATCCGCGAATTTCTCGTAAAGAGTTTCGCAAATCAATTGGTACTGGAATTGAGTTGACCAGAACTGAAGATATTTTTCGTGAGGTAACCCGTAAAGGAAACAAAAGGGGAGTGAGCAGATTGCTCCTTGGGCATAGCGAGTAGCAAAGCTCTAGGACAGGTGACAAATAAATTAGGAGCCCGAATAGAATTGACGTTTGTCGTGCCAGTGAGGGAGTCTGTTTTGGTAATTTTTACCGGATTAGGTTGTATGAGGTCAATGCGGTCTTACTCGTTGCGTATTGTTTGTATGATTGTATTTGATGCTAAATAAAGGAATTAAATGCGTAAATAAGGATTGACACGTAAGATTTGGTGACGCGGCAAACCCAATGTGGGAAACAACCGCGGGAAGGGACGGTACCCTTCCAAATATTGCACTAGCTCGTTAATTGGGGAATGAGTACAATGGAGAGGGAATGTAAATCTAGCTAGCACAATGTATTTTTCGTGAGATCTCGAATGTCCTTTCTTGATTGCTCCTTCTGCTATTTATAGGGTAAGAACCCTAGATGTATCCTACTCCGTGTATGGTAAGGAATAACACTCCTATCGCAACTCTTTCCATAATGGGTCGTCTCCCTCCATTCTCCCTGATCTCCCTGAATTCTTCCTAGGATCTCCCTGAAGACTTTCCAAAGCTTGGGACTCCTCCATCAGCGGGCTTCCTTTCCGTTGCTTGTTATCTCGGCCCAACTCCTTAGACGGTCTCCTCTTGCTTTTGGGCTTCCTGCGATTGTTCTACCCTTGCGGCCCAATTCTTCAGATGGAATTAAGTGGGCTTTCCCTTTGTCAAGCTAAAGTGGAGATTTTAGCCCAAACAGTTTGCCCCTAATTCCTTGTGAGATACGTCTCGAGGCGTCGAATAAGGAATTACGTATACATATTTTTTGAAAAGCCCTGCGCCGTCTTTTGCACTCCTTCCTATGTACTCATCATTGCCCCTATCCCTTCTCTCCCTCATTTCTCGCGCTCCCCCTCTCTCTCTTCCTTTATAATCTCAACTCCCTTTACCACTTCATTAACTCCAAAGAATTTAAAACCCTCCTATCTACCAAAAACCCTTCCTCTCCCTTTTGATCCCTCGCCGGACGCCGCTCCTCTTTGCCGCCGTCTCTCTTCCAGGTACTTCCTCTTTACCACCTTTCTTTAATCTTTTCCTCTTTTCTTTCTTTCCTCTGACCATAGGTAAAACTCGACACACTGCTTCAACTTCCACCCCAATCGACCAAAACCCAGATTCCATCTTCCCTTCCCGAAATCTTTTCGTTCACCCCCATGATTGTAATTCTGCTTTGACTACCGCTGACATCCCCTTGATTAAGAGTTTGCTCGGCCTCAGCGATGGGGTCGATATTGCTATTCCGGAGCCGGGTCAGAAGGTGGACGCCGTCCGGCCCGGATGGGTCTGCTTTTACCTCTACCCGTTTAGGTACGACCTTCGTTTCCCCTTTCCAAGACTCATGCAAGATTTTGTTTGCACCAACAACTTTGCCATGGCACAAATTTCTGCCAATATTTGGAGGGTTCTCCTCTACTCTCTAACCGCTAGCCATAACACCAGAAGCTCTATCTCCTTGGGCGATCTGGCCTACATGTATGATATCAGGTCTCTGGGGAGAGGCCAATTCTCCTTCCGGGGCTCTGGCGAGACCCCCTTCAGGCATGTGTCAAAATCCAGGGATGAGAAGTGGTTCGAGGACTTCTTTTATGTGAGGAAGGCTTTTATCCAGCCGCCTGCTGACTACATCTTCGAGAAATGGGTTATTACTTCGAGTAAGTGGCTCTCCAGACGCCTGATTTGTTCATCTTAATGCTTATTGGCTTACTTTGTCGCTTTCGCGTAGGTCCCTGCTACCTGACTCGTCTGGGCGACCCAATATCTGCTCGCAACAAGCTGTTCTGCATCCCTCAGTTTGAGAGAAAGTTTCCTGATCTGCTTCCTGGTTTCTCACCTGCTTCTTCCTCCAACCCGCAGATCACCACAAGATGTCTTTCGCGCAGCCTCTTTTTATTCACGCTATCTTTGCTTGTAATCTTGCTGCCAATCTGGTACTTCTGACATTCGATATTCTGTCTGCCTGTAGGTTCAAAAGTTGATCCTTTGGAGGCCATCCTCCAGAGTGCTAAAAGAAAAAGATCTGCTGCGAGCCCTGATACAGCTTCTGCCTCCAAGAGGAGTGCCCCTGCTGCTTCATTCCAGTCCCCTCCTAATCATTCCAGTACCATGTGCTCTGAACCTTTAGAAGTAAGCCCGATGTCCCGTCATCCTCCTACGCCGCCTACTTGTCCTCCTGCTGCTGGCAGTGGTGGCATCATCGCTCACTTCCCTGATGGTTTTGGGAATATTGACAAGATGCCCTATTCGCCTGAAATCGACCAGATCCTCTTTTCTTCCTTAGTGGAGGCTTTCTCAGAGTTTTCCCCAGAGGAGATGGCTTAAAATGACGTGCATAACGCCTTCATGGTGTGTATCCCTCCTTTATTGCTTACCACGAACTTTTCCTTTTTAATGACAAGTTTGCTGACTCTTTCTTCTTCTGCCACAGGCCTTCCAGTCAGCCCTATATAATAGGAAGATGATCAAAGTGGTCCAGACTACTAGTAGGGCCACCAACGCCAGAAATCAGGAGCTGACCGGAAACATTGCTGAGCTGGAACAGCAGCGTGCTGACTTGAAAGGACGGGTGGTGGAGCTAAAAGCCGAGCTTGCAGGAGCCAAGAAAAAGCTGAAGGAGGGTGCTGACCAGCTGGCGCGTACTCAGGAGGTATGCAGTACCTTCTCTGATTCTCTCAAGCGTTCTGAAGAGAAGATCAGCGAGCTGATCTCCCTGGCCACCAATATTGTTGCATATGCTACCTGGCGGGGAAAGATTAGTGGAATGCGTGCTGCTCTTGAGGAGGCTCCAACCCAGCAGGCCATTGAGGAGGAGGAGAGGCAGCTGGAGATGCTTTACCCCATCCAACCTGATTTAAGCGTGCTGATGCCCGAGGTTGGCGAGGTGAATTCTCCTGCACTGGCGGAGCAGACGGCTGCTGGGGATGCTAGCTCATTTCAGGAAGCTACTGTTGCTAAGGGAGCTCAGGAGGCTGCTTTTGCCGAGGGCATGCAAGCTGGTCTTATACCTGAAATGGGAAGTCAGCAGGAGGAGGCAGAGGAAGTGCCTGAAGTGGAGGTCATTAATGTGACCTAAATTTGAAGTTTTTATTTCCTAATTTGTTGGATGGCGGTCTGACCCTGTGTGGTGCAGACTTGTAAAATTTTTTAAACATTTTCTTGTTTTTGGTTTGTCTGCCATGGTGGCAATTTTGAACTTGGGGCCGTACTTTTAGGCCAATTTTTAAATGCCCCTTGCCTTAGTTTGGCAAGTTTATTATATCTTGTGCGTTTTATTTTACACTCTTAACTTAGGAAGTTTGCCGTGTCAGCCTGCTGGCTGATTTAGGCTAGTCGTGTCAGCCTGAGGAGGCTGATATAGACTCAGCTAACTGTCATGTCAGTCTGCTGACTGATTTAGGCTTATGCCGCATTATAGGTGGGGTGGCTGTGTCAACCTTCAAGGCTGATTTAAACTAGTCGTGTCAGCCTGAAGAGGCTGATTTAGACTCAGTTAGTTGCCGTGTCAGTCTGACGACCAACTTAGGTGTATGCCGCATTTGACTACTTAACCTTGTTCATGACACAACGTGTATTCATCATATACAAAGCCAACGGGGGCGTACCTTAGGCAAATTTATCGTCATAAACGAAAAACAATAGAGAAAACGATAAAGCATAAGAATTAACCTCAGGTCCTTTGAAATGCGGCCTAAGACAGAAATCAACGTAGACTTCCTCCTAATCGATGCACCCAAGACCGTCTGAGACTATGCCCTTGTGCTAGAATGTATTCTCTAATTGCCTTGCAATATTGAGAGAATTGTTGTCAGTTTTTTTTAGATGTGAGATCTAGGTTTTTGAGAGAAAAATGATCTCAAAAACCCTAATAATTTTGCAAATGAAATTGGCTTGGGCAAAAGGAGAGAAAGCTCTCCTTTTGTTTGCTTTGGTTCGGCCGTGAGCCTCAATAGGGGAGAGTGGGCTTTCCACTTTCTCCTCATTTTTACTCGTGGTCCGACCCGAAAAATGGTAAATGTATATGACGCGGTTTATTATAAATCGTCATCGGTTATCGGTTATTAAAATATCAACGTATGACACGGATTAGTTGAAATATTAATACATGTCCGACAAAGACAATATTGTATAATTAATTCAATATACATTAATCAAATATAATCGTTTATATTTAATTTACGAATTAACCGCTTAATTCGTCTTAGCCATTATTATTTAATCCGTATTAAATAATCATCTCAACATCGCGTTTGACTAATTATTAGTCAATGACTCCGACTAACTGCTTAGTCAACTTTGGCATCAACATGACTGTATTTTCATACCGTCACATCTCTCAAACGTATCCTATAGGTGTGACTTTTAGGGACCAGTTGATCACCGCCATCTGTATGACAATAACGTCAAACTTATCTAGCAAGCCAACCGTTATTGATAAACGTGGACCAACTGATAATAATACAAAAGTATACCCTTTGATCCTTTTAGAGATTTATATGTCCTTGCACTAACCGTAGAGGACACCAGCCCCAACAAGCTCCCACTTGTCCGTACAAGTGTACGTGCAATGACGTTATCCGCACTAACTGGAGGACACAACCTCCAACAAACTCCCACTTGTCCGTACAAGTGTATGTGCGATAACCGATTCTCATATTCATTTAAAATTTCTCCCACTCAATGTAAAACAATTTGCAGATCCGGATCCGCAAAGGTCGTATTTTAAAATCGATCTGTATCAAGAGTGGTTTCCCCGACTAGAGAGTAACTCAACTGATAAAACGAATTCGTATTCGAGCATGGCCATGCATTTCGATTCTGACCCCTCGAGTGGCCCCGAGAAATATCGAGTACCAGATAAAGGCTGAATATTTCCTTCAACTCGACTCCTTCCGATCTAAGCACAAAGCATGAAATGACCGAAAAAATCTACTTGGCCCCCTGTTACGGATGACTGTGAGAAAGGAACCAAAGTCACCCAAAATCTGCCTTAGTCTCAAGAGACAGTCGATAGTCAAAAGAATCGACTCTTAGGATCACCATGGAGGTCCTATCCATGACCGGGCACCGAATGTTATAAAACATTTAGGACTCCAAGTCGATGTCACAATTGTGTCCTACGAGATATCCGTATAACTCGCCTCTGTGATTGGTCAGTCAAACATTTGACTTATGGCTCGTTGAACCCACCATCAACCAACGTCACAAAATAATTGCCTGAGTTATCAGCTCACGTGGGCAATTAAGGACCAAAATATAATGTTTGTTCAGTTCACTTTGTGGTGTTCAAAAAGGTCGTACAAATCCACATGAAAAACAAAATATATAAATATCAAAACGATGATGTCGTATAGAGTACAAAAGAGAATGAATCTAATCCATAAAAGAGTACTACAACTCAGGAACACGTTTAATTCCCATGGAATTAACATGCCCTTCATGCTTATCTTGTCGTAATGGTTTAGTGAGAGGATCTGCTATGTTGTCATCTGTAGCAATATTTTCTATCACTACCTCCTTTTGCTCCACGTAATCTCGGATTAGATGAGCTTTCCATTGTACATGTCTAGACTTGTTGCTAGACTTAGGCTCCTTAGCTTGGAAGATGGCACCTCTATTGTCGCAATAGATGGTGATCGGGTCATTCGAACTAGGCACTACAGATAGTCCTTGTAAGAATTGACGCATCCATATCGCTTCCTTTGCAGCTTCAGACGCGGCATAGTACTCCGACTCGTCGTAGAATCTCTTTGTAACACTTTGTTTGGAACTCTTCCACTGATGCAGCGCCATTAAGAGTAAAAACGAATCCGCATCGAGATTTGAGTCATCTCGATCCGTTTGGAAGCTAGCATCTGCGTAACCGGTTGCGCATAGCTTTTGTTCGCCTCCATAAGTCAATGCCCAAGCTTTAGTCCTCCGTAGGTACTTAAGAATGTTATTGACAGCCATCCAATGTGATTCACCTGGATGCTATTGGAATCGACTTGTCATACTCAATGCATATGCCACGTCCGGATGTGTGCATATCATGGCATACATGATTGATCCTATAGCTGAGGCATAAGGAATCCGTGTCATGCACTCTTTCTCTTCCGGTGTCTCTGGTGCCTGAGACTTGCTCAAATGCACCCCTGGAGCCATAGGAAGAAACCCCTTTTTGGAGTTAGTCATGCTGAATCTCTCTAGGATCTTGTCTATGTAAGACTCTGATCGAGAGATAACATCCGACGTGATCTATCTCGATAGATACGGATGCCCAAAATTCTTTGTGCCTCACCCAGATCTTTCATCTGGAAATGGTTCTTCAACCATACTTTTACCGAAGTTAAGAGAGGTATGTCATTCCCAATCAGGAGTATGTCATCGACATACAATATTAGGAAGACAATCTTGCTCCCACTCGACTTGATATATAGACATGGTTCCTCGACCGATCGAGTAAATCCATTTTCTTTTATCACTTGGTCGAAACGATGATTCCAACTCCTAGAAGCTTGCTTAAGTCCATAAATGGAATGCTTAAGCTTGCACACTTTCTTAGGATGTTCAGGATCGATGAAACCTTCAGGTTGTACCGTGTACAACTCTTGCTCCAAAAAACCGTTTAAGAAGGCGGTTTTCACATCCATCTGCCAAATTTCATAGTCATGAAAAGCGGCAATCGCTAAGATAATCCGAATGGAACGCAGCATGACTACGGGTGCAAAAATATCAACTAATGACACGGATTAGTTGAAATATTAATACATGTCCGACAAAGACAATATTGTATAATTAATTCAATATACATTAATCAAATATAATCGTTTATATTTAATTTACGAATTAACCGCTTAATTCATCTTAGCCATTATTATTTAATCCGTATTAAATAATCATCTCAACATCGCGTTTGACTAATTATTAGTCAATGACTCCGACTAACTGCTTAGTCAACTTTGGCATCAACATGACTGTATTTTCATACCGTCACATCTCTCAAACGTATCCTATATGTGTGACTTTTAGGGACCAGTTGATCACCGCCATCTGTATGACAATAACGTCAAACTTATCTAGCAAGCCAACCGTTATTGATAAACGTGGACCAACTGATAATAATACAAAAGTATACCCTTTGATCCTTTTAGAGATTTATATGTCCTTGCACTAACTGTAGAGGACACCAGCCCCAACAGGACCGATGGAACGTTGCAGGATTCTGGTAGCTCAGAGATCCCTACGCTCCATATGTATGTGCATGCATGCTGGGGCCCTAATCAATTGCGTTTATTACGAGCTACGTCCAGGGGGTGGTATCAGGGGTAGCTGGATAAGCTTTCAGCTGTCAGCCAGACTCCCTTTCGTATGTTCCACAGGCCTCCTGGTGAGGGTGCTCCTAATGGAGAAATATAGGTTAGGCATGTTGGAGTGTCGTGTGCCTTGTCACCCCACGTTTGCAGTTGACAGTCCTGCTAGTTACCCTTTCAATGTACCATAGACGTTAGAATTCAGAGAGGTGCATTTAGAGAAGCCTAAAAATAGAAATTTATCAGAGCGATGTGAAGTACCTGATGCCATCTCATGGGGTACCGGAGTAATTATGGTCCCATGAAGCTTACAGACCACACAACTCCAATACTTTTTGAATTTTGAAAGAAATAAAAGAAAAAAGAAATTGACACGAAATTGGTAGTATGCTACTACCGTTTTTTTTTTTTTTTTTTGGCTTTTCTTCATACACTACTCTGTATACTAATTTCTACTTATTATTAAAAGTGATACCTCCTCAGGTGAAGTATGTTCCTGTGACCATGGGCCACAGGCCGGTCTGTGGATTTGGGCCACTTACCAATCTGCGGTCACGGGCCACCTGCACGCCAAGCCAATCTGTGGACATGCAGCGGTCTTTTGAAAGCCACGCTTGGCGGCGTAAAAATTCTTTCGACCGGATCGCTTTAGATCGGTCGGTTTCGTCTTGGTAAAGGTCTCGAAACGATTAGAGATGTTCGGAGTCGCCACCAAGCATTTGTGGGATGCCTGGAACCCGTTCGAATCCATTTTATACCTCGGTCAAACGAAGCACAAAGCAGTGTTTGACATAGGTACTAAAGATAAGGACTTGTCCCCCTTTTAGCATTCTATGCCTAAAATAACTCTCGTGCGCCCTGAATAAGGCCATCCACTATCCAAAGGTTCTGAGTAAGGGGCGAGGGTACGTATTGGGATGCCCATTAATCGGACACCCAATCCCGCCCGCGTTAGCGGCCTCTACTGATCGATCGTGGTTGTTTAAGTGCAAAAGTTGATAAAACGGTGTAAATGCATGAATGCACATCCTAAAGTGTTAACCTAACATGTGAGCTTTCTAAGTCGGTTTGTTAATCCAAATATCAAGTATAAGATGTCAAGTTGGATTTTGATTGATTTACATGTGAAAGCGGAAATTAAACAACCATTTACCAAGTTCGGGTTATTATGCTTAATGATACCGTCGTTTAGTATCAAAAATAAACCTAATACTACTAACTGAAGCTAGCGGTAAATAGAGTCGAGCTCCACAGGGAGGCTATTGTTTCTACTTGCTAATTTAAGTTTGTCAGGTGTCACACTTGGGGGTTTAGATTGATTACTAACTAAAACTAAATAAAGGCAAGGGAAAGATATGAGGAAAAACAATAAGAGGAAGGTACTAGGATGTCGGGTCCTCAATGATTATAAGATAAATGCAGTTAAGGTCGCAGATAGATCACATAAATCAGTCTAAAGGGTAACGAATATCCCCTTCCGGTCTCAATTCACCCTAAAACACTATTAGCATAGCTTCCGCCCTCACTAAAGTATCCTAATGTTCACTACAGATCTCACCCCTTCCAATCTTCCGATCTAGGTCAAGGTTTACCAAATCAATTAGCTAATTGCGTCGACTCAACAACTAATTGCTATTGTATGCAGTGATTAACAACATAGACATGATTTAGCGTCGGATCCAGAAACCTAATTAGCAAAAATCATTCATTCATTGATTCCCCTAATCCTAGCAAGGGAATTAGCTACACATGCTATTAATAATGAAACTAATAATAACTAAAGCAATAATTAGCGATATCATGATATTAAGATAAGAGAAATTAAATAACATGAACTAAATTAACAACAAGGATTAAGGGAATAAGACGATAAAAGAGTAGATATTAAAAAGATGCAAAGAATAATAAAACTAGAATTAAGATAGAGAGAAAGGAGAAGATGTTACATAGTTCAGATCCGGAAAATAAGAGAGAATAATTGCTAAACTGAGTAGAGGGGATGTTTTTAAAGTAACAGGGAAGAGATCCAATTAATGACCTAATTATCTCTTTTTATAGTAGAGATATTATTCTAAGATAAGCTAACATAAGATAATTAAGATTCTCGACTTGTCCATGCTGCGTCAGACTTGGTTTACTCGATCGAACAACTTAGAATTATTTGATCGAGTAGTTTCTCCATCAAAGGTCTTCGATCGAGTGGTTCTTTCATAAGTTGGTCGATCAAGAACTTAAAGTGGTCGATCGAAATGTGTATATTTCAGAGTTCTCGATCGAGAGCTTCAGCGAGTAATTTCCTGCTTTGCGCACCGAACTTCAAACGGCTGCCATTTCATCGTTACTTGTCCGAATCAAGCGCTTTTCATGGCCTTGGAAAGCTGAGAGGATAAGATTTCACCTCAATTTGAATCAACTAATTATCTATTGTAGAACTCGATATATGGCTCTTCAAAATAGGCACTAGTAGTTTGAAGCTCTTCCTTTGTCCGCTAAGCTTCCCTACTCGTGTGCGCATCACCATAATGGTAGTTCCTAAGCTCCGAATCTAATTGTCGCCAAAATGCAAGCTTGGAAGACGGTTTTAGGCTCAATTACGCATCTTTAAGCACATTGCTGCAATTAGTACAAGAAATCCCAAAGTACGCAATTCGGAGCATATTCGTAGAAATAACTACTATAATAGCATAGAAATACGTGCATTAATTTCCTAAAAAGACTATATAAAATGCACGCATCAAACTTCCCAAAACCAAACCGTCCCCAAGCAAACTAATGCAGCTAATACGGACTAAATAGATAGGAGCAAAACATGGACTAGCTGAAAACCGTCAACTCAAACCATTTAATGCATATGAATCAACTACTAATAGCTAAATTTCAAAGCAAACGAATTTATACATATTTCAAAAAATAGTTGAACTTTTGACCTTGCAAGACTTTCAAAATCGGACTCTCACGGGTCGCTCATTCACACAGTTTAGCACAAGGTGATATATAATGTAAGAGAGAAAGAATAAAGAACACTCACCTAACTGCGACCTATAATTACATGCATGCAATATAACATGAATAAAGTCTCTACAATCGTACATATGCATTCCAACCAAACTGATGACCAAGACACATGCCAAGGACTTACATTTGGGTAAGTGAGGTAATGGGTAAGAAGGGGTTAAAATGAATTTGGAAATGTGGAGTTAATAGCCAGGCTAGAAACAACGGATCCAAATTTTGAAACTACATCCCAACTTCATACTCAATATATATCAATACAAAACAGTGCAAATTGGATGCACTCAACTCACAATACACCATAAACTTGTCAACTCTCCATAAGATACAAATAAGGCATGGGAGTAAAAATCATCTATACAACTTTTCATTTTTCCGCATATGATTTTTTTCTTTCTTTTTCACATTTCTTTTTCAACTTTTTTTCCGAATTTTTCATTCCAATACTTTTTTATTTTTCTCCTTCATTTGTTTTCACCCATCCTTCCTATAACAGGATACATTAACCAAAACGCGACACAACACATTCCCAACAGGCTACCATTACTAGCTCGGCTAGGGTAGGACAAATTTTGGATTCTAGCTATATGGGACAAAACAAGCAATTTGGCTATATGAAGCTCATGGGTAAAATGAAATAAAGGGGATTGCCTCTCCTAACATGTGTTACCAACCACAGACCCAAATGCATACAGGTACTAAGTAGACTGAATTCATGCTTATGCAATTCGATGTTACATGCCTTATAAGGAGTAACTACTCACATTCCTACATGAACTGGTCATGAATGACACCAGTTTATAAAGCTCTAAACCTCAGAAAATTATTGTAGTTTGCCAAAATTTTCAGTCACGTCTACTTGTTCAACATATTTTGAAACGAAATTCGAGATATTACTTTGAATTTTACTAAAAGGTGTGATAAATTGCAAGGCTTAAGCAAAGAAACAATTTACAACATAGTAATACTCTAATCTGACTCAACCTAAAATGCAAAAATAAACATGAGTTTTTTAAATTTTCGAAATATTTTATTTTTATGAGTTTTTAAATTTTTTTGAAATGAAATAACAATGCGTACGGAAAAATTAAACGTGATAGCAGAAATGTAATAAAGACAATATGTAGACACAAAGATATGGATGCATTACCCTCCCCAAACCAAACTGTACAATGTCCTCATTGTACTCAACAACTAACAAGAACAGTAGCATAAAAGAGAAAGGAAAATGCAAACTAAAGGAAATGGAAGGAGATAAGGAGCTAAATGACTCATAATTAAGCGCGTAAGAAGGAAGTATGGACCTCCCCAAACCAGCCAGCAACAAGGGAGGTCACAGCCGGCAGCAACAGGTTGGCTAAAATCACGAACAAAATGCAAGAGTACCTGCAAGTTCGCAAATAGCAACCACAAAAAAGTACTACCGAAAATCGAGAAAGCATAATTGTTCGCAGTCTATAGTCGAGTAGGCTAATTATTAAATCACACAACAAAACTAAATAAAAATGTTTTAAAACTCCGGGCTGCCTCCCGGTAGCGCTAGTTTAGAAGGTCCCAGCTCAACCCTCTTTTAGATCAACCAACAGCACAAATCAATTGCCCCCTACTAGGCCTCTGACTCAAAGCGGTAGCCTCAGCAATCGTCAAATCTACTTCCGGCCTCCGCAACATGGCAATGGAAGAACAACAGCTTCTCCAATCATCGGGATCCTAATCTCCAACGTCGGCACGCAGCAACTTCCTAGACGGCATAGCTTCCTCAAAACCTCCTCTAGGGTCATCTATCTGGGTAATTCCAGGCTTCAACTTGAGAGCACCCATCTCACCTCCTGGGTCCTCGGACCTGTCGAGACCTGTAAAAAGAGAAACAAGGTAATGTTCCTCCAATTTGCTCCCAAACTGGGGCGGAGGTGTTATAACAACAGCAATATGTGACTCAACAGGAGGATCAGAAAGAACCTCATCTGGCTCTATAGGAGGAACAACATTGGACTGAGTGAAAACCAAGTCCTCTCCTCCTACCCGAAGGGTAAGTGTCCCAGCCCCGACATTTATAAGTGCACCAGCAGTGTGCAAGAAAGGTCTCCCTAAAATAATAGGGGTACGAACGTCCTCGGGTATATCTAAGACAGCAAAGTCAACGGGAATATAGAATTTACCGACCCTAACAGGTATGTCTTCTAAAACTCCTAAAGGCCGTAATATAGAACGGTCGGCCATCTGAATAGTCATGTTAGTACATTTAAGCAAAGTCAAACCTAATTTCTTAGCAAGAGATAAAGGTAAGACACTGAGACCAGCACCTAAGTCACACAAAGCATTGTCTATCAAGCGGGTCCCTATATGACATGGTTTATAAAATCTACCCGGGTCAGGCAGTTTAGGAGGGGTCCCGTTCTGAAGTAGTGCGCTGCACTCTTCAGTCATAGCTACAGTCTCTAGGTCATTTTCTCTCTCACGCAACAAAGCATGTTTCATATAAGTAGCGTAAGAAGGTACCTGGGCAATTAACTCCTGAAAGGGCTCTGCAATATCGAGACTCCGCACAAGATCCTTGAACGTGCTAAACGGCGGCAAGCGACCAGGAAAAGGAACTCGAATAGGATAGGCTTGGACTATATGTTCCTTTTTATCGTCATTAGAAATAGGCATTATTGACGTATCAGTGCTGTCCATAGCTAGACAATTTGATCGAGGTAGCACAATACTCAATCGAGAGCTTTCGTCACTCATATTGCTCGATCGTACAGTCACAGAGACTGTTCAATCCAGATCTGCTTCTTCAGCAGTGCTCGACCGAGCAGACTTTGTGTCTGTTCGATCGAGGTTCTCCTCCCCAGCAGTGATCGATCAAACAGTATGTGTGTCTGTTCGATTGAGATAATCCCTTCCAGCTTTGTTCGATCGACCTCCAGCAGTGTGTCGATCGAACACATTCCCTCCATATTCTCTCGATCGAGCGCTGGCAGGGTCTCGATCGAGCTCCTTACTTATATCAGCTCTTGAATTGACGCAATAAGCTTCTGGAACAATGGAATTGACCCTTGTATTTTCAATATCGGCGCTAATAGGAGAATTGGGTACCTCATAAGACGAGATTCCCTCGGTATAAACAGCATATACCGTTTCCTGTTGCCCATACGCTTGCTTGGAAGCTATTTGATTCAGCTGAGTCTGTAGCTTCTATATACGAATGTCAGTTTCCGCATAAGACTTCTACGCCATTAGTGCAAATGCCCCTATCATTGACTTCAGTTCAGCAAGCTCAACTTTTTCGATCAGTACATTTACTTGGGCCTGCAACTTCTCAAGACGGATGTCTTGAGCTTTGGATTGTTCCACACTCGAAACCAAGATATTTTCAATTGGGAACAATTTCTCGAACCCATCATTCTTTTCAGCAGGAGGGGTGTGTTGCGGTGGGTTAGCATAACAAGGCTGTTGAAGACCTTGTTGTTGCAGCGGTTGTGGTGGCACCGGTTTAGGAGGAGCAAAACTTTGGTGACTTCCACAACCCCAAGACACTTTCCTCTCCTAATTGTCAGTTTTGACGGTTGGAGCTTCAAAACGGGCTATAAGTTGGGAGACGGACGTCATCTTAGCTAAAGAATCGATGGTACTCAAGCCTTCCCTTCGATAATCTTTCTCTGAAATATGTCTAATAGACCTGTAGACCTATCAAAATAGCACTAAAGAAAAAGATAAGAACTGCCTCAAGGAATAAATCTCTTGAGGCTAAAGACAAACAAAAATAAAGCAAGCAAAAAGCGTCGCCTCTCCGGCAACGGCGCCAAAATTTGATACCGTCGTTTAGTATCAAAAATAAACCTAATACTTCTAACTAAAGCTAGCGGTAAATAGGGCCGATCTCCACAGGGAGGCTATTGTTTCTACTTGCTAATTTAAGTTTGTCAGGTGTCACAGTTGGGGGTTTAGAATAATTACTAACAAAAACTAAATAAAGGCAAGGGAAAGATATGAGGAAAAACAATAAGAGGAAGGTACTAGGATGTCGGGTCCTCAATGAATATCAGATAAATGGAGTTAAGTTCGCAGATAGATCACATAAATCAGTCTAAAGGGTAACGAATATCTCCTTCCGGTCTCAATTCACCCTAAAACACTATTAGCTTAGCTTCCGCCCTCAATAAAGTATCCTAATGTTCACTACAGGTCTCACCCCTTCCAATCTTCCGATCTAGGACAAGGTTTACCAAATCAATTAGCTAATTGCGTCGACTCAACAACTAATTGCTATTATATGCAGTGATTAACATCATAGACATGATTTAGCGACGGATCCACAAACCTAATTAGCAAAAATCATTCATTCATTGATTCCCCTAATCCTAGCAAGAGAATTAGCTACACATGCTATTAATAATGAAACTAATAATAACTAAAGAAATAATTAGCGATATCATGATATTAGGATAAGAGAAATTAAATAACATGAACTAAATTAACAACAAGGATTAAGGGAATAAGATGATAAAAGGGTAGAGATTAAAAAGATGCAAAGAATAATAAAACTAGAATTAAGATAGAGAGAAAGGAGAAGATGTTTACATAGTTCAGATCCGGAAAATAAGAGAGAATAATTGCTAAACTGAGTAGAGGGGATGTTTTTAAAGTAACAGGGAAGAGATCCAATTAATGACCTAATTATCTCTTTTTATAGTAGAGATATTATTCTAAGATAAGCTAACATAAGATAATTAAGATTCTCGACTTGTCCATGCTGCGTCAGACTTGGTTTACTCGATCGAACAACATAGAATTATTCGATCGAGTAGTTTCTCCATCAAAGGTCTTCGATCGAGTGGTCCTTTGCATAAGTTGGTCGATCAAGAACTTAAAGTGGTCGATCAAAATGTGTATATTTCAGAGTTCTCGATCGAGAGCTTCAGCGCGTAATTTCCTACTTTGCGCACTGAACTTCAAACGGCCGCCATTTCTTTGTTCCTTGTCTGAATCAAGCGCTTTTCATGGTGTAGAACTCGAGAGGATAAGATTTCACCTCCAATTAGAGTCAACTGATTATCTGTTGTAGAACCCGAGATATGGCTCTTCAAAGTAGGCACTAGTTGTTTGAAGCTCTTCCTTTGTCCGCTAAGCTTCCTTACTCCTGTGCGCATCACCAAAATGGTAGTTCCTAAACTCCGAATCTAATTGTCTCCTAAATGCCAGCTTGGAAGACGGTTTTAGGCTCAATTCCGCATCTTTAAGCACATTCCTACAATTAGTACAAGAAATCCCAAAGTACGCAATTCGGGGGCATATTCGTAGAAATAACTACTATAATAGCATAGAAATGCGTGCAATAATTTCTTACAAAGACTATATAAAATGCACGCATCACTTAACACGATCCATTTATTAAAAAGGGTGTCAAATGACAAAGTGTAAAAAACGTAAACTTGTCAATCTGATCCGTCACGTATTCGGATAAACCGTAATCGGGATTGTCCTAGACAAGTACCAAAATGGGACAGAGTAGTGCCAGGCAGCCCTGTTAAGGCGCGCGCCTATTGGCGAGATAAAGGGCTTTTCCCCGCTTTTGAAAGATGGAAACAGACGGCCGCTTGGGGCGCGAGCCATGAGCCGGCCTAAGGGGGCGTCTCCTGGTTCTTGAAAAGGTTATTTAAAACCGTATTTATGATGAAAGATTTGCAAATGTTGTTTGCATGACCCGGAATAATTACTATTGTGTTAGTAACATTCGTTGTCGGATTTGCATGTTTGAAAAGCATAATAAAATGGTAAAAGGAAAATGTTTGGTTTGAACTAATTATGTTAAGTTCAATTATTTGTAATTAGTCAATTTTATCATCGTACTCGGGTTAAACCGACATGGTATAAAGAACCAAGGATGATTATGAATTATGACTAATATATTTGCAAATGTAACCAAATGAGAAAAATGGTAAATAAAATAAAAGGGGGTTAAAATACCCTTTAATTTGTAATTAACCAATAATATCATCGGGTCACGGAAGAAACCGTCATGGCATAAAGAACCAAGGATGATTTTTGTAATGATCAAAATATGTTTATCATAAAAATGAATTAAAATGGTAAATAAAAGAAAAGGATTTCCTTTAAAATGTAATTAACCAATTAATATCACCGAGTCACGGAATAAACCGTCATGGTATATGGAACCAAGGGTGATTATGATTTATGGTTAAAACGTTGTCATAAAAATGATTTGGAACATTTGAAATGGTAAAAACCGTAAAAGGAAAAAAGTAAAAATAAAAGAAAGCGTTGAAGGAAAGACGAACTCAAACACGTTTGAGTCTGACCTGGACACTCACAAGAGGCGCGAGCTTCCCTGCATAGCAAGGAGCTTCTGTCCCAGGCCAAAACTCGGTTTTGGCTCGTCTAACCTATATTTGAATCGTGTTATGCATTGTTCATGCTCATAAACTCGTAAAAACAGTAGAGACATGAAATAAATGAGTTGTTTACACCCTCAAACTTACGTGTATTGATGTTTGCGTGGTAGACGACTTTAGAGACGGTTTTCTCATTGTGACTACTCGCGATTAAAGAAGTTTAAAAGAGTGCCTTAAAAAAGGATTTAGTTTTGAAAATGAGTTGAAAATATGTTAATTAAAACATGTCGATTGATGTTGAGTTGGTCGAATGGGTCGGTCGAATGCACGGCGACGGTACCAAACAAAATGTGTAAGGCTTGTGTTTACGATCGGTAGGTCGTAAACACGTGTCGATTTTGTGACTTAGGAAGTCAGGTCTAGAAGTTTAAGAGAGAGGTGAGGGGACGGACGCTTGCGCGTGAGGATTGTGTTATGTGAATGGTGGTATTTATACAGAAATGTGGGATGGTAGGTCGGTTGTGTTTGCTTAGAGGCTAAGCAGACACCTGCTTTAGGCGCGAGCTACCTCGTGATGGAAAGGGGTGTATTGTCCCTTTCAATTTGGACGTGGCCTTTGCTCTATCCATTGTTTGGTTTGTGGTATTGAAAGGAGATGTTGTGTAACAATATGGGCATCTAATAAGATGATTTTGGGTGTTACTTGAGGTAGGTGTTTTGTGTGCTTGACTCGGGTTTGACCCGTGTGAGTCGGGATTTGAATTTGGAGTCGGTTTTTTACTCGGTGTCGGTTTTGACTCTAATTAGGGTCATTTTAATGGAAATGATATGATGAAAATATTCTGTTGGAGCCGGTGTACTCCAGTTAGTGCGGATAACGTTTTTGCACGTACACTTGTACGGACAAGTGGGAGCTTGTTGGGGCTGGTGTCCTCCACAGTTAGTGCAATGACATATAAATCTCTAAAAGGATCAAAGGGTATACTTTTGTATTATTATCAGTTGGTCCACGTTTATCAATAACGGTTGGGTTGCTAGATAAGTTTGACGTTATTGTCATACAGATGGCGGTGATTAACTGGTCCCTAAAAGTCACACCAATAGGATACGTTTGAGAGATGTGACGGCATGAAAATGCAGTCATGTTGATGCCTAATATGACTAAGCGGTTAGTCGGAGTTATTGACTAATAATTAGTCAAACGCGATGTTGAGATATTTATTTAATACGGATTAAATAATACTAGCTAAGGTGAATTAAGCGGTTAATTCGTAAATTGAATATAAACGGTTATATTTAATTAATGTATATTGAATTAATTAATTATACAATATTGTCATTGTCGGACAAGTATTAATATGTCGAATGATTCATGTTACTAGTCGATATTTTAATATCCGATATCGGATGACGATTTATAATTAAAACCCGTCATATACATTTAGCAAAACGAGTCGGACCACGAGTTAAATAAGGAGAAAGTGGAAAGCCCACTCCCTCCCTATGCAACCGGTCGGTCGACCGAATAGAACAAAAGGAGAGTCCTTCTCTCCTTTTGACCTAATCCTTCTCATTTGAAAGAAAAATAGGGTTTTGGAGCTTTTTTTTCTGAAATTCTAGATCTCACATCAGAAAACTCACAAAAGCTCTCTCAATATTGCAAGGCAATCAGAGAGCAATTTCTAGCACAAGGGCATAGTCTCAGACGATCTTGGGTGCAACAATTAGGAGGAAATCTACGTTGATTTCTGTTCTTAGGCCGATTTGCACAGGACCCGAGGTTGATTCTTATTCTTTTATCATTTCTCTTGTTTTTCGTTTATGACCATTAATCACATGATAAATTACGTTATAGTCCTTAATTTTAAGGGGTATTATACGGATATTACCCTATAATTGGTATCAGAGCGAGGCCACGTAATTTTTTTCATCGTGATTTTCATAAAACGATTTGAATCGATTTTTCTGCCTTGAAAACCGTGACATGTTGTACACGGCTGATCAGTCGATCGAGGACTTTAGTGTCTCGATCGATTGGTTTTGTTTTCGATTTGTTTTTGCATATTGTTATTTTAAACGGTCATTATAGCAATATGTTAAGGTTTTGTCAATTGTAGATTTATTGTTATACGAATTAGGTCTAAATTACAATTGGTTTTGTTTTGTCAAATCGATTTCAACGAGGGTTTTAATGTTTCATATTTTAAAAACCCTAACTGTTCGATCGAGAAGTCCTCGTACTCGATCGAACAGCGTTGCTAATAAAAGTCCTCGATCGACCACGAGATCAGTCGATCGAGCACTTTCTGTTTGGCAAACCACTCGATCGACTGGCAGTATCAGTCGATCGAGCATTTTTGTTCTTCGATCGAGGAAATGTGTTTTGGCTGTGGTTAAAATTATTGTGAAACGGTTCACACACATACCATTTAGTTATTTTAAAGCGGTTTAAAGTAACGAATTGTTATGGATTAAAATTAAGTTGATAAAAGCGGTTTTGTCACATAATTTAATCGTTAAAAGGTGGTTTGGATAAATTTAACATAATTACGGAATTATGTCACGAATAAATTTTGTTTTAGTTGATGCATCTTTTATTATCGTTACTTTTGAATGTCATGAATGTTTTTATTACGTATTTAATTTTACAAACGGTTGTATCTTAGTGTGGCCTTAGTAGAACGTGTTACCGTAATGATGGAACACGGTCTTGGTTGTATTTTGAGATCTCGCATCTCCGTTTTGGATTTTTCCTTGTAATTACAGTTTTAATTTAGAATGTAAATAGGTTTATATTTTGTAAATTTTAAATTGTAATTTTGAGAAGACCAAAGATGGGGATCGGATGCTCACTCCCGCTGCATGGATCAAGATGGAACATCAAGACAAGCTTCTTGGGTCCAACGGTGGATTCCAAAGTTGTATTATGTTTATCTTGCTAGGATAGGCCACACTAGGACTTTTATTTACGTTTTGTTTTTTTTTTATGTTTTTCATCGTAACGATAGTTTGCATCATATTCCGCCTAAAACCAAACCACCTAATATTTGAATGAAAAACTGCCTCATATAGAGGTTACGCGTTAGTTTTCTATGACATACAGATGTCACACGGTCTTAATAAGCCATCGCCTAAGTTAATTCATTCACGTAATGCTAGTTTTTCGTTCACTTAAAATGAATTAAAACTAAGTTGATGGGATCTTCCTCGTATAACCAAAAATTGAGAATAGTCTTTTTAGGTCAAACTCCAATGAATCCCTTCTTCGTCGGTAGGCATAATACGACCCCTTCTACGTCGGGTAAGTTGGAACTGATTGACCTATTTTATCTCAACACTATGGTCACTCGTACGATCCTGTGATTATGGTGGACTAAAGATAGGATTTACGGAAATCTATCGACCAAGAGTTCTAACGGTAGAACTAGCCAAACAGTTGGCTTATCAATTTACGGAAATTGAGTCTTGGGATCATTTGTATAATACTTGAGGTAGATCGATTATACAAGTGCAATGAGTCTACACGTTAAAATGAATTTTAAATAGACTTAAATCACCTCGATGAGTTGCTTATTTCGTTTTGTTTTTCTTTTTCAGTGTAGAACACGATCATTTAAACTGCTAATAACATAATGGCTGGCCGTACGGACGACCCAATGCCAAGTGCCACATTGGACCGTGAGTCCTGGCTTCGGATCTTCATGAATCAGATGAATCAGTCTACTCGACTGAAGAATGATGGATCAAACTTCGCGGACTGGGAGGCGGCATTACGGAATGTTGCTATTCGACGGGAAGCTCAAATACGATAGAGCCCATCCCGCCAAACCCAGGCCCCACGGCTGGAGCTAACGAGATCGCCACGTATAGCGATTTCGTCATGGAAGCGGTTGCGATAAAGAACGTACTCATTTTTGCAATGGAATCCAATTTGCAGAAACGCTTCATAGCCCAAGGTGCAAACAAGATTTTCACCGCGCTCACTAAGGAATTCTCGAAAGCACCGAGAATCGTAACCTATGAGCATACCTGTCGCTTCTTTGAGGCGAAACTCCAGAAAGGCCAACCAGTTAGCCCACACATTCTCAGCATGATTGAGAATGTCGAGAAACTGGAGGCACTTGAGTGTAAGATTAGTGAGAACATCGTGATTGACCGCATGCTTCATTCACTCCACGATGGTTTTGCGCTCTTTAGAGCCAATTACTATATGAATGATTTGAAGAAAAGTCCTCATGCACTACACTCCATTCTCGTACAGACCGAGAAGGACATGAAGTTTAGTGGGAAGCCTGAAACAGGATGTTCTCGTTGTGTCAAACAAGGGCAAGGGTAAGGGCAAAGCTCAGGCAGACCTAGCAGTAGGTAAGCCGAAGTTTAAGAAGTCGGGATCGGTAAGAGTGGGCTGGTGAGTCGAGCACCTCACTAGGAGCGACAAAGAGCAAGCTCGGTGACATGGAATGCCATCATTGCCACAAGACTGGGCATTGGAGGCGTACATGTCCTGTATACCGTGAGGACATAAAAGCAGGTCGCGTTACTCCTGTTGGTATGTCTTCTTCTTCTTCTTTTATTCATATGATTGAGATTAACCACGCAAGTTACGGAACTTGGGTACTAGATACTGGTTGTGGTTCTCATCTGTGCAATCATGTGCAGGGGCTCCGAAACATCGAACCCTTCGTAAAGGGTAAGGTGGACCTGCGTGTCGGGAATGGAGCACGAGTGGCTGCCGTCTCGAGGGGAACATATGTGATCCAGCTTCCTAGCGGATTTGAGTTATTTTTATATAACTGCTATTATGTACCCAGTTTATCTAAAAACATAATTTCAGTTTCTGCACTTGACAAACTTGGTTTTTCATTTGTAATAGAGAATAATAGCTGTGTTTTCTCGTTACACGATATGATTTATGGCAAGGCAGTCTCCATGAATGTAATTTATGTTTTAGATCAGACCACCGAAATATTGCACGTAATGAATAAGAAGTTAAAGGTTGGTGACAAAGATCAAACTTATCTATGGCACTGCCGTATGGGACACATTAATGAGAAACGCGTTAAACATCTCATACAGAATTGAGCTATCTCGGCCTTTGATTTTGAATCATTTGGCACGTGTGAATCATGTCTCATTGCCAAGATGACTCGAATTCCCTTCAAAGGTGTTGGAATGCGCGCTGCTAACCTATTAGGACTCATACATACGGATGTGTGTGGACCTATGTCAATCACCGCACGGGAAGGCTATAGGTATTTTATCACTTTCACGGACGATTTAAGTAGATATGGCTATGTCTACTTAATGAAGCATAAAAGTGAGTCCTTTGAGAAATTCAAAGAATACCAGAATCGGGTACAGAACCAACTGGGTAGAAAGATTAAAACACTCTGATCAGACCATGGTGGCGAGTATCTTTCACACGAGTTTGATCAACACCTTAAGGACTGTGGGATTGTCTTACAGTTAACTCCACCTGGAACACCTCAGTTGAATGGTGTGTCCGAACGGAGAAATCGAACACTACTTGATATGGTTCGATCCATGATGAGTCACACCGTATTACCTGATTCATTGTGGGGTTATGCTCTTCTCGTCAAATTTGCTCTAATACTTAACCGAAGTCCGTCTAAAGCTGTTGACAAGACTCCATATGAACTATGGAAGGGAACGGTCCCTAACTTGTCCTTTATATGGGTTTGGGGCTGCGAGGCTTATGTCAAGTGGAGACACGAGGATAAGCTCGGCCCACGATCGGTCAAGATGTACTTTATAGGTTATCCTAAAGGAACATTTGGTCATTACTTCTATTCGCCAACCGAACAACGTGTATTTGTTGCGGCTAGTGCGACATTCTTAGAGAAGGAGTTTCTCGAGAACGCGAGGAGTAATAGAACCTTCGAACTGTCAGAGATTCCAGAACAAAATACCGAGCGACCATTGGAGGAACCAGTTCCTTCAATCCCGGCTGCGGTTAGTATTCCTGAGGAACCTGGGAGGTCGGGTAGAGTCTCTATTCCTCCGGACAGATACATTGGTATGGTCGAGGAACATGACATAGATGACATTCTTCTCTTAACGAGTAGTGAACCCGCAACCTATAAAGGTGCCATGACTAGTTCCGACTAAAAGCTACGGCTTGAGGCCATGCAATCCGAGATGGACTCCATGTATGAGAACAACGTATGGGATCTTGTTGACTTACCTGCTAAGGTCCGTCCCCTTCAATGCAAATGGCTTTACAAGATAAAGCATTCTATGGAAGGTCAACAAGACATCTATAAAGCACGACTAGTTGCTAAAGGTTTCACCCAAGTGCCAGGTTTGCACTACGATGAAATTTTTGCACCCGTGGTCATCTTTGCGTTCCATTCGGATTATCTTAGCGATTGCCGCTTTTCATGACTATGAGATTTGGCAGATGGATGTGAAAACCGCCTTCTTAAACGGTTATTTGGAGGAAGAGTTGTACATGGTACAACCCGAAGGTTTCATCGATCCTGAACATCCTAAGAAAGTGTACAAGCTTAAGCGTTCCATTTATGGACTTAAGCAAGCTTCTCGGAGTTGGAATCATCGTTTCGACCAAGTGATAAAAGAAAATGGATTTACTCGATCGGTCGAGGAACCATGTCTATATATCAAGTCGAGTGGGAGCAAGATTGTCTTCCTAATATTGTATGTTGATGATATACTCCTGATTGGGAATGACATACCTCTCTTAACTTCGGTAAAAGTATGGTTGAAGAACCATTTCCAGATGAAAGATCTGGGTGAGGCACAAAGAATTTTGGGCATCTGTATCTATGGAGATAGATCACGTCGGATGTTATCTCTCAGTCAGGAATCTTATATAGACAAGATTCTAGAGAGATTCAGCATGACTAACTCCAAAAAGGGGTTTCTTCCTATGGCTCCAGGGGTGCATTTGCGCAAGTCTCAGGCACCAAAGGCACCGGAAGAGATAGAGCGCATGACCCGGATTCCTTATGCTTCGGCTATAGGATCAATCATGTATGCCATGATATGCACACGTCCGGACGTGGCATATGCATTGAGTATGACAAGTCGATTCCAACAGCATCCAGGTGAATCACATTGGATGGCTGTCAAGAACATTCTTAAGTACCTACGGAGGACTAAAGATTGGGCATTGACTTATGGAGGCGATCAAAAGCTATACTCAACCGGTTACGCAGATGCTAGCTTCCAAACGGATCGAGATGACTCAAAATCTCAGTCTGGATTCGTTTTTACTCTTAATGGTGCTGCAGTCAGCTGGAAGAGTTCCAAACAAAGTGTTACAGCAGATTCTACGACTGAGTCCGAGTACTATGCCGCGTCTGAAGCTGCAAAGGAAGCGATATGGATGCGTCAATTCTTACAAGGACTATCTGTAGTGCCTAGTTCGAATGACCCGATCACCATCTATTGCGACAATAGAGGTGCCATCTTCCAGGCTAAGGAGCCTAAGTCTAGCAACAAGTCTAGACATGTACAACGGAAAGCTCATCTAATCCGAGATTACGTGGAGCAAAAGGAGGTAGTGATAGAAAAGATTGCTACTGAGATGATAATATAGAGATCCTCTCACTAAACCATTACGACAAGATAAGCATGAAGGGCATGTTATTTCCATGGGAATTAAACGTGTTCCTGAGTTGTAGTACTCTTTTATGGATTAGATTCATTTTCTCGTGTACTCTATACGACATCATCGTTTTGATATTTATATATTTTGTTTTTCATGTGGAGTTGTACGACAATCTTGAACACCACAAAGTGAACTGAACAAACATTATATTTTTGGTCCTTAATTGCCCAAGTGAGCTGATAACTCTGGCAATTATTTTGTGACGTTGGTTAATGGTGGGTTCAACGAGCCATAAGTCAAACGGTTGACTGACCAATCACAGAGGCGAGTTATACGGATATCTCGTAGGACACAATTGTGACAACGACGTGGAGTCCTAAATGTTTTATAACATTCGGTGCCAGGTCATGGATAGGACCTCCATGGTGATCCTAAGAGTCGATTCTTTTGACTATGTTGTCTCTTGAGATTAAGGCGATTTTGGGTGACTTTGGTTTCTTTCTCACGGTCATCCGTAACAAGGGACCAAGTAGATTTTTTTTCGGGTCATTTCATGCTCGTGCTTAGATCGGCAGGAGTCGAGTTGAAGGAAATATTCAGCCTTTATCAGGTACTCGATATTTCTCAGGGCCACTCGAGGAGTCAGAATCGAAATGCATGGCCATGCTCGAATACGGATTCGTTTTATCAATTAAGTTACTCTCTAGTCGGGGAAACCACTCTTGATACAGATCGATTGTAAAATACGACCTTTGCGTATACGGATCTGCAAATTGTTTTACATTGAGTGGGAGAAATTTTAAATGGATATGAGAATCGATTATCGCACATACACTTGTACGGACAAGTGGGAGTTTGTTGGAGCCGGTGTCCTCCAGTTAGTGCGGATAACGTTTTTACACGTACACTTGTACGGACAAGTGGGAGCTTGTTGGGGCTGGTGTCCTCCACAGTTAGTGCAATGACATATAAATCTCTAAAAGGATCAAAGGGTATACTTTTGTATTATTATCAGTTGGTCCACGTTTATCAATAACGGTTGGCTTGCTAGATAAGTTTGACGTTATTGTCATACAGATGGCGGTGATCAACTGGTCCCTAAAAGTCACACCTATAGGATACGTTTGAGAGATGTGACGGCATGAAAATGCAGTCATGTTGATGCCTAATATGACTAAGCGGTTAGTCGGAGTTATTGACTAATAATTAGTCAAACGCGATGTTGAGATATTTATTTAATACGGATTAAATAATACTGGCTAAGGTGAATTAAGCGGTTAATTCGTAAATTGAATATAAACGGTTATATTTAATTAATGTATATTGAATTAATTAATTATACAATATTGTCATTGTCGGACAAGTATTAATATGTCGAATGATTCATGTTACTAGTCGATATTTTAATATCCGATATCGGATGACGATTTATAATTAAAACCCGTCATATACATTTAGCAAAACGAGTCGGACCACGAGTTAAATAAGGAGAAAGTGGAAAGCCCACTCCCTCCCTATGCAACTGGTCGGTCGATCGAATAGAACAAAAGGAGAGTCCTCTCCTTTTGACCTAATCCTTCTCATTTGAAAGAAAATTAGGGCTTTGGAGCTTTTTTCTCTGAAATTCTAGATCTCACATCAGAAAACTCACAAAAGCTCTCTCAATATTGCAAGGCAATCAGAGAGCAATTTCTAGCACAAGGGGCATAGTCTCAGACGATCTTGGGTGCAACAATTAGGAGGAAATCTACGTTGATTTCTGTTCTTAGGCCGATTTGCACAGGACCCGAGGTTGATTCTTATTCTTTTATCGTTTCTCTTGTTTTTCGTTTATGACCATTAATCACATGATAAATTACGTTATAGTCCTTAATTTTAAGGGGTATTATACGGATATTACTCTTGATGTGACCATAATTGGCGCATATTTAGCCTCCGAATTAGCCTTGTTTCCATGCTTTTTAGTGCTTATTTGGGTCATTTCTTATCTTTAGTTCTTTGTTTTGCATATTCTTTGAGATTTTGATCCCTTGGTAGGAAAGGAGTAAGAATCTTGCATTTTCATGGCAAAACGAGACTAAATTGATCGAATTCAATGACCAAGCATCAAGGAGAGACAAGATTAGAAGGCCTTTGTACATATCATAGTAGAAGAGCAATGTTGAGGAAAGATCCTTGAGTCCCGAAGGAAATCCCCAAGGAATTTATGAAGAAAAGGGAAGAAAAGAAGAAGTTACTATGCTGACTGACAATCCGAGCGGATTGCCAGCAATCCGCCCGTCCAGCCTCTGCACAATCCGAGCGTCCCCAGCCAGAATCCGCTCGGATTCACCCTCAACAATCCGTCCGGATTCTCCAGAATCCGCTCGGATTCCACCGCCCAAATCCGGCCGTCCCGACCCTATTCCGCCCGGATTTCTTCACAGCACGGGTTGTCTTCTTCAAGCTACGAAAAGAGAAGCCCTTCTCTCAGAAAATACCGGGTCCTCCTTGCTCAACTTAAAAAGTGTAATTACTAGTTTAGCCCTTAGTTAACCCTAATGCATCCTCCCTAATTTTCACTATAAATACCCCATTAGGCTAATTAGAGGAGCATGTTCTTCTTATCAATAATTAGTGTAGTTAATATCAATCAAATCTCTCTTCAATATTGTAATCAAGTATTAATCAAGTTTTAATCCAAGTTTTAGTTCTTTAATCTCTCTTTTGTTCATCCTTTATTTTGGGTAATTGAAGATTATTTGGGTTATTATTGGGAGATTGACAACCTCTCAATCTAGCATTCAAGTACTTCTATTATTCTTGCTTTATTATTGGAATCATTAGTAGGTATAATCTCTTAATCCCTTTTTAATTATTGTTAATTACTTTCATTTATTCATCATGTTTCTTATTGTTGGTATGATTGACAACCTTGCTAGCATGATCAACATGATAATGAGTGAGTTGTCTCTTAGCTAGGGTTAATGGGTGATTAGGGGAAACCAACATGGGGAATGATTCATGCTTAAATTAATATGCTTTCATGTTTTATTTGCTTGCTTGTTTTGATCTCAACTCATGCACATGTTATATTTGATGAAATGCTAAGCCTATGAATCCTTGCATTTACTATCATCTCCTATCTTTTCAATGAGACTTGTAAGACATAACCCAACTCGAGTCTCATTAGACCATGCATGTTGTTGAGTAGGGAAGATTAAGTCGACTTGTAGGTGTTGTACAATCTAATCGATTCGGCTCCAGGACCCAAACTTTCGTAGGATTGTAAGATATAACCCAACTCAATCCATCACAACAATAATTGCTTGCTTATAATTTGAGAACATGTTTGTATGATCATATCCCATGATTCCCCTATGACCCCATGACACCCTAGTGCTTTTAATCAATTGTTTACATCCCTTTTCATTCATCTTGCTTGTTTATTTTCATTGTTATTCTAGTTTAGTAACCTTCTACATCAACCCAATAAGTGACACCCCTTAGACACCGCTAGTTACAATAGAAATCTCATTTCAACTCCTGTCCCTTGGGATCCGACCTTTACTTGCCTCTTTACTAATTGTAGAGTTGCTTGTTAAGCTATAAATTGTGTTTTGATTCGACCGTGACCAACGACCACATCTTAATTTGTGAACACTTAGCGGGATCGCATCAACCCTACATATTCATGGCATTATTTTTGACATTCGAGATTTGGGTTGACTCTGGTTGACTCGGGTTGACTCGAGTTGCGGGTTTCTGAGTCGGTTTTAGGTCCGAAGACGGTTTTAAGTCCAAATAGTGTTATGTTAATGCAAATGAAGTTAGGAAACTTTTGAAATCATTTTTCATATTCGATTAGTGCATTAAACCGTCTCATGTGTAGCCAATCCACGCACGCATATCAAAAACACGTTACAGTCCGATCATCATCGGGTGGTTTTTGGAAGGTGCAGATATTGGGTATCTACAGAGCCCCCACTTTGACTGAGGCTTGGACAGGGCGAAAGTTAAAGTATGATCTCCAAGTCAATCGAAGATTACAACTTGAAGACCATTGCGACGTCGAGGCGACTCAAAAGGGTTTGAGCGAGGACCGCCGTCGGGAAGGGCGACGTCGAGGCGACTCGGGGATTCGAGTCAAGGACTGCCGTTGGGAACATTTTAGAGTCTGTCAAATTCCGATGCGGGTCGTTTAAAGTCCATTAGACTACGTATAAAGGCTCGTCAGCCACAAGAAGGAGTCATACCTGAGGCATCTTCGGGATATGTCCTTGAATCTTTTGCGCGCAAAGGCTCGCCAGCCGGTGTTGAAGGTGGTGCGTTTTGAGGCTTGCCAGCCATAGAAATGAGTCATACCTGAAGCATCTTCGGGATATGTCCTTGAATTGTTTCTTTTGTGCGTGCAAAGGCTCGCCAGTTGTGATAAGGAGTCGTACCCGAGGCATCTTCGGGATACGTCCTTGAGTTGTACCTTGTTTGCGGACAAAGACTCGCCAACTATGTTGAAGGTGTGTTTTAAGGCTCGCCATCCATAGTGCGTTGTTAGGATGTGGAAAATAGCATGTGTGACATCCATTTAAAAAAATCAGCACTCGCTGGGGAGTTAGAAACTTCTCAAGACTCGCCGGGGATATGAGTTGTTGCTCGTTGTGAGGTAGCGTCTGCCATGTAATCGGTGGGGTTAAAGCTCTTGGACATGTTGGGTCGCCGTTTGTTGGGAATAACCCAGTACTCAGTTCGGGCGAGTTTGTCTTCTCAAGATTACCTGCATGGTTAGTGACCACACAAATCCGCAGTCGTATAGAAAAACACGTCGAATGCAGGCACGTAAGCACATAAGCATGTGAGCAGTTAGCATATAAGTAACTAGCATATAATATCTCACACGAGGGGAGATAGAAGTTTTGAAAGTTTTGAAGTTTAAAGGCGAGTCTTGTTAGTCGTAGATCTGTGATTTGATAGATTGGAGACACGTGACCGTTGCGATATTGACTCACACGGACGCATATCTTGTGGTCGACAAATGGGCGATCGTGAACGTGATACGGACTTAGTATCGACACGACACGCGGTGACTCGACCGACTTTGCACATGTAAGTGCAACTCCTAGCCAAGAAAGGGTGACAACGCGTATCAAATCCCTGAGGTAGAAGGTCCGCTCCGCTGGGGTACACGAATTGATTATCTTCTCCAGACATCTTTGTCTCAGTTTGCTTGTTTGAGATCCCTTCTCGAGGTATGATGATTTGGAGAATGGAACCAAGACCTTGTCATCGTCCAAACCGAGCACTAGGCTATGGGCGGTTTTATTTTGAACTGTAGTGGAGACTCAAAAGATGTTTGAGGATAAAGGACGGGTGGCGTCTTGAAAGAGAAGCCTCCAGAGTGAGAAGGTGAGAATTTGACAAAATAAGGAATGGGCGACGTCTTAAGGAAGAAGCCCCGGTGATGAAGTATAAGATTAATTTTGCGGTGGGTGGGCTGCTTTGGAGGATTGATGTTGATGGTTATGATTGAAAGGGGTATGCGGTTGTGTCCTTGTTGGAGACCGCCTACATATTCGCGTTTTTGCAAAATCAAACCAGATCGTAGTTACGAGTGTGTGTGCAATGGGTTGCAAATTGAAGGTGTGAAAATTGAATGTGTGTAGGGGGCGTGGTTGTGCCCTAGTAATAGGACTGCCTACGTATTCGCGTGTTTGCGAAATCAAATCAAATCGTAGTTCTGAATGTGTGCCTAAGCGAGTTGTTAGGACCTTAAAATGATTTTGAGGGGTATGGTTGTGTCCTTGAAGGACTGCCTACGTATTCACGTGAAGTGAAATCAAACCAGATCGTAGGTTCAGAATGTGTGCCTAAGCGAGTTGTTAGGACCTTAAAGTGTGAGGGTCATGACGGTAAATTCCGTTTGGTGACTCGTCTGAATGTGTGCCAAAGCGATTTGTTAGGACCTTAAAGTGTGAGGGTCACGACGGTAAACTCCGTTTGGTGACTCGAAAATTGATTTGAGAGAATTCTTCCTTGATCATGAATCGAAGAGGTCTAATTTGTGAAAATGTTCCTTATCATCTGAGCACACTAAAAAGTGTACCCTAAGGGTAGATTGGGTATGTCCCGTTCTCGGTAGCAAAGCATTCGAGGACTTCGTATCTGGGTCAGGGTGAAAATGGCTTCGACATTATGGAACGTGGAGCTTGGTAATAATAGGTTCATTTGACAGATAAAAATCTGGAGTTGAGGGTTACGACGGTGAATTCCGTTTGGTGACTCGAAAGTTGATTGGAGAGAAATACATCTTGATCATGAATCGAAGAGGCATAGCTTGTGAAAACGTTTCTTGTTGTGTGAGCACACTAAAAAGTGGACCCTAAGAAAGCAATGTTTTTTTTTTTGAAGACTCCAAATCTGAGTCAATGTGAAAATGGCTTCGGCATTTTGGAATGTGAAACTTGGTAATAAAAGGTTTGCTTGACAGATAAAAATCTGGAATTTGTATTTTGTGATGTTTAAGCCGGTGGGTTACGGCTTGTAATGTGGTGCGGAATGGGGTCTCCAGCTTGATGTGGCCTAAGCACGAAATGGTTGGTAAACAAATGTGGGATCAGAATCCCATGTCTTGACCTTAAAGGTTAAGGTGTGGTATTACGAGCTTGAGGGGAATCCTCAGAAGCCTAGATAGGTCTCCCTGTACTAGTCTCTAGAAGGACTTAGGGGTGAAGCAGTTTTGGTTGAGGTTTTAATGTTTGGCGTTTTGGACTTGTCGGTCCTGGACTTTGTATGTTGGACTCATAGGCTCTGGGCTTTGGACTTGTTGGTCTTGGACTTGGTGTTTTGGACTCATGGGTCCGGGGCTTTGGACTTGTTGGTCATGGACTTGGTGTTTTTGTGGGAAATATCGGTATACTTCCTTTAAGAAATTACAGATTATAACGAAATTATAATTATGAATACGAGTCATAAATGAATTAGTATAAACAAAATAGAAAAGAAGAAGAATCAATCTTCGGTCCTAGCAAATATGGCCTAAGAACAATATCGCAATGATATTCGCCTATTAGTTGCACCCAAGATGATATAAGATATGCCTTTTTTCTTGCTAGAATGTGATACGTGCCTAATGTATAGTCTTTTTGGCCTATTTCAGCACGTATTTCTATGCATTTATATACTGTTTTTATAGTATTTTGCCCCGAATTGGCTACTTTGGTGTATTTTGTCCTTTTTGTAGGGATAATCGCGGAAGTAGCGAAACCATGCTCCATTTAGTCCTTTTTGCATGCATTTAGAGGAGACGGGATTGTCCCAGAGTGAGATGCTGCACTTGAAGTGTCATTGCACGCATTACGAAGCATTTGGGTGAAGACGTGAGCTGAATTGAAGACCCAAGTGGTCTATCGAGTTGACTGGTGGTCTATCGAGCTGTTTATTGGACGATCGAGAGGTCCCTAAGCTTCCCAAGTTCTCGATCGAGCTACTCCTTACTCGATCGAGTAAGCTGCCTTTGTTCTAGTCCTCGATCGAGAACCCTGCTGGTCGATCAAGGAGTTTCTGCTGAGCTGATGGTCGATCGAGTGGTTTTGCCTACTCGATCGAGAGGATTCCCGTCTGTGGGCTTTAATTAGTCCGTGTTTTAGTATTTTCCGCATAAACACTTAGGCTTTTTGGCTATTTAACCTATGTTTAACTAGGTTATTAGTCATCTTTTAATCTTTTATTCCCTTTTACTCTCTTTTATCTTTGGACTGTTTTTACTGTCTTTACTATCCTTCGCTTGAGAATACACTGCTACTTTTCGACGTTGGATTTTCTTTGCTCGGATTTCGTTCTTTACGCCGGAAATTGCTGGATTGTAATTCTCTTTCCCTTTTAATAATAATTAACCTTCATTTGTTGTTTAATTCTTGTTTTATGTTATTGTTTCTTTCTGCTCTAATTTCTATTAGCAATTTTTATTATCATTTCATTATGTCATCTGCTGGAAATTTACATGCTGTTAGTTTTATTACGAATATGAGTAGCTAAACCCCTTCATGTTGGGATTAGGGGATCTGCGGTAGAGTAATGACGACGTAGTGAATGAATTAGACGAATTGATTAAAGAGACTCTGTCACTATAGCAACATAACTGTAATTCCCGACCTAGTTGAGTGCACGCTTCTATGTCACCCGTTAATCTGGCTACAATTAACCCTGGATCGAAAGATTGGATTAAATAGGCCTGCTATAAACAGTAGACTACCCTAATGAGGACGAAAGTTAAGTTAGTGGTATTTTAGGGTGGGAAGTGGACCGAAAGGACCTTCTAATATCCGTCTCACATTAGTTCGTCTGAGTCATTTACTGCCGAGTTGTTGTACTACCGTAGTGAACCGAGTTCCCGACATGTCCTCCTCTATTTGATAGTTTTAAATCATTTTCTTGCTTTACTGCTCTTGCCTTATTTCTCTTCCTTTCAACTCCGTAGTTTAGAACCAAAATTAATCAAACCCAATTGTTACCTTAGAATTAGAAATAGATAGCTGTAGTTACATTCCTCCCTGTGGATTCGATACTCGACTGCCTCTACTACATATTTAGTTGAGACCGTTAGGTTTTATTTTTGACAGGTACGCGACAGACGTGTCAAATTTTGGCGCCGTTGCCGGGGAGGCAATTGTTTAAATTACTAGCTGTTTGTTTTTAATTCTCCTTCTAGTTTAAGGAACATCGTTCCTTAGACTATTCTCATATCTTGTCTGTAGTTTCGTCTTATGCGCAGGTCGCAAGGTGGTCCACTGCTACCTTTTGATCCCGAGATTGAGAGATCCTGTCGCGCAAAGAGGAGACTATTTCGAGAGCAACAGGAAGAGGAAGAGCCCAGTTCTCGCGGCAATTTTTACGAGAACGAGCTTTTCGAAGACAACCCGCCGTCTTCTCCAGTTTCCGACTATTCACTTGAGTCTATCACTTTCCCAGAATTTCCCGAAATGGCTGAGGAAGCAACCATTGCTAGTCACTCCGAGCCCACAGCTGACAATCTTTATAAAGGGTTCGAACTGCCGGGAGATGCTAGGAAGTTCGAGCCTAAGCCTTCTTACATCAGCATGGTAGAGAAAAATCAGTTCGGGGGAGCTGCTAAGGAAGATGCAGCTCAGCATATGGAGACCTTCATTGACTACTGCTGCTCCATACCTCCTCCCACTGGTGTGGTGATGATCGATCAAAGAAACTATGTTCATCTTCTCACTCCGCTATGCTGCAAGGGAGTGGTACAGGGATTTGGACCGAGCTGCTCACGGCATCACGGATTGGAATTCGCTAGCACTGGCGTTTTATAAGAAGTATTTTTCTGCTTCGAGAACCATAGCCATCAGAGCTCAGATAACCAGCTTCAAGCAAGGGCCCGACGAGAATTTCCACGAGGCATGGCTGCGATTTAAGAAATTGGTGCGGACCATACCGCACCACGGTTTCGAGAAATGGAGCCTGTGTAACCATTTTTACAATGGTTTATATGATGATCAGAGGGCTATACTAGATGCGGCAGCCAACGGTCGATTTTCTGACAACTTGGGGCCGACGAAGGGCTGGAAAATCATAGATGATTTAGCCACTCATAGGGCTGAATACGGGAATTCAAGGGGAAACCAAAGGAGAGCTGCTGAATCCTCTTCAGTGGCTGCATTAGAAGCCCTTCTTTGCTAGGTTCGACAAGTATGAACTAGGGGGAGCTTTCAAGCCGGGGATGTACCGGGTTAATGCTATGATGAGACGGTCCTTTCGTGCATGTACGAGGTGCGGGGTAGACGGACATGTCTCTGATTTCTGTCCTAGTCCTTATGAGCAATGTGCTGCCTTCCAACACTATAGGCAAAACAACAACCAGTACGAGCCAAATATCCACCCCAATTTGAGGTGGAGTAATCAGAGCAACGTACTTAACCCCACCGCTCCTCCAAATCAGCAGCAGCCTTACATTCCGCCACACCAGAAGCAACAAGGCTATCGAAGCCTCCGTCTTTCAACCCTCCTAACCAAGGTGCTTCGTCATCTAGTGGGGTGAGTGAGATAAGTGAGCTAAAGACCATGATGCGATCCATTGCAAAGCAATTACAACGAAGGACACGGCATTCAAGGCACTTGAAACTCAAGTTGCGCAATTAGGCGAGAATCAATCCTCCGGAAGCCGGTCATTTACCGACTCAAAATGACAAGAACCCAAATGAGACGGTACATTTGATAGAGTTGAGAAGCGGTCTCTCTTATGAGGGACCGAAATGAAGAAATCGGACTGGGAATAGTCGAAACCGACGATGAACAAAGTGTTCTCGGTAAGAAGAAAGGACTCACGACACAAGAGTTACTCGATCGATCAAGTCCGATCGATTCAAACTTGATTCGATCGAGTGGAATTGGTGAGGAAAGCCCTCGATCGAGTAGTCACTCTGCTCGATCGAGTGACTCGAAGTGAAGAAGGTCGATCGAGGGGACTGTTGCTCGATCGACTGAAGTTGATGAAGAGACAGCTCGATCGAGTGGACACATTGCTCGATCGACTAATATTGTTGACGGGAAGCTTATTCGAGAGCCTGCTAGTGCTCGTTTAAGCGATGAATTACCAGAAAGGCCTCGTTCGAGAGGTAAGAAGCGCCCAAAGGACACCGAACTTGCTCCGGAAGACACTTTGGAGGCGAGAAACAAGGGACTCGAAATTCCAATTACGGTTCCCTTCCCGAGGCGGCTACAGAATACCAAGATTAATCAACAATTTAGCAAATTTGTTGAGCTGTTGAAGAGTTTGGAAGTTTCCGTGCCGTTCACTGAGTTGCTTACCAAGGTACCCTCTTATTTACGATTTATGAAAGATATTTTAGCACGTAAGAGGACCATAAATGATAATGAGACTGTCGCTTTGATCGAGATGGGGTCGGCCAGTCTCAAAATAAGCTACCGCCAAGCAATCAGACCCGGGTAGTTTTTCGATCCCTTGTCATATAGGTATGCAGTTGATTGACAATGCGCTATGCGATTTAGGCGCTAGCGTAAGTGTTCTACCTTTGTCTCTAGCTAAGAGACTTGGTGTGACAAAGCTGAGTTGCACCAATATGACTGTCCAGATGGCCGACCGTAGTCTATCACGGCCACTAGGTGTAGCGGAAGACGTACCTGTTAGGATCGGGAAGTTCTTTATTCCCGTTGACTTTGTCGTCCTAGATATCCCCGAAGATGTGCATACCCCTATCATTTTAGGGAGACCATTTTTGTCCACCGCCGTGCGGTGATAGATGTCTGGGAAGACTTTGACCTTCCAGGTAGGGGATGAGGAGCTGACCTTCCATCAGTCCAAGTTCCGGAGGGCTCCCATGCAAGCTCAGCCTTGCAATGCCCTTTCTTCTGTTGACCTTATTATTGACACTCCAGATGAGAATTTGGAGAACATTGCTATTATTGCTGACCCTCCGCCTCATACTGAGAGCAAAAAGGAGGAAGATTCGTCTGTTTTCCTTACTGCAGGTACAGATGAAGGCAAGAAAGGAGCTGTCAAAGGACGTGGTAAGACCAGTATCAATCAATCTGGAGCAAGGGATGTCAAGGAAGATGACAGAGGGGCGACGACGAAGACAGTTCGAACCTACGTAGATTGGAACTATGTTCCTCCTCCTCTTAGAAATTCAAGCTCGTGGAAGTCAAAGAGGACGGTCAGTATCGCTGAAGTGACGTCCTCCAGTCAGAAGCCCACGAAGGGGCTACTGACAGCTAATGGGAATTAAACGGGGAAATGCCCCGTGTAATAAATTGTAATAGATTTTTGGTTTGAATTTCTTTTGAATTTATTTTATTTATTACGTTTTTATTAGGACAATTAGTTTAGACTTTCTTTAGTTTAGACTAAGACTTTAGACTGTTTTCTGCGTATTTGGTATTTGGGATATGTTTGGATTTGTTTTACGCAGGTTTGGGGAAATGCACGCATTTCGAGGAAATGAAGACGGAAATTCAACGAAGTCTACACGAGGAAGTCCTCGATCGAGTACTTTTGTACTCGATCGAATGGAAATTAGTTCGATCGAGTCTACTGGCTACTCGATCGAGGAAGGCTGAAGTGGAACAGGTCGATCGAGGGGACTGTTACTCGATCGAGCATAGGGACATGTAAAAGTCCTCGATCGAGTGACTTAAAATCACTCGATCGAGTGAAGTGAGCAGTAAACGGGAGTTTTTCTTCCTTAAACTCTTTATTTCCCTAATTTTATTCATTTCACTCATAGTTTCCGTCTAACCCCTCTAATTGCGATTCCCATTTCCCCCAAATCCCCATTTCTTGCCCAAATTTATCAAATCCGTCACCTACATTCTATTGCTAGCTAATTATTCTTCAATAGCCCCTTGTTTTTCCCCTCTTTTGTGTTCATTTTCACGGTTTTTGAGGGAAATTAGGGTTTGCGGTTTTTCAATTGAAAATCCGCCCTTGTTGCGTGTTGTTTGGAGTTTAATTGCTACATTGTAGGTCAATCATCATCAAGTAAGTGTTCATTCAACCTCTTTGCATTTTATCTTCAATTTTTCGAATTTCTATGAGGTGACTTGAATTAGGGCTCGAAAATTCTATGTATAGTCGACTTGTTTCGATTCTATTGTGTTTATATGCCCTTAATTTGCTTGTTGATGATCTTTTCGCAATTCCTCGCTATGTCTACATGTTTAATTCGAATTTTGCGCGATTTCCGCGATTAGGGTCCCTGTGAGTCGAATGTGTCGACTGTTAGACGGTTGTCTCGCTGCCACGCTTTGTTATTTGCGGTTATTGCCCACTTGTTACTGTTGTTAACCGCTGTTAACTGCTTTCCCGTCCCCTATCGCCAGTCCATGCTTTGAATCATTGGGAATCTCGCGCTGTGAGTGGTTACTCTCGACTGCCCGGAGTAATACATGCCCCTTTATAGGTTTTCATGCTGTATTAGCCCTTTGCAGTCACTGTTTTATCATACCAACACCACTCACATTCTGTTTTTCGAAAATTTTTGAGGAATTGCTTGGTTTTGTATGCTGTACGTCGATTGTTTCGACTGATAGGGCCTCATATTTGCTGTCACATGTTGGTTAGCGGGTTGTTTTAACCACGGTTAGCAGCATCGTTTCTTATTCATGCCCTTTGATACTTTGCAGGATGGACGCGAGTTCCTTGCCCTCTACCAGTACGTCCTCCAGCTCGTCCAGCCCGTCCGGGAACGAGTTAGTGGTCCCTGCTGTCACCACTACGGCCCTGGTAACCACTACAGTCCCTGCTTCTAGCACTACTTCCACCAGGCCCTTCTCTTTCTTTGGATGTGGACGCACTCTCGCTTCCAGCGGCGGGTATCGCCACCGAGGACATTCCCTTGAGCTAGTCGGGTTAGTTGTCACTTCCGGCCCTTCCGAGGTGTTGCTACTGGGAGAGCGCTCTCACACCTCTACCGAAGATGCCCACGGTACGTTTCATTTCCGAGGCTCACCGGAAACGGTTAATTGCTTTACTTCGTTGCCCTCTCTCCTCCACCCGTTTCCTTGCACGGACCGACCTAGAGACCTTAGGCATTTACGAGGAGGTCTGTAGTTTGTTAAACGGGACGGGTATGTCGGGTCTGATTACCATGCAGGAGGCTACCATTCGTACCCCTACGTACGAGTTCTTTAGCTCCTACTTCTTTGACACCGACTCTTATGATGCCAACCACTCCAGCTCTTGCATTCACTTTCGACTCCGCAACGAGTCGCATCACTGGACCTTGGCCAAGTTTGGGCAGGTCTTGGGACTAGTTAGTGACGGTCCCACTGCCCCACCTCGAGAGCTCCTTCAGCCACTTTGGGCTGCTCTTTCTCACACTCCCTTCCAGACACGGAAGGGAGCTCATGTTCACCTTCCTGCGCCCCGTTATTACTTGCGTCTGTTAGGAGAGACCATTTTTGGGCGCCCTGAGCCCAATAACTTGACCAACACTGAGCTAGCGATTCTCGCGGGGTACCTCAACATTGACTCCGGTTCCCCGTTTGTTCTAAACATTGCCTATCTGGTAGCTCAGCATTGGAACGGTATTGGGACTCGGGTCAAGACCACTGTTGTCTGTGGCGGGCTAGTTACTAGGATTGCCCGCCACCTTTACCCCACTGACTCTTCACTCACTGCACCTGATGAGGTGGCTCTCCTTGACCTGGAGGCCATGGCAACATTGACCTGGTTCCCAAAGGCGAAGGGGAGTGCGAGGACGTGGAAGATATGTGGTTCCACGTCTGTTACCTTGCCGTGCTCTACCCTTCCGCCACTTTCACCGCTCCCTCGCTGGCCGAGGGAGCGAGGCCACCTCCACCTACCTACCACCTTACCTTCACCCCTCCCTCTTCTTCCACTAAGAAGAGGAAGCGGGAGGCGAGGAGCATCTTCTAGCTCCCGGGCTCGGACTCTGCCCAGCCGGACCGACACCCACGCCTCAGCCTACACCCACTCATACTCCACTTGACCCTCCTTCTGGTCCGGTTTTCCCGGCCAATTTTGTTTGCCCTCCTGCCTTAGAGGCGCCCGCGGTCATGGACCAAGGGCGTCGTGATGCCTTGCCTCCGGAGTTGTGCAGGTACCTTACTGAGATGAGACGGGATATGGCTTTGGCTGTATTCCCTCTCTACGAGTTCCACATCCGGGCCCGGCGACCGATTCCAGAGGGGTGGCCGCATCCTTCCTTCTACCGATACCCAACGGCCGGGTACCCTCCACTATCCTCTGACTCAGATGAGGAGCCGGAGGAGACAGCGGTAGCACGAGAGGTGCGGTTACGGGCAGAGCAGGCGGCGGCGAGAGATGCCAGAGAGGAGGAGAGGGATCCACCATTCGTACCCGATCCGGGGGATCAGGGTGGAGATGATGACTGAGTCTCCCCCTTGTTTGTTGCTGGTTTGGGGAGACCATTCTGTGAGTCAGAGTTCCTGAGAGACAGTGGTGCCGACGACGAGTAGCTACTGGTCTACTCACTTCCCCAGTTTTCTGGCTGGTTTGGGGAAGTTCGTGTTTTGTATGTCCTTTCACTCTTTTTATTTCGCCTCCTTTATTTTTATTTTTATTTTTATTTTATTGGTTGTATACCCCCACCCCCCATTTTTCTGCTGGTGTATGCTGGAGGACAACGAGGGCGTTGTCCGTTTTGGTTTGGGGAGGGTATTGCATCCTTTTGAGTCTGCATCTGCATTTGTTTTGCATTCACGTTTCATTTTTCAGTTTGCATTTGTTATTTTTTATCAAAAAAATCAAAAAAAAATAAGAAAATGTTAAAAATTCAAAAAAAAATTCACGTTTATTTTTGCATTTAGGTTGAGTCGGAACGGTAGATTTCCATGATGATATTGCACTTAACTTGTCAATTCACTTGAGCCTTGCACTTTATTGATGGTTTTTAGCTTTGTCATACGCATAGTCTACGAATTTCTGTTCAAATAATAGCTGACTGTTTAGACTTGACCTGATAAACTGGCAAACTACTTAAAAATTCTGAGTTTTTAGAGCCCATAACTGGTGACATTCATGACCAGTTCACTAGGAATTTTGAGTAGTACTCCTTGCATAGCATGTTCGTCTCTTTTGCACTTTTATGACATTCAATTTCTCGTCAAATGCACATATTCGGGTCTGCGGTTGGTGTCACATGCAGGGAGGATCTTGCAATTTCCCTTTATTTACATCTTACACCCATTTAGCTCCACATTGACCAAAACTTGCCTTTTTGACCCATTAGCTACACCCAAAACTGAGCCTGCCTAGTCAAGCTAGTTTAGTTTGTCTTTTGTGGTATATTTTATCGTCTGCAGTTTGGCCGTATCTCTTTTGTATGGAGTTGTTGGAAAATAAAGGATGGAGGAAAGAAAAAAAAGTATTGAAAAAAAAGACGTGAAAGAAGAAGAAAGAAAAAAAAAAAAAAAGAGTGAAAAATGAAAAAAAAAAGAAAGAGATTTACGTGAAAAGAAAAAAAAAAGAAAAAAATGAAAAGAAATCAAAAATCACGTTTTACAGTAGAAACCAGAGGAAGAAAAAGTTTGAAAACTTTGTTGCCTGGTTGTTTTTTTTTTTGAGTCCGTCTGTGCCTATTTCTATCTTCTGACGGTCTCACTCCTCCGTTTTATTCATAACATTTTGAGGAGATTGTGTATTGGGTAGTGAGTTTTGTGCCAAATGAAGGGCACTTGTGTTTATTTTTCAGTCAGTTGAGATTCGGATGGTTTATTATGGTCCTGTTAGGAACTAGCTTGACGCTTTTACCTCCACATTTCCATAACTTGTTTTGCCTTTTCTCACCTGAACCTCACTATTCCCATATTATTTGCAAACCCTCGGCTGTGACGGACATTATTGGATGGAGTGTGTGCATTAGTACTTGAATTGTCTTTCATTTTTGTTGCATGCATGCTATGTAGGTCGCAGTTAGGTGAGTGACTGTCTTTCTTCTCTCTTTTACATATAACATTTGCCCTTTTGCTTCATGAGAGAAGAGTGACCACGTGAGAGTCCGGTTTTGTTGGTCTTGCAAGGTCGATAGGTCGACTTTATTTTCGAATGACTTATAATTCGTTTGCGTATTATTTGTCTAGCTTTAATGTTGATTTTGTTGCATTAAAGTGGTTCAAGTAGACAAGTTAAGCTAGCTACGAGTTATCATTTCCGTTCCATTAGTTTAGTTTTGAGTTTACTCGAGGGCGAGTAAAGGTTTGGTTTTGGGAGATTTGATACGTGCCTAATGTATAGTCTTTTGGCCTATTTCAGCACGTATTTCTATGCATTTTATATCTTTGTTTTTATAGTATTTTGCCCCGAATTGGCTACTTTGGTGTATTTTGTCCTTTTTGTAGGGATAATCGCGGAAGTAGCGAAACCATGCTCCATTTAGTCCTTTTTGCATGCATTTAGAGGAGACGGATTGTCCCGCAGTGAGATCTTTGCACTTGAAGTGTCATTGCACGCATTACGAAGCATTTGGGTGAAGACGTGAGCTGAATTGAAGACCCAAGTGGTCTATCGAGTTGACTGGTGGTCTATCGAGCTGTTTATTGGACGATCGAGAGGTCCCTAAGCTTCCCAAGTTCTCGATCGAGCTACTCCTTACTCGATCGAGTAAGCTGCCTTTGTTCTAGTCCTCGATCGAGAACCCTGCTGGTCGATCGAGGAGTTTCTGCTGAGCTGATGGTCGATCGAGTGGTTTTGCCTACTCGATCGAGAGGATTCCCATCTGTGGGCTTTAATTAGTCCGTGTTTTAGTATTTTCCGCATAAACACTTAGGCTTTTTGGCTATTTAACCTATGTTTAACTAGGTTATTAGTCATCTTTTAATCTTTTATTCCCTTTTACTCTCTTTTATCTTTGGACTGTTTTTACTGTCTTTATTATCCTTCGCTTGAGAATACACTGCTACTTTTCGACGTTGGATTTTCTTTGCTCGGATTTCGTTCTTTACGCCGGAAATTGCTGGATTGTAATTCTCTTTCCCTTTTAATAATAATTAACCTTCATTTGTTGTTTAATTCTTGTTTTATGTTATTGTTTCTTTCTGCCCTAATTTCTATTAGCAATTTTTATTATCATTTCATTATGTCATCTGCTGGAAATTTACATGCTGTTAGTTTTATTACGAATATGAGTAGCTAAACCCCTTCATGTTGGGATTAGGGGATCTGCGGTAGAGTAATGACGACGTAGTGAATGAATTAGACGAATTGATTAAAGAGACTCTGTCACTATAGCAATATAACTGTAATTCCCGACCTAGTTGAGTGCACGCTTCTATGTCACCCGTTAATCTGGCTACAATTAACCCTGGATCGAAAGATTGGATTAAATAGGCTGCTATAAAAGAGACTACCCTAATGAGGACGAAAGTTAAGTTAGTGGTATTTTAGGGTGGGAAGTGGACCGAAAGGACCTTCTAATATCCGTCTCACATTAGTTCGTCTGAGTCATTTACTGCCGAGTTGTTGTACTACCGTAGTGAACCGAGTTCCCGACATGTCCTCCTCTATTTGATAGTTTTAAATCATTTTCTTGCTTTACTGCTCTTGCCTTATTTCTCTTCCTTTCAACTCCGTAGTTTAGAACCAAAATTAATCAAACCCAATTGTTACCTTAGAATTAGAAATAGATAGCTGTAGTTACATTCCTCCCTGTGGATTCGATACTCGACTGCCTCTACTACATATTTAGTTGAGACCGTTAGGTTTTATTTTTGACAGGTACGCGACAGACGTGTCAGAATGAGATCCCCTTTTTGCTTGAAGAGGAACCCTAATTTCCAAATAAAATTTAGGGTTTTGTTTTGATGAGAGTTTTTGTGAAAGAAAAAAACAAGTAAGTCAAAATGATCCTCCTTTCACTCCTGTTATAACCGAAAATATGGAGTGAAAATAGGGAAGATCTTTTCTCCTCTTTTTTCTTCTCTAATTCGGCCAAAATGGGAGTGAAATGGGAAGATTTATTTCTTCCTTTTTTATCTCCCTTTGACCGAAATTACACCAACAATAAGGAGAAAAATATCTTCTTATTTTAGGTTGGTTTTCTAAATGTATGAATGTGTATTAATTATAAATTGTCATTAATGCCATCCTGTATTAATAAGTCCACACACTTAATACCGGTTCGTCATCATTTATTATGACAATATCGTATAATATATACATTAAATATAAATATCGCATATTTATAATTTGCTAATTAAATATAAATTTATTAAATATAACCTATTATATTCAATTTACGAATTGACAGTTAATTCGTCTCAGCTAATATTATTTAATTAAATTAAATAATCGTCTCATCAATACATTGACTAACTGTTTAGTCAAATTCTTGGACTAACTTTTTAGTCAGGCATCAATGTGATTATATTTTCATATAATCACATCTCTCAAACACATCCTTTAGGTGTGACTTTTAGGGACCAGTTGATCACCGCCATCAGTATGATAATAACGTCAAACTTTCTAGCAAGCCAACCGTTATTAAGTAATCGTTAATCAACTGATAAAATACGAAGTATACCCTTGTGAACCTATAAGAGATTTATAAATGTTATCACACTAATTTGTGGAGGACACAAGTTCCAACAAACTCCCACTTGTCCTCACAAGTGTATGTGCGATAACCGATTCTCATATCCTAAAATTTCTCCCACTCAATGTAAAACAATTTGCAAAATCCGTATTCACAAAGGTCGTATTTTACAAGTGATCAATATCAAGAGTGGTTTCCCCGACTAGAGAGTAACTTAACTGATAAACGAATCATCATTCGAGCATGGCCATGCATTTCAATTACAACTCCTCGAGTGGCCCTGAGAAATAACTAAACCTGATAAAGGTTGGATATATTCTTCAACTCGAATCCTGCAGATGTAAGCACAGTATGAAATGACCCAGAAAAAAACTACTTAGTCTCCTGTTACGGCAGACCATGAGAAAGAAACCAAAGTCACCCAAAAACTGCCTTAATCTCAAGAGACAGTCGATAGTCAAAAGAATCGACTCTAGGAACACAATGGACGTCCAATCCACGACCTGGCACCGAATGTTTTTAAACATTTAGGACTCCATTACGTTGTCACAAAAATTGTCCTACGAGGTATCGTTATAACCCGTATTTGTGATCGATCAGCCAACTGATTGACTTATGGCTCGTTGAACCCACCATCAATCGACTGCACAATATAATAGCCAGAGTTATCAGCTCATATGGGCGATTACGGACCAAAACAAATATAATGTAATTCAGTTCACTTTGTGACATTCAATGTTGTCAGTACAATCCACATGAAAAACAAAATATGAAATAAAACGATGAAGTTATAAATAGTATATGAAAAACATAATGTATCAAATCCATAATCAACTACTACAACTCAGGAACACGCTTAATTCCCATGGAAATAACGTGCCCTTCATGCTTATCATAATTCAACGGTTTAGTGAGAGGATCCGCGATGTTGTCATCCGAAGCTATCTTGTCAATCACTATCTCTTCTTGCTCCACGTAATCATGGATCAGGTGAGCTTTCCGATGTCCATATCTAGACTTGTTGCTAGACTTAGGCTCCTTAGCCTGGAATATGGCACCTCTATTGTCACAATAGATGGTGATCGGGTCATTCGAACTAGGAACTATCGTAAGTCCTTGTAAGAATTGACGCATCCATATAGCTTCCTTTCTTTGCTTCGGCGGCATAGTACTCGGATTGATAGTAGAATCGCTACAACATCTTGTTTGGAACTCTTCCGGTGACCATGCAGCACCATTAAGAGTGAAGACGAACCCGGACTGAGATTTTGAATCATCTCGATCCGTTTGGAAGCTAGCATCTGCGTAACCGATTGCGCATAGCTTAGTATCTCCTCCATAAGTCAATACCCTATCCTTAGTCCTCCGTAGATACTTAAGGATGTTTTTAACAGCTATCCAGTGTGTTTCACCTGGATTCTTTTGGTACTGACTCATCATACTCAATGCATATGCCACGCCTGGACGTGTGCATATCATGGAATACATGATTGATCCTATAGCTGATGCATAAGGAACACGACTCATGCGCTCAATCCCTTCAGGCATCGTGGGTGACTGAGACTTGCTCAACTGCATCCCAGACGTCATTGGAAGGTTCCCCTTCTTGGAGTTGGTCATGCTGAACCTTTCAAGAATCTTATCCAAATAAGACTCCTGACTCAGTGATAACGTCCGTTGTGATCTATCTCGGTAGATACGGATTCCCAATATGCATTGTGCCTCACCCAGATCTTTCATCTGAAAATAGTTCTTCAACCATCCTTTAACCAAAGATAAGAGAGGAATGTCATTCCCAATCAAGAGTATGTCATCGACATACAATATCAAGAATACAATCTTGCTCCCACTCGACTTGATATATAAGCATGGTTCCTCGACTGATCGAGTGAAACCATACTCTTTTATCACCTGGTCAAAACGATGATTCCAACTCCGAGAAGCTTGCTTAGGTCCATAAATGGAACGCTTAAGCTTGCACACTTTCTTAGAATTTTCAGGATCTATGAAACCTTCGGGTTGTACCATGTACAACTCTTCTTCCAAATAACCGTTTAAGAAGGCGGTTTTCACATCCATTTGCCAAATTTCATAGTCATGAAAAGCGGCAATCGCTAAGATAATCCGAATGGAACACAGCATAACTACGGGTGCAAAAATTTTATCATAATGCAATCCGTGCACTTGAGTGAAACCTTTGTTACTAGTCGTGCCTTATAGGTATCTGGTTGCGCGTCTAAAGAATGCTTTATCTTGTAAAGCCATTTGCACTGTAGAGGTTTTACCTTATTAGGAAAATCAACAAGATCCCATACGTCATTCTCATACATGGAGTCCATCTCGGATTGCATGGCTTCAAGCAATAGCTTTGAGTCGGAACAGGCCATGACACCTTTATAGGTAGCGGGTTCATTACTCTCTAGGAGCAAAACGTCATTCTCCTCGACCATACCAATGTATCTGTCTGGAGGATTAGAGACTCTACCCGACCTCCTAGGTTCCTGAGAAATAATAACCGTATCATCAGTTGGAGGAACAACTTCCTCCATCTGTTCCTCGGTTGTTGGTTCTGGAATCTCCGACAGCTCGAAGGTTCTATTACTTGTCTTGTTCTCGAGAAATTCTTTCTCTAAGAACGTCGCACTAGCCGCAACAAAAACTCGATGTTCGGTAGGCGAATAAAAGTAATGACCAAACATTCCTTTTGGATAACCAATAAAGTATGTCTTAACCGATCGCAGGCCGAGCTTATCCTCGTGTCTCCACTTGACATAAGCCTCGCAACCCCAAACCCGAATAAAGGACAAGTTGGGGACCGTTCCCCTCCACATTTCATATGGAGTCTTGTCGACAGCTTTAGTCGAACTTCGATTAAATATAAGAGCAGCTGACAAAAGAGCAAAACCCCATAATGAATCAGGTACTACCGTGTGACTCATCATGGATCGAACCATATCAAGTAAAGTTCGATTTCTCCGTTCGGACACACCATTTAATTGCGGTGTTACAGGTGGAGTTAACTGTAAAACGATTCCACAGTCTTTAAGGTGTTGATCAGACTCATTTGAAAGATATTCGCCACCCCGATCTGAACGGAGTGCTTTAATCTTTCTACCCAGTTGGTTCTCAACCTTGTTCTGGTATTCCTTGAATTTCTCAAAGGACTCACTTTTATGCTTCATCAAGTAGACATATCCGTATCTACTCAAATCGTCCATGAAAGTGATAAAATATCTATAGCCATCTCTAGCGGTAATTGACATAGGTCCACAAACATCAGTATGTATGAGTCCTAATAGGTCACTAGCGCGCATTCCAACACCTTTGAAGGAAATTTGAGTCATTTTGCCAATGAGACATGATTCACACGTGCCATATGTAGAAAAATCGAATGCGGGAATAGTCCCGTTATCGACGAGTCTCTTTACACGTTTTTCATTTATGTGTCCCATACGACAATGCCATAGATAGGTTTGATCTTTGTCACCAACCTTTAATTTCTTATTATTCACGTGTAATATGTCTGTAGTTTGATCTAAGATGTAAATTCCATTCATGGAAACTACTTTACCATAAATCATTTCATTAAAAGAGAAAATACAGCTATTATCCTTTATTGAAAATGCAAAACCGTCTTTATCGAGTACGGAAACAGAAATAATGTTCTTAGATAAACTGGGTACATAGTAACAGTTATATAAAAATAACTCAAAACCACTAGGGAGTTGGATTACATATGTTCCCTTCGAGACTGCAGCAAATCTAGCTCCATTCCCGACTCGCAGGTCCACATCACCCTTTCCGAGAGGTGTGATGTTTCTTAGGCCCTGCAAATAATTACACAGATGAGAACCACAACCAGTATCTAGTACCCAAGTTCCGAAAATTGTATGGTTAATCTCAATCATATGAATATAAGATGACATACCAACAGGAGTGACGCGGCCTGCTTTTATGTCCTCACGGCACACGGGACCGTTCCTCCTCCAATGTCCATTCTTGTGACAATGGTGGCATTCAATGTCACCGCCCTTGCTCTTTGCCGTGCCTTGTGAGCCACTAGTCTCACTAGGCCCACTCTTACCATTTCCTGGCTTCTTAAACTTTGGCTTACCTACAGTTAGGTCGCCTGGAGCTTTGCCCTTACCCTTATTCTTGTTGGAAATCATGAGAACATCTTGCTTCATGCTCCCACTCAATTTCATATCCTTCTCGTGCATGCGACGAGAAGTGAGTGTAGCTCATGAGGACTTTTCTTCATGTCATTCATGTAGTAATTTGCCCTGAAAAGGGCAAAACCATCATGAAGTGAATGAAGCATACGGTCAATGACTATGCTCTCACTGATTTTGCAATCAAGTGCCTCCAATTTTTCGACATTCTCAATCATGTTAAGAATGTGTGGGCTAACCGGTTGGCCCTTCTGGAGTTTCGCATCAAAGAAGCGACATGTATGCTCATAAGTAACGATTCTCGGTGCTTTTGAGAACTCGTTAGTGAGTGTGATGAAAATCTTGTTTGCACCTTGGGCAATGAAGCGTCTCTGCAAAATTGTTTGCATTGCAAAGATGAGTACGTTCTTTATCGCACCCGTTTCCATGACGAAGTCACTATAAGCAAGTGACTCGTTAACTCCTGCATTGGGGCCTGGGTTTAACGGTATTGGCTCAGTTAAGTACTTGAGCTTACCGTCAGCAATGGCAGCATTCCGCAATGATGCCTCCCAGTCCGCAAAGTTGGACCCGTCATTTTTCAGACGTGTGAACTGATTCATGTGGTCCATGAAAGCTTTCAGCCAGGACTCGCGTCCAAGTGTGGCACTTGGCATTGGGATTTCGTTATTTCCAGCCATTTGTTGTAATAGTATTATCAAAATAAACGTATTCTATATTGCGAAAAGAAGAATAAATATAATAAGCATACTCATCGTTATGATTTAAGTCTAATGCAATACTGTTATAACGCGAAGACTCAAGCATTTATACAATTGACCTCCCTCAAGAATTATATAAATGATCCCAAGACTCAATTATCTGTAAATTGATAAACCAACCTTTTGGCTAATTCTACTATTAGAATTCTTGGTCGATAAATTTCTGTAAATTCTATCTTTAGTCCATCATAATCACGAGAAACTCTTTGGATTATAATGTTGAGGTAAACTAAGTCAACACAAACTACTTACCCAACGTAGAAGGGGTCATATGGAGAGTATGGTCCTATATGCCTACCGACGAAGAAGGGATTCATAGATGTTTGGCCTATTAAGACTAATCTCAATTTCAGTTTTAGAGGATGATCCCATCAACTTTATTTAATTCATTTTAAGTGAACTAATATCTAGCATGCGAGAATGAATAACTAAGGTGATGGCTTAAATGAGTGACAACTGTATGTCTATGAAAACTAACATACAATCTATATGAATCAATTTTCATGCATTTTAGTAGGTGGTTTGGTTTTAGGCGGAATATGATGCACTAACTATCATGTGAATGAAAAGCAATAAGAACGGTAAAACGTAAAACAAAATAAAGTCCTAGTGTGGCCTATCTACCAAAATGAACATTAAATACAATTTTGGAATCCATCCTTGGACCCGAGAAGCTTGTCTTGATGTTCCATCTTGGTTCATGTAGTGGGAGTGAGCTCCAATCTTCATCTTTAGTCTTCTTTAAAATTACAATTAAAATTACAAATATAAACCTATTTACATTCTAATTTCAAAACATAATACTTAAAGAAAATAAAAGGAGATTCGAGATCTCAAATTACATTAAAAATTATGTTTCCATCATTACGAAAACATATCTTAACTAAGGCCACACTAGGTATTACAAATTACAACCGATTGCAAAAATACATAAATAAATCCATTCAACGATTCATTCAACTAAAAAAAAATGCATCAACTAAATAAATTAAACATGCAAGACATAATTCCTTAATTATGTAGATTAATTTATCCAAACCACCTATTAAATGATCAAATTAAGTGACAATTCCTCAATTAATCACAATAATTTTAATCTTAATTCACATTAATCTTGTAATATGAATTTACTCCAACATTATTTTAAACTTCTTTAAAATAATTAGGTATCTAAAATTTGTGAACTTCTTCACAACAATTAATCATACATTATTAATTTAATGTATAATCAATATAGGCCAAAAACTAACAATTTTTTTTTATTATAATTGCCCACAGCAAACAGGAAAAAAAATACAGTTTTTTTTTTATGCACTCGGCAATTTAAAAAAAAAAACAGAAAACAGCCCATTTTTTTTCTTTTCAGCTCACGGCAATACCAAAAACAAAAATTAAAACAGCCTTTTTTTTTGTTTTTTTTATTATTGCACACGGCTGAAATAAAAACAGCTTTTTTTCAGGCATTATGCCCTAAAACAAAAACAAAAATTAGATGAACAAATTCGTTTATACTTGCTATTAGAACAAGATTGGCAAAATCATCTTTTTAATTTAAACATATATTCAAACTTGATGATACAATTTAACTTATTAAAAGGAACGACTAAATCATGATTAACCGATCATCACAATTGATTTGAATGTTAAATTAATATGTTTGCCAAAAACTATATAGGAAAAACAATTTATCATCATAAAACAAAAACAATTCCCATTTACATTTTAATTTAATCCTCATTAAATCAAACATCTACAAACTCATCACATAATCATTTTAACTTATTAAAACAACAAATGAATGAATCAAAATGGAAATATTAACATCAAAAACAAGAACATAACTCGGCTGAACAAAAATTTCTTCTCGGCATAAAAAAATTTCGGCCGATTTTTTTTTCGATTCAACAAATTTTGTTTAAATCATTTATGAAAATCATCAAAAATAATTTCGTGGCCTTGGCTCTGATACCTCTTGTGGGAAATATCGGTATACTTCCTTTAAGAAATTACGGATTATAACGAAATTATAATTATGAATACGAGTCATAAATGAATTAGCATAAACAAAATAGAAAAGAAGAAGAATCAACCTTCGGTCCTAGCAAATATGGCCTAAGAACAATATCGCAATGATATTCGCCTATTAGTTGCACCCAAAATGATATAAGATATGCCTTTTTTCTTGCTAGAATGAGATCCCCTTTTTGCTTGAAGAGGAACCCTAATTTCCAAATAAAATTTAGGGTTTTGTTTTTATGAGAGTTTTTGTGAAAGAAAAAAACAAGTAAGTTAAAATGATCCTCTTTTCACTCCTGTTATAACCGAAAATATGGAGTGAAAATAGGTAAGATCTTTTCTCCTTTTTTTCTTCTCTAATTCGGCCAAAATGGGAGTGAAATGGGAAGATTTATTTCTTCCTTTTTTATCTCCCTTTGACCGAAATTACACCAACAATAAGGAGAAAAATATCTTCTTATTTTAGGTTGGTTTTCTAAATGTATAAATGTGTATTAATTATAAATTGTCATTAATGTCATCTTGTATTAATAAGTCCACACACTTAATACCGGTCCGTCATCATCTATTATGACAATATCGTATAATATATGCATTAACTATAAATATCGCATATTTATAATTTGCTAATTAAATATACATTTATTAAATATAACCTATTATATTCAATTTACGAATTGACAGTTAATTCGTCTCAGCTAATATTATTTAATTAAATTAAATAATCGTCTCATCAACACATTGACTAACTGTTTAGTCAAATACTTGGACTAAACTTTTAGTCAGGCATCAATGTGATTATATTTTCATATAATCACATCTCTCAAACACATCCTTTAGGTGTGACTTTTAGGGACCAGTTGATCACCGCCATCAGTATGATAATAACGTCAAACTTTCTAGCAGCCAACCGTTATTAAGTAATCGTTAATCAACTGATAAAATACGAAGTATACCCTTGTGAACCTATAAGAGATTTATAAATGTTATCACACTAATTTGTGGAGGACACAAGCTCCAACAGTTTTGGACTCATGGGTCCCGGGCTTTGGACTTGTTGGTCCTCGACTAGGTGTTTTGGACTCATTAGTCCTGGATTTTGTATGTTGGACTCATGGGTCCTGGACTTTGGACTTGTTGGTCCTGGACTTGGTGTTTTGGACTCATAGGTCCTGGATTTTGTATGTTGGACTCATGGGTCCTGGCCTTTGGACTTGTTGGTCCTGGACTTGGTGTTTGGGACTCATGGGTCCTGGATTTTGTATGTTGGACTCATGGGTCCTGGGCTTTAGACTTGTTGGTCCTGGACTTTGTATTTTGGTGTTGGACTCGTTGGTCCGAAGTTTGGAAGGTGACGGTTTTTAAATCCGTCATTTAAGTATTTGTGAAGATAACGAATTTGAATTTCGCTATTTCATTTTTGTTTGAAATGGACGGTTTTAATTTCCGTCGTTTGAAATTTGTGAAAATAGTGAACTGGAATTTCACTACCTTGTTTTTGATTTGAAAATGACGGTTTTAATTTCCGTCGTTTGAAGCTGGTGAAGATAGCGAACTTGAATTTCACTATCTTTTTTTTTAATTTGAAAATGACGGTTTTAATTTCCGTCGTTTGAAATTTGTGAAAATAGTGAATTTGAATTTCACTATCTCGTTTTTGTTTTGGCTTTTGCCTTGGCTTTTGCTTTGGCTTTGGTTTTTTTGCCTTTGTTTTGGCTTTGGTTTTGGCCTTGGGATGAATTGCTTTTGGCTTTGGTCTTTTGCTTTGGCCTTGAGCTTTGGCTTTGGGTGAATGGATATTGGCTTGGGCCTTTGATTTTAGCCTTTCGCTTTGGCTTTGCTTTGGATATATCGGGTTTTTTGCCGTCCTTTGTTCGAGGAAGGTAAAGGTGCAGACGAGGGATTTACCCGTTGGTGAGCGATTGATATTTGGTGATGGGATGTTTTTGTAGAGAATGGGCTTGCCTTCCGTCATTGATCATGAACAAGGAGATGTTCTGGTTTGTTATCCAGGTTCATCGTAGAATCCCTTCGATGAAAGCTCGTTCTAAATTGGGTGCTATTGAAAGGTTTCTATTGCCAGACGTGGAATAGGTAAAGAAAATGGACACGGAGTTTCGAGTCCTCATCTTACTCGGCACAGAACGTCACTCGAGTGTACTCACATTGAATTGGAATATGGTGTTTGTTTTAAATCAATTCTCGTTGTCAACGGGAAATGGTAAAGAGGAGAATATATGATAGCTGGAAATTGTGCTTTTATTTAGATAAATACAATGTTAGCACAGAGTCGATGAATACATGTGAATCATGGGGACAGCCCCCAGTTTGTCACTTAGGAATAAAAGGACAGACACTAGGATAGATATGAGAAAGCCTAAGACTCGGAATCGGACTTAGACTTAATCGTAGATACGGACTCCTAATCATTACTTTCCTCCTCAAGGATCTCCTTTGCAGTATCCAACGGCTTGAATGTTTGATCTTGAGCATTTACCCACTTGAGCACTTCACTCTCGTTGTTGGGGATGATATGAGGACAATAGTCGATGAGGTTTTTATCTCCTTGCAGAAAGAGATGTTCATTAGGGTTGTCTTCATCACTTGGTTGGCATAGGGATGAAGCTATCAGTTCATGACTATCGATCATATTTTGAATAACATGTTTTAGTTTGAAGCATGTTTCAGTATCATGACCATTTCCTTGATGATATTGGCAATAGGCACTGGCGTCCCAGAAACGGGATTTCCTGCTTTCAGATGGGTCCGGAGTGGGCCCGATTGGTTGTAGCTTCCCTTCAGTCATGAAATTTTGAAGAGCTGCGGCATAGGTTGTGTTGAGTTTAGTGAATGTCCTTTGAGAACGCTCAACCTTGCTGTTTGATTTGAGACATTCAGGAGGATTGTCTTGACTAAGAGGTGCAATTATGATTTTGCCAGCCTCGATCATATCTTGAATGGCATGCTTGAGTTTGGAACAAGCTTCGGTGTCATGGCCCTTGCCTTGATGGTATTGGCAATAGGCATTAGGGTTCCAGAAATGAGATTTCTTAGCCTCAGATGGATCCGGAGTTGGTCCAATCGGTTGCATTAATCCTTCTGAAGTAAGTATCCCCAGAGTAGTGCCATATGCTATTCCCAGATCTGTGAAAACCCTTTGATGTTTTCCCATGGTTCCAACATTGGTGTTTTTTGGGATGTTTTTGTGAGTTTTGTTTTTGTTCTTGATTTTGTCAATCCTGGGCGGAAACACGATTTGGTTGTTGTCAATGGGAAGTTTTGGGGATGTTGCTTGATATTTTGAAGGGGTATTTGATAAGGGAATTTCATGTTCTTTGTTGATGGGTTCATGGGTGTCCGAACCATTAGATGATTCCTCATTTTCAATAGCTGTTGGTTGGTGAACCAAGGGTTGGTTTCCTTGATGGTCAGGTTCATCTTCGGTATTACCCAACCTTTTCTCCAAGTTAGCCACCCGAGTGTTCAAATCATCGATAGCCACTTGCAGCTTCGAGAATATGTTGTTGATAGAGATGGAGAGCATCATTATAGCGCTTTGTATGCCATCTTCGTCAATTGCATGAATCTTCTCATCGTCGGGAGACATGAGGTGAGAGCAGTCTAGGGAAGATTCTTGACTGTGTCCAGTAGGATTTTCTAGAGGGTTGTTTTTGTTGTTTGTTGAGGGAGGTTATGGTAATTCACCCTTTTCAATCATATCAAGGATGGCACGTTTTAGAGGGAGACACATTTCAGTGTCATGTCCGCGACCTTGGTGATATTGACAAAATAGTTTTCCGTCCCATCTACGTCCTCGCTTGTTTGGTAGAGGGTCCGGAGTTGGACCAATCGGTTCAAGCTTTCCTTTAGAGATTAGCCTTTCCAAGGCTGTGGCATAAGGCATACCCAAATCAGGGAAGGACTGATGAGGTCGTCTGGTTTTGGTTGCTTTCCAACTATGGTTGATTTTGTCGTTGGCAAGTAGTCGGCTTTCAAGGACCTTAACCCTTTGCTCAATATCAGAAGAGGGAAAATTCTCATTTATCATTTTGTCCTCAGCTTGGGATAGACGAGTGCTCAAGTTTTCCACGGTAGCTAGGAGTCGAAGGACCATGTTTTTGGTTTCGACAGAAGTCATGGCAGATGAAGGTTGATCTGCTTCTTGAGTTTTTGGTTGGCGATTGATGGCGCCCAAGGGATTCCTATTAACATAACGATAGGTGTTATAACCTGTCTTGGCAAGGTATTGCACAAACAAAGGCAAGTGCGACACATATGTATTTTCTCTTTCAATGAAATGATTTATGGCAAAGCAGTTTTCATGAATGGAATTTACATCTTAGATCAAACCACGGAAGTATTACACGTGAATAATAAGAAATTAAAGGTTGGTGAGAAAGATCAAACCTATCTATGGCATTGTCGAATGGGACACATAAATGAAAAACGCGTGAAGAAACTCGTCGATAATGGGACTATTCCCGCATTCGATTTTCTACTTTTGGCACGTGTGAATCATGTCTTATCGGCAAAATGACTCGAATTTCCTTCAAAGGTGTTGGAATGCGCGCTAGTGACCTATTAGGACTCATACATACTGATGTTTGTGGACCTATGTCAATTACCGCTAGAGATGGCTATAGATATTTTATCACTTTCACGGACGATTTGAGTAGATACGGATATGTCTACTTAATGAAGCATAAAAGTGAGTCCTTTGAGAAATTCAAGGAATACCAGAACAAGGTTGAGAACCAACTGGGTAGAAAGGTTAAAGCACTCCGTTCAGATCGGGGTGGCGAATATCTTTCAAATGAGTTTGATCAACACCTTAAAGACTGTGGAATCGTTTTGCAGTTAACTCCACCTGGAACACCTCAATTGAATGGTGTGTCCGAACGGAGAAATCGAACATTACTTAATATGGTTCGATCCATGATGAGTCACACGGTAGTACCTGATTTATTATGGGGTTTTGCTCTTTTGTCAGCTGCTCTTATACTTAACCGAAGTCCGACTAAAGCTGTCAACAAGACTCCATATGAAATGTGGAGGGGAACGGTCCCCAACTTGTCCTTTATTCGGGTTTGGGGCTGCGAGGCTTATGTCAAGTGGAGACACGAGGATAAGCTCGGCCCGCGATCGGTCAAGACATACTTTATTGGTTATCCAAAAGGAACGTTTGGTCATTACTTCTATTCGCCTACCGAACATCGAGTTTTTGTTACGGCTAGTGCGACGTTCCTAGAGAAAGAATTTCTCGAGAACAAGACAAGTAATAGAACCTTCGAGCTGTCGGAGATTCCAGAACCAACAACCGAGGAACGGATGGAGGAAGTTGTTCCTTCAACTGATGATACGGTTAATATTCCTCAGGAACCCAGGAGGTTGGGTAGAGTCTCTAATCCTCTGGACAGATACATTAGTATGGTCGAGGAAAATGACGTTTTACTCCTAGAGAGTAATCAACCCGCTACCTATAAAGGTGCCATGACCTGTTCCGACTCAAAGCTATGGCTTGAAGCCATGCAATCCGAGATGGACTCCATGTATGAGAATGACGTATGGGATCTAGTTGATTTACCTAATAAGGTAAAACCTCTACAGTGTAAATGGCTTTACAAAATAAAGCATTATGTAGACGCGCAACCAGATACCTATAAGGCACGACTAGTGGCAAAAGGTTTCACTCAAGTGCACGGATTGCATTATGATGAGATTTTTGCACCTGTAGTCATGCTACGTTCCATTCGGATAATCTTAGCGATTGCCGCTTTTCATGACTATGAAATTTGGCAAATGGATGTAAAACCACCTTCTTAAACGGTTATTTGGAGGAAGAGTTGTACATGGTGCAACCCGAAGGTTTCACAGATCCTGAAAATCCTAAGAAAGTATGCAAGCTTAAGCGTTCCATTTATGGACTTAAACAAGCTTCTCGGAGTTGGAATCATCGTTTCGACCAGGTGATAAAAGAGTATGGTTTCACTCGATCGGTCGAGGAACCATGCTTATATATCAAATCGAGTGGGAGCAAGATTGTTTTCTTGATATTGTATATCGATGACATACTCTTGATTGGGAATGACATTCCTCTCTTATCTTCGGTTAAAGAATGGTTGAAGAACCATTTCCAGATGAAAGATCTGGGTGAGGCACAACGCATATTGGGAATCCGTATCTACCGAGATAGATCACGACGGACGTTATCATTGAGTCAGGAGTCCTAATTGGATAAGATTTTTGAAAGGTTCAGCATGACCAACTCCAAGAAGAGGAACCTTCCAATGACGTCTGGGATGCAGTTGAGCAAGTCTCAGTCACCCACGACGCCTGAAGGGATTGAGCGCATGAGTCGTGTTCCTTATGCATCTGCAATAGGATCAATCATGTATGCCATGATATACACACGTCCAGACGTGGCATATGCATTGAGTATGACGAGTCGGTACCAAAAGAATTCAGGTGAAACACACTGAATAGCTGTTAAAAACATCCTCAAGTACCTACGGAGGACTAAGGATAGGGTATTGACTTATGGAGGCGATACTAAGCTATGCGCAATCGATTACGCAGATGCTAGCTTCCAAACGAATCGAGATGATTCTAAATCTCAGTCCGGGTTCGTCTTCACTCTTAATGGTGCTGCGGTTAGCTGGAAGAGTTCCAAACAGGATGTTGTAGCAGATTCTACCACTGAATCCGAGTACTATGCCGCTTCGGAAGCAGCAAAGGAAGCTATATGGATGCGTCAATTCTTACAAGGACTTACGATAGTTCCTAGTTCGAATGACCCGATCACCATCTATTGTGACAATAGAGGTGCCATCTTCCAGGCTAAGGAGCCTAAGTCAAGCAACAAATCTAGACATGTACATCGGAAAGCTCACCTGATCCGTGATTACGTGGAGCAAGAAGAGATAGTGATTGACAAGATAGCTTCGGATGATAACATCGCGGACCCTCTCACTAAGCCGTTGAACTTTGATAAGCATGAAGGGCACGTTATTTCCATGAGAATTAAACGTGTTCCTGAGTTGTAGTAGTTGATTATGGATTTGATACATTATCTTTTTCATATACTATTTATAACTTCATCATTTTTATAATATTTTGTTTTTCATGTGGATTGTACCGACAACATTGAACACCACAAAGTGAACTGAGTTACATTATATTTGTTTTGGTTCGTAATCGCCTTAATGAGCTGATAACTCTGGCTATTATATTGTGCAGTCGATTGATGGTGGGTTCAACGAGCCATAAGTCAAACGGTTGACTGATCGATCACAGATGCGAGATTATGACGATACCTCGTAGGACAAATTTTTTTTGTGACAGCATAATAGAGTCCTAAATGTTTAAAAATATTCGGTGCCAGGTCGTGGATTGGACGTCCATTGTGTTCCTAGAGTCGATTCTTTTGACTATCGACTGTCTCTTGAGATTATGGCAGTTTTTGGATGACTTTGGTTTCTTTCTCATGGTATGCCGTAACTGGAGACTAAGTAGATTTTTTCTGGGTCATTTTATATTGTATGAAGAAGAAGGAAGAAAAGAAGAAGGGAAGAAAATGATCAAGAATCCGAGCGGATTGCCTACTGGACTCCCGTCCAAGACAAGGAATCCGAGCATCTTCCTCAGAGGGATGCTCGTCCAAAAGACCCATAATCCGCCCGTCCACCATCGAATCCGCTCGTCCAAAAGCCAGACAATCCGCTCGTCCCGTGCCCTGGACGCTCGGATTGTGTTACAGCTATTCCGTTTTTTTCTAGTTCTATGAAGGATGCGCATACCTCGGAAAAGACTAGCAAAAAGGAGACTCGCATATTTTTCTGAGAGGAGCGATTCCTCAAGGACTTAATCGTCATTTAAGCCCTTAGTAAACCCTAATTTGTGTACCAAATCCCCACTATAAATACCCCATTAGTCTAATTAGATTATCATGTTCTTCTTATCAATCTCTAGTGTAGTTTATATCAATCTAATCTCTCTTTAATCTTGTAATCAACTTTTAATCAAGTCTTAATACAAATCTCATTTCCTTAATCTCTCTTTTGTTCATCTTTCATTTGGGGTAATTGAAGATTATTTGGGTTATTATTGGGAGATTGACAACCTTCCAATCAATCATCAAGTACTTCTATTATTCTTTGCTTTATTATTGGAATCATTAGTAGGTATAATTCTCTTAATCCCTTTTTAATTATTGATAATCATCTTCATTTATTCATCATGTTTTACTTTGTTAGTATGATTGACAACCTTGCTAGCATGTTCAACATGATAATGAGGGAGTAGTTTCCTTAGCTAGGGTTAATGGGTAATTAGGGGAAACCAACATGGGGGATGATTCATGCTTAAATTAATATGTTTTCATAGTTTATTTGCTTGCTTGTTGTGATCTCAACTTATGCACATGTTATGTTTGATGAAATGCGAGCCTATGAATCCTTGCATTTTTTACCCATCACCTATCTTTTCAATGAGACTTGTAAGATATAAACCAACTCGAGTCCCATTAGACCATGCATATAGTTGAGTAGGGAAGATTAAGTCGACTTATAGGTGTTGTACAATCTAATCGATTCGGCTCCGGGACCCAAACTTTCGTAGGATTGTAGGATATAAACCAACTCGATCCATCACAACAATAATTGCTTACTTATAATTTGAGAATATATTTGTATGATCAATTCCCATGATTCCCCTATGACCCCATGACACCCTAGTGCCTTTTATCAATTGTTTACATCCCTTTTTAATCATCTTGTTTGCTTACTTTCATTGTTATTTAGTTTAGTGATCTTCTTTTCCAACCCCAAATTGTGACACCCCTAGACTCCGCTAGTTACAATTGAAAATCTCACTTCAATACCCGTCCCTTGGGATCCGACCTTTACTTGCCACTTTACTAATAGTAGAGTTGTTTGTGGAGTTATAAATATTGTTTAGGTCTAGGTGCTCCTAACGACAAGTACCGAAAATTAAACCTCTCAAGAGGGCTCGACCAAAAATGGCGCCGTTGTCGAGGACGGTGTCAACTTGATTTAGATTTTCTTAGATTGTTATTAGTTGTGTCTTTCTTTGCCTTGGGGAAGTAAAACTCCTCAAGGTTTGTTCTAATTATTTTCAAGTTGTTTGATATTTTGCAAGATGGACCTTATAGATTGTTTTGTAGAGGACCACTTAAGTATACCTTTCTTCAAAGACCCCGTGCAAGCATTGGAAGCCTTGGAAGCAAGTGAGGCTAAAAATATGTATTGGGAGTTGGAGGTAGATCTTTTTGAGGCCGCTCTAGCTAACAAAGAACTTACTCATGAGCAACCCGAATTAGTACATAACATCCTTGTGGAAGCATATCAACCTATAGAACATGAGCAATCAATCCTAGAAGAAATCTTATAAGCCCAAGAGCAAGAGGAATTCGTCATGGAATTCGAGTATGACAAGATTGATGAGCCCGAAGAACAAGTTGAACATGCCATGAGAATGGAGTGTCTAATGGAAATGGAGCAAATTCTCAATGAACCTTCAAAGGAGGTAAGTGAGGTACAAATCCCTACTTTAAAACCCCTTCCCCCAAATTTGAAATATGTTTACCTTGATGAATCAAAGACCAAACCCGTGATTTTTAATGATAGACTTGATGAAAGCCAATTGGGAAAATTGCTTGATGTGTTGAAGCAACATGAAAAGGCTATAGGTTATAGTCTAGATGACCTGAAGGGGATAAGTCCCAACTTTTGTATGCATAGAATTCATCTAGAGGAGGACCATAGACCTACCATTCAACCTCAAAGGAGATTAAACCCCCACATGCAAGAAGTTGTCAAGGGAGAGGTTATGAAATTACTTGATGCGGGAATCATATATCCCATATCGGACTCTTTGTGGGTTAGCCCCGTTCAAGTGGTACCTAAGAAAGGAGGTACCACGGTGGTGACAAACGAAAAGAATGAACTAATACCCACAAGGAAGATCACCGGTTGGCGTATGTGCATTGACTATCGAAAATTGAATTCCGCAACAAGAAAGGATCATTTCCCCCTACCATTCATTGACCAAATGCTTGAGAGGTTAGCCTCCAACAAGTTCTTTTGTTACCTTGACGGGTATTCGGGATTCTTTCAAATCCCTATACACCCGGATGACCAACATAAGACCACCTTCACATGCCCTTATGGTACTTTTGTATGTAGGAGGATGCCTTTTGGCTTGTGTAATGCCCCCGCCACTTTCCAAAGATGCATGATGCGTGTCTTCTCCGATTACCTAGAGACCATAATGGAAGTTTTTATGGATGATTTTAGCGTTTATGGAAAAGACTTTGACTCATGCTTGCATAATCTTTCTCTTGTATTGCAAAAATGTGAAGATGTTAGTCTTGTTTTAAATTGGGAAAAGTGTCACTTCATGGTCAATGAAGGAATTGTTTTGGGTCATTTAATCTCGGAAAAGGGCATCGAGGTAGATAAAGCTAAGGTTGAGATGATAGAGAAACTCCCACCTCCCGTGAATGTTAGAGGGGTGAGAAGTTTTCTCGGTCATGCGGGTTTCTATCGCCAGTTCATAAAAGATTTTTCAAAAATAGCGAAACCCCTCACTCAACTCTTACTTAAAGATGCCCAATTCCATTTCACTGATGAGTGTGTTAAAGCCTTTAATAGAATCAAGGAAGCACTAATCTCGGCACCGTTCATTCAACCTCCAAATTGGGAACTACCGTTCGAGATTATGTGTGATGCTAGTAACTACGCCGTTGGAGCGGTTCTTGGCCAATGGGTAGGAAGAGCTCTACATGCCATCTACTATATAAGCAAGACTCTTGATCCCTCCCAAGTGAACTATGATACCACCGAGAAAGAGCTTATTGCCATTGTCTATGCTTTGGACAAATTCCGTTCCTACTTACTTGGGTCCAAAGTGATTGTCTTTTCGGATCACCGTGCCCTCCGACACCTTTTGATAAAGAAGGAAGCAAAACCAAGGTTGTTGAGATGGATTTTGCTTCTTCAAGAATTCGACTTGGAAATAAGAGATAAGAAAGGAGCCGAAAATGTAGTAGCGGATCACTTGTCAAGGATCCGGTTTCATGATGAACAAGGAGAAACGCCGATCAATGACTCATTTCCCGACGATATCTTGATGGCCATTCAAACACAACTTGAAAGGCACATCACCCCATGGTTTGCCGACTATGCCAACTATATCGTTGGAAGAGTACTCCCTCCAAATTTAAACTATAACCAAAGGAAGAGGTTCTTATTCGAAGAAAAGAGGTACTTTTGGGATGACCCAAATCTCTACAAAGAGTGTAGTAATGGGCTCTACCGGAGGTGCATCCCTCAATGGGAAGTCCAAGGAATCTGGGAAGGATGCCACTCGTCACCTTACGGTGGGCACCATGGAGCAAGGAGAACCATTGCAAAAATTCTTCAATCGGGTTTCTATTGGCCTACGATGTTTCAAGATACAAGGGAATTTATCATTCATTGTGATGCTTGTCGAAGGACGGGGAATATCTCTTGGAGGAATGAAATGCCACAAAGGGGCATACTAGAGGCGGAGATCTTCGATGTTTGGGGGATCGACTACCAAGGGCCGTTGGTGACATCCAATGGGAATAAGTATATCCTTGTGGCCGTAGACTACGTCCCAAAGTGGGTGGAGGCAATTGCCACCCCCAAATGATGATGCAAGACGGTCACCAAGCTCTTCAAGAAAATAATCTTCCCAAGATTCGGAGTCCCTAGAGAAATCATAAGTGATAGAGGAACGCATTTTCATGAAAAAAAGCTCGCATCCCTTTTGACCAAGTATGGTGTTCAACATAGAACCGGCTTAGGATATCATCCTCAAACAAGCGGTCAAGTTGAAGTTTCGAATAGAGAGATCAAGCAAATTCTTGAGAAAGTGGTGAACAAGACCCGAAAGGATTGGAGCACAAAGCTTGATGACGCTCTTTGGGCTTATAGGACGGCCTATAAGACTCCCATAGGAGCCTCTCCTTACAAGCTTGTTTATGGAACAGCATGCCACTTGCCAATCGAATTAGAGTACAAAGCTTTTTGGGCAATCCGAGCCCTTAACCTTGATCTCAAATTAAGTGGTCAAAAGAGGATGATACAAATTCAATAGTTGGAAGAATTCCGACTACAATCTTATGAGAATGCCAAGATCTACAAAGAAAGGACAAAATTTCTCCATGACAAGAGGATCAAGCAAAAAGCCATGCACAAAGGGGATAAGGTCCTTCTATTCAACTCCCGATATCGACTCTTTCCCGGGAAGTTGAACTCTAGATGGATGGGTCCCTATGTGATCACCGAGGTTAGAAAGTATGGGGATTTTGAAATCAAGGCGGAAGATGGAAGCAAATTCAAGGTCAATGGTCAAAGATTGAAGCCATATTATGAGGGAGCATTTATTGGAGAGGTCGAGGTTGGAAACTATTTTGATTTCCTTGTGTGACTTGGAAATTTGTTTGTATCCTTTAAACAATTGTTGTGCTTTGAATATTTGTGATTTGGTTTTCAACCCAAGTCACTTATTTTATCATTTGTTCTAAGATCATCATCATATACTACTTGCATAGTAAAACATTAGATTATCAACTTAAATTGATCAAATAGACAATATATAGTGATTAGATCATTATATGTCCATAAACTATGAATTTAATTCTCCTTATGTCATTGTTACTATAAGTAACAACTTACTTATGTAAAATCAATTATAAAGTTGTGCTGAGCTATTGAACTCATAAAGTAAGGAATTTGTGATACAAAACGGACACATTATTCTAAATGGATGTTCAACCAGGAGATACCTAAAATAGAGAGTTTATTAAACAGATGACATGGATAAGACTCCCATATCACATGAATCAAGCTGCCATGATAGGGATGGCCTTTTGAAAGCTAATGCATAGTCTAGATAAACTCCTAATACTCCACCATATATATGTTTGTAACTCACAAAGTTATCTCTCAAGAAGATAGATGTATTTCTGAGAGATAGAGTGGGAGTAGATTGGATCGTTACAAACAAGTCTTATAGTGTTACTTTGTGAAAGTAATGGAACTATAGAGTGGGAGCATAGTTCAGTGGGAGTTTATCGCACATGTCTTATTGGTTAAAATATTGATTTGTGAAAGTGATAGTATTATGACATTTTTACATACGAGCCGTAGCATTACAATCCGAAAATTGTTACTCAAGAGTTGATTTACTTTAAAGCGAGGGTCTCTTTAAAAGTAAGTAGAGCTTTAGAGTACTCAAATGCATAAGATTGACATAAAGATGTTGATCAAGATAAATTATGTTAGGAATCGCCACATTTCATTTTTGATGAAGGATGGCAAATGATATTAAAAATTCGCTTTTCTAAAATGGGAATTTAGAGAAGGATGTGTTTGAAACACAAAACCTTAGATAAAGATCTAAGAATCCTAACATATTATGCGTAGCTTTCTTAAGTGATCCTAGAATGGTCTTAAGCAAGCATTAAAGGATTATACTTTTCGTTCATGTGATAATAGTGAATGGTTTCATTCACATGATTGAAGAATCATGATTATACATGAAGTTAAGTGGGAGCCAGAATTGTTTCTCCATGTCTTATATGTTGATAACATATTACTTATTGAGAATAATGTACCAATGCTCTCTTCTGTGAAAGAGTGATTGGAGACTTGGAAAGGGATGCAAAGTATTCTAGATTTTGAATCTATGTGAGAGAATATTGACATAGAGGTGAGAGTCTTATGAGGATAAGATCTTTCGTATCTGTTTAACTCCAATAAGGTTAAATGGGTTATTCATGTTGATGGAAGTGGAATTACTATGATGGAGTCATAGTCGTTCACTAAACCTATTAAGTTGTTGATTACATGAAATCGATTTCTTATGTTTCCGCCATTAGAATGATCATGTATGCCAACACACGCACATGGCATGATGTGATATATGCCTAGGGCATGATAAGTTAATAATAAGATAATTCCCGTGATATAGCTTGTGAAAGCCTTAAAGAACATCCTGGAGATTCTTGAGAAGAATTAAGGATTCGTTCATATGTTTGGATGATAAACTAAGTTAGGTGTTGAAGGGTTGCACAAACTTTAGTTTCCAAACCAAAAGAGATTTGCTGAAATCCTAGGATATCTTATTGACTTGGGAGTAAGAGACTAGAAAAGTGTTTTAGTTTCACGCATTGCAAATTCTACAAAAGGAATCTAAGTTAATTGTGATAAAATGATCAACGTAGGGATTAAGGGTGAATCCCTCTTCAAATGACTTTATCACAAGTTATGCGATAACAGTGGGAGCATCTTTCAAGTTAAAGAGCCCAAGTCTAGTAAGAAGACTAGACAAATACTTAGAGACAAATTCAAGTTATTAGAAATAACATTGAATAGAAGGAAATAGCAATTGATAAAGTTGGAATATATGGATATAGGGTATATCCACTTGCCAAGCTTTTATTGCATTTCGACTAGTTTAAAAGATACACTAAAGATTATAAGATATGAAGTAGTAATAGTTTATTGACTATTCATATATGATAATCGCATTTATCGTTTGAGTTTTATTAAACTCACCCATTACCTTGTCGTATCCAAATGGGTTGTAGAGACAAATTGAACCCCATTAAAGTGAACTGGATTGACATGGTATTCCCCCTAGTTACTTATATGAGGTGACGTCTCGAAGTGACTAGAGTGTGATGCGATTGATGGCAAGTTCAAGTGTCATAGAGTCATACGAGATGACTAGTCGATCACATAGGCAGACTGTATGGGACACTCTGTCGGGCAGTGACCGCTTATAGAGTTCTTGTAATTCATAAAGCTTGGTCGTGGCAAGAGCTGCTATAGTATTCTTATGAGTAAATTCTTTTGACTAGAGACTATTCGCCTAAGTTGGCATAAATTTCTGATTAGCTTTGATTTATGCTCTACGACTGTCGTAAATGAGGTCAAATGGGTATATTTTGGGTTATGATGAACTGTGGCTGAACGAAGAGAATAGTGCGATAGGAATTATCCACCCCTTGTCAGGGTTGTTTGAAATCTCAAGGCCACTCGAGGAGTAGTGAACTGGAAATGCGTGGCCACGCTCGGAAAGCATCTATGGTAGATAATTCCGGTCAGACAGTTACACTCCAGATCGAGGAAACCACTTAAGATATGATCAAGTACAAGTACGACCTGCGAGACACCTTGAATTGAGTGGGAGATTATAATAGGACAAGAGAATTGGTGACGCACACTTGTCTCGGACAAGTGGGAGATTGTTGGAGTATGTGTCCTCAACAATAGTGCGATCACATGTTTAAATCTTATATTAAGAATACGAAAGGGATGATTCATTTTATAGTCAACTGATCAACATTAATCGGTAATGATTGGCTAACTAGAGTTTGTCATTACTGTCGTATGACGGTGGTGGACAGTTGATCCCTTTAGGTCACACCTATAAGATGAGGCCCAAATAGATATTTAATTAATTGTATACGATACAGATTAATTAATTCCTTAATTACGTGAGTTGAATTTTACGTCTTATTGTAATATGATTAAATAAGATTTAATTTAGTAATTAAATGTTAAGTTACTAAATTAGTTGAGGTTTTATATAAGTTTTGAGGTAGAGGTAATTGGTTATTTAAAGTTACAAAGAGTTGTAATTTTAACTAACTAGCAATTGTAGGATCCATTATAAATTGATATAATGGTAGTATACTACTCAAAAGTGGAGTGTATATTATATTATTAATTGTAATATTTAATTGTTAAATGATTACATTAATAATTAATTATGTAAGATAGTTAAACATATGACTTATAAGCATTTGTGGGACAAATAACAAAAGGCAAAAATGGACCTAAAAGGCTCCATATTGCCGGCTCAAAGAAGAGCAAAAGATGCTCTTTTGTCTTGTTTATTTTGGTTGAGAAGAGTGTGATAGTGACATATCACATAACCTTTAATCATCCTACTACTTACAACACTCTACCTATGTTATACAAACAAGTAAAAACAAGAGGAAAAAGATTCCCTCATGCTAAGAGAGCACCGATTTTTGCTCTTTAAATAAAATCCTCATACAACTCTCAAATACTAATACTCTCCAACTATTACTAGTAGTAGTAATACTAGAAATATTAGTAATATTAAGGAAGCATTTCTACTACATATCTAGTTAATATTAGTAGAAATTTTTGGGTTGAATCTTGGGTGCAATCGAAAGGAGAGCTTCTACTTTGGAGCTTTTGGTTTAGGAGGATCATCCAACATATTAAGCTCAAGAACAAATAAGGAAGATGACTTTATTTGTGCCCATATTTCGACCCACCTAACAATGTAAGGGAAATTATTTTTCTTATAAATCTCTTATTTTGTTATGCATGCACTAGATCTAAAGAACAAATAATTAAGAAGTTAATTAGTTCACTATTAGAGGAGTCTAATAAAAGGTAAATAAACCTAACATTTAGTCCCCGAATTAGCCTCGTTCATATGATTTATAGTGCATAATTGGGTCATTTACTATCTTTAGTTTCCCATTTTGCATATTCTTTGAGATTTTGTTACCTTGGTAGGAGAGGAGTGCAAACCTTGCATTTTCATGGCGAAATGGAGCTAAATTGATCGCATTCAATGACCAAAGCATCAAAGGGAAGACGATACTAGAAGGCCTATGTAGATAATAAAGTATATTGGGCAATGATGAAAGGATCCTTGCATCCTCAACAAGATCCCCGCAGATTGTTGAGGAAATAAGAAAAGAGAAGTGCATGTCTCACAATCCGAGCGGATTGCAGCCAATCCGAGCGTCTCCCTGCCCACAAATCCAAGCGTCCCGATGCCAAGACGCTCGTCTTGAAGCCAAGAAATCCGAGCGTCTCTCCCATGATCCGCTCGGATCCCCTTACAGACTCCACCGTGCCATCTTCCTAAAAGCTCGAGATGAGCATATCTTCGTGGGACTAGCAAAACGGAGATGTGCATCTCCTTGGAGATGAGCATTTCCTTAACTTTTCTTAAGGGTCTTAATAGTCATTTAAGCCCTTAGTAACCCTAATCTTTGTACCTAATCTTTAGTATAAATACCTCTTTGAACTACTTAGTTTATTATCAAGTTGTAATACAATCTTACTCATTCCTTAATCTTGTAATCAACTTTTAATATAATCTTAATACAAATCTCATTTCTTAATCTTTCCTTAATTTATCTATTCTTCATCATTTATTTTGGGTAATTAGAAGATTATTTGGGTTTATTGGGAGATTGACAACCTTCCATCAATCATCAAGTACTTCTATTATTCTTTGCATTATTATTGTGGAATCTCCATAGGTATAATTCTCTTAATCCTTGCTTTAATTATTGTTAATTATTTTCATTCATTCATCATGTTTTGCCTTGTTAATGTGATTGACAACCTTGTTAAGATGTTAAATTTGATAAAGAGTGAGTAGTTTCCTTAGCTAGGGTTAATGGGTAATTAGGGAAAACCAACATGGGGAAAGATTCATACTTGATCTAATATGTTTTCATAATTAATTTGCTTGCTTGTTGTAATTCCAACTTATGCACATGTTATGTTTGATGAAATGCGAGCCTATGAATCCTTGCATTTTTTTACCCATCACTTACCTTTTCAATGAGACTTGTAAGATCTAAACCAACCCGAGTCTCATTAGACCATGCATATAGTTGGGTAGGAAGGATTAAGTTGACTTGTAGGTGTTATACAATCTAATCGATTCGGCTCCGGGACCCAAACCTTCTTAGGGATTGTAAGATATACACTAACTCGATCCCATCACAAAAATAATTGCTTGCTTATAATTTGAGAACATGTTTGTATGATCAACTCCCATGAATCCCCTATGAACCCATGACACCCTAGTGCTTTTAATCAATTGTTTACATCTCAGTTTAATCATCTTGCTTATTTTCATTACTTTATTTACGTTGTTGATTAGTTTAGTTGATCTCCTATCTCAACCCAAATTGTGACACCCTTAGACACAACCAATTGCAATTAAAAATCCTACATCAATACCCGTCCCTTGGGATCCGACCTTTACTTACCTCTTTACTAAGAGTAGAGTAGTTTGTGAAGTTATAAATATTGTTTTGGTCAAGGTAAATTTTGACGACGAGTAACAAAACCGACGAACCAAAAATAGCGTTGTTGCCGGGGACGGTGTTAACTTGATTTTATTTTCTTTAATTGTTTTTAGTTGTGTCTTTCTTTACCTTGGGGAAGTTAAACTCCTCAAGGTTCGTTCTAATTGTTTTCGAGTTGTTTGATATTTTGTATGTCTAGGAGATCACAAGGTAACTTGTTACCCATTGATCTTAAAATTGAAAGAACTTTGACCAACAATAGAAGACTTGCTAGAAATACTTTGAGAGGTATTGGTGAGATTGTGGACATTCAACCAAATAATATTGAGTTTATCAACCCTTTTGCAAGAGAAGGGGAGGATAACCCAACACAAAACCAACCACAAAATCAACCCAAAATGCCAAAATTTTCATCACATTCCGTACCAACCAAGGAGAACCTACCAAATGGTACTCCTACCCCCACCACATCTAACCGGTAATTTCATTGCAAAATCCGCATTTATACAACTAGTTGAGAGAAGTCAATTTGGGGGGATGCCTAGTGAAGACCCTCATTCTCATATGGAGACTTTTTGTGACTATTGTGATGCGATTTCTCAAACCGGAGTTACTCAAAACCAAATTAGATGGGTCTTATTTCCTTTTTCTTTGATTGGTTCCGCGAAACAATGGTTGAAAAGCCTAGATAAGGCTACTCTTGGTATTGACTCTTGGAAGAAATTGGCACTTGCTTTCTACAAGAAATTCTATCCTCCGGAGAAGACTAACATGTTGAGAGCCCAAATCACCGGGTTCAAACAAAGGGATGAGGAATCTTTGTATGAAGCATGGGAGAGATTCAAGGATACTTGTCGATCTTGTCCACACCATGGACTTAGCGAGTGGTTCCTTGTACAACAATTTTGGAATGGTCTATATGAAGACTCCCGAAACATTCTCAATATAGGGTCAAATGGTATGTTTAGCGAAGTTGATGACAATCAAACATGGAACAAGATTGAAGAAATGGCGTTCCATAACTCACAATATAGTAGACCTCGGAAGGCTACTAGAGGAGGAAAGCATGAGGTGGACTCTATTACTCAATTGGGTGCTCAACTTAGTGCTCACATTGACACCATTAATTTGAAGTTTTAGAAGGTTATGGCTAAACTAGAAGAGGCCTCCAAATCACCTAAGCAACATGTTAATGTTATGGTAGCATCATCTCCAAGCGGAGTATATGAGAGTTGTGGAACTTTGAAACATGACCAAAGTGAATGTAGGGGAACAAGTGAACAAGTGAATGCTTTCCAAGCATACAAGAGTGGTACCCCTTATTCCAACTATTACAATGAAAACACCAAATTTCACCCCAACCTCTCATACAAAAGCCAAAATGTTCAAAACCCTCAAACAAAATACACCCCACCTCCAATGAGAAACAAAGCTCAAAGACCCTTTTACAATCAAAACCAAAGTTATCAAAATTAACCTCCATACAATAAAACAAATGACCAAGGTTTTGATGTTCAAAAACCGGTCCTCCAAATGCAAAAGAACCAACAAGAATTTTTCACTCAAATGCAAAAGGATAGTCAAGCAAAAGACATCACCATCAACAACATACTAGCTCACACGAAGATGTTGGAAACCCAAATGTCTCAATTAGCATCTTCTAGTTCACAGAGACAAAAGGGGCAATTACCACCTCAAGGTAATCCCCCAAGACATGAGTCGATGAGTGCCATCCATTTGAGGAGTGGTACAAGGTATGAAGGGCCGAAGAGGCCCGTTGATGAAGATGTTGTGAATGCTAGTGACAAGGAAAGAGTTGAAGACTCTAAGAAATAAGAAGAACCCACCACCATTCAAGAAGTTTCAAAGGAGAATGAAGAGAAGACTAAGGAGAAAGAGCCTATTGTGATTCAACTTCCATTTCCAAGTCGTCAAGCTAAGCCTAAGTTTGATGAACAACTTGGGAAGTTTATGGAGGTTGTGAAAAACTTGGAAGTCTCAATTCCATTTACGGAATTGATCAATCACGTTCCGGCCTATGCGAATTACATGAAAGATATTCTTACAAAGAAGAAATCCATCCGGAAGCTTGAGAATATTGCTTTCACTAAGGTGAGTAGTGCCATCCTACAAGGAAGTTCACCTCCAAAACTAAAGGATCCGGGAAGTTTCTCTATTCCATGCACCATTGGCAATACTACAATCAACAAAGCTATATGTGACCTTGGGGCAAGTGTGAGTGTCATGCCATATTCGGTGTGCAAAAGGTTAGGAATGGGAGAGCTCAAGTGCACTAATATCACACTTCAAATGGCGGATCGATCAACGAAGACACCTTTATGAGTATGGGAGGATGTGCCGGTAAAAATTGGCAAGTTCTTCATCCCGGTGGACTTTATTATTGTTGACATGGAGGAAGACTCCAACATTTCTATTATTTTAGGAAGATCTTTCTTACACACCGCGGGAGCGGTGATTTACGTGAAACATGGAGAGCTCACACTCGAAGTGGGAGATGAAACAATCACTTTTAATCTTGACAAGACAATGAGAGCTCCCCGATTACATGAGCCATGTTTCATGATTGATCATTATTGCCGAGAAAGTGATAGGAAGAAGTTGGCATCTCAATGCAAGGAACAAGTTATGGGTAAAGAATCACCACCCATGTGGGAGAAGAAAATAGGTAATCTCCAAGATGCTCCACCCAAAGAGCAAGAATGTTTCGACAAGAATGAGAGCTTGAATAGCTCACCACCACTCATGACAAGAGAAGAGGAAGGTCTCATTGGCCATAATGACAAGAAGAAAGAAGAGTTGTTCTCATCAACTCATGATACTATTGGGGGACAAGTAGATGAAGTATGCGGTATTTGGGATAATGAGTTTGAAGGGTTATTCAATCCTTATATTGGTAATGTTATGACCCAAGACTACAATGAAGAACAACATGTGCAAAGGTCTATTGAGGATCTTTATCATAACAATGAACAAGCCTTCGATTACTTCTTCAAGGTGTTGAGCAACATCAACAACACCTTGGCTATGCCCCCTTGACATCTCATACATGGATGAGAGTTTGGTGGAGTCCTCCCTAAACCACCATTTGTAAATATTCTAACCCCTTAACTTGCATTTTACTTATTGTACTGCATTTTTGTCAATTTTGGATTTTTATGCTTTGATCAAGATTTTCATTTTGAGAGAAAGTGAGGGAGGGACTTATATGTTTATTGATGTGTAGTATTTTGACATAGTGTGGGGATAGCAATTGCCTAGGCTATCCAAGCCTTCGTAGTGCCCCCACAATGAAGACCAAAGGAATGAAGAGTAAATGACTCGGGTTATGAAATACCCACGGGTGGAACTGAATCCGTGAGGTACAAGGACAATCCGAGCGGCCCGACAGCAATCCGCTCGTCCTGGAAGAAAATCTGAGCGTCCTGCGAAGTAGACGCTCATACTGAGAGAGCTGAAGAGGTAAATTTTTGTCTGACTGAAGATCCGGGCGTCTTCGTATAGAATCCGCTCGTCTCAGCCAAGACGCTCGTCTCACTGAGGATCCGCTCGTCCTGCTGCTATTAAAATTTGGGATTTCTCCCTGACAAAGAATCCGAGCATCCTCAGAATAATCCGCTCGTCTCCCTTCAGAAAGACGCTCGTCTCCTGCTGAAGACGCTCGTCTCAGCACGGGCTCTCTTTTCTGAAATAAGCTGACAGAGAATCCGAGCGTCCCGACCCAAAGACGCTCGTCTCCCCTGCTGAATTCAAAAAATAGCGGGATTAAAACCCCTCTTTCCCATTTCATTTTACTCATTCAAAACACAAACATATCTCCAAAACCCTCAAAACCCTCAATCCCTCCATCCATAAAAATCAATTTTCTCAACCAAATTCACCCAAATTAATTCCAAACTCCCTCAAAACTCAAACAAATCACTCCTTGTCAACAACAAGCAATTAAAACACCAAAACCCTCCAAGTTTGAATCGATTTTCTAGGGTACAAAGGCAAAATTCGAATTTCCTAAATCGATTTGGGTCTTATTGAAACTTGAGGAATTCAAGCAAATCTTTTGGTGTTACTACATACAAGGAGAAGATGGCTAAGACAAAAGGTGGAAACAAGGCACTTTCAAAGAAGAATCTCTCAAAAAGGCAACAAGCTCTTCAAGCTTCCAAAGCTTTGGCTTTGGTGGTTCAAAGTGCAAGGATGGAAATTCAAGAGACTACTTCTCCTATGGTGGAAACTACTACTTCTACTCCGATTGTTGAGCAACTACATGATTATTTGGAGGTAATTTTCACATCTGATGCTCATAGGAAGAAATTTGTATCCCTTGCTAAGAAATCTATTTTACCCACCAAGTTTATATGCCAAGAGACCTTGACCAAATTGGGTGTCTTTGAACAAACCAAGAATTTCTTCGAGTCCATGAGATTGCTTACTTTGTTTAATATGCAAGAGTTGACCTATTCATCCCTCACCTTGGAGTTTTTAAGCTCATTGAAAGTTACGAAGGTGGAGACTCGAACAAACATTGAATTCCGCCTTGAGAATGTTGATAGGAAAATGTCTTTTGGCGAATTTGGTAAAGTTTTTGGCCTTAGCAATGACTCCACCTATGTGAAGAAACCCGTAACAAAATATGATCCCGCTCCTTTATGGAAGGCTATTACCGGAAGAAAGTTTACGTCTTACCATGATTGTCGTGCCCTTTATGTCCATCATCCGGGCATAAGGGTGTGGCACAAGGTTACTGGGCATACTTTGATTGCTAGAAAGGGAACAAACCACTTCACCGAATTTGATTTTATCTATCTCGAGTCGACCTTGAATGTTGGTAGAGAGTTCACCACAAAGTACAATATTCTTCAACTCTTAATTGAGAGGTGGCTCAATATCGATCATGGCAAGGAAGGTACGGCCTTCATTGTTAATGGGGGATTGGTAACTTGGTTGGCAAAACACTTCAACCGGGATTTCAACAAAGATGACGCTTATAAACCGGTTAAGGGAGGCCATATCATTGATCTAGCCACTATGGTTCAAAAATTCAAATGGCTCAAGAACGACACTCTTGACAACAAATTAGAGTGGTTAACAAAAGATGCCAAGTCCTTCACTTTACCGAACAAAATTTGCCGACTCAATGTCCATAGGCCACACTACCTTCTCCCACTCTCCGAGGAAGCCGAGTACATTATACAACACCAAAGGGAGGACATTGCCGAGCCCTCCTCCTCTATTATCACTCCACCCTACCCATTCACCTACCATGAGTTTCAACCCGAAAATGTTAAGGCGGGGAATAACTACTTAACTCTTTTGATGCAACAAATGCACAAGCAAGCCCATGAGGATAGAGTCGACGCATATAGAGCACAATATCCGCCTCTCTTACATCTAGCTAAGCATGGAGTTCTTGACCCATCTTGTCCTTTGCCTAGTTGGGCGGATAGGGAAGTCTTCTTTCCTAGTGCTTCTAGGGGTGCTAGCTTGGGTGAAGAGGAGGTTGTTGTTCAGAGTGGTGGAAAAGAAGGTGAAGTAAATGACGAGAATGAAGAAGGTGAAGAAGAAGAGGGTAGTAAGGAAGAAGAAGGAAGTTCAAGTAAAAGTGGTGAAACCTTCGGATCTATGGAGGTTGATGAAGCTTCTAGTGAAAAAGTTGGTGGTGATGATGGAGATGGGAGTGATGTCGCCATGGGCGATGATTGAGGATTAGCAAGCTCTTGGGAGGATGCCACAATACTTTGTGAGTCTCCTACACCTACTTTAGGCTTTGTTTATTTCTCTTGTTTTTCGTATAATTTTTATCTTGATCATGATTTTGAGTCCTAGAATCATTTAGAGGACTTACACCTCGGTCCCATTGAGGTGTTTCTTTTATTGTTCCCACCATGTAAAATCCAAAATGACAATTGTAGTTTCATGCATAGCATCCTTATGCATGAACTCCCCCAATTTTTGACATTAGAAATAATGTCTATTTTGGTTTGGGGAAGTTTATGCATATGCATTGGGAGTTAATTTAAATTGTGCTCTCCAACCAAACAAAAACTAATGCATCATATAATATTGTGTAGTTGCATTCACTTTTGTATATACATCATATAGTTTGCATTTAGTCTAGAAATCATGCATTTCATATAGCTTGCATAATTTCCTATCGTATTGATCATTGAGGACAATGCCCATACTAGTGTGGGGATGGAAAATTCTAACATGACTTTTAAAAACAAAAATGATAAAAATTGAAAAATTTTGAAAAATACAAAAACATGTCTTTTTATTTCATAATCATAAAAACCATAAAAATTTGAAAAATCCAAAAACATGTTCATTTTCTTTATAGTGTAGTCTTGTATATATTGTGTTTGTTCATCCTTTTTCACATTGATCGACTACGCCACATCCGAGACATGAGGATATTGAAGACCGCATGGTATGATCTTTCCAATCTCCTTTTTCCTCTTTATGTTAATGACTATGTGGCTTTATTTTGATTGATGCGGTACAAACAATGTGATTATAGGATTGCATTTAGTATTATTTGGCATACTAATTGGTAGAATCATATGCATTAGGAGGTATAAATGTTAGTTGCATCATGGCATATAGTTGCATTTAGGAAAAATTTTGTGAAAACATCTATTTGGGAAGCTTGACAAGTGTATATAAGGCCCTTGTAGATACTTTTTCTTCTTAATACTTTGCTTGTTAGAATACTTGTAAAACACCCTAGGATGTGTCATGCTAGTATCCTTTGACCCATGGATTAAGGCCTAGTCAAGAGTACCTTGTGGTGTGATAACTCCTTGGTTACCGTTTATTCCAAGGTGACCCTTGAAATCATGCAACCATCATCCATGTTCTACCACATTTTGTCATCAAAGGGAATCGGCACAAAAATTGTTCAAAATTTGAGTTCAAAATCAAAATGAAAAGCCAATAAAGTTTGCAATTGTATCAAAAGAAAAGAGGAGTAACAAAAATGAAAACTCCTATGCTTCAAATATAAGCACCCTCACTACAAATGGAGTGACTTTGAAAATGTTCAAAAGAAATGCAAGAAAAAGTTGAAAAATTGTCAAGTGTTGAAAAATGCCAAACATCAAAGAAATGGCAAAGAAATGTTCTCAAAATGTCAAATGCCACAAATTGGGGGGGAAAACAACAACAAAAAGCAAACTTCCATATGAAACTCAAGTTCTATTGATCCCTTTTCCATCGTATCCACTTTTGTGCATGGTAGAGAGGGGACGACACTTCTTCTTGTCTAGGCAAGAAGGGGAATTCCGCGATCCTCCAGTGTTTCTAACACCATAAGGAGTCTACTCATGTCAAAAGCATTTAACAATTGAGGACAAAGGTACCCTAGCTGGACACAACTTGGAGGTGATTTATTGGTATCCTTCTAAGCTTAGTAGTTTGAAGAAACCGTGTCTATAATGGAATGTGTACCCTTAGATTACTTCCCCTTTAGATAATTTCTGCCACTTAGATGAGGAAAGTGGCTATTCATTTTTTTAGATACATCCATTACTTGTTTTGTGTGCTTTAATGCTTGGATGTATCGCAATTTTGGCAAGCCCCACCTTGCCTTGCAAGAAGGCATCATACCTCATGGTTGTCTTGTTGTAAGTTGAAGGGGCGGAGTGAGGCCCGCTAATTGTCTCACATCGGCTATATTAGTAGGTTAGTTTGAATAAGGGTCCTAGTCTTTGTCACCTCTTTACTCGGGACGAGCAAAGGTTCGGTTTGGGGATATTTGATGTGACTCGTATTTGAGCACATTTAGTCCCCGAATTAGCCTCGTTCCTATGCTTTATAGTGCATAATTGGGTCATTTACTATCTTTAGTTTCCCATTTTGCATATTCTTTGAGGTTTTGTTAACTTGGTAGGAGAGGAGTGCAAACCTTGCATTTTCATGGCGAAATGGAGCTAAATTGATCGCATTCAATGACCAAAGCATCAAAGGGAAGACGATACTAGAAGGCCTATGTAGATAATAAAGTAGATTGAGCAATGATGAAAGGATCCTTGCATCCTCAACAAGATCCCCGCGGATTGTTGAGGAAAGAAGAAAAGAGAAGTGCCTGTCTCACAATCCGAGCGAATTGCAGCCAATCCGAGCGTCTCCCTGCCCACAAATCCGAGTGTCCCGATGCCAAGACGCTCATCTTGAAGCCAAGCAATCCGAGCGTCTCTCCCATGATCCGCTCGGATCCCCCTTACAGACTCCACCGTGCCAGCTTCCTAGACGCTCGGGACGATCATATCTTCGTGGGACTAGCAAAACGGAGATGCGCTTCTCCTTGGAGATGAGCATTTCCTCAACTTTTCTTAAGGGTCTTAATAGTCATTTAAGCCCTTAGTAACCCTAATCTTTGTACCTAATCTTTAGTATAAATACCCCTTTGAACTACTTAGTTTATTATCAAGTTGTAATACAATCTTACTCATTCCTTAATCTTGTAATCAACTTTTAATCTAGTCTTAATACAAATCTCATTTCTTAATCTTTCCTTAATTTCTCTATTGTTCATCATTTATTTTGGGTAATTAGAAGATTATTTGGGTTTATTGGGAGATTGACAACCTTCCATCAATCATCAAGTATTTCTATTATTCTTTGCATTATTATTGTGGAATCTCCATAGGTATAATTCTCTTAATCCTTGCTTTAATTATTGCTAATTATTTTCATTCATTCATCATGTTTTGCCTTGTTAATGTGATTGACAACTTTGTTAACATGTTAAATTTGATAATAAGTGAGTAGTTTCTTTAGCTAGGGTTAATGGGTAATTAGGGGAAACCAACACGGGGAAAGATTCATACTTAATCTAATATGTTTTCATAATTAATTTGCTTGCTTGTTGTAATTCCAACTTATGCACATGTTATGTTTGATGAAATGCGAGCCTATGAATCCTTGCATTTTTTTACCCATCACTTACCTTTTCAATGAGACTTGTAAGACATAAACCAACTCGAGTCTCATTAGACCATGCATATAGTTGGATAGGAAGGATTAAGTCGACTTGTAGGTGTTGTACAATCTAATCGATTCGGCTCCGGGACCCAAACCTTCTTAGGGATTGTAAGATATACACTAACTCGATCCCATCACAACAATAATTGCTTGCTTATAATTTGAGAACATGTTTGTATGATCAACTCCATGAATCCCCTATGAACCCATAACGCCCTAGTGCTTTTAATCAATTGTTTACATCTCAGTTTAATCATCTTGCTTATTTTCATTACTTTATTTACATTGTTGATTAGTTTAGTTGATCTCCTATCTCAACCCAAATTGTGACACCCTTAGACACAACCAATTGTAATTGAAAATCCTACATCAATACCCGTCCCTTGGGATCCGACCTTTACTTACCTCTTTACTAAGAGTAGAGTAGTTTGTGAAGTTATAAATATTGTTTTGGTCAAGGTAACTTTTGACGATGAGTAACAAAACCGACGAACCAGAGGTGCATTAGTTGATAGTATTCCTAGTTAATTCAAACTATGGAGTATTTTGAGAATGACCATAATAATTCAGAGTATTCCCATTAAATAACCCTATTTTTTAAAGGGTATTTTAATCAAAAGTAAATAAAAGATTGAGAAAGAGTGTATATTTAAAGGTCAAAATATAATCATTAAAAACAAACATCTCATCTTAATTTCTAACACTAATACCAGATTTTTTGCTCAAGTTATAGAGCATTAAAGGTTCAGACAGACTTCAGAGTGAATTTGAGTCCGGAATGAGCATCTTAGCACCAGTCAAGGTCAATAATATATTTTTGGTTGCCAGAAAAGAACCAACGTATTCTATCTTCTAATGGGCTGCAACATGTATATGCTCCTAGCTTTCGCAAGTTCTGCCGTTAGTTTCTTGCTGATCGTGTTTCCTACTAAGTATGCCTGTAACCCAGAATACGTTTAGTGAATGGAAATTTGTAAAACATGTCTCGCTTATCGAGTTTCTCCATCATAGCACTTCTAGATATCGACAAACTAGATATGTAACCAAAGTTCTTAAGGTGAAAGATGAGAGTCTCTGGATTCTGGAAGAAAATACTTGAGTTGGGCTATGTAAGTGCAAAAAAAAAGGATAATATCATTCCACCAACTATTAACCTACAAGAAGACGTTAAAGATTTTGACACAAAGTTACAAGCAAGCATATGAACAGAAAACATACCAAAGAAGCACACCAGCATGAATTCACTACAGCCATCTCAGAACAGTTAAAACTGAAGGAAAGGAGCAAAAAACCTAAGAAGCGTGTTAGGCAGCCATTACGTCAAGTATAGAAACAAACAGTAGTCATCTCACTCGGCAAGGTGCTGGACCACTCGGAGAACAGTTCGGATTGGGAGACCTACAATTTCCAGCAGCTCTGACATTGCCGACAAACCTCTGATGTGTCGAGTAATGTGGTATTCCCCTCACAGCGAATTGCCCATCACGTGTATGCCTTAAGTTGGGCATTGTTAGCGATGAGGACATAGAAGTCATTTCAGATGCAGCATCACCGGAGCTTTGTAAAGGTTCCAAGGTCTCGACCACATCACTCATTAAGGGTCTAGCCTTGGGGTTTTGGCTCAGACAATAGTATGCTAAGCTACAGGCTTTCTGAGCGGCCCGTATTGAGTACTGGTTCTCCAATCTAGGGTCTATTATTTGCAAGATTTTTCGCTTATCATTGAGTTTGGGCCGGGCCCAATCCACCAAGTTTTGCTCTCGGCTTGGTCTGGTCTTGTCAACAGACCTTCTTCCGGTCAAAAGCTCAAGAAGGACAACTCCGAAGCTGTAAACATCGCTCCTGGCTGTGAGATGGCCTGATTAAATATACATGCCAGTTAGAATACTACAAGATTGGCTTAGACAGCAGTCATGTCAACCCATATTAAAGTGCAGGCCTTTACTAAACAAATCTCTCATCTAAGTACCCTTGATATTTGATACTCACTCCATCAAATTTTTATTTGTCCACATTTGACTTTAATGGTCAAGTTATATTAATCTTGACTGATAATTAATCAAAATCTGATATAGTTATACCTTCTTTAAAATAATATGAAATCAATTAAGTTCTACATATATTAAGGGTTACCAGTTAAAGTTGGCATCGGCTGACAACCAAAGTCAAGTGAGTGCCATCATGGAAAAAAAAGATAATAATAACATCAGAGCCTTTAATCCCAACATGACCTGGGGTCAGCTAACCTAAATCATCATTCAAATCCGATAAGGCTTGAATCAACAATATGGTCAAAGCCAAGTTAAAAAAATAAATAAATAAATAAATAAAAATAAAGTAAAGATGAACGAAGCAAGTTGTGAAAATAAAGAAAGGTAATAAAATTGTGAAAACCAAAACTTAAAGCATCAAAATAGCTTTGTTAAAAACAAAAAAAAGAAGTATACAGAACTCAAACTACATCTTCAACATGCCTCCACAATGCCCTCTCTTTTGCCAGATTCTCACTAATCCCCGAAACATCCATATCGTTTTCAACCAACTTTATTCATGTTTGTTTCGGCCTTCCCCTTTCCCTAACAATATTACCCATTCCCATTTCTCAATCCTCCTAACCGCTGCCTCAGGTGCTCTCCGTTGCACATGGCCAAACCACCTTAAACGATTTTCCCTCGACTTATTTTCAATGGATGCAACACCTACTGTATTCCAGACCACCTCATTCCTTAAAAGACAAGGACTGCAATATTTGTTTATCAAGATTACTTGACTTTAGTGCCATACATACCAGTCATTACATACTCGGGTGCAGCATATCCATAGGTACCCATAACACGAGTTGATACGTGGGTTTCGTCACCTTGTGGTCCAGCTTTTGCAAGTCCAAAATCTGAAAGCTTTGCCGTGTAATCCTGAAGAGAAAAAAGAAGCACAAACTTGACAGTCATATATAATTTCTCGTATAACGAAGGCAATAAAGGCATGTAATTGATATGAAATAGCTGAGCGTTTATATTCTATTGTCAGCCATCCATATAATAGTCTAACAGGTTGTACTCCCATTCATGTTATTTTCTGTGAGCATTGGAATCAAAAAGTCAAAAGTCATGCCTTCCACTCCCTCATTCCCAAAATCTTTCTAATTCCTTTACCTTTTTCTCTATATGTTAGTTTCTTTTGTCTCGACTATTTTCTCTTGATAAAATTTCTTCTGAGGAAAAGAATACATTATAGAAAAAACAAACTGCTACAGATAAATATACGAAATGTAAATTTTCTTTTTACTTGTTGCTGGAATTTGTAGTTGAGATTAATTATTGTTAAAATGTCATTAGTTTGCTTGTAGCCTCGGCTATAACCTCAGACAAAGAATGCGTAAGAGTCCTTCCTCAAGGCCGGGGAGAGAGATTCAGTGGTGGGGGATGGCTCTCGAGGGTGGGAGTGGTGTTCGACAGGTTGTGAGAGGTTTTCTACAGGGAGAGATAGGTGATTTCGTGGTGTAGGGGGGAATTTGCAGTGATTTGGGGTTGAGTGTTATACGGATCCTGCATGAAGTGGTGCTCGGGTGAGTGGGGTGGAGGCTAGGGTGGTTGCCTAAGTGGGAGCATAGAAGGGAGATGAGAGGGGTTTGGGTGATAGGGAAGATAATGAGTAATAAGTCTACTAGGAAACTGGTCCAAAAGCAAACGAACAAGTCAGAGAGATATCTGACATAAAAATTAAGCAAGTCTATGCCGAACTAAGCAATGCAACCAAATCAAACAAAAACTCAAGTTCAACATTTTCATTTTGTAGACGTCACTTAATAATATATTATGTTCTTTCTAACACTGTCTGAGTGTCTGGCATGAAACATCCCTTCGGATTAAAGTCTATCCTATAATAAATAGATCTCCTTACATCCCAAATTTATCGTCTACATTTGACTTAAGTGGCCCATGTTGATTTGACCCTTTTTTCTCAAAATATACAATCGTTAAAGCATTTTAAAAATAATAATGGGAAATTACTTTTTTTTTTTATAAATAAAAATAAATAAATTATACATTTCATGTCTAAATTTATTTGGAGAATAAATAATCAAAGTTCAAATGGGTTGACTACCAAGGTCAAAAGGGGACAATAAATGCAGGATGGAAGGTGGAAATTATAAAACAGCCAAGGTATGGGAACGTACGGAGTCCAAAAGTATGTTAGATGTCTTGAAGTCTCGATAAATAACAGGCCTTTCAGCATTGTGAAGAAAGGCAAGTCCTTTAGCTGCTCCAAGGGCAATCATCATCCTTGTTGACCAAGGCAATGGAATGGCAGCCTCTGCATATCCCACAAAATGCGATAACAAGTTGAGCTAATGTACAGAAATACAAATGCAGCAAATATACAGCAATAACAGTCAGTGTAATGTTGTTCAGATTTTCAATAATTAATTTCTGATCACAGAAGGCCAAAGAAATTAGTCATCTATACATTACTGGTCAAAATATTTTACCTAAGCAAAGACATTAATCATAATCTCTTAGGTAAATTAATTCTGCATCAGAGATTCATAGATGGTGCAAATAATAACATACAATCAAAACATGAAAGAGGAGTTTGCCAATTGACAGTTTCGGAGGAAAGTGCAAATGAGAACAAATTGGCAAGTTCAGCACACTGAAGTAATTAGCAAAAAATTCACCTCGAATATGGAACATTAAGCTACTAAAGCACATATAAGGAAAAAAACCATGAAACTCGAAAAGAATAGTTGAGCAATTAAGAATAAGGGAGTGAATAAAAGCAGTTGCAAACTCAATTTGTCACATCTATAATCTGTCAAGGAAAAGTTAACCTCATGCATATGAGACGTGTAAGAGAATAACACAAAAGCCTGCTGAACTAAAACGCATTCAGAAAGGACACAACGAGCACAGATCATGGCAATGCCTTATCGACTGAAAATTTAATAAGCATTGCTTTTAGAAGAGATGATAAGAACACCTTACTAATGGGACTAGCCGACCTACTAATCACTTCAATTGAACAATCGTGTCTCTTAAACAAACCCAACAGCCATCTACAAATTTAACAATCATGTCTCTTAATCATTAGCTTCGATGATCCTGATAGGATTAGGCTAGGCAACTTGGATACCATAGGTAATTAGGAAGTTTGTGGGTCAGTAGAATAGAGACTTCAGAGGCACTTATTAAAAATGAAGATTCTAGATCAAATCTATTTTTGTCATTAATTTGAGTCAACTAACCATGTCTCCCACAAGACCATGTGTAGAAATGGACTTTTGGCAAATAGCTGTTCTTCATATAAATGTTAACCGCGTCTGACTTGGCAAATAGACTGATTTTATGAGTGCGGACGACAACGTCCCTCCAGTGGGGAAAAACCCGATGTGGAAATTACAATTTTTGAGTAAACTTTCTAGCTTGAATGTCTTATAATCCGTCATTTAAAGTACTCTGTGAGATTGTAGAAGAATGTACACTCCTCGAGATTTTGATTGGTGAAGTCTTTATTTAAGTGACATTACCCTATCAACAGCATTCCTATGTGTTTTACCTCCATAATCACAGGGGTAGGTGATCGATCCTGTTATTATTAATGATAGTCACTCAAACTCTAAGCTGATAACACTGGTTCAAGTATTCAACATATTTTCAAACATGGTAGTACTAAAAGAAGAACAATCAAATGATTAAATGTGTAAACCAATGAAATAACAAACACATACTTCGAAATAAGTGATTCTCAAGGCTGCCACGAAACATGAACTCGTAAACAAGCAATCTATGGTCATCCTCACAGCAATAACCAATCAACTTGACCAGATTCGGATGCCTAAGCTGACCAAGAAAATTCACCTCCGTCTGTTTCAACATTTCAGAAGCAAAAGAGCAAGTCAAGGAACAAGAACAGGTAACAAATTAACCAATATTATATCGAAAAAAAGGAAAGAGTTATAGGGTACATACAAGCCATTCGCGGTGGCCTTGAAGGCCTTCTTTATTAAGAACTTTAACAGCAACAGGAAGAGATTTAAGGCCAACCCGGACATTCTCATCTATGTAACCCTTGTAAACAGTTCCAAAACCGCCTTCACCAAGAATGTAGTCAGAGCGAAAACTCTTGGTAATAGTCTCAAGTTCATAAAGAGTAAAAGCAATAAGATCAGTGTACAATCCGACATTCTTTCTAGAATCTTCGAGAGAGGCAGCTCGAGGGGTGGAAGTGGGGTCACTCAGATCTGAAATATTCCTATAATGATGCTTGCCAACATTTCTGCTAGTACTACCAGTACTACTACTGCTACCTGCTACTGATTGCAGTGATGTTAACACATGAAGCTGCTGAACTGCATTGGAATCATACAATTAATTAATGTATATTATAAAAAGCAGTCTGCGGAGGACGGGATGTCGGGATCTAAAGGAGTTAGATCTAAAGTGAACTGACCTTGAGCATGAGAGACGACAGCAGACTCTTCTCTAGTACCACAGTTACCCATTTTAGGGAGGGAGAAAGTGAGAGATATTCAAAGCGTAAAAAAAGAATAGAATAATTAAAATTATAGTTGAGATATGTTAGTTTGTTGGTTTGTTGGTGTCATTGTTGATGGTTATGACTGATGATTGATGATTCATGATTTATGATTTATGATTGATGATGAGGGTGGTCTCTTTAATCAATCAACCAATTGGAAACTTTGGTATCATTCATTTATCTTTGGGAGTATCCCCACCCAAATAAATATATATAATTATAAATAAATAAAAAAGAAATGAAATCCACAAAATTGAAGTCACTACTCTGCCCACTTTTTTATCTGGGAATTATTACTTGCAATTGTGTTGTTTGTGGTTTCTTCTCAACTTCATTTCGCTGCATTCTTTCTTTCTTTCTTTTAACATCCATTACTCTTTGCACCGAAGATATCTTCGTCTAGTGGTTAAGACGGAGGTATCCTGGACAATAGGTCCCCGAGTTCGATTCCCCCTCCCCCTATTGTAATGCGACTAAGTGCGCGCTTCGTTGAAAAAAAAAAACATCCATTACTCTTTGCTTAAGTTACTAATCACTACCATCTTATTATAGTTAATGTAATGTAATTAAATGTAATATTCTCAAGTAATAATAGAATAATATTCTCAAGTAATAATAGAATAATAATAAAAGATAAGATTCTACCAATTAAATTCTTTCATCGGTCATCGGAGAGCTACTCCTAGTCAACAAAAACAAACCTCCGTTCATATTCACCTCTATTAAAATTTAGTATGGAGCCGTCTTAAATAAAATTAGCGGGGGATACTTAAATTGAAACGTCTTAAATAAAACTAGTATAGAGCCCGTGCGAATGCACGGTATTTTAAATTGTTATGTGTAGAGAACTTAATAATTAGAGCTAATAATAATAATACAATGAACTTTGAATTTTATTTTTAATTATCTACAACTGTCAATGTGTAAAAATACTAAGACTTAAAATAGAATGAATTTTAAATTGTTACTCGGAATAAGTTTATGATTTAAAAAATAAGAATGTTAGTTTAATTACAAAAACTTATGCTTATTTTTATGTTTGAAGCATATAACTATTTTTGTAATTTTTGTTACAATATACGGAGTAACAATTTAAACGGATAAAAATTTTAAAGAATATAAAAGTGAAAAGCGCACACTAATTTTAATAATATGAGTAAAATTTGCACACGTTTTAAATATAAAATTTACGACATTTAAGATACATATATTGGACCAATGAGATAATAATGAATAAAATACATTTGACCCAACTATAAAAGCTGCGGTGTTTGGTAAGATACTATGACTCAAAAAAGCCATATATTAGGTCCAATATATATCTAGATAAAGTTAGGCCCAATTTCTAGTTAAAAGCATTTAGGCGGAAAAATTTTCAGTTTTCTTATTCTTTTAATATAAGAGGGATTAGCGGGGGATACTTAAGCACCCAATTAACTTGACTCATTCACAGCTCAAATCATTTAAGACGAAAAAAGGACATTCCTAAACCCCTAAAATCCTCACCCATTCTACTCACCCTTATCTGGAAAATTCCATGCCTAATTGCCTACCTACAAATCCTATCTTCTGTTAGTTTAAGACCCTCATTATACACTTCTAATGTCGTAAAATTACTAGTTAATTTTATAAAAAAAAAATGGTCTTAATACATGCATGCAAGCAAAAATAAGATTAAGGAAGAAATTTCCTTACAATGGTAATTTGGCTATAAATGGGCACAACAAAAGACTCCTTCTTTTGTTGTTCTTGTGCTAAAAATGGATGAACCTCCTAAACCCTTAATTACCAAAATAGGTAATCTCTTTCAAGTAGCACCCAAGATTAAGCCCAAAGATTACTAGAATTATTAACTAGATAATAATAGTAATTTCCCTTGTTTTATTATGTAATATTATTACTCTAATAATATTAGTTAATCATATCATATCATATCATATATCATATATTATATTAAAGCAGAAACCATCTGCCATGTGTCATTGGCAGATGGCTTCTGCCACGTGTCATTTGCAAATTAAGTATTCCATTTTCGTATAATCAGCCTAACAATTTCCATATTTGAAAGATTTTTAGAAAATTTTCCAAAACAAGATGAGTATCTTTTCGAAAATCTATCCTTTTAAACTCATTATCATATATTACCTATAAATCAAAAAAGAATCTTTCCTAAAATCCTTAAAATCATGTGCAAAGATGATCATATAACTTGGTCAAATATTATAACTTTGATTATAATTATCCTTTTCGGTGAATCAATATTAAAATTTATTTACATTAGAAGAAATTAAAATACAGGTAATTTTGAAGATAGAGTATGTTTGATGAGTAGGATGAAGCATTAAGAGTTGATGATAATTATGAAAAACCGAGTCATCCGTTAATACTTAATAGTGCCGCTTTCATCTTTTATTCTGTAGGATTTTTGGTAATTTAAATACTTTTCCTAATTTTAAAACTTTTCTTCTTTGTTTTTACAAAAAATATTATTTCATCAATTATAATTTTGATAGATTTGAAGACGATTTTATTTGTTGAGAAAACGATTAAACGTTCTGTATTAGTTATATCATTCTAAAATCACATATTGTAGAATAAGACGGTTTCACATATATGACGTCTTTTTATCTAAGAAAACAATAATTTAATGCTATTAATGAATAAATATGTGCTTTTTATATAATGACAATCACATTGTAGGTCCGTTTTACACAGTAATTGTGGAAAAACCTTATATATAACATCATTATTTATGGAATGATTACTTTTTGAGAGGTTATATTCTATAAAAAATTTGTTACTATTAATAAATATATTATATAGATAATTAGACATTGAACAACATTTTACGAAGATATAAAAGTATTGCTGCAATGCTACTTGGTGGCACAAAAAAAGAATATATTTTTTAATTTCATATATATTAATGTGTATCTTTAATGCATACGTTCAAAAAGCATTTTTATTATTTATAGAAAACATATTTCAGTAAAATGATACTATTTCATTCCACTTTTAATGTCTTACTTTCTATTTTGACAAAAATGAAGAGACTTGGGTAAAATAACAGTTCTATCCTTTAATTAAAATGAACGGAGACAATGTCATTTTGACCAAGGGAGTGAACCAGTGGTAGTTACAGTTTTATGAATAAGATTGGTTGTTAGTCCATTTAACATACTAAATTTAAAAATGATGCAATTAACTTGGGTTAAATTTTAGAGTATGAATAAGATTGGTTGTTAATCCATTTAACATACTAAATTTAAAAATGAGACAATTAATTTGGATTAAATTTTGGAAAAAACAAGAAAATGAAATGGAAGAGTAATTACTCAAAAATATTACCAAGACAAACGTATAGCAAAAAAATGAGTCATTTTCGCAACTTAGGAAGCTTGAACCTTAAGAGAATATCATTCAGTCACTTACGGGGTACGAGGTAACTAATCATGAGACTATTACAGCAAAGAATGGAAAAATAGCTAATTAAAGTTGTGAAATAGCTAACTAACCGACCAGTAAGAAATTGATTAATTTTGTTACAAATACAAATTTGTTTGTTTGTGTCAAAATATAAACGACGAAAATAGAATTGAGGTAGATGGGAAAAAAAATGGTTTACGACTGGTGAAGAAAATACTAAAACCTAAGAATAAATATTTTTAGCATATAAAGAGTTTTGGCCAATTAAATTTGAGTTTGGTCAATTTAGATGCTTAGTTTGTAAATTTAAGCATATCATTATTTCACACCTAATATATGAACATGCATTAACATTTGAGAAATTCTTAGGTACACCGGGTGTACCACGTCATTGTACACCCTACCCAATAAGAATATTAGAATTACCCACACTTTCCATAAATAATAAAACAAAATCTAAGAAGAATATGAATAAAGGCTTATCATTGGTTAGGGTGTACGATAATTTTGTACACCCGGTGTACCCAAGAATTTTTCTTAACATTTTAATAACATTGTGTACCAAAAAAAAATATTTTAATAACATTTATCTAATTAAGTCCATAATATATATAAAGTCATGAGCAATAGACAATATAGAGTTCTCAAAAAATCAATTTAGATATTTAATATTATTTTCAATTTATAAAAGTTGGAGTAACTTTAAAAAATTACCTAACAACTAACGCATAATATTATGACATTGTAAGAAAATGAGTAAATAAGTTGTTAGCAAAAAAATGCTTTATCCATTTTAATTTTATTGTTCAAATCACTCATTTTAAATTATCTCAAATTAACAATGTTGAGAGACAAGTGTTAACAATAACATGACTCAATAAACAAAAAAATAAAAAATAAAAAAAAATAGTATTTTGCGACTTGAAAGGCGCATGAATAATGAGCGGTGTTGATGGTGGGAGGTCGTGATAGGGGACGGGTCGCGATGAGTGGGTAATGAACGGGGTGAGAAGTCGCATAAGGTTAGTAGAACTATAGAAGGGTTAGGGATCACGCATGAGGGTAGGGCCGAGATGGTGGTTATGCTGGATGAGGTACGAGACGTACGGGGATGGTGAAGGGCAAGATGGAGTAGTATAGTGGTGTTGGGGGGGGGGGGGGAGGTGTTGAGATAGGGGTTGAGATAGACGTCGGGTCCGAGGTGTTAGGTGTGGTCACCACTGCGGTGAAGGGTCTGTTGGTGAATCTCGAGGTAATCGATCAGTGATAGTGAACGCAAGCTGCTTTCACATGTTCAGGCGATTGTGGGTGGGGGAGAAAATGACAGATAAAGTAGAGAATTGAGAGGATAACAAATAATAGGGGTAATATGATATAAAAAAACGTACAACAATGAATACAATTAAATGTATATTGCCTAAATTAACAGGTTATAAAATATCCAATAACTTTATATCTACTTTTTAGATTTTACCTTTCATATGTTAAAAACTTGAGAAAAAAAAAAAACAGGGTACTTCGATTAAAATTAAGCAACATTAACTTATTAAAACTATGTGGATAGTCAAAGCGAACTATTCTTAAAATTTAGTTATTTACTAAATCAAAAAATACATAAATTTTTACTTTTAATAATACTTTTTATTACTACCCGTGCAGTGCACGGGTTTAAAGACTAGTTGGTAGTTACTATGCTATGCTAATGATTTGATTGCTTAAAATATTTTATATTAAGTTGAAAATGAATGCATACGACATATGGTACGAGTTTTAGTTTCGGTGACTCGTTGACCACTGAGCACTTAAAATAATATTTTATATGGTAATATTTTTGCGAATTTTTACTTAGATGGAGTTTAGGCCATGTTTCCCCTTGTAATTTCATTCGGGTTGGAGTAAATCACCATCTGAAAATAAAACACACATTAATTATCTGTCTGATGTTTAATTTGATTTCTCAACTAAACATCCAAAACAACTTACAAATGAAACAAAACATAAAAATAAGGCTGAATGATATAGTACCTCATGCTCGAATATAATATTCAAAATTTAAAGATTATCACAGTTTTAATTAGTGGAAAAAATTAGTTCTCAATCCTATTAGCATGTTGTACCAAAAAAATTCTATTAACATGGATAATCGCTAAAGTACATTATAATCTACTATCCATGCGTTTAAAAACTTTAAAGATAGGTCTTATAGCCCATAATGATACTATAATGGATTTGCATTAGACTAATATATTGAAAAATTGATATAGTTGATACACTGAGACTAACATTTATTAAACTTCGTAGTTATGCTACTATCAAAATATGAATTTAAATAATCAAAAGATTGAGAAGATAAATGAGTTAGTAAATCCTTTTGAAGATTACACGAAAAGGTGATTGACGTATCATCTACAATTGCATTAAAAAATACCATAAAACTAATATCCCGTGCATTGCACGGGAACCAAAACTAGTATTATACTAAAGCAACAACCGGCTACCTCATCTTACGCCACGTGTCACAACACCTTTAAATGCCACGTGGCATACTCTCTAATTAAAAAAAATTATATAAAAGATGTGCAATCACGTAAACATGAAAAAAAAACATGAAGTTTGCTAATTTTAAGTTGATTTGGGCCCAATTTTAGGAGATATTTTCGGTATAATATTTTAACAAATCAACATAAAAAAAATTTAGGAGATATTTTCGGTATAATTTTTAACATACCAAACCAATCTTGCTAATTTAAAGTTGATTTGGGCACAAATTTAGGAAAGAATTTGGTTACAATATTAACGTAACAAGAACAATATTCTCAATGTAAATAAATATTCCAATCAATATGATCTTTCCTTAAGCTGTGATGGAATATACCGCAAAAATGGCAAATAAGAAAATTAGTTTTATAACACTACGCTTATTCGGAGTATATTCTAAGTTCATAATATATATAATTTGAAAAATAAAGTCGAAAAATATCATACCAATAAAATTCGAATAATATCGTAATGTCCATAATTTCAAATAAGAAAATTAGTTTTATAACACTACGCTTACATGGTCCATGTGGTGGTGCGGGAATGCATGGACCCGGGGGGGGGGGGGAGGGCTCAACCCCTCGTCATCAAAAAAAAAAAAAAAAAAAAAAAAAAAACATAATTTCAAATTATTAGCATAACAAATATAGCCAATAATCTCGCACCATAATATATGATTAGCATAACAAAAATATCACAACAATCTCTATCAAATTATTCTTTATCAAATTATTTATTCTAAGTTAGAATAAAATAATAATCACAAATCTCTCTCATATTTTTCAATTTGAATTGTGTTTGTTAATTCTATAAACTTGCCTATAAACACCAATTTTTTTTAATATATGATCGACTCATTTTCCATCTTTACAATCCTCAATTAATTCAAACATTCACTAAAAAAAGTCAACTTTTTGAATTTCCTTCAAGTCAGCGGCATATTGCACATTCGGACCATTAAAAATGACAACTGCATCAACCATGTATATTTCTTTCCTTTTTTTTGGAGAATCGAGTATCTTTCGTTGATGAAAATGGCACCGTTATTAAATTACAATGGTCAATTGGTGATATATGCTTCTTATTTAAGAATGTTCTACGAGTGGAGTATTTTTTATTGCATTCACTAAAGATCCCTCAATTCTTGTGATGATATTATGATTTTCGCTTAAAATCTTGGCCAAATCAACCAAAATCATAACAAAAAGTATTATTACTCATAATAATATAAAGGAAAATGCTATTACTTTCATCTACTATCTACTTTAAACATTGTACTCAAATATTCATCGTACAAATGTACCATAGTTTAAGTAAAAAAATAAATTTGTTTGATCACGGGTGATCTTCAAAATTGCATGAAGTAGTTAAACATTTGTATGAAGTAGAAATATGAAATGGTGCCACTTTTGTATGAAGTAGTCACCGATCAGTTGAATAAAGCGACGACAATTAAAATAAATTACATAAAATGAGTTATCTTTTTTAATTTATAAATTAGGACGATTACAATTATATTAAAAATATTGCCTATTTATTTATATAATACAATTAGACATTGAGCAATATTTTCATGAAGATATGAAACTGTACTTTTTCATCCCACTTTATGTTAGTGATTTTGATCACATTATATTTAAGTGTATTCGAGTTTCTTATGTCAAAACGGTTTGAGCTCGTAATGGATATAATGTGAGTCGGGAATATGGAGTGTATGCTCATATAATCGTATGTCGAGTCCATGTATATAATGGATAAGGGACACTATAAAAGTGTTGCCGTAGTATACTATGTCCCCAATCGGAGTTATATACTCGGGGTCAAGTATATTTTATACTTAGCGAAAATTGAAAAGCAAAATTTGTGAATTAAAAATTTTTTGTTACGTCCCCGATCGGGATGACAATCCCCGACAGGGGTTGTATGCTTTTCTATTTTTCGCGTGTGATAAGGTTCAATTTGGCGGTTGTAATATACCAATGATTGATTGGAATAATAACCAACATCCTTATCTTCTTAATTACAGTGCATTATGTATTATATATATATATATATATATATATATATATATATATATATATATATATATATATATATATATATATATATATATATATATATATATATATATATATATATATATATATATATATATATGCATGAATGTGTGAAACGTAAGAAAGATACATTTGCACGTATTTCGTTTTGACAAAACAAAGTAAAATCAAACTCTCTTATTGTTCTTTGTTCTTTGCTCTTTGCCTTAAGACAAAGGGATCGTCTTATACTACAGATATTTCGTGATACCCAAAGGATATAGGGTCGAAATACCCTAAGAAAAGTGTGTTCAACACGATTCGATTGGGTATAATAAACCGTCTTATATTGTTTTCATTTCTGTTTTAGTGCCTTTGTTTGTATAAGTTACTTGTTTGTAATTTTTGTAATACAAAAACTACAACATTCTTAAAGTAATTTCTGCATTTGGAAATGGATTCAATCAAGGACATGACTACCAATTTTTGAAAGTTGGAGAAATTTGAGGATGTCGATTTCCGTCGTTGGCAAAAGAAGATGCACTTCCTTCTCACCGCTTTGAAGGTTGTGTATGTGTTGAGTACTCCTATGCCGGAGATTGTGAGGGATGAAACTCTTGCGGAAATTCAACGAAAGAGAAACAAGTGGGAGAATGATGACTACATATGTCGCGGTCACATCTTGAATGGTATGTCCGACTCTCTTTTTGACATTTATCAAAATGCTGAGTCCGCTAAAGAATTATGGGATCAACTTGAGTCTAAATATATGGATGATGATGCTTCTAGTAAGAAGTTCCTTATTGGAAATTCATGAATTATAAAATGGTTGATTCTAGACCGGTAATGGAACAATACAATGAATTGCTCCGTATTTTGAGACAATTTGCACAACATAAAATTGAGATGAATGAATCTATCTCGGTTTCTAGTATCATAGACAAGTTGCCTCCTTCATGGAAGGATTTTAAACATATGCTTAAACATAAAAAGGAAGAGTTGACTCTTGTTCAACTCGGTAGCCATTTGCGCATAGAGGAATCTCTAAGGGTGCAAGATAGTGGCAAGGGTAAAGGTAAAGATGTTATGGGATCCTCTTCCGTAAATATGATGGAAAAGGGAGAGGGTTTCAAGAACAAATTTAAGGGGAAGAAACGCCCTTTTAACAACACCAATGATGAGTCTAACAAGACACCGAAAGGTGCTTGTTGGATTTGTGGAAAGACCGGGCATTTGAAAGCAAATTGCAAGGTTGGAAAGCACAAAAAGAAAAAGGGTGCAAGTACTAGCCAAGGAGGACAAGGGTCTAATGACCAAGGTCCACCCACTAATCAAGGTCAGATTCTAGACATTGGTTTTAATTCGGTTGTGAATTATGTACCATTAATTTCTAAGGCATTTTATGTGCAGGATGATGTAGTGGCATGGTGGATAGACTCGGGTGCAACCAATCATGTTTGCAAGGATCGACATTGGTTCAAGGATTATGAACTAATGAAGGATGGATCCGTTCTATTTATAGGCAACGAGTCTACCGCTTTTATTGTTGGTCGTGGCATGGTGGTGTTGGAATTTAGTTCCGGAAATGTTGTAAAATTAAATAATGTAACATGTACCCGGAATTAGAAAGAACCTTGTATCCGGTAGTTGTTTAAGTAAACTTGGTTATAAACAAGTGTATGAATCTAATAAGTATGTTTTATCTAAACATGGTGTATTTATTGGATTTGGTTATTATTGTAATGGAATGTTTATGTTGAATGTTGTTCCAAATGAAAGTTCCATATTTATTGCTTCCTCTATGAATGATACTTCATATCTTTGGCATGTGAGATTAGGACATGTACATTATAAAAGATTGGAAATATGTCTAAAGATGGTTTAATTTCATCATTTAACATAAACATTAATAAGTGTAATACTTGTATGTTGACAAAAATCACAAGGCAATCTTTTGGTAATGTGTCTAGGATCTCACATGTGCTTGAACTTATTCATAGTGATTTATGTGATTTTCGCAATTATCCGTCTTTAGGTGGTAAAAAATATGTAGTGACTTTTATTGATGATTTTAGTCGGTTTTGTTACATATATTTACTTCACACTAAAGATGAGGCAATTGACAAGTTTAAGGTCTTTAAAAATGAAGTGGAATTGCAACAATCGGTTTTGATTAAAAGGTTGCGTTCCGATAGAGGTGGTGAATATTATGACCCATTGTATTTTGAGTCAAGTGGTATCATTCATGAAGTAACTCCTCCCTATACACCACAATTAAATGGTGTAGCGGAAAGGAAAAATAGAGTCCTAAAAGAAATGGTTAATTTCATGTTGTCTTACTCGGGTTTGAGTGACGGATTTTGAGGTGAAGCCATGTTGACGGCTTGCTATTTATTAAATAGGATTTCTAACAAAAGGAATAAAGACACTCCGTATGAACTTTGGTACAAAAAGAAACCTAGCTTGAATTATCTTCGAGTTTAGGGTTGTCGGGTTGTTGTAAGACTATCCGATCCCAAGATTAAAACCTTGGGGGAAAGGGGCATCAATTGCATATTCATTGGATATGATGCGCATTCAAAGGCTTATAGGTTCTATGTAATTGAACTTAATGATTCTGTTTCGGTTCACACCGTAATTGAGTCAAGGGATGCGATATTTGATGAGAGTCGTTTCTCATCAATGCCGAAGCCAAAGGATCTAGTACCTAGTTCTAGTGGAGCTGTTGAGGGAAGTGACAATGTCACAACTCAAAAAGCAACACCTGAAATTCGTAGGAGTAAGAGAAAAAGGATTGCTAAATCCTTTGGTCCCGATTTTCATACCTATTTGGTTGAAGGTTCAAGGGATGGATGTGAAAATTATTATCCATATTGTTTTCACATTGATGAGGACCCTAAGACATTTGATGAGGCAATGAGGTCTCATGACTCTTATTTTTGGAAAGAGGCGGTGAATGATGAAATGGATTCCATAATGGGCAATAACACTTGGGTGCTTGCGGATTTACCTCGTGGTTGTAAACCATTAGGTTGCAAGTGGATCTTCAAAAAGAAGATGAAAGTTTATGGTTCTATCGACAAGTTTAAAGCTAGGTTGGTTATCCAAGGCTTTAGACAAAAGGAAGGGATTGATTATTTCGATACCTATGCTCCCGTAGCTCGCATCACTACTATTAGGTTGTTGATTGCACTTGCTGCAATTAATAATCTAGTGATCCATCAAATGGATGTCAAGACAGCGTTCTTGAATGGTGAGCTTAAAGAGGAGGTGTATATGAAACAACCGGAAGGATTTATTATGCCCGGTAATGAGCATAAGGTTTGTAAATTAATTAAATCATTGTATGGACTTAAACAAGCTCCTAAACAATCGCATCACAAGTTTGATGAGATTGTTTTATCTAATGGGTATAGACTCAATCAGTCGGATAAATGTGTGTATAGCAAATTTGATGACAACGGTAATGGAGTCATTATTTGTCTATATGTTGATGACATGTTGATCTTTGGTACCGACCAAAATCAAGTAGCCCTTACTAAGGCCTTTTTGTCATCAAGTTTTGCCATGAAAGATATGGGTGAGGCGGATGTGATACTTGGTATAAAGATCAAGCGTGAGAACAAGGGATTCTCTTTGACACAATCTCATTACATTGAGAAAGTGTTAAAGAAGTTTAATCATGAAAATTGTTCTCCGGTTAACACTCCGATGGATTCTAGTGTTAAGCTTATGCCTAATAAAGGTGAAGCTATTTCACAACTTGAGTACTCTCAAGTGATTGGGTGTTTGATGTATGCCATGACAAGCACAAGACCGGATATCGCCTTTGCCGTTAGCAAGTTGAGTAGATACACAAGTAATCCTAGTCTTGAACATTGGGTTGCGGTAAAACGTGTATTGAGATACTTGAAGCAAACCGTAGATTATGATTTTAACTATGTCGGATTTCCTTCGGTCTTAGAAGGGTATTCCGATGCTAGTGATACATGAATTTTGTATAATCTTTTTAGCCTATTTTAGCACGTATTTCTATGTACTTTCGTACTGTCTATATTGCCTTTTGCCCCGAATTGGCTACTTTGGTTCGTTTTGTCCGTTTTGTAGGAATGAACGTAAAAGTAGTGGAATCGTACCATTTTTGTCCTTTTTGCGTGCATTTTGAGGAGACGGGATTTTCCAGAGTGAGATCTTGCATTGGGATGCGTAAAGGAACAGTCTACGAGGCAGTCGGTCACGAGTTTGAGCTGTTTTGGAAGAAGAATACTCGATCGAGCTGTTTTATCACTCGATCGAGTGGTTTCTATGGCATTGGTTGGTCGATCGAGTAGTATTATGCTCGATCAAGAAGCGCTGGAATTAGAGGTTACTCGATCGAGTAACAATTCTACTCGATCGAGTAGATTATCTGGAGAAATGCTCGATCGAGTGGTTTCAGACTACTCGATTGAGTGGTTTTGGCTGTCGTGGGCCCGTGAACTCGTTTTAGTTATGAGACTTAGTTAATTTTCTATTTAAACGCAGCATAACTAGGTCATTAGGATTGAATCATTTTTCTATTCATTATCCAAGTTTTATCTTATCATTCATCTTCATAGTAAAAGACTGCGTTACTTTTCTTACTTCCATTATAACTTTTGCTTTCGGATTTTCTCACTCGGATTTGTTTGTTCTTTACGCCGGATTCTTGCGATTGTAATCTCTTTCCCCCTTTTTAATATTAATCTCTCTTTCATTTATTTTAATTGTTTGTTTTACTTCATTTAATTTTCTGCCCTAATTACCTTTTATGCAATTTTATTATTGTCTCATCATGTTTAATATTAGTTTATTCATCGTTATTAGTTTTGACGATACTGATAGCATGAGTAGCTAATCTGTTTCATGTTAGGATTAGGGAATCTACGGTAGAAATGTGACGATGTAGTGAATAGGTTAGATGAATTATTTGTGAGACTCTGTCTCCATAGCAATATAACTATATTTACCGACTTAGTTGAGTGCACGCTTCTGAGTTACCTTTTTAATCTGGTTAAATTTAATCCTGGACCGGAAGATTGGACTAAATAGACCTGCTATGAACAGTAGACTACCCTGACGAGGACGGAAGTTAAGTTAGTGGGAGTCTAGGGTAGAAAGTGGACCGAAAGGACCTTTTTATATCCGTCTCGCAGTAATTTATCTAAGTTGTTTATAGTTGAGTCACTGGACTACCGTAGTGAACCGAAATCCTGACATGTCTCCTCTCTATTGATAGTTTATTTCTATTTTCTGCCTTAATTGCTCTTTCCTTATTTCTCTTGCCTTAAAGCTTTTAGTTTAGGAAATCAAATTACAAACCACCCCATTTGTGACCAAATAGACGGAATCTTACAGATATCTTGCCTCCCTGAGGAGATCGACCTGACTTCCCTAGCTATATAGTTAGTTTAGTTAGTTATTTTCGATAGGTACACGACAGCCCTGTCAAATTTTGGCGCCGTTGCCGGGGAGGCAATTGCCCTATATGTCTTTGTTTCTTTTTTTTTATCCGTCTCAGGGAATTTTTATTCCTTGAGGCAGTTCTTATTTATTTTCTTTCAGTGTTGTGTATGCCCAGGCCAGACAGGTTTGAGTTAGTTTGGTGATTCGAGCCGTTTCCGCAAAGAGAATCACAAAAGGAATACTTGAGTACTTTCGAACCCAAACTTCAGCATTTCCTTTTTACAGAAAATATATCTTTTGAAGAAGACACTTTCAGTTATGTAAATCAACCAGTAAAGATGCCGAATATTGCTAGTCATTCGGAGCCAAAAGCATCATCAATTCCAAAGGGTTTCAATCTCCAGACCAAGGATGGGAATACATTTGACATCCGTCCTTCCTATATCAATCTGGTGGAGAGAAATCTCTTTAGAGGTGTGGCAGGTGAAGACCCGAGGAAGCATATGGAGGTCTTTACGGACTACTGTTCTACTATCCCCGCCACAAAGGGCGTAACTCAAGACAAGATTAAGGAGGTTCTGTTTCCTTTTTCTTTGACTGACTCAGCCAGGGAATGGCTGACTGATTTGGACCGCACGGCCCCGGGGGTCACAGACTGGGAGACCCTTGCTCTTGCTTTTTATAAGAGATACTTCCCTCCGCAGCACACTAATCAGCTGAGGGCAAAAATTACAAGTTTCAAACAGGCACCGATGAAACTTTCTATGAAGCTTGGTGCCGTTTCAAGAGATTGGTGAGGTCTATTCCTCACCATGGTTTTGATCCGTGGTTCTTGTCCAATCAGTTCTACAATGGGCTATACGATGATCACATAGCCATACTTGATGCATCATCCAACGGAAGATTTCAAAAGAACACCGACGATGATAAGGGATGGGCTCTTATTGAAGAGATGGCGACCCACTGTGCTGAGTATGGAAACCCGAGGGATGGTATTAGAACAGTTCATGCAGTCGATAAGCAAGTTGTGGCTCAGCTGGAAGCCATGAATGCTAGGTTTGATAAGCTGGGAGCCGCATTTTTGCCGGGAGCCTCGGACGGTTCATTTGCTTACTTGTTTTAGCGGGATTTTTACGTGATCTAGAGCGTCTGCCAGGGATTTATATGTAGGGTGATCTAACTCGAATAACTTGCACGATTGGTGTAATTAAATGTAAAACAGACTAATAAATAATGACACAAGGATTTTATACGTGGAAAAACCCTGGGAATAAGGGAAAAAACCACGGGCACCAAGCCAGGAGTGATTGTTACTATGATTTTGGATATTTTTTGAGTATTGTTGTATCGGGCGTGAGAGCGAATATATTGCTTAAGAATACAAAGTATATGAGTAAAAGTGATGGTATCTCAGATAATCCTTCTTGTCTTCCCCCACTTTCTATTTATAGGTGGTTGCTTTCAATCCCTTTGTGCCGTTTAGGTTTTCCTGGTAAATAGGGAATGTCCCTATTTACCGGAGGAGATGGTTGCTTCTTTCTTAGCCGTTGCTTTGATTGCTCCCTATATTTTTGCCTTCCGGAATTGGTCTTCCTTTTTGTAGGGAACATATGAGACTGCTTGTTTGTTGCCTGCAATGGCCTGGTGCTTTATCTTTTAAAGTTCTTTGGTTATTTCTCGCTTTGTCTTTAATCAACTCGCTTAGTGCTGTCAATCTTGGAGTAATGCCTGGTTTTAGATCTCTAGAGCCTGGAAGTTGTCTTTGGCTGTTGCCTGGCCTATATCGGGTTAGGCGGGGATAATTTAGGGCCCAACAATTGCCCCTTATCTTCTTATTCCTTTAATGGGTCTGGCCAGGAATGAGGAGATAAAAATTTAAAGATTGAGCAAGTGATTTGTGCGGGGACTTTCTATCGGATTCAGAATTTGAGTTTGCTTCAACTTCTTGTAACGGTTACTTGCCATAAATAGGGTAGGTTCACAAAACCCTAGGAGAGTCATGATTGATCTTAACCACTTGCTTTCCTAGCCGTTATGGTTTTTGCGGCTATAAATATCTTGTTTGTTTCGTGTATGTCTTCACATTCCAATCTCTAACTTTCTTCTTTCTCTTTCTAAAAAATTCTTCCTTTGCAAAATTTCATCTTTTAGAAAAAAATAATATATGGTGGCGGGAGAAGGAAAAGACTTCAAAAGCCTCTGCCGAGGTTGAAAAAGTTCCGTTGAAGTTGAAATGGCTTCAATGAGGTTGAGGGGGTCCCCGAAGTCATTCCCCGAGGATGACGTGGTGGAGGTTGTTCCTCCTCCGAGATTCTGTCCATGTCTTATAAGGGGGTTGAGTATTCTCCTAATAAGGCTTTAGCAGTCTCTTTCCATGAGGCTAATCAACTGAAACCTGCTTTTGAGCATTATATCAAGGGCAGGGGTCTCATTCCTCATGGGGTTGAGGTTTGGATTCCTGAGAATGGTCCTATCAGGGCTAATTGGAGTAGCCGGGTTGGTTTGTATTTTTGAGTGGGCTTTCGGGGTGGTGGTCAACTTCCCCTTTCTCCTTTTATAATTTGAGGTGGTTAGGGCTATTAGGGTTCCTCCGTTTCAACTCATGCCAATGGTTTGGAAGATTGTCCATTCTATTGAGCATTTATGTTCTAAGCATAAGTTGGTTATTACTCTGGATGATTTTAAGAATGTTTATCATCTGAAGAGTCATTCTCCGGGAGGTTCAATTTTGGTCGGTCAAAGATGGCTCACCCGATCACCAATTTTGATTGGGGGATGATAAAGGTGGGCTCAAACTTATATGTTTATCAAGGCCGATTCAATTGCCCCCGACTGGACTATCTCAATTATCCATTTGTTGAAGGAGGTAATCTTTCTTTTCTGCATAATTTTTGCTTTGGTAATAGTATTTTTGGAGAGTTTGCTTACTTTGCCCATGTTTTCTTTTAGTAAATGATTGGGTGAATAATCCACGATCTTGAGGGGGTCACCGACATTTGGGATAGCGGCGATGCAGGGGCAAGTTGCTATGCCTCGTTTTAAGAAGGCTAAGTTGAGTACTTATAAGCCCGTGAAGAGCACTAAGGTTCCAGGGGCATCTTCATCAGGGAGTAAGTTCTTTTGCTTGTTTTGTTATTCTGTTTTCCTGTATTGGATCCATGCTTTTATTGCTGATTTTAGAAACTCGTCGTGCGGCTACCGGGGCTTCGCCAGATTGCTAGTTTTGGTCTGTCTTTGGTGAAGGCGGGGTTTCTCAAATTACAGGGGGGGAGAAGTCAAAGAGCGGTGAGGCAACGGGGAGTGATAGTCTTTGTTCAAATTCGGGAATGTGCGGGGAGCTCGGTTGGTATCGCTGAAAAGGTTGTGGATGGAAGTGATCGTCTGAGAAGAGGAAGAGAGTGGATGAGCCTTTGGGAGGAGTTCATGAGGTCAGGGGAGTCAGGGCTCGTATGGATGAGGTCCGGTTGCTAAGGATCAAATTCGAGGCTCGGGCTTTTGTGGTTGATGATCCTTATTTCAAGTATCGAGCGGAGGAGGCTTACGCTCGTGCTTTGGCCGCTATGTATCGTTCCGGGGATTATCTTGCCAACCTGGTTACCATGCTTCGGGAGGTATATATTTTTGTCTTTGTTCGTTGTGGGTTTTTGTGTGTTTTTTTTTTTTTTTTTGTGGCTTAGATGGGCATTTTCTTTTGTTTTTAGAATGTTAATGATGTCTTTGAGGAGTGCTGTCAACTGGAATCAGTTCATGGTCTAAAAAATACCTTGGATTGGGAGGTACAAATCTTGAAAAAAGATCTTTGACAAGTTTAAAGCGATTTGGAGGTGTCCAAGGTCGAGAATCATTCGTTGAAGGAGGATAATGAGGCGGGGAAGGCTCGGTTCTTTGGTGGAGTCTGCTAAGTGAAATCTGCTCGGGATGCTTTGAAAGCTCTTCGAGGCCAAGTTTGATATTGCCCGGGGAAGTTGAAGGTGAAAAACAAAGGCTATGCGGAGCGATTAAAGGTAAATGAAGAATTGGTGTGGAGAGGGACGAGGTTCGGGCTAGGTATAAAGATGCCGCCCTGTATTTCTTTGGCAAGGGTCGTGTGGATGCTATGAAAGAGCCTGCTCAAGTCGGGCCTTTTTGGAATCCCGATCGGGAATTGGTGATCTCAATACCACGTATCCCGAGCTTTGTAAGTTGCATCGATGAGGAGGTGGACTCTCCTCCATCTAAAGGGAAAAATAGTGATGTTGAAGGGGATGGAGATGAAGAAGAAGAGGTTGCTGATGAGGGGATTGGCTCTGCTATTTGTGTCCAAGGTGGGCTAGTTTGAAATATTTTTTGTTTTTTGTTTGTGTTGTTTTGGCCTATTCAGGGGGGGGATGTTCCCTGAACAAATGATTTAGGATTTGTTTTGGTTTTTGTTGGCTTGGCTTTGAATGAACGGTGTGTTCTTTTTGCACAGGAAGGATGTATTCTGGGTAGGTTTGAATATATATGTCCTTTCCTTCTTGATTTTCTTTTTTGTTTTTTTGGAATTTGTACTGTATATTCATGTGATATTTTTGTTAGAATAATGCCTGTCAGGAGGGCTTATGGCCCTCATTCCTGTGTTTATGGGGAATGGTGGCTTTTTCTGCCTGTCAGGAGGGCTTTTAAGAATGAGGGTGGTTGCCGGTCAGGAGGGCTTATGGCCCTCAGCCTGTCAGGAGGGCTTTTTTTGACAAGTACTATGGTCTATTCCACCTTTGTACTTGTCTTTTTATGTACTGAGCTCAGTTTATTTTTCGGGTCAGGCAGGCAGGTGCCAAATTAGAGCATTTTTAGAAATCTTTGTTCGGGTTGGGTGGAGTGGCCCTCAATCCTGAACATTTGTTTAAGCCTAAAGTATAACATATAATAAGTAAAAAGAAGGCGTAAAACAAGTTTTCAGGATTTGAAATAAAGTTTTAGGTGAAATTAAGAATGATAGGCAAGTAATTTAGCACATAGCAGGTATGGAACTTGGCACATGTATATAGGGTGAGTAGTTTTACCTGCTTCTCAGATATGAAATAGTTTTAAGTGGAGAATGTTCCAAGATCCTGGGGATCATTTCTCCTTCCGAGTTTGTAGCCTGTAAGCTCCTTGTCCCACTATTGAATCAATTAAGTACGGGCCTTCCCATGTAGGGGCTAGTTTGCCTGCATTCTTTTCTTTGGTGTTGGGGAAAACTTTCCTTAATACCAGGTCTCCTTCTTTGAATACTACGATATTTACATTTTTGTTGTAACTCAAGCTCTTGTCTCGTTGGTAGGCGGCTATCCCGACTTTGGTCGCATCTCTCGGTTCCTCTGTTAAGAGTAGGTTATCTTGTAATAGGGGTCTGTTTTCTTCTATTGTTTCGTAGTAGTTGGCACATGAATTTTTGGTATTACTGCTTCACATGACCATAGACAGGGGAATATGGTGTTTGGCTTTGTGGTTGTTTTGGGTGTGGTCTGTCGCCCCATAGAACTAGGGGAGCTCTTACGCCCATCTTCCTTTTCTTCTTTTCAGCTTTTTCTTGAGGCAATCGATTACTACTTTGTTGCTTGATTCTCGCTTGGCCGTTGGCTTTAGGGTAGCCTGGTGTAGATGTGACTAAATTGATATTCCATTGTGCACGAGAAATTATTTTGTTCTTTTTCCCACAAATTGTGTCCCATTATCACGGACTATTTGAAGGTATTCCATATCTACATATGATATTTCTTTTGATGAATGATATGACATCTTTTTCTTTGACTTGCCTGTAAGAGTCCGCCTCTATCCATTTGGAAAAGTAGTCAGTCATTGCTAGCATAAAGACTTTTTGTCCAGTGCGCCGAGGTAGCTTTCCTACTATGTCCATGCCCCATTTCATGAATGGCAGTAGAGATGGAATGTAGTAGTTCGATGGTTGATGGATGTAGGGGAATGGATTTGTGAGCTTCACATTTCGAGCTGTATGCTATGCGTCGGCTCTCGGGGGCTTGAAGTAGCCTCATCCGAGAATTTTGCTTGCCAGGCTTCTTCCACCTTTATGATTTCCGCAGTAGCCATTATGTATGTCTTCTATAACCTGGTTGGCTTCATTTGGTTCCGTGCAACGTAAGTAAGGTCCAACTGAGACTTTTTAAACAAGGTGTTATTTATAATGGTATAAGTGGATGCTTTGATTTTGAGGGCCCTTGCTTCGTTTTTATTTGCAGGGAGTATCCCCTGTAGGAACCAATCATAGTAAGGTTTAGTCCAGGAATTTGTATCTTCCTGAATAGGGCAAATTCGTTCAGGCTTTTCTATGGTTGGTTCCAGCAGGTGGACGATGGGTATTTTGTCAAACACAGCAGGGCTGAAATTTGATCCCAGGCTGGCTAGGGCATCCGCCTGGGTATTTAAGTCCCTTGGTATTTGGTCAATGTCAAAGGTTTTGAATTTTTTGCAAAGGTTTTTGACATATTCCAAATAGAGTATCATTTTTGAATCTTTTGCAAAGATATACTCCTTTAACTTGATTGGAAATTAAAAGAGAGTCGGTTTTTACCTTGAGGTTTGCTACACCGAGTTCTATACATACCTTTAATCCAAGCAATCGGGCTTCATATTGACCTCATTATTCGTGGCTTTGAACTCACAACTAACAGACTGTGCAAAGGTCTCCCTGTGGTGATTTTAGGACTAATCCTAGGCAGTGCCTTTCATATTTGTTGCCCCATCTACATGGAGAATCCATTCTGGTCTTTTTTTTGTGTGTCAAGAAGGTTGACCTCTTTTATGAGGTCCTGGTTCTAGGTAGGAGGTGAATTGACCACGAAGTCTGCTAGTGCCGAGACTTAATTGCCGTCCGGGTTCAAAGGTTATATCATAGGTCTTGATTTGTCTGACCATTTTGCCATTCTTCCGACAACTCGGGATGATTTGATAGGCAAGTTGGTTCTTACAATGATTGGGTGACTTTCAAAATAGGGTCGAAGTTTAGTACAGGACATTACTAAAGCAAGTACATATTTTTCAAGTAGGCCATACCTGGTTTTCGCATCTAGGAGACTTTTGCTTACATAGTAGACTGGATGTTGTTGGCCATCAATTTCTTTGGTCAGGACTCCACTTAATGGATGATAGGTAGATTGTCGGGGGTTCTCCTTCGTCTGGTTTGGCAAGTAACGGAGGTGTAGTCAGGTATGTTTTGAGTTCTGGAAGGTGACTCATGTTCAGGCAACCATTTGAATGCTTTGTTCTTCCTGAGTAGGTCATAGAATGCCTTGCATCTTTCGATGATCCGGAAATGAATCTATTTCGCAACTCGTCTGTCGTTTTTGAATATCTTTTGTGACTTGGGGATTCTAGTTCTAGTATGGCTCTTATTTGTTCTGGGCTAGCTTCTATTCCTCTTTTGGTGACCATGTACCCCAAGAATTTTCCTGAGGATACCCCGAAATGGCATTTGGATGGATTGAGTTTCATATTAAAATCTTCTAGGATTTTAAAGGTCGTTTCAAGTCCCCGACATGATCTTGACTTTCTTTGATTTAACTACCATGTCATCAATATAGACTTCCATGGTGTCCCCTATTTGATCTTTGAACATTGTGTTGACCAGGCGTTGGTATGTTGCCCCTGCATTTTTCAGGCCAAAAGGCATTCTTTGTGTAGTGATATATGCCTCTTTTTCGTGATAAATGAGTATGTTCCTGATCAGATGGGTGCATCTTGATTTGGTTGAATCCACTTGAGGCATCCATGAATGTCGGGAGTTCATGTCCCTTTGTGGCATCCACCATTGCATCTATGTGTGGGAGTGGAAATGGGTCTTTTGGACAGGCTTTATTGAGGTCCATGTAATCTACACGAGACTCTCCACTTGCCATTCTTCTTTTGAACCACCACTACATTGGCTAGCCAGCTGGGGTACATGACTTCTCTTATCATCCCCATGTCCGTGGTTTGTCTACTTCTTCATTGATGATGGCATGTCTTTCAATTGCAAATTTTCTTCTTTTTCTTTTTTGGACGAGGCTTATAAGACTCATCAATATTTAGTTTATGTGTAATAATATTGGCATCTATTCCGGTCATATCAAAATGTGACCAGGCAAAACATGAAGATTTACTTTTAAGAAAACTTACTAATTCCGGTCGATATTGTCGGGGACATCGAGATCCTACCAGACATGCCTGTCGAGGGTACTCGGGTCTAAAATTACTTGATCGGTCTCCATTTTGGTTTCGCCACATGAGTTGTCTGACAGGTACTGTAATTGCTAGGCGAGGACTTTGTCTTGGAAGGCTTCAATGCCTCGGTATAACATTCCTGGGCAGATTTTTGTTCACCTTTAATGGTTGCTACTCCCCATTCTGTTGGTATTTTGATGCACTGGTGATAGGTAGAGGGTATGGCTCTTATGTTGTGGATCCATGGTCTTCCCAATATAGCATTGTAGGATGACAGGATCCCAGGACTCCAAATCTTTCATATGAAGATACTCCTTCCACATATGTGGGTAGGTGTATTTCTCCTAGTGTGTTTCTTGTTTCTCCACTGAATCCTACTAGGACATTAGACTTTTTTATGATTTGGCTCTCATCAATCTTCATTGCTTTAAGGACATCAAGCATGATCAGGTTTACTGAACTGCCTCCATCTACCAGGATTCTCATGACACGTGCAGTCCCTATTTGCATGGTGATTACCAAGCTGTCATGGTGGAGGTCTGGAATACCCTGCATATCAGTGTCGTCAAAAGTAATTTGAGGTAAATTGATAGATTTAAAAGGAGATTTCATTTTTGACTCCCTGGCAATTTTCTTAAATTTGAACCGGTCAAAGCCAAATTTTCGATCCTCCATTGATGAATTTGACTTCATAAATGGGTGGTGCAGGGGGTAGGTCACGTTGTTGCCTTTCTGTGTTTCTTCTTGTTCCGTCATCTTCCTTGTTCTTTGTTTGCATCAAGTCTTTCAGGTATCCTTTCTTTAGCAGGTAAGCCACTTGTCTCCGTAATCCCAGGCATTCTTCTGTTGTGTGACCTATGTCCATGTGAAATTCACACCACCTGGTGGTATCCTTTCTTGAGTTGGGGTTGTCTGACTTCTTTGGCCACTTGACAATGTCTCCCATATGGTCAAGTCTCTTGATCAATCCTGCAATGTCAACAGAGAAGTTATATTCCTGGACAGGAGGATAAGTATAGGAGTTACCTCGTTGTTCATGTGTATAGTTGACTTCGATCCTGTCGGGTCTTGCGTAGGGAGATGGCCTGGAATTGCTTCCTTTGTTGTTAAAGCTTTTCCTGTTGGTTTTGTCATATCCTGAGTTGTTGTCGGCATTATGCCTTGTAGCCTTTGTCTTCTTCCACTGATATAGCCTATGGCTAATGCTTGGACATCTTCAAAGGTATGACAGGGCTTCATGGTCATTTCATCATAAAAGTCACTGTCCAGGGGTAGCCCTTGCCTGAAAGCTTCAATGGCTGTTCCAACATCACATCTGGGGATTGATACTTTTTCTTTGTTGAATCTTGTCATGTATGATCTGATTGATTCTCCAGGCTTCTGTTTAACCCTGTACAGGTCACTTGATCTCTTCTCTAGTTCCCTGTTCTTTGGCAAACTGATGATTGAAAGAATTGACCAGGTCGCAAAGGACTTGATGCTTCCATTTAGCGAGTTTATGTACCATGCAAGGCAGGTCCATTGAGTTGTTCCAAATCCCTTACACATGCAGACTTGACGTAGTTCATCGGGAATTGATCTTGCCAGCATTCTTTGCTTGTAATAGGCAACATGGTTTTGTGGATCAGTGGTTCCATCATAGATTCTCATTGAGGGAATCACAAACTTCTTTGGAGTCTGTTTTTGCTATTTCATCCACGAAGGAGAATCGGCATAGCTTTCTGGATTTGCTTCTTCAATTGGGGTAGGAACTCCTGGGATCTTTTCAAATCTCTCATGAAGTTTTTGGATTTCTTGGAGCATAGCCATCATAATGGTTTGTGTTAGTACGATCTTGGAGTTCTTGACTTTGGAGTTCTCCGAGTCCGTTTCTTCTCTGCTTTGGATGGAGTTGGAGTACCAATATTGGAGAAGTCAATGTTCCTTATGATGGAGGAGAATGGTGTGCCAGGCTGGACTTTCAATTTTGATCCTGAAGCTTTTTCTCCCAGCTGTATCTTTATTTGGATTCGATTCTTTCAATTTTGCCACTTGACTCGCCTGGATCATTTTTTGTTTGATTGTTCCATCTCCAACAACTGTTGTTTGGCAAGCAACTAATTGTTGCTCAATGCTATCTCCTGCCATTTTTTCTTAGTTTTTTGTGGTATTTTGATGGTGGGCTTTTGATTATTTTTGAGTTAGATGCCCCACGGTGGGCGCCAATTGTTTTAGCGGGATTTTTCGTGATCTAGAGCGTCTGCCAGGGATTTATATGTAGGGTGATCTAACTCGAATAACTTGCCTGATTGGTGTAATTAAATGTAAAACAGACTAATAAATAATGACACAAGGATTTTATACGTGGAAAAACCCCGGGAATAAGGGAAAAAACCACGGGCACCAAGCCAGGAGTGATTGTTACTATGATTTTGGATAGCTTTGAAGAGTATTGTTGTATCGGGCGTGATGCGAATATATTGCTTAAGAATACAAAGTATATGAGTAAAAGTGATGGTATCTCAGATAATCCTTCTTGTCTTCCCCCACTTTCTATTTATAGGTGGTTGCTTTCAATCCCTTTGTGCCGTTTAGGTTTTCCTGGTAAATAGGGAATGTCCCCTATTTACCCGGAGATGGTTGCTTCTTTCTTAGCCGTTGCTTTGACTGCTCCCTATATTTTTGCCTTCTGGAATTGGTCTTCCTTTTTTGTAGGGAACATATATGAGGCGCTTGTTTGTTGCCTGCAATGGCCTGGTGCTTTATCTTTTCGTTTCTTTGGTTATTTCTACTTTGTCTTTAATCAACTCCTGCTTAGTGCCTGTCAATCTTGGAGTAATGCCTGGTTTTAGATCTCTAGAGCCTGGAAGTTGTCTTTGGCTGTTGCCTGGCCTATATCAGGTCAGGCAGGATAATTTAGGGCCCAACACTTACTAGAGGGGAGACTGTCATATTTGAGAGGTGTGGGAGCAACGACGGTCACACTGCTGTTGGCTGTCTTACGGAGAAGGAACATGTCCATCCAAATTTGAGGTGGACAAGTCAAAATGTGCTCAATCCTACCCCTCCTCTGCAGCAGCAACAGCCATATGTCCCTCCTCATAAGGCTCAACAAGGCTTTCAGAAGCCTCCTTCCTTTCCTACACCTAATCAAGGTGCATCATCCTCTGGTGGGGTAAGTGAGCTAGGTGAGTTGAAGACGATGTTGCAGTATTTGACAAAGCAGTGGCAGCTGAGTGATCAACAAAAAGATACATCTATCAAGGCACTTGAAACTCAAGTTGCCCAGTTAGCCGCGAACCAGTCCACAAGGAAACCGGGATATTTACCGTCACAAGCCGATAAGAAACCACATGAGACGGTGAATTTAGTTAATTTCAGGAGCGGTTATTCATATGAAGGACCGAAATCAGACCTGGGGAAGGTAATTACTACTGATGAACGGTGTTCTGTTGAAGAAAAAGAGTTGACGACAAAGAAAGTACTCGATCGACTAATTCCTGAGGGTCGATCGAGTAAAACTGCTGAAGAAAGGACTCGATCGAGTGAAATTTCTACTCGATCGAGTGAACAGGAAAAAGAAGTGCTCGATCGAGTAAATAAAACTACTCGATCGAGTGAATTTACTGAAGAATCTACTCGATCGAATGACATTTTTGCTCGATCGAGTAATGCTGGTAAAGAACAGCTCGATCGAGAGCCTGCTAGTGCTCGATCGAGTGAAACATCGCCTGAAAGACCTCGTTCGAGAGGAAAGAAGTCTCGATCGAATGATTTAGAGCTTGATCCGGCTGATACATTGGAAGAGAGGAACTAAGGGCTCGAGATACCCATCACAGTGCCCTTCCGGAGGCATTTGCAGAGTACTAAGGCTAATCAACAATTCGACAAATTTGCCGAACTCCTGAAAAGCTTGCAAGTCACTGTGCCATTCGCCGAACTGCTGACACATGTACCCTCTTACCTTAAATTTATGAAAGAAATTTTGTCACGTAAGAGGCACATTAACGACCATGAGACGGTAGCTTTGACCGAGGTAGGGACGGCCCTAGTTCAGAATAAGTTACCTCCCAAACAGTCAGATCCGGGTATTTTTTCGATTCCGTGTCATATTGGTACTGTAGATACCCGTATCCGTCGATATTGGAATTTATAGAGAACCCGACAAACACCCAATGATGATAGGACACATGTATCCTTTAGTTGTCATTGTCATTATTTGGGCTCGTTTTACGATGTAGAATGAGCGTTGTCGACGAAGTATTAATTTAAATGATATTTAAATTAAATGTTTTTTTAAAGTGAGTTCATTTTATTGTTTTAATTTGAATTTATTTTCTTAAATTTATTTTATTGAAAATAAAATATATTTTTTGATTTGAAAAATCATTCATTTTAATGTGTTATTTGATTTGAAAAATCGAATTTGAAAATTGAAAACTCGTTTTAATCACACGTTTTGGAGCTCGATTATAGCTCGGTTTTTGAGCCCGTTTTCTTTACGAGTTGGCACGAATCTCGAGTAAACTAACCAACCTAGGATTCTACCCATCCAACCCCAGTTCGAACCCTCATACCCACGTCCCAAATCACGACCAAAACAGCCCAAACACCACCCGCGTTGCTCTGTTTTGGACAGCACCAAACCCGACTTTCCGAGTCCAAAACCCGCTCCAAACACCACTTAAACCCGTGCCCATTAACTCTAAACCATATCCTAGTATCCTACCCATATTATCTTAGCTTAACCACCAAGAAAACCCCCCATACAAACCCTAAAAACCCCACGAAATAGCTGATGGACAGCAGCTATGCAAACCGAGCCCGACTGCTTGTTGCTCTCTTAAACCCTACTTTAACTCCCTATAAATACCTCCTCTCCACCATACATTCATTCCTCTAAGTTCTCCATACATACTACCGTCATTCAAAAGCATTAAACTCCAGAAACAAACCCTAATTGCCTCTCAAAAACCCTCGACAAAACCGACATACAAAACTGAGAATCAGTTTGTGTGTCCTCTTTGGAACCCTTCGTTCAACCCTCAAACCTCCATCAAAATTCGAGTTTCTTGTTCCTAATTAACCACACAACATCCATCTACATCTTAGACAAAGATTCACGAGCCAAATTGCCCTTGAGAGTACACGAATCCCCTCGAAAAACAGAGTGACATACACTCTATTTTCGCGGCTTTTCCTGTCTGTCCAGTTCTGTTTGTGCTCGTTTTTCATGCCCAATAATTCAAAACGAGCAGAGATTGTTGTAATATCTTTGTTCTCCTCTCTTTCTAGTTTTCAAAACATCTTTTAAATCTAATTTTCACCGTGAAACAAGTGAGAAATTGCAGTTTGAAAGTTGCTGTCCAGATTTGCAAAAAAACGTGTTATTGCTTTGTTCCTTCGTCGATGACGGCCTCTCGAGATAAAATCTACGATCGATTACGACCCAAGATGGTGTCAACGATACATGTAGGTTGAGGGTGCATCAAATCCTCCTCTTATCCCTTTTATTTCGTTCTTTTTATGTTTGTTTTTTATTGTTTCGTTTTACATTGTTTATCGTTTTGTTTATCGTTTGACATCGTTAACTATGAAACTAGTTTAGTCCGAGTATGAGTTAAAGTACCACCATGAACACCAGCGTTGACTTGAGATGGGAAAGAAATCCGCCATATCGGTCGGTCGTATCCCCCGTCTCATTTACATATCCTCGTGTTCAAGGTAGGGCATTAATAAAACGAATTCTAACTTCGTTCCTCGCTTTTGACCCCTCGTTTATTTCGTTCAATTCGACCTACCCTAGGACCCTTCGCATGTTAGTTCGACCTCTGATTGTTAACATATGACTTATTTAGACGGTATTAAATCAACTTAATAACCTAATTAGACATGTTAGGGTGCTTCAACACAAGCATTAAAATCGACCAACAATTCTATAACCTAATTGAATGCATCTCTCTTTTCACCTAATTTCTCGCTAGTATAAGAGTGCGTGATTAGCACCTTCTTATTAACACTCGACGAGTTAACTTAATTAGCGAACTTGACCTAATTCGACCCTTTTAGGCCGTGTAGAACACTCGGTTTTAGGCGAAGTCTTCTGACCTCTTTTGTAGTCGATTTCTAATGTATTTTCCATATCGCTTTGCAAATCTATCTAACCTAATGAACCTAACCTAGGAACTAGGGTGGCCATGTCTGGGGCCGTGTGCTTGGTCGTGCCTTTTATTGTTCTTGCTTCATCTTTATATCGTTTATTCATCGTTGTTTCGTATTTTGTAATTACCTTTTGTTTATCGAGTCGTTTCTTGTAATTCGTTTGTAATTAGTTTTCTATTTGGTCGAGTCAAATGATTTACAAAAACCTTAGTCTTATTTGGTTAGATAGTTGTACTCCAATTCGTGTAGGAGCGTAGTAAATCGCATGTTGTTTAAACGACATGGCCCGATTTATGCTAATGCATGCTTTGGTGTGTGACCCAATGTCTAATTCGATAAGATTAAGCGAAAGCACGCATTACGAGGAGTGACCCAAGGCCGTGAGTTATGTAAACCGTGGGCCACCCCTTTGTGCACATTTTCCTAGGCCGAATGGCCATGTGTCGTGTATGGTGTCGTATATAGCAATTGTATTTAGATCGAGTTGTATATTTAATTTCTTGTTGTGTCGGCATGAAATGCCCGGTTTGTAATAGGGTAGATCCCAACGGCTCCCCCATTCCCATCAAGCCTTGTTTGCTCTGTTTTGTATGTTGTTAGATCAATCAACCCACATGCTAAATTACAACTTTGACAAAGTTAGTTTAGTTGCATCTAAATCGACATAGAAACTTCACATGTTAGGGTTTTAAAACGATGTTTACATATCATATATCGCAGTAGCTACGACCTTGTTTGAAATACGATACTTAACTTAGTAGAGGCCGTTATCAACGGGCGGGGTTAGGTGTCCTTATGGGCTTCCTAACACGTACCCTCACTCCTTACTCAAGATCTATGGTTTGTGGATCCGTCTAAATACCATTGGATTACGAGAGTCATTCAAATCGAGTGATATAGGGTACAAGTCTTTATCTTTAATCACTCATAGTCGATTGGCTTTATGCTTTTCGATGAAAGGTGTAAAGTTGACTTGAACGGTTCCAAGTTCCCAAAAAACTTGGTGGCGACTCTAATTTGTCTTAATTCGATTCGAAAGAACCTCGAGTCGATAATGCCTAGTGTGGATCCCGAGGACGCAGTTCCCGAGGGCGTTGTCCACAATTTGGCGACTCCGCTGGGGAAAAGAGGACTAGTTACACTTTGTTTCTAGGGTCTTTTCCTCCGAGGTGAAACTTGAAAAGAAAGTATTGGAAAGTAAAACATTACTCATAGTGCTACGATTCATGCATAAACCCTTAAGGACTTTCCGGGCCGTCCCAGCGCTTCTTTGTGATGCGTGGGGGGCGACGTCCCACTATGCCCGGAACTTGCACATTGCTTGCTTCCGCTCCGCCTCGTCGTGGTTCTTGATGGTGGGGATGCTCTTCTAGGTACTCTACCTAAAGGCCATTGTTCTATAAGACCCAAAAAGGATGGAGGGCATAGACCTTCTTGTAGAAGACTTGCCGAGACTTAGAGATGTCTAGGAGCATACATCCTTATAACATGAGAATGACAATGTGCGAAATGAATTTCCCGAGTCTTTTCCAAATTTTCCATATCGATTTCAAAACCGAACTTGTGAACAACTTACTTTCAAAATAGCATGGTTTTAAAAACGCGGAATGCTGCCCAAATAGGATTAGATTTTTCGGCCCAAAATGAGCTTTTATAGCCGGCATGCTGCCCATTTTAAATCTCATTTTCAAATCGATTATTCGTTTTTTTTTTCAAATTCAATCCAAAATATTTCTCGAACCTTAACCAAGCATGAAATGCGTCGAGTCGTGTCCGGGTCCTGGCCATGTTAGGCTAGGCGTGTTTTGCCCCGAGAGTCTCGAACACGACCTTGTTGGGTCACCCAAGCTCACCTCTTGGGCTTCGAGTCATGTGGGTCGACCAATTGGTCTAGGATAGTCCACAGAAACGTCCAAGCTAGGCCATCTAGGGCGTTTCACTTAAACCTATGGGCTATGTTAGTCCAATCACGGGTTTAGTCACACCGAGTCCAGTTTACAATCGAGCTATGACAGCTTGAGTCATGTCGTCTTGTCGAGTCTAAAATGAATCGAGGTCTAAATCCAACCGTGAGTCGAACCTTTTGGTTAGTCGGTCATAAGTCGAGTCTTTGTTTGAGTCAAGTTGGTGTCGTGTCCTTAAGTGTGCAGGGGCTCTTACATTTGAATATTGACTCGGTTCGGGGTTTTCTTGTAGAAAGGCCGCCAAAAACCTGACTTCAAGCAATGGAAGATGCTGTTAACAAACTCACTGAGGCCGTGAACCTCATGATGACCAGAATGGATGCGATCGAATCCAAGCTGGGTGAAGATTCCTCTTCATCTACCCCACCTCCGATCGATCCGGGAGAAACGGTTCAAATTCATTGAAGACCGTCTGAAACTCTCCCAGGGGAAGAACATCCACTACGAAAATGCTAGGGCCTATGCCCCAGTTAAGGATAAGTTACCCACAAACATGGTACTCACTGATATCCCAAAGTTTAAGGGCACAGAATATCCAGTCCACCATGTTAAGGCCTATAAGGGGTACTTAGCACTGAAGGGAGTACCTGCTAACATGCTCTCTGAAATTTTCGCCCAATCTCTGGATGAACACCCGAAGGCGTGGTTCTATAATCTGGACCTTAAGAACTTCCCCACTTTCGAAGATATTACGGTGGAGTTCTGCAAGCACTATGATGATAATGTCGAGATTCAAACCAACATAAGAACATTGGAGGTGATGACACAGAAAGAAAAAGAAGGCTTTACTGAATTCCTTGCAAGATGGCGCGCTGAAAGCGTGAAATTAGCCAAGAAGCCTGACGAAGTTGAAATGGTAGATAAGTTCGTAAAGAATCTACGACCTATTTACCGCAATGCTCTGAAATACCAGAATTTTGGCTCTTTCAAAGAATTGATAAGAATCGGGATAAAGGTAGAAGATGATGTCATAAGGGCAGAGGCTGAAAAGCCGAAAGGGTACCAAGGGGCCTCATCGTCTAAGGGCAAGGCCCCAGCAATGGCCCATATTGATGAAGCCATCAATCTCTTAGAAGGGCAATCGAAGAAGTCACAGCACCAAACACCTAGGGCATTCACCGATATCGGATGCACTTATACATACGCTCTCCAAAGGCTCATAGCCCAAGGAAAGCTGAAACCTATTGGTCCAACTCCGGACCCTCCTGCTGAACAACAAGGCAAATGGTATAAACCAAATGCCTATTGTGCCTTTCATCAAGGGAAAGGCCATGATACTGAAAGGTGCTATCGACTGAAGCACGAAATCCAAGACATGATTGAGAACGGAACGCTCCCAATCCCAGCCATAAAACCCAATAACATCACCAATCCATTTGGCGATCACGACAACCTTGTTTCTGTCGAAGACAATGTCGATTATTCCCATCTTATCCGCCCATGTCACTTGAAAGGGGTGTTTATCGGAAAAATATTTGTGGATTGCTTTGAATTCTTGCCAAACCCGAAGAATGAAATTCAAGTCGAGAGTCTTGCTCTAGAATGTACTCTTCTCGTTAACGAAGTTAATAAAAGACAATTCGGTTCACCAACCTTTATCACTGGCGTAGATCCTCAGAGGACTACCTCGGGATGGAGGCAGACCATCAAAGGGATCAAGGACCAGAGCCGGGCATCTAAGCTAACAGCTGAACAAGAGAAAGCTCAAGACCAGATTTGAAATTATGAGTCGGGATCTGTTTTCTTATCTTAGTCGAGTCGAGTCTAGGACTTACTTTTCCTTAAGTTGAGTCGTTTGTTCCGCGATGACCTAGGGTGTGTCCTAGGAATCGTTCCTTCGAGTCTGTTAAGCATTTGTCATTCCAATAAAAGTTGCAGTTTCGTTTCCAAATATGTCTTGTTTCTCATCCTCAATCATTCTGAAAGCATGATAAAATACATAACACACTCAAAGGCATCCCTGGGGTAGAAATATGTCCCGTTTCAAAATGGAAGGTACACTAGGATTCCGTGTTTGATTCCTTTACCTATTCCATGTCTGGCGGTAGAAAACCTCCATCAAAACCAGTCTTATAACAAGCTTTTAGCTGATTTTATGACGAACCCGGACTAGCTCCTTGTTTCCCATATCGATGACGGAAGGTAAGCCCATTCCCCAACAAAATCATCCCATCTCTAAGAGAGAAGATATCAACCCGTTCTAACAAGGAATTGTTAGTTCTTACCCAAATTAGTTGGCGAAGCCCAGTTTTCAAGGTGTATCCATTTATGATTAAGAGAATGAATAGAAGATCATTTTCAAAGAGAGAAAAAAGATGAAAAAGAATGAAAAAATGAGAAAAAGAGAAAAATTGGAAAAATGAAAATAATGAAAAAATGAAAAAAGAAAAGTGATGAAAGAAAAAGGAAAAAAGAAAAAAAGATGTTGAAGTCATTGCAGAACGCTTTTGGTTGAATGTCGAAGTTACGGAAGCCAGAAGTCAAGTCAAGTACCCATAGTTGAAGTTCAATGGGCGAAGCCCAAAATATTAAGTAGTAACCTCTTTACCCTCTAAGTCCTTCCTGAGACAGTTACAAGGGGATAGTCGGGAATTTTGAGAATTATTCCGCTTGTGTTGTTACACCCAGCCTTTAGGGTCGAGACATGGAAATTTGAACCCACATCATTTTTTAACCCATTTGCACTCGTGGTTCATCAAACCCGAGACACCCATTCCAACCACATCAGCAGCCATAGCCCTTGGCCTTAGCACCACAAAACAAACCTTCAGAATGATGGTTAACCATTCCAACTTGTTATTATCAAGCTCCACATCCCAAAAGATCCAAGCCTTTTACACCTAACCCCAAACACGGGATTTAACGGTACTTTACGGGCTAGAATGAGATATGACATGATACCTTAGGTGAAACCTTCGAGTGTGTACACACAATCAAAATGCCATGTTTATGCACCATGATTGAACTACGTCGGATTTGATTTCGCTCCACGCGAATACGTAGGCAGTCCTTCAGAATAAGGGATTCAATCCACTCATCAACCAAGTTGTCGTCTTGTCGGTTTATTACGGGTCTTAACCAAGTCCAAATGAAGCCACCTTTGTTTGGGTCGGTCTTAGCACTAGATGTAGGCTAGGATAAGGATATAGATTCAGATGAGTAGTGTCTAGTCTCAGAATGAGCTTTATCTAACGGTGTAGACAAAGATGCTTAGTCAGATAGGTGTGGGTCTTTGTTGGGAACAGAAAATATGAAAAACCCGTTGAAAAGAATGAAGGCGTGGAAGAAAAATAGTAAAAGCCCGCTGAAAAGAAAGAAGGCGGTGGAAGAAATAATGAAAACTCGCTGAAAAGAAAGGAGGCGAGGAGAAGAGTGACAGAATGTTCCCAACAAGAGTGATGTGTGATGTCTAAGTGTTCTCGTAAAGTCAGTCTGTGTTTAGTGTCTGGGCGAAGCCAACGCTGTTGCTCTGTGAGTTTAATCCTCCTTGTCAATGCCAAGTGATCTTGATTCCCATGTGCCCTCGGGAGCATGCCCATGACATACGATATCTCCATCCCAAGTCCGACGACCTTGTGATTCCCATTTGCCTTCTTTTGGCGCCGGAACGACCAATTTACGTTTCTACCTCCAACAAGTCAATAATCGAATAAAAACCCGGGCACACTTACGGTTTTATTTTCCTTTTTTGTTTTAGGGTAGCGGGCTACGTCCACGTGGTTTATGAGTCATACAGAGTGTCTGAGTCGTATTTCATGCTCACCCATCAAGGTTCGATTTCAAAAAATTTCAAAATTTCAAAATTCCAAAAACTTTTTGCGAATTGTGGATAGATGATCCAAGTAGTGGAATCTTTGTGGGTCGATGACCCAATCTTTCGAAATTCAAAATTTCAAATTCAATTTTTGGAGGGTCGATGGCCCAACATACTAAGTGGTGTCAAAATTCAAAATTCGGGTCGATGGCCCAATTATTCAAGATTTTCAACGTGTTCAATCTTCGGGTCAATGACCCAATCTTTTAAATGATCCAATTTCAAGACCGATGATCCAAATGTGCTTATGTAATGATTATTGCTTGTACATTTTCTGTGTTTCAAATATAGCAGGATATGCTTCAACTCGGGGCTCTAAAGTCTTCGACTTTAGAGCCATCACAAACTGGGGGCTCTGAAGCCGTTGGCTTCAGAGACCATTATCAAGATGTAAAGGATGACATCCACCAAGAATTCAATTCAATACAAGAGTATGAAATGGAAGAATTCTGTAGCTGAAAGCAAGTGATGAAAGCGGCGGCAACCTCCTCGGAAAGTCCCGTCCCATTTGGACACCTGCCAGCAGATGATAAGCTTTGGGCAAGTGTCAACAGATGATGAATTTTGGACAAGTGCCAGCAGATGATAAACTTTGGGCAAGTGTCAGCAGATACGAATTTCGGACAAATGCCAACAGATGATAAACTTTGGGCAAGTGTCAGCAGTTGCCGAACTACGACGCGGGTTTGATTCCGTCAGAAATGGATACGTAGGCGCCTGAGGATAAGGCTCAACCCACCATATATACAGTTTTAGGGGTCGACGACCAATGATGACAATTTGACGCAACAGAAGCAAGAGTTAATCCCCGACGAAGTTTCAGGTATGATCTCTTCTTATGGCTGGCGAGCTTATATACGCAAGTCTAATGGACTATAAACGACCCGAAGAATCCTCAGGTCGAGAGGGACCTGGGGTATACTTTGACTTTCGCCTTGTCCAAGCCTCAGTTAAAGTGGGGGCTCTGTAGATACCCGTATCCGTCGATATTGGAATTTATAGAGAACCCGACAAACACCCGATGATGATAGGACACATGTATCCTTTAGTTGTCATTGTCATTATTTGGGCTCGTTTTACGATGTAGAATGAGCGTTGTCGACGAAGTATTAATTTAAATGATATTTAAATTAAATGTTTTTTTAAAGTGAGTTCATTTTATTGTTTTAATTTGAATTTATTTTCTTAAATTTATTTAATTGAAAATAAAATATATTTTTTGATTTGAAAAATCATTCATTTTAATGTGTTATTTGATTTGAAAAATCGAATTTGAAAATTGAAAACTCGTTTTAATCACACGTTTTGGAGCTCGATTATAGCTCGGTTTTTGAGCCCGTTTTCTTTACGAGTTGGCACGAATCTCGAGTACACTAACCAACCTAGGCTTCTACCCATCCAACCCCAGTTCGAACCCTCATACCCACGTCCCAAATCACGACCAAAACAGCCCAAACACCACCCGCGCTACTCTGTTTTGGACAGCACCAAACCCGACTTTCCGAGTCCAAAACCCGCTCCAAACACCACTTAAACCCGTGACCATTAACCCTAAACCATACCCTAGTATCCTACCCATATTATCTTAGCTTAACCACCAAGCAAACCCCCCATACAAACCCTAAAAACCCAACGAAATAGCTGATGGACAGCAGCTATGCAAACCGAGCCCGACTGCTTGTTGCTCTCTTAAACCCTACTTTAACTCCCTATAAATACCTCCTCTCCACCATACATTCATTCCTCTAAGTTCTTCATACATACTACCGTCATTAACAAGCGTTAAACTCCAGAAACAAACCCTAATTGCCTCTCAAAAACCCTCGACAAAACCGACATACAAAACTGAGAATCAGTTTGTGTGTCCTCTTTGGAACCCTTCGTTCAACCCTCAAACCTCCATCAAAATTCGAGTTTCTTGTTCCTAATTAACCACACAACACCCATATACATCTTAGACAAAGATTCATAAGCCAAATTGCCCTTGAGAGTACACGAATCCCCTCGAAAAACAGAGTGACATACACTCTGTTTTCGCGGCTTTTCCTGTCTGTCCAGTTCTGTTTGTGCTCGTTTTTCGTGCCCAATAATTCAAAACGAGCAGGGATTATTGTAAGATATTTGTTTTACTCTCTTTCTAGTTTTCAAAACATCTTTTAAATCTAATTTTCACCGTGAAACTAGTGAGAAATTGCAGTTTGAAAGTTACTGTCCAGATTTGCAAAAAAACGTGTTATTGCTTTGTTCCTTCGTCGACGACGGCCTCTCGAGATAAAATCTACGATCGATTACGACCCAAGATGGTGTCAACGATACATGTAGGTTGAGGGTGCATCAAATCCTCCTCTTATCCCTTTTATTTCGTTCTTTTTATGTTTGTTTTTTATTGTTTCGTTTTACATTGTTTATCGTTTTGTTTATCGTTTGACATCGTTAACTATGAAACTAGTTTAGTCCGAGTATGAGTTAAAGTACCACCATGAACACCAGCGTTGACTTGAGATGGGAAAGAAATCCGCCATATCGGTCGGTCGTATCCCCCGTCTCATTTACATATCCTCGTGTTCAAGGTAGGGCATTAATAAAACGAATTCTAACTTCGTTCCTCGCTTTTGACCCCTCGTTTGTTTCGTTCAATTCGACCTACCCTAGGACCCTTCGCATGTTAGTTCGACCTCTGATTGTTAACATATGACTTATTTAGACGGTATTAAATCAACTTAATAACCTAATTAGACATGTTAGGGTGCTTCAACACAAGCATTAAAATCGACCAACAATTCTATAACCTAATTGAATGCATCTCTCTTTTCACCTAATTTCTCGCTAGTATAAGAGTGCGTGATTAGCACCTTCTTATTAACACTCGACGAGTTAACTTAATTAGCGAACTTGACCTAATTCGACCCTTTTAGGCCGTGTAGAACACTCGGTTTTAGGCGAAGTCTTCTGACCTCTTTTGTAGTCGATTTCTAATGTATTTTCCATATCGCTTTGCAAATCTATCTAACCTAATGAACCTAACCTAGGAACTAGGGTGGCCATGTCTGGGGCCGTGTGCTTGGTCGTGCCTTTTATTGTTCTTGCTTCATCTTTATATCGTTTATTCATCGTTGTTTCGTATTTTGTAATTACCTTTTGTTTATCGAGTCGTTTCTTGTAATTCGTTTGTAATTAGTTTTCTATTTGGTCGAGTCAAATGATTTACAAAAACCTTAGTCTTATTTGGTTAGATAGTTGTACTCCAATTCGTGTAGGAGCGTAGTAAATCGCATGTTGTTTAAAGCGACATGGCCCGATTTATGCTAATGCATGCTTTGGTGTGTGACCCAATGTCTAATTCGATAAGATTAAGCGAAAGCACGCATTACGAGGAGTGACCCAAGGCCGTGAGTTATGTAAACCGTGGGCCACCCCTTTGTGCACATTTTCCTAGGCCGAATGGCCATGTGTCGTGTATGGTGTCGTATATAGCAATTGTATTTAGATCGAGTTGTATATTTAATTTCTTGTTGTGTCGGCATGAAATGCCCGGTTTGTAATAGGGTAGATCCCAACGGCTCCCCCATTCCCATCAAGCCTTGTTTGCTCTGTTTTGTATGTTGTTAGATCAATCAACCCACATGCTAAATTACAACTTTGACAAAGTTAGTTTAGTTGCATCTAAATCGACATAGAAACTTCACATGTTAGGGTTTTAAAACGATGTTTACATATCATATATCGCAGTAGCTACGACCTTGTTTGAAATACGATACTTGACTTAGTAGAGGCCGTTATCAACGGGCGGGGTTAGGTGTCCTTATGGGCTTCCTAACACGTACCCTCACTCCTTACTCAAGATCTATGGTTTGTGGATCCGTCTAAATACCATTGGATTACGAGAGTCATTCAAATCGAGTGATATAGGGTACAAGTCTTTATCTTTAATCACTCATAGTCGATTGGCTTTATGCTTTTCGATGAAAGGTGTAAAGTTGACTTGAACGGTTCCAAGTTCCCAAAAAACTTGGTGGCGACTCTAATTTGTTTTAATTCGATTCGAAAGAACCTCGAGTCGATAATGCCTAGTGTGGATCCCGAGGACGCAGTTCCCGAGGACGTTGTCCACAGGTACCCATTTGATTGATAACGCGTTATGCGATCTTGGTGCTAGCGTGAGTGTCTTACCGCTGTCTCTGGCTAAGAGACTTGGTTTGACAAAGTTTAATTGCACAAATATGAGTGTTCAGATGGCCGACCGTAGCATATCACGGCCACTAGGTGTCATAGAAGACATACCTGTTAAGATCGGAAGGTTCTTTATTCCCGTTGACTTCGTTGTACTTGACATCCCCGAAGATGCCCATACCCCTAGTATTTTAGGGAGACCATTTTTATTTACTGCCCGTGCAGTAATAGACGTCGAGGGCAAGACATTGACTTTTCAGGTTGGGGACGAGGAATTAATTTTTCCATCAGTCTAAGTTCCGAAGGGCTCCCATGCAAGCTCAGCCTTGCAATGCCCTCTCTTCTATTGACCCTCATATTGACACTCCAAATGAAAATTTGGAATATTGTGCTGCTATTGTGACCCCCCGCCTCAAATTGAGAGCAAAAAGGAGGAAAGTTCGTCTGTTTTCCTTGCTGCAGATACAGATGAAAATAATGAAGGAGCTGTCAATGGTTTTTGTGCAATTAATGTCAGTCAAAGTGGGAGCGATGACGTTAAAGCTGGTGAGAAATGAGTAAGGACGAGAAAAGTTCGCGCGTATGTGGATGTCAACTATTCTCCTCCTAATGATTCAAGTTTAAGCTCATGGAAATTGAAGAGGACGATTAATGTTGCTGAGATGACGTCCTCCAGTCAGAAGCCCTCCGGGGGGCTATTGAATTGCTTCGAGAAGTGAGCGGGAAATGCCCCGTGTACCAATTTGTAAAAACAATTTTTAAATTTTCCGTTGAATTTTATTTATTGCTTTTAATTAGGATAATTAGAATTTAGACATTTTTTAGCGTAGATTAGAGACTATAGACTGTTACTTTCCGTATTTGGTATTTTGGGATATTTTTGCGAGTGTTTTTTTTGCAGGTTTGGGGAATTATACGCAAATTCAAAGGAACGATAGCAAATTTAAGAGCTTACACGAGGAAAAGAGCTCGATCGAGTACTTTTTGTACTCGATCGAGTGAATTTTGTTCGATCGAATGAATCCATTTTACCCGATCGATTAAAGCTGAAAAGGGGAGTTCTCGATCGAGTAACTTTTTACTCGATCGAGTAGATGAATACAAGAAGTTCTCGATCGAGCAGCTCTAAACCACTCAATCGAGTAAAATTGCAAAGACCACGCAGGGAGTCTCCTTAACTTCCCTCTTTTTCACTTCTAATTCATTTTATCCCCAATTTTTCGACCCCCTTCCTTATTTGCGATCAAAATTACCCCCAAAATTCTCCATTTTCTTGCTCATTTGCCAAATCCGCCACCTCCATTTTGTGTTTTGTTAATTAATTGTCATTTGCCCTCTGTTTTCCCTTTGATTTACGTTATTTTACACGGTCAATTAAGGGAATTAGGGTTCCGCGGTTTTTCAACTAAAAATCGCCCAATTTGCTTGTTAGTCAATTAATTACTCAATTTGTAGGTTCCTAATCATCAAGTAAGTAATTCCTATAATTCTTTGCATTTTAATTTCATTAATTCTGCTTTTTATGAAGTGAATTAGGAATTAGGTTTTGGTGTTCATACTAGGTCAAAATTTTCCGACTATAATTTTGATTCAATGGCTAATTTGTCTTACTTGATGCTTAATTCTCATGCCTCGTTGATTTTTACTTGTTTAATTCGAATTTTTACGAGAAATTTGCGATTAGGGCTAATTACAGTCGAAATTTTCGATTGTAAACTGGTTTTTGCTGCTGGTTAGGCTTAATTTGTCTCATTTGTTGCTTAAATGGCTGCTTCTGTCATCTGCCACCCCGCCCCTATCGATGATTACCCGCTATCATTCGAATTTTTTTCGAGGTAATTTAGGAATTTTTGGGCTGTAGTCGAATTTTTCGACTGTTTAGGGGAAGATTCATGCTGTTTTCACGCTGATTTCTTATCGCTTTTCCCCTGCCTTTTTTATTAGGATGGATTCTAGCTCTATGTCCTCCACTAGCTCGACTTTTAGTCCGTCCTTGTCTAAGACGGTGGTCCCTGCTGTCACCACCGCCTCCACTTCTATTAGTACCCCGCCCCCGTGTTCGTAGTCTCTGCTGCTGGTACTGTTTTTACGCCTGCTAGCCCTGTTTCAGCTGCCACCTCAATCACAACCACTACTACTACTAGCACTGCTGCTAGCTTTCTTCCTCAGTGGCGGTCACAGCTGCAGCCATAACCTCTACTTCAGCCACAGTGAGCACACCTGTGGCGGACTCACCCGCAGTCGCAGCTGCTTTACGGGCGACTCTAGTTCCTCGTATCGCCAGTGGACGGTCTTCTACTTCATGTTCTAGAGGCCGGGGTCGTGGTCGTGGTCGTGCTACACCTGCTGCTGGCTGTGTTACGATCCGAGTGGATGACACTCTTGACTCCCACCCTGAGTACCCGCAGGTAACGTTTATTAATGGTATTCATCGTGAAAGGTTTTATAACTTTGTTGACTGTGACTTTCTCCCTACGCGCTTTCTTTGTCGTACGTCACTTCAGAGGCTCGGCTTCTACGAGCCAGTTTGTGAGCTTTTACGGGGCACGTGGATGGCCGGGCTCATCACTATGAGCAGCCACACTTTTAGGGAGCTGAGCCTTGAGTTCTTCAGCTCCTTCACCTTCTCCTCAGGGGCACACGACGTAGTCCCTACTAGTATTTCTGTGTCCTTCCGGTTGTATAACCGGACCTTTTCTATGACACTTGAGGAGTTTGGTACCCGACTCGGCCTTTCCTTTACGGGCACCACTGTTGCCCCTAGGAAGGTCATTAGCCTTCTTTGGCGGGCTTTGGCACAGACCCCTTTTCACGAGCGAAAGCTCGCTCAGGTCCACCTACCCCTCGCCCGTTACTTTCTTAGACTGATGGGGAGCACTATTTTTGGCCGAAAGGAGCCAAATAACATCAACAACAACGAGCTCTCCATCTTAGGCGGTTACCTGAACATCGACGGCGAGGGTCCGTTTACCCTCAACATCGCTTATTTGACCGCCAGATACTTCCAGGCTCAGGCGAGAAGCTCATGGGCACTATCGTGTGCGGTGGCATAACCACCTTTCTTGCCCATTCTCTCCTCACCATCTTGCCTCGAGACGTACCTTACATAGAGGGTGATAGGTATCTGAGCCTAGCTGCCATGCACTCTCAGACTTGGTTGACCACAGACTACCGGACATGGAAGATAGACGGTTCCTTGTCCGTGGACCTTCCTTGTGACACCCTGCCTCGTCTAGCCCCTTTGCCCACTGTTGCACGGGGCGCCCGACCACCACTTCTACCTCAGTACCACCTCCAGGTCCGCCCACCTACTACCTTACCCGCCGCTAAGAAGCGGCGTAGACTTGAGACCGGAGAGGGATCTACACCTTCCACGGGTGGCCAGACTTCCACGGCCACACCTACCCCGATCCCTACTCCTACTCCTACTCCTACTCCCGCGCCTGCTGACCAGACACAGACACAGCCAGTCCTACCGGCTAATTTTGTACCTCCACCACCCTTTGAGGCGTCCTCGGTCATGAACCAAGGGCGCCGTGACGGTTTGTTAGTTGAGATTGCAGAGAGACAGACTCGTATGGAGCGGGACATAGCTTTGACTTTGTTCCCTCTATACGAGTATCACATGAGGCGACATCGTCCGATCCCAGAGGGTTGGCCACACCCTTCCTTTTACCGGTACCCAGCTGAGGGGTACCCGGAGTCTGCTAGTGAGGAGGACGAGGACGAGGACCCGACGGCGGCGGTGGAGAGAGCTCGAGCTGAGCAGAGGAGGAGGAGAGAGCAGGAGGTAGATCCGGACTTCACGGTGACGGTGGAGGACGTGCGTGACAGTGATGAGGAGGCTGACGAGTAGCTGCTGGTCTACTCACTTCCCTAGTTTTCTGGCTGGTTTGGGGAAGTTCGTGTTTTATATGTTTATCCTCGCTCTTTTATTTATTTTGTCTCCTTTTTATTTTATTGTTTTTCATTCTTTATTGGTTGTATATTCCCGTTCCCCTGTATATATCTGCTGGTGTATGCTGGAGGACAACGAGGGCGTTGTCCGTTTTTGGTTTGGGGAGGGTATTGTATCCTTTTGAGTCTACATTTGCATTTGTTTTGCATTCACGTTTATTTATTTAAGCTTGCATTGTTTATTTATTTCATTAAAAATAAAAAAAAAAAAAAAAAAATTAAAAATTAGAAAATTTCAAAAATATTCACGTTTATTTTTGCATAAAGGTTGAGTCGGAACGATTGACTTCCGTGATGATATTGCACTATAACTTCTCATTTTACTTGAGCCTTGCACTTCTATTGATGGTTATTAGCTTTGTCATACGCATAGTCTACGAGTTTTTGTTCAAATATAGCTGACTGTTTAGACTTGACCTGATAAATTGGCAACCTACTTTACAATTTCTGAGGTTTAGAGCCCATAACTGGTGACATTCATGACCAGTTCATTAGGAATTAAGAGTAGTACTCCTTGCATAGCATGTTTATCATTTTTTCACTTTTATGACATTCGATTTCCTGTTAAAATGCACACATTCGGGTTTGTGGTCGGTGTCACATGCAGGGAGGTGCTTGCAAATTTTCCCCTTTTCTTATATTTTTCACCCATTTAGCTCCACTTAAGCCAAAACTTGCCTTTTTAACCCATTAGCTACATGAAGGGCACTTGTACTTTATTTTTCAGTCGGCTGAGAATTGGACGGTCTTATATGGTCCTGTTAGGAACTAGCTTGACGCTTTTACCTCCACATTACCATAACTTGTTTTGCGTTTTCTTACCTGGCCCTCACTATTTCCATATCATTTGTAAGCCCTCGGCTGTGACGGACATTAATGGTTGGATTGTGTGCATTAGTACTTAAATCGTTTTTCATTTTTGTTGCATGCATGCTATGTAGGTCGCAATTAGGTGAGTGACTGTTTCTCTTTCTCTCTTTCACATATATTATTCATCCTTTGCTTCATGAGAGAAGAGTGACCACGTGAGAGTCCGATTTTGTTGGTCTTGCAATGTCGATAGATTGGCTATATTTCTGAACAGCTTATAACTCGTTTGCGTATTGACTGTATAGCTATAACTGTTAATTTTTGTTGCATTAAATTGGTTCAAGTAGACAAGTTAAGTTAGCTCTGAGTTTTCATTTCCGTACCATTAGTTGCATTTTAGTTTACTCGAGGACGAGTAAAGGTTCGGTTTCAGGAGATTTGATCTGTGCATTTTCTATAGTCTTTTTAGCCTATTTTAGCACGTATTTCTATGTACTTTCGTACTGTCTATATTGCATTTTGCCCCGAATTGGCTACTTTGGTTCGTTTTGTCCGTTTTGTAGGAATGAACGTAAAAGTAGTGGAATCGTACCATTTTCGTCCTTTTTGCATGCATTTTGAGGAGACGGGATTTTCCAGAGTGAGATCTTGCATTGGGATGCGTAAAGGAACGGTCTATGAGGCAGTCGGTCACGAGTTTGAGCTGTTTTGGAAGAAGAATACTCGATCGAGCTGTTTTATCACTCGATCGAGCGGTTTCTATGGCATTGGTTGGTCGATCGAGTAGTATTATGCTCGATTAAGAAGCGCTGGAATTAGAGGTTACTCGATCGAGTAACAATTCTACTCGATCGAGTAGATTATCTGGAGAAATGCTCGATCGAGTGGTTTCAGACTACTCGATTGAGCGGTTTTGGCTGTCGTGGGCCCGTGAACTCGTTTTAGTTATGAGACTTAGTTAATTTTCTATTTAAACGCAGCATAACTAGGTCATTAGGATTGAATCACTTTTCTATTCATTATCCAAGTTTTATCTTATCATTCATCTTCACAGTAAAAGACTGCGTTACTTTTCTTCCTTCCACTGTAGCTTTTGCTTTCGGATTTTCTCACTCGGATTTGTTTGTTCTTTACGCCGGATTCTTGCGATTGTAATCTCTTTCCCCCTTTTTAATATTAATCTCTCTTTCATTTACTTTAATTGTTTGTTTTACTTCATTTAATTTTATGCCCTAATTACCTTTATGCAATTTTATTATTGTCTCATCATGTTTAATATTAGTTTATTCATCGTTATTAGTTTTGACGATACTGATAGCATGAGTAGCTAATCTGTTTCATGTTAGGATTAGGGAATCTACGGTAGAAATGTGACGATGTAGTGAATAGGTTAGATGAATTATTTGTGAGACTCTGTCTCCATAGCAATATAACTGTATTTACCGACTTAGTTGAGTGCACGCTTCTGAGTTACCTTTTTAATCTGGTTAAATTTAATCCTGGACCGGAAGATTGGACTAAATAGACCTTCTATAAACAGTAGACTACCCTGACGAGGACGGAAGTTAAGTTAGTGGGAGTCTAGGGTAGAAAGTGGACCGGAAGGACCTTTCCATATCCGTCTCACAGTAATTTATCTAAGTTGTTTATAGTTGAGTCACTAGACTACCGTAGTGAACCGAAATCCTGACATGTCCCCTCTCTATTGATAGTTTATTTCTATTTTCTGCCTTAATTGCTCTTTCCTTATTTCTCTTGCCTTAAAGCTTTTAGTTTAGGAAATCAAATTACAAACCACCCCATTTGTGACCAAATAGACGGAATCTTACAGATATCTTGCCTCCCTGAGGAGATCGGCATGACTTCCCTAGCTATATAGTTAGTTTAGTTAGTTATTTTCGATAGGTACACGACAGCCCTGTCAGCTAGTTGGATCACCAACATTGAGGATCATTCATCTACTAGTGGATGGGTCTTCTTGCTTGGTGGAGGAGCTATCTCATGGGCTTCGAAGAAGCGAACTTGTATAACAAGTTCGACCATGGAGTCGGAATTCATTACTTTACCTGCGGCCGGTAAAGAGGCGGAATGGTTAAGGAATTTGGTTTATGAAATGCCGGTTTGGCCAAAACCTATTCCTCCTATTTCTATCCATTATGATAGTTCGGCGACCTTAGCTAGAGCTTATAGTGAAGTTTACAACGGAAAGTCTAGACACCTTGGTGTTAGACATAACGCGGTTCGTGAGTTTATTACTCAAGGAGTTATTTCTGTTGATTTCGTGAGAACACATCATAATTTGGATGATCACTTGACGAAGGGATTAGCTAAAGACTTGGTTATAAAGTCAGTAATCGGGATGGAGTTTAAAGTCCGTCTAGATGTTTATGATAAGATACCCAACTTCCCTCTAACAAATTTTAGAGGTTAAGTTCAATGTGGAAGGCTTATTGTGGAAGATTGAGGCACATGTTATAATCCCGAAAGGTATGTGCATAACCTGCATGACAAGAGGTTGAAGTTTAATACTTCTTAATAAAATCTTTGACAAAGTGCATATTGCAGGTGCACGATGAAAGATTCACCTATGTGAGTGTGAAGTGTAGCCGCTTCAAGAGGCTTGGACTTGGCTTCCTATACTCTCATGAAAGGATATGGACACAGGGCGGTCAATAGTGTCAAGTTTGTAACTTTAAGAGTTTATTGAGTTTATGTGTATGTTATCTTTATGTATTCAATATGGGTTGAGAGGTTCAATCCGTGGGACATCTTGATTCTCCAATATTTGGAATGTGTAATATACTAATGTGGAAGTTCAATCCATGGGACACTATCATTTATGCCTAAACTTGTTTGCTTTGTTGTTTTATTTTGAAACAAGGGATACACTCAAATGGGGGAGGAATGTTAGTGATTTTGATCACATTACATTTAAGTGTATTCGGGTTTCTTATGTCAAAACGGTTTGAGCTCGTAATGGATATAATGTGAGTCGGGAATACGGAGTGTATGCTCATATAATCGTATGTCGAGTCCATGTATATAATGGATAAGGGACACTATAAAAGTGTTGCCGTAGTCTACTATGTCCCCTATCGGGGTTATATACTCGGGGTCAAGTATATTTTATACTTAGCGAAAATTGAAAAGCAAAATTTGTGAATTAAAAATTTTTTATTACGTCCCCGATCGGGGTGACAATCCCCGACAGGGGTTGTATGCTTTTCTATTTTTCGCGTGTGATAAGGTTCAATTGGGCAGTTGTAATATACCCTACAGAAATTTCGTGATACCCAAAGGCTATAGGGTCGAAATACTCTAGGAAAGTGTGTTCAACACGATTCGATTGGGTGTAATAAACCGTCTTATATTATTTTCATTTCTGTTTTAGTGCCTTTGTTTGTATAAGTTACTTGTTTGTAATCTTTGTAATACAAAAACTACAACACTTTATAAGCTGAAGTGACTTTAAAAAATTATCTAACAATTAATGTATTATAAAATTGAAAGGTAATGAGTAAAAATGTGTAAATGCTTTATCCATTTTAATTTTATTTCAATTTCTCATTTTAAGTTATCTCAAATTAATTATATTGTATGACAAAATTATTTACAATGTAAACATGACTCAATAAACAAAAGAAAGGATATTATACAAATTAGTATTTGGAGTCTTGCTAGGCGAATGAATGGGAGGTGTGCTAATGGTGGGAGGTCGTGATAGGGGAGGGGTTGCGATGAGTGAATAATGATGGGGTGGGGGAGTCGCATAGGATTACGAGAAGGGTTAGGAATCATGAAATGGGGTGGGGTCAGGATGATGGTTATGTTGCAGGTACGGGACATATGGGATGGTGAAGGCAAGATGAGGTTAGGGTAGTTGAAGGTCGTAGGATATGGATTGCAGGGAGGAGGGTGGTAGTTAGTTACGGGGGGTTGCTGAGATAGGGATGTGAAGGATGTCGTGGTCTGAGGTGTTGGGTGTGGTCATTAATGCGGTGGAGGGTTTACTAATGGGTTTCGAATTGGTCGGTCAGCGATGGCAGACGTTGCTTCCAACCGTATAGGTGATGGTGGGTGAGAGAGAAGGTAGAGAATTGAGAGAAGAACAAACAAAATAGGTAATATGATAAACAACGTACAACAAAGAATAAAATTAAATGTATATTGTGTAAATAAACTGGTTATGAAATCTATAATAATTTTATATCCGATTTTCAGATTTCACATCTCATAAGTTAAATAATCGAGCAAAAAAAAATCAGAGTACTCCAAATAAAAGTGAGAAATATTAATTTATTAAAAGTGTATGGCAGACAAAGTAAAATTTTCAAAAATTTAGTTATTTACTAAATCAAAAACTACATAAGTTTTTCTTTTTTAATAATACTTTTCATTACCATCCGTGCAGTGCACGGGTTCAAAAACTAGTGTATATTGTTTATTGTGAATTAATTTGATGAAGATCAACTAATTGATCAAGAGTAAAGATGAAGATAAAAATGGTCTTTATTTTTACTTCATAAAAACCGGCCAAAGAGATGATTTTGGGAGAATTTTTTATCTTAAAATTGTCAACCTCATGCATGTAACTAACCACATGGTAACAATTTACCATGCATTTAGGCGGCAAACAATGTGTGTTCGGGTCCATTTCGACTTTCGACATTTGTCTCACAAATGCTTATAAGTCCTATATTTAATTATCTTATATAATTAAATATTAATTTAACTATTTAACACTTAAATAATATAAATTAATAAAAAAATATCCACTTAACTATTAAGCAATATTAGACCATTTTATCAATATAAAATGTGTCTTATAAAATCCCATTAGCTAATTTTACAATCTCTTATAAATATAAATAGCTAATTACCTCCGCCTCACAATATACACGCACATATATAAAAATTAGTAATTAACTTATTAATTACTACATCCCTTCTATTTATTAATCAATTATCTCATAGTTGAATAATAAATACATTTGACCCGAGTTCGTAACTCGTCATCAAATAAAATATTCACTTGACTATATAAAAGTCAATATTTATACAAGGAATTAATTAAATTGTATCTTATACAAATAATTAGTTTTTCCATTTTGGGCGTCATCCTATAGGTGTGACCTAAAGGGATCAATTAATCACCGCCGTCTTACGACAATAACGTCAAACTCTAGTCAGCCGAGCGTTATCGATTTACGTTGATCAACTGACAAATAAAATATATTAAATCCCCGATATTCATTTAATGAGATTTATTATATAGACGCACTATTGAAGAGGACACTCACTCCAGCATCTTCATATTCACAAATTGAGTCCCACCCTTCTCCTTTTTTTAAGCTCCTTGAAATCAAATATCCTTCTCTTAGTTTCACCCTACTCATTCTTAGTTTCACCCTATTCATTATCATTTTTTGTCATATATAACTTCTTTAAATGTATTAAGGCATTGTTCTTTTAGACTGAAATTATCTGAACTGAACTGAATGAACTGAACTTAATGGAGCTGAACTGAACCTAATGGAGCTGAACTTATCTGAAATAATAATAAAATAATAATCTAATATAATAATAATCTAATAAGATATATAAAAATAAAATAGTAATATAATAATAAATATAGTAATAATTATAATAATAATAATAATAATAATAAAAATAATAATAATAATAATACTGTAATATATTAGTAATATAAATGTTAACATTATTAATAATTATATAATATATTAATAATAATAACTAAAAAATAAATAATAATAATAATAATATAATAATTATAGGTATAATATAATAACTTATTAATATAATAATATTAAATATAATAAATGTGAATAATAATATTAATAATAATGAATATATTAATAAAATAATAAATATAATATAATAACTTATTAATATAATAATATTAAATATAATAATAATAATAATAATAATAATAATAATAAAATGTCATGACTAATATTAATAATAAATATTTTATGAATAATATTAATAATAATGCATATATTAATAAAATAATAATAATAATAATAATAATAATAATAATAATAATAATAATAATAATAATAATCCATCCACTCATCAATTAATGCCATTAATGCAAAGATAAAGAAGAAAAATGGATTTAAAGAGAGAAAGCTCTGACTTCTCTCTAGGTTTTCTAGGGTTTTAACTTGCATAATGGCAAGGAAAATCAACAAAAAAAATCCCAGTTAAATAATAAACTTAAATCTCGTGCAAAAATCCATCTTTCCTTTACTAATTGCTCTGATCTTTGTTTAGATATGAATCAACCTTCTTCCTCTCATTAATCTCCTGCTATTCCACATACGGGTGATGCTTAAAAAAGGCGTGAGGTCAATGAAATTGTTGGCATTCCTGTGTTAGATCTTAGCTCAATTGTTGATGAGGAAGAAGATGATCAACCGATTACAGAAGATGTGGAAGGCTGGACTGAGGTTCAAGGTAAGAAATCAAAATCTCCACGGAAATCTTCAGATAATTATGTTCCTAAACCTTTATTACAATTGTCTATTGAAGATGTTGAGTCCGAATTAAACTTTTGGGACATCGCAGTAGTTTGCTATGTGTTGGGAAGTACTCCACCATGAGAATTGCTGGAAGGTTTTGTGAGGAAATTATGGGTAGCATATAAAATAGACAAGATATCTTTTCTCCCAAATGGTGTGTTTTTGGTTCGTTTTCCTACTAAAGAATGTCAATCTCTGGTGCATCAACAAGGTTTTCCTATATTTGACAATAAATCGTCAGTTGTCAAACAATGGACTGAATCTTGTAGTTTGCATAAGGAGAAACTTCAATTTGTCCCCATCTGGCTACGTCTATGTGGTCTTCCGCTCAAATTCTGGATCAAGTCCTGTCTTGAGAAACTTGTTGGTTTACTGGGTAAGTTTGTTAAGCGTGATGGAGCCACAGAGGACAAAACCAGACTGGGATATGCTCGCCTGTTAGTGGAGGTTGAAGTGGGTCAAGTTTTTCCTAAAAAGTTGCATTTTCTTGATAAAAAGGGAAAGGAAGTTAGTATACTGGTGGAATATTAATGGAAACCTTTTGTCTGTGGATTTTGCAAAGGTATTGGCCACACTGCAGATATGTGTAAAAAAAAAAGCAACCTGCTGCTCCTGTGGCTAAACCAGTTCCTCTTCCTCCTAAGAAGGTATGGAGGCCTATTCAGAGAGCTCCAGTAGTTCAGACAGTTCCTCCTAAGACTCCTGATTTGCCTTTTGGAGGTCCTACTTACCATAACTCCTTTCTAATTACTCCAGTCTTTATTGTTCAACAAATTTCTAGGCCGGAACATGTCATCTCTGCTAATGTTTCTCCTACCAAGTCCTATGTGGAAGCTCTTACTGCTAGCCCTGAAAGTGTAGGATCTTTGGATGGGAGACTGGAGGAACCCGCTGGATTAGTGTCAAATGGATAGAGTTGCATTCTGGAATGTGAGAGGAATAAATGGGGCCAACAAACAGCTTAATGTTAGGAAATTTCTATTTCACAATAATGTTGGTCTATGTGGGTTAGTAGAAACAAAAATTAAAGAACAAGATTTTGCTACAGTATTAGGTAAGCTAGGGGATCATTGGAAAGGGATTAATAATAGTGATTATCATCATGGTGGTAGAGTTTGGGTAATTTGGGATCCTCATATTTTTGGTGTATCCTCCTTACATAAAAATAGCCAAGTCATAACTGTCAAAGTGACTGAATTCTCTTCCGGGGATGAGTTTTTGTTGTCCGTTGTGTATGGCTCAAATGATGATGGGGGAGAGGTTAGATTTATGGAATCATTGAAGGAGATGAAACTCAGATATCAGGGCCCTTGGGGAGTCTGTGGAGACTTTAACTGTGTTCTAAATTTTAATGAGAGGATTGGTAGAAAGGTCTCCTGGTCTGACATTGTTGAGTTATGAGATTGTGTTAATTCTTGTGGGTTAATGGATATTAAGGGCCAAGGAGCTTTCTTTACCTGGAACAACAAACAACCTCCTACTTCTAGGGGCTTCTCAATAATTGATAGATTCCTGGTGAATGATGAGTGGATGGATTTGTATCCTGATGCCTATGTCCATTTCCTTCCTGAAGGACTTTTTGATCACAATCCATGTGTGTGTTACAGAAGAAATAGTGGGTTTCAAAGAAAAAGGCAGTTCAGGTACTATAACATGTGGAGTCTCGACCCTGAGTTCAAAAATGTTGTTCACAATTTCTGGAATACTCACATAACAGGGACTCCAATGTATCAGGTGGTTACAAAATTGAAAAACTTGAAAGGCCCTCTGAAACTGCTGAATAGAAATGGATTCTCTAATGTTGAAAAATCAGTGGGAGTTGCTAGGGCATTACTGGAGAAAATTCAACTTCAAATGCACTTAAATCCTACTGATCCTATCCTGTTATCTGCTGAGAGTGCAGCTGCTGAATCTTATAGACACCTTAGTAAAATTCAGCACAGTTTCTTGAGCCAGAAAGCAAAGGTGGGCTGGATCAAATATGATGATGAGAATACACGGTTCTTCCATAGTCAGATCAGGGCTAAGCAGGTTCACAACAGAGTCTTGAGTATTCAGGGTACAAATGGGGTGATGCACTCAAACTTGGATAAAATTGAAGCAGCTTTTTTAGACTACTACAAGGCTTTGTTAGGGTCGTCTCTTCCAACAACTGCAGTTCATGGCCCTACTGTTAGGCAGGGGAAACTGGTCACTCAGGACCATTGTTCTATTTTATTGGCTGAGGTGACTAATGCTGAGATCAAAGAATGCCTTTTTTTCCATCTCGTCTATCAAGTCTCCAGGACTGATGGGTACTCAAGTCAATTCTTTAAAGATTCTTGGGAGATTGTTGGGGGTGATGTTACTACAGCAATTAAAAATTTCTTCCAGACTGGGAATCTACTCAAACTGCTGAATACAACTAATATTACTTTAATCCCTAAGTCTCCTATCCCTACCAGTGTTCTGGAATTCCGCCCTATTGCTTGTTATAACACTCTTTATAAAACTTTGGCTAAAGTTTTGTGCAAGAGACTAAGCAAAATTCTACCTGAAATTGTGAGTGAGAGTCAGGGAGGCTTCATTCAGGGTAGGAATATTGTTGAGAATGTTCTCATTTGTCAAGATTTGGTTAGGCTCTACAATAGAAAAGCTGCCTTCCCAAGATGCTTAGTGAAAATAGATCTAAAGAAAGCCTTTGACTCTGTGGAATGGAATTTTCTGTTACAAATGATGCAAGCTCTTCAATTTCCTCAGAAATTCATTGATTTGGTAATGACCTGTGTGACTAGTCCTACTTACTCTCTGACTATCAATGGTAACAAATTTGGTTTCTTCAAAGGTAGGAGAGGATTAAGGCAGGGTGATCCCCTTTCTCCTCTCCATTTCACTATTTGCATGGAATACCTCTCAAGGATTCTAGAGGTAGTTGCACAGCAGGATGGCTTTAGATTTCACCCAATGTGTGGTCATCTCAGACTTAACCATTTATTATTTGCATATGACCTTCTGCTTTTATGTAAAGGGAATAAGGCCTCAATAATGTTGATTCTTATGGCATTCTCTACTTTCTCATCAGCTTCTGGATTATGTCTGAATAGGGGTAAATCTGACATTTACTTCAACGGGGTCAGATCTGGCATAGTTGAGGACATATTGCAGATATCTGGGTTTCATAGAGGCATTCTCCCTTTCAAGTATCTGGGAGTCCCTATCTTCTCTAAGAAACTGACTAAGAATGAGGGCCTGAAGCTGACTGATAGAATTGTGGCTAGAATTAGGGGTTTGGGGGCCAAACATCTGTCATATGCTGGTAGATTAACTCTGGTGAACTCAGTTTTAGCTACCTTGCACTCCTATTGGGCTTCTATTTGTCTGATTCCAAGTGGTATAATGAATAGGATCAACAACATCTGTAGGAACTTCCTTTGGAGTGGAACCTTTGATTATAAGAACTCCCCTAATATAAGATGGGACACCTGTTGCCTCCCAAAGGAAGAAGGGGGACTAGGCATAAATGATGCTAAAACTTGGAACAAGGCTTTGGTTGGGAAATATGTTTGGTGGCTTGCTAACAAAAAGGATCATTTATGGGTTCATTGGGTTAGCCATGTCTATATGAAAGATATAAACTGGACCGATTACATGGCTCCTACAGACTTTAGCTGGCCATGGAAGAAAATTTCTTTGATAATGACCCTTTTCAAGCAAGCTTACCATAACAACAATTGGCTTAGTTCAACAAAGGACTATACTGTGAAAGCTGGATATGAATGGTTGAGAGTTCATAAACCTAAAGTTGAATGGAGATTCCTCTGTTGGAATACTCTGAATATTCCTGTGGATGTAGCCACCTGCAGGCCCGGTTCGATATGCGGGCATGCAACGGTCTTTTGAAAGCCACGCTCGGCGGCATAAAAATGCTTTCGACCAGATCGTTTTAGATTGGTCGGTTTCGTCTCGGTAAGGGTCTCGAAACGATTAGAGATGTTCGGAGTTGCCACCAAGCATTTGTAGGATGCTTGGAACCCGTTCGAAATCCACTTTATACCTCGGTCAAATCGAAGCACAAAGCAGCGTTTGACATAGGTACTAAAGATAAGGAAATCGTCCCTCTTTAGCACCCTATCTCTAGAATGACTCTCGTACGCCCTGGATAAGGTCGTCCACTATCCAAAGTTTCTGAGTAAGAGGTGAAGGTACGTATTGGGAAGCCTTATAATCAGACACCCAATCTCGCCCGCGGTAGCGGCCTCTACTAATCGATCTTGGTTGGTTGAATGCAAAAGTTGAAAAAATGGTTTAAATGCATGAATGCGCATCCAATAATTTAAACCTAACATTTGAGAGCTTTCTAAGTCGGTTGATTTAATCCAAGTATCAAGTATAAGATGTCGAATTGGATTTATGGTTGATTTGCATGAAAGACGGGAATTAAACATCCATTTACCGTATTAGGTTTATGGTGCATAACGTGATCCATTTGTCTTAGTAAAGCATTTTGTAAATATGATTTTGAATAAGCAAATAGTCATCTGATCCGTCCTTTATCCGGGCTAACCGGAGTTGGGATCGTCCTAGAATAATGCTAGAAAGGGAACAGGCCCTGTACCAGACGGCTACATGAGGCGCGAGCCAGCCGGCGGTGTAAAGGGGCCTCCCCTAGTTTTGAAAATGAGAATTGAAAGGCCTGTTTTAGGCGCGAGTCAACCTACGGTGATATGCCGTATTCTAACCTTTTGAAAAACGTTTATAAAATGTATTGAAAAATGGGTATTTGACCCGATTTGTTGATTTGAGGAACGAGACTCGAATAATCATCATTATTTTGACAATATTTAGTGTCGGGTTCGACTTGACAAGCTTGACATAAATAGTTTGAAAATAATTATGAACTAATTATTTTAAGTTTATTTGAATGTAATTAGTCGATATTCATCATCGTACCCGGGTTAAAATCCGGCATGGTATGTAGAACAAAGGATGACTTTGTGTTGGTGACTAATATGCTTGTTTTGAAAATGTAAAGAAATGATGAAAGGCTTTAAAATACCTCCCAAAAATGAAATAAAAGGCTTTAAAATACCTTTTAAATGTTATTAACCAAATCTTATCACAGAAACACGGATTTAACCGTCATGGTATGAGGAACCAAGGGTGAAAAATGTTTTATGGTTAAAACAAGTAAAATAAAATAAAAAGGTTCGAAAATATTTGAAATAGTAAAAACCGATTGTAAATATGAAAATGAATTAAAGGGAAATGACGAGAACAAACACGGTTGAGTTCTGACCTGGACACCCCAGTGAGGCGCGGGCAAGCCGGCGAACCAAGGAGCTTCTGTCTCAGGCCAAAAATCAGTTTTGGCTCGTTTATTCCATGTTTTGGTTCATGTTATGCATGTTTTAGCATGTTATAGTCATGAAACAAATAAAAACATGATAAAAGAAGGATTTTTACACCCTCATATTTACATGTTTGGTTATGGCGAGTGACCGACGTAAGTGTAACAACTCGTTTGGTAGGAAAAAAACTCGGTTTAAAACCGTTTTGGTAAGTAAAAAGAGTGTTTTAAGATTAGTGACAGTGTAGTGGTCGAAGTGGTCGGTCAAGTGATTTAATGCACGATGACGGTACCAAACAATGTGTAAGGCTTGTATTTACGATCGGTAGGTCGTAAATGCGCGTCGGATTGTGACTTAAGAAGTCGAGTCGAGAATTTTAAGGGAGAAAAGAGGGGGCGGACACTCGCGTAAGTTCTCAAATGGGGGCATTTGAGGGGTATTTATAGGGAAATGAGTGGTTGTGTGAGTTTTGAGCGACGTGGCCACCTGGGCTACACAAAGAGGCGCGAGCCACGTCGCGGTTCCTCGAGTTGTCCTGTCACTTTCACACAAGAGCAATCATGATTTGTTCTATCCTAGGTTTTGGATGAACATGTTTGATATTTGACTATGTAAGATTCCGGGAAACCTTAACATAGAAGATTTGAAATGGTTTGTTTTTTGTGGTTGACTCGGTTTGACTCGTTGTTGGAGTCGGGATTTGAATTTTTGAGTCGGTTTTTGGTCCGGTGTCGGGTTTGACTCTAGTTAGTGTCATTGCGACCCCGTCGTCGTGCATTAAACACTCCAGGTATTTTTGAAATTTTTTGAAATGTTTTATTTTCGAAATTGTTTTAAGTTTTCCGACGTAAAGTTGTACACAAACTGTCGATCAAACGCCGCGATTCCAAAGCATGTTATAGTTCGATAATCATCGGGTGTTTGTTGGAGTCTCAGCAGATACTGGGTATCTACAATTCCCATATGCTCTTTTGTGTTCTGGGAATTTTTGCTCCAGGGGTTACCTACGAGAGATAGGCTCATCAGAAGGGGATTGTCAATTGATCCTAACTGTCCTATCTGCACGAGCATATCAGAAAGTCATTCCCATCTTTTTTATGAGTGCCCTTACTCTATGATTTGTCATAGACTGTTGTAAGCTCATCTGGCTATACAATTCAGGCTGCCAGACTTGATTACTTGGTTCTCAACTGCCAGACGAGTTACTAAGCTCCAGAGGAGATATATTGGGTCTTGTTATGTGGCCTTGTTCTACTGGATTTGGAGAGGCAGAAATGAAGCATGGGTGGAAAACACTGTAAGGAGACCCGAAGCTGTGGTGAAGCAGATTTTGGCGGATGTTAAGAGCACATTTCTGAATCTCAATGTTACTGTGATGAAGAGTAAAGATAGAAATTGGTTTCAAACTTTGTAATCTTTGCTTTTCTTTTTTTTCCTTTTTTGTGACATATACCGAGTTGATGTATACCCCCTATTTTTTGAATGATGATATATACTTACCTTTCCCAAAAAAAAAAAAATAATAATAATAATTTAGAGAGAGGAGAGGGAGAGGGGCGATTTGTGCGACTGCCATCATCACGTCTGCCGTCACCGTCAACACGTCTGCCGCCGCCTTCATTCACACCACTACCATCACCGTCTTCTCACGCTGGCCCCTTCACGCCATCGATAGTGGGTTTGTCGGTGTTAGGTTGGGTGGATTCTGCGGTTTAGGTTTTGCGTGTTTTTGTGTGGCTGCTGCCGTCATTTCTGCTACCTCCATCAGTCTCCCTCTGCCATCACCGTCTTTCCTCTCACGCCGACCCCTTTACACCGCCGGTAGTGGGTTCATCGGTTTTGGTTTAATAGGGTTTCTGCGGTGGTTTATGCGTGATTTTAGGGCACACTTTTCGCCTGACTTTCCGACGTCCTGCCGCCGTTGACTGCCAACCACCATTCTCGACGACCTTTAGACCTCACGTCGCCGGTCAGGGGTGGGCTTTGTTGGTGGTTTTCTGCGGTTGTTTGCGTTTGTGGGTTTTCTGCGAGTGCGGCAGCCGTCATTTCTGTGTGTTCCTGCTGCCTGCCTGCGGTTGGTGATTCACAGTGCCACCACCCTTTGCCCATTAGACCTCAAGTCGCCGGTCATAGCTGTGGTGGCTGACGGCCCTGCCCACGTTTTCTCTCCGGTGAGTTTCTGTGGTTGTTTGCGTTTTGTTCCTTTTTTTTTCGCATTACGGTTCCGGTTTCTTTCTTTCTCGTGCTTGCTGCTGGTTGTGGCCCTTTTGTGTGCCAGTGCTGTGTCCGGCCACAGTCTGCTGATGCTGCCTTGTTGTGGTTGTGGTTTGAGGTGGGTGTTGTGGATTGCTAGTGCCGTGGGGATTGGGTTGCTTGGGGTGGTTGTTGATCACCCCCGGAGTGGGTGGTGTGTTGGTGGTCACCTTGGCCGGGAGTAGGTCTTGCCTCTAGCTACTTGTGCGGTTGCCCGTGTGGTGGTTTTCGTTCGGGTGGTTGTTTTGGTGGCTATATCGGGTTTTGTGCAGGTAGGGTGTGGGGTTTTGTTTCTTCTTTCATGCCCGAGCTTGTGCGGTACCATTGTCCTTTTTCGAGTTTTCATGCATGTCGGGATGGGTTTGGTAAGGGCCTTACTAAGGCTGCTTGGCAGAAGCATTTTCAGGACCGGCATTGTCATGAGGGTGTGTTGGGACTTACGCGTCAGACTCTTACTGATAGTTTGACTGTCTATTCCAATGCCGAGAGTACTTTGAGACGGATGGGGCTCTGGTTGTGTGGGGTGTGCTTTAAAACCCGTACTACTCGAGCTAAATGTCGGCATAGTCGGGGTGATATTGTGATGCATCCGGAGTGTGTTGATGGCCTCTACACCTTTCATATTTATGGTATTGCGAGACCTTTAGCTCCTTCTACTTCGGTTTCTTCTGATGATAGTGTTGAGCTTGTTCAGTGGTCTATATCTTCGCTTGATCGTTTGTTATCGTTAGGCCTTCGCACCGTGAAATCTATTCCTCCTAAGTGACGTCTTGGGTTTGCTCGGGCTTTGAAAGGGGCCATGGATGATGTGGCTGATTCCTCTAGTGATCTCTCCCGCTGGGTTCGTTTGCTTGTTCTACCACTTTGCTTAAGACTTTGCTCCTCAGAGTAAGCATGAGTGTCGGACTGCTATTCGGCGTCAACATCAGGAGAAGAGTATTGTCAGGGCTATCCTTGGTTGGGGATACCTGGGGGGGGGGGGGGTTGCAGTTTTTGCAGGAGTGTTTCGATGAGGGTCCTTCTTCGTTTAATGTGGACGAGGATCTAGATTTGAGTGAGCTTAACCTCCGCCAATGTCGGCGTAAGATTTGTGATGGCCACTATACTGCTGCTGTCCGGGTGCTTTCTTCCTCTGGGGTCGCCCCCTACTCCGATGCCACTCTTGTGGCCTTGTGTGAGAAGCATCATGTAGCCCCGCCTCCTTCATTGCCTCCTTTGTCTGGGGATCATCATCCTCTGGTTGCCTCTTCGACTGTGGTTTTGGATATGATTCGGAGCTTCCCACGCGGTACTTCTTGTGGGCGGGATGGTTTTCGTGCCCAACACCTTATGGACTGTTTGAGTGGCGCTGCTGTGGCTATCTCTCATGATTTGATCACTTCTATTACTAGGGTGGTTAATCTTTTTCTTGAGAGCCGGTGTCGTCTTCCTCTGGGTGACTACATTGCCAGCGCCCCTCTCACGCCACTTGTTAAACCGGGTGGTGGGGTTTATCCCATTGCTGTTGGCACGGTCTGGAGACGGCTTGTCTCTAAGGTTGGTGCTTTTATGGTTGGTCCTTCTTTATATTCTTATTTTGATGGACTTCAGTTTGAGGTGGGTGTGTCCGGTGGAAGAGAGGCTATCTTGCATGCCATGAACCGGCTCATTGAGGCTCGGGGTGCTGAGGTGGGGCTTTCTATGTTGCTGGTTGATTTCCAGAATGCGTTCAACCTTGTTGATCGTGAGACCATGCTTCAGGAGGTCCATCGTCGTTGCCCGGTTCTTTCCCGTTGGGTGGAGTTTTGTTATTCCAATCTTGCCCGTCTTTTTTATGGGGAGCACTACTCGTGGTCTTGTCAGAGTGTCCAGCAGGGTGATCCGTTGGGCCCTTTACTTTTTGCTTTGGTTTTGCATCCCTTAGTATGCAAGATCCGGGACACTTTTGACCTCACTATGCAGGCGTGGTACTTAGATGATGGCACCATCGTGGGTGATACTTTGGAGGTGGGGAAGGGGTTGGATTTGATTATGGTGGATGGCCCTCGTTTTGGAATGCATCTTTGATACCCGTCGCTGTGAGTACCAAAGATAAAATTTATAATCTCCTATTAAGACTAACCTAGGCTAGTGGTAACAGGGTCGAACCACAAGGAGGCAGTTGTAAACTTTAGTTGATTTATGTTCAGTCTGAGGTAACTATTATGGGGGTTGATTTGAATAAGTCTAAGACTAAGAGCAAACAAAGATAATAAACTAAAAATACGATTTAAACAGATAAAAGAAGGGTACTAGGATGGTCGGGTCATTATAGCTTCGGCAAAGACAAACTAAGTCGGTCTGAATCAAACACAGGTAAGGCGGGAAATAAAGAGGTCCTCTCGGTCCACTCTTAACAAATAGCATCTCTCGATCTCGCTATAGGTCCCTAATGTCACTAATACTAACTTTCGTCCTGAAAAGTGACTAATGGTCCAAACTATACCTATCTTTCGATCTTAGCACAGTTTAGTCGAATTAATTGATGGTCTAATAACCTCCCCTACCTTTCGATCTAATGGGTCAGTCATGAAATAGGTATCTAACTGGTCGCATGCATTCGATTCGTTAAATACAAGATTAAAACAATTAAAACGAAAATAAAACCCTACGAGGTCAGTCGATCGACTGGGAATGTCAGTCGATCGACCAACACGCGAAACAGTCCTCTCTAATCTAATGCCGCCTACGCCGTAAATCGCCTACATCCTAGCACTAAGGAATTAGCTACTCATGCTAAAGATGAAAACAACAATAAAACTCATAACGATTGCTGAATTCATGCTTAAGGTAAATAACAACAATGACAATACGATAATTGGCTTTCGGGACACTAGCTATCAATTCTATACTAATAATGAAAGTAAAACAGTAAACTAAAATTAGGGCAGAATGAATACCGAGATTTAAGAGGAAAGATTAAGAGCAAGGGCAGAAATCCAATGCTAAAGATCGATATCCCAAACCCTAGATACTCGAAATACCCTAAAACTGAAAGTACTGTATTGTGAATAAAACTTGGATAAAAACTTGATATCTAAACTGATGGTTTTATGTTACGTTATATAGCAATCAACGTAACATCTTATTTCCTAAACCTAAACTTCACGGGCTTCAAGATTCACGGCCTTTCAATTCACGTCTGGAATAGAAATCTGGTCGATCGACTGATAATGCTAGTCGATCGATCGCTCCTCACAAAAAAAGTGGCTTCGGAACCGAGCATTGGTCGATCGACTGAAGGTGGTAGTCGATCGACTGGCTGAGCTGCTACTTGACTTCTTAAAATACGTGGACTTGTCTTTTGGGCCTTGGATTGCGCACCAAGCTCGTTCCTTGAGTGATTCCTTTACGTCATTTGCAATGCAGATTACTCGGGGACGGATTTGACTTGATTTCCCGTTGAATTCTTCACATTTCTGCAATAAAGTACAAAATACGGAAGTAGACGGAAATAGGGAGAAATGTAGCATAAACTACAAGAATGAGCTCTGAAATGCGTGTAAAATGGGATGTAAAACATCATATAAATAACACGCATCAAACTTCCCCAAACCAAACCCTTGCTTGTCCCCAAGCAAGAACTAGACTCGATCTAATGACCTAATGGAACGAGTTCAATCTCAGAGCGAAATGCAAACTGTTAAGCCTAAACCGATTTAATGCACAACCAACAATCAATTAGTAATGTGAATCATGCAACGAATTATAAAGTCGTCAAAAACTGCTGCACCTTTGACTATAGAGACTTATCAAATTGGACTCTCGCGGGTCGCTCAAATCACTCAATTAAGCACAGGTGATATATTTGTAAGATAGAAAGAATTAATTTTGTAGTGACTCTCACCTAACTACGACCTATGAGGACATGCCAGCAATAAAATATGAAAATGACCTCTACGACCGTACATAGGCATTCCAACCAAACAGATGACCAATGACACATGCCGAGGTATAAATGGGATATGTGAGGTATGGGTAAGAAGAGGCAAAACATTTTATGGTAAAGTGGAGGTACAGATGATCAAGCTAGTACCAAAATGGAACCAAAGGACAACATCCAACTTCTTTCTCATAAATAAATGGAACGGTGCTATAGCAAGCACAAATCTCACAATTTCCAGAGATAAAAGTAATCAACTAACTCCCCATAAAATATGAATAATACATGGGAGCAAAAATCGCCAAAAGATAAAGGCTTGAACTATGCGAATTGATTCTTTCTTTTTCATTCCTTCGAACTCCAGTCGATCGACCCAGTAGAGCAGTCGATCGACTGCTTTGAACAGTACAGAACCTCTTTTTTTTTTTTTTTCATTTCTTTTTCGAATCTTTTTTTCATTCTTTTTTTTCTTTTTCTTTTGTTTCTATTTCTTTCTTTCCTCCTTTTCATTTTCCCAACAATCATCTCAATTGAGCAAATACCACCAAAAACGAAGTAACAACCCCAAGAACACAGACTACTAGCTTGACAAAGGACATGCTAAATATAGGATGTAGTAATGGGACAAAAAAAAGGATATTTTTGGCAGTGTGAAGCTTATGGGTAAAATGAGAAAAGGAAACCTCTTCCACATGTGTCAACAAACCACAGACCGAATGCATACAGGTGTTAAGTAAATCAAATTCATAATTATGCAAATTAAGGAAACATATCTCATAAGGAGTACTACTCACATTCCTAAATAAACCGGTCATGAATGTCACCAGTTATAGGCTCTAAATCTCAGAAATATAAGTAGTTTGCCAATTATTAAAGTCAAGTCTCAAGTTCAGCAAATAAATTAACGAAAACTCGTAGATATGCATTTATGATTCTACTAATAACATGTTGATCTAGCAAGGCTCAGGCAAAACAGGTGCAAACACAAAATCATCATAGAAATACTACCGTTCCGACTCGACCTATATGCTAAAATAAACGTGCATTTTATAACAATTTTTTGAAATTTTTCAATTTTTTTGATTTTTTTTTTTGATTTATATATATGAGAAAAGGACAAATGCAAGACAAAAATTAAACGTGAATGCAAGCAAATGAAATGCGACGCAAAACCCTTCCCCAAACCAAATCGCACAATGTCCCCATTGTGCAAAATCATATAGTGAAGAAAAGAGAAATGGGAATTTGCGAGAAAATAAATAAGCAAGACACAAAGGAAAGATATGGAACTCACAAGACTTTAAGCGCATCAAAGGAAACCTCCCCAAACCAGCGTGAGCTAGGAGGTTTCAGTAGCCAGCAGTGCTACCAATAAAGACCTGAAAAGGCAATTAAAAACCACGCATAAGACCGAAAGAAAACAATTTTGAAGCGTAAAAATTGTGCACAAATGAGACAATAGAAGAAATAGATAATTCGACGGAAAATAAAGTGGAGTAGAAGACTCCCTCAGGTCCGCATGTCGACCAAACACAGCAGGGGAGAGGTCGTGAACGAATATAGCAGCAGCAGTAGTCGATCGACCACGGAGATCAGTCGATCGACCAGGTGGGCGTGAACAGTAGCTCCTGTAAACCTGCAATTCAGTCGATCGACCAAAAGGGCCAGTCGATCGACTGAATATACTGCTGCAGCGTCTTATTTCTTCGTAATTGCTCAATGATTTGAGCTAACAAGCTCTAAATACCTGCAAAAAGCACAATTATATGCGCCCAAAATTGCGCAAAACCCAGAATAAAGCCTAAAGTACTTAAAAATCCTAGCAAAAAGAATAAAAACGAAGTTTTCGCGCACACAAAAGCAGTAAAAATGTCTTAACAAAAATAAAATGAAGTTTATAACGAGCTCGATCAACTAATAGTTGATCAAGAAGGACCACGGTATGGCCCACTTCGTCGGCTTCTGGCTACTAGAGGTAGCCTCATTGGTGCTTATGTTATCAGTTGCACCCTTCTTAGCTTTGACAGTCGGAGAGCTTAATGGAGCAACTTCGTCATCTCCCCAATCAAGGACTTCCTTGGGATCGTCAGACTCCAAATTAGCCCATCTTACCTTGGCTGGCTCATTTTCCACTTCCTCATCAATCCCATAGCTTAGGCATCCAAGGCCTCCTCTTTGAATGATAGGCTTCTTTACAGCTGGCACAACTTGTAGCACTTCCTTCCCCAAACCAGCTCCTGCATTATCTAAAACAAAAGATTCTTCCTCCTTCTTGCTCCCAATCTGGGGCGGAGGGGTTAACACAGCAGTAGTAATAGGGACAGACAATTCAGGAAGCACAAAGTACGATCTCTTTTCAGAAACCGTATTACAAGTAACAGGCCACATGGCGTCCTTCTTTTTAGCAGGTTGGGCAAAAATGATAGAATGTTTCCCAACTTTGAAAGTCAAAGTTCCAGAGCCTACGTCAATAATCGCACCAAAGAAGCGGTGTAAAAACGCCTACCCAAAATAATGGGAATATGGTCATCCTCAGGCATGTCAAGGACAACAAAGTCAACAGGGAAGAAAAACTTCCCTATCTGGACGGGTATGTCCTCTAGGACTCCTATAGGCTCGACCGCAGATCGGTCACCATCCGAATCGTCATCTCGTTATTGCAAACCTGGTCAACTTAAGCTTCCTAGCTAGACTCAAGGGCATGACACTTATGCTAGCTCCTAGGTCACATAATGCCTTCTCAATTGAGAAGGTACCTATTTTGCAAGGAACAGAAAAGCTACCTGGGTCCTCTAACTTATGGGGCGCAGTGTGAGACAAGTAAGAGCAAGACTCTTTAGTTAACGCAACAGTGTGAACATGTTCAAGTGATTTTTTCTTTGACAATAACTGTTTCATAAACTTAGTGTATGCTGGCACTTGATTAACTAACTCAAGGATGGGTACCTGAACATTTAAGCTACGAATAACTTTCTCAAATTTACTGAAAGATACCTGTTCCTTCGTCGGCACGAGTTTCTCCGGATATGGGGCTGTAAGGAGTACCTTAGCCCTCTCCTCTAAGTCGCGTGTGCCGGTATCCTTGGACTTAGGCTGAAAGTCCGTCACCTTCTCTTTGTTGAAGCTAGACCCCTCCTCAGACCGTCTCAAATGAGAACCATTAACCGTCATCGGATCGAACTTGAGCCGGGATCGACCCATCAAGACTCGGTTCCGCCCCAAAATTTTCGGGACGGTGGTTTCCCGAAACAAGTGGTCTCGTAGGTTATTTGGCATTAAAGGACAAAATTCTTCAGCATCAACAGCGATCTCAGTCGATCGACCACTCTCCTCAGTCGATCGACTGAGTTGTACAGTTCCAGAAGCTCCTGTAACCCGTGAGTCAGTCGATCGACTAGGTACTTCAGTCGATCGACTGAAATACCTAGCAGACGTCTTTTTCTTTGATTTGTTCGTTAAAGCTTTCTCTTGACTTGTTTCCGGCTCATCTTTCTCAACAGCATCCTCAACCATGGCAGGACCATTAAGGGTGGACCCGCTCCTCAAAGTGATGGCATTTAGGGTCTCCTTTTGTTCCGGTTGAGTGGGCAAGTGTCCGGGAGCTCGAGTGTTATTTTTACTAGCCAATTGAGCAATTTGGCTCTCTAGTAACTTCATCCCGGCCTCTCTTGCTTGGGACTCCTTTAGCAACAGATTCTTGAGCTCGGAAAATTCAGAGTTCTGTGATTGTTGTTGTTGCGGCACATAAGGAGGTTTCTGGTATTGTTGTTGCTTTTGATGAGGGGGCACATAGGGTTGTTGCTGCGGCGGATGTTGGGTTGGATTTTGGACATTCTGGCTCCTCCAACTCAAGTTTGGGTGGCTTGGCTCGTAGTAGGTGTTTGTCTGCCTATAGTGTTGAAAGGCAACACAAGATTCAAAGGGGCTAGGCGTTTTTCGAGATATGGCCCTCAATTCCACACCTTTCACAGACGAAGGGACCGTCTGACACCGCATTGACTTGGTATATCCCACCCTTAGAAGCTCCTCCTAGCTCATACTTGTCAAACCTCGCAGTAAGAGCCTCAAGTGCAAAGAACAGAGGAGGATTCAGCAGCTCTCCTCCGGTTCCCTCTCGAATTCCCATACTCGGCCTTGTGGGTAGCTAGATCGTCAATGATCTTCCACCCCTTGGTTGCTCCCAAATTTTCAGCGAATCTTCCATTGGCTGCAGCATCCAAAATGGCCCTCTGATCTTCGTACAACCCATTGTAGAAATGATTGCACAAACTCCACTTTTCGAACCCATGGTGCGGTATGGTTCGCACCAACTTCTTGAATCGGACCCATGCCTCGTGGAAATTCTCATATGGCCCTTGTTTAAAGCCCGTGATTTGAGCTCTAATAGCGATCGTCCTTGAAGCAGAAAAGTACTTCTTGTAGAACGCCAATGCCAATGTATTCCAATCGGTGATCTCTCCGAGCGGTCCGGTCCAAATCTCTATACCACTCCCTTGCAAAGATCACGAAGGAGAAGATGAACATGGTCTCCTTGATTTGATCCCGGGTCACGCCACGGTGGTGGGGGAATGGAGCAGCAGTGAGTTAATAAAGGTCTCCATATGCCTTGCTTTGCATCTTCATTTGCGGCTCCCCCAAACCGATTTCTCTCGACCATAGTAATGTAAGCAGGCTTGGGTTCGAATTTCCGGCATCTCCGTGTAACTCGAACCCCTTATATAGATTGTCATTGTCGGCTCGAATAACTAGCTATACTTGCTTCCTCGACCATGACTGGAATTTCCGGAGAAGTAACTGTCTCGGCTGAAGAAGTGGAAATGGGCGAAGATGGTGGATTATCTTAGAACAGTTCGTTCTCGTAATAGCTTGACAGAGTACTCGCTCTCTTCCTCGTCGGTAATACTCTTTGTGTTCGTCTCAACTCGCGCAAGGATCTTTCAAGCTCAGGGTTCAATGGTACTAATTCTCCACCCTGTGACCTGCGCATAAGAAGAAACTACAAAAAGAATATAAGAAAAGTTTAAGGAACGGATGTCCCTTAAACTAAGAAAAACTAAAAAAATAAAAACAACTAAAATCAGGACTATTGCCTCCCAAGAACGGCGCCAAAATTTGATACCCGTCATTTGTGAGTACCAAAGATAAAATTTATAATCTCCTATTAAGACTAACCTAGGCTAGTGGTAACAGGGTCGAACCACAAGGAGGCAGTTGTAAACTTTAGTTGATTTATGTTCAGTCTGAGGTAACTATTATGGGGGTTGATTTGAATAAGTCTAAGACTAAGAGCAAACAAAGATAATAAACTAAAAATACGATTTAAACAGATAAAAGAAGGGTACTAGGATGGTCGGGTCATTATAGCTTCGGCGGCAGCAAACTAAGTCGGTCTGAATCAAACACAGGTAAGGCGGGAAATAAAGAGGTCCTCTCGGTCCACTCTTAACAAATAGCATCTCTCGATCTCGCTATAGGTCCCTAATGTCACTAATACTAACTTTCGTCCTGAAAAGTGACTAATGGTCCAAACTATACCTATCTTTCGATCTTAGCACAGTTTAGTCAAATTAATTGATGGTCTAATAACCTCCCCTACCTTTCGATCTAATGGGTCAGTCACGAAATAGGTATCTAACTGGTCGCATGCATTCGATTCGTTAAATACAAGATTAAAACAATTAAAACGAAAATAAAACCCTACGAGGTCAGTCGATCGACTGGGAATGTCAGTCGATCGACCAACACGCGAGACAGTCCTCTCTAATCTAATGCCGCCTACGCCGTAAATCGCCTACATCCTAGCACTAAGGAATTAGCTACTCATGCTAAAGATGAAAACAACAATAAAACTCATAACGATTGCTGAATTCATGCTTAAGGTAAATAACAACAATGACAATACGATAATTGGCTTTCGGGACACTAGCTATCAATTCTATACTAATAATGAAAGTAAAACAGTAAACTAAAATTAGGGCAGAATGAATACCGAGATTTAAGAGGAAAGATTAAGAGCAAGGGCAGAAATCCAATGCTAAAGATCGATATCCCAAACCCTAGATACTCGAAATACCCTAAAACTGAAAGTACTGTATTGTGAATAAAACTTGGATAAAAACTTGATATCTAAACTGATGGTTTTATGTTACGTTATATAGCAATCAACGTAACATCTTATTTCCTAAACCTAAACTTCACGGGCTTCAAGATTCACGGCCTTTCAATTCACGTCTGGAATAGAAATCTGGTCGATCGACTGATAATGCTAGTCAATCGACTGCTCCTCAGCAAACAGTGGCTTCTGAAACCCGAGCATTGGTCGATCGACTGAAGGTGGTAGTCGATCGACTGGCTGAGCTGCTACTTGACTTCTTAAAATACGTGGACTTGTCTTTTGGGCCTTGGATTACGCACCAAGCTCGTTCCTTGAGTGATTCCTTTACGTCATTTGCAATGCAGATTACTCGGGGATGGATTTGACTTGATTTCCCGTTGAATTCTTCACATTTCTGCAATAAAGTACAAAATACGGAAGTAGACGGAAATAGGGAGAAATGTAGCATAAACTACAAGAATGAGCTCTGAAATGCGTGTAAAATAGGATGTAAAACATCATATAAATAACACGCATCAATCTTAATGTCTCCAAGACGGAGGTCTTTTGGTCTGTTGAGGATCCTCGGAGTCGGCTTCCTGGGGTTTTCCCCCCTTCTATTTCTCGGTCATTGCGTGGTGTTACAGTTTTGGGTGGACCTGTCAGTACTTGTCCTGGTTTTGGCAGAGAGATTGTGGCGAAGAGAGTAACTAAGACCATTGATGAGCTAATGGACTTGGTTGCGAGGATTGAGGACCCGCAATGTGAGTTGCTTCTACTTCGAGCTTGTACTGGTATTTCTAAACTCTATTTCTCACTTCGTACTTGCTCCCCTAGTATTTTTGGGTCGGTCTATCTTCCTTTTGATGTCGCTCTTTGTTCCAGCTTGGAACGTATTGTCACCGCGTCTGGGCCGGGTTTTGGGGATTGGCAGTGGCGCCTTGCTACATTCCCTTTTCATCTTGGTGGTCTTGGTGTCTATGCGGTGGGAGATGTTTTATTTTATGCTTTTATTGCGTCCCGTTTGCAGTCTGCTGGTTTGCAGGCTAAGCTCCTCGGCCCTTCTGGTATTGTAGCTGCTGGCCATGCTTTTGATGATGCTGCGCGGGTGTTTACTGCGACTACAGGCTCTGGTATCTTAGGTAACCCTAGTGAAATTGTTGCCCCCAAACTTATGAAGAAATTGGCAGACATTTATTTCGCGACGGTTGCTGCTGCCTCAGAGTCTGTTTTCTCTTTGACACCACGCCAGCTTGCTTTATGGAAGTCTCAGTAGGGTTCTCACTCCTCTGATTGGTTACGTGTGGTTCCTATCTCAAGGTTGGGTCAGACTATGAATGGGAGGACTTACCGTAGCGTGCTTGGGTATCGTCTGGGTGTTCCGTTATTCACGGTATCTAGGCCCTGTCCTGCTTGCTCTGGGGTTTTGCTGAGGATTTTTTGGGGACCACACTGTTTCTTGTACTGGTACTGTGGGCGTTAAACATCGGCATAACCTCTTCTGGGACACTCTTTTCGACATCTGTTATAGATCTAGTATTACTGCGAGAAAGGAGGTTGATATCGGTTTGGTTGATGGGCATGGTGGCTCTCTTCGTCTTGCGGATTTGTTGCTTTATTCTTGGGACAGAGGGCGTGATGTGTGCGTTGAATTGACAGGGTCTTCTCCTTTGACTCAGACCGGGATGACGGATTTTGTGCCTGGCCGGGTTGTTGCTGATGTTGCTCAGCGTACGTGTGCTAAGTACGGGGATTTGTGCGCGGCAGCGGGTTATGGTTTCCTTCCCTTCTCTTTCTCTTCACTTGGGGAGCTGGGTTCGGATGTTGTTGCCTTGCTCAAGCGGATCCGGAAATTCTCGGTATCTCAGGATGCAGGGGCTCGGGTGGCCGCTTACATTTTTACTAGACTTAGCTTTGCTGTTGCTAAGGGTGTGGGAGCCCAGATTGTCTCTCGTCTCCCCACCAATTTCATGTAAACTTTATATTTTTCTTTTAATGAAAGCCGCGCGCATCCTTTTTATAAAAAAAATAAATAAATAAATAAATAAATAAATAAATAAATAAATAATAATAATAATAATAATAATAATAATAATAATAATAATAATAATAATAATAATAATAATAATAATAATAATAATAATAATAATAATAATAATAATAATAATAATAATAACGACATTAAATAAAGTAATATAATAATAATGATATCAATAAGAATATAAAATAAGAATAATAATATTAATGTTGAAATAAACTAATATGAACTGAACTGAACTGATCTGATCTGAACTGAACTGAACTGAACATAACTTAACTTAACTTAATGGAGTTGAACTGAACTGGACTGGACTTATTAGAACTGAAATTAAGTCCAAAAGAACAGGGCCTAAGAGCCCAAACTATCACCAAATTTTACATTTATTTTTTGCATCAGGCCATCATGGTAAACTATATGCGAAAAGATCATATCTTTCCTATTAACTATCCTCTAATTTCCCGCCTCATCGTCAATTGACATAAGTATACATATTCTTTAATTCCTTTTAGATCCGAATTTAATTAGTATATTTAATATCAATATTAGTGTTAATTGAAAAATATAAGCAAAGGACATTCATGTAAGTATGATCCAAAACTTATATCTGGGTTCTTTTATTCGTTTGACTCTATTTCAAAGTGCATACTTTTTCAATTATTAAAATTTATGTTAATATACTCCTTAGTTGGGGATATGTTATATTCCCTCCATTTTCCTATTTTCTTCCCATTTGTTTTATTGCGTTCTCCAAAGCATACCTTTGACCGTATTTTTCGACATCTATATGTTACTTTTTTTGTCGAATTTTTTTCTTAAAAGATGTCTTGATATTAATCGTAAATGTTGATTTGCACTTTACTCTAATTTTTTCTATCATAAGTGGGGCAAAAACAAGCCCTACCAACTGTATGAAGGTTAGAAATAATCCTTATACGCGTAAGAAAGCTGTTATTTTTTTCATTACTAGCCTGACCCAGCGTAGTGAAGAAACAATAAGTCAAGAATAGGTACATTGCGTGATCAAGCTTTATCTATAGTTGGAATGAAGTTATCTTCTAATTGTTTAGCCTGATATTTTACACTACCTCCAGGGTAGAACTCAGCCCACCATTATCATTCAGTTCAGATCAGCGTAGCAGCCCGGGTATGACAGCGGGCTACATGAGTGAATCAGGCATACATGTTATCATACTAAATATGTCGGGCAGGATATAGGAGTTGAATACACTTAGAAGAATATTCGAATGTAATGGAGAAAGAATAGCAACTAATCTAACTAATAGTAAAAGACTCCTATAAATGAGAAACTAGTTGTTGGAAACCTTGGCAACCAATACAGACAAGGATAGAACTCGGTAGGAGACTACTCACTCATGATCATAGAATACATGCTAACAAGGGTGTCAAACGCATTAACAAGTCTAAACATGATGGATGAGTAAAGAAATAAACAATCATTAAGTAAAGGATAAAAGGAATTGTACCAACTTAGGATGATCCAAATAATAAGCAAAGAATAATAGAAGAAAAGTTGATGAATGATGAAGATTTGTCAATTCTCCAATAAACCCAAATAGTCTTCAAATTATCAAACTAAATCTAAGAACACTTGAATAATTAAGGAAAGATTAAGATGTGATTAAGATTGAATTGTGTAATAAAACTTAATTAACACTAATAAAACTTGAGTAAAACTTGGTAATGAACTTGGTAATAATCTCCTAATACAATGGGGTATTTATACTAAGTACAAGTATTAGGGTAACAAAGGGCTTAAATGACGATTAAGTCCCTAAAATGAAGATTAACGCCTTGCAAGTCCCTCAAGGAGACGCTCGACCTGCCCCTGTTGGACGCCCATGCTGTAAAGGAATACGCCCGTCCTGCTTGTGGGACGCTCGGGCTGAGTCTTTGGATGCCCGTCTTGATCTTCAGGACGCTCGGGCTGAGCTTGGGACGTCCGTCTCATAGGTCATCTTGGCTTCTTCTTCATTTGGCTGCCTCATGATCTGTGGGGATCATTGAGGAGCCATGGGGGTCCTTCATCATTGCCCAAATACTTGTTTTACTGACTTGGGCCTTTAGTATTGGTCTCCTCTTTGTGGCTTTGTCGTTAGATGCGATCCATTTAGCTCCGTTTTGCTCCATATATGCAAGGTTAGCATTCCTCTCCAACCAAGGACACAAAATCTCAAAGAATATGCAAAGTAGGAAGCTAAAGATAAGAAGCAAACCTAATGCATGCAAGAAAGCATAGGAACGAGGCTAGTTCGGGGAGTAAATGTGTGCAAATACGAGTCACATCAAATATCCCCAAACCGAACCTTTTCTCGTCCCGAGTAAAGAGGTGACTAAAACTATGACCTTTATTAATACTACTAGCCGATGTGAGACAATTAGCGGGTCTCACTGAAAGATCATAGATCCTAATTAGACTCTCTAATTAATAAAAAAATATCTCATAATATGTTCATTTAGTGATCTATGTAACATGTTTGCAAATATAAAAGCATAGAAATAAAGGTTAAGGAAAAACAATTTCCTTACATTGATTTTTATGGTAAAAATGGGCACAAACTAGATCACCTATCTAGTTTGTTCTTGAGCTAAATAAAGATGGATGATCCTCCTAGAAAAACCTTCAAAAAGAAAGTCTCCTTCAAGTTGCACCCAAGAACAACACCCAAAATAATCTTACAAGTATTAAATAGATACTTGTAAAATTAACCCTTGATAATATTTATAATATTACTAACAAGCTTAGTAAATATTTATTTTGTATACTAACAAGCTTAGTAAGTGATAAATATTTATTTTAGAGAGATAAATAATTTTTGTTCACATATAAAAACAAGTGAGCTAGCATATGAAAAATGAACACAAATTGGTCTATATTGGAGGAGGAAAACCGGTAGGAGAGGTGGAGTAAGAGAGTGGACTTGTTTCAATTTTTGTCCAATCTTTTTCACATGCACAATGATCATATGACAATTTTATGGAAGAAAAACAAGCAAAGTGAAATGATTATGTTTATAATCATCCACTACACTCCATTTACACGGTCCAATGTCCCATTAACGGGTCCATTTTGGTTCTTATATTTGTCGCACAAATACGTGTAATTTTTATTTAAACATCGTTTTATGTTTAAATGCTTCCAATTAATTTCGTCCAAATCACTCCGTAAATATACGTGTACCGCTACACATATTATTTACGTACTAATATTAATCACATTAATCAATTAGTACAATTTTAGTGAATTAACAATTAATTAACTAAAACCCGTCTCCCAAAATTTATTATTCAATTATCGCATAATTAAATAATAACTGTCGTGCCTCGAGTTCGCAACTCGAAATCTCTCTAAAATAATCGACTAACTTTTTAGTCTATAAATCAAGGGACTAAATAAATTGTATCTCATACAATTAATTAGTTATCAATTGGGGTTCGTTCCTATAGGTGTGACCGAAAGGGGTCAATTGATCACCGTCGTCTCACGACAATAACGTCAAACTCTAGTTAGCCAACCGTTATCGATTTACGTTAATCAACTGACGAGGATCAAATAATTAAATATCCTGATGATATTCCTTTAATGAGATTTATTATGTAAACGCACTATTGTGGAGGACACTAACTCCAACAATCTCCCACTTGTCCGACACAAGGTGTGCGCTACAAATTTTCTTGTCCGTTTTAATCGCCCACTCAATGCAAGGTGTTTTTAAGATCGCACTTTCATATGAACATATCGTGAGTGGTTTTCTCGATCGGGAGTGTGACAACCTGACCGGAAAAATCTCCCACAGATTACTTCCGAGCGTGGCCACGCATTTGTAGTCATTAACTCCTCGAGTGGCCTTGAGATATAGTTACCCAACGTGGGTGGACAATTCCTGTATGCCCTATCTATCTTTGCCCAATACAGCTCATCATGACTCAGAAGATGTCCTTTTGGCCTCCTTTCACGGTACGACCTAGGACAAAAACCAAAGTCACTCAAAAACTGCATTGACTTGGATAATAGTCTCCAGTCAAAAGAATCGACTCATAGGAACATCTTAGAGATCCCTGCCACGACCAGACGTCTATAATAGAACTTAGGGACTCTCTAAATGGTCTGTAATACTACGATTTTATGAGTCTCTGGGTACTTGATGTGAACATTATTTGCGCACATTTAGTCCCCTAATTGAGCCTATTTTGCATACTATTATAACATTTCATGGCCATTTTATCCGTCAAAACCTTCCTATTTGCTTTTCTATCGCATTTCATATGTTTTGTAGAAAAGGAGATAATAAGGCGGAAATTCCCGTCTTTCTTGCATATTTGGAAGCTTATTGATGATATTAGATGGACTAGTATGAAGAGGAGGCAAGAATGATGACCAAAGATGTAGGAATAAAGTGTATATAGAAGGATTAAAAGGTTAAAAGTAAGAATGACGAGAGGGAAGGCATTACAAGAAGAAATCGCTCAAAAACCGAACCAAGGGTTGCTCCTTTGGCTCTGAAAATATGCTAGATGGAACGGCGTCGAAAAATCAAGTGATCTAGGCTTTTGAATCACTCCAATAGGAGTCCGGATGAGGAAATGACATCCGTTTTACAATCCGAGCTCAAGATACAGCTCAACCCGCTCGGGTCAAATTCAACCCGCTCGGGTTGAAGCCCAGGACGCCCATATTTCGCTCGGGACGGGCGTATTCCTGGACAGGAAACTTTCCCTTGCTACGTGAACCACAATCCGAGCGTCTTCTCCCAAATCCGCCCGGATTGCATCTCCCGAATCCGCCCGTCTTCTCCCTAATCCGCCCGGATTGCATTTTCAGAATCCGCCCGGATTCTCTTGAATCCGCCCGGATTCCATCGCCAGAATCCGCCCGTCCCGACCTTAATCCGCCCGGATTCCAGCCCAGCGCATTTTCGTCTTCTTCAAGCCTCAAAGAAAGACGCCCTTCCTTCAAGAAATACCGGCTTCTCCCTGCTCAAATCTCAAAAGTGTAATTACTAGTTTAGCCCTTAGTTAACCCTAATGCATCCACCTAATTTCCACTATAAATACCCCATTTGTAATAATCCCTTGGACACATCTTTTTAGCTAGAAAAATCCTTCTTTAGATTAGATTAGGAGTAGATTAGAATAGATTACTCTTTAATCATTCAACAAATTACACATTAATCTCTTCTTAATTATTGTTCAAGTTTATCATTCAAGTTTATTATTGGGTAATTGAAGATTATTGAGTTATTATTGAGAGATTGACAACCTTCCATCAATCATCAAGTTTCTTCTATTATTCTTTCCTTTATTATTTGGATCATCTCAAGTTTGGTATAAATCCTTTACTCTTTACTCTTTATTGTTTATTTCCTCATTCTATTATCATGTTTATACTTGTTGTGATGATTGACACCATTAATGACATGTTTCCCATGATAATGAGTGAGTAGTTTCTTTAGCTAGGATTAGTGGGTAATTAGGGGAAACCAACATGGGATTGATTCATGCTTAATCTAATATGTTCACATGATTAAATTGCTTGCTTGTTGTGATGTCAACTTTATGCACATGTTATGTTTGATGAAATGCTAAGCCTATGAATCCTTGCATTTTTACCATCTCTTATCTACTCAACTTGACTCGTAAGATATAAACCAACTCGAGTCTTGTTAGACCATGCATAGAAGTTGATTAGGAGGAAAGTAAGTCGACTTGTAGGTGTTGTACAATCTAATCGATTCGGCTCCGGGACCCAACTCTTCCTAAGAACCGTAAGATATAACCCAACTCGGTTCCTCCACAACATTAATTGCTTGCAACCTTGTAAACATGTTTGTATGATCAACACCATGAATCCCCCATAACCCCATGATATCCTAGCACTTTTAATCAATTGTTTACATCTTTCCTTTTATTGCTCGTTCTACATTATTGCTTTTATTAGTCTAGAACACAACTACAAACCCAACCAAATTGTGACACTAGCATAAATTGAGATGGATATACTTAGAACCCAAAGCACACCGTCCCATGGATCGACCTCGACTTACCGCTAACTAGTTGTATGTTGAGTATTATAAATGTGTTTGATTGGATGAGTGACGACATCGTCCACATCAAAATGGCGCCGTTGCCGGGGATGGTGCTATGTGATTAAGTTCTTACTTGTTTGTCTATTTTAATTGTGCTTTCACCTTGAGGAACTTGTTCCTCAAGGATCGTTTTTACCGTTTTCTTGTAGTTTCCATGTTTGTAGTTGTATCTCTATCTTGACCAATGATGATGACCCAAGACTTGACATATGGAGTATGTGGTGAATCTTTGGAGTATGACTATGGGTATGGGGAGTTTGAGGAGCAAGTCAACACAAACCTACCTTATTATTTGTACAACGAAAATCCTAACCACTACCCCAATTTTTCCCACCAAAATCACCACACCCAATATCAACAACAACCACCCACTCAATACCCATTTCACAATGAACTTCAATTGCCACAATACATCCACTTTCACACCTACCCACAACAAGAAGATGAACCCATTGAAAATGTGATTCTCCAAATGATGGGAGATCAACAAAACTTCTTCAAACAAATGCTAGAGGAGAGCCAAAAGAGGGACAATGTTCTTCAAGGCATTGTTGCCCAAGGTGAGGAGTTGGAGATTCAAATTGCCCAAATGAGAGAATCCCAAGAAACCACCCCCCACCACTCCTTGGACATTGACCATGAATGTGAGTTTGAAGGAGTTACCTTTGATGAGAAGTGGTAAGAGCCAAACTCTTTGGGCTCTTGTGAGTATGAAAGTGTGGTATTTGATGATGAAGACATGAGGTTGAGTAAGCCAAATACTCTTAGCCTTTGTGAGTATGAGGGTGTGTCATTTGAAGTAGATGTTGAGGTGTTGGAGAATGAGTTGGTGAAGAAGAGTGAAGCCCCTATTTATGATTCATATGGAGAAAGCGATGATGATGCATCTATGGAAGAAGATGATGAGGGAAATATGGACTCAAATGATGAAGGGAGTTATGGGATTAGCTTTCTTGAGGAACCCATCCTTGAGAAGTTTGAAGATTGCTTCGATGAAGAGGAGGAATGCCTTCATGAGAACCTTTTTGCACCCACTATGGAGCCCATGATAGTTGGAGATGACATTATGGACCTTCTCACGAAAGTCAAATCGTCATACAAGAATTACTTAGTGGGGAAGCTCAAAGAAAAGGTTAAGAAGGAGTCTATATGTGGAAATTTGGCATCCACTATCCCAAATCCTAAGACATCCCATCATCAATGCCATGAAAGTTCGCCTTCTATCCTTGGAGAATTGACTAGTCCAAGCATTCGCATCTTCAACTTTGGAAGAAATAGGAGCAACCGGAAAAGCCCCCATGACAAGAATCTCAAGTTTTCTAGTTTTAAGAGCCGGGAAGGCCACCATCACAAAGCAAAAGAGAAGGGGAAGGAGTTCAAAGGGAGGTCCCTCATGGATTGGCCCTACTCTATTTGGCAATGGTTCAAGACTTATTCATGCTTACTTGAGGACCATTCACAAACCTTTGATCAACTATTGAGAGCATTGAGCTCCATAGATAATGGAATATGAATGAGTTTGGTGGAGTCCTCCCTCAAACCACCATTTGTAAGATACCCTTTCCTTTCACTTTGCATTACATTTCCACTTGCATTTAGTTATATACATATACATTTAGCTTGCATTTGTATTATATTTCATATTGCATTTACATTAGTTAGTTCATAGTATAGTTGCATTGTAATATAATTCATATAAATAATTGCATGTAGACTAGAATTCATGCATTGTCACTAATGGCCAAACCTATTCATTTCTACACTAGAAATAGTGTTTAAATTGGTTTGGGGAGGTTTGATCATAGGTGACCATAATTTACTAGAAATAATGCATCATATAGTATAGTTTGGATTGCATTCATTTGTTATATATGTCATATAGAATTGCATTTAGTTAGAGCATGCATTCATTCATACCATATCATTGCATTTGTACTTTATTTCAAAAAAATCAAAAATCCAAAAACATGTATTTCTTTTTCATTCCTACTCCTACATGTACATTGAGGACAATGTCCAAAATAAAGTGGGGGATGGGAATTTATATTCCAAAAATGCATAAAAATTGAAAACTTTCGAAAAATCACAAAAATATGTCTTTTAATTTCATAAAAACAAAAACCATAAAAATTTGAAAAATTGAAAAATCCAAAAACAAGCTCATTTCCCTTGTAGTGTAGACTTGTATATATTGTTTTGTATATATTGTGTTTGTTCATCCTTTTTCACATTGATTGACTACGCCACATCCGAGACATGAGGATATTGAAGACCGCATGGTATGATCTTTCCAATCTCCCTTTTTCCTCTTTATGTTAATGACTATGTGGCTTTATTTTGATTGATGCGGTAAAAACAATGTGAACTTTAGGACTTGCATTTAGTTTATTTGGCATATTAGTTGGTAGACTCATATGCATTAGGATGTATATATGATAGTTGCATCATGGCATGTAGTTTGCATGTTAGAAAAATTTTGCGAAACCGTCTACTTGGGAAGCTTGACAAGTGTATATAGGCCCTAGTAGATGCTTTTTCTTCTTAAGACTTTGCTTGTTAGAATACTTGTAAAACACCCTAAGATGTGTCATGCTAGTATCCCTTGACCCATGGATTAAGGCCTAGTCAAGAGTACCTTGTGGTGTGATAACTCCTTGGCTACCGTTTATTCCAAGGTGACCCTTGAAACTATGCATCCATCCATCATTCATCCATGTTCTACCACACATTTTGTCATCAAAGGGAATGGGCACAAAAAGAAATCAATTTGAGTTCAATGAAATGAAAAGTGAAAGAAAGTTTGCAAAATGCATCAAATGAAAAGAGGAGCAAAAATAGAACTCCTAAAGCTTCAAAAATAAAGCACCCTCCCTACATATGGGGTGACTTTGAAAATGTTCAAAAAGAAATGCAAAGAAAAGTTGAAAGTTGTCAAGTGTTGAAATGCCAAAAATCAAAAAGAAATGGCAAAAAGAAAGTGTTCTCAAATGTTATATGCCACAAGAAATTGGGGGAAAAACAACAATGAAAGCAAACTCCCAAAAAGAAACTCAAATACTATCGATCCCTTTATCCATCGTATCCATTTTTGTGCATGGTAGAGAGGGGACGACCCTTCTTCTTGTCTAGGTAAGAGGGGGAATTCCGCGATCCTCCAGTGTTTCTAACACCACAGGGAGTCTACTCTTGACAAAAGCATTTAACGATTGAGGACAAAAGTACCCTAGCTTGACACATTTTGGAGGTGATTTATTGGTATCCTTCTAGGCTTAGTAGTTTGAAGAAATTGTATCTATGAAGGAGTGTGTACCCTTGAATTGCTTCCCTTGTAGATAATTTCCGCCACTTAGATGAGGAAAGTGGCTATTCTTTTGTAGATGCATCCATTATGTGTTTTTGTGTGTTTAATGCTTGGATGTGTCGCCATTTTGGCAAGACCCACCTTGCCTTGCAAGAAGGCATCCTACCTCATGGTTGTCTTGTTGTGAGTTGAAGGGGCGGAGTGAGACCCGCTAATTGTCTCACATCGGCTATATTAGTAGGCTAGTTTAAATAAAGGTCTAGTTTTTGTCACCTCTTTACTCGGGACGAGTAAAGGTTCGGTTTGGGGATATTTGATGTGAACATTATTTGCGCACATTTAGTCCCCTAATTGAGCCTATTTTGCATACTATTATAACATTTCATGGCCATTTTATCCGTCAAAACCTTCCTATTTGCTTTTCTATCGCATTTCATATGTTTTGTAGAAAAGGAGATAATAAGGCGGAAATTCCCGTCTTTCGTGCATATTTGGAAGCTTATTGATGATATTAGATGGACTAGTATGAAGAGGAGGCAAGAATGATGACCAAAGATGTAGGAATAAAGTGTATATAGAAGGATTAAAAGGTTAAAAGTAAGAATGACGAGAGGGAAGGCATTACAAGAAGAAATCGCTCGAAAACCGAACCAAGCGTTGCTCCTTTGGCTCTGAAAATATGCTAGATGGAACGGCGTTGAAAAATCAAGTGATCTAGGCTTTTGAATCACTCCATTAGGAGTCCGGATGAGGAAATGACGTCCGTTTTACAATCTGAGCTCAAGATACAGCTCAACCCGCTCGGGTCAAATTCAGGGTTGAAGCCCAAGACGCCCATATTTCGCTCGGGACGGGCGTATTCCTGGACAGGAAACTTTCCCTTGCTACGTGAACCACAATCCGAGCGTCTTCTCCCAAATCCGCCCGGATTGCATCTCCTGAATCCGCCCGTCTTCTCCCAAATCCGCCCGGATTGCATTTTGTAATCCGCCGGATTCTCTTGAATCCGACCGGATTCCATCGCCAGAATCCGCCCGTCCCGACCTTAATCCGCCCGGATTCCAGCCCAGCGCATTTTCGTCTTCTTCAAGCCTCAAAGAAAGACGCCCTTCCTTCAAGAAATACCGGCTTCTCCCTGCTCAAATCTCAAAAGTGTAATTACTAGTTTAGCCCTTAGTTAACCCTAATGCATCCACCTAATTTCCACTATAAATACCCCATTTGTAATAATCCCTTGGACACATCTTTTTAGCTAGAAAAATCCTTCTTTAGATTAGATTAGGAGTAGATTAGAATAGATTACTCTTTAATCATTCCACAAATTACACATTAATCTCTTCTTAATTATTGTTCAAGTTTATCATTCAAGTTTATTATTGGGTAATTGAAGATTATTGGGTTATTATTGGGAGATTGACAACCTTCCATCAATCATCAAGTTTCTTCTATTATTCTTTCCTTTATTATTTGGATCATCTCAAGTTTGGTATAAATCCTTTACTCTTTACTCTTTATTGTTTATTTCCTCATTCTATTATCATGTTTATACTTGTTGTGATGATTGACACCATTAATGACATGTTTCCCATGATAATGAGTGAGTAGTTTCTTTAGCTAGGATTAGTGGGTAATTAGGGGAAACCAACATGGGATTGATTCATGCTTAATCTAATATGTTCACATGATTAAATTGCTTGCTTGTTGTGATGTCAACTTTATGCACATGTTATGTTTGATGAAATGCTAAGCCTATGGATCCTTGCATTTTTACCATCTCTTATCTACTCAACTTGACTCGTAAGATATAAACCAACTCGAGTCTTGTTAGACCATGCATAGAAGTTGATTAGGAGGAAATTAAGTCGACTTGTAGGTGTTGTACAATCTAATCGATTCGGCTCCGGGACCCAACTCTTCCTAAGAACCGTAAGATATAATCCAACTCGGTTCCTCCACAACATTAATTGCTTGCAACCTTGTAAACATGTTTGTATGATCAACACCATGAATCCCCCATAACCCCATGATATCCTAGCACTTTTAATCAATTGTTTACATCTTTCCTTTTATTGCTCGTTCTACATTATTGCTTTTATTAGTCTAGAACACAACTACAAACCCAACCAAATTGTGACACTAGCATAAATTGAGATAGATAGACTTAGAACCCAAAGCACACCGTCCCATGGATCGACCTCGACTTACCGCTAACTAGTTGTATGTTGAGTATTATAAATGTGTTTGATTGGATGAGTGACGACATCACCCACATCAGTACTCTATCGAGTGGGCGTTACTCTGTCGAGTAAGGGTGTTTTGCGATTTAAAATAGTTTCTGATCTGTAGGGTACTCGATCGAGTAGCCTTGGTACTCGATCGAGTAGGCAGCACTCGATCGAGTACGTCAGTTACTCGATCGAGTAGGCCGGTTTACGGGTAATGTTTTGTCGGGTTTTGTTAATAATACGAATTAATATATAAACACTTCCATCACTTTCATAATACGCTTTACAAACCTAATTACTTTGAAAAAGAGGTTTCAACCTACGTACTTCGCATTCGTCCCATTATTGACAAATCCCGGAGTTAGAGAGGTCGGATTTCGTTGTTCTTTGCATCATAGTGATCCTTGCGTCAAGGGTAAGATCCACGTACCATTTTTATAGCATTTAGCTGACTTTGTTTAAACCCTAATTTTAGGAATTGAGGATTTGTATGATTTGTGGTGTTAGTAGTGATTGTATGATTATGTGAATAGGAGGAGGATTCGTAGAAGAAAGATTTTGAGACAGCTGCTATATCTTCTGTTGTTGGTGTTGCATTCCAGGTAGGGTTTTCCATACTCAGTATTAGTTACATGATATGTGTGGTGATTGTGCTGTAGATAGTGATTGTTGATTGATTCAGACGGTTGTGATTGTATATTGTTGATTGATTCAGACGGTTGTGATTGTATATTGTTGATTGATTCAGACGGCTGTTGATTTTGGTGTTATGGTTATTGTTTATCTGTCTGTGTTGTTCGGGTTGCGTCCCTGGCTGAGTGGAGTCACTTGCGGGAGTGGCTTCACGCCCTTGATTCGCCCTCTGTAGAACCCGTCACAGAGGGGATGTGCACATTAATGAACATGGGTTTATCGCTCGATGAAGATGAGCGGGGCTTAGGTGGGAATGGCTGCGGTCCCCCATCGGCGCGAGGAGTAACTGTTGCGATGGGTACTCTAGCAGGGCTACACACTTTAGTGTGTAGTCAGTTGTGTGGAGATTGGAGATGGAGACTGGGGTTGTGTTGAGCTGTTTGAACTGTTTGTGTACTTGTTTCATTATTGTGGCTTTGTTTTTGTTTAAAATAGTTTCTGATCTGTAGGGTACTCGATCGAGTAGCCTTGGTACTCGATCGAGTAGGCGGCACTCGATCGAGTACGTCAGTTACTCGATCGAGTACGTTAGTTACTCGATCGAGTACGTCAGTTACTCGATCGAGTAGGCCGGTTTACGGGTAATGTTTTGTCGGGTTTTGTTAATAATGCGAATTAATATATAAACACTTCCGTCACTTTCATAATACGCTTTACAAACCTAATTACTTTGAAAAAGAGGTTTCAACCTACGTACTTCGCATTCGTCGCATTATTGACAAATCCCGGAGTTAGAGAGGTCGGATTTCGTTGTTCTTTGCATCATAGTGATCCTTGCGTCAAGGGTAAGATCCACGTACCATTTTTATAGCATTTGGTTGACTTTGATTAAACCCTAATTTTAGGAATTGGGGATTTGTATGATTTGTGGTGTTAGTAGTGATTGTATGATTATGTGAATAGGAGGAGGATTCGTAGAAGAAAGATTTTGAGACAGCTGCTAGATCGTCTGCTGTTGTAGTTGCATTCCAGGTAGGGTTTTCCCTACTCAGTATTAGTTACATGATATGTGTGGTGATTGTGCTGTAGATAGTGATTGTTGATTGATTCAGACGGTTGTGATTGTATATTGTTGATTGATTCAGGCGGTTGTGATTATATATTGTTGATTGATTCAGACGGCTGTTGATTTTGGTGTTATGGTTATTGTTTATCTGTCTGTGTTCTTCGGGGTGCGTCCCTGGCTGAGTGGAGTCACTTGCGGGAGTGGCTTCACGCCCTTGATTCGCCCTCTGTAGAACCCGTCACAGAGGGGATGTGCACATTAATGAACATGGGTTTATCGCTCGATGGAGATGAGCGGGGCTTAGGTGGGAACGGCTGCGGTCCCCCACTAGCGGCGAGGAGTAACCTGTTGCGATGGGTACTCTGGCAGGGCTACACACTTTAGGGTGTAGTCAGTTGTGTGGAGATTGGAGATGGAGACTGGGGTTGTGTTGAGATGTTTGAACTATTTGTGTACTTGTTTCATTATTGTGGCTTTGTTTTTGTGTAATTAGTACTAACCCCGTTTAAATGTTTTAAAAAAACTGTGGTGATCCATTCGGGGGTGGTGAGCAGTTATTGAGCAGGTATGAGCTGATGCGTATGGGATAACTGGGAGGAGTCACCACGATGCAGTTTAGAAGTCTTCCGTTGTGTTTGATAGTTTTATAGTCTTTTGATAGTAGACAGTTTTGGAGAACTTGTATCTCTTTATCAGTTTTGGTTTTTGGCATGTAATCACATTAAACGTTATTTACTATTTAAATATGTTTCTTTATTGTCTTATGATTATCATTGCCTCGGATAACTGAGATGGTAGCACTTCCATGCCTTAAGTGGTCCTGGTAAGGCACTTGGAGTATGGGGGTGTTACATGGTCACTGTCCGGCAAAGTGTCACACACTCTGCCTATGTAATCGACTAGTCATCACGTATGACCTTATGGTGTTGAACAACCATCAATCGACTTACAATCTAGTCACTCCGAGACGTCACCTCATTAAGTGACTAGGGACAAAATACAATGTTCACCTTATTCACTTGAATAGTGTTCAACATTGTCTCCACAACTTATTCAGATAAACAAGGTATTAAAACTTTAGTCACACTAAATAAAAGATTCATAAATGAATGCAAAAACAATGAATGCGATTATCATATATAATAAGAGATACACTATCCAATTATTACATATCCATAATCTTAAAGAAAATCTGGTATTCGTCTCAATCCCATTTCGACGACATGACCATCATGTTTAGCCTTTGATAAAGGCTTGGTTAAAGGATCAACAATATTATCATCTGTCCCAACCTTACAAATGTCCATTTCCTTCCTTTCCACATAATCTCTAATTACATGGTATTTCCTTTCAATGTGTCTAGATTTGTTACTAGACTTCGGCTCTTTGGCTTGAAAAATAGCTCCACTGTTATCACAATATTGAGTGATCGGATCTTCGGCGGAATGGACTACTCCTAGTCTCTCCATGAATTGCCTAATCCAAACAGCTTCCTTTGCAGCCTCAGACGCTGCAAGGTAGTCAGCCTCTGTTGTAGAATCCGCGGTAACGCTTTGCTTGAAGCTCTTCCAGCAAACTGCTCCTCTATTTAGCATAAACACATAGCCGGATTGGGATTTCATATCATCCTGATCGGTTTGGAAACTTGCGTCCGTGTAACCTCTTACACGCAACTCAGTTTCTCCTCCAAACACTAAGAACGAATCCTTAGTCCTTCTCAAGTACTTAAGGATGTTCTTCACGGCTATCCAGTTACTCTCACCAAGCTTAGCTTGATAACGACTTGTCATGCTCAAGGCATACGCAACGTCGGGACGAGTGCAAATCATAGCATACATGATAGACCCAACAGCGGAAGCATAAGGGACGGTCTTCATGTGTTCAATCTCCTTATGGGTAGAGAGAGACTGTGACTTGCTCAAAGTAATCCCTTGGCCCATAGGTAGAAATCCTCTCTTGGAGTCTTTCATATTGAACCGGTCAAGAAATTTGTCAATATAAGCTTCTTGACTCAATGCTAGTATCCTTTTGGACCTATCCCTATAGATCCGGATACCCAAGATTCGTTGTGCCTCTCCCAAGTCCTTCATTTGGAAGTGTTTCCCTAGACACTCCTTAACGGAAGTGAGCGATGGAACATCATTCCCGATGAGCAATATGTCATCCACATATAGGACAAGGAATGCAACCTTACTCCCACTAAACTTCATGTATAAACACGGTTCTTCCACACTTCTAGTGAAACCGTAATGTTTAATAACATGATCAAAGCGATGATTCCAACTCTTAGATGCTTTCTTAAGACCATAGATGGACTTCTTGAGCTTACACGCCTTCTTAGGGTTTTAGATCTATCCATAAAACCTTCAGGTTGTATCATGTACATCTCTTCTTCTAGAATCCCATTCAAGAAGGCGGTTTTGAAATGCGACAACCGCTAAGATTATCCTAATGGACCGAAGCATAGCGACTAGAGTGAAGGTCTCGTCATAGTGTAAACCATGAACTTGGGTGAAACCTTTTGCCACCAATCTAGCTTTGTAAACATCTATATGTTTATCCACGCCGAGCTTAATTTTATATATTCATTTACACTGAAGAGGTCACACTCCCTCAGGTAAATCCACCAAGTCCCATACTTAGTTCTCGTACATGGAATCCATTTCGGACCGTATGGCTTCTAGCCAAAGCGAGGAGTCGAGACTAAACATGGCCGATTTGTAGGTAGTGGGTTCATCACTTTCCAAAAGTAACAAAACACCATCCTCTTCGATGTTACCAAGGTAGCGGTCAGGTGGATTAGAAATCCTACTTGACTTTCAAGGAACAATTACCGTTTCAGAGGAAGAGGGAATGCTATCCTCCACGTTCTCCTCTACCTCATTCTCGGTTTGTGGCTCTCGAACTTCGTTAAGTTCAAAATTTCTCCCACTCTGTATCCTAGAAATAAACTCCTTTTCTAGGAATACAGCATCACGAGCCACAAACACTTTGTTCTCGTGTTTATTGTAGAATTAATAGCCACATGTTTCCCTTGGATATCCTACAAAAAGACATTTGTCAGACCTGGGTGCAAGCTTATTGCCAGACTTGATCTTGACGTGCGCTTCGCAACCCCAAATACGCATGAATGACAAATGAGGGACTTTCCCTGTCCATATCTCATACGGAGTCTTATCGGCCGCTTTAGTCGGGCTTCGATTTAGTGAAAATATTGCAGACAAGAGGGCAAAACCCCAAAACGAATTAGGAAGCTCGGCTAGACTCATCATAGACCGAACCATATCTAGTAAAGTTCAATTTCTCTTTTCGGCCACACCATTTAGTTGTGGTGTGCCAGGAGGAGTCCATTGTGATACTATACCACAATCTTTTAGGTGTGAATCAAATTCTGAATTTAGGTATTCACCACCACGATCGGATCGTATGGTTTTAATCCTTTTATCCAATTGGTTCTCTACTTCATTTTGAAACTCTTTGAACTTGTCAAAAGCTTTACTTTTATTCTTCATCAAGTAGACATACCCATATCTACTCAAGTCATCAGTAAAAGTAATGAAGTAATGAAAACCTCCTCTAGCGGTGATGGTTAATGGTCCGCACACATCCGTATGTATGAGAGCCAAAACCTCACTAGCTCGTGTCCCTTTTCCTGCAAAAGGTGCATGAGTCATCTTGCCTAAAAGGCAAGACTTGCATATACCATAAGATTCAAAATCAAATGGTTTGAGCACTTTTGATGAAGCAAGTCTCTTAATGCGTCTTTCTTTTATGTGGCCTAAACGATAATGCCAATGGTAGGATTCGTTTGGATCGCCCGTTTTGAGCTTTTTAGTTTCCACATGATAAACGTTATTAAAATCATCTAAAACATAAATGCCTCCAATTGAAATGGACTTGCCATAAACCACATCATTCAATGAAAAAGTACAACTATTGTCCTTAATCATAAAACAAAAGCCTTCCGCGTCTAACGCGGAAATGGAGATGATGTTCTTGGTTAAAGTTGGTACAAAATAACACTTATTTAAATATAACTCTAGACCACTAGATAAAGTGAGAACATAGGTCCCCACGGAAACGGCCGCTACTCTAGCTCCATTGCCCATGCGGAGATCCACATCACCTTTTGCTAGTGCTCGCACGTCCCTTAAACCCTGCAAATGATTACAAAGGTGAGAGCCACATCCGGTATCAAGTACCCAAGTGGAAGTGCAAGCATAATTAACGTCTATCACATAGAGAGAGGAAATCATACCAATAGGCGTCACACGCCCTTCCTTGAGATCCTCCAAGTATTTGGGACAACTCCTCCTATAATGCCCATTTCCATTACAATGGAAACATTCGGCCTCGGAGAGTTTGACACTTTTTGCCTTGGGATTGCCATTCTCAACGGCTTTCCCCTTTCTCTTGTCTTGTTTCTTTGACGATTTCTTGAATTGGGACTTTTCCTTCCCCTTTCCCTTCTTAACTCCCAGGGACATGTTCTTTAACTTCATGGTTAGAACATCCCCTTTTTCACTCCCACTAGCTTCCATATCCCTCTCCGCTTGGGTGAGGAGTGCATGAATTTCATGATAACTCTTATCCATGTCATTCATGTTATAGTTTACCCTAAAGTTGGCAAACTTGGTGGGAAGTGAGTGGAGGATTCGATCCACCACAAGAGTCTTAGGAATATTACACCTTAGACGCTCTAGGATGTCAACATATTCGACCATTTTTAGCACATGGGGACCAACCTTTTGGCCCATCTCAAGCTTAGCTTCAAAGAAGCGTGCTGCCGCATCGTATTGACGGACTTTAGGTATTTGTGAAAACATAGTAATCATACGAGTAAATATCTCGTACGCATTTAAAGAAGTGCATGAAAGTTTGAGCTTTGGGGACATCGACCATATCAACACATTTTTGATATCATTCGACATCCTCACATGGTCATCATAGGCGGTCCGCACCGTTGATGTAGCCCTTGGACCGGGCTCGATGGGAGGAGCATTGGTTAAGTAAGTGAGCACGTTGTCGGACAACGCGACGCTTTTGATGTTGGATTCCCATTCAAGAAAGTTACTACCGTCATCTTTTAAGATACATTTGTCCATTACGGACCTTAGCCATGAATCTTTGCCTAGTGAATTAGTCGATGGAGTTGAAGAAGTTGCCATTGCGAATTAAAATGCTACAACAAATAAGGAAAAATTAACATCCATTGTTTTAAAATTACTTGTGAAAACATGTTTAACAAGTTTTAGTATTTACATAATGATCTCCCACTAAATTATATAAATGATTCCAAGACCCAAATATTAAACAAAAATGAGCATCGCTTGGGCGAAACATCCCATAATCGTGTAAATTCGGTAAGTCAACGGTTGACTAATTCTACCTCTAGAACTCTTGGTTGACGAATTTCCTTAAATTCATCTACTAGCCCCGGAATACAAGACCATCTTATACCCCGTTGAGTTCAACCAATTTTGGCGTGTGATAACCGTTTACCATCCTACTTATCCAAGGTAAAAAGAGAACACTCCGCTTGGGCGAGCGTGGCTTTAATGAACAAGGGATTCATAGGTGTTACTAATTTGTAAGGCTAATCTCAATTTTAGTTATGTGAGAGATCTTGTCAATTTAGTCATAAATTCCCTATAAGTGAACTAAGTCGGTGAATGTAAATGACGTGAATTGACAAACGCGAAAAAAAATGCATGTGAATGGCGATTTTGGCATGCGCGAAAATAAAACAAGCAAGCATATGAATAATCCTAGTATGGCCACCTAGTTAAAATAAACTAGACTATTACATATCGGAAACCAACTCCTTGTCCCTTGCCTCTTCGTTCCAAAAGTGGCTTCTTCTTGTGGGATTTGGAACACCTTCCAAAATATAGACTCCGTCTCGATGTAATCCGTCTTTTGAAAACGCCGGTAAGAATAACTATTACAATTGAATTACAGCTATTCCTATTATACATTAATTAATAAAATAAATAAAACTATTAATTAATTACAAACCGACGAAACGAGATCGTATTTAATTACAAACAAATCGCTATACCCATTCATTTCGGGTAATAACGATAAAAAAATAACTAAGCCATACTAGGTACAATAAAATAAATACTTTAAATAAATGACAATCATTCATTCAACTTAAATAAATATGCTTACAAATGCTGTAAAATGATGCCAAAATCTCCCTATCTAACAATCGTTGGTATCCATCTCGGTTTTGTGGATTTAATCGATTTTTAGCATGTAAAAATCAATAATCAACTATTAAATCTCATTTAAGTCCAAACTAATTTGATGATGAATAATTAGTTTGATTTGGTGATATTTTGCTAATTTAATCGGTAAAATCATAACTTTTAAGTAATAAATCCAAAATAATTGAAAATATTACCAAAAATAAAACAAAAAGTTTTGAGTATTCTAGAACACTCCCAAGAACACCAAAATTTCAGAAAAAATGCCCAAAAATTCAGATCAAATTTTATGAAGAAAAAAAGATCCATATTTATCGGTTTTTAACCACTAAAACCAATAAACATCAAAACAAGGTGAAAATACATTTTAAATTTCACTTTTAACTTTTAAATCATATTTTTAAATGTACATAAATTTATCATGGGCATGAACAAATGTTTCAAGTATATGATTAATTTATTTCACTTTTATCGACTTTTATCTCATAAAATCAATAAACATGCAAAACTTCAAACCAACCTTCAAAACTTTACATACAAACTATAGAAAACATGCATGAAACACCATAAAAATTTTATGACCCGAATCAACTTTTAACTATTTTTAGTTAACTCTTAACCAAAATACAACATTTTTGACTCGGTTTTCTACCAAAAATCATTATAAATAGCAAAATAACTTCATAAATCACCAAATTTTACCACAAACCTTTTGAGACCCGTAGGTAGGCATGCCCAAAAAATTTCGTGCTAAAACTGCTTCTAACACAAGTTTTGAGTTTTCATAAATTATCTCATAATTTATTAATATGCTTAAAATCAACATGCAAATTACAAGCCTAGCTCTGTTACCACTTAAAAGATCATAGATCCTAATTAGACTCTCTAATTAAAACAAATTATCTCATAATATGTTCATTTAGTGATCTATGTAACATGCATGCAAATATAAAAGCATAAAAATAAAGGTTAAGGAAAAACAATTTCCTTACATTGATTTTTATGGTAAAAATGGGTACAAACTAGATCACCTATCTAGTTTGTTCTTGAGCTAAATAAAGATGGATTATCCTCCTAGAAAAACCTTCAAAAAGAAAGTCTCCTTCAAGTTGCACCCAAGAACAACACCCAAAATAATCTTATAAGTATTAACTAGATACTTGTAAAATTAACCCTTGATAATATTTATAATATTACTAACAAGCTTAGTAAATATTTATTTTGTATACTAACAAGCTTAGTAAGTGATAAATATTTATTTTAGAGAGATAAGCTATTTTTTTTCACATGCAAAAACAAGTGAGCTAGCATATGAAAAATGAACAAAAATTGGTCTATATTGGAGGAGGAAAACCGGTGGGAGAGGTGGAGTAAGAGAGTGGACTTGTTTCGATTTTTGTCCAATCTTTTTCACATGCACAATGATCATATGACAATTTTATGGAAGAAAAACAAGTAAAGTGAAATGATTATGTTTATAATCATCCACTACACTCCATTTACACGGTCCAATATCCCATTTACGAGTCTATTTTGGTTCTTATATTTGTCGCACAAATACGTGTAAATTTTATTTAAACATCGTTTTATGTTTAAATGCTTCCAATTAATTTCGTCCAAATCACTCCGTAAATATACATGTACCGCTACACATATTATTTACGTACTAATATTAATCACATTAATCAATTATACAATTTTAGTGAATTAACAATTAATTAACTAAAACCCGTCTCCCAAAATTTATTATTCAATTATCGCATAATTAAATAATAACTGCCGTGCCTCGAGTTCGCAACTCGAAATCTCTCTAAAATAATCGACTAACCTTTTAGTCTATAAATCAAGGGACTAAATAAATTTTATCTCATACAATTAATTAGTTATCAATTGGGGTTCGTTTCTATAGGTGTGACCGAAAGGGATCAGTTGACCACCGCCATCTCACGACAATAACGTCAAACTCTAGTTAGCCAACCGTTATCGATTTATGTTAATCAACTGACGAGGATCAAATAATTAAATATCCTGATGATATTCCTTTAATGAGATTTATTATGTAAACGCACTATTGTGGAGGACACTAACTCCAACACTCACTCCGCCCCTTCAACTCACAACAAGACATCTATGAGGAAAGATGCCTTCTTGCAAGGCAAGGTGGGGCTTGCCAAAATAGCAATGCATCCTAACATTTACGCACATAAAAACAAGTAAAGGATGCATCTACAAAAAGAATAGCCACTTTCCTCATCTAAGTGGCGGAAATCACCTACAAGGGAAGCAATTCAAGGGCACACACTCCACCATAGATATTAGTTCTCCTAGTTACTAAGTCCAAGAGGATACAAACAAGTCACCTCTAAGTTGTGTTAAACTAGGCTACCTTTGTCCACAATTTATAAATGCTTTTGTCAAGAGTTAATTCCCTATGGTGTTAGAAAACACTGTAGAATCGCGGAATTCCTTCTCTTGCCTAGACAAGAAGAAGGGTCGTCCCTTCTCCACCATGCAACAAAAATAGGATCATCAAGGATAAAAGGGATTCCAAGTATATGAGTTTCATGATGGTAGTTTACTTTTGGGTTTATTTCCCCTCCATTTTTGTAGCATTCGACAATTAAGAACATTCTATGCCATTATATGATGTTTGAAATTTCCAACTTTTTGCATTTCTTTGAACATTTTGAAAGTAACCCCTTTTGTAGCAAGGGTACTTCAATTAAAACATATGAGTCTATTTTTGCTCCTCATTTCATTGATGCAATGGCAAACATTTGACTTTGATATGAACTCAATTTGACATTTTTGTACATATTTCCTTTTTGTTGAAAAAATATGATGATAAAAGTGTAAGGACGGTTGCATGGCATCAAGGGTCACCTTGGAATAAACGGCAGTCAAAGAGTTATCACACCACAAGACACTCTTGACTTGGCCTTAGTCCATGGGTCAAAGGATACTAGTATAACACATCCTAGGGTGTCTTGAGAGTATGATGAGTCATAAATATATACATATTTATGCCTCCCCTTAATTGCTTTTGATACGGTTTTCGTGCTAATTTATATCATTTACATGCCTTTTATGTTAGAATGTTGATACTTCCACTTTTGGATGTTTAATGCACGAATGATGCATTTGAGAAGCAAAGGAATGAAATGGGCATCTGATGAGCGTGTCGTTGTCCGCTATCAAACACATTTATACCCAACTACTAGCATAGCAAGCAAGTTGGGGTCGAACTCAAAGGACGGGGGTACTCAAATTCTTCAATCTAATTATAGTTGCATTAAGGTTGTCACAATTGAAATGGGTTGATGATTCTAAACTAATAAAAGCAATGGAAGGTAAACAAGCAATAAAACAAAATGATTAAAAGCACTAGGATGTCATGGTTTCATAGGGGATTCATGGTTGTGATCATACAAACATGTTTTCATAGTTGCAAGCAATTATTGTTGTAGAGGAACCGAGTTAGTTTATGTCTTACGGTTCATAGGAATATTTGGGTCCCGGAGCCGAGTCGTCTAGACTGTAGAACACCTACAAGTCGACTTACTTAATTCCTATTCACTTCTATGCATGGTCTAACAAGACTCGAATTAGTTTATATCTTACAAGTCTTGTTGAATAGATAAGAGATGGGTAAAAAATGCAAGGTTTCATAGTCTAGCATTTCATCAAGCATAACATGTGCATAAGTTAACACTACAACAAGCAAGAAATCATATGATAACATATTAAATTAAGTATGGATCTACCCCTATCTTATAGTTCCCCTAATCCCCCACTAATCCTAGCTAAGAGACTACTCACTACTCATCATGATTATTATGCTAGCAATAGTGTAAAACATCACAACACAAGTGAACATGATGATTAAGCAAGATAACAAACAAGAGATTAACAAGTAAATAAAGAGGGATTAAGAGTGTTACCAACTTGGAGAGTAAAGATGAATACAAATAAAGAAGAATCTTTGAATAAAGATGAAGACTTGTCACTTAATCTTCAAATACATACCCAAGAGATCCAAATGTAAGCAACTTGAATTGAACAAAGGAAATGGAAGAACAATAGAAGAAACCCTTTGATTAATGGTGGAGATTTGTCAATTCCCCAATACAAACCCAAGAATTCTTCAAGTACAAAACTAAATCTATGATTGTTTGAGAAATAGTTGAGGAAAGATTAAATTGCAATTTTGTGGAATGATTAAAGGACTAATCTATTCTAATCTACCCCTAATCTAATCTAAGAAAGCTTGATTTAAACTAAGGAAACTTGGTTTTAATCTAAGAGGACTTGGTGATTATCTAGGTAATACAATGGGGTTTTTATACTAATAATTAAGTACAAGAATTAGGGTTACAAAGCGCTTAAATGACGATTAAGTCCTTAAGAGAAGATTGGTGTCTTGCAAGTCCCGCAAGGCCATGCACGTCCTAGCTTGCAAGTCCCTCAAGGACACGCACGACTTATCCTGAGTAAGCTTCTTCTTGTATAACAATCCGCTCGACCCGAGTGAAAATCGCGCGTCATGAGCTTCAACTCGAGCGGGTTGGAAACGACTCGAGCGGGTTGAGCTATAACTCGCTCTACTTGAGCTTGACCCGAGCGGGTTGAGCTGTTGTTTCCCTTTTTCTTATTTTTAGGCCTATGATCCTTCTATATACTCTTTATTCCTGCATCCTTGGTCATCATTCTTGCCTTCTCTTCATACTAGTTCATCCAAGATCGTCAACAAGCTTCCGAATATGTGTGAGAGACGGGAATTCCGCCTCATTATCTCATTTCCTATAAAACATATAAAATGCACTAGGAAAGCAAAATAGAAAGGAATTGATGGATAAAATGGCCATAAAATGCTATATTAGTATGCAAAATTAGGTTCAATTGGGGGACTAAATGTGCGCAATTAAGAGCCACATCAAACATCTTCAAACCAAACCTTTACTCGTCCCGAGTAAAGAGGTGACTAGAACTAGACCTTTATTTAAACTATCCTAATAATATAACCGATGTGAGACAATTAGCGGGTCTCACTCCGGCCCTTCAACTCGCAACAAGACATCCATGAGGTAAGATACCTTCTTGCAAGGCAAGGTGGGGCTTGCCAAAATGGCGATACATCCAAGCATTAAGCACACAAAATAAGTAATGGATGTGTTTTGGCAGGGATTTTACTGAATAAGAACTTCCTGCCAGGAGTTTATGTGTAGGGTGATCTAACTCAAACAACTCGCCTGACTAGTATTGTTAAATAAAAGAATAAATAATAAATAAGGACACAAAGATTTTATATGTGGAAAAACCCTGGCAATAAGGGAAAAAACCACGGGCACCAAGCCAGGAGTGATTGTTACTATGATCTTTGACAGCCTGACAGAGTATTGGTATATCAGGCGTGACAGGCTGAATTATATTTCTTAAGAGTACAAGAATGTAAGTGAGAGTAAGAGTGTGTTCAATGTGTGTTCTGATTTTGTCTTCTCCTGCATTTATACTCGTTTTCCAAGTCCCCTTTTCTGCCGTTTAGGGTTTCCTGGTAAATAGGGCTTGTGCCCTATTTACCCGGAGGTGGTTGCCATCCATTTAGCCGTTGCCTTTGACTATTCCTTATATCTTTTCCTTCTGAATTGGTCTTCCTTGTTTGTAGGGAGCATATGTAAACTGTCTGGTTGTTGCCTGTTCAGCGTTTTCTTGTGCCTCACTTGTTCTCTTTTCAGGCTGTTGGTTAGCTATTGCCTGCCTTACAACAACTCATGTTTGGTGCCTATCCATAATTGATAAATGCCTGGTTTCAGGTGTCTTTAGCTTGGAACTTGGTTTTGGTTATTGCTTGGCCTCTGTCAGGTCAGGCAGGATAATTCTGGGCCCAACAATTGCCCCTTATCTGCTTATTCCATTATTCGGTCTGGCCAGGAATAAGGAGATAAAAATTTGGACCCGACAAAGAATTGTGCAGGAATTTTTATCGGATCAGAATTTGTGTTTGATTTAGCTTCTTATAACGGCTCTTTGTCATAAATAGGGTAGGTTCACAAAACCCTATGAGAGTCATGATTAAACTCATCCACTTGCTTTCCTAGCCATTTTAGTTTTGCGGCTATAAATATCTTGCCTTGCCGTGTTTTGTCTTCACATTTCAATCTCTAAATTTCTTCTCTCTTTCTAAAATTCCCTCTTTGCAAAAAATCATTTTCCAGGAAAAAAATAAGATATGGCTGGTGGTAGGAGAAAGACGGCAGCTTCCAAGGCTTCTACTGAGGCTGAGAATGTTCCTGTTGAGGTAGAAACGGTTCCTGCTGAGGTGGAAATGGTTCCTGCTGAGGCTGAAAAAGTTCCAGATATTATTCCTGAGGATGATGTGGTGGAAATTGTCGCCGCCCCAGAGATTCTGTCCATGTCATATAAGGGGGTTGAATATACTCCTGTTAAGGCATTGTCAGCCTCTTTTCATGAAGCCAATCAGCTGAAACCGGCCTTTGATCATTATATAAAGGGTAGGGGCCTCATTCCCAGTGGGTCTGAAGTTTGGATCCCTGAGAGTGGTCCAGTCAGGGCTAATTGGGGTAGTCCAGGCTGGTTCTATATTTTTGAATGGGCATTCAGGGGTGGAGGTCAGCTTCCCCTTTCTCCTTTTATGAGTGAGGTAATCAGGGCTATCAGGGTTCCCCCGTTTCAACTTATGCCAATGGTCTGGAAGATCGTTCATTCAGTTGAGCATTTGTGTTCTAAGCATAAGTTGGTTATTACCCTGGATGACTTCAAGAATGTCTATCACCTGAAGAGTCATTCTACTGGATGGTTCAACCTTCGAGTCAGGTCGAAGAGGCTCACCTGATTACCAACTTTGATTCAGGGGATGACAAGGGATGGGCTCGGTCCTATATGTTTATCAAGGCTGATTCAATTGCCCCTGACCTGGACTATCTCAACTATCCAGCTGTTCAAGGAGGTAACTTTCTTTTCTATTGTATTTTGGTTTGGCAGTGACATATTTTGGGAAATTTGTTGGAATATGTGTCCTCCGACAATAATGCGATCACAACTGTCGATCACGATGATCACATGTTTAAATCTCATTTTATGAATACATGTGGGATGTAATACTTTACAGTCAACTGGTCTACACATATCGGTAATGATTCGCTGACTAGAGTTTGACATTACTGTCGTGCGACGGTGGTGATCAGTTGATCCCCTTAGGTCATACCTAAAGGGTAACACTCTTAATTGATTATTTAATTGATCGTATAACGATACGGGTTAATTAAAGTACTTAAAATTGACGAACGATTTTGGAAGTAATATTTACGTATCTCATTATAATTTGATTAAATTAGATACGGTCTAAGTAATCGAATTGTTTTATTACTTGGATGAAATTGTTGTTTACGGAAACAATTAAAACGGAATGAATATATTATTATAAATACAGAATGTTGTAATTTATGACTCGGGAACCCATTACGGTACAAGTAATTATGAATTACTAGGTTAACTTTATAAGTGACATATTTTATTAATATGTTGATTTTTAATTGTTAAAAATACATTTTATACACATAATGTCATGGAATATGTTACATGTGACAAATTGACAAAATAATGTGTAAAATGGACTTTCCATTTTACACAATATGTACCGAAATAATGGGTGGGTTGGGGTTTGTATTATGTTTTATAATATATAAAAGAAGCATAATCATTAACCTAATTGATAGCCATGAACACCTAGTTTCTTTTGTGAAGAGCATCTTGGTCATGCATTGGCCCCTTTTCCCACCCCCTACCTGGTTTTTCTAGAGCAAAAGGCCAAGGATTTTTCTCTATATTTTCCCTAATATACACTACAATTGTATGGTGTATTCATTCATTCTTTTAACATCTAAAACTTATAGAAATTTTAGAGATAATATTACTCCTTCTTCCCTCTTCTCTTGACCGAAAAAAACAAGAGACCAAAAAAAAAAACAATATTTTGGGTCAATTTTTATCAAGATTAATAATGTTCAAGTATTAATAATATTAGTTTTTTAAGAGGTTATCTTGGGTATATATCTTTAGGAGGGATTCTAAGCTTGAATCCTTGTTCTTCCATTTAAGAAAAGCTCAAGAACAAGTAAGAAGAAGATCTTACTTATGCCCTTTAATCCGAAAACTCAATGTAAGAATGACGATTTCTTCCCTTTTCTAATTATGTTTGTATGCATAAGATCTAAATTAATTTTATAACTATATTAATTGTAACTTATATGAATATGTTGTATAATGAGATTAATAATTTCTAACAAGCGGTATCAAGAGCCTTAGGTTGTTTGCATGCAAATCGGTTATTGTTTTTCCGAGTTATACGATTAACAAACAAAACTTATAAATTTGTGTTTATTATGAAATATCACGAAATTTATTATGCATGTTAAAGTTTCTGGTCCTAAAATGTATTTAGGATATTTTGGTTTATTTATGGATTTTTATTGTTCATTTTATATAATAATGGCATTAAAATGTGATTTTATGATAAAAATGTCATTTTTGGACTAAAAATAGCTAAACTTTGATTTTGTCAGTGGTTTTTGGATATGTTTTCACATATATTATCTACTGATGGCCTGTAAATGTTCATAATAATATGAGTTGTTATGCTCGAAATATGGATTTTTCAAGATAAAATCGTATTTAAATGAGAAAATAGATTAATATGAGTTATATTTCGAATCTGGTCATAGAAATTTAGTATGTTGTCACATGAAATTTTACAAGATGTGTGTAAAATTGCTAAAACATACTTCATGACCTAGGGAAAACGTCACATGTTGAATTTTATCATATATTTCAGATCTAAAAGTGAAAAGTTAATAAATATAATTTTTCTCATATTTTTATGGTAATAATTGATAAATCCTATAAACCGCAACATTGTTTTTCTCGATAATTTTTAAAATTTTTTAACCTATGTTTTTGAGCATTATGAGTGTCATGGTATTTTTCCAGAATGTTCATGAGTTTAAATTTCAAAATTTGAGTTTATTTGAAATTTTTATGATTTAATTTAAAGTTTATGACATAATTTTGTATTTTAAGTCCATTTATGAACAATATTAAGAAATATAAGTTAATTATTGTCAATATGTTAGTGGAGACTAATTTTGAGTCCTAAGTTTGTTAGGGTAATTAACTTGTACATAAATATGAATTTATGTAATTATTGTGATTTTAAAAGGTTAAATCACGCAAATCCGTAAAAACCGATTAATATACGATATTGGTTCCTTAAAGGCGATTTAGCATAAACTTGGGCATGTTCATACATATTATAATGCTGCATTTTATTTATGATTATCATATTTTAATTTTATGTAATTCGGTTGTAATTTATTGTGATCTCGTATCACCATTTTGTAATTTAATAGATTTATTTTTATTTTTAATTACAAATGTATAATAGGAAATTATGTAATTTATTTATTCCGGAGTTCCTTGAAGACGGTGCCACTTGAGAAGGCGATCCATTAAAGAAATTGTTGCCTTGAAATGCGTGCCAAGACCGAAGTTCAAGGGACCAAAGGAGTTGGTTTCCGAATTTGTAATAGTTTATTAGATTTACTATTTTAGGAAGGCCATAGTAGGATTTTTTTATGCTTTGCATTTTATTTATATGTTGCATGCATCGCTAAATCGCCATAACTAAAACATGCATTGTCATTTTTATCGAGTTTATCGACCGTGTCAATTACAATTATCGTAGTTCACCGCTTTAGTTCACTTAAAACGTGATAGATATTAAATTGACATGACCTCTCGCTAAAACAAACAATTGAGACTTAGCCTTACCAAAAAGTAGAAACCATGAAAACCTATTTCGTGAGGGAGTGCACTCGGCCACACCGGGGTACAAACCTTGTTACGTAGGGGAAGTGGGTGATAAATGTCTATCCACCGAATTTATTTTAATAAAGGGTATTTCGGCACACCGTGCCCTAAGTTAATATAAATTTGGATCATGGACACATTTATTCGAAATTTGGGTTGAACTCAACGAAAGTATTCACGATGATTTCCGGATGTGTTTCGGGCTAGAGATAAATATTAATGTAATTTTATCGACCAAGAGTTCTAAAAGTAGAATCGATTAAAAGGTTAATCCACCAAGTTATGTTAATAAAGGATATTTCGGCACACCGTGCTCTAAGTTGATATGAATTTGGGTCTTAGAATCATTTATCAAGTTGGGTAGAGGTCACTAGATAAATGCAATAAAACTTGTTTAAATTATATTTACAAGTATTATTATTATTATTGAAAATGACAAATGTTTTATTCCTTCTATTTTCGTTTTGTAGACCACTTTTATTTCTCATAACAATGGCCGCACCAAACACCAACGCCGCACCTCTCACTAATGCTTCATGGCTCCGATCCTTCATGGATCGTTGTAAACTTGAAAAGAATGGGTCAAATTTCTCCGATTGGGATGCCCAACTCAAATTAGCCGCCCAAGGTGACGACAAGCTTCGTTACCTCACCAAGGCCTCTCCACCCCAACCTAATGCTAGGTCGAGTGCCGCCACTAGGGAAGCATATGAGGCTTACCACAAAGAGTCCGCCGCAATGAAAAATGTGTTGATTTTTGCGATGGAGGCGGATCTCCAAAGGAGAGACTTTAAAATGGGCACCGCTAATGAAATTTATTCCAAACTTGTGACAATGTTTTCACAAACTCCGAGGATCGTCCAATATGAGGCGGCTTCGGCATTCTTTGATCTCGATTTCAAGGAGGGCCAAAAGGTTAGCCCTCACGTGCTCAAATTGTTGGAGCTAGTCGAGACTTTGAAGATTCAAAAAGTTGAAATCCCCAAATAGCTCAATGTAGATAGGATTCTACACTCCTTATCCAAAGTCAAAGCATATGTTCAATTCCGGGTGAATTTTAACATGCAAGACAAGGACGTGTCTCTTGAAGAGTTGCACAAGTTACTTGTGCAAGCCGAAAGAGACATGGGGTTAAATGTTAACCCACCTAAGGATGTGCTTAACATAAGCACCAAAAGCAAGGGGAAGTTCAAAAAGAATGGGAAAAATGGTAAGAGGCAAGCTCCCATGTCCACCAAGGCTAAGACTTTTGAAGCTAGCACTTCCAAGACCAAGAAGGGTCCTCTTGACAAATGCCATTATTGTAATGGTGTTGGACATTGGAAAAGGAATTGTTCCAAGTATCTTGGTGACATCAAAGCTGGAAAGATCACTCCAGTAGGTAAATGACTATCCTTTCTTTTATGTTTCTAATTCAACTATGGTATTTTGATACAAAGTTGTGATAATGTATCCCCTTTTTATTGTAAATAGGGCATCCTCCAAGCAAAGACAAAGGAAAGGAAAAGCAAGCGTGAGAAATCATCAAGGAGCTAGGAGTAGCTTCCAATGAAGCTTGGCTTTTATTATTGTCTTATTTTAAGTTGTATTTCGTATTTTTAGAACTATTTTGATTTCCCTGTTCGACATGGAAATGGTTGATCCTTTCTAAACAATTGTTGTATTTTGGATTATGGTGGCTTGGTTTGCAACCCAAGTCACCCCTTTTATCGTATTTGCTTGTTCTAAAAAATTCGTCTTTATATGCTTGCACTTAGAAACATATGATCATCTACTTAAAGTGATCCAATAGACAACTATAATGATGGGATTCATTATATGTCCACAAGCTTAAGGTTTGTGTATGATCAATTATAAAGTGATGTTGAGTTGATGAACTCTCCTAAAGGATTGTAAATTACCAAGTACACTCATCAAATCTAAAACTATTAGTCAATCTATGAGATAGTCCTCCCTCTACTTCAAAATCATCACTTGTGTCTCATAAACTATCTTTGAATATTTAGTGTATTTATTCTAAAGATAGAGTGGGAGAAAAATGAAGACACAAAGAATACAAAGATAATTTGTATACTTGAGTAAATGAGATCTACGAAAGAAAGAATGATTTGTATACCTAAATAAAAAGTATACACGAATAGATGAGATCTACATGACAAAAGAGACCAAGTAAAGTAATCAAAAGAATATGTTCTTAAGATAACTACACGAGGAGACCAAAAGAAAGTTTTGGAAGAAAATGACTAAAGAAAAGTCTTAACAAGAGATTTGACTAGTTTATGAACAACATTTGACCAAGAGTTTCAATTTTGATATTTACTTAAGAGCCTAAATGAAACAAAGTTGCATCCTTGAAAATGAATGAGATTTATGACTAGAAGTTGCAAAGGAAGATATGCCGATATCTACAAAAGCTAAGTTAATTGTTAACCATGCTAGTGTCATTACTTAACCTCATTATGAAAATGAAATGGTTAAACCTCCTTCCGGAAAAGGGTATTTCGAGAAGGACGTGTATTAAATGAATTTCACATTTAAATAATGACATTGCTACGCATCATTATAAAATGAATGAATTAGAGATTAAAATCTCTTTCCATAAGTTTAAGACTGAGACCTTTTCAAAATAGGTATTTTGAAAAGATATGCTAGGAACATATATGGTTTTAATCTTAATAACTTGGCAAAGCAATATGTATTTCAATTCTTGAAATGTTTCGATTGAGTATTCAATTGCGAAACATGTGGAATTAAGTGGGAGTTTGGAATTATCATGTGAAGACATGAAATTTAGTGGGAGCAATCATCTTGTAATATTTATAACTCATTACTCATTGAGAATGACGAGCTAGTACTATCTTTCGCAAAGAAGTATTTGAGTTTTCAATTCTGGATGAAAATGGACTATGATGAATCCAATCACATCATGGGATGTTGGATAAGTATTGAGATATACACATCAAATCAACGAGAAACGTAGGTTATTCATGTCAATGAAAATGGAATTACCATAAGCAGTCATGGTCATTCATTGAACCTAAGAATGGTTGATCACATGATTAAAGATTACTAATGTTTCCGCCATTAGAATAATCATGCACATGTCCAATAATGAATCATATGCTTAAGAGCATGATGGGTCATTGGCCAGCCATAGAAGAATCGTCATGAATTCTCAAGGAGAACTAATGAGCTATTCTAGTGTTGGACAGAACACTCTGTTATGTGACAAGAAGTTGCACATATTGAGGTTCGAACACACGTAAGGATTTATGAAAATCCTAAGCTTTTCAATCTAAAAGGAGAAATAAGAAGTTGGAAAGATACTTAGTTATAGTAAGAAGCTACTCAAAACTAATATTTTCTAATATGCTAGGACTTATGAGAAGTGCTAAGCTAATCATCTTGACAATTGTTGCAAGACCCTACAAAACGTATACCTGGTGCATTGCGAGTTGGTAGAAAACTTGACCAGTGCAAGTTATATCATCCACCATAATTCGTTGGTTATGTGATAAACAACAAGAAAGTTCTTTCAAGATAAAGAACCCAAACCTAGGTTGTGAACCTATATATATGTGTACTTGGTAAGGTTCATGTTATGAGAGATAACATGAATATAAAGGAAAGGGCAATACAAGAAGTATGAACACATGGACACATGGTATGTTAAACTTCTATTGCAATAAACTAGTGTTTACACACTTACGATATACATCACAAGGTTGTAATATGGTATTTACTACCCGAATGTGATGTCGACATTCGTCTTTTGAGTTATTAACTCACCACATACTTTGTTACATCCAAACGGGTTGTAGAGACAATTGAACCCCGTTAAAGTGAACTAGGATTAGCATTGTATTCGCCCATAGTCACTTACATGAGGTGACGTCTCGAAGTGACTAGAGTGTGATGCGATTGATGGCAATTTCAAGTGCCATGGAGTCATGTGAGATGACTAGTCGATCACACGTAAAGATCTGTTAGGAACACTTTGTCGGGCCTTATGACCGCTTATAGAGTTCTGGCAAATTTATATAGCCTGGTCGTGGCGAGAGCTACTATAGTATTCTAATGAGTCGATTCTTTTGACTAAAGACTGTTCGCCTAAGGTGGCACAATTTCAGATTAATTTTGATTTATGTTACTACGACCTTCGTGAATGGAGTCAAATGGGCATATTTTGGGATATGATGGTTGTGGCTAGTCGAAGGGAATAAGTGCGATATGAATTGTCCACCCCTTGTCAGGGTTATAACAATATCTCAGGGCCACTCGAGGAGTAATGAACTGGAAATGCGTGGCCACGCTCGGAAGGTATCCATGGTGGATAATTCCGGTCAATCAGTTATTCTCCAGATCGAGGAAAGCACTCTTGATATGATCACTTGTAAGTACGACCTGAAAGACACCTTGCATTAAGTAGGAGATAGTAATAGGACAAGAGAATTGGTGACACACACTTGTCGAGGACAAGTGCGAGATTGTTGGAATATGTGTCCTCCGACAATAATGCGATCACAACTGTCGATCATGATGATCACATGTTTAAATCTCATTTTAAGAATACATGTGGGATGTAATACTTTACAGTCAATTGGTCCACACATATCGGTAATGATTGGCTGACTAGAGTTTGACATTACTGTCGTGTGACGGTGGTGATCAGTTGATCCCCTTAGGTCATACCTAAAGGGTAATACTCTTAATTGATTATTTAATTGATCGTATAACGATACGGGTTAATTAAATTACTTAAATTTGCGGACGATTTTGGAAGTAATATTTACGTATCTCATTATAATTTGATTAAATTAGATACGGTCTAAGTAATCGAATTGTTTTATTACTTGGATGAAATTGTTGTTTACGGAAACAATTGAAACGGAATGAATATATTATTATAAATACAGAATGTTGTAATTTATGACTCGGGAACCCATTACGGTACAAGTAATTATGAATTACTAGGTTAACTTTATAAGTGACATATTTTATTAATATGTTGATTTTTAATTGTTAAAAATACATTTTATACACATAATGTCATGGAACATGTTACATGTGACAAATTGACAAAATAATGTGTAAAATGGACATTCCATTTTACACAATATGTACCGAAATAATGGGTGGATTGTGGTTTGTATTATGTTTTATAATATATAAAAGAAGCATAATCATTTACCTAATTGATAGCCATGCACACCTAGTTGCTTTTGTGAAGAGCATCTTGGTCATGCATTGGCCCCTTTTCCCACCCCTACCCGGTTTTTCTAGAGCAAAAGGCCAAGGGTTTTTCTCTATATTTTCCCTAATATACACTACAATTGTATGGTGTATTCATTCATTCTTTTAACATCTAAAACTTATAGAAATTTTCGAGAGAATATTACTCCTTCTTCCCTCTTCTCTTGACCGAAAAAAACAAGAGACCAAAAAAAACAATATTTTGGGTCAATTTTTATCAAGATTAATATTGTTCTAGTATTAATAAATTTAGTTTTTTAAGAGGCTATCTTGGGTATATATCTTTGGGAGGGATTCTAAGCTTGAATCCTTGTTCTTCCATTTAAGGAAAGCTGAAGAAGATCTTACTTGTTCCCTTTAATCCGAAAACTCAATGTAAGGATGACGATTTCTTCCCTTTTCTAATTATGTTTGTATGCATGAGATCTAAATTAATTTTATGACTAAATTAATTGTAACTTATATGAATATGTTGTATAATGAGATTAATAATTTCTAACAAAGTTTACTTACCTTGCCTTTGTTTCTTGTAGTAAACGACTGGGTGAACAATCCTGATGCTGAGGGGTCGGCTGACCGGATAGCAGGATTCATGGCGTTGCCTGAAGAGGAGAGGGTGTGGCCTGCCTGTCTAGGGCAAGCCTCTATGCCTCGTTTTAAGAAGGCCAAATTGAGTACGTATAAGCCAGTAAAGAGTGCTAAGGCTTCAGGAGCTTCTTCGTCAGGGAATAAGTTTTTTGCTTTCTTTTGCCTTACTGTTTCCTGTGTTGGACATGTGTTTATATTGCTGATTTAGGGCCTCGTCGTGCAACCACCAGGGCTTCTGCCAGGATTGCTAGCTTTGGTTTGTCCTTGGTGAAGGCAGAGGTTTCCCAGATCACGGGGGAGAAGTCTAAGAGTAGTGAGGCCACAGGGAGTGATAGTCTGTTCGATTCGGGAGCATGCGGGAGGTTGATTGGTGTCGCTTTGAGAAGGTTGTGGATGAAAGTGATCATCCTGAGAAGAGGAAAAGAGTAGATGAATCTTCAGGAGGGGTTCATGAGGTCAGAGGGGTTAGGGCTCGGTTGGATGAGGTTCAATTTGCTAAAGAGCAAATCCAGGCCCAAGCTTTTATGGTTGACGATCCTTATCATCAGTATCAGGCAGATGATTTTTCTGCCCGTGCTTTGGCTGCTATGTATCGTACTAGGGACTATGCTGCCAATCTGATCACCATGCTTCATGGGGTATATATTTTGTCTAACATTGTGTGGGTGTTTTTGTGTGTTTATTTGTTTTTTTTTCGTGGCTTAGATGGGTGTGTTTTCTTTGTTTAGAATGTAAATGACATGCTGAGGAGTGCCTGTCAATTGGATTCAGTCCACAGCCTGAAAAATACCCTGGATTGGGAGGTGCAGATTTTGAAAAAAGATAGTGCAAAGTTTAAGGCTGAGTTGGAGATGGCTAAGGCTGAGAATCATTCTTTAAAGGAGGATAATGAAGCAGGGAAGGCTCGGTTGGTGGTGGAGTCTTCTAAGCTGAAATCTGCTCAGGATTCTCTGAAAGCTCTTCAGGCCATGTTTGATACTGTCCAGGAAGAGTTAAAGGCTGAAAAACAGGCCATGCAGGAGCAGTTGAAAGTGAATGAAGAATTGGATGTGGAGAGGGATCTGGTTTAGGCCAGGTATAAGGATGCTGCACTTTATTTCTTCGGTAGGGGTCGTGTGGATGCCATGAAGGAGCCTGTTGAAGTCGGGCCTTTTTGGAATCCTGACCAGGAGCTAGCTAACCTCAATGCTACTTACCCTGAGCTCTGCAAATTTCATGCTGATGAGGAAGTGGACTCTCCACCATCCAAGGAAAAAGGTGGTGATGCTGAAGGGGAAGGAGGTGAAGATGAAGAAGAAGAGGCTGCTGATGAGGGAATTGGTTCTCCTACAACTTCCAAAGCAGGCTAATTTTTGTTGTTTCGTGGGGTTTTATTTTGTGTATTTTTGGCCTATCCAAGGGGGGATGTTCCCTGGACAAACAGTTGGTTTTTAGATTTGTTTTTTGTTGGTTTTTGAATGTTCCTGGATAAACAGTTGTTTTTCTCGCCCTGGGAAGGATATTTTTCCGGGTAGGCATTTTGTTATGGCATAAATATATCGTTTTCTCCCCTTGATTCTCTTGCTTTGTTTGACCGGCTTGATTTATACCTGTAAATAATTCACTTGACGTTTTTCTGTTAGAATAATGCCTCAGGAGGGAGGGCTTGTTTCTAAAATGGTGGGTGGTTGCCGTCGGGAGGGCTTGTTTTAAAATGAGGGCCCGGTCGGGGAGGGCTTATGACTGTCAGAGGGCTTTGATACGGTCGTTATGTACCAAAAATAAAATACCTAAGTACTACTAACAGAAGTCAGCGGTAAGTAGGGTCGATCTCCACAGGGAGGCTAAATTGCTATCTATCTGTTTAATTCGGTCTGTCAGGGTGTCACAGAAATGGGGGTTTAAATGTGATTTTCTAAACTAATAAGAAAAGAGAATAAGAGAAAGGGATTAAACAGATATAGAGAAACATCTAAGACAAACGGTTCACCATAATCATCCGGTCAAGTAATCTAGGTCTCAGGTCAATGCAAATACGGTCTAAGGGGTAACGAACGTCACCTTTTGGTCCTTAATTCACCCTAAAGTGTAAACAGCTTAACTCTCGCCCTCACTGCAATACTATATTGTTCGCTACAAGTCTCGCCTCTTCCAACCTTTCGGTCCAGGTCGAGGATCATTAAGAATTAAATGCCTAATTGCGTCGACTCAATCAGACGGATACAATTAACTGCAGCATGACACGTCTGTCGCGTACCTGCCAAAAATAACCAACTGGCTCTAACTAATATAGCTAGGGAAGTCGGGTCGAATCCACAGAGAGGTAGGAATACGGCTAAATTCAAGTTCGTCTAAGGGGGTTTATAAAATGTGATTTCTAAACTAAGAGAGTAAGGAAAGAGAAATGAAAAGAAGGAGTTAACAGATAAAAGAGAATAGCTAAGACAAACGGTTCACCATAATCATCCGGGAAGAGTAATCTAAGTCAATAAGAAATAAAGACGGTAAAGAAAGGGGTATAACGTCGCTTTCGGTCCTTAATTCACCCTAAAGTGTAAACAGTTTAACTTTCGCCCTCGCTGCAATACTCTATTGTTCGCTACTAGTCTGCCTCTTCCAACCTTTCGGTCCAGGTTAAGGTCCACTAAGAATAAGGGTCTAATTGCGTCGACTCAATTAGGCAATTACAATTATATGTAGCACTTAAACAACAAAGAGATGATCTTGGTATTAACCTAGTGAAACGATTACTCTCCCTTCAAATCATGGATCCCCTATAGTCTTAGCATAGGAAATTAGCTACTCATAATCGTCGGATTAACAATTACAATAACCAAATAATTTAAACTAAACATGATGAATAAACTATTAAGAGACTGATTGAACAATTATAAAGCAAGAAGAGAAGGAATTAAAGTAGTAAATATGATTAAGAAATAAATTAGATTGATAATACCGAATCCGAGTGACAAATGTAGAGAATAGAAATCCAAAGAACAGTGACAAGAGTAGTAGTCGAAATGTACGTCGTCCCCCGATCTCAGGAACGTGATGTTCTCCTCGGTCTTTCCGAGAAATTGTCTTAAACCTAATCTATGGACTGATTACAAAAGCCCATAAAAGATTAGGCGGAAATAAACCAAAAGCATACGAAAACCCCTCGATCGAGGAGAAATATCACTCGATCGAACGCCAAATCACTCGATCGAGCTAGGATGCCTCTCGATCGAATATCTGTTTGAACCTCCTCGATCGACTCCTTGTGGTCGATCGACCAGCCTTGAGTGTATAAAGCATTCGATTGAGCAGTAAAACCACTCGATCGAGCTACATAGGCACGTCGGGAGACTTGAGTGTCTTCCTTTACTCGGCTCATGCGTCCTCCAAGTGTAAGATTCTAAGCTCGGCTCCTTATCTCCCATGAATGCGTACAATTGGGACAATGAAGGCTTGATTTAGCTCCTCCTCGGTCAATTCCTGCAAATTACAATAAACGGACCAAAGTAGAATATTCGGGGTATTTGTAGCCAGATGCTACATAAAAGCACGAAATGCGTGTAAAAATGAGGTGAAAACCTTATATAAAAGACACGCATCAAATCTCCCCAAACCAAACCTTTGCTTGTCCCCAAGCAAATATGAATGCAACTAAGGGTGAACAATACAACGGGACCAACGCATCAGCTACAAATCATCCACTAGAACCAATTTAATGCAACAAAATGACAAAGTGGCAACTGAAAAGTGCAAACGAGTTAAATTAATGTTTCAAGCTTACTGAACCGTCGACCTTGCAAAACTCAAAGATGTCGGACTCTCACGGGTCGCTCGTCACTCTAAATCAGGTACAAGGTGAGTATATATGTGATAGATAGGAAGAAGCAAGACACTCACCTAACTCGACCTATAAGAGCATGCATGCAGTTAACATGAATAAAGTCCCTACAACCGTACATATGCATTCCAACCATACTAATGACCAAGACACGTGCCGAGGGCTTACATTTGGGTCAGTGAGGTTGATGTGAACATTATTTGCGCACATTTAGTCCCCTAATTGAGCCTATTTTGCATACTATTATAACATTCTATGGCCATTTTATCCGTCAAAACCTTCCTATTTGCTTTTCTATCGCATTTCATATGTTTTGTAGAAAAGGAGATAATAAGGCGGAAATTCCCGTCTTTTCGTGCATATTTGGAAGCTTATTGATGATATTAGATGGACTAGTATGAAGAGAAGGCAAGAATGATGACCAATGATGTAGGAATAAAGAGTATAAAGAAGGGTCATAAGGTTTAAAGCAAGGAGGAAAAGCAAGGAAGCCATTCATGAAGAACATTGCTCGGAACGCAAACCAAGGGTTGCTCCTTTGGCTCTGAAAATATGCTAGATGGAACGGCGTCGAAAAAACAAGCGATCTAGGCTTTTGAATCACTCCAATAGGAGTCCGGATGAGAAAATGACGTCCGCTTTACAATCCGAGCTCAAACAAAGAAGCAGACAGAATCCGCGCGTCCCGCGCTGAAGACGCTCGGATTGCCCTACAATCCGCTCGGATTGCTCAGAATCCGCTCGGATTCTCCCACTACAATCCGAGCGTCTTGCTCTTGAATCCGCTCGGATTCCACCGCAAGAATCCGGCCGTCCCGACTCCAATCCGCTCGGATTTCTTTCGATGATTTTCGTGTTCTTCAAGCTCCGAGAAAGACGCCCTTCCTCTGAAAAATACCGGAGTCTCCTTGCTCAAATCTAAAAAGTGTAATTACTAGTTTAGCCCTTAGTTAACCCTAATGCATCCACCTAATTTCCACTATAAATACCCCATTTGTAATAATCAAATCATCAAGTTTTCATTAGGTTAATTCAATCCTTCTTTAGATTAGATTAGGAGTAGATTAGAATAGATTATCATTTAATCTTTCCACAAATTACACATTAATCTTTCCTTTAATCATTGTTCAAGTTTACTATTGAGGAATTCAAGTTTATTATTGGGTAATTAGAAGATTATTGGGTTTATTGGGAGATTGACAACCTTCCATCAATCATCAAGTTCTTCTATTATTCTTTGCATTATTATTTTGGAATCTCCATAGGTATAATTCTCTTAATCCTTGTTTTAATTATTGTTAATCTTTCTTACTTGTTCATCATGTTTGGCTTTGTTAGTATGATTGACAACCTTATTAACATGTTAAACTTGACCATGAGTGAGTAGTTACTTAGCTAGGATTAGTGGGTAATTAGGGAAAACCAACATGGGGAATGATTCATGCTTAAATTAATATGCTTCCATGATTTATTTGCTTGCTTGTTTTGATCTCAACTCATGCACATGTTATGTTTGATGAAATGCTAAGCCTATGAATCCTTGCATTTCCTACCATCTCTTATCTTTTCAATGAGACTTGTAAGACATAAACCAACTCGAGTCTCATTAGACCATGCATGTTGTTGAGTAGGGAAGATTAAGTCGACTTGTAGGTGTTGTACAATCTAATCGATTGCTCAGGGACCCAAACTTTCCTAGGATTGTAAGATATAACCCAACTCAATCCATCACAACAATAATTGCTTGCTTATAATTTGAGAACATGTTTGTATGATCATATCCCATGAATCCCCTATGACCCCATGATATCCTAGCATTTTTAATCCATTGTTTACATCTTTCCTTTTGTTGCTTGTTTATTGCATCTATTAGATTAGAATCATCATCCCATTATAATTGTGACAAACCCAAGCATAACCATAATTAGATTGAATAATTTGAGTAACCACCGTCCCATGGATCGACCTCGACTTACCACTAACTAGTTGTATGTGGAGTATTATAAATGTGTTTGATTGGATGAGTGACGACATCGCCCACATCAAAATGGCGCGTTCAAGGGGACGGTGTTGTTTATTTGAATTGTTCTTTTGTCTAGTTTTAGTTGTGCTTCTTTTTCTTGAGTTTTATTGTACTTGTTCTATTTCACATGCTCAACATGTCTACATTCAATTTTTGGCAATATGAAAATGAGTCATTTGTTAAATATGTTGCAAGATTTGAAGATTATATGACTCATGCTTGGCATCATGGTTTTACTCTTTCAAATTATGAAGCATGTTGTGTTGTTTATGATGGCATGAACCATGAAACCCGCAACTTGGCATTTCACTTGAGTGGTGGTAGGATATGTGAGATGAGTTGTGAGGAATTTTGGGAATTTGTTGAGTTCATGACCGTTCATTGTCTTAAGGAAAGTATACATGACATATTTGAGAGTGCCAAGGAAGGTATAGAAGCGATAAAAAGCACATTTCAAAAATTCATTGAGGAAAACTATGATGAAAATGAGATTTGTGAGGATGAGAAACCTTCCTATAACCTTGAACCAACCCACTTTGTCCACAAAATTACCCCACCTTGGGAAGATGGAGTGCTAGATGAGGAGAGTGATGATGAGGAGGAGTACATTTTTGATTATGAAACTAATGCTTGGATGCCGTCATCCTACTCTTCTTGTGTTTCAATGAAATCAACCTCCATGGATTTTGATGTTAATGGGCAAAGTGAGAATGATATGGATGAGAGCTTGAGAGAAAACTCATCCTTTGAGGATGACATATTTGAGAGAGACAATTGTGTTGAGCTTGGTGAGCCTTGCTATGACAACCCCTTTGATAATGGACCTTGTTGGGATGAGGAATATGATGAGGACATTTGGGAACCCCAAATAGACACCCCTAAAATCACCTTGGATGATAATGAGAGTACTTGCATTGAATGTGGTGATTTTGAATATTTGGAGGATGAGTTGAGTGAATTGCCAACCAACTACCCATTTCATGTTCCTTCCATCCATCATTTCTCTTATGATTTTTGTCATAATGCTCTTGACATGCTTGTTCGGTCTTTTACTTGGGCGCTATTTCATTGTATAATCTTGTGTTGTTATCCATGCCTATTTATTTCTCACTCCCAAGAATTTGACCGACTTCTACGTGCTTTGAGTGCTAGTGATGATTTTCCATGAAATTGTTAATTAATAATCTTTGGTTTAATGGAGTTCCTCAATAACCATTAATTTGTTTATATGCATTTAGTATAGTTTGCATTGTAATTTATCTCACATGATTCATGTAGTTAGTTGCATATAGATTAGAATTCATGCATAGTTACTAATGACCAAACCTATTTCTTTTCTACACTAGAAATAGTGTTTAAATCGGTTTGGGGAGGTTTGATCATAAGTGACTTAAGCATTTAACATGCATCATATAGTATAGTTTAGATTGCATTCATTTGTTATATCTGTCATATAGAGTTGCATTTAGTTAGAGCATGCATTCATATCATATCATATTGCATTTGTACTTCAATTTCCAAAAAAATCAAAAATCCAAAAACATGTTTTTCTTTTTATTCCTACTCCTACATGTACATTGAGGACAATGTCCAAAATAAAGTGGGGATGGGAATTTATATTCCAAAATGCATAAAAATTGAAAAATTTCGAAAAATCCCAAAAAATATGTTCTTTAATTTCATAAAATCAAAAACCATAAAAATTGAAAAATTGAAAAATCCAAAAACAAGTTCATTTCCTTTGTAGTGTAGACTTGTATATATTGTTTTGTATATATTGTGTTTGTTCATCCTTTTTCACATTGATTGACTACGCCACATCCGAGACATGAGGATATTGAAGACCGCATGGTATGATCTTTCCAATCTCCTTTTTCCTCTTTATGTTAATGACTATGTGGCTTTATTTTGATTGATGCGGTATAACAATGTGAACCTAGGACTTGCATTTAGATTATTTGGCATATTAGTTGGTAGAAACATTTGCATTAGGATGTATATATGGTAGTTGCATCATGGCATGTAGTTTGCATGTTAGAAAAATTTTGCGAAACCGTCTACTTGGGAAGCTTGACAAGTGTATATAGGCCCTAGTAGATGCTTTTTCTTCTTAAGACTTTGCTTGTTAGAATACTTGTAAAACACCCTAGGATGTGTCATACTAGTATCCTTTGACCCATGGTTTAAGGCCTAGTCAAGAGTACCTTGTGGTGTGATAACTCCTTGGCTACGTTTATTCCAAGGTGACCCTTGAAACCATGCATACTTCTATCATTCATCCATGTTCTACCACACATTTTGTCATCAAAGGGAATGGGCACAAAACAAAAAGAAATCAATTTGAGTTCAATGAAATGAAAAGTGAAAGAAAGTTTGCAAAATGCATCAAATGAAAAGAGGAGCAAAAATAGAACTCCTAAAAGCTTCAAATATAAGCCACCCTCCCTACATATGGGGTGACTTTGAAAATGTTCAAAAAGAAATGCAAAGAAAAGTTGAAAGTTGTCAAGTGTTGAAATGCCAAAAATCAAAAGAAATGGCAAAAAGAAAGTGTTCTCAAATGTTATATGCCACAAGAAATTGGGGGGAAAAACAACAATGAAAGCAAACTCCCAAAATGAAACTCAAAAACTATCGATCCCTTTATCCACCGTATCCATTTTTGTGCATGGTAGAGAGGGGACGACCCTTCTTCTTGTCTAGGCAAGAGGGGGAATTCCGCGATCCTCCAGTGTTTCTAACACCATAGGGAGTCTACTCTTGACAAAAGCATTTAACGATTGAGGACAAAGGTACCCTAGCTTGACACAATTTGGAGGTGATTTATTGGTATCCTTCTAGGCCTAGTAGTTTGAACAAATTGCATCTATGAAGGATTGTGTACCCTTGAATTGCTTCCCTTGTAGATAATTTCCGCCACTTAGATGAGGAAAGTGGCTATTCTTTTGTAGATGCATCCATTACTTGATTTTGTGTGCTTAATGATTGGATGTGTCGCCATTTTGGCAAGACCCACCTTGCCTTGCAAGAAGGCATCCTACCTCATGGTTGTCTTGTTGTGAGTTGGAAGGGGCGGAGTGAGACCCGCTAATTGTCTCATATCGGCTATGTTATTAGGTTAGTTTAAATAAAGGTCTAGTTTTTGTCACCTCTTTACTCGGGACGAGTAAAGGTTCGGTTTGGGGATATTTGATGTGAACATTATTTGCGCACATTTAGTCCCCTAATTGAGCCTATTTTGCATACTATTATAACATTCTATGGCCATTTTATCCGTCAAAACCTTCCTATTTGCTTTTCTATCGCATTTCATATGTTTTGTAGAAAAAGGAGATAATAAGGCGGAAATTCCCGTCTTTTCGTGCATATTTGGAAGCTTATTGATGATATTAGATGGACTAGTATGAAGAGAAGGCAAGAATGATGACCAATGATGTAGGAATAAAGAGTATAAAGAAGGGTCATAAGGTTTAAAGCAAGGAGGAAAAGCAAGGAAGCCATTCATGAAGAACATTGCTCGGAACGCAAACCAAGGGTTGCTCCTTTGGCTCTGAAAATATGCTAGATGGAACGGCGTCGAAAAAACAAGCGATCTAGGCTTTTGAATCACTCCAATAGGAGTCCGGATGAGAAAATGACGTCCGTTTTACAATCCGAGCTCAAACAAAAGAAGTCTGACAGGAATCCGCGCGTCCCGCGCTGAAGACGCTCGGATTGCCCTACAATCCGCTCGGATTGCTCAGAATCCGCTCGGATTCTCCCACTACAATCCGAGCGTCTTGCTCTTGAATCCGCTCGGATTCCACCGCAAGAATCCGGCCGTCCCGACTCCAATCCGCTCGGATTTCTTTCGGTGATTTTCGTGTTCTTCAAGCCCGAGAAAGACGCCCTTCCTCTCGAAAAATACCGAGTCTCCTTGCTCAAATCTAAAAAGTGTAATTACTAGTTTAGCCCTTAGTTAACCCTAATGCATCCACCTAATTTCCACTATAAATACCCCATTTGTAATAATCAAATCATCAAGTTTTCATTAGGTTAATTCAATCCTTCTTTAGATTAGATTAGGAGTAGATTAGAATAGATTATCATTTAATCTTTCCACAAATTACACATTAATCTTTCCTTTAATCATTGTTCAAGTTTACTATTGAGGAATTCAAGTTTATTATTGGGTAATTAGAAGATTATTGGGTTTATTGGGAGATTGACAACCTTCCATCAATCATCAAGTTCTTCTATTATTCTTTGCATTATTATTTTGGAATCTCCATAGGTATAATTCTCTTAATCCTTGTTTTAATTATTGTTAATCTTTCTTACTTGTTCATCATGTTTGGCTTTGTTAGTATGATTGACAACCTTATTAACATGTTAAACTTGACCATGAGTGAGTAGTTACTTAGCTAGGATTAGTGGGTAATTAGGGGAAACCAACATGGGGAATGATTCATGCTTAAATTAATATGCTTCCATGATTTATTTGCTTGCTTGTTTTGATCTCAACTCATGCACATGTTATGTTTGATGAAATGCTAAGCCTATGAATCCTTGCATTTCCTACCATCTCTTATCTTTTCAATGAGACTTGTAAGACATAAACCAACTCGAGTCTCATTAGACCATGCATGTTGTTGAGTAGGGAAGATTAAGTCGACTTGTAGGTGTTGTACAATCTAATCGATTGCTCAGGGACCCAAACTTTCCTAGGATTGTAAGATATAACCCAACTCAATCCATCACAACAATAATTGCTTGCTTATAATTTGAGAACATGTTTGTATGATCATATCCCATGAATCCCCTATGACCCCATGATATCCTAGCATTTTTAATCCATTGTTTACATCTTTCCTTTTGTTGCTTGTTTATTGCATCTATTAGATTAGAATCATCATCCCATTATAATTGTGACAAACCCAAGCATAACCATAATTAGATTGAATAATTTGAGTAACCACCGTCCCATGGATCGACCTCGACTTACCACTAACTAGTTGTATGTTGAGTATTATAAATGTGTTTGATTGGATGAGTGACGACATCGCCCACATCAGAGGTAATGGGTAAGAAGGGGCTAAAATGAATTTGGATATGTGGGGTTAATAGCTAGGCTAGCAACAACGGATCCAAATATAGACTGCATCCCAACTTCGTACTCATAACAGCAAGATGAAACGGTGCAAAATTATGCACTAAACTCACAAAACCAAAAGCCGTCAACTCCCCATAAGATATAAATCAGGCATGGGAGTGTGAAACATTGTGCAATTCTCATTCTTTTTTTTCTTCTTTTTTTTTTTTTTTTTGATTAAATTTTTCTGTCTCTTTTTTTTTCGCTTTCTTTCTTTTCTTTTCAACATTTTTTCTTTCTTTCTTTCCCTTCAATCTTTCCACCATCTTCTGAAATCAGATGAAATAACCATTTTGCAATAAAACATTCCAAGAACTACTCGTTACTAGCTCAGCTAGGGTAGGAAGTATTATAGAAAGTAGTTGATAGGACAAAAAGGCAATTTGGCTATGTGAGGCTCATGGGTAGAATGAAATAATGGGGACCGCCTCTCCTAACACGTGTCACCATCCACGATCGAATGCATACGTATTAAGAAGATCGAACTCATGCTTATGCAAATTGATGTTACATGTCTTAAAGAGAGTACTACTCACATCCTAAATGAAACCGGTCATGAATGTCACCAGTTTAATAAGCTCTAACCTCAGAATGTATTGTAGCTTGCCGACATGAAGAATCAAGTCTATTCGTTCAGATAAGAGAGAAACAAAACTCATAGATTATGCACATAATCATGCCAGGTAAATGTCAAGAATATGCCAGGCTCAAGTAAAGATTCAAAGTAGCGTCAATGTTCAAACGTTCCGACTCAATTTAAACATGAAAATTTTGAAATTTTTTTTGAATTTTATGATTTTTATATGATTTTTTGGAATTAATTAAAACAACAATGCATGCGGAAATAAATAAACGTGCAAGCAGAAATGCAAGAAACATGCAGACACAGATATGGATGCATACCTCCCCAAACCAAACCGTACAATGTCCTCATTGTACCAAAAATAGGGAAAGAATTGCAAACTAAGAGGAAAAGGAGAAGCGGAGTCGGAAAACTTACAAAACGTCATATAGCGGGACCTCCCCAAACCGACCATGAACATGGGAGGTCAAAGAAAGTCAAACAGTGGCTTTGTAGACGTAGAACAGCAGCTAGAGGTTATAACTACTCGATCGAGCGCCTGGAACAGCTCGATCGAATGAACCCGTGTATTGGAAGGGCTCGATCGACTGACAACCCACTCGTTCGAGTAAGCAAGGGTAGGGATCTGGTCGATCGAGGACATCATCCCTCGATCGAGTAGCAGCCGCATCAGAAAGTGCTCGATCGAACACAAAAGCACTCGATCGAGTACTTTAACCTGCAAAAAACGCATAAAAGCAAGGAAAGCACAAAAATTGTTCATAAAGCAGCGTCTAATGTTTAACGTAAAGCTAAAGAAAAACAAATAGTTCAACAAAAGTACAAATAAAATGTCCGGCTGCCTCTTTGAGAGTTGGTTTAAGAGGTCCCGCACGACCTTTCTGGTATCAAGTAACTGGCGCGTCGAGCTCGTCGAAGCGCAAGACTTCAACGCGGTTGTCCGCTTCACTCGCCTCATGGTAATGCTTCACATATTGGCCATTCACCTTGAATCTATGACCCTCGGAATCTTCAAGCTCCACGGATCCAAATTTGGAAACAGCTGTCACCGTGTATGGACCACTCCATCTGGACTTCAGCTTGCCAGGAAATAGTCTCAAACGGGCATTGAATAGCAACACCTTTTGCCCCACATGAAACTCCCGAGGTAGGATTCTCTTGTCATGCCATCTCTTCGTCTTTTCCTTGTAAATGCGCGAGCTGTCATAGGCATTAAGCCTAAACTCTTCCAATTCATCTAGCTGCAAAAGACGATTCTGACCACACAGTTTAGGATCATAATTAAGCTCACGAATTGCCCGGGGACCAGGCCTTGCATTCCACTCACAGGTAAATGACACGATTTCCCATAAACTAACCTATAAGGTGATGCACCAATTGGTGTCTTAAAGGCAGTTCTATAAGCCCATAATGTGTCATCTAGCTTAAGACTCCAGTCTTTCCGTGATTTAGAAACTACTTTAGACAGGATCTCTTTCAGCTCACGATTAGAGAACGACCACTAGTTTGGGGATAATACCCCAAACCACGCCGGTGTTGGACACCGACTCTGACAGATATGGAAGTGAGTTTCTTTTCCTTAAAATGCATCCCCCCATCACTAATGACGACCCTAGGGACACCAAAACGGGGGAATATGATCTTTTTGAACATCTTTATCACGGTCTTACCATCACAATGAGGTGAAGCAATTGCCTCAACCCATTTTGACACGTAGTCTGACTACTAAAAACTGTTACCTTTCTTCGGGGGAACGGTCCTTGAAAATCAATGCCCGGACATCGAAAACCTCAACCTCCAGGATGCCGTTTTGTGGCATCTCATGTCTCTTCGAGATATTCCCTGATCGTTGGCATGCATCACAAGCTGAAACAAAGACTTGGCGTCGCCAAATAAAGAGGGCCAAGAAAAACCGATCAAGTACCTTAGCCACGATGCGCGATGGACCGTGGTGACCACCATATGAAGAGGAGTGATGGCCTTCCAGGACTATTTTGGTCTCCCACTGCAGAATACACCGTCTGTAGAGACCGTCTGCACATTCCTTAAACAAGTAAGGATCATCCCGAAATACCGCTTAGCGTTATCTAAAAACGCTTCTTTCTTGGGATGAGAAAGGTCGGCGGTGGCCACCGACAACGAAATTAGCTATATCGCATACCAAGGTTCTTGGTTAACAATAGACGATATAACAAAGAATTAAAGAATCGTCGGAAAGAATCATCAATGGGTAGAGAATCTTCCCCTTCTTGTCGCATCAACCGCGACAAGTGATCGCCTACAACGTTTTCGGCTCCTTTCTTATCCTTAATCGCAAATCAAACTCCTGAAAGAGGAGTATCCATCTCGTAGTCGTGGTTTAGCCTCCTTCTTAGCAAGGAGGTGCCTCAAAGCTGCATGGTCAAGAAAAACGGTGACTTCGACCCAACTAAATAAGTACGAAACTTCTCTAAGGCATAAACTACTAACGGCTCCTTCTCGATGGTAGTGTACTTCACTTGAGCCTCATCCGCAGTTCGGCTCGCATAGTAAATAACATTCAAGGCTTTGTCTTTCCTCTGGCCAAGCACCGCTCCTAGTGCATAGTCACTCGCGTCACACATGATCTTCAAGTCCCTAGTTGGGAGGTTGTATGATCGGCGGAGACTAAGGCCCGCTTTAACCTGTTAAGCAGAAAGACAAGCGTCAAGTAAACACAAAAGGGGCATCCTTAAGTAATATTTGTGTAAGTGGTTTAGCAATTTTGGAGAAATCCTTGATAAACCGTCGATAGAAACCGGCGTGACCAAGGAAGCTCCTCACCCCCTTAACATTAACGGGAGGTGGTAATTGCTGAATCACTTCCACCTTTGCTTTGTCAACTTCTATTCCCCTATCGAAAACTAAGTGCCCTAGGACAACTCCCTCGTTGACCATAAAGTGGCACTTCTCGATTCAAAGACAAGATTAACCTCAATACAGCGCTGCAACACTTTCTCAAGGTTAGCATGCACGTTAGAAAAATCACTTCCATATACACTAAAGTCATCCATAAAAACTTCCATGATAGACTCAATATACTCTGAAAATATCCCCATCATACACCTTTGGAAGGTGGCAGGGGCATTGCACAAACCAAAAGGCATTCTGCGATACGCAAAAACGCCCTTAGGACAGGTAAATGTAGTCTTGGCCCGATCGTGCAGGTGGATAGGGATCCGAAAGAACCCCGAATACCCATCTAAATAGCGAGAAAAATTTATGAGAAGCTAACCTTTCTACCATTTGATCAATAAAAGGAAGGGGAAAGTGATCTTTCTTGGTGGCGGCATTCGGTATCGTAGTCTATGCACATCCGCCAACCGCATTACTACTCGGGTAGGTATTAATTCATTCTTCTCATTCTTAACTACGGTTGTCCCTCCTTTCTTCGGGGACTACATCTTCGGGCTTACCCATCTAGAATTACCTACGAGAATAAATAATACACTGCATCCAGAGCCTTCATTACCTCGGCCATCACAACATCCCCGCATCTTCCGGTTCACCCGACGCGACCGACCCGTCGCAAGGTTTGTGATCCTCCTCCAGCTCTATCTGTGTATACAAATATCGGGACTAATCCCGTGATATCATTTGAATAGCCCATTGCTTTCTGTTTTTCTTAAGTACTGACTAACAAAGAAGTCACCGATCATCACTAAGCTTGGCACTAACAATGACTCGGATATCGCTCGTATCATCTAGAAAGGCATATTTAAGATGAGATGGGAGAGGCTTACGTTCCGATACTTTTACCTCAATGGAGCAAAGAGTGCTGATCATTTGTTCCACTCGCTCTCCTCATGCTCATCTAAATCATCAACAAGCAAATCCAACGCAGTCGTCATCAGCTGCCGGGCTATCTCGCACACTCATCAAAAAGCATAAGAGCTTCCAGTGGGTCCTTCATAAAAGAACCCACTGAGAAGTCATAAATAGACTCGTCAATGATATCGACCGAATAGCATGTGTCCTCTATCATTGGGTGAGCTAAAGTATCTTGGGCAACCGAATGTGATAGCATCATCCCCATCGCAAGAGTCGACGCCCTTGTCTCGACATCAATAAGATTTGACAATTTGTACAAAGGAATGGTCTTCCTAAGATAATTTGGGTCCTAGTGTCCTCAGCTATATCCAAAACAATGAAATCCACTGGGATGTAGAGCTTGCCTATTTTCACGGGCACATCCTCTAAGACACCTAAGGGCCTCCTAATGATCTATCACCATCGTAGGGTAATGTTAGTCACTTTGAAATGACTCATCTTTAATTTCTTGCAGACGGGAAGGGGCATGACACCGACACGGCACCTAAATCGCAAAGGGCCTTATCAATAACCATATTACCTATGACACAAGTAATAGAAAAGTGCCAGGATCTTTCATTTTTGGAGGGGCCTTATTTAACAAAGTTACTAGACTCTTCCATAAATGAAATCGTCTCAAATTCGCTCAAATTTCTCTTACGCGTCACAATATCCTTCATAAACTTAGCGTAAGTGGGTACTTGAGTAACAAGTTCGGAGAAAGGAACAGTTACCTGGAGGTTCTTCACGATGTCCACGAACTTACCGTGATCTTGTTGTTTCGATCCTTGCGTCCTTCAGACGACTCGGGAAGGGTACCCTGGTAGCGATGAGTGGTCCCGCAACCTTTCCTTTACCCTTATCAATTCGTGACGTCTCCACAGCAGGGGAAGATGACACGGTGGCGGTATTAGATAATAAATTAGGATTCCCGCCACTTACAGCACTGGGTCGAATACTTTTACTGGTCGATCGACCAGTTTCTTCTTCAATTTCATTCGATCGACATGTCTTGTCACTCGATCGAGTGTTTTCTTCAGCATATTTACTCGATCGACCAACTTGGAGTTCTGTATTTCTCGATCGACCGCCATTGTCACTCGATCGAGGATGGATGATTAGAACCGCTCGATCGAGTAGATGAGTTGCTCGATCAGTGGTTACGGACACGCAGCAAGTGTTTCTCGCAAAACTCGTCTAGATCATCATCTGAGTCATCATTAGCTGCCAAAACCTCGTCTTCTTCATGAGGGGGGTCACTTTGAAAGTTCATTGCACTAGCGGGATCTCAACTTGGAGGAGTCTTGGCTTGGTCTGTCGCGAGTGTTAACTGCGCGACTTGTTCTTTCAACTCCGATATAACAGCATCAGATTGCTGTGACATACTCAACATGATGGATTTCAATTCGGCAATTGCTTCTCTTGAAGAAGGAGAGACCGGCTGTGGTATTGGCGTAGAAGGGGTAGAAACGCTCTTTATCTCTTCATATAACTGCGAGAAAGGAACTCCTTGCTTGTACTTCTTATAAGCGAGGGCGCGCTCTATACTTGCCGTACATTCATAAAGATCGTGCCCTTCTTCACCACATCTTCCACATGGCTCTGTATGCTCTGTAATCGTAGGCATCTTGGCAAACGACTTCCAAAACAACGGCTTATCGCAAAATCGGTCAAAACTTTGCGAGAAAATGAGATAGTCCCAAGGAATAAATTCCTCGAGACAAAAGACAAACTTAATTAAAGCAACAAAAATTGCGCCACCTCCCTCAAGAACGGCGCCAAAATTTGACACGCCCTGTCGCGCACGCCAAAAATAACCAACTGGCTCTAACTAATATAGCTAGGGAAGTCGGGTCGAATCCACAGAGAGGTAGGAATCTGTCGGCTAAATTCAAGTTCGTCTAAGTAACCAATTCGGGGTTTATAAAATGTGATTTCTAAACTAAGAGAGTAAGGAAAGAGAAATGAAAAGAAGGAGTTTAACAGATAAAAGAGAATAGCTAAGACAAACGGTTCACCATAATCATCCGGTCGAGTAATCTAAGTCCCAGGTCAATGCAGCACGGTCTAAGGGGTAGCGAACATCGCCTTTCGGTCCTTAATTCACCCTAAAGTGTAAACAGTTTAACTTTCGCCCTCGCTGCAATACTCTATTGTTCGCTACTAGTCTGCCTCTTCCAACCTTTCGGTCCAGGTTAAGGTCCACTAAGAATAAGGGTCTAATTGCGTCGACTCAATTAGGCAATTACAATTATATGTAGCACTTAAACAACAAAGACGGTGATCGGTATTAACCTAGTGAAACGATTACTCTCCCTTCAAATCATGGATCCCCTATAGTCTTAGCATAGGAAATTAGCTACTCATAATCGTCGGATTAACAATTACAATAACCAAATAATTTAAACTAAACATGATGAATAAACTATTAAGAGACTGATTGAACAATTATAAAGCAAGAAGAGAAGGAATTAAAGTAGTAAATATGATTAAGAAATAAATTAGATTGAAAATACCGAATCCGAGTGACAAATGTAGAGAATAGAAATCCAAAGAACAGTGACAAGAGTAGTAGTCGAAATGTACGTCGTCCCCCGATCTCAGTAACGTGATGTTCTCCTCAGTCTTATACTGAGAAATTGTCTTAAACCTAATCTATGGACTGATTACAAAAGCCCATAAAAGATTAGGCGGAAATAAACCAAAAGCATACGAAAACCCCTCGATCGAGGAGAAATATCACTCGATCGAACGCCAAATCACTCGATCGAGCTAGGACAGCCTCTCGATCGAGCACTGCTTGCTGAACCTCCTTGATCGACTCCTTAAGCTGGTCGATCGACCAGCCTTGAGTGTATAAAGCATTCGATCGAGCAGTAAAACCACTCGATCGAGCTACATAGGCACGTCAGGACTTGAGTGTCTTCCTTTACTCAGCTCATGCGTCCTCCAAGTGTAAGATTCCTAAGCTCCGGCTCCTTATCTCCCATGAATGCGTACAATTGGGACAATGAAGGCTTGATTTAGCTCCTCCTCGGTCAATTCCTGCAAATTACAATAAACGGACCAAAGTAGAATATTCGGGGGTATTTGTAGCCAGATGCTACATAAAAAGCACAGAAATGCGTGTAAAAATGAGGTGAAAACCTTATATAAAAGACACGCATCACAGCATTTAACCAACAAAAACAATACCAGCATTAACCCAATAAATCAATTACTCTCCCTTCATAATTATGGATCCACTATAGTCTTAGCATAATGAAATTAGCTACTCATAACCAACGAATTAACAATAATAAGAAATAGATAATTGAAATTCAACATTATAAAAGACTAAAGAGAATTGAATTAAAATAATTACGATAACAAATATAGGGAAGAAGGAATTAAAGCAATAAGAAGGATTAAAGGATTAAAGAAAGATAAAGGAATTACAATCCAAGCGAATCCGGCGTAAAGAACACAAAATCCGAATGAGAATAATCCCGAAATAAAGTAACAGTGAAGAGGAATAAAGCAACGTTCTAAGGTTTACAGTAGTGTGTTTGATAATATAAAAGATGATCCTAATTAACCTAGTAAAGTGTGCTTAAATAGCAAAAGAAACAAGTTTAGCGAAATAAAACATCACGCGGGCTAATTAAAGCCCAAACCCATCAAAACCACTCGATCGACCAAACTAGAGCTTAAACCACTCGATCGAGTAGAAAATCTACTCGATCGAGTAAACCATAAATTGAATCTACTCGATCGAGTAGAAAAAGGACTCGATCGACCAAAATTCTACTCGATCGAGTACTTTCCAACAACAGTTTCCTGCTTTGCGCACTGAATTTCAAACGGCTGCCATTTCTTCTTACTTGGCCAAACAGGACTATTCCGGTGGCGTTGGAAAGCTAAGAGGACAAGCTTTCATCTCCAATTGGAATCACCTGAATATCTGTTTTAGAACTCGAGATATGGTTCTCCAAATTAGGCACTAGCAATTTGAAGTTCTTCCCTTGCTCGTCTAGCTATCTTACTCCTTCGCGCATCTCAAAATAGCTACATTCCCGCTCCAAATTCACTCTTCCTCCAAATGCATGCTAAACGGACGGTAAAAGGCTTGATTTCAATACTTTCTGGTTCATTCCTGCAAATAAGACAAAACAAACCAAAGTAGCATATTCGGGGCATTTCGTAGCACAAACTACGATAAAAGCATGGAAATACGTGCATAAAATAGGCTAAAAAGGCTATATAAAATGCACGTATCAAATCTCCCCAAACCAAACCTTTGCTTGTCCCCAAGCAAATATGAATGCAACTAAGAAACAACAGTAGAACGGGACCAACGCATCAGCTACAAATCACCCACGAAAACCAATTTAATGCAACAAAATGACAAAGTGGCAAATGAGAAGTACAAACGAGTTAAATCAATGTTTCAAACTTACTGAACCGTCGACCTTGCAAGATTCAAAAGATATCGGACTCTCACGGGTCGCTCGTCACTCAAAATTAGGCACAAGGTGAGTATATATGTGAAAGATAGGAAGAATTAAAGACACTCACCTAGCTCGACCTATAAGAACATGCATGCAGTTAACATGAATAAAGTCTCTACAACCGTACATATGCATTCCAACCATACTAATGACCAAGACACATGCCGAGGACTTACATTTGGGTAAGTGTGGTAATGGGTAAGAAGGGGCTAAAATGAATTTGGATATGTGGGGTTAATAGCCAGGCTAGCAACAACGAATCCAAAAATAAACTGCATCCCAACTTCGTACTCAATATAGCAAGATGAAACGGTGCAAAACTATGCACTAAACTCACAAAACACCAAAAATCATCAACTCCTCCTAAGATATAAATAAGACTTGGGAGTGAAAATCTTTGTACAATTCTCATTTCTTTTTCACATGATTTTTTTCTTTCTTTTTCTTCTTTTCTTGTTTCGTTTTTTTTTTCTTTTCATTTTTCGTTTCATTTTCCCAACAATTCCTTTATTTCATTCCCTTTGATTCTTCCACCATCCTCTAAAATCAGATAAAATAACCCTATTGCAATAGCACATTCCAACAACTACTCGTTACTAGCTCGGCTAGGGTAGGAAGTATTATAGGAAGTAGCTGATAGGACAAAAAGGCAATTTGGCTATGTGGGGTTCATGGGTAGAATGAAATAAAGGGAACTGCCTCTCCTAACATGTGTCACCATCCATAGACCGAATGCATACACGTATTAAGAAGACTAGACTCATGCTTATGCAAATTGATGTTACATGCCTTAAAGAGAGCACTGCTCACATCCTAAATGGAACCGGTCATGAATGTCACCAGTTTATAAAGCTCTAACCTCAGAATGTAATGTAGCTTGCCGACATAATGAATCAAGTCTATTCGTTCAGATAAGAGAGAAACAAAAACTCGTAGATTATGCACATAATCATGCCAACTAAATGTCAAGAATATGCAGGGCTCAAGTAAGGATTCAAAGTAGCGTCAATGTTCAAACGTTCCGACTCAATTTAAACATGAAATTTTTGAAAATTTTTTGAATTTTATGATTTTTATATGATTTTTTGAATTAATTAAAACAACAATGCATGCGAGAATAAATATACGTGCAAGCAAAAATGCAAGAAACATGCAGACACAGATATGGATGCATACCTCCCCAAACCAAACCGTACAATGCCCTCATTGTACCAAGAATAAGGAAAGAATTGCAAACTGAAGAGGAGAGGATAAATGGAGTCTAAAAAACTTACATAACGTCATATAGAGGGACCTCCCCAAACCGACCATGAACATGGGAGGTCAAAGAAAGTCAAACAGTGGCTCCATAGACGAAAACATCAGCTGGGAGTCAAAACTACTCGATCGAGCACTTGGAACTGGTCGATCGAGTGAACTGGTCCATTGGAAGGACTCGATCGAGTAGAAAACCACTCGATCGAGTAAGCATGGTTTTGGTTTTGGTTTTGGTCGATCGAGGACAATATCACTCGATCGAGTGAAAACTGCCTCAAAAAAGTGCTCGATCGAGCACAAAACCATTCGATCGAGTACTTTGACCTGCAAAACACGCATTTAAAGCAAGGAAATACATGGGAAGTTCGTAAAACAGCGTATAAAGTTCAACAATAAGCTAAGGAAAAATAAATAGTTCAACAAAAGTACAATAAAACGATCCGGCCGCCTCCGGATCATCCAACAAAGACAAATCGATTTGCCTACTACTAGGCCTCTGACTGTATGCGGTAGCTTCAGCAATCGTCAAGCGGACATCCGGCCTCCACAACTTGGCAATGTAAGAATAGCAGCTTCCCACAGCATCCGGATCCCAATCTATCACCTCATCAAGCAGCTTTTTCCTAGACGGTGTAGCTTTATCAACACCTCCTCCCGGGTCGTCTATCCAGCAGATTCCAGCATTCCGGACTCTGAGCACCCATCTCGCCTCTCGGGTATGTGAACTTGTCAAGACCTGTAAAAAGAGAAACAAAGCAATGTTCCTCCAATTCGCTCCCAGAATGGGGCAGAGGTGTTACAACAACAGCGACAATATGTGACTCAGAAGGACTATCAGACGGTATATCAAAGGACTCTTCATGAGGGACATCCTCACATGGCGTGATGTGCATGGGTTCCCTAGGGTCATCAGACTTAGTAAAAACCAAGTCCTCCCCTCCGACCTGAAAGGTAAGTGTCCCAACCCCGACATCGATAATTGCGCCAGCAGTGCACAAAAATGGTCTTCCCAAAATAACGGGAATGTTACGGTCCTCGGTTATATTTAAGACAATAAAATCTACGGGAATAAAGAAATTCCCGATCCTAACAGGTACATCATGTAGAGCTCCTTTGACCCGAACATAAGAATGGTCAGCTAGCTGAACAGTCATTTTAGCGCGTGTGAACGTAGTCAACCCAAATTTCAAGGCAAGAGACAAAGGTAAAACGCTAATACTAGCTCCTAGGTCACATAAAGCACTATCAAACGAATGGGTCCCTATTGAACACGGAATAGGAAAACGACTTGGGTCAGACATATTAGGGGGGGTCCCATTCCGAAGAAGTGTGCTACACTCTTCAGTCATAGCTATATTCATTAATGTCTTAACATCACTAGTGTCCCTCTTAGACCAATTAATTTGACCGATAAATTCAGAATAAGAGGGTACCTGGGCAATCATCGCTTTGTAGTGATCAGCGACATTGAGATCTCGGATACGGTCCAGGAATGCACGGTGTGGTTGCAATTGTTGTGGATAAGGAACTTGAACAGAATAGGAGTTGACTATATGTTCCTTTTTATCGTCATTAGAAATAGGCATTATTGACGTATCAGTGCTGTCCATAGCAAGGCAATTCGATCGAGGTATCATAGTACTCAATCGAGAGCTTTCTTCACTCATATTACTCGATCGAACAGTCACAGAGACTGTTCGATCCAGATTTTGTTCTTCAGCCGTGCTCGATCAAACAGACCTTGTGACTGTTCGATCGAGGTTCTCCTTCCAAGCAGTGATCGATCGAACATTATCTGAGTCTGTTCGATCGTGGTGATCCCTTCCAGCTTCGTTCGATCGACCTATGTTAGTCACTCGATTGAGTGATTCCTCCTGTACAGGGTTTAAATCTTCGCATAAACTCTTGAAGTACGATAGGAATTCGTCATCCGAGTCATAGAAATCATTCTCAACATTGGGTGACACGGGTTCTTCATGAGACGGAATGGTGTCGGTGTTGATAGCATACACCATCTCATATTGCTCTTGGATTTGCTCGACAGCTAGTTGGTTCACCCAAGCCTGTAGCTTCTATATACGGATGGCAAATTCCTCACCAAGTGCCCGTATCATTGACTTAACTTCTTCAGCCTCATCATTCCGAGCAAGTGGGGGAATTGGTTGCGGTGAGAAATAATAACAAGGCGGTGGATAGCCTTATTGCAGCAACGGTTGTGGTCTAGGCCTCAGTGGAGGAGCAGCCTCATAGTGATTACCACAACCCCAAGATTCTTTCCTCTCCCAATTATTAGATCTTTCAGTTTAAGCTTCAAACTGAGCAATAAGTCGAGAGACGGACGTCATCTTGGCGAAAGAATCGAAGGTACTCAAGCCTTCCCTTCGACAATCTCTTTCTAAAATTTGACTAATAGACCTGTAAGACCTATCAAAACATCACTAAAGAAAAAGGTAAGAACGGCCTCAAGGTACTCAGTCTTCCCTTGAGGCGAAAAACAGACAAAAATAAAACAGATAAAAGCGTCGCCTCCCCGGCAACGGCGCCAAAATTTGACAGGTCAGTCGTATACCTATCAAAAATAACCAACTGGCTCTAACTAATATAGCTAGGGAAGTCGGGTCGATCTCCACAGGGAGGCTAAATTGCTATCTATCTGTTTAATTCGGTCTGTCAGGGTGTCACAGAAATGGGGGTTTAAATGTGATTTTCTAAACTAATAAGAAAAGAGAATAAGAGAAAGGGATTAAACAGATATAGAGAAACAGCTAAGACAAACGGTTCACCATAATCATCCGGTCAAGTAATCTAGGTCTCAGGTAAATGCAAATACGGTCTAAGGGGTAACGAACGTCACCTTTCGGTCCTTAATTCACCCTAAGGTGTAAACAGCTTAACTCTCGCCCTCACTGCAATACTCTATTGTTCGCTACAAGTCTCGCCTCTTCCAACCTTTCGGTCCAGGTCGAGGATCACTAAGAATTAAATGCCTAATTGCGTCGACTCAATCAGACGGATACAATTAATTGCAGCATTTAACCAACAAAAACAATACCAGCATTAACCCAATAAATCAATTACTCTCCCTTCATAATTATGGATCCCCTATAGTCTTAGCATAATGAAATTAGCTACTCATAACCAACGAATTAACAATAACAAGAAATAGATAATTGAAATTCAACATTATAAAAGACTAAAGAGAATTGAATTAAAATAATTACGATAACTAATATAGGGAAGAAGGAATTAAAGCAATAAGAAGGATTAAAGGATTAAAGAAAGAGAAAGGAATTACAATCCAAGCGAATCTGGCGTAAAGAACACAAAATCCGAATGAGAATAATCCCGAAATAAAGTAACAGTGAAGAGGAATAAAGCAACGTTCTAAGGTTTACAGTAGTGTGTTTGATAATATAAAAGATGATCCTAATTAACCTAGTAAAGTGTGCTTAAATAGCAAAAGAAACAAGTTTAGCGAAATAAAACATCACGCGGGCTAATTAAAGCCCAAACCCATCAAAACCACTCGATCGAGTGGATTAAAACCACTCGATCGACCAAACTAGAGCTTAAACCACTCGATTGAGTAGAAAATCTACTCGATCGAGTAAACCATAAATTGAATCTACTCGATCGAGTAGAAAAAGGACTCGATCGACCAAAATTCTACTCGATCGAGTACTTTCCAACAACAGTTTCCTGCTTTGCGCACTGAACTTCAAACGGCTGCCATTTCTTCGTTACTTGGCCAAACAGGGCTATTATGGTGGCGTTGGAAAGCTAAGAGGACAAGCTTTCATCTCCAATTGGAATCACCTGAATATCTGTTGTAGAACTCGAGATATTGCTCTCCAAATTAGGCACTAGCAATTTGAAGTTCTTCCCTTGCTCGCCTAGCTATCTTACTCCTTCGCGCATCTCAAAATAGCTACATTCCCGCTCCAAATTCACTCTTCCTCCAAATCCATGCTAAACGAACGGTAAAAGGCTTGATTTCACTACTTTCTGGTTCATTCCTGCAAATAAGACAAAACAAACCAAAGTAGCATATTCGGGGCATTTCGTAGCACAAACTACGATAAAAGCATGGAAATACGTGCATAAAATAGGCTAAAAAGGCTATATAAAATGCACGTATCAGGCTTATTTTGACAAGTAGTCTGGTCTATTCCACCATTGTACTTGTCTTTTATGTACTGAGCTCAGTTTAGTTTTTAGGTCAGGCAGGCAGGTGCCAAATTGTAGAGCATTTCAGGAATGCTTTTCAGGGTAGGTGGAGTGGCCCTCAATCCTGAATATTTGTTTAAGCCTTAAATGCAGCATATAATAAATAAAAAGAAGGCGTGAAACAAGTTTTCAGGATTTGGTAAGAAATGATTTGAATAAACAGCCTAGGCAGAGCTAAAAGTAACAGACGTGTTTCAGGCAATTTAGCACATAGCAGGAAGGCAGATTTCTTATATATTTTCCTATAAGATTCTATTGACACATATATGGAGTAGATAGTTTTACCTGCTTCTTGATTAAACATGAAATAACTTTAAGTGGGAAATGTTCCAGGATCTGGGGATCATTTCTCCTTCCAAGGTTTGTAGCCTGTAAGCTCCTTGTTCTACTATTGAATCAATGAGATATGGTCCTTCCCATGTGGGAGCTAGTTTGCCTGCGTTTTTCTCTCTGGTGTTGGGGAAGACTTTTCTTAGGACCAGGTCTCTTTCCTTGAATATTCTAATGTTGACATTCTTGTTGTAACTTCTGGCTACTGCCTGTTGGTAGGAGGCTATCCTGACTTTGACTGCATCCCTTTGTTCTTCAGTTAAGAGCATGTTATCTTGCAATAGGGGTCTGTTCTCCTCTATGGTATTCAGGCCGCTTCTGGTGGTTGGCACATGAATTTCTGCTGGGATTACTACTTCAGAGCCATAGACCAGGGAATATGGTGTCTGGCATGTGGCTGTTTTGGGTGTAGTCTTGTCAACCCACAGGACTAAGGGGAGCTCTTATGCCCATCTTCCTTTTCTCCTTTTTAGCTTTCACTTCAGGCAGCTGATTACTACTTTGTTGCTTGATTCTGCCTGACCATTGGCTTTTGGGTAGCCTGGTGTGGATGTGACTAGGTTGATATTCCATTATACACAGAAGTTTGCTGTTCTCTTTCCCACAAATTGTGTACCGTTGTCATAGACTATTTCTGAAGGTATTACATATCTGCATATGATATTCCGTTTGATGAATGATATGACATCCTTCTCTTTGACTTGCCTGTAGGAATCTGCTTCTATCCACTTGGAAAAGTAGTCAATCATTGCTAGCATGAAAACTTTTTGTCCAGGCGCTTGAGGTAATTTGCCTACTATGTCCATGCCTCATTTCATGAATGGTCAGGGGGCTGAGATGGAATGTAGTAGCTCTGATGGTTGGTGGATATAAGGGGAGTGGATTTGGTAGGCCTCACATTTGGAGTTGTATGCTATGCAGTCAGCTCTCAGGGTTGGCCAAAAATAGCCTGTCCTGAGAACTTTACTTGCCAGGCTTCTGCCACCTTTATGATTTCCACAGTATCTATCATGTATATCTTCTATGACTTGTTTGGCTTCATTAGGTTCCAGGCAACGTAGGTAAGGTCCAGCCTGAGACTTTTTAAACAACATGTTATTGATATTGGTATAAGTAGAGGCTTTGATTTTCAGGGCCCTTGCTTCGTTTTTGTCTTTAGGGAGTATCCCCTGTAAGAACCAATCATAGTAGGGTTTGGTCCAAGAGGTTGTATCCTCCTGAATGGGACAAATTTGATCAGGCCTTTCTATGGTTGGTTCCAACAGGTGGATGATGGGTATTTTATCAAACACAGCAGGGCTGAAGTTTGATCCCAGGCTGGCTAGGGCATCAGCCTGGGTATTTAAGTCCCTTGGTATTTGGTCAATGTCAAAGGTTTTGAATTTTTTGCAAAGGTTTTTGACATATTCTAAATAAAGCATCATTTTTGAATCTTTTGCTACATATATTCCTTTGACTTGGTTGGAAATTAAGAGAGAGTCAGTTTTTACCTTGAGGTTGGCTACACCGAGTTCTATACATACCTTTAGTCCAGCAATCAGGGCTTCATACTAAGCTTCATTATTTGTGGCTCTGAATTCACAACTAATAGCCTATGCAATTAGGTCTCCCTGTGGTGATTTCAGGACTAGTCCTAGGCCAGTGCCTTTCATATTTGTTGCCCCATCTACGTGTAGGGTCCATTCCTGGTCTGTCTTATAGGTGTCAAGGTGATTGACCTCTTTTATGAGGTCTGGTTCTAGGGTAGGACTAAATTCAGCCACGAAGTCTGCTAATGCCTGAGACTTAATTGTTGTCATGGGTTCAAAGGTTATATCATAGGTGCTAATTTATACTGACCATTTTGCCATTCTGCCTGATAACTCAGGCTTTCTCAGGACAGATTTGATAGGCAGTTTGGTTCTTATAATAATTGGGTGGCTTTCAAAATAAGGTCGAAGTTTGGTGCAGAACATAACTAAAGCAAGTATATATTTTTCAAGTAAGCCATACCTGGTTTCTGCATCTAGGAGACTCTTACTTATATAGTAGACTGGATGCTGTTGGCCGTCAATTTCTTTAGTCGGGACCCCACTTATTGCTGTCTCCGTGACAGATAGGTAGACCGTTAGGGGTTCCCCTTTGTCTGGTTTGGCAAGTAGTGGAGGTGTGGTTAGGTATGTTTTGAGATCTTGGAAGGTTGTCTCATGTTCAGGCAACCATTTGAATGTCTTGTTTTTCCTGAGTAGGTCATAGAATGCCTTGCACCTTTCTGATGATCTGGATATGAATTTATTCAGGGCTGCAACTCGTCCTGTCAGCTTTTGAATGTCTTTGACTGACTTGGGGGATTTCAGTTCCAATATGGCTTTTATTTGTTCTGGGCTGGCTTCTATTCCTCTTTTGGTCACCATGTAACCTAGGAATTTGCCTGAAGAGACTCCAAAGTGGCATTTGGAAGGGTTAAGCTTCATGTTAAATTCTTCCAGGATCCTGAAAGCTGTTTCCAAGTCCCTGACATGGTCCTCAGCCTTCTTTGATTTGACTACCATGTCATCAATATAGACTTCCATTGTGTCCCCTATTTGGTCCTTGAACATTGTATTGACCAGGCGTTGATATGTTGCCCCTGCATTTTTCTGGCCAAAGGGCATTGCTATGTAGCAGTATATGCCTCTTTCCGTGATGAATGCAGTATGTTCCTGGTCATTTGGGTGCATCTTGATTTGGTTGAATCCACTTGAGGCATCCATGAATGTTAGGAGTTCATGCCCTGTTGTAGCATCCACCATTGTGTCTATATGTGGGAGTGGAAATGGATCTTTTGGGCAGGCTTTATTGAGGTCTGTGTAATCTACACAAACTCTCCACTTGCCATTCTTCTTTTGTACTACCACTACATTGGCTAGCCAGTCAGGGTACATGACTTCTCTTATCATCCCCATATCCAATAGTTTGTCCACTTCTTCATTAATAATAGCATTTCGTTCAAAGTGACAAATTTTCTTCTTTTCATTGGATGTGCTTATAAGACTCGTCTATATTTAGTTTGTGTGTAATAATGTTGGCATCTATACCAGTCATATCAAAATGTGACCAGGCAAAACATGAAGATTTGCTTTTAAGAAAACTTACTAATTCTGGCCTAATGTTGTCAGGGACATCAGATCCTACTAGTACATGCCTGTCAGGATACTCAGGGTCTAAAATTACTTGATCTGTTTCCATTTTGGTTTCTGCCACATGAGTTGTCCAGAGAGGGTACTGTAATTGCTAGGCGAGAGACTTACCTGCCTTGGAAGGCTTCAGTGACTTAGTATAGCATTCCTGGGCAGATTTTTGTTCATCTTTTATGGTTGCTACTCCCCATTCTGTTGGTATCTTGATGCACTGGTGATAGGTGGAGGGTATGGCCCTTACGTTGTGGATCCATGGTCTTCTTAGTATGGCGTTGTAGGATGACAGGCAGTCTAGGACTCCAAATCTTTCATATGAGGATACTCCTTCCACATATGTGGGCAGGTGTATTTCTCCCAGTGTGTTCCTTGTTTCTCCACTGAATCCTACCAGGACATTAGACTTCTTTATGATTTGGCTTTCATCAATCTTCATTGCTTTAAGGACATCAAGCATGATCAGGTTCACTGAATTGCCTCCATCTACCAGGATTCTCATGACACGTGCAGTTCCTATTTGCATGGTGATGACTAGGCTGTCGTGGTAGATGTCTGGAATGCCCTGCATATCAGTGTCGTCAAAAGTAATTTGCGGTAAATTGCTAGGTTTAAAAGGAGATTTCATTTTTGACTCCCTGGCAATTTTCTTTACAGCTGAACTGGTCAGGCCACATATTTATGATCCTCCATTGATGAATTTGACTTCATAGATGGGTGGTGCAGGGGGTAAGTCACGTTGTTGCCTTTATGTGTTCTTTATTGTTCCATCATCTTCCCTGCTCTTTGTTCGCATCAGGTCTTTCAAATATCCTTTCTTTAGCAGGTAAGCCACTTGTATGCGCAGTCCCATACATTCTTCTATTGTGTGCCCTATATCCATGTGAAATTCACACCACTTGGTGGTATCCTTCCTTGAGTTGGGGTTGTCTGACTTCTTTGGCCACTTGACAATGTCTCCCATATGGTCAAGTCTCTTGATCAGTCCTGCAATGTCAACAGAGAAGTTATATTTTTGGATAGGAGGATAATTATAGGAGTTACCTCGTTGTTCATGTGTATAGTTGACTTCTGATCTGCCAGGTCTTGTGTAAGGAGATGGCCTGGAACTGCTTCCTCTATGGTTAGAACTTTTTCTGTTGACTTTGTCATATCCGAGTTATCACAAGATTATCGCCTTGTAGCCTTTGTCTTCTTCCAGCCTGATATAGCATATGGCTAATGCCTGGACATCTTCAAAGGTATGACAGGGCTTCATGGTCATTACATCATAGAAGTCACTGTCCAGGGGTAACCCTTGCCTGAAAGCTTCCACGGCTGTTCCAAGATCACATCTGGGGATTGAAACCTTTTCTTTGTTGAATCTTGTCATGTAGGATCTGATTGATTCTCCAGGCTTTTGTTTAATCCTGTATAGGTCGCTGGATCTCTTTTCTAGTTCTCTACTGCTGGCAAACTGATGATTGAAAGAATTTACCAGGTCAGCAAAGGACTTGATGCTTCCATTTGGCAGGTTTATGTACCATTGCAGGGCATGTCCGTTCAGGGTTGTTCCAAATCCTTTACACATGCAGACTTGGCGTAGTTCACTGGGAATTGATGCTGCCAGCATCCTTTGCTTGTAATAGGCAACATGATTTTGTGGATCTGTGGTCCCATCATAGATTCTCATTGAGGGAACCACAAATTTCTTTGGCAGGTCTATTTTTGCTATTTCATCCACAAAGGGTGAATCAGCATAACTCTCTAAATTTGCTTCTTCAATTGGGGTAGGAACTCCTGGAATCTTCTCAAATATTTCATGGAGTTTTTGGATTTCCTGGAGCATAGCCATCATGATGGCTGTGTTGGTCTGATCTGGTGAGGTTTCTTCATTTTGGAATTCCTCTGAGTCTGTTTCTTCTCCTGTTTTGGACTTTGGTGGAGTAGGAGTGCCAAGATTAGAGAAATCAATGTTCCTGATGATTGAGGAGAATGGTGTGCCAGGCTGAACTTTCAACTTTGATCCTGAAGCTTTTTCTCCCAGCTTTAGTTTCAGGTTGGATTCTGATTCTTTCAATTTTGCAACTTCTGCTTCAGCCTGGGGCATTTTTGTTTCAACTGTTTCATTTCCAACAATTGTTGTTTAGCGGCAGCCAGTTGTTGCTCAATGCTATCTCCTGCCATTTCTCAAGTTTTTTGTGGTGTTTAGTTATGGGTTTTGATTATTTTTGAGCTAGATGCCCCACGGTGGGCGCCAATTGTTTTGGCAGGGATTTTACTGAATAAGAACTTCCTGCCAGAGGTTTATGTGTAGGGTGATCTAACTCAAACAACTCGCCTGACTAGTATTGTTAAATAAAATAATAAATAATAAATAAGGACACAAAGATTTTATACGTGGAAAAACTCTGGGAATAAGGGAAAAAATCACGGGCACCAAGCCAGGAGTGATTGTTACTATGATCTTTGACAGCCTGACAGAGTATTGGTATATCAGGCGTGACAGGCTGAATTATATTTCTTAAGAGTACAAGAATGTAAGTGAGAGTAAGAGTGTGTTCAATGTGTCTTCTGATTTTGTCTTCTCTTGCATTTATACTCGTTTTCCAAGTCCCCTTTTCTGCCGTTTAGGGTTTCCTGGTAAATAGGGCTTGTGCCCTATTTACCCGGAGGTGGTTGCCATCCATTTAGCCGTTGCCTTTGACTATTCCTTATATCTTTTCCTTCTGAATTGGTCTTCCTTGTTTGTAGGGAGCATATGTAAACTGCCTGGTTGTTGCCTGTTCAGCGTTTTCTTGTGCCTGACTTGTTCTCCTTTCAGGCTGCTGGTTAGTTGTTGCCTGCCTTACATCAACTCCTGTTTGGTGCCTATCCATAATTGATAAATGCCTGGTTTCAGGTGTCTTTAGCTTGGAACTTGGTTTTGGTTATTGCTTGGCCTCTGTCAGGTCAGGCAGGATAATTCTTGGCCCAACAGGATGCATCTACAAAAGAATAGTCATTTTCCTCATCTAAGTGACGAAAATCATCAACAAGGGAAGCAATTTAAGGGTACATCCATCATAGATATTGGTTCTCCTAGTTACTAAGTCCAAGAGGATACAAACAAGTCACCTCCAAGTTGTGTTAAACTAGGTTACCTTTGTCCACAATTGCTAAATGCTTTAGTCAAGAGTAGACTCCTTATGGTGTTAGAAACAATGTAGGATCGCGGAATTCCCCCTCTTGCCTAGACAAGAAGAAGGGTCGTTCCCTCTCCACCATGCAACAAAGTAGGATCATCAAAGGATAGAAAGGGTTTCAAGATACATGAGTTTCATAATGGTAGTTTGCTTTTGATTTGTTTTTTTCCCCCCAAATTGTTGTGGCATTAGACTTTTTGAGAACATTTCTTTGCCATTTTTTTGATGTTTGGCATTTTGATATTTGGCAAATTTTTCAAACTTTGCATTTTTGAACATTTTTCAAAGTAACCCCATTTGTAGCAAGGGTACTTTTATTAAAGCATAGAAGTCTATTTTTGCTCCTCTTTTCATTGATGCATTTTGCAAACTTTTTGATTTTGATTTTGGTACTTGAACTCAATTTGGAGATTTTTGTGCCCATTCTCTTTTTGTTGACAAAACATTGATGATGGGAGTGAAAGAACGGTTGCATGGCTTCAAAGGTCACCTTGGAATAAACGTAGCCAAGGAGTTATCACACCACAAGGTACTTTTGATTAGGCCTTAGTCCATGAGTCAAAAGATACTAGTATGACACATCCTAAGGTGTCTTGAGGGTATTCTAGCAAACAAAGTCTCAAGGAGAAAAATTATCTACAAGGGCCTTATATACACTTGTCAAGTTTCCCAAATAGGCATTTTCACAAAAAATTTCTAAAATGCAACTACATGCCATGATGCAGCTAACATATATATATATATATATATAGAGAGGTGAGATCCGGTGAGAACGACTATTCGGTGAGAACGCACTAGATACATTAGAATATTCCTAGAATATATACAAAAGGTGCACTTTTTTTTTTTTTTACCAAATCTCATATACACTTTTAACTAAAGTAGGTACACTTTTTTACCAAAATTCTATATACGCATTTTAAGAATGTAGATACACTTTTTTTTTTTTTTTTAACCAAATCTGATATACATTTTTAAACTAAAGTAGGTACGCTTTTTTACCAAAATTCTATATACGCATTTTAAGAATGTAGATACACTTTTTTTGTGTTTTTTTTTTTTTACCAAATCTCATATACACTTTTAATTAAAGTAGGTATACTTTTTTACCAAAATTCTATATACGCATTTTAACAATGTAAATACACTTTTTTCCAGATACACTTTAAAACAATACAAGTACACTTTTTGATATTGTAGGTACACTTTTTGATATTGTAGATATGCTTTTTAACAAAATTATAGATACATTTTATAACAATGCAGATACGGTATTTTTCTTCCTAGGTACATTTTTGTTCCACGTATAATACAAACTACCTAGATACACAAAATACGATTCTAGATACACAAAATACGATTCTAGATACGCGTATACAACAATGGCTCGATGCGTAACAAACTAACAATCAACCCCAAATTAAAAAATCAAAACCAAAAAAATCTCTAACTACCGCCACCGCGGACCCCTGACCACCACTGCCGACATCGAGATCCTTCCCCACGCGCATCACCATTCAGCTTGCACCACCGCGAGGAACTCTGTGACGCCAGCGACATTCATCAGAAGTCGCGCATCAGTACAACCACCAACAACTCAAATGACGACTACCAAGCCAGCGACATTCATCAGAAGGCCAAAACATAATTAAAATCGTTCCTTTCAAATACAAGATTGTCAAGCGACTAAGTAACTAAAGTAACTAAAGCTTGACTTTTTGTTTAGTTACCCTTTGTTACGCCATTTACAAGACAATCTACGGCAGACCAAGATAGGATTCAATTTAAGATCGTACACTGTAGGTATATGCATAAATAATAATTTCAAGAGTTCTGACCTTCTTTAGTATGGTTTATTTTTTCCAAGTTTCAACACCTTTCAAGAATGCTTTTGTAGAAGTACCTGCAAATTATGCACATATCAGGGTGTGATGCCATCCAAATGCACAAATACACTCAAGAGGCAGCTGAACTCAAAATTACCTACGAATAGTACAATAAACACAATTGTAACCATCCAATCTGCAAAAATTACATTAAATGCAACTCCAATACTAATTCCCAACATGAGCATTGGTTGGAATAGCAAAGCCAAATCATAATCTATGATTGGCATATCAAGAGTTGGATGCCTCAGTTTCAGATTGTAGTATACAGTTGAGCCTGCGGCGCCCATAATCATACCTAATCATGAAAAAAATTGAGTTCAGCTGGAAGAAGAAATTGAGTCACTCGAGCCATAAGGTCGATGAGTACGTTTGGGAAGAACTGACACTTCTGAAAGCCACATTAATGGAGACAAGACCAACACAGCCACACCATCTATCAAACCACACCTCTAACATCCTTTCATCTCACCACAAACATAAACTAACCTTCTTCCGCTGATAAAATTGTTCGATTCTTCGGATTTTGCCATCCGTTCCTCCAATTGACGCGTCATTTTGTGTTTTTTGCATCACTATATCTGGTGATTTTGAAATTCACTTTTTAGTTTTATTTTCCGGCGAGTAATATCGGTGGGAACCGGCTAAGATAAGGAGTTCAGATTGGATAGTTAATTGGCAGATTTCAAAATCAAAGGAAGGAGAATCAGGGTCCGTGATTTAAGAATCCGAAATTTTGGGGATTCGTGCCGTCGTGGTGAACTTCTCTCATCCCCAATCTTCATCTGCTTCTATTGACGGCAAACGGATCACGACCGGCGACTCTGTCATTCCTGATCAGTCACTGTCGGTGATTTGGGTGTGGAATAAAGGAGAGGTGAGATGCGAGATAGGGACGACGATGGTGGTGGTCTATCTGTCAACGTCTTAACAACGGCGCTCTGTGCCGGAGCTCGGTGTCGGAGATGGTGGTGGTCGCCGGATTCTAGTAATGGGGGTAGATGGGGATGAATGGGATTTTGGTTTTGCCAGTGTGATGTTTACAGTGGGGTTTGTATGTCATAGTGTTTAATAAAAGGTGGTAGTTAGTACGTTCTCACCGATCCTAAATTGTATATGTATCTCATATGGATCCTAAATCTATATCTATATATATATATATATATATATATATATATATATATATATATATATATATATATATATATATATATATATATATATATATAATTGTTTAGGTATTTTTACCCAAATCGATTAATTAGGGTCAATGTAGTATATATTCGTTGGTTTATTGTATGATGATTCGTATGTCAATAAGTAAACGGAAAAAATAAAGTACGTAATGTAAATTGACACGTAAGATTTTGGTGACGCGGAAAACCCAATGTGGGAACAACCGCGGGAGGGACGGTACCCTGCCAAGTATTGCACTATGAGAATTGGAGGATGATTACAATTATGGTACGTAGCTAATCTTGCTGGCCCTAGGTGTCTGGCCTGCAAGATCTAGAATGAGCGTATATTATTTGCCGAGATGTGATCTTGAATATTGTTGTATGAATGAATACGGATGTGTTGAATGTCCTTCTTGATTTGCTTCCTTGGCTATTTATAGGGTAAGAACTCTAGATATATCCTACCTCGAATATGGAAAGGGAATATTATTTCCATAAGGACTTCTTTCCAAACCCGGACTCCCTTGCCAATTCTCCCCGATCTCCCTATCTTCTCCCTAACTTCTCACTAACTTCTCCCTAACTTCTCCCTGGCACTCCTTTCCTTAACATGGGCACCTTCTGTGATGGGCTCTTGATCCCCCTCAAGCCCATTTCCCCTTTTCCTGACCGTGGGCTCCCTTCCTCCTTACCACTTCTTTCGTAATCTTTATCTCATCCAATGGGCCTTCTTTATTGTGCTATTTTTAGCCCAAACAGTTTGCCCCAAATTTCTTGCGAAGTACGCTTTCAAGTATCGAGCAAGGAATTTACGTAACCAAATACTAAACCCTACGCCGTCTTTTTACTCCTTCCCATGCAATCCATCATTTCCAGCCGCCCTACTCCTCTTTCTCCGCACCCAACTCCCTCTCTCCTCTTTATAACCCCAACGTCCCTCTTCTACTCTCATTAATCACTTAAAATCATTTCAAAAACTCTTCTCTCTTAAACCCTCAATCTTCCTTCTCCTTTATTCCTCGCCGGCTTCATTGTTTCCCTTCTCCGTCTCCATCTCCAGGTAATCCATCCTCTCTTCTTCTTTTAATCTTCATTTTCTCTCTCCACCATGGGCAAAACTCGTCAATCCTCCACACCCTCTGATCGTAACCTCGACCCCATTTTCCTTTCTCGGGGGCTTTTCAAGCACCCCCACGACCGTGACTCTACTTTAACGCCGGCCGACATCCCCATGATTAAGAATCTGCTTGGTTTTGGTGACGGGGTGGATATCGCCATCCCTGAACCGGGACTGAAAGCTGACGCCCTCCGTCCGGGGTGGGTTTGTTTCTATCTGTACCCATTTAAATATGGCCTCCGTTTTCCTTTCCCTAAACTCGTCCAAGATTTTATCTTCACCAACAATTTCGCCATGGCAAAAATTTTTCCTGCCATATGGAGAGTTCTTCTCTATTCTCTGGCCGCTGGTCAGAGTACTGGCAAATCCGTCAGTCTGGGCGATCTGGCTCACATGTACAGCATCAGATCCCTAGGCAGGAGTCAATTCTCCTTCCGGGGCCGTTGAGAGGCTCCCTTTAGACATGTGTCGAAATATCGCGATGATAAATGGTTCGAGGACTTCTTCTACGTAAGGAAGGACTCCATCCAGCCTCCTGCCGATTATATTTTAGAGAAATGGGTTCTGACTTCGAGTAAGTAGCCTTCCTGTCACCTGATTTGTTTTATCTCGCTGCTTACTAGCTAACTTCATCGCCTACGTGCAGGCCCCTGTGACCTCACCCGTATCGGCGCCAAGATCCCTGCCTGCAGCAAGTTGTTCAGCATTTCTGAATCTAAGAGAAAGTTCCCAGACCTGCTTCCTGGTTTTTCACCTGCTTCTTCCTCCAATCCTCCTCAATCAGCCCACAGTATGTCTTCTGGTAAGGTTTCTGTAACCACTTTCATTTGTATGTTGTTGCTGCTGATGTTTTAAGCATTCTGTCGTCTGAGACTATATGTGCTTGCAGGTTCAAAAGTTGATCCGTTGGAACTCATCCTCCAAAGTGCTAAAAGAAAGAGACCTTCTGCCAGCCCTGATGTGGCCTCTGCCTCCAAGAGGAGTGCTCTGGCTGCCTCTTTTCAGACTCCTCCCATAGTTTCCAGTTCTGCTGCACGTGCGCCCCTGGAGGTTAACCCGTTATCTCGCCATCTGCCTACTCCTCCTGCCAGTCCTCGGACTTCATCTAGTGGAGAAATCATTGCTCACTTTCCAGAGGGCTTTGGGAACGTGGACAAGGTGCCCTACTGGCCGGAGATTGATCAGCTGCTCTTTCCTCCTGTTGAGGAAACGTTTTCGGAGTTCACCCCAGAGGAGATGGCTGAAAACGATGTGCACAACGCCTTCATGGTAAATATCCTTCATTTTCTACCTGCCTGTCTGTCTGTTTACTTGGATTCTGCCTCCTGATTTCCTTGCTGACTCTTGATTTGCTCTGCCCCAGACCCTCCAGTCTGCACTCTACAATAGGAAGATGATCAACATAGTGCAGACGACCAGCCGTGCTACCGGTGCCAAGAATCGGGAGTCAAGGAGAGGCATTTGCGGATCTGGCGCCGCAATGGGTTGATCGAAGGAGCGTGGGGTGGAGTGAAGATTGAGCTTGCTATCACCAAGAAGAAGTTGAAGGAGGGGGCGATCGGTGGCTCGAACCAGGCCGTGTGCAAAGACTTTCTTTGACTCCCTCAGCGCTACGATGAGAAAATCGGTGAGTGATTTCCTTGGCCACCAATGTTGTTGCATATGCTACCAGCGGGGAAAGATCGGTGGGATGCGTCTTTGCCCTTGAGGAGGCTCCCACCAAGCAGACCATAGAGGAAGAGGAGAAGCGGTGGAGATGCTCTACCCCGCTCAACCCGATCAAAGTATCTTGATGCCGAGGTTGGTGAGTGAATTCTCTGCGTTGGCCGAGCAGCCGCCTGGGGTAGTCTTTGGAATGTCCCAGACGCTGCGACGGAGCTCGAGGGAGCTATGTAATTTGAGGATACTCAGTGGCGATACACGAAATGAGAGGTCACAGCGGAGGAGATGCGAGAGATGGAGGTCATTAATGTGACCGATAATTAAGTTTTTATGTTTTGATAAACTTTTTGGCCCGGCCCGGAGGTGGCGAGACTTTGTAAGTTTTAAACTTGTTCTTGTGTTTGCTCGCCTTCGGGGTGGCGGTTAAACTTGGGGCCGTATTTTTGGCCATATTTTGAAATGCCCCTTGTCATAGTTTGGCAAGGTTTTAGCTTACATATCGTGTGTTTGTTGTTTATCTTCCCCGTTTTTAGGAAGTTTGTGCCGTGTCAGTCTGCTTGACTGATTTAGGCGAGTCTTGTCACCCTGAAAAGGATAATGTTTTGACTCAGCTAGCTGTCGTGTCAGCCTGATGGCTGATTTAGGCGTATGCCCAATGTAAGGAGGAGTGGCCGTGTCAACCTTGGAGGCTGATTTAGACCAGCCTGGTCAGCCTGAAAAGACTGACTCAGACCAAGCTAGCTGCCGTGTCAGCCGGATGGCTGATTTAGGCGTATGCCGCAGTTTTTGGACTACTTAACCTTGTTCATGACGCAAGGTGTGTTCATCTCGTTTAATGCCAACAGGGGCGTCATTGAGGCAAGTTTATCGTCATTCTAGGACCAGATGGAGACGCTGCAGGATTCTGGTAGCGCAGATATCCCTACGTTCCATGTTCGTTTTTGCATGCATGTTGGGGCCCAGATTAATTGCGATTAGTGCGAGCTGCGTCCAGGGGGTGGTATCAGGGGTAGCTGGATAAGCGTATTCAGCTGTCAGCCAGGCTCCCTTTCGTATGTTCCACGTCACTTTGGTGAGGGTGCTCCTTGTGGAGAAAATAGGTTGGGCATGTTGGAGTGTCGTGTGCCTTGTCACCCCCGCGTTGGCGAGTTGTGAGTCTGCTAGACATCCTTTCAAAGTACCATAGATACCAGAATTCAAAGTGATGTATTTAGAGAAGCCTGAAAATAAGAAAATCTATTAAAATGATGTGAAGTACCTGTCGCCATCTCATGGGGTACCAGAGCAATTGTGGTCCCAGGACGTTGCCAGACCACACCATCCAATAGCAGTTTAAAGTTTAAAAGTAACTTAAAGATACCAGAAATAAGAGTGAAACCGGCAGTATGCCTACTACCGGATTTTTATTTTATCTTTAAAAATGATTTGGCTTCTCATAGTACATTATTCTGAAAACTAGAGTCTACTTATTATTAAAAGTAATATCTCTTCAGGTGAAGTATGTTCCATGGGCGTTGTATGATTTGACCGTCCACAGTCATCAGTCTGTATGCGTCATGGCCAACAACTCCTTCTAAATGGTATGGTCTTTCCCATTTGTAGGCGAATTTGCCTGCTTTTCGATTTTTGGTGTTTTGAAACACCTCTCGGAGAACCAGGTCTCCTACCTCCAGGAGCCTGACTTTCACATTCTTGTTGTAACTCCTGGCCACTGACTGTTTGTAGGCAGCCAGACGGATTTTTGCGCTTGCTCGCAGCTCGTCAATTGTGTCCAAGATTCTGGTCATCTCTGCATTGTTCAGTTCCCTTGTCATATTTTCATACCTGTGAGTGGGAACTAAAATTTCTGACGGAATGACCGCTTCCGCACCAAACACCAGGCTGAAGGGTGTTTGACCTGTTGCTATCTTTGGCGTTGTTCTGTCTGACCATAACACTAGTGGCAATTCATCTGCCCACTTTCCTCCTAACTCCTCTAACCTCCTTCTCAGATTGTCCATAATAATTTTATTGCTGGATTCAGCTTGTCCATTGGACTTTGGAGTCCTAGGTACTGACTTTTTTAAGGTGATATTCCACCTGGCACAGTATCCTTCGGTATCGTTGGAGATGAATTGTGAGCCATTGTCACATATGATTTCTGATGGGATACCAAATCTGCAAACGATGTTTTGTTTTATGAATGAAATGACTTGCTTGTCTTTTACCTCCGTGAATGCTTCTGCCTCTATCCACTTGGAGAAGTAATCTGTCATTGCTAGCATCCAGGTTCTATTTCCTGTGGCCCGTGGTAGGGGGCCTACTATGTCCATGCCTCATGCCATGAATGGCCAGGGAGAGATAATAATGTGCAGAGGCTCTGCTGGCTGGTGGATCATGGGCGCTGAGCGTTGGCAGGCGTCACATTTTCATGCATACTCTGCTGCATCTGCTTTCATTGAGGGCCAATAATATCCCTGTCTGAGGGCTTTATTTGCCAGACTCCTGCCCCCTGCATGGTTTCCACATTCGCCACTGTGGAGAGCATGCAACACAGTCTGTGCTTCTTCCTTGCCCAGGCACCGTAGGTAGGGGCCTGCTAGGGATTTTCTGAACAATATATCATCAATAAGTATGAATCTGGAGGCTTTTATTCTAAAAGCCTTCACTTCCTTCTTATCATTTGGTAGCTTGTTATGGCGCAGTCAGTCTAGGTAAGGTGTGCGCCAGTCGTCTTTGGATCGGCTACAGTCGGGCGTCCGCTGTTTGGCCGAGAGCTTTCACCTTCCTCTCAGAATCGCTTGGATTTCCTTTTTGCTTTGTGGATCCTCCAGTTCACCCCTATCTATTTTGTCGCTTTCGGATAGAAGGTTCCAAAGCATATGTGCTATTGGAATGCTGGATAGCTCTGTTGGCTTGAATGTTGCCCCAGGGTTGCTTGGGCGTCTGCTTCCACGTTCTGATCTCTGGGGATCTGTTTAAGCTTGCAAGTGTCGAATTTTTGTTTTAATTCCTTTGCTACTTTTAGGTATGCAATCATCTTCGAATCTCTGGCTATAAACTCATCATTTACGTGGTTGACTATTAACAGAGAGTCGCTGGATATGAGCAGGTGTCTGACCCCTAACCCAGAGCTAGCTTCATTCCCAATATCAATGCCTCGTATTATGTTTCATTGTTGGTTGCCTTGAATTCACATCTTACAGCTTGCGCTATCAGGTCTCCTTGTGGTGACCGCATAATTAATCCTACACCTACCCCCCTTTGGTTGGAGGCTCCGTCGATATGCATTTTCCAGACTTCTGTCTACTTGCCTCCTTCTAAAGTGAGGATCTCTGTATCTGCCAGGTTCTGGATGGCTGGACTGAAGTCTGACACGAAGTCGGCCAGTGCTTGTGATTTGATTGCTGTTCTAGGGTCGTATTGGATATCATATCCACTGAGGTGTACAGACCATTTAGACATTCTTCCTGACAGTTCAGGCTTTCTCATGATAGCTTTTAGCGGGTAGTTTGTCACAACATGTATGATGTGTGACTCAAAATAGGGACACAGTTTTCGAGATGTTACTACCAATGCTAGTACTAACTTTTCAAGGGATGTGTACCTGGTCTCTGCCGGCAGCAGAGACATGCTTACGTAGTATACTGGCTTCTGCTCCTTTTCTTGCTCTCTGACCAGGACAAAGACTCTCGCTACTTCGTGACAGCTAGGTATAGGAATAATGGTTCTCCTGGCTTTGGCTTTGACAAATAGATGGCGGGTCTTTGAGATAGTGCTTGGTCTCTTAAGGCTTGCTCGTGTTCGGTCCATTCAAACTTCTGGCTTTTCCTTAGTACGTCGTAAAATAGCCTGCATTTGTCTGAAGATCTTGAAATGAACCTGTTCAGGGCTGCTACCTTTCCAGCTAGTCTTTGAACATCCTTATGTTTCTCGGGTGATTCCAGCTGTAAGACATCTTTAATTTGCTCGATGCTTTGGCTTCTATTCCTCTCTCGAGTTACAATATAGCCTAAGAACTTGCCAGAAGATACCCCGAAGGTGCATTTAGATGGGTTTAATTTCATCTTGTATTCCCTGAGGGTGCTGAACGTTTCTGCCAGATGCCGCATATGATCTTTGGCCTTCTCTGATTTCACCACCATGTCATCAATATACACCTCCATTGTTCTTCCTATCTGCTCTTTGAACATTCTGTGAACCAACCTTTGATATGTGGAGCCTGCGTTCTTTAGGCCGAACGGCATGACGTTGTAGCAATATATTCCTCTCTCGGACATAAATGTTGTCTTCTCTTGGTCTACAGGATCCATCTTGATCTGATTGTATCCACTCCATGCATCCAGAAATGTTAACATCTCGTGTCCAGCTGTTGCATCTACCATTACATCAATATGAGGCAGCGGGAATGGATCTTTAGGACATGCTTTGTTGAGATCAGTGAAGTCCACACATACTCTCCACTTCCCATTCTTTTTAGGCACCACCACTACATTAGACAACCATTTCCGGGTATTTCACTTCTCTTATCTTCTTTCTTTGCCGCAGTGTCTACTTCCTGGTTGATTACCTTATTTCTCTCTGCTGCAAACTTTCTCCTTCTCTGCTGGATGGGTTTACACTTTGGGTCCACGCTAAGCTTGTGTGTTATGATGGATGGATCTACGCCTATCATATCATCGCGTGACCATGCGAAGCAATCCATGTTATCTTGTAAGAACTTGACTAGTCGTCGTAAGCTTCTCGTACATCCTGCTCCAATGAGCACGGTTCTCTCTGGGTGCGGCTTGTCCGGGTTAATCCGATCCGGATCTTCTGCTGGGGGTTCGATGTATTCGTCCTGGATAGGCTGCTTCTGTAATTGCTATGCGGGAGGGCTGGCAGTGCACTTGAGTGCCTTCTTATAGCAGCCTCTAGCTTCCTCCTGATCTCCTCTTATCGTTTCTACTCCCCATGGGGTAGGGAACTTTATGCACTGGTGATATGTTGAAGGGACTGCTTTCATCTGGTGCAGCCATGGTCTTCCTAGGATGACGTTGTAAGTAGAGGGGCCATCTATAACCAGGTATCTGACTTGCTTGTTGACTCCTCCCACATAGGTGAGGATGATTATCTCACCTAGCGAGCTGGTTGTTTTTTCTCCGCTGAAGCCTACTAGCGGAATAGTCTTCTTCTGTAAATCCTTCACGCTGAACCCCATGTTCTCTATGGTTTTCAGCATGATTAAGTTGACCGAGCTTCCTGTATCTACCAAGACCTTTCTAACTGTGCAATTGGCCATTGATAAAGTGATAATAAGTGCGTCATGATGTTCTCGTTCATCGTATGTATCTCCTTCATCAAAGCTTACTGCTGGCAGGTCACTGTGAGAAATTCTACAAGAATTAGCTGGCCTGTCTCCTTTGATTTCGGTGGCATGTCTCTTAGCTGCTGAGTATGTCAGGCCGCTTAAGTCTGAGCCGCCTGTTATCACGTTTATAATTTTAGTGCATGTGGGTGGATCTGCCGGCTTGGCGGAACCTACCTTATCCTGCTGCTTGCCCCCACGTGGTAACAGGTGGCTCAGCTTTCCTTGTTCGTACAGGCGCTTGATCTCTCTTTTTAATGTGTAGCAATCCTCAGTGTTGTGTCCGATATCACGATGGAATTCACACTTCTTCTTGCTATCCTTTCTCCAAGCTTGCTCTCCTACTGGTGGGTTAGGCCACCTGACTCCATCTCCCATCTCCCTGAGTGCCTTCAAGATTCCTCCGATACCTGTAGTGAATCCATATTCTGCCAGGGTGGGGAGTAGCTGGTTTTCCTCGATTCTGTTGACTCCCCTCCCGTATGGTCCGTATCTCTCGTCCTTCTTGTTGGTGGTTTGCTTTCTTCCCGATTTCTCCACGGCTGAAGTACTAGAAATACTCGGTGTCTTTGTCTGTTGGATCTGGCTAGGATATCTTCCTCCAGTCTGATCGCGGCAGCTGCCTTTTCCTGCACTGCTTCGAAACTATGGCAGGGATGCATAGTCAGCTGCTTGTATAGGTCAGAGTCGTGGTGGAGGCCTCTTCGAAGGCTTCTCTCTTTGTTGAGACATCACATTCTCGTCATCGCTACCTTCTCATTGTTAAATCTGGTATTGTATTCTCCAATGCTCTCTCCCGCCCTCGGACGATTCTATACGGGTCTCTTGCGTGTGCTTCGTGGCTTTTTTGCTGCTTGCGAACTGTTGAGTAAATGCGTTTACCAATTCAGCAAATGTAGATATCGACCTGTTGGGCAGGCTTACAAACCATCGAAGTGCCGGTCCTGTTAGGGTGGACCTGAATCCTTTGCACATGCAGGCCTCCTTAACTTGTCCTATAGCTATTACCGTCATCATTTTTTGCTTATACTGGCTGATATGATCAAAGGGGTCTGTTGTGCCGTCGAAGAGAGGCATATTTGGGTTTGTGAATCCCTTTGGCATGGCTGTGATGGATATGGTGTCCACGAAGGGTGAGTCGGCATAACTTTCTAGAGCTGCTTTCTCGAGTGGGGGTGGTAGCCCTGGAACCCTGCTCAGCATCTCCTTTAGTTCCAAGTATTGCTGATTAATTATATTGGTGAAACTGGGTCCTTTGTCATTTGTCTCGCATAATTCCTCCCGATCAGGGCTCTTGAAGATTCTAATAAGTTAAATTTGCCGGGGGTTGTGGCAACGATTGTCCCCCTTTGCCGCGATTCACTTCTTTGGTTTGACTCGGATCTGCTACTGGTGTTTGATCGCTAACGCAGATCGTGACGGGGATACCACTGTTTGTATCCTACGCACTAGTTGGTGCTGACTATCGGTGTGAGGTATCCTAAACCTCGTGGGGTTATCCTTCCATCTGATGGTATCGTAGCCAAATCCAATCTTGTAATTATTTCAGCTGGTATCGCTGCGCCTGCCGCTCCCTGTGTCAGATCTACCAAGGGAGATCTTCCTTCACCTGTCCTGTTTGCTGGAGTGTTGGACTGCTGCTTCAGGAGATCAATTTGTGCCCAGAGCTCTCTGTCTCTCCTTCTTACCTCAGCATCTGCTCTCCTTTGGTCTTCTCTCATGTTTTCCATAGCTTTCTGAAGATTTTCCACGCCGGCGAGCAGGATCTGCGTGGGACTGGGCGGCGGAGTGACGCCTGAGGTTGATGTTCCTTTGTCTGATCTGATCTGAGTTGAGACAGCAGGGGTCCTGGGAGGTAGAGAGGCTTTTGTTATCGGTATGATTCTTGAGGTATGTCCGGGAGCCTGCGTGGCCACTGTCGATGTTGGACTTTGGGTAGACGGTGGTGGTGGCGATGGCTGCCTGCCCCCTGACATGGCTTCAGATACTTGCTTTTCCATTGTATATCTAGAATATCAACGATTGACGACCACAAGGCCCCACGGTGGGCGCCAAACTGTTTAGGTATTTTTACCCAAATCGATTAATTAGGGTCAATGTAGTCTATATTCGTTGGTTGATTGTATGATGATTCGTATGTCAATAAGTAAACGGAAAAAATAAAGTACGTAATGTAAATTGACACGTAAGATTTTGGTGACGCGGAAAACCCAATGTGGGAACAACCGCGGGAGAGACGGTACCCTGCCAAGTATTGCACTATGAGAATTGGAGGATGATTACAATTATGGTACGTAGCTAATCCTGCTGGCCCTAGGTGTCTGGCCTGCAAGATCTAGAATGAGCGTATATTATTTGCCGAGATGTGATCTTGAATGTTGTTGTATGAATGAATACGGATGTGTTGAATGTCCTTCTTGATTTGCTTCCTTAGCTATTTATAGGGTAAGAGCCCTAGATATATCCTACCTCGAATATGGAAAGGGAATATTATTTCCATAAGGACTTCTTTCCAAACCCGGACTCCCTTGCCAATTCTCCCCGATCTCCCTATCTTCTCCCTAACTTCTCACTAACTTCTCCCTAACTTCTCCCTGGCACTCCTTTCCTTAACACGGGCACCTTCTGTGACGGGCTCTTGATCCTCCTCAATCCCATTTCCCCTTTTCCTGACCGCGGGCTCCCTTCCTCCTTACCACTTCTTTCGTAATCTTTATCTCATCCAATGGGCCTTCTTTATTGTGCTATTTTTAGCCCAAACAATAATGCATATGCTTCTATCAACTAAAAGGCCATATAATCTAGATGCAAACTCTTAGCAACACATTGGTTCATACCGCATCAATCAAAATATAGCCACATTGTCGTTAACATATAAAAAGGAGGAAGGAGATTTGGAAAGATCATACCATGTGGTCTTCTATTTCCTTCGTGCCTCGAATGTGGCGTAGTCGACCCAATGTGATAAGAGTGACAAACAAACAAACAAATATATACAATATATACAATTCTGCACTATAAAGGAAAGAACATGTTTTTGGAATTTTTAAATTTTCAAATTTTTAAGGATTTTGGAATATAAATTCTCATCCCCCACTTTATTTTGGACATTGTCCTCAATGTACATGTAGGAGTAGGAATGAAAAAGAAATACATGTTTTTGGATTTTTAAAGTTTTATGGAAAATGAAGTACAAATGCAATGATATGATATGAATGAATGCATGATCTAACCAAATGCAATTTTATATGGCATATATAACAAATAAATGCAATCTAAACTACACATATGATGCATGTTCTCTATTAAGCTATGGTAACCTATGATCAAACCTCCCCAAACCGATTTAAGCACTATTTCTAGTGTAGGAGAAATGAGGTTGGGTCATTATGACTATGCATGAACTCAAGTCTATATGCAACTAACTACATGAATCATGTGAGATATATTACAATGCAAACTAATCTAATCATGTGAGGTATATTACAATGCAACTATACATGAGAGATAGGGAAAAAAAGGGTTCTTACAATCACGATCTCAATCAAAGCCTCCATTATCAAGGCCATCATCATCTTCACTCTCTTATTCTTCTTCTTCTCCTCCTCTTTGATCATTTTCATTCATGCCTTGATTTGGGAACACAAGATGGGGTTGCACCCAAGAAGGCCTAAGACCGTTAGGATCAATAAACCAAGGCTTGGACCTTGAGAAGTTGATGGTGCATGGGAAGGAGTAGAAGGTGCCTCCTCACGTCTCCTAGGTAGTGGAGCCACAATCCTCTCAATGGGGAGGAGGTAGCTCGGCATAGGTGCAAGGTAGCTCGACCTAGGCTCGGTAGGAGGAGGGTCCCAACAAGGAAGGGTGAATGTAGTGCTTCCCTTGGTGTACCAATCAATGCTTCCCGAATCATTATACTTGCACCATTTGTGATGCCTAAAGATAGCCTTCTCATCAATCAAAGTGTCTCCGGATAGAGCTACATAACTCCCATTATCATTAAGCCCCGGATATAATACATTGGCCATCCTAGTCACAAGACCACCCATCACAATTCCCTTTGACTTTGTCGTACCCCTTGCTAGATTTCGAAACCGGACAAGTAATTCAAGTGCGGGATTAAAGTTGTACTTTGGCAAAGCTTGTACATTCAAATATAACTCGAGAAAAGGCATGTCAAGTTGACTCATACTTTCCGTATCACTCCTACCATTGATAGTCCCCGCAATAAATTTATGCCACACTCTAATAAACGGATGATGAATGTAGAAAGCATGACACCTCTTAAAACCATTTAATTCCAACCCGGTGATCGCTCTCCACAAGTGTGACTTCGTGAACCCCACGGGTTTCTCAAGGTCGGTCTCGGGTATCACAAGTCCAAAAATTTCACCAAAGATACCCAAATGTATTCGGTGTGTTTCATTACACAACCTAAATTCCAAAGATACCCCATATCTTTCTCCTTCAAAAACTTTGAGACTACACAAGAATTCCAAGGTGAGGCTAAGATATGTCTCCTCATGCATATTAAACAATGTCTCAAGACCCATTCCTCTAAAGAAAGACTCGGTTTGTTCTTCAATACCAAGCTTATCCAAAATGTTACGACAAATGAAACGAGTAGGTTCAAATTCCTTACCTAGTAGTTTCACAAATCGTCTTCTATGCTTATTCTTAATGAATACTACCTCCGGGAAAACATCAAGTTGCTCAATTTCCAGTACTAGCTCCTCTTCTTGCCTTTGGAACTCTGGTGGAGCATTAGAATTACTTCCTTTTCTCCTATTTGATCCCTTAGTAGTAGTAGTAGTCTTTCTCTTGCACCAAAAACTCATTTGTTGTAGTCTTAAAATCCACCAAGTATCACTACTCAAAGATGCTTCAAATCTTCACAAATAAGAGCCAATCAACCTTGAAAATGCCTTTTTAGAACACTAGAAGCAATGTATTGAACCTAGAAAGCAAAAATCAAACCCGAAACACAATTGAAGCTCACGGATTTTTGGAGCCTCAAATTTTAAAATGATGAAAAAGGGTGATTTTGAGTATGTAGAAGGTTGAAAAGTTGTTTTTTATTGTGTAGAAATGGATTAGAATTATTTTTGGAGTAATTTGAAGGTGATTTGGTTGAATTTGATGGACATTTAAGTGATGTTTTGTGAGTTAGGGTTGAGCTTGAAGGTAGAAGATGAAGATGGTAGGTGAGATTGGAGTGCAAAGCAAAGTCACGGACTGAAAAGAGAAGCATACACGGGTTCTCAGCTGAACACGGGCGGGTTAAGAGTAATCTGCCCGATTCCTGGAAAATTTATGCAATTTTGAGCTGAACCCGCTCGGGTTGTCCTGGACTCGCTCGACTTGGGTGATGACTCGCTCGGGTTATTTTGGACCCGCGCGGGTTGAGGTCTGGGACGCCCGATTTCTTAGAAAATCGCCCAGATTCTTGGGCAGGGAGAAATCCTTCTTTTCCTTCAGTTTCAACTCGCACGAGTTGATGTCGGGACACACGGATTTTAAGCAATTTTGACCCAACACCTTTTTAATGATAACAAAGATGTTCACAAGCCCAAATTCTCCATTTTATTCATTTCTTTACATTTGCTACCTTCTCATTTTCATTAATTTTCTTCAAAAAGCTCAATCAAAATATGAGATCCCTTCTTTTCATCTCTCATGCAATTTATTAAATGAATGCAAATCTACACTAAATGCATATATACAAGTTAATGGTTATTGAGGAACTCCATAAAACCAAAGATTGTCACTAAACAATTTCATAGAAAATTGTCACTAGCACTCAAAGCACGTAGAAGTCGGTCAACTTTTTGGGAGTGAGATATAAATAGGCATGGATAACAACACAAGATTATGCAATTAAAAAATGCCAAAGTAATAGACCGAACAATCATGTTAAGAACACTATGACAAAAATCATAAGAGATGTGATGGATGGAAGGAACATGAAATGAGTAATTTAACATTTCACTCAACTCGTCCTCCAAATAGTCAAAGTCACCACACTCAAGGTAAGTACTCTCATTATCATTCAAGGTGACTTCGATGGTGTCTATTTAGGATTCCCAAATGTCATCATAATCCTCATCCCAACAAGGTCCATTATCAAAGGGGTTGTCGTAACAAGGCTCACCAAGCTCAACACAATTGTCTCCCTCTAAAATATCATCCTCAAAGGGTGAGTTTTCACTCAAGCTCACATCCATCTCACTCTCACTTTGCCCATTAACATCAAATTCCATGGAAGTTGGGTTCATTGTTACACAAGAAGAGTAGGATGCCGGCATCCAAGCATTGGTTTCACAATCAAGAATGTGCTCCTCCTCATCATCACTCTCTTCATCTATCACACCATCTTCCCAAGGAGGTGCAAATTTGTGAACATAGTAGGTTGGCTCAAGGTTATAGGAAGGTGTCTCATTATCACAAATCTCATTTTCATCATAGTTCTCCTTAATGAATTTTTGAAATGTGGTCGTTATCGCTTCCATACCTTCCTTGGCACCCTCAAATGTGTCATGTATAGTTTGCTTGAGACATTGGGTGGTCATGAACTCAACAAATTCCCAAAATTCCTCACAACTCATCTCACATATCCTACCACCACTCAAGTGAAATGCCAAGTTGCGGGTTTCAAGGTTCATGCCATTATAAACAACACAACATGCTTCATAATTTGAAAGAGTAAAACCATGATGCTAAGCATGCGTCATATAATCTTCAAATCTTGCAATAATATATTTATCAAATGACTCATTTTCAAATTGCCAAAAGGTTAGAGTAGACATGTTAAACATAAGAAATAAAGCAAGCAAGTAATAAAATTCTCAAGGAACCAAGATTCCTCAAGAAGAAGTACAACTAAAACTAGACAAAAGAATGATTCAAATACACAACATCGTCCCCGGCAACGGCGCCATTTTGATCAGTGTGTCGTTGTCCGCTCTCAAACACATTTATACCCAACTACTAGCATAGCAAGCAAGTCGGGGTCAAACCCAAAGGATGGGGGGTACTCAAATTGTTCAATCTAATTGTAGTTGCATTAGGGTTGCCACAATTGAAATGGGTTGATGATTCTAAACTAATAAAAGCAATGGAAAGTAAACAAGCAATAAAACAAAATGATTAAAAGCACTAGGATGTCATAGTTTCATAGGGGATTTATGGTGGTGATCATACAAACATGTTTCCATAGTTGCAAGCAATTATTGTTGTAGAGAAACCGAGTTAGTTTATGTCTTATGGTTCATAGGAAGATTTGGGTCCCGGAGCCGAGTCGTCTAGACTGTATAACACCTACAAGTCGACTTACTTTCTTCCTATTCACTTCTATGCATGGTCTAACAAGACTCGAGTTAGTTTATATCTTACAAGTCTTGTTGAATAGATAAGAGATGGGTAAAAAATGCAAGGTTTCATAGTCTAGGATTTCATCAAGCATAACATATGCATAGGTTAACACTACAACAAGCAAGCAATCATATGATAACATATTAGATTAATTATGGATCTACCCCCATGTTATAGTTCCCCTAATTCCCCACTAATTCTAGCTAAGAGACTACTCACTACTCATCATGATTATTATGCTAGCAATGGTGTCAAACATCACAACACAAGTGAACATGATGATTAAGCGAGATAACAAACAAGAGATTAACAACTAAATAAAGAGGGATTAAGAGTGTTACCAACTTGGAGAGTAAAGATGAACATAAATAAAGATGAATCCTTGAATAAAGATGAAGACTTGTCACTTAATCTTCAAATACATACCCAAGAGATCCAAATGTAAGCAACTTGAATTGAACAAAGGAAATGGAAGAACAATAGAAGAAACCCTTTGATTAATGGTGGACAGTTGTCAATTCCCCAATACAAACCCAAGAATTCTTCAAGTACAAAGCTAAATCTATGATTATTTTAGAAATAGTTGAGGAACGATTAAATTTCAATTTTGTGGAACGAGTAAATACTAATCTATTCTAAACTACCCATAATCTTATCTAAGAAAGTTTGATTTAAGCTAAGGAAACTTGGTTTTAATCTAAGAGGACTTGGTGATTATCTAGGTAATACAATGGGGTATTTATACTAATAATTAAGTACAAGAATTAGGGTTACAAAGGGCTTAAATGACGATTAAGTCTTTAAGAGAATATTGGTGTCTTGCAAGTCCCGCAAGGCCATGCACGTCCTAGCTTGCAAGTCCCTCAAGGACACGCACGACTTATCCTGAGTAAGCTTCTTCCTGAATAACAATCCGCTCGACCCGAGTAAAAATCGCGCGTCCTGAGCTTCAACTCGAGCGGGTTGGAAACGACCTAAGCGGGTTGAGCTGTAACTTCCTCTACTTGAGCTTGACCCGAGCGGGTTGAGCTGTTGTTTCCCTTTTTCTTGTTTTTAGGCCTATGATCCTTCTATATACTCTTTATTCCTACATCCTTGGTCATCATTCTTGCCTCCTTTTCATATTAGTCCATCCAAGATCGTCAACAAGCTTCTGAATATGTGTGAGAGACGGGAATTCCGCCTCATCATCTCCTTTCCTATAAAACATATATAATGCACAAGGAAAGCAAAATAGAAAGGATTTGACGGATAAAATGGCCATAAAATGCTATATTAGTATGTAAAATTAGGTTCAATTGGGGGACTAAATGTGCGCAATTAAGAGCCACATCAGCATCGCGGAGTAGGCATGGAGGAATACACGAAGCATGGGACGGAAATCCATAAGAATGAAGGAAGAGAAGTTAAGAAGAAAACACGAAGAAAGGAGCTGAAACAAGTGTTGCCTCGATCGAGTAGAGCTGGGCTCGATCGAGGAAGCACGTACTCGATTGAGTACAATGAGGGCTCGATCGAGGAACCTCCAGTTTCCATATTTTCCGCAAATTCCTTAAATCGGTTATGTATTACTATAAATAGCCAAAGTCGTACCCTATTTTACGCTTTATTTTTTGTAGGTTTAGGAGAACTACTCTAAAAACTCTCTTAGAATACTTAGTTTAGTTTATTTTATTGTTCTTCCTTCCGGATCTAAGCATTGCTTTATTACGGTATCAATCTTTCTTTAATATTTATTTAATCATTATTGTTCATCTTATTATGTTCTTAATTATGTTTTCTTATATCGTTATTGTTATTGTTATTAGTATGAGTAGCTAAATTTACTATCTAGGGTGAAAGGGGATCTAGGTTGTTAGAAAAGGGGTTATTATGAATTGATTGTTAAATTGCTCTTGAGTGTTGTTTAATTATCGTATTACTTCTAACTAGTTGATTACTGATCAGAATTGATTAATTAGTCTTGCATAAACTAGGATTTTCACCGACCGGGTTAAGACTAGTATAGGCCACGCTAATTGAATTAGACCGACCTAATAATAGCGATTGCATGTTAAGTTAGATCTAAAAAGACATATTAGAATCGACCTATCATATGACTTTCAACAATATAAATTGCTCAATCAATGAATTAAATCTTACCCTTTGATGACTACCTAGTGAACCCAATCCCTAGACTCTCTTAATATTATTGTTATTCGTCTTATTTACTTGCAATTAGTTGTTAGCAATCAAACAAACAAAACCCCCAAGAATTGGTTACTTTTAAAGACAAACTTAGATATAAACAAATTAAAACAATTAATCTCGCTCCCTGTGGATACGATACCCTACTTACCGCTAGCCATTTGTTAGTAGTATTATAGGATTTATTTTGATTAAGGTGATACGACTTTAGCCTTATCAGAGTATTCTAACAAACAAAGTCTCAAGGAGAAAAATTATCTATAAGGGCCTTATATACACTTGTCAAGCTTCCCAAATAGGCATTTTCACAAAAAAATTTCTAATATGCAACTACATGCCATGGTGCAACTAACATATATACAACTCTAATGCATATTCTACTATCAACTAATATGCCATATAAACTAGATGAAAACTCTTAACAACACATAGGTTTGTACCACATTAATCAAAATATAGCCACATTGTCATTAACATATAAAAAGGAGGAAGGAGATTTGGAAATATCATACCATGCTATCTTCTATATCCTTCATGCCTCAAATGTGGTATAGTCGACCCAATGTGATAAGAGTGATAAACAAACAAACAAATATATACAATATATACAATTCTACACTACAAAGGAAAGAAAATGTTTTTGAAATTTTTAAATTTTTCAAATTTTTATCATTTTTTTTGAAATAAGTGTTAGATGTTAAAATTCCCCATCCCCACACTAGTATGGACATTATCCTCAATGGACAAGACGATAGAGATTTATGCAAATGCATGATATTATATGAGATGCATGATTCTACACTAAATGTACACTACATGTGAAATATTTACATATGATGAGTATTTACAAGTGATGCAAACTAAACTAAGCTATATGATGCATACTTTCTATTGTTCGGAGAGCTAATTTAAATTAACTCGGCTTGCCTATGAATGAACTTCCCCAAACCGAACAAAACACTATTTCTAGTGCAAAATAGGGAAGTCTATTCACAAGCATGCAAATGCAATATATGAAAGGTTACTTTGTCATTCTGGATTCTTTATGTTGGGAGATAAAAAGATAGTCACCTCAATGTTACCGAGGTGTGAGTCCTTTGATGATACTAGGACTCAAAAACTCTTGGCCATCAAAGAGTCCAAAATGACTCTTTAGATGCTCTAAACTAAATGTTATACAAGTTAAGAAATTTATGTAAACATGAGAAAAACAAAGCAAAAGGAGGGGTAGGAGACTCACAATGAAATAGGCCGAAATGCTAGCATAAGCTATCAACCCCGTATTTGTGTCGTCCTCCTTCATGCTTCGTAATCAATCAACTTTCACTCATTTCATCATCATCATCTCCCTCCATGGACCCGGAGGCTTCACCATCCTCTTCTTCTTCTTCACTTGAACTTTTTCTTCATTATCATCATGGATTGACCCACTACCTTCCCCATCCTCATCATCAACAACCTCCTCACTCCTAGTCACCCGGGCATCCCCTTCTTCATCTTGAGAAGCTTGAGGAAAGAATACTTTCCTATCCACCCAATCCGACAAGGAACTCTTGGGATCAAGGAGTCCTTGCCTAGCAAGATCGTAGAGGGGTGGATATTGGGCGTAGTAAGCGTTCACCTGATCTTTGTAGGCTTCTTTATGGATATGTTTCATGAATTGTGTCAAGTAATCATTGTTCGTCACAACACTAGGATCATTTGTTGTGAACTCTTGGTAGGCAAATGGGTAAGGAGGTACCTCTAAGGAGGAGGTTTCTTCATTTGGACATTTTTGCTCCTTGATGATGTTCTTGGCAATCTTTGAGACGGGAAGAAGGTAGTTGTAACGACGAGTTAAAATTCGGCATATTTTCCCGGGCAAGATAATTAAATTGACATCCTTGATCACCCACTCATATCCTTGGGCGGAGTTGTCATGCTTTACCCAATGGCACTTGTGGATCAAAGTGTGCATGTCAAGGAGGTTGCCACCTTTAACCGGTTTATAGGTGTTATCTTCATTGAATTTCGGATTAAAGTGCTTTGCCAATCTCGTTATCAAGCCTCCCATCACAATGAAAGCCGCCTTTTCTTTTCCTTCCTTGAAGTCCAACCATCTCTCAATCAATAATTGAAGTATATTATACTCATTCTTTGATTTCCCATGGGCATTCATTTTGGAATCCAAGTAGGTGAGGTCGAGTTCGGTCGTGTGGGTAGCTTCTTTCCTTGCAATCAAGGTGTTGGAAATGGACCTATGCCAATATCGTATACCTAGATGATGGATATACAAGGCATTGCATTCTCTAAATGTAGTCAACTCCCTTCCGGAAATTGCCTTCCAAAGGGGCTTGACATCAAATTTGTGGGGTTTCTTGTGGAAACTCCAAAGGTCACCAATTCCAAAAACCTTTCCGAAATCAACTTTAATCATCCTCCTACTCTTGTTCTCAAGCTGAAATTCAACATATTTTCGGGTCTCAATCTTATACTCCCTCAAAGAACTAATGATTTCCAAGGTTAAGGAGGGATATGTCAATAAATTCATTTCAAATAGGGTAGCTAGCCTCATGGACTCGAAAAATGCCTTGGTTTGGTCAAGCATGTAATACTATGGATTTTCTTAAGTTGAACACTCGACCGAGTAGAGCCTATTCGGCCGAGTAGTGCTAATTGTGTAGCCTATTTTGGTTCTGCCGAGGAATACTCGGCCGAGTATGAAGAATAATCGACCGAGTAGAGGATACTCGGTCGAGTATAAACTTTACTCGACCGAGTATCCGGTCTGGCGAGTATTATTTCAGCGGTTTGATGCGGGAGTGTTTAGGGTTATTTAATATTCAAAGTTAGTTTCTAAAACGTCATTTCAACCCTAATCATTTTACGATCACTCTAATCATTCTCTAATCACTCCCTAATCATTCTCTAATCACATTGTGTGTGCAACTGTCATAATCCTTGCGTGTATTCTCTCATCCTACTGTTGGTAAGTTTCATTCCCTATGTCATTTATGTTCTTGTAGGGTTTACTGTACATATGGAATTTGGGGAAATAGGGGGGAATTGTGCAATGTGTAATTGTGCTATATGGTTATTGTATAGAAGAAGACTTCATAGAGGAGCCTTTCTGATTGTTCGCTTTCCGTACTGCTGTTGATTTCTAAGGTAGGGTTTCCCTACTCAGTTTACTGTTCATTGATTTAAGACTTGATTGTATTGTGATTGTCGTTATCTGCTGATCATCGGAGTACGGATGTTGTGGTGATGGTGTTGGTGTGGTTGTGTTGTGATGGTTGTGGTGTTGTGACAGCTGTGAGGCTATGTATGTTGTGTTTGTGGTGGAGTCACTTGCAGGAGTGGCTTCACACCCTAGTTCGCCCTCCGTGGAACCCGTCACGGGAAGGGATGTGCACATTAAGGGACAGGGATTGTTAGTCGCTCGTTGATGAGATGGACTACGTGGGATGGGCTGAGGTCACCCACTGGCGGCGAGGATTACCTGTTGCGATGGGTAATCTGGCAGGGCTACACACTTCGGTGTGTAGTCGGTTACTGTGTGATATCGGGAGACTGGGGGTGGAGGATGATCAGCTGGTTACCTTGTTTATTTGTCTTATATTGATTGAGTAATACTGACCCCGTTGTTGTTTGTGGAATCTGCTGTGATCCATTCGGGGATGGTGAGAAGGCTTGATAGGTATTGCTATTGGTGAGCTTGGGGCAGTCATGGGAGAGTTGTCATCACCAGTCATAGCATCACAGTCGAGTCTTAGTTATGATCTCATAGTTGTCATACGTTGGATTTATTTTATCGAATCAGTTTTGGATTTAGTTTGATGTAAACTTTGACACTTTATAGTATTTTAATAAATGTGCTCAGTTCAGACGCTTTTGATATATACTAATCTCGGGTAACCGAGATGGTAACACACTTTCATGGTAGGGTGGTCCTGGTAAGGCACCTTGGTATGAGGGGGTGTTACAAAGTGGTATCAGAGCCGAAGATTCCGGCACCTAAAACAAATGAACATAATGAACTTAGGGAATCTAAATAAAATGAACCCAGGGAGAGTTGTTTGGAGCTACCGCAAAGACTTGGGAGACGTCCCGGAGTCGTAATTTGGCCCTCACTAACTCGAGCCGGTCACATGGGGAAGTGTGTTGAGAGTTGTGTCGTATATGTGCATGTATGTTAAGGTTCATAGTTGGAACATATGGTAGTAAGAAATGAGTATGTGGAATTCGAAAAGTATGTCGAGTATGGAAAAGTGTCGGCAGAGATGAATATGTGAAATTTGGTGTATCGGTTTTCATATGTGAGTGTTTGACATGATTATGTGTTTACTATGTGGCATTAGAATTTCTGTCGTTGCATGTATGGATGTGGGAATAGAAGTATGATAGAGACTCTGTACTGTTTTTGACCGTCGTTGGCATGACTCGGCCGAGCAGGGCGGGTACTCGACCGAGTAGGGAGTTGTGGACAGCGGGCCGCCCACGGGGGCGCTTGGTGAAGGTCGAAAACAAGCGTTTGCATTTTGTATGGAGTCGCCACCAATTTTTATGGGAAATTGGAACCGTTCGAATACCTCGTGTCATGTCAAGACACAAAGTAGTGACATGAACACTAAGCAATCGTTACCCTTAGCATTCTATGTCTAGAATGACTCTCGTGGATGCCAATGAACACGGGTGTTCACAGATATCTGGAGTAAGGGGTGAGGGTACGTATTAGGAAGCTCTTTTGATCGAACACCTAATCCCGCCCGCCTCGATAGCGGCCTCTACTAATGATTAGGGAAGTTATTCGTACTTGATATATCGTCGGCTATATGCATGCAATGCAACATCCATTAGATTAATCCTAGCATGTGAAAATTTAACTAAGTCGGTGAAACACGTAATTAGCATACAATTGGGTCGAAGTTGGATTTAATGCTCATTTACATGTGAAAACATACACGCAATAAAAGAAATACAATAATTATAAATTAAAATAATGAAAATTACATTAATTACAACAGAATAGGCGATTTATGTCGAAAATACCTTTAAAACGGATAATTTGAGAAAAAGAAAGAAAGAAGGAATTACGAACAGAACAGAGGTGATAATACGATTAGTAGTAGATTAATACGTAAACTAATTAAACTACGTCAAGGCAGAAACGGAGTTCAGGGACAGAAATCATCTCGAACAGCGCAAGAGATCGCGCCCCTGGAAGAGCGCGGCGATTCTTTGCGTGTCATTCAAGGGTGAGTTCTGGCTGTGAAGCCGGAACTGCAAATCGTTAATATCGATTGGTGAATTTAATGATTGATTGGTAATATTTACTCGGATGAAAGTGATTAACGGGTTAATTACATGTGAATGATGGTCATAAAAGCGATAAACATGGATAGGACGAACCGGAAACGGATTATTTACATGAAATTATGATGAAAATATTAATGAGTCCTCTATTGGAATAAGTCAATTAGACTAAATACGACGGATATACAACGAATATGTGACGAACATGCGAATAAACAGATTAAACTATATCAACGATGAATTCTAGAAACTCAATATGAACAAATTGAATCTCTAAAATCCGGGTTTGAATTTAATGACGAAAACCCGTAAATATCGGATTATTTAGGATTTAAGTCGGATTTATGATGAATTAAAACATGCTAATGATGAATGATTACAATACATGTGGATTATATGATATTGAGACGAAGAATTAACAGACGAAACAAACAAAGGAAAGAACTTGAACACGAATTACAGAGGACAAACGAAGAAGAAAAGAAGCAGGAACTGCGGCAGCCTCACGAAGAGGCGCAGCAGGAACTGCGCTCCTTCGAAGAGGCGCAGCAGTTGCTGCGTCTTTTCTCGACGGGTATCTACTGGAAATCCGCAAAACAGGTTTTAACAAAGGGTTTTAGAAATCGATTTTAATGGTATTTTCGACGTAAACCTTACAATTGATGATACGAAAAAGTAAAATACAATAAACAAAAGAGGAATTATACACCCTCAGACTTACATGTTGACGAAACGAGAAGGACTAAGATATCGATTAGTGATGCTCGACGCGAATGCAAAGAAAGTGCCCTCGTAAGAGGAAAACGATTAATTAATTAAGTTGATTAAGTGTAGTTGGTCAAATTGGTCGGTCATGCAACGGAGAGGCTGGTACCCGGAAAGATCCGAGCTTACGTGGTCGAAAGTTCAAGCACGTAGGCGCCAATAAGTAAGAACAAAGTCTAGAATGCAAAGGGAGAAGAGAAGGGCGGACACTCGCGTGAGAAATATGAGGAACGAAAGCTCCTATTTATACTAATCACACGACGGAATTAGGGTTTCGGAGACTCTTTGGAAGTGAATCTCGGAAAGATATGAAAAAGATACGTAAAACATGCAGAAAAGGGCCTGGGAAGAGGCGCAGCAGCCACTGCGTCTCTTGGAAGAGGCGCATCGCTTTCTTGCGTCATTCCCAGGAGGTTTCCTCCTGCTGAAGAAAGATTTCCGCGTTTGAGTTATGGTAGGACGGAAATAATTCGAATATCTTATGAATATTACGGGATATTATTTGCCAAAAGATAAAATTTGTGAAATATGGAATAGAAATATCCGGAACATTCCAGAACATTCGACTCGGGATTTAACAGTTAATCAGAAAATGGAGACGGTTTTTGACCCGGACTCCGAATGTACTCTAATTACTGCCAAAACGACCGTATCGGGACGTAGATGACAACTAAGAGGTAGACATTTAATATTTGAGCAATCACTTGATGATAATCTTACGAACTGTCACAAATCGTTCCGCGAATCAAACACGCGGCCCAATCATCACCGGGTGGTTTGCGGGAGGTGCAGAAATGAGGTATCTACAGAGCCCCCACTTTGACTGAGGCTTGGACAAGGCGAAAGTCAAAGTATAGCCATCAGGTCAATCGAAGATTACAACCTGACGACTATGGCGACGCGAGGCGGCTCAAGGGGTCTGAGCCAAGGACCTGTCGTCGGGAACATTTTAGAGTCTGTCGACTTCCGGGGAGGGTCGTTTAAAGTCCATTAGACTACGTAAGGAGGCCCGCCAGCCATAAGAAGAGACCATACCTGAGATACCCCTGGGTGAAACGGGACTGAAGACGCTTCGGCAAAACTCTTTGGTCTGAAGATAACTTGGTGTCTGAAGGCATTAGGGGTCACAGGGATACTGAAGAAACTTCTTTCTCGAGATGCTTCCGGAGAATGACACCTTTGCCGAACTCCGTGAGGAATAAATATCGAAAGCAGCAGGACGTCGGTAGAAATCGCTGGGAATCCGCTTGCGTCGGTCTCAAGCGAACTCTGGCAAAAACTTGAGGTTGAATCTGCTTGCGTCGGTCTCAAGCGAACTCTTGTTGGGGAATATATTGACGATTAGGAACATCTTGATCGCCATGGAAGAAATCTTGAGTGAGCAATACTGCAAAATACTGCTGCGCTGGGGACAAATATTTTGACGACCTAGGAACATCTTGATCGTAGAAATCTTGAGTGAGCAATCGCAAAAATCTTTGTCATACTGGGACAAATATTGAGTGGCAGGACGCGGCTGGGAATCTCGCTTGAGACATAATGAAGGTGTGTCAAATTTTGTAAATGAGTAAATGCTTGTTGCGACAAGCAAAATGAGCCTTGGAAGGAATGACAGTCCGCTACTGGCTTGGAAATGCGAGTCGGAACGAAAGAAAATCGTCGAACGGACCAAAAGAGTAAAATAACATCGAGGAAGAGGCGCACCAAAGATGGGCCCACAAATAACGAACTTATAACGAATTTTTGAAAATCCATGTGGAGGGAATAGAAGGAAGAGGCGCAGCAAGAGCTGCGTCTCTTGGAAGAGGCGCAGCGCCTGCTGCATCTTTTCCCCAATTTTGGCTTTCCTGCGTAAAAACGCGAAATCAGAGGGATTATGTTCATTATTTCGAAACACAATTCACACGATTTCTCTCTCAAATCTTCACCATTTCCGCCAAGGTTTGATTCAAAAGCTTGCTTTAAACATGACTAATCGAGGTATGTGTCTTGATCTTGCATTAATCTTCTTCATTCGTCGAATTTTGAGCCGCGAAAATTAGGGTTTTCGACCCTTTTGATCGAAAATTTGGGGCTTTTCCCCCAAACGGACTTGCCTTGCCAAATTGACGTTAGAAATGGATAGTAGGTAGTGTTAGGAACACAACCATGCATTCGCTTCGAATTTTCATCAAGTTTTGAGCCTTTGAATGAATTTTGAGACGGTTTTACAGCTGAACCGTAATTTGCTTCGAAAATAGCCTTAGGATTGCCCATTGGCGATGAAATTTGATATTTGGGATCCTTGAACGATGGGTAAACTTCCTACCATCTCGGAATTTTGGTTTGTGACAACTTTTTCAGGACACCTTTCTAGGGCATAATCACCGTTATAGCGAAATGCTGCCGAATTTCCGACTCGAACTTAGAACTAGGCTTCGAACTGGACTTGACTTGACCCAATTTATCGCATGAGTGATCGGGTTGGTGGGAACGTGGCAAAGGATGGCACGGGAGGAATAGTTTCAGGGCTTTGAAGGCTCGAAAACCCCTTAACAAAGGTTTGTCGTCGTATGACACGGCCTGAATTTGCTTTAATGTTGCAGGTGATGAGGCTTCTACTTCTGGGAGGGCTCCCATGGAGATAGACGCCGCTATTGTTGAGGAGGCTTTAGAGCAAGCCTTCACCGCTGCGGTGATGGCTGCTGGGGACAAGGCTCACGAGGAGGAGGCCGTCGAGGAGGAGGAGGCCCCGAGACGGGCCAACGTCGGGCGAGGAGGTCGTCAGCTAAGAGGAGCTCCTGCGTGGGCTGAGACTTGGGAGAGTAGGCACCTCGTGTGGGCCGCAGAGGGTCACCTGTCCTACAGGACGGTGAAGACTTGGTAAATAAGAATTCACTACTCATTATTCATCCTCTTTCATTATTTTTGTCCAAATTTCTTTCGAATTTCATTCAAAACTAAAGATAGCTTTGTTTCAAATCATAATAGGAGGCCGGGAACATCAGGTCGTTCTCGGGTTACACGGCAGCGATGGAGCACTACGAGCAGCTGTCGGCGGAGGAGAGGGCCATGATCGAGCGTGGAGCGTTCGGTCCTCTGGTTCAGGTCTGGAGGGATATCGTGAAGAGGAAGTTGCGGGCTAACCTTAGCCTGGTCCGCGCTTTCTTGGACCGATTTTGGGACACGACTTCCACGTTTCACCTACCTTTTGGTGAGGTGGGAGTCACTCTGGAGGATTACGGCATGATTTCTGGTCTGCCGTGTGGGACCGAGGAGATGGTGTGGCCGGAGACTGCCATGAGGGCGGACTCGGCCGAGGCGAGGAGATTGATCGGCTGGAACTTATCGCCGAAGGTGTTGCGATCTTCGGGTTTGGTACCCAAGACTTACGTTCGAGACTACTTTGCGGGGAAGACCCGGCGCCGGTGACGATTGATGGGAGGGAGACGGCTCCTCCTCCCCTGCACTGTCTGGAGCGAGAGAGGGCCGTCCGTGGCTTTGGTGGTTTCGTCTTCGATTTACCTCGGAGACAAGGGCGAGAGGTCGTCGACGAAGCTCATTCCCTTTCTTTTCGACCCGAGTTCCCTAGGGCGTTGGGACCGGGTCATCTTTGGTTTTGCGGTCCTCATCCGCTTCATGAGGGCCATGGTTCATCCGGAGTTGATGGAGAAGGGGACTTCTCCTGGCGCTGTCGGACCTGGGCTACTGTTGGAGGTATGAACCTTCCTTTAGACCAAAGTAAATTCCTTTCTTTATCAAATCACGAAAGATCGTCATTGATTATTCATTTTACTGTGCGTGGGTGTACTCCTACTTTACGGGCCTCGCGCCCAAGAGGACGGAGCCGTTGGAGAGGGCCTATCCCGTGGTGAGGGATTGGGTCATGTGTCGGACGAAGAGCAAGCGTTCTTCTCACAATTTCTACCGGCGGGACGTGAACGCTCTTTAGCTGAGCAGCGTGAGTATCCCATTTGTATTCATTTACTCTTCTTATACTTTGCTTTTAATTGGTCATAGGGATGATCTGTGTTTTTATATTGTCGCAGTGGGTGCCTGCACTGGGCGGAGTACGCAGAGCGCCCCTTTCGTCGCCGAGGTCCTTCGACCTAGGAGCCCGAGTCGGCTTCGTTGAGGACGTCGATGGGTCTGTGTGGTACTTGGGGCAAGCGGTTGGCTCGTCGGTGCTCTCGGGACGCGTTGACGGTTCCCGTCGATCCTCCCAGGACGATGTTTAGGGAGCCTTCTGAGGCCGAGAGGGAGGCGGACTTGGGCGGTGCCGATGGCGACGACCTTCTTCTCGTCGGGCGAGGACTACTCGGCGTTCCTTTACGGGAGGTCGGCGTCGGCCGGTAGTGGTGAGTGTCTTTTACTTTTTTCTTGATTTGATTCCGAGAATTACGACGAAGGATCATCGATTAATGAGAGCTATTTGTCTTTGCAGGAGGTTGAGGCGGCGGGCATCGAGCCCCCAGAGTACCCCGAGACCCTCGAGTACACTGACGCGACCGGGAGGGCGACGATCTCCGAGTTGTGTGACTTTGACGTAGCCGTGATTGTGACGGATCTTTGGCTTAGATGATCGGCAAAGATCTCGATTCGGAGGGTAAGCCTCCAACTTGTATGACTTTTGTGTAAGAACACATTTGATTGAGTTTGCTCAATTTCCGAGAATTTTTTTGATAATGCAGGTCGCGCCGTCCCGGTTCGTGGCGCTATGGCGGGTGGCCAACCGGCTGCGAGCTACTGCCATCGAGGCACTCGTCGGTGGTCGAGGTCGTCAGGTATGAACCTTATTTGATTTTTTTTTTTTTTTTTTGATTTTCGATCTTACCTGAATTGATTGACATGAGCCAATTTGTTGCTATTTACAGGGTGACCGTGAGCTGGAGCGAGAGTTGACCCAGTCTCGGGAGGAGACGGCTCGCTTGCTGAGGGAGCTCGAGGTTCGGGACGCCGAGATCGCTGTTCTGGTGGTGAGAGTTGCCGAGTTGGAGGGCGCCCAGCAGTAGTTTTGTGTAGTTTTGTAGACTTGTACATTTGGACATCCGATTTTGAAACATTTTTGGACTCTCGCTTGGGACGCAAGCCCCAGATTTGCTTGGACTTTTGGACTTTGTTCGGGCGCAAGCCCCGATTTGCTTGTACATTTGCTCTGTTTGTTATATATGGTGGCCCGAGTGTCTTTTTGTCGGGTTGTGTTGCTTGTACCGCAGTTAGTTCTTGAACAGTTTGGTAGATAACGGTTTTGCGCCGTCATCCGCCGAAATTTACATAGAAATTACGCAAAACATACATTTTATATACATAAGGCCTTTAATCAGCGCAAAATGAGACGCAAAAGAACACGAGGAAAAGCGAAAAATTTGCATGAGACGCAAAAGAACACGAGGAAAAGCAAAAAATTTGCCGGAAATGACCGGACGGTAGGGAGGGTTACCCCCTAAAAAAAAAGAAAAAGAAATCTGTAAGTTAGAGATGTGGAAATGAAATTAAGAAAATAAAAATAATAATAAAAAAGTAAATGAATTATAATGGAAATTATGTCCTAAAATGAGGAATTGGAATTATTTCTAAAAATGAAAATGAAATGTATTTCCTAAAATGAAAATGTGCACATGTGGTAAAATGGCGAACTGTCGATGTCGTCTCGAAATGCGTGCCCGCGAAAATAGGAAACTTGAAACATGGTAAACTGCTCGTATTTACCAAAATAAAATCCCGTAGGAATAGGAAATTATTCGTTATAGAATTAGGAAAGATCCAAACGCGGAAATCACAGAAGTGAGACTGGGGAAGAGGCGCAGCATGAGCTGCGTCCCTCTGAAGAGGCGCAGCGAGTGCTGCGCCTGTTCCCAAGCAGGTCCGTTCTGGCGGATTTTTGGAAACAGCAATTAGTATAAATAGAAGCGTCGACGGGCGTTAATTCACATAATTCTTCCGTCTCCTCCTCGTCTATTCACATAAAACTCTCAAAATAAATCTTCAAGAGAAAATTGTCATTATGAATACTTTGGAGATCCGCTTGAAGGAATGGACCAACGAGTTTTCGAATATGGAGAAGCATGACATGGGTGCTTATAACCTTGGGTCTTTGTTGAGTTTGAAACTCATTAAGGTAGTAAAACCGTTCTTGGATGCTTGCCTTGACTATTGGGACCCGAATTATCATGTTTTCGCGTTCCCGGGAGGTGATATTTGCCCATTTCTGAAGAAATTCTTTGCTATTGGTGGGTGGGACCCGAACATTTACCTGCCATCCCTTCTACTTCACAAGGGTACAAGAGCAAATTCAGAGACTTGCTTGGACTGACTAGACTTGAGGTGGATCGTCTAGTTACCCCGAAAGACGTGAGAATGTTGGATTTTATAGACCGATTCATCAACAGGGCCGACCCTACTGTTTCTCATGTTGCTAGGAGGAGGGCATTTGGCTTTTGTTTGCTACACGTGTACGTCTTCCAGGGACACGTTGACGAAGACTTGAGAGGTGATCCCCGTCTTTTGAGCCTTATTGAGCAAATGGAGTCGCGCAGAGCCCACTTGCTTATGCTTAGGAGAGATCATTTTGGGTTTGGATAATAGGAAATCCAACCGCGATCTGCCGTTCTTGGGGAGTCCCGTCATTTTGCAGGTAAAAGACATCATCTTCTTTTTTTTTTTTTTTTTTTCGATGTCTAATACTTGCTCTTGGTAGGTTTGGCTTATGGAACGGCTCCGATTGATCGAGCCCCCAGTTCATGCACTTTCCTATCATTCCCGTTCGATTGCGATGAGGACGCGGTTGTACATGGTGGACTTCACTCGGGTCTGCGATTATTGGAAGAACAAGCTGAAGAATGATGATGGTCCGTTGATTAGGTGGGTTGTACCGTGGTGGCACCTCAAGTCTGTCACTGGAGTATCTTCCTTGGATCCCACTAGGTCCGTGCGCATTCCGGGATTGGAGTTTATGGTATGCATTTTTCCGGAAAGATTGATGAGGCAAGTTGGGTTGAAGCAGACGATCCCTAGGCTTGATACCGTCCCGCAGACTGCTATGGCGCTTACTACAGAGAGCCGAAGGGAGTGGGCCATTAAATGGGCCCAAAGAAACATGTGGTTCTTGAGCTTCTCCGCCAATGCTTTGTGGGTGTCGGACTCTTATCCGAGGTGGAGAAAGACTGCAACTCCGGAAGAGCGCGAGAGACTGAGGAAACGCGAGCCTGTTGATTACAAGGTGCGCGAGGGAGAGAAAGAGAAGGAGAAGCATCTGACAGAGGGAGAAGAAGAAGCCGGATTTCAAGTCATTCATCCTTCAAAGAAATCAAAGACTACTCCTGTCGCGGAAATGGTGGTTGGCAAGAATGGCAGAGTCAGGCCTCGAGAAAGACCGTTGGTGATTAGGTCTGAAGTGGTGCAAGAGCGCCCGGCTCGAGGTCGTGACAAGAAATATGACAAGAATGACAAGGGCAAGGGGAAGATGGAGGAATAGCCCGAGTCTTTATTTATTATTTGATTATTATTATTATTATTGTTGTTGTTGTAATAAAAAGGAGGGATTTTTAGAATCCTAGCCTATTCTATTTTTATTATGTAACGTACTACTATTATTAGAAAGTGAATGAAATAAAAAAAGGTTAAATGGTTATGAAACCGTTGAGATTTTCCACTTATTATTCTTGTCGAATTTCAAATGCAATGCAAATGTCCTTCTATTTACATTTTTAGATATAATGGGTTGAATCCCGTGAAGGATTGCCTACGTATTCACTTAGAAAGAGAAATCAAACCCTTGCGCGTAGTTCGAGTAAATGTAAAAGAATAATTGTTCGAAGCAAGAGCTTGTAATGAACATAGAAAATAAGCATGAGCTTTTGCTTACTCTGGAGGTGCGAATTTAGTTTGTTTGATGATATGAGGATGACAAACTTGTCAAAATGCAAGAGCAGAGTGACATTTAGCTTATTTCAGCTTGGCCAAGGGCCGTTTATTTAGTGCCGCAAGAGCGACACATGGGTTTACGTGAGGCGCGTTTTTGTCCTATTCTAGGCATAGTACCGTTTCAATTGGTCAAGGTTTGTGGGGTTTGAGAACTCATTCCCATCTAGGTCTGTGATTCTAACCGCACCCCCCGGGAGTATGGATTTGACTAGAAATGGTCCGGCCCAGTTAGGTTTGAATTTTCCCCGTGGGTTGACAGGTAAAAGAGCTCTAACCGATTTGAGTACTAAGTCTCCTTCTTTGATGTTTCTTGGCCTAACCCTTTTGTTGAAAGCTCGTTTGATACGTGCTTGATATGTTTGGACATTATGTAAGGCCCGTAGCCTACGTTCATCCAGGAGGATGAGTTCTTCATACCTATCCCTCTTCCAATCGGCCTCCGGGATTTGACTTTCTAGTAGAATACGCAAGGATGGTATCTCTAGCTCGACTGGTTGTACAGCTTCCATTCCGTAGGTCAAATAGAAAGGAGTAGCCCCAGTGGGCGTCCCGACGAGATGTACGGTACCCCATAAGGCGAAAGGTATCTTGCTTGGCCAATCTCTATAGTTGTCAATCATTTTCTTGAGAATTGTGACAACATTCTTGTTTGCTGCCTCTACCGCGCCGTTAGTCTGTGGTCTATAGGGCGAAGAGTGGTGATGCTTAATCTTGTATTTGGCTAGCAATTGCTCGGTTTCAGCTTGGAAGTGTGACCCATTATCGCTAATGATCTCATGTGGGCAACCATATCGACAGATGATGTTATTTTGTATGAATTTGGCCACATTTTTGGCCGTAAGACCAGTGTAGGAAGCCGCTTCTACCCATTTGGTGAAATAGTCAATTGCCACTAGAATGAAACAGTAACCTCCTGTCCGTACCGGGGTTATTTTCCCGATTATGTCAATTCCCCATGCAGAGAATGGCCAAGGAGATGTCATCGTGTAGAGCAACGAAGGAGGGACATGTTGTACATTCCCGAAGATTTGACAATTGTGGCAATGTCTCACATATTTGATGCAATCGGATTCCATTGTGGTCAAATAATATCCCAAACGTGTGATTTTCTTTGCCATCATGGGCCCACCCATGTGAGGACCGCATTCTCCGTCGTGGACTTCTTCCATCACCTTTCGTGCCTGTGAATGATCAAGGTATCGCAGGACTACACCAAGAGGTGTTCTTTTGTATAATTCTCCTTGCATCAGAGTGTATTGGGAAGCTAATAGGCGTATAGCACGTTGTCCCCTTTTGTCCATATCCGGTGGATAGGTACCATTAAGCTTGAAATTCAGGATTGCTTGGAACCAGGGCTCTTGTGCGATTTCCTCTTCATCGGTGATTTGATGGACATAAGCCGGCTCTGACCGTCGTTCGATACACAAGGGCATTTCCATCATGTGATCTGGCATATTTTTCAAAGATGCAAGTTTCGCAAGAGCGTCTGCAAATTGATTTTCCTCCCGAGGTAGGTGTAGGTATGTTACGTGATCAAAGAATTGAGCGACTTGGTCTATCCTAGCCTGATAGGGTGCGAGGCTTTCGCTTCGGATTTTCCAGGATCCTGTAACTTGGTTGATGATCAGTGATGAATCCCCATGTACTCGGAGGTTTTTAATGCCTAAGCTTACTGCCGCTTGTAGTCCAATGAGACAAGCTTCAGATTCTCGCAAAGCATTGTTTGTCACCTCGAAGTCGAGTTTTGACAAAGAATCGGTGTATGCTCACCTTCGGAGAAATGAGCAACACTCCTATCCCAAACCCTCTTAAGTTTGATGCTCCGTCAAAGTATAGGTCCCAGGAGTCTACATCAGTTTGAAGTATGTCCTCGTCGGGAAATGACCAAGTATCTATGGTTTGTGCGTCATTGATAGGATTTTCTGCGAAGAATTCGGCGACGGCGCGACCTTTTATAACTTTAAGTGGCACATATTTGAGGTCAAATTCGAGAGCATCGAGTCCATCTTGCCATACGTCCGTTGAGGACGGGTTTCTCGAAAAGGTATTTGACGGGGTCCATTTTGGAGTATATCTTGACGGAGTAGCTAAGCATATAATGGCGTAGCTTCTTCGTTGCCCACACAAGAGCGAGGCATGTCTTTTCGAGTTGTGAGTATTTGCACTCGTACTCCAAGAACTTCTTACTTAGATAGTAAATAGCTCTTTCTTCGCTTCCTACAGTTTGAGCTAGCATGGCACCCATGGCGGTTTCAGTTACTGTGAGATATAAACCAAGAGGTTGATCTCGTTGCGGCGGCATGAGCACTGGTGGTTTAGCCAATATCTCCTTAATTCGGTCAAACGCCTTTTGACAATCATCATCCCACATGGTATGGTCTGTTTTCTTGAGTTTCTTGAAGATAGGCTCACAAATCATCGTGAGTTTCGATATGAATCGACTTATATCTTCGCACTTTTCCCGGGAATCCTCGACTTCTTTTTTCTCGTTTGAGGTTGTGGCATTTCGATCGAGCTTTGATTTTGGAAGGATCTATTTCTATACCCCGTTGGCTAACAACGTATCCTAGGAGTTTGCAGAGATGTTACCCCAAATGTACATTTTCGAGGATTGAGTCTCATGTTGTACTTTCGTAGTCTTACGAAGAACTTGCGAAGGTTCGCAATATGTCCCTCTCTTTCCTTGGATTTGATGATCATGTCATCTACGTATACCTCAACTTCTCTGTGCATCATGTCATGTAGGAGTGTAGTTGCGGTGCGTTGGTATGTAGCTCCGGCGTTGATCAATCCGAACGGCATTACTGTATAACAATAGGTTCCCCATTGGGTGACGAACGCGGTCTTATGCATATCTTCCACGGCCATCTTGATTTGGTTATAACCCGCATATCCATCCATGAAGGATAGTAATGCGTGGTCTGCAGTATTGTCTACCAATATGTCAATGTGAGGTAGAGGGAAGTCATCTTTTGGACTCGCTTTGTTCAAGTCCCTAAAGTCAACACAAACACGGATTCTCCCATCCTTTTTGGGTACAGGTACTATGTTAGCTACCCAGTCAGAATACTCGGAGACTTTGATGAACCCGGCTTTGAATTGCTTGTCAACTTCTTCCTTAATCTTTAGAGCCCATTCTGTTCTCATTCGTCGAAGCTTCATTTTGAGTTTGAAACCCGGCTTAATCGGAATCCTATGTTCGGCGATATCCCTGTCGATCCCTGGCATGTCTTTGTAGGACCAAGCGAAAACGTCTTTGAATTCATTTAGGAGGTCTATGAAATCGGCCCTTTCGGTAGAGCTCAAGGTAGTCCCTATCCTAAGTTCTTTGGGTTCTAGTTCGGTTCCAACATTGATGGGTTCGGTGTCCTCTATTACTGGTCCCCCTTCCCCTTCCTGTAGTATTTCTTTGGCTACATAGGGAGGTAGTTCGATTGAGTCTGGGTCTTGGTCATCCTCAGTATCATCGTAAATAGAATTGCACTCAAGATAACACAAAGAGTAAGCAGAACCTGATTTATTCATATTAAGATTTGAGTAAAGTTGAAACAAAGAAGCCAACTGATCCATGGTCAGTGGCGGCAAAGGGACAGTAATTGGGGCATTTCCCGAACTACCGTGACTACTCGAGGCTAAGCTAGGAGAAACGAAGGGAGTGGGGATGACAACAGGAGTAGATTCTCTAATGACTTCTCTAGACTCCGACTCTGACTCCGACTCCGACTCGAACTCGTCGTCTTCTGGTTCTCCTTTGAACATCTCTCCTTCTCCAGTGGTGAGCTTGAAGAGTCTTCCTTGGTTGTTGGTCCATTTGATAGATTTTCTCCATCCTTTCTGGTGCTTTATGTCGGTTTCTGTGATCAACGCGGTGGGGTTGAAGCGATCGTCCTGAAGTATCATAGTAATGATCTCATCCTGCGCGGCCCTAATGAATCGATCTTCTCCAAACAATAGGCTAACAACTTGTTCGTCGAAGCAAGGTGCTTGACGGGTTTTGACGGTAGGAACCGTTTCTGGAGGAATGAAGTAGCAATCGTGAAAGATCTCGATTCCGGCTAACTTCCTCTCAAGATAATGCCAAGGTTCGGGAAATCCATGAAAGAGTTCTGAACTTCCTTCTTGAACAAAGTATCCGTTTAAAGTAGGGAGATATGGCCTCATTTGGACTCCTACGTGCTTGCGATTTTGGACTTGGGCGAGCATTTCGAGAACTTCTTCTTTTGTGGGTTTGTACCCTAGTCCAAGTGGTATCCTTGTCGAGTTGCCTTCCTTGTATGGTGCGAAGGTTTTCTTCCGAATTGGGTTCAAAGGCATTCCGGGGAAGTATCCCTGGGATTTGAGTATGTGGTTGACCACCAAGTTAGAGTAGGGATTATAGTATAAGGGTGCCAACTCACTTTCTATGACGCTTACACTTTGGAAGCCCCCAAGTTCATATACGGGATCCGCAAGGACTTGATTGTTTGATTGCTTCTCGATTATTGCCTTGATGGGTGACGAGGTGATCGTCACAACTTTGCCATTTAGTGGGATCTTGATCTTTTGATGAAGGGTGGATGTTACCGCTTTGGAAGCGTGAAACCAAGGCCTTCCCAGAAGTATGTTGAATGAAGCTTCAATGTCCACTATTTGGAAGTTAACCTTTCGTTCAATCGGCCTCGTGGCTATGGTTAGGTTAGCAAGTCCTACCACTTTTCGTCGCGTACCGTCATATGCACGAACACCTTAATTTGTAGGAGTCCAATCCGACTCTTTTATGCCTAGTTTGTATGCCGTTTTGAGGGGTATGACGTTGACCGCGGAGCCATCATCCACCAAGGTCATTGGCACATTTTTCTTTAGACAGATGACAGTGATGTATAGAGCAAGGTTGTGACTAGCGCCAAAAGGTGGCAAGTCTTCATCCGAGAAAGTAATAGGATTACTTAGCTTGGGTGATTCTTGGAAGACCAAGTTGACTACATCTTCAGGAGTGGAGTTATGTGCTACATTCAATTTGGCCAAAGCTTGCAGTAAAGCTTGGCGATGTGGAAATGAGCTTGCCACTAGTTGCCAGACTGAAAGATCAGCCTTGGTCTTCTGTAATTGCTTGAGCAAATGATCAGTGGGGTCATCTTCGTTGTCATTTGGTGTGATGACGTTGGTTGGACCGTTTTGAGTAGTGCTTTGATATGGGCGACCCGAACGAGTTAGGTGGTCCACATCTTGGTCTTCACCATTTTGGACTATTTCTTTGACTAGGGAGTTTTCAATGAGATATTCGTCCTCATCATCATCGGCCCAAACCCCATTAACTGCAGCTAGTTCCCTCATTCTCATGATGTCACCTCCTAGTCGTATGATTTGATCGACTAGTTTATCGACCACGGTGACTACTTCTCGCATAGTGGCATTTTGAGAAAAGATCAATGGTATACGTTCTTTAGGTATTGCGTTGGGATTGCGCAAGGTCGTTACCATGCTTTCTAGTTCCCACACTTGTCTATCTACACTCCTTGCCCATGTGATGAAGTCGGAAATGGTAGGGGAGATAGTAGAATAGAGCTTTTCCTTCTCAATTGCATGAATTTCGTTTTCGGTGGGAGAAATGAGGTGTGAGCAATCTAAGGTAGATTCGTCACTTGTAATCACTAGAACTCCAAGAGGATTCTGAGTGTTGTTGGGCTTACCTCCTGGTGGAATTGGAAGTCGACCATCTTCAATCATATCTTGAAGCACGTGTTTCAACTTGTAGCATTTTTCTGTGTCGTGCCCCTTGCCCCTATGGTATTCACAGTATGAATTTTCATCCCAAAACTTGGACTTCCTTTCGGGTTCGGGAGTAGGTCCAATGGGTTGGAGTTTACCTTGCTTCATTAGCCTTTTTAGAGTGTTGGAGTACGTATCCCCCAGGTTTGTGAATTTCCTTGGTGGGGTAGTTTTCTTAGATGGCTCGAGAAGGTTAACTTCATCGGTCTTGCTAGTAGAGCCGTATGAACGACTTGTGGACCCTTGATATCCCCGACCTACCGTTTTGGACAAGAGTCCTTTACGGATGTCATCTTCAATTCGTGTCCCTAATACGGTTAAGTCCTTGAAAGTCTTGATGTTTTGATATCTCAAATGGTTGGCATATATGGGCTTGAGATTATCCACAAACTTTTCCACGAGAGTAGCCTCATCCGGGCGTTCAACTAGTTGAGTACTAGTCTTCCTCCACCTACTTAGAAAGTCGGTGAATCCTTCTTTGTCATTTTGGGTAAGAACCTCTAGAGTACGCATGTTGACTTGGATCTCGGCATTATCCGCATATTGTTTAGAGAACTCGATTGCGGCGTCTTCCCAAGTAGCGACTTTCTTGTGATCTAAAGTGTAGAACCATTGCTTCGGGATGGTGTCAAGAGATGAAGGAAAGATCCTTAAGAACATCTTGGGTTTGATGCCTTTGATAGACATGTAATCCTTGAAGGCACGGATGTGATTCAAAGGGTTCTCATGCCCCTTAAACTTAAGGATATCCGTCATGCTAAAGTTAGTTGGCAATTTGGAATTGACGGCTTCATACTTGCGATTGTTTTCCCTATAAATGTCATCCCCCTTAAGTTACATCAATTGCTCCTCTAGGTATTGGAGTCTTTTCTCAGCTGCAGTCATCCCCATGAGAGGATTCTCATCCCTAGACTCGTCATCGGAATTACGTAGCACTTCACTTTTAAGGGGAGGCAACTTTCCCTCTACGTCATAGATACGGCTTTCGATGTGATCAAGGCGGTCGTAGGTTTGCTCTTGGGTAACTTGCATTTGGGCTAGCGCGGCTAGGATTCGATCATTACTATCTTGAATTTGCTTTGGAGATTCGTTTCATCACTTGATCCAGGGCATCTTGGAAACGGATAAGAGATCGGCGACGAATCAAAACACGATCGACCATTCTATCACACTTGCTAAAAGAGGAAAAGTTTTGACTCGTGAAGTGGGTGTGTGCCACTTGTGTTGAGTGAGTTTTGAAGAAAGACAAGGTCTTTGAAAATGTGTGTCCTAGTCAACTGTAGTGTAGTTGTAGGAGTGGACTCGAAGTGAGGTTTTGAAATGGGCTTGCGGCCCGAATTTTGACTCGACAAACGGACAGAGTTTTGACCGGATTTTGCGCTAATTGAAGGCCTTTTTTTTTCGAAATTTTGTTTTGAAATTGGGTTTTGATTTTTGAAAATTCGTCATGATTTTGTTTAGAAATGGTGATCACGTAAGGTTTACACATTTATACAAGCATTATAACGGGATGCTGAGTGCACTTAAAAGGGTTTTGGTTTAAAGGGTGGGTTGCCATACCGAACCATCAAACCCGAAGTCTGTGGAGAGGCTCGTGCCAAACAAGAGTAAGGCCTATTCCTAGTCCATTTCCTCAAGTAGTGAAGGCCCTTGATACAAACAAGAGTAAGCATCATGGTATGGATGACGTCAATCGCTATCCATCCTTAGGCCCAAATAAGAATTAGGACCGTTTAGATGGGACGATTGGTCGAATGGATTGGGTTGGGCCTAGGAAGGCCGAGTAAAACAGTCTAGGAAGACCGAGTTATGAAAACCGACAATTGTCTTGTACAAACTTATTCCCTAACCTTGTTCGAGTTTCACCCTTGGCTACACGTAAGTGTATTTTCCCCAGCGGAGTCGCCAAACTGTGGACAGTGGGCCGCCCACGGGGGCGCTTGGTGAAGGTCGAAAACAAGCGTTTGCATTTTGTATGGAGTCGCCACCAATTTTTATGGGAAATTGGAACCGTTCGAATACCTCGTGTCATGTCAAGACACAAAGTAGTGACATGAACACTAAGCAATCGTTACCCTTAGCATTCTATGTCTAGAATGACTCTCGTGGATGCCAATGAACACGGGTGTTCACAGATATCTGGAGTAAGGGGTGAGGGTACGTATTAGGAAGCTCTTTTGATCGAACACCTAATCCCGCCCGCCTCGATAGCGGCCTCTACTAATGATTAGGGAAGTTATTCGTACTTGATATATCGTCGGCTATATGCATGCAATGCAACATCCATTAGATTAATCCTAGCATGTGAAAATTTAACTAAGTCGGTGAAACACGTAATTAGCATACAATTGGGTCGAAGTTGGATTTAATGCTCATTTACATGTGAAAACATACAAGCAATAAAAGAAATACAATAATTATAAATTACAATAATGAAAATTACATTAATTACAACAAAATAGGCGATTTATGTCGAAAATACCTTTAAAACGGATAATTTGAGAAAAAGAAAGAAAGAAGGAATTACGAACAGAACAGAGGTGATAATACGATTAGTAGTAGATTAATACGTAAACTAATTAAACTACGTCAAAAGCGAAACGGAGTTCGGGGACAGAAATCATCTGGAACAGCGCAGCAGAGATCTGCGCCCTCTGGAAGAGGCGCGGCGATTCTTTGCGTCATTCAAGGGTGAGTTCTCGGGCGTGAAGCCGAAGCGCAAATCGTTAATGTCGATTGGTGAATTTAATGATTGATTGGTAATATTTACTCGGATGAAAGTGATTAACAGGTTAATTACATGTGAATGATGGTCATAAAAGCGATAAACATGGATAGGACGAACCGGAAACGGATTATTTACATGAAATTATGATGAAAATATTAATGAGTCCTCTATTGGAATAAGTCAATTAGACTAAATACGACGGATATACAACGAATATGTGACGAACATGCGAATAAACAGATTAAACTATATCAACGATGAATTCCAGAAACTCAATATGAACAAATTGAATCTCTAAAATCCGGGTTTGAATTTAATGACGAAAACCCGTAAATATCGGATTATTTAGGATTTAAGTCGGATTTATGATGAATTAAAACATGCTAATGATGAATGATTACAATACATGTGGATTATATGATATTGAGACGAAGAATTAACAGACGAAACAAACAAAGGAAAGAACTTGAACACGAATTACAGAGGACAAACGAAGAAGAAAAGAAGCGAGGCTGCGGCGGCCTCACGAAGAGGCACAAAGCGAGAATGCGCTCCTTCAAGAGGCGCGGCGATTCTTTGCGTCTTTTCTCGACGGGTATCTACTGGAAATCCGCAAAACAGGTTTTAACAAAGGGTTTTAGAAATCGATTTTAATGGTATTTTCGACGTAAACCTTACAATTGATGATACGAAAAAGTAAAATACAATAAACAAAAGAGGAATTATACACCCTCAGACTTACATGTTGACGAAACGAGAAGGACTAAGATATCGATTAGTGATGCTCGACGCGAATGCAAAGAAAGTGCCCTCGTAAGAGGAAAACGATTAATTAATTAAGTTGATTAAGTGTAGTTGGTCAAATTGGTCGGTCATGCAACGGAGAGGCTGGTACCGGGAAGGATCCGAGCTTACGTGGTCGAAAGTTCAAGCACGTAGGCGCCAATAAGTAAGAACAAAGTCTAGAATGCAAAGGGAGAAGAGAAGGGCGGACACTCGCGTGAGAAATATGAGGAACGAAAGCTCCTATTTATACTAATCACACGACGAAATTAGGGTTTCGGAGACTCTTTGGAAGTGAATCTCGGAAAGATATGAAAAAGATACGTAAAACATGCAGAAAAGGGCCTGGGAAGAGGCGCAGCAGCCACTGCGTCTCTTGGAAGAGGCGCGGCGCCCGTCTTGCGTCTGTTCCCGAGGAGGTTTCCTCCTCTATTTGAAGAAAGATTTCCGCGTTTGAGTTATGGTAGGACGGAAATAATTCGAATATCTTATGAATATTACGGGATATTATTTGCCAAAAGGTAAAATTTGTGAAATATGGAATAGAAATATCCGGAACATTCCAGAACATTCTGACTCGGGATTTAACAGTTATCAGAAAATGGAGACGGTTTTTGACCCGGACTCCGAATGTACTCTAAAATCGCCAAAACGATCGTATCGGGACGTAGATGACAACTAAGAGGTAGACATTTAATATTTGAGCAATCACTTGACGATAATCTTACGAATTGTCACAAATCGTTCCGCGAATCAAACATGCGGCCCAATCATCACCGGGTGGTTTGCGGGAGGTGCGAAATGAGGTATCTCTGAGCCCCCACTTTGACCGAGGCTTGGACAAGGCGAAACTCAAAGTATAGCCATCAGGTCAATCGAATATTACAACCCGACGACTATGGCGACGCGAGGCGCTCAAGGGGGTCGAGCCAAGGACTGTCGTCGGGAACATTTTAGAGTATGTCGACTTCCGGGGAGGGTCGTTTAAAGTCTATTAGACTACGTAAGGAGGCCCGACCATAAGAAGAGACCATACCCGAGATACCCCTGGGTGAAACGGGATCAAGACGCTTCGGCAAAACTCTTTGGTCGAAGATAACTTGGTGTCCGAAGGCATTAGGGGTCACAGGGGATATCGAAGAAACTTCTTTCTCGAGATGCTTAGGAGAATGACACCTTTGCCGAACTCCGTGAGGAATAAATATCGAAAGCAGCAGGACGTCGGTAGAAAGCTGGCTTTGGGAATCCGCTGCGTCGGTCTCAAGCGAACTCGGCAAAAACTTGAGGTTGAATCTGCTTGCGTCGGTCTCAAGCGAACTCTTGTTGGGGAATATATTGACGATTAGGAACATCTTGATCGCCATGGAAGAAATCTTGAGTGAGCAATCGCAAAATCTGCTGCGTTGGGGACAAATATTTTGACGACCTAGGAACATCTTGATCGTAGAAATCTTGAGTGAGCAAATTGCAAAATATTGCATACTGGGACAAATATTGAGTGGCGGACGCGGTGGGAATCTCGCTTGAGACATAATGAAGGTGTGTCAAATTTTGTAAATGAGTAAATGCTTGTTGCGACAAGCAAAATGAGCCTTGGAAGGAATGACAGTCCGCTACTGGCTTGGAAATGCGAGTCGGAACGAAAGAAAATCGTCGAACGGACCAAAAGAGTAAAATAACATCGAGGAAGAGGCGCACCAAAGATGGGCCCACAAATAACGAACTTATAACGAATTTTTGAAAATCCATGTGGAGGGAATAGAAGGAAGAGGCGCAGCAAGAGCTGCGTCTCTTGGAAGAGGCGCAGCCTTTCGCCTGCGTCTTTTCCCCAATTTTGGCTTTCCTGCGTAAAAACGCGAAATCAGAGGGATTATGTTCATTATTTCGAAACACAATTCACACGATTTCTCTCTCAAATCTTCACCATTTCCGCCAAGGTTTGATTCAAAAGCTTGCTTGACTAATCGAGGTATGTGTCTTGATCTTGCATTAATCTTCTTCATTCGTCGAATTTTGAGCCGCGAAAATTAGGGTTTTCGACCCTTTTGATCGAAAATTTGGGGCTTTTCCCCCAAACGGACTTGCCTTGCCAAATTGACGTTAGAAATGGATAGTAGGTAGTGTTAGGAACACAACCATGCATTCGCTTCGAATTTTCATCAAGTTTTGAGCCTTTGAATGAATTTTGAGACGGTTTTACAGCTGAACCGTAATTTGCTTCGAAAATAGCCTTAGGATTGCCCATTGGCGATGAAATTTGATATTTGGGATCCTTGAACGATGGGTAAACTTCCTACCATCTCGGAATTTTGGTTTGTGACAACTTTTTCAGGACACCTTTCTAGGGCATAATCACCGTTATAGCGAAATGCTGCCGAATTTCCGACTCGAACTTAGAACTAGGCTTCGAACTGGACTTGACTTGACCCAATTTATCGCATGAGTGATCGGGTTGGTGGGAACGTGGCCAAGCATGGCACGGGAGGAATATTTTCAGGGCTTTGAAGGCTCGAAAACCCCTTAACAAAGGCTTGTCGTCGTATGACGCGGCCTGAATTTGCTTTAATGTTGCAGGTGATGAGGCTTCTACATCTGGGAGGGCTCCCATGGAGATAGACGCCGCTATTGTTGAGGAGGCTTTAGAGCAGGCCTTCACCGCTGCGGTGATGGCTGCTGGGGACAAGGCTCACGAGGAGGAGGCCGTCGAGGAGGAGGAGGCCCCGAGACGGGCCAACGTCGGGCGAGGAGGTCGTCAGCTAAGAGGAGCTCCTGCGTGGGCTGAGACTTGGGAGAGTAGGCACCTCGTGTGGGCCGCAGAGGGTCACCTGTCCTACAGGACGGTGAAGACTTGGTAAATAAGAATTCACTACTCATTATTCATCCTCTTTCATTCTTTTTGTCCAAATTTCTTTCGAATTTCATTCAAAACTAAAGATAGCTTTGTTTCAAATCATAATAGGAGGCCGGGAACATCAGGTCGTTCTCGGGTTACACGACAGCGATGGAGCACTACGAGCAGCTGTCGGCGGAGGAGAGGGCCATGATCGAGCGTGGAGCGTTCGGTCCTCTGGTTCAGGTCTGGAGGGATATCGTGAAGAGGAAGTTGCGGGCTAACCTTAGCCTGGTCCGCGCTTTCTTGGACCGATTTTGGGACACGAATTCCACGTTTCACCTACCTTTTGGTGAGGTGGGAGTCACTCTGGAGGATTACGGCATGATTTCAGTCCGGTGTGGGACCGAGGAGATGGTGTGGCGGAGGCGCCGTGAGGGCGGACTCGGCCGAGGCGAGGAGATTGATCGGCCGGAACTTGTCGCCGAAGGCTGTTGCGATCGGGTTTGGTACCCAGACTTACGTTCGAGACTACTTTGCGGGGAAGACCCGGCGGTGACGATTGATGGGAGGGAGACGGCTCCTCCTCCTGTCAGCTGAGCAGAGGGCTCGTCTGTGGCTTTGGTGGTTTCTGTCTTCGATTTACCTCGGAGACAAGGGCGAGAGGCTGTCGACGAAGCTCCTTCCCTTTCTTTTTCGACCCGAGTTCCCTAGGGCGTTGGGGACCGGGTCATCTTGCTGGTTTTGCGGTCCTCATCCGCTTCATGAGGGCCATGGTTCGTCCGGAGTTGATGGAGAAGGGGACTTCTCCTGGCGCTGTCGGACCTGGGCTACTGTTGGAGGTATGAACCTTCCTTTAGACCAAAGTAAATTCCTTTCTTTATCAAATCACGAAAGATCGTCATTGATTATTCTGTTTTACAGGCGTGGGTGTACTCCTACTTTCCGGGCCTCGCGCCCAAGAGGACGGAGCCGTTGGAGAGGGCCTATCCCGTGGTGAGGGATTGGGTCATGTGCCGGACGAAGAGCAAGCGTTCTTCTCACAATGTCTACCGGCGGGACGTGAACGCTCTTCAGCTGAGCAGCGTGAGTATCCCATTTGTATTCATTTACTCTTCTTATACTTTGCTTTTAATTGGTCATAGGGATGATCTGTGCTTTTATATTGTCGCAGTGGGTGCCCAGACCTTGGGCGGAGTACGCAGGAGCGCCCCCTTTCGTCGCTGAGGTCCTTCGACCTAGGAGCCCGAGTCGGCTGCTGTTGAGGACGTCGATGGGTCCTGTGTGGTACTTGGGCGAGCGGTTGGCTCGTCAGTGCTCTCGGGACGCGTTGACGGTTCCCGTCGATCCTCCGGGACGATGTTTAGGGAGCCTTCGAGGCCGAGAGGGAGGCGGACTTGGGCGGTGCCGTGGCGACGACCTTCTTTCGCTGGCGAGGACTACTCGGCGTTCCTTTACGGAGGCCGGCGTCGGCCGGTAGTGGTGAGTGTCTTTTACTTTTTTCTTGATTTGATTCCGAGAATTACGACGAAGGATCATCGATTAATGAGAGCTATTTGTCTTTGCAGGAGGTTGAGGCGGCGGGCATCGAGCCCCCAGAGTACCCCGAGACCCTCGAGTACACTGACGCGACCGGGAGGACGACGATCTCCGAGTTGCGTGACTTTGACGTAGCTGTGACGGATGCTGGCTTAGATGACTGGCAGCATCTGATTCGGAGGGTAAGCCTCCAACTTGTATGACTTTTGTGTAAGAACACATTTGATTGAGTTTGCTCAATTTATCGAGAATTTTTTTGATAATGCAGTCGCGCCGTCCCGGTTCGTGGCGCTATGGCGGTGGCCAACCGGTCATGCGAGCATCGCCATCGAGGCACTCGTCGGTGGTCGAGGTCGTCGGTATGAACCTTATTTGATTTTTTTTTTTTTTTTTTTTGATTTTCGATCTTACCTGAATTGATTGACATGAGCCAATTTTTTGCTATTTACTGGGGTGACCGTGAGCCGGAGCGAGAGTTGTTGATCTCGGGAGGAGACGGCTCGCTTGCCGAGGGAGCTCGAGGTTCGTGACGCCGAGATCGCTGTTCAGTGGCGAGAGTTGCCGAGTTGGAGGGCGCCAATGAGTAGTTTTGTGTAGTTTTGTAGACTTGTACATTTGGACATCCGATTTTGAAACATTTTTGGACTCGCTTGGGACGCAAGCCCCGATTTGCTTGGACTTTTGGACTTTGTTCGGGCGCAAGCCCCGGTTGCTTGTACATTTGCTCTGTTTGTTATATATGGTGGCTTCGAGTGCCTTTTTTCTTGGGTTGTGTTGCTTGTACTGCGGGTTAGTTCTTGAACAGTTTGGTAGATAACGGTTTGCGCCATGTCATCGCCGAAATTTACATAGAAATTACGCAAAACATACATTTTATATACATAAGGCCTTTAATCAGCGCAAAATGAGACGCAAAAGAACACGAGGAAAAGCGAAAAATTTGCATGAGACGCAAAAGAACACGAGGAAAAGCAAAAAATTTGCCGGAAATGACCGGACGGTAGGGAGGGTTACCCCCTAAAAAAAAGAAAAAAGAAATCTGTAAGTTAGAGATTTGGAAATGAAATTAGGAAAATAAAAATAATAGTAAAAAAAGTAAATGAATTATAATGGAAATTATGTCCTAAAATGAGGAATTGGAATTATTTCTAAAAATAAAAATGAAATGTATTTCCTAAAATGAAAATGTGCACATGTGGTAAAATGGCGAACTGTCGATGTCGTCTCGAAATGCGTGCCCGCGAAAATAGGAAACTTGAAACATGGTAAACTGCTCGTATTTTCCAAAATAAAATCCCGTAGGAATAGGAAATTATTCGTTATAGAATTAGGAAAGATCCAAACGCGGAAATCGAAGTGAGATCGGGAAGAGGCGCAGCATGAGTCGCGTCCTTCAAGAGGCGCAATGAGTCTTTCGCTACTGTTCCCAAGCAGTCCGTTCGGCGGATTTTGAAACAAACAATTAGTATAAATAGAAGCGTCGACGGGCGTTAATTCACATAATTCTTCCGTCTCCTCCTCGTCTATTCACATAAAACTCTCAAAATAAATCTTCAAGAGAAAATTGTCATTATGAATACTTTGGAGATCCGCTTGAAGGAATGGACCAACGAGTTTTCGAATATGGAGAAGCATGACATGGGTGCTTATAACCTTGGGTCTTTGTTGAGTTTGAAACTCATTAAGGTAGTAAAACCGTTCTTGGATGCTTGCCTTGACTATTGGGACCCGAATTATCATGTTTTCGCGTTCCGGAGGTGATATTTGCCCATTTCTGAAGAAATTCGCGCTATTGGTGGGTGGGACCCGAACATTTACCCGCCATCCCTTCTACTTCACAAGGGTACAAGAGCAAATTCAGAGACTTGCTTGGACTGACTAGACTTGAGGTGGATCGTCTAGTTACCCCGAAAGACGTGAGAATGTTGGATTTTATAGACCGATTCATCAACAGGGCCGACCCTACTCTTTCTCATGTTGCTAGGAGGAGGGCATTTGGCTTTTGTTTGCTACACGTGTACGTCTTCCAGGGACACGTTGACGAAGACTTGAGAGGTGATCCCCGTCTTTTGAGCCTTATTGAGCAAATGGAGCTGCGCAGGAGCCCAGCTTGCTTATGCTTAGGAGAGATCATTTTGGGTTTGGATAATAGGAAATCCAACCGCGATCTGCCGTTCTTGGGGAGTCCCGTCATTTTGCAGGTAAAAGACATCATCTTCTTTTTTTTTTTTTTTTTTTTTTTTTTTTTTCGATGTCTAATACTTGCTCTTGGTAGGTTTGGCTTATGGAACGGCTCCGATTGATCGAGCCCCCAGTTCATGCACTTTCCTATCATTCCCGTTCGATTGCGATGAGGACGCGGTTGTACATGGTGGACTTCACTCGGGTCTGCGATTATTGGAAGAACAAGTCAAGAATGATGATGGTCCGTTGATTAGGAGGGTTGTACCGTGGTGGCACCTCAAGTCACATCACGGAGTATCTTCCTTGGATCCCACTAGGTCCGTGCGCATTCCGGAATTGGAGTTTATGGTATGCATTTTTCCGGAAAGATTGATGAGGCAAGTTGGGTTGAAGCAGACGATCCATAGGCTTGATACCGTCCCCATGATCGCTATGGCGCTTACTACAGAGAGCCGAAGGGAGTGGGCCATTAAATGGGCCCAAAGAAACATGTGGTTCTTGAGCTTCTCCGCCAATGCTTTGTGGGTGTCGGACTCTTATCCGAGGTGGAGAAAGGCCGCAACTCCGGAAGAGCGCGAGAGATCGAGGAAACGCGAGCTTTGATTACAAGGTGTGCGAGGGAGAGAAAGAGAAGGAGAAGCATCCGACGAGAGGAGGAGAAGAAGAAGCCGGATTTCAAGTCATTCATCCTTCAAAGAAATCAAAGACTACTCCTGTCGCGGAAATGGTGGTTGGCAAGAATGGCGAGTCGGGCCTCGAGAAAGACCGTTGGTGATTAGGTCCGAAGTGGTGCAAGAGCGCCCGGCTCGAGGTCGTGACAAGAAATATGACAAGAATGACAAGGGCAAGGGGAAGATGGAGGAATAGCCCGAGTCTTTATTTATTATTTGATTATTATTATTATTGTTGTTGTAATAAAAAGGAGGGATTTTTAGAATCCTAGCCTATTCTATTTTTATTATGTAACGTACTACTATTATTAGAAAGTGAATGAAATAAAAAAAGGTTAAATGGTTATGAAACCGTTGAGATTTTCCACTTATTATTCTTGTCGAATTTCAAATGCAATGCAAATGTCCTTCTATTTACATTTTTAGATATAATGGGTTGAATCCCGTGAAGGATTGCCTACGTATTCACTTAGAAAGCGAAATCAAACCCTTGCGCGTAGTTCGAGTAAATGTAAAAGAATAATTGTTCGAAGCAAGAGCTTGTAATGAACATAGAAAATAAGCATGAGCTTTTGCTTACTCTGGAGGTGTGAATTTAGTTTGTTTGATGATATGAGGATGACAAACTTGTCAAAATGCAAGAGCAGAGTGACATTTAGCTTATTTCAGCTTGGCCAAGGGCCGTTTATTTAGTGCCGCAAGAGCGACACATGGGTTTACGTGAGGCGCGTTTTTGTCCTATTCTAGGCATAGTACCGTTTCAATTGGTCAAGGTTTGTGGGGTTTGAGAACTCATTCCCATCTAGGTCTGTGATTCTAACCGCACCCCCCGGAAGTATGGATTTGACTAGAAATGGTCCGGCCCAGTTAGGTTTGAATTTTCCCCGTGGGTTGTGGTAAAAGAGCTCTAACCGATTTGAGTACTAAGTCTCCTTCTTTGATGTTTCTTGGCCTAACCCTTTTGTTGAAAGCTCGTTTGATACGTGCTTGATATGTTTGGACATTATGTAAGGCCCGTAGCCTACCTTCATCCAGGAGGATGAGTTCTTCATACCTATCCCTCTTCCAATCGGCCTCCGGGATTTGACTTTCTAGTAGAATACGCAAGGATGGTATCTCTAGCTCGATTGGTTGTACGGCTTCCATGCCGTAGGTCAAATAGAAAGGAGTAGCCCAGTGGGCGTCTGACGAGATATACGGTACCCCATAAGGCGAAAGGTATCTTGCTTGGCCAATCTCTATAGTTGTCAATCATTTTCTTGAGAATTGTGACAACATTCTTGTTTGCTGCCTCTACCGCGCCGTTAGTCTGTGGTCTATAGGGCGAAGAGTGGTGATGCTTAATCTTGTGTTTGGCTAGCAATTGCTCGGTTTCAGCTTGGAAGTGTAACCCATTATCGCTAATGATCTCATGTGGGCAACCATATCGATAGATGATGTTATTTTGTATGAATTTGGCCACATTTTTTGCCGTAAGACTAGTGTAGGAAGCCGCTTCTACCCATTTGGTGAAATAGTCAATTGCCACTAGAATGAAACAGTGACCTCCTGTTCCGCCTGGGGTTATTTTCCCGATTATGTCAATTCCCCATGCAGAGAATGGCCAAGGAGATGTCATCGTGTAGAGCAACGAAGGAGGGACATGTTGTACATTCCCGAAGATTTGACAATTGTGGCAATGTCTCACGTATTTGATGCAATCGGATTCCATTGTGGTCCAATAATATCCCAAACGTGTGATTTTCTTTGCCATCATGGGCCCACTCATGTGAGGACCGCATTCTCCGTCGTGGACTTCTTCCATCACCTTTCGTGCCTGTGAATGATCAAGGCATCGCAGGACTACACCAAGAGGTGTTCTTTTGTATAATTCTCCTTGCATCAGAGTGTATTGGGAAGCTAATAGGCGTATAGCACGTTGTCCCCTTTTGTCCATATCCGGTGGATAGGTACCATTAAGCTTGAAATTCAGGATTGCTTGGAACTAGGGCTCTTGTGCGATTTCCTCTTCATCGGTGATTTGGTGGACATAAGCCGCTCGACCGTCGTTCGATACACAAGGGCATTTCCATCATGTGATCTGGCATATTTATCAAAGATGCAAGTTTCGCAAGAGCGTCTCCAAATTGATTTTCCTCCCGAGGTAGGTGTAGGTATGTTACGTGATCAAAGAATTGAGCGACTTGGTCTATCCTAGCCTGATAGGGTGCGAGGCTTTCGCTTCGGATTTTCCAGGATCCCGTAACTTGGTTGATGATCGGTGATGAGTCCCATGTACTCGGAGGTTTTTAATGCCTAAGCTTACTGCCGCTTGTAGTCCAATGAGACAAGCTTCAGATTCTCGCAGCATTGTTTGTCACCTCGAAGTCGAAGTTTGACAAAGAATCGGTGTATGCTCACCTTCGGGAGAAATGAGCAACACTCCTATCCCAAACCCTCTTAAGTTTGATGCTCCGTCAAATTATAGGTCCCAGGAGTCTACATCAGTTTGAAGTATGTCCTCGTCGGGGAATGACCAAGTATCTATGGTTTGTGCGTCATTGATAGGATTTTTTGCGAAGAATTCGGCGGACAGCGCGACCTTTATAACTTTCGGTGGCACATATTTGAGGTCAAATTCGAGAGCATCGAGTCCATCTTGCCATACGTCCGTTGAGGACGGGTTTCTCGAAGAGGTATTTGACGGGGTCCATTTTGGAGTATATCTTGACGGAGTAGCTAAGCATATAATGGCGTAGCTTCTTCGTTGCCCACACAAGAGCGAGGCATGTCTTTTCGAGTTGTGAGTATTTGCACTCGTACTCCAAGAACTTCTTACTTAGATAGTAAATAGCTCTTTCTTCGCTTCCTACGGTTTGAGCTAGCATGGCACCCATGGCGGTTTCGATTCTTGTGAGATATAAACCAAGAGGTTGATCTCGTTGCGGCGGCATGAGCACGGTGGTTTAGCCAATATCTCCTTAATTCGGTCAAACGCCTTTTGACAATCATCATCCCACATGGTATGGTCTGTTTTCTTGAGTTTCTTGAAGATAGGCTCACAAATCATCGTGAGTTTCGATATGAATCGACTTATATCGCACTTTTCCCGGGAATCCTCGACTTCTTTTTCTCGTTTGAGGTTGTGGCATTTCGATCGAGCTTTGATTTTGGAAGGATCTATTTCTATACCCGTTGGCTAACAACGTATCCTAGGAGTTTGCCGGATGTTACCCCAAATGTACATTTCTAAGGATTGAGTCTCATGTTGTACTTTCGTAGTCTTGCGAAGAACTTGCGAAGGTTCGCAATATGTCCCTCTCTTTCCTTGGATTTGATGATCATGTCATCTACGTATACCTCAACTTCTCTGTGCATCATGTCATGTAGGAGTGTAGTTGCGGTGCGTTGGTATGTAGCTCCGGCGTTGATCAATCCGAACGGCATTACTGTATAACAATAGGTTCCCCATTGGGTGACGAACGCGGTCTTATGCATATCTTCCACGGCCATCTTGATTTGGTTATAACCCGCATATCCATCCATGAAGGATAGGAATGCGTGGTGCAGATTGTCTACCAATATGTCAATGTGAGGTAGAGGGAAGTCATCTTTTGGACTCGCTTTGTTCAAGTCCCTAAAGTCAACACAAACACGGATTCTCCCATCCTTTTTGGGTACTATGTTAGCTACCCGGTCAGAATACTCGAGACTTTGATGAACCGGCTTTGAATTGCTTGTCAACTTCTTCCTTAATCTTTAGAGCCCATTCTGTTCTCATTCGTCGAAACACATTTCTGAGGTTTGAAACCAGCTTAATCGGAATCCTATGTTCGGCGATATCCTGTCGATCCTGGCATGTCTTTGTAGGACCAAGCGAAAACGTCTTTGAATTCATTTAGGAGGTCTATGAAATCGGCCCTTTCGGTAGAGCTCAAGGTAGTCCCTATCCTAAGTTCTTTGGGTTCTAGTTCGGTTCCAACATTGATGGGTTCGGTGTCCTCTATTCTTGGTCCCCCTTCCCCCTTCCGTAGTATTTCTTTGGCTACATAGGGAGGTAGTTCGATTAGTCCGGGTCTTGGTCATCCTCGTATCATCGTAAAAGAATTGCACTCAAGATAACACAAAGAGTAAGCGAACCTGATTTATTCATATTAAGATTTGAGTAAAGTTGAAACAAAGAAGCCAACCGATCCATGGTCAGTGGCGGCAAAGGGACGATGGTGGGGCATTTCCGAACTACCGTGACTACTCGAGGCTAAGCTAGGAGAAACGAAGGCAGTGGGGATGACAACAGGAGTAGATTCTCTAATGACTTCTCTAGACCGACTCGACTCCGACTCCGACTCCGACTCGAACTCGTCGTCTTCCGGTTCTCCTTTGAACATCTCTCCTTCTCCGGTGGTGAGCTTGAAGAGTCTTCCTTGGTTGTTGGTCCATTTGATAGATTTTCTCCATCCTTTCCGGTGCTTTATGTCGGTTTCGTGATCAACGCGGTGGGGTTGAAGCGATCGTCACAAGTATCATAGTAATGATCTCATCTGGCCCCTAATGAATCGATCTTCTCCAAACAATAGGCTAACAACTTGTTCGTCGAAGCAAGGTGCTTGACGGGTTTTGACGGTAGGAACCGTTTTCGGAGGAATGAAGTAGCAATCGTGAAAGATCTCGATTCCGGCTAACTTCCTCTCAAGATAATGCCAAGGTTCGGGAAATCCATGAAAGAGTTCGGAACTTCCTTCTTGAACAAAGTATCCGTTTAAAGTAGGGAGATATGGCCTCATTTGGACTCCTACGTGCTTGCGATTTTGGACTTGGGCGAGCATTTCGAGAACTTCTTCTTTTGTGGGTTTGTACCCTAGTCCAAGTGGTATCCTTGTCGAGTTGCCTTCCTTGTATGGTGCGAAGGTTTTCTTCCGAATTGGGTTCAAAGGCATTCCGGGAAGTATCCTGGGATTTGAGTATGTGGTTGACCACCAAGTTAGAGTAGGGATTATAGTATAAGGGTGCCAACTCACTTTCTATGACGCTTACACTTTGGAAGCCCCAAGTTCATATACGGGATCCATGAGGACTTGATTGTTTGATTGCTTCTCGATTATTGCCTTGATGGGTGACGAGGTGATCGTCACAACTTTGCCATTTAGTGGGATCTTGATCTTTTGATGAAGGGTGGATGTTACCGCTTTGGAAGCGTGAATCCAAGGCCTTCCCAGAAGTATGTTGAATGAAGCTTCAATGTCCACTATTTGGAAGTTAACCTTTCGTTCAATCGGCCCCGTGGCTATGGTTAGGTTAGCAAGTCCTACCACTTTTTGTCGCGTACCGTCATATGCACGAACACCTTGATTTGTAGGAGTCCAATCCGACTCTTTCATGCCTAGTTTGTATGCCGTTTTGAGGGGTATGACGTTGACCGCGGAGCCATCATCCACCAAGGTCATTGGCACATTTTTCTTTAGACAGATGACAGTGATGTATAGAGCAAGGTTGTGACTAGCCACAAAAGGTGGCAAGTCTTCATCCGAGAAAGTAATAGGATTACTTAGCTTGGGTGATTCTTGGAAGACCAAGTTGACTACATCTTCAGGAGTGGAGTTATGTGCTACATTCAATTTGGCCAAAGCTTGCAGTAAAGCTTGGCGATGTGGAAATGAGCTTGCCACTAGTTGCCGGTGAAAGATCAGCCTTGGTCTTCCGTAATTGCTTGAGCAAATGATCAGTGGGGTCATCTTCGTTGTCATTTGGTGTGATGACGTTGGTTGGACCGTTTTGAGTAGTGCTTTGATATGGGCGACCCGAACGAGTTAGGTGGTCCACATCTTGGTCTTCACCATTTTGGACTATTTCTTTGACTAGGGAGTTTTCAATGAGATATTCGTCCTCATCATCATCGGCCCAAACCCCATTAATGCGAGCTAGTTCCCTCATTCTCATGATGTCACCTCTAGTCGTATGATTTGATCGACTAGTTTATCGACCACAGTGACTACTTCTTGCATAGTGGCATTTTGAGAAAAGACCAATGGTATACGTTCTTTAGGTATTGCGTTGGGATTGCGCAAGGTCGTTACCATGCTTTCTAGTTCCCACACTTGTCTATCTACACTCCTTGCCCATGTGATGAAGTCGGAAATGGTAGGGAGATAGTAGAGTAGAGCTTTTCCTTCTCAATTGCATGAATTTCGTTTTCGGTGGGAGAAATGAGGTGTGAGCAATCTAAGGTAGATTCGTCACTTGTAATCACTAGAACTCCAAGAGGATTCTGAGTGTTGTTGGGCTTACCTCCTGGTGGAATTGGAAGTCGACCATCTTCAATCATATCTTGAAGCACGTGTTTCAACTTGTAGCATTTTTCTGTGTCGTGCCCCTTGCCCCTATGGTATTCACAGTATGAATTTTCATCCCAAAACTTGGACTTCCTTTCGGGTTCGGGAGTAGGTCCAATGGGTTGGAGTTTACCTTGCTTCATTAGCCTTTTTAGAGCGTTGGAGTACGTATCCCCAAGGTTTGTGAATTTCCTTGGTGGGGTAGTTTTCTTAGATGGCTCGAGAAGGTTAACTTCATCGGTCTTGCTAGTAGAGCCGTATGAACGACTTGTGGACCCTTGATATCCCCGACCTACCGTTTTGGACAAGAGTCCTTTACGGATGTCATCTTCAATTCGTGTCCCTAATACGGTTAAGTCCTTGAAAGTCTTGATGTTTTGATATCTCAAATGGTTGGCATATATGGGCTTGAGATTATCCACAAACTTTTCCACGAGAGTAGCCTCATCCGGGCGTTCAACTAGTTGAGTACTAGTCTTCCTCCACCTACTTAGAAAGTCGGTGAATCCTTCTTTGTCATTTTGGGTAAGAACCTCTAGAGTACGCATGTTGACTTGGATCTCGGCATTATCCGCATATTGTTTAGAGAACTCGATTGCGGCGTCTTCCCAAGTAGCGACTTTCTTGTGATCTAAAGTGTAGAACCATTGCTTCGGGATGGTGTCAAGAGATGAAGGAAAGATCCTTAAGAACATCTTGGGTTTGATGCCTTTGGTAGACATGTAATCCTTGAAGGCACGGATGTGATTCAAAGGGTTCTCATGCCCCTTAAACTTAAGGATATCCGTCATGCTAAAGTTAGTTGGCAATTTGGAATTGACGGCTTCATACTTGCGATTGTTTTCCCTATAAATGTCATCCCCCTTAAGTTACATCAATTGCTCCTCTAGGTATTGGAGTCTTTTCTCAGCTGCAGTCATCCCCATGAGAGGATTCTCATCCCTAGACTCGTCATCGGAATTACGTAGCACTTCACTTTTAAGGGGAGGCAACTTTCCCTCTACGTCATAGATACGGCTTTCGATGTGATCAAGGCGGTCGTAGGTTTGCTCTTGGGTAACTTGCATTTGGGCTAGCGCGGCTAGGATTCGATCATTACTATCTTGAATTTCTTTGGAGATTCGTTTCATCACTTGATCCAGGGCATCTTGGAAATCGGATAAGAGATCGGCGAATCAAAACACGATCGACCATTCTATCACACTTGCTAAAAGAGGAAAAGTTTTGACTCGTGAAGTGGGTGTGTGCCACTTGTGTTGAGTGAGTTTTGAAGAAAGACAAGGTCTTTGAAAATGTGTGTCCTAGTCAACTGTAGTGTAGTTGTAGGAGTGGACTCGAAGTGAGGTTTTGAAATGGGCTTGCGGCCCGAATTTTGACTCGACAAACGGATGAGTTTTGACCGGATTTTGCGCTAATTGAAGGCCTTTTTTTTTCAAAATTTTGTTTTGAAATTGGGTTTTGATTTTTGAAAATTCGTCATGATTTTGTTTAGAAATGGTGATCACGTAAGGTTTACACATTTATACAAGCATTATAACGGGATCGAGTGCACTTAAAAGGGTTTTGGTTTAAAGGGTGGGTTGCCATACCGAACCATCAAACCCGAAGTCCGTGGAGAGGCTCGTGCCAAACAAGAGTAAGGCCTATTCCTAGTCCATTTCCTCAAGTAGTGAAGGCCCTTGATACAAACAAGAGTAAGCATCATGGTATGGATGACGTCAATAGCTATCCATCCTTAGGCCCAAATAAGAATTAGGACCGTTTAGACGGGACGATTGGTCGAATGGATTGGGTTGGGCCTAGGAAGGCCGAATAAAACGGTCTAGGAAGACCGAGATATGAAAACCGACAATTGTCTTGTACAAACTTATTCCCTAACCTTGTTCGAGTTTCACCCTTGGCTACACGTAAGTGTATTTTCCCCAGCGGAGTCGCCAAAAGTTGTGGACGATGGGCGCACGGGGCGCTTGGTGAAGGTCGAAAACAAGTGTTTGCATTTTGTATGGAGTCGCCACCAATTTTTATGGGAAATTGGAACCGTTCGAATACCTCGTGTCATGTCAAGACACAAAGTAGTGACATGAACACTAAGCAATCGTTACCCTTAGCATTCTATGTCTAGAATGACTCTCGTGGATGCCAATGAACACGGGTGTTCACGGATATCTGGAGTAAGGGGTGAGGCACGATTAGGAAGCTCTTTTGATCGAACACCTAATCCCGCCCGCCTCGATAGCGGCCTCTACTAATGATTAGGAAGTTATTCGTACTTGATATATCGTCTATTATATGCATGCAATGCAACATCCATTAGATTAATCCTAGCATGTGAAAATTTAACTAAGTCGGTGAAACACGTAATTAGCATACAATTGGGTCGAAGTTGGATTTAATGCTCATTTACATGTGAAAACATACAAGCAATAAAAGAAATACAATAATTATAAATTACAATAATGAAAATTACATTAATTACAACAAAATAGGCGATTTATGTCGAAAATACCTTTAAAACGGATAATTTGAGAAAAAGAAAGAAAGAAGGAATTACGAGCGAGCAGGAGGTGATAATACGATTAGTAGTAGATTAATACGTAAACTAATTAAACTACGTCAAGGCAGAAACGGAGTTCGTGACGAAATCATCTGGAACAGCGCAGCAGATGCGCCTTCCTGGAAGAGGCGCGGCGATTCTTTGCGTCTGTTCCAAGGGTGAGTTCGGGGCCGTCGAAGTTTGTGCGAATCGCAAATCGTTAATGTCGATTGGTGAATTTAATGATTGATTGGTAATATTTACTCGGATGAAAGTGATTAACGGGTTAATTACATGTGAATGATGGTCATAAAAGCGATAAACATGGATAGGACGAACCGGAAACGGATTATTTACATGAAATTATGATGAAAATATTAATGAGTCCTCTATTGGAATAAGTCAATTAGACTAAATACGACGGATATACAACGAATATGTGACGAACATGCGAATAAACAGATTAAACTATATCAACGATGAATTCTAGAAACTCAATATGAACAAATTGAATCTCTAAAATCCGGGTTTGAATTTAATGACGAAAACCCGTAAATATCGGATTATTTAGGATTTAAGTCGGATTTATGATGAATTAAAACATGCTAATGATGAATGATTACAATACATGTGGATTATATGATATTGAGACGAAGAATTAATGTGCATTTAAACAAACAAAGGAAAGAACTTGAACACGAATTACAGGAGGACAAACGAAGAAGAAAAGAAGCGAGCTGAATCTGGCGGCCCTCACGAAGAGGCGCGGCAGGAAGCGCGCTCCTTCGAAGAGGCGCAGCGATTCTTTGCGTCTTTTCTCGGTATCATCGGAAATCCGCAAAACAGTTTTAACAAAGGGTTTTAGAAATCGATTTTAATGGTATTTTCGCGTAAACCTTACAATTGATGATACGAAAAAGTAAAATACAATAAACAAAAGAGGAATTATACACCCTCAGACTTACATGTTGATGAAACGAGAAGGACTAAGATATCGATTAGTGATGCTCGACGAATGCAAAGAAAGTGCCCTCGTAAGAGGAAAACGATTAATTAATTAAGTTGATTAAGTGTAGTTGGTCAAATTGGTCGGTCATGCAACGGAGAGGCTGGTACCGGAAGATCCAGCTTACGTGGTCGAAAGTTCAAGCACGAGGCGCCAATAAGTAAGAACAAAGTCTAGAATGCAAAGGGAGAAGAGAAGGGCGGACACTCGCGTGAGAAATATGAGGAACGAAAGCTCCTATTTATACTAATCACACGACGAAATTAGGGTTTCGGAGACTCTTTGGAAGTGAATCTCGGAAAGATATGAAAAAGATACGTAAAACATGCGAGAAAAGGGCACGGGAAGAGGCGCAATGACCCTTTGCGTCTCTTGGAAGAGGCGCGGGCCCGTCGTCTGTTTCCCGTGAGGTTTCTCTCCTTGAAGAAAGATTTAAGCGTTTGAGTTATGGTAGGACGGAAATAATTCGAATATCTTATGAATATTACGGGATATTATTTGCCAAAAGGTAAAATTTGTGAAATATGGAATAGAAATATCCGGAACATTCCGAACATTCGACTCGGGATTTAACGGTTATCGAGAAAATGGAGACGGTTTTTGACCGGACTAGAATGTACTCTAAATCTTGCCAAAACGATCGATCGGACGTAGATGACAACTAAGAGGTAGACATTTAATATTTGAGCAATCACTTGACGATAATCTTACGAATTGTCACAAATCGTTCGCGAATCAAACACGCGGCCCAATCATCAGGGTGGTTTGCGGGAGGTGCGAAATGAGGTATCTACTGAGCCCCACTTTGACCGAGGCTTGGACAAGGCGAAACTCAAAGTATAGCCATCAGGTCAATCGAATATTACAACCTGACGACTATGGCGACGCGAGGCGGCTCAAGGGGTCTGAGCCAAGGACCTGTCGTCGGGAACATTTTAGAGTATGTCGACTTCCAGGGAGGGTCGTTTAAAGTCTATTAGACTACGTAAGGAGGCCCGCCAGCCATAAGAAGAGACCATACCTGAGATACCCCTGGGTGAAACGGGATTCAAGACGCTTCGGCAAAACTCTTTGGTCGAAGATAACTTGGTGTACAAGGCATTAGGGTCACTGGGATCTGAAGAAACTTCTTTCTCGAGATGCTTGGGAGAATGACACTTTACGAACTCCGTGAGGAATAAATATCGAAAAGCAGCCAGGACGTCGGTAGAAAGCTGGGAATCCGCTTGCGTCGGTCTCAGCGAACTCTGGCAAAAACTTGAGGTTGAATGCCTTGCGTCGGTCTCAAGCGAACTCTTGTTGGGGAATATATTGACGATTAGGAACATCTTGATCGCCATGGAAGAAATCTTGAGTGAGCAATACTGCAAAATACTGCTGCGTTGGGGACAAATATTTTGACGACCTAGGAACATCTTGATCGTAGAAATCTTGAGTGAGCAATCTTTGCAAAATATCTTTGCTCTTTTGGGACAAATATTGAGTGGCAGACGCGTGGGAATCTCGCTTGAGACATAATGAAGGTGTGTCAAATTTTGTAAATGAGTAAATGCTTGTTGCGACAAGCAAAATGAGCCTTGGAAGGAATGACAGTCCGCTCATCGGCTTGGAAATGCGAGTCGGAACGAAGAAAATCGTCGAACGGACCAAAAGAGTAAAATAACATCGAGGAAGAGGCGCACCAAAGATGGGCCCACAAATAACGAACTTATAACGAATTTTTGAAAATCCATGTGGAGGGGACAGAAGGAAGAGGCAAAGAAGAGCTGCGTCTCTTGGAAGAAAGCGCGCTGCGTCTTTTCCCAATTTTGGCTTTCTGCGTAAAAACGCGAAATCGAGGGATTATGTTCATTATTTCGAAACACAATTCACACGATTTCTCTCTCAAATCTTCACCATTTCTGCCAAGGTTTGATTCAAAAGCTTGCTTGACTAATCGAGGTATGTGTCTTGATCTTGCATTAATCTTCTTCATTCGTCGAATTTTGAGCCGCGAAAATTAGGGTTTTCGACCCTTTTGATCGAAAATTTGGGGCTTTTCCCCCAAACGGACTTGCCTTGCCAAATTGACGTTAGAAATGGATAGTAGGTAGTGTTAGGAACACAACCATGCATTAAGTCAATTTTCATCAAGTTTTGAGCCTTTGAATGAATTTAGAGACGGTTTCTGGTAACCTAGTAATTTGCTTCGAAAATAGCCTTAGGATTGCCCATTGGCGATGAAATTTGATATTTGGGATCCTTGAACGATGGGTAAACTTCCTACCATCTCGGAATTTTGGTTTGTGACAACTTTTCAGGACACCTTTCTAGGGCATAATCACCGTTATAGCGAAATCTCGCGAATTCCACTCGAACTTAGAACTAGGCTTCAACTGGACTTGACTTGACCCAATTTATCGCATGAGTGATCGGGTTGGTGGGAACGTGGCCAAGCATGGCACGGGAGGAATATTTTCAGGGCTTTGAAGGCTCGAAAACCCCTTAACAAAGGCTTGTCGTCGTATGACGCGCCCCAATTTGCTTTAATGTTGCGGTGATGAGGCTTCTACATCTGGGAGGGCTCCCATGGAGATAGACGCCGCTATTGTTGAGGAGGCTTTAGAGCAGGCCTTCACCGCCGCGGTGATGGGCTGGGACAAGGCTCACGAGAGGAGGCCGTCGAGGAGGAGGAGGCCCTGGAGAGGCAGGCCAACGTCGGGCGAGGAGGTCGTCGGCTAAGAGGAGCTCTGCGTGGTGAGACTTGGGAGAGTAGGCACCTCGTGTGGGGCAGAGGGTCACCTGTCCTACAGACGGTGAAGACAGTAAATAAGAATTCACTACTCATTATTCATCCTCTTTCATTCTTTTTGTCCAAATTTCTTTCGAATTTCATTCAAAACTAAAGATAGCTTTGTTTCAAATCATAATAGGGTAAGGGGAACATCGGGTCGTTCTCGGGTTACACGACAAACGATGGAGCACTACGCGGTATCAAAATTTGTCGGAGAGAGAGGGCCATGATCGGCGTGGAGCGTTCGGTCCTCTGGTTCAGTGCTGGAGGGATATCGTGAAGAGGAAGTTGCGGGCTAACCTTAGCTTTGTCCGCTTTCTTGGACCGATTTTGGGACACGACTTCCACGTTTCACCTACCTTTTGGTGAGGTGGGAGTCACTCTGGAGGATTACGGCATGATTTACGAGTGTCCGCGTGTGGGACCGAGGAGATGGTGTGGGCGAGAGGCGCCGTGAGGGCGGACTCGGCCGAGGCGAGGAGATTGATCAGTAGTGGAACTTGTCGCCGAAGGCTGTTGCAGATCGGGTTTGGTACCCAGATACTTACGTTCGAGACTACTTTGCGGGGAAGACCCCGGTGGCAGTGACGATTGATGGGAGGGAGACGGCTCCTCCTCCTGTCTGGAAAGCGGAGGGCTCGTCTGTGGCTTTGGTGGTTTTGTCTTGATTTACCTCGGAGACAAGGGCGAGAGGTCACGACGAAGCTCCTTCCCTTTCTTTCGACACTGAGTTCCCTAGGGCGTTGGGACTGGGTCATCTTTGGTTTGCGGTCCTCATCCGCTTCATGAGGGCCATGGTTCGTCGGGAGTTGATGGAGAAGGGGACTTCTCCCGGCGCGTATTTGTCGGACACAGGCTCTTGTTGGAGGTATGAACCTTCCTTTAGACCAAAAGTAAATTCCTTTCTTTATCAAATCACGAAAGATCGTCATTGATTATTCTTTTTATAGGCATGGGTGTACTCCTACTTTCCGGGCCTCGCGCCCAAGAGGACGGAGCGTTGGAGAGGGCCTATCCCGTGGTGAGGGATTGGGTCATGTGCCGGACGAAGAGCAAGCGTTCTTCTCACAATGTCTACCGGTGGGACGTGAACGCTCTTGGTGAAAGCGTGAGTATCCCATTTGTATTCATTTACTCTTCTTATACTTTGCTTTTAATTGGTCATAGGGATGATCTGTGTTTTTATATTGTCGCGGTGGGTGCCAGGACCTTGGGCGGAGTCTGCGCAGAGCGCCCCCTTTCGTCGGCCGAGGTCCTTCGACCTAGGAGCCCGAGTCGGTTCGCGTTGAGGACGTCGATGGGTCTGTGTGGTACTTGGGCGAGCGGTTGGCTCGTCGGTGCTCTCGGGACGCGTTGACGGTTCCCGTCGATCCTCCCAGGACGATGTTTAGGGGGAGCCGAGGCCGAGAGGAGGCGCGGACTTGGGCTGGTGCCGATGGCGACGACCTTCTTCTGCCTGGCGAGGACTACTCGGCGTTCCTTTACGGGAGGCTGCGTGACTGGCCGGTAGTGGTGAGTGTCTTTTACTTTTTTCTTGATTTGATTCCGAGAATTACGACGAAGGATCATCGATTAATGAGAGCTATTTGTCTTTGCAGGAGGTTGAGGCGGCGGGCATCGAGCCCCCAGAGTACCCCGAGACCCTCGAGTACACTGACGCGACCGGGAGGACGACGATCTCCGAGTTGCGTGACTTTGACGTAGCTGTGACGGATGCTGGCTTAGATGACTGGCAGCATCTGATTCGGAGGGTAAGCCTCCAACTTGTATGACTTTTGTGTAAGAACACATTTGATTGAGTTTGCTCAATTTGCTGAGAATTTTTTTTGATAATGCAGGTCGCGCCGTCCCGGTTCGTGGCGCTATGGCGGGTGGCCAACCGGCTGCGAGCTACTGCCATCGAGGCACTCGTCGGTGGTCGAGGTCGTCAGGTATGAACCTTGTTTGATTTTTTTTTTTTTTTTTTTTGATTTTCGATCTTACCTGAATTGATTGACATGAGCCAATTTTTTGCTATTTACAGGGTGACCGTGAGCTGGAGCGAGAGTTGTGACCCAGTCTCGGGAGGAGACGGCTCGCTTGCTGAGGGAGCTCGAGGTTCGTGACGCCGAGATCGCTGTTCTGGTGGCGAGAGTTGCCGAGTTGGAGGGCGCCCAGCAGTAGTTTTGTGTAGTTTTGTAGACTTGTACATTTGGACATCTGATTTTGAAACATTTTTAGACTCTGCTTGGGACGCAAGCCCCCAGTTTGCTTGGACTTTTGGACTTTGTTCGGGGCGCAAGCCCCCAGTTTGCTTGTACATTTGCTCTGTTTGTTATATATGGTGGCCTGAGTGCCTTTGCTGCTGGGTTGTGTTGCTTGTACCTGCAGGTTAGTTCTTGAACAGGTTTGGTAGATAACGGTTTTTTAGTCATCTTCGCCGAAATTTACATAGAAATTACGCAAAACATACATTTTATATACATAAGGCCTTTAATCAGCGCAAAATGAGACGCAAAAGAACACGAGGAAAAGCGAAAAATTTGCATGAGACGCAAAAGAACACGAGGAAAAGCAAAAAATTTGCCGGAAATGACCGGACGGTAGGGAGGGTTACCCCCTAAAAAAAAGAAAAAAGAAATCTGTAAGTTAGAGATGTGGAAATGAAATTAGGAAAATAAAAATAATAGTAAAAAAAGTAAATGAATTATAATGGAAATTATGTCCTAAAATGAGGAATTGGAATTATTTCTAAAAATGAAAATGAAATGTATTTCCTAAAATGAAAATGTGCACATGTGGTAAAATGGCGAACTGTCGATGTCGTCTCGAAATGCGTGCCCGCGAAAATAGGAAACTTGAAACATGGTAAACTGCTCGTATTTACCAAAATAAAATCCCGTAGGAATAGAAAATTATTCGTTATAGAATTAGGAAAGATCCAAACGCGGAAATCACGAAGTGAGGCGGGAAGAGGCGCGGCATGAGTGCGTCCCTCGAAGAGCGCGGAAGTCTGCGCCTGTTCCCAAGCAGTCCGTTCGGCGGATTTTTGAAACGACAATTAGTATAAATAGAAGCGTCGACGGGCGTTAATTCACATAATTCTTCCGTCTCCTCCTCGTCTATTCACATAAAACTCTCAAAATAAATCTTTAAGAGAAAATTGTCATTATGAATACTTTGGAGATCCGCTTGAAGGAATGGACCAACGAGTTTTCGAATATGGAGAAGCATGACATGGGTGCTTATAACCTTGGGTCTTTGTTGAGTTTGAAACTCATTAAGGTAGTAAAACCGTTCTTGGATGCTTGCCTTGACTATTGGGACCTGAATTATCATGTTTTCGCGTTCTGGGAGGTGATATTTGCCCATTTCTGAAGAAATTGCTGCTATTGGTGGGTGGGACCGAACATTTACCGCCATCCCTTCTACTTCACAAGGGTACAAGAGCAAATTCAGAGACTTGCTTGGACTGACTAGACTTGAGGTGGATCGTCTAGTTACCCCGAAAGGCATGAGGATGTTGGATTTTATAGACCGATTCATCAACGGGCCGACCCTCTTTGTTTCTCATGTTCTTTAGGAGGAGGCATTTGGCTTTTGTTTCTGCACGTGTACGTCTTCCAGGGGACACGTTGACGAAGACTTGAGAGGTAATCCCGTCTTTTGAGCCTTATTGAGCAAATGGAGAGTGCGCGCAGAGACTTGCTTATGCTTAGGAGAGATCATTTTGGGTTTGGATAATAGGAAATCCAACCGCGATCTGCCGTTCTTGGGGAGTCCCGTCATTTTGCGGGTAAAAGACATCATCTTCTTTTTCTTTTTTTTTTTTTTTTTTTCGATGTCTAATACTTGCTCTTGGTAGGTTTGGCTTATGGAACGGCTCCGATTGATCGAGCCCCAGTTCATGCACTTTCCTATCATTCCCGTTCGATTGCGATGAGAACGCGGTTGTACATGGTGGACTTCACTCAGTGCGATTATTGGAAGAACAAGTGAAGAATGATGATGGTCCGTTGATTAGGTGGGTTGTCCGTGGTGGCACCTCAAGTCTGTCCATCTTTGGAGTATCTTCCTTGGATCCCACTAGGTCCGTGCGCATTCCGGGATTGGAGTTTATGGTATGCATTTTTCCGGAAAGATTGATGAGGCAAGTTGGGTTGAAGTAGACGATCCCTAGGCTTGATACCGCCCCAGCATGCTATGGCGCTTACTACGAGTCTTCGAAGGGAGTGGGCCATTAAATGGGCCCAAAGAAACATGTGATTCTTGAGCTTCTCCGCCAATGCTTTGTGGGTGTCGGACTCTTATCCGAGGTGGAGAAAGGCCGCAACTCGGAAGAGCGCGAGAGGGCGAGGAAACGCGAGCTGTTGATTACAAGGTGCGCGAGGGAGAGAAAGAGAAGGAGAAGCATCATGAGGGAGAAGAGAAGAAGCAGGTTTTCAAGTCATTCATCCTTCAAAGAAATCAAAGACTACTCCTCATCGCGGAAATGGTGGTTGGCAAGAATGGCGAGTCGGGCCTCGAGAAAGACCGTTGGTGATTAGGTCCGAAGTGGTGCAAGAGCGCCCGGCTCGAGGTCGTGACAAGAAATATGACAAGAATGACAAGGGCAAGGGAAGATGGAGGAATAGCCCGAGTCTTTATTTATTATTTGATTATTATTATTATTGTTGTTGTAATAAAAAGGAGGGATTTTTAGAATCCTAGCCTATTCTATTTTTATTATGTAACGTGCTACTATTATTAGAAAGTGAATGAAATAAAAAAGGTTAAATGGTTATGAAACCGTTGCGATTTTCCACTTATTATTCTTGTCGAATTTCAAATGCAATGCAAATGTCCTTCTATTTACATTTTTAGATATAATGGGTTGAATCCCGTGAAGGATTGCCTACGTATTCACTTAGAAAGCGAAATCAAACCCTTGCGCGTAGTTCGAGTAAATGTAAAAGAATAATTGTTCGAAGCAAGAGCTTGTAATGAACATAGAAAATAAGCATGAGCTTTTGCTTACTCTGGAGGTGCGAATTTAGTTTGTTTGATGATATGAGGATGACAAACTTGTCAAAATGCAAGAGCAGAGTGACATTTAGCTTATTTCAGCTTGGCCAAGGGCCGTTTATTTAGTGCCGCAAGAGCGACACATGGGTTTACGTGAGGCGCGTTTTTGTCCTATTCTAGGCATAGTACCGTTTCAATTGGTCAAGGTTTGTGGGGTTTGAGAACTCATTCCCATCTAGGTCTGTGATTCTAACCGCACCCCCCGGGAGTATGGATTTGACTAGAAATGGTCCGGCCCGATTAGGTTTGAATTTTCCGTGGGGTTGACGTAAAAAGAGCTCTAACCGTCGATTTGAGTACTAAGTCTCCTTCTTTGATGTTTCTTGGCCTAACCCTTTTGTTGAAAGCTCGTTTGATACGTGCTTGATATGTTTGGACATTATGTAAGGCCCGTAGCCTACCTTCATCCAGGAGGATGAGTTCTTCATACCTATCCCTCTTCCAATCGGCCTCCGGGATTTGACTTTCTAGTAGAATACGCAAGGATGGTATCTCTAGCTCGACTGGTTGTACAGCTTCCATTCCAGTAGGTCAAATAGAAAGGAGTAGCCCCGATGGGCGTCTGACGGATATACGGTACCCCCATAAGGCGAAAGGTATCTTGCTTGGCCAATCTCTATAGTTGTCAATCATTTTCTTGAGAATTGTGACAACATTCTTGTTTCTTTGCCTCTACCGCGCCGTTAGTCCGTGGTCTATAGGGCGAAGAGTGGTGATGCTTAATCTTGTATTTGGCTAGCAATTGCTCGGTTTCGGCTTGGAAGTGTGACCCATTATCGCTAATGATCTCATGTGGGCAACCATATCGATAGATGATGTTATTTTGTATGAATTTGGCCACATTTTTTGCCGTAAGACCAGTGTAGGAAGCCGCTTCTACCCATTTGGTGAAATAGTCAATTGCCACTAGAATGAAACAGTGACCTCCTGTCCCATTTGGGGTTATTTTCCGATTATGTCAATTCCCATGCGAGAGAATGGCCAAGGAGATGTCATCGTGTAGAGCAACGAAGGAGGGACATGTTGTACATTCCTGAAGATTTGACAATTGTGGCAATGTCTCACGTATTTGATGCAATCGGATTCCATTGTGGTCCAATAATATCCCAAACGTGTGATTTTCTTTGCCATCATGGGCCCACTCATGTGAGGACCGCATTCTCCGTCGTGGACTTCTTCCATCACCTTTCGTGCTTGTGAATGATCAAGGCATCGTAGGACTACACCAAGAGGTGTTCTTTTGTATAATTCTCCTTGCATCAGAGTGTATTGGGAAGCTAATAGGCGTATAGCACGTTGTCCCCTTTTGTCCATATCCGGTGGATAGGTACCATTAAGCTTGAAATTCAGGATTGCTTGGAACCAGGGCTCTTGTGCGATTTCCTCTTCATCGGTGATTTGATGGACATGCGCTCTCCGACTCAGTCGTTCGATACACAAGGGCATTTCCATCATGTGATCGGGCATATTTATCAAAGATGCAAGTTTTGCAAAGAGCGTCGCAAATTGATTTTCCTCCCGAGGTAGGTGTAGGTATGTTACGTGATCAAAGAATTGAGCGACTTGGTCTATCCTAGCATGATAGGGTGCGAGGCTTTCGCCGGATTTTCCAGGATCCCGTAACTTGGTTGATGATCGTGATGAGTCCCCATGTACTCGGAGGTTTTAATGCCTAAGCTTTTGCCGCTTGTAGTCCAATGAGACAAGCTTCGTGATCTCGCAAGACATTGTTTGTCACCTAGAAGTCGAGTTTGACGGCAATCGGTGTATGCTCACCTTCAGGAGAAATGAGCAACACTCATATCCCAAACCCTCTTAAGTTTGATGCTCTCGGTCAAAGTATAGGTCCTGGAGTCTACATCGGTTTGAAGTATGTCCTCGTCGGAAATGACCAAGTATCTATGGTTTGTGCGTCATTGATAGGATTTTCTGCGAAGAATTCGGCGACAGCGCGACCTTTATAACTTTCGATGGCACATATTTGAGTCAAATTCGAGAGCATCGAGTCCATCTTGCCATACGTCCGTTGAGGACGGGTTTCTCGAAAAGAGGTATTTGTGGGGTCCATTTTGGAGTATATCTTGACGGAGTAGCTAAGCATATAATGGCGTAGCTTCTTCGTTGCCCACACAAGAGCGAGGCATGTCTTTTCGAGTTGTGAATGCACTCGTACTCAAGAACTTACTTAGATAGTAAATAGCTCTTTCTTCGCTTCCTACAGTTTGAGCTAGCATGGCACCCATGGCGGTTTGATTCTTATGAGATATAAACCAAGAGGTTGATCTCGTTGCGGCATGAGCATCGGTGGTTTAGCCAATATCTCCTTAATTCGGTCAAACGCTTTTTGACAATCATCATCCCACATGGTATGGTCTGTTTTCTTGAGTTTCTTGAAGATAGGCTCACAAATCATCGTGAGTTTCGATATGAATCGACTTATATCTTTGCACTTTTCCCGGGAATCCTCTTACTTCTTTTTCTGTTTGAGGTTGTGGCATTTCGATCAGAGCTTTGATTTTGGAAGGATCTATTTCTATACCCCATTGGCTAACAACGTATCCTAGGAGTTTGCCAGATGTTACCCCAAATGTACATTTCTAAGGATTGAGTCTCATGTTGTACTTTCGTAGTCTTGCGAAGAACTTGCGAAGGTTCGCAATATGTCCCTCTCTTTCCTTGGATTTGACGATCATGTCATCTACGTATACCTCAACTTCTCTGTGCATCATGTCATGTAGGAGTGTAGTTGCGGTGCGTTGGTATGTAGCTCAGGCGTTGATCAATCCGACGGCATTCTTTGTATAACAATAGGTTCCCCATTGGGTGACTAACGCGTCTTATGCATATCTTCCACGGCCATCTTGATTTGGTTATAACCCGCATATCCATCCATGAAGGATAGGAATGCGTGGTCTGCGAGATTGTCTACCAATATGTCAATGTGAGGTAGAGGAAGTCATCTTTTGGACTCGCTTTGTTCAAGTCCCTAAAGTCAACACAAACACGGATTCTCCCATCCTTTTTGGGCACAGGTACTATGTTAGCTACCGGTCAGAATACTCCGAGACTTTGATGAACCCGGCTTTGAATTGCTTGTCAACTTCTTCCTTAATCTTTAGAGCCCATTCTGTTCTCATTCATTTAAGCTTCTGTTTTCTGAGGTTTGAAACCTAGCTTAATCGGAATCCTATGTTCGGCGATATCCCTGTCGATCCCTGGCATGTCTTTGTAGGACCAAGCGAAAACGTCTTTGAATTCATTTAGGAGGTCTATGAAATCGGCCCTTTCGGTAGAGCTCAAGGTAGTCCCTATCCTAAGTTCTTTGGGTTCTAGTTCGGTTCCAACATTGATGGGTTCGGTGTCCTCATTCTTCGGTCCCCATTCCCTTCCTGTAGTATTTCTTTGGCTACATAGGGGAGGTAGTTCGATTAGTCCAGGTCTTGGTCATCCTCGGTATCATCGTAAAAAATGTGCACTCAAGATAACACAAAGAGTAAGCGAACTCGATTTATTCATATTAAGATTTGAGTAAAGTTGAAACAAAGAAGCCAACTGATCCATGGTCCGTGGCGGCAAAGGGACGAATTGGGGCATTTCCCGAACTACCGTGACTACTCGAGGCTAAGCTAGGAGAAACGAAGGCAGTGGGGATGACAACAGGAGTAGATTCTCTAATGACTTCTCTAGACTCCGACTCCGACTCCGACTCCGACTCCGACTCGAACTCGTCGTCTTCCGGTTCTCCTTTGAACATCTCTCCTTCTCCAGTGGTGAGCTTGAAGAGTCTTCCTTGGTTGTTGGTCCATTTGATAGATTTTCTCCATCCTTTCTGTTTGCTTTATGTCGGTTTACGTGATCAACGCGGTGGGGTTGAAGCGATCGTCTCCAAGTATCATAGTAATGATCTCATCTCGCGCCCTAATGAATCGATCTTCTCCAAACAATAGGCTAACAACTTGTTCGTCTAAGCAAGGTGCTTGACGGGTTTTGACGGTAGGAACCGTTTCCGGAGGAATGAAGTAGCAATCGTGAAAGATCTCGATTCCGACTAACTTCCTCTCAAGATAATGCAAGTTGGGAAATCCATGAAAGAGTTCTCAACTTCCTTCTTGAACAAAGTATCCGTTTAAAGTAGGGAGATATGGCCTCATTTGGACTCCTACGTGCTTGCGATTTTGGACTTGGGCGAGCATTTCGAGAACTTCTTCTTTTGTGGGTTTGTACCCTAGTCCAAGTGGTATCCTTGTCGAGTTGCCTTCCTTGTATGGTGCGAAGGTTTTCTTCCGAATTGGGTTCAAAGGCATTCCGGGAAGTATCCCAGGATTTGAGTATGTGGTTGACCACAAGTTAGAGTAGGGATTATAGTATAAGGGTGCCAACTCACTTTCTATGACGCTTACACTTTGGAAGCCCCCAAGTTCATATACCGGATCCGTAAGGACTTGATTGTTTGATTGCTTCTCGATTATTGCCTTGATGGGTGACGAGGTGATCGTCACAACTTTGCCATTTAGTGGGATCTTGATCTTTTGATGAAGGGTGGATGTTACCGCTTTGGAAGCGTGAATCCAAGGCCTTTCCAGAAGTATGTTGAATGAAGCTTCGATGTCCACTATTTGGAAGTTAACCTTTCGTTCAATCGGCCCCGTGGCTATGGTTAGGTTAGCAAGTCCTACCACTTTTTCGTCGCGCATACCGTCATATGCACGAACACCTTGATTTGTAGGAGTCGAATCCGACTCTTTCATGCCTAGTTTGTATGCCGTTTTGAGGGGTATGACGCCAGCGTGAGCCATCATCCACCAAGGTCATTGGCACATTTTTCTTTAGACATGATGACAATGTGATGTATAGAGCAAGGTTGTGACTAGCGCCAAAAGGTGGCAAGTCTTCATCCGAGAAAGTAATAGGATTACTTAGCTTGGGTGATTCTTGGAAGACCAAGTTGACTACATCTTCGGGAGTAGAGTTATGTGCTACATTCAATTTGGCCAAAGCTTGCAGTAAAGCTTGGCGATGTGGAAATGAGCTTGCCACTAGTTGCGGTGAAAGATCACCTTGGTCTTCTGTAATTGCTTGAGCAAATGATCGGGAGTGGGGTCATCTTCGTTGTCATTTGGTGTGATGACGTTGGTTGGACCGTTTTGAGTAGTGCTTTGATATGGGCGAATCTTAACAAGTTAGGTGGTCCACATCTTGGTCTTCACCATTTTGGACTATTTCTTTGACTAGGGAGTTTTCAATGAGATATTCGTCCTCATCATCATCGGCCCAAACCCCATTAACTGCGGCTAGTTCCCTCATTCTCATGATGTCACCTTCTAGTCGTATGATTTGATCGACTAGTTTATCGACCACGGTGACTACTTCTTGCATAGTGGCATTTTGAGAAAAGACCAATGGTATACGTTCTTTAGGTATTGCGTTGGGATTGCAAGAAGGTCGTTACCATGCTTTCTAGTTCCCACACTTGTCTATCTACACTCCTTGCCCATGTGATGAAGTCGGAAATGGTAGGGAGATAGTAGAATAGAGCTTTTCCTTCTCAATTGCATGAATTTCGTTTGGGTGGGAGAAATGAGGTGTGAGCAATCTAAGGTAGATTCGTCACTTGTAATCACTAGAACTCCAAGAGGATTCGGAGTGTTGTTGGGCTTACCTCCTGGTGGAATTGGAAGTCGACCATCTTCAATCATATCTTGAAGCACGTGTTTCAACTTGTAGCATTTTTATGTGTCGTGCCCCTTGCCCCTATGGTATTCACGGATGAATTTTCATCCCAAAACTTGGACTTCCTTTCGGGTTCGGGGGTAGGTCCAATGGGTTGGAGTTTACCTTGCTTCATTAGCCTTTTTAGAGCGTTGGAGTACGTATCCCCAAGGTTTGTGAATTTCCTTGGTGGGGTAGTTTTCTTAGATGGCTCGAGAAGGTTAACTTCATCGGTCTTGCTAGTAGAGCCGTATGAACGACTTGTGGACCCTTGATATCCCCGACCTACCGTTTTGGACAAGAGTCCTTTACGGATGTCATCTTCAATTCGTGTCCCTAATACGGTTAAGTCCTTGAAAGTCTTGATGTTTTGATATCTCAAATGGTTGGCATATATGGGCTTGAGATTATCCACAAACTTTTCCACGAGAGTAGCCTCATCCGGGCGTTCAACTAGTTGAGTACTAGTCTTCCTCCACCTACTTAGAAAGTCGGTGAATCCTTCTTTGTCATTTTGGGTAAGAACCTCAAGAGTACGCATGTTGACTTGGATCTCGGCATTATCCGCATATTGTTTAGAGAACTCGATTGCGGCGTCTTCCCAAGTAGCGACTTTCTTGTGATCTAAAGTGTAGAACCATTGCTTCGGAATGGTGTCAAGAGATGAAGGAAAGATCCTTAAGAACATCTCGGGTTTGATACCTTTGATAGACATGTAATCCTTGAAGGCAAGGATGTGATTCAAAGGGTTCTCATGCCCCTTAAACTTAAGGATATCCGTCATGCTAAAGTTAGTTGGCAATTTGGAATTGACGGCTTCATACTTGCGATTGTTTTCCTTATAAATGTCATCCCCCTTAAGGTACATCAATTGCTCCTCTAGGTATTGGAGTCTTTTCTCATTGCAGATCATCCCCATGAGAGGATTCTCATCCCTAGACTCGTCATCGGAATTACGTAGCACTTCACTTTTAAGGGGAGGCAACTTTCCCTCTACGTCATAGATACGGCTTTCGATGTGATCAAGGCGGTCGTAGGTTTGCTCTTGGGTAACTTGCATTTGGGCTAAGCGCGGCTAGATTCGATCATTATTATCTTGAATTTGCCGGAGATTCGTTTCATCACTTGATCCAAGGGCATCTTGGAAACCGGATAAGAGATCGGCGACGAATCAAAACACGATCGACCATTCTATCACACTTGCTAAAAAGAGGAAAAGTTTTGACTCGTGAAGTGGGTGTGTGCCACTTGTGTTGAGTGAGTTTTGAAGAAAGACAAGGTCTTTGAAAATGTGTGTCCTAGTCAACTGTAGTGTAGTTGTAGGAGTGGACTCAAAGTGAGGTTTTGAAATGGGCTTGCGGCCCGAATTTTGACTCGACAAACGGACAGAGTTTTGACCGGATTTTGCGCTAATTGAAGGCCTTTTTTTTTCGAAATTTTGTTTTGAAATTGGGTTTTGATTTTTGAAAATTCGTCATGATTTTGTTTAGAAATGGTGATCACGTAAGGTTTACACATTTATACAAGCATTATAACGGGATCTTTGAGTGCACTTAAAAGGGTTTTGGTTTAAAGGGTGGGTTGCCATACCGAACCATCAAACCCGAAGTCCGTGGAGAGGCTCGTGCCAAACAAGAGTAAGGCCGATTCCTAGTCCATTTCCTCAAGTAGTGAAGGCCCTTGATACAAACAAGAGTAAGCATCATGTTATGGATGACGTCAATCGCTATCCATCCTTAGGCCCAAATAAGAATTAGGACCGTTTAGACGGGACGATTGGTCGAATGGGTTGGGTTGGGCCTAGGAAGGCCGAGTAAAAAGCGTCTCAGGAAGACCGAGTTATGAAAACCGACAATTGTCTTGTATAAACTTATTCCCTAACCTTGTTCGAGTTTCACCCTTGGCTACACGTAAGTGTATTTTCCCCAGCGGAGTCGCCAAAGCGTGGACAGCGGGCCGCCCACGGGGCGCTTGGTGGTCGAAAACAAGCGTTTGCATTTTGTATGGAGTCGCCACCAATTTTTATGGGAAATTGGAACCGTTCGAATACCTCGTGTCATGTCAAGACACAAAGTAGTGACATGAACACTAAGTAATCGTTACCCTTAGCATTCTATGTCTAGAATGACTCTCGTGGATGCCAATGAACACGGGTGTTCACGAGATATCCTGGAGTAAGGGTGAGGGTACGTATTAGGAAGCTCTTTTGATCGAACACCTAATCCCGCCCGCCTCGATAGCGGCCTCTACTAATGATTAGGGAAGTTATTCGTACTTGATATATCGTCGGCTATATGCATGTAATGCAACATCCATTAGATTAATCCTAGCATGTGAAAATTTAACTAAGTCGGTGAAACACGTAATTAGCATACAATTGGGTCGAAGTTGGATTTAATGCTCATTTACATGTGAAAACATACAAGCAATAAAAGAAATACAATAATTATAAATTACAATAATGATAATTACATTAATTACAATGGGAATAGGCGATTTATGTCGAAAATACCTTTAAAACGGATAATTTGAGAAAAAGAAAGAAAGAAGGAATTACTTAACGTAAGTAGGTGATAATACGATTAGTAGTAGATTAATACGTAAACTAATTAAACTACGTCAAGGTAAACGGAGTTCGAGGACGAAATCATCCGAACAGAGCGGTAGCAGATCGCGGAAAGAGGCGCAGCGATTCTTTTGCTGTTCTTTCAAAGGGTGAGTTCGGGCCGTGAAGCCGAATCGCAAATCGTTAATGTCGATTGGTGAATTTAATGATTGATTGGTAATATTTACTCGGATGAAAGTGATTAACAAGTTAATTACATGTGAATGATGGTCATAAAAGCGATAAACATGGATAGGACGAACCAGAAACGGATTATTTACATGAAATTATGATGAAAATATTAATGAGTCCTCTATTGGAATAAGTCAATTAGACTAAATACGACGGATATACAACGAATATGTGACGAACATGCGAATATACAGATTAAACTATATCAACGATGAATTCAGTAAACTCATATGAACAAATTGAATCTCTAAAATCCGGTTTGAATTTAATGACTAAAACCCGTAAATATCGTATTATTTAGGATTTAAGTCGGATTTATGATGAATTAAAACATGCTAATGATGAATGATTACAATACATGTGGATTATATGATATTGAGACGAAGAATTAATGAGACGAAACAAACAAAGGAAAGAACTTGAACACGAATTACGGAGAGATGAAACGAAGAAGAAAAGAAGCGAGAATCATGCAGCCTCACGAAGAGGCGCAAGCAGAACGCGCTCCTTCGAAGAGGCGCAGCGATTCTTTGCGTCTTTTCTCGATTGGGTATCACTGGAAATCCGCAAAAACAGTTTTAACAAAGGGTTTTAGAAATCGATTTTAATGGTATTTTCGACGTAAACCTTACAATTGATGATACGAAAAAGTAAAATACAATAAACAAAAGAGGAATTATACACCCTCAGACTTACATGTTGTGCAAAACGAGAAGGACTAAGATATCGATTAGTGATGCTCGACGCGAATGCAAAGAAAGTGCCCTCGTAAGAGGAAAACGATTAATTAATTAAGTTGATTAAGTGTAGTTGGTCAAATTGGTCGGTCATGCAAACGGAGAGGCTGGTACCCGGAAAGATCCGAGCTTACGTGGTCGAAAGTTCAAGCACGAAGGCGCCAATAAGTAAGAACAAAGTCTAGAATGCAAAGGAGAAGAGAAGGGCGGACACTCGCGTGAGAAATATGAGGAGCGAAAGCTCCTATTTATACTAATCACTGAGCTTAAATTAGGGTTTCGGAGACTCTTTGGAAGTGAATCTCGGAAAGATATGAAAAGATACGTAAAACATGCGAAAAAAGGGCCTGGGAAGAGCGCGGCGACCACTGCGTCTCTTGGAAGAGGCGCATGCGCCTTTCTTGCGTCGATTTCCCGTGAGGTTTCCTCTTTGAAGAAAGATTTCAGCGTTTGAGTTATGGTAGGACGGAAATAATTCGAATATCTTATGAATATTACGGGATATTATTTGCCAAAAGGTAAAATACGTGAAATATGGAATAGAAATATCCGAACATTCCAGAACATTCGACTCGATTTAACGATTATCGAGAAAATGGAGACGGTTTTTGACCCGGACTCGAATGTACTCTAATTACTGCCAAAACGTATCGGGACGTAGATGACAACTAAGAGGTAGACATTTAATATTT